>NC_067137.1:20954026-22441333 GCF_903995435.1 Acomys russatus
TATTATTTTGATATTGGTGGTGCTGCTGCATGCATATGCACATGCATGTGTGTGTGTGTGTGTGTGTGTGTGTGTGTGTGTGCATCCATGCTTCCCGTCTTTTGTTTTTGCTGATGTGGGATTATTTAGTTTCTGTCTTTTCTTGGGTGTAGTTTTTTCCCTTGGGTTGGAGTTTCCCTTCTAGTATTTCTGTAAGGCTGGATTTGTGGATAGATGTTGTATAAATCTGGTTTTGTCTTGGAATATCTTGTTTTCTCCGTCTATGGTGATTGAGAGTTTTTCTGCATATAGTAGTCTAGGTTGGCATCTGTGATCTTCTAGAGACTGTAATCCATCTTTGCCAGTCCTTCTAGCTTTTAGATTCTCTTCTGAGAAGTCAGGTGTAATTGTGATAGTTCTGCCTTTGTAAGTTACTTGACGTTTTCCCTTTGCAGCTTTTAATATTCATTCTTTGTTCTGTGGACTTAGTGTTTAATTATTATGTGGCAGAAGGATTTTTTTCCTGGTCCAATCTATTTGGTGCTTTGTATGCTTCTTGTATGTTTATAGGCATCACCTTCTTTAGGTTGGGGAATTTTTCTTCTATAATTTTGTTAAAAATATTTTCTGGTCCTTGGAGCTGTGACTCTTCACTTTCTCCTATTCCTATTATTAGGTTAGGTCTTTTCATAATATCCCAGATTTCCTGCATGTTTTTTGTCAGGAAGATTTTAGATTTAACATTTTCTTTGACTGTTGTATCAATTTCTTCTATCATATTTTCTTTGCCAGGGATTCTTTCTTCCATCTTTTGAATTCTATTGGTGATGCTTGTGTCTGTTGTTCCTGTTCTCTTCCCTAGGTTTTCCATCTCCCGGATTCCCTCAATTTGTGTTTCCCTTATTGCTTCTACTTCCATTTTCAGGTCTCTGACAGTTGTATTCATTTCTTCCACCTGTTTAATGTGTTTTCTTGTATTTTTAAAATTGATTTATTCATTTCCTTATTAAAGGTCTCAGCCTGTTTTATACTATTTTCCTATATTTCTTTAAGAGATTTCTTCAACTCCTCTTTAAAGGCTTCTATCATCTTTATAAGGTTGGATTTAAGGTCATCTTCTTGTGCTTCAGCAGTGTTGGGATATCCAGGGCTTGCTGTAGAAGAACAGCTGGGCTCTGGTGGTACCACATTTCCCTGGCTCTTGTTGATTGTGTTCTTATGCTGGCCTTTAGCCATCTGGCTGCTCTTGCTGTTGGCCAAATGTTTCTGACGCAGGACTCCTCAGTGAATCCCGCAAAGCCTTGGGCCTGACAATGGAGCTCAGGGAAGAGCGGGCTGCTCACCTCTGGTAGCTGTGCCTTAGATGGACCTGAGTGTTCCTGGGGTCCTGCAGACCTCTGCTATCCTGACTATGCCCCAGGTGGATCAGGAAGGTATGGAATAGGTAGTAGGGGCTGCACCGCTCCCCCTCCCCCAGGCCGCCTCAGGGGGAGCTCACCTCTGCTGCCTCCGCTGGCTGTGCCTATCAGATTATTTTAAAAGCATTCTTACATCATACCTGTACACAGCTGGAAGGTCAGGAATTTAAACTCATCCTTTGGCTACAAAGCAAATTTAAGGTTAACCTGGGCTATATGAGACATTATCTCAGTAACATCAAATAAGCATTCCACGGTTTTAAAGTTTGGCTAATAAGCACAAAATATAATAGGCTTTTGTCTGACTGACTTTCTGCTTACTCTTTGTATACTTAATTATAGTGATTTATTATAGATATATAATTTCAGAGTTGTTTTATTTAACATCTGACATGGGAAAATTATTTTTCATTATTAATTCATGTTCACATGATGCAAAGATTAAACTTTTTTTCTTGAGAGAGGGTGTCTTAGTGTTTCTATTGTTGTGAAGAGTAGCCATGACCATGGCAACTCTTGTGTAGGAAAACATTTAATGGGGCTGACTTACAACTCAGAGGTTTAGACCATTATCATCAGGGCAGGAAGCATGGTGACACACAGGCAAATATAGTACTGGAGAGGCAGCTGGAAGTTCTCCATATGGAACAGCAGGCAGCAGGAAGAGACAGTGAGCCACTAGCTCACTGGTTCTGAAACCTATAAGCCCACCCTCCAATGACATACTTCTTCTAACAAAGACACAGCCACTACAACAAGGCCACACCTCCAATTATACCACTCCCAATGAGCCTATGGGGGACCATTTCAGACCACCACACAGGGTTTCACTATGTAGCTCTGGTCAGCCTGAAACTACGTATATCAGGCTGGACTTTAACTCACAGAGATCCATCCTGCCTCAACCTCTCAAGTGTTGAGATCAAAGGCATGTGTCACTATACCTGGCTTATTGAAGGATTTTTCTTCATTTTTATGCATTTGGGTGTTTTGTTTGCATGTATGTGCAGGATTCACATACAATGCCCACAGAGGCAAGAAGCGAACATCCAATCCCCTTGCACTGTGATGTAGATGGTACAGCAGACAGTATTCTTAACCACAGAGCCACGTTGTCTGTAGCACCTAAACATACATTTATTTATTTATTTATTTATTTAGTTTGTTGGATGATAGGAGTAGCAAGCATGATATGGCACATGTGTGTGATCAGTAGAGTCTTAGCAGAAGTTGATTCTCTTCTTCTTCCACGTGGGTCACAGAGATTGAACTTAAGCCATCAGGTTGGCTGGTGGGTGCTCTTACCCACTGAACCATCTTAATAGCCCAAGAAGATTACATTTTATTATAGGCATTGCCACAATGTGGCTCATGGCTTGCTCTGCAGAGAGTTTGTCTCTTGGCTGTGGACACTTAGGACCTGGGTCCTTTTGGAAAGCCCCTAGGCTATTGGAAGAGTTCCTTATGGGAGACTATGGGATTCCAGGCATCCTCCTCTCACTTTCTGGCCACAGGCTAAGAAGTTTTTGCTCTTCTGTGCATCCCTGATGTGGTGAGCTGCCTCACCACCCAAAGCAGCAGGGACCACTAATCACAGACAAGATGTCTAAATCTATGATGTAATTGTTTTCTCTTTATGAACTATCTCAAGTATGGATGTGCATATAGAGGAAGATAATTGGTTAGTAGGGTTTGGTACTACTTGCAGATTTTGGCATCAACTGAAAGTTCTAGAACATATGTGCCATAGATAAAGAAGATTACTGTGTGTCTTATAAACATTGTATAAATATAGGTATTACCATTTGCATAAATAAGCCAGGTATTTACCCATTTAACAGCTAATGAATGCTTTTTACTATCTCAGTGCAGTGCTCCTCTGAATGTCCTTGCATATGTCCCATGGTCCACCCACATGTTAAAACATAATAGTTTAACCATGGAATCATAGAGGTGAATATCCTCAACTGTGTCACGTCACGTTGTCTTCTCTGCCAGCTTTTTAAACTGCGAGTCCCAACCTTGTCCAACTGAATGTGGGGATCAGAAATAACTTGGCATGAGCAAAGGCTCTGAACACAGAATGGCTAAAGGTTAATTTCCAGTCAGATGTGTGATGACTCTGAAGCATCTCTGGAAGTGCATGTCTGTGTGGTATCACATGGCTTCACAACAGCCTTGTATGTGACAGAACAGACATGTGAACTCTGCATTGTGCATGACATTGTATCATATAGTGTTGACAAATGCTACCAACACCTTAGTCCAGATGCCAGACTGTTTTGTTTTCACTTGTTCATTTTGAGACAGGGTCTCACTATGTAGCTCTAGCTAGCCCAGAGATCACAGAGATCACAGAGATCTACCTGTGTCTGCCTCTCAAGTACCAGGATTGAAGATGCACTTCTCCATGGCTGTCTGCCTCATTCAAGGCTATCATATGCTACAAATTCCAGTGTTTTCAGTATTCAAGTAAGTTTTTGCCTTTACATGAACATAATAGTTTAACAGTGGAAAACAAAGGCTTTTTTGTATTTTTACTCAGCATGCCGTTATCAAATTAGTATAACTTTGGGTTGTGTTGTGTTAGAATGTTTGAGTTTAAAAATTGCTTTTTGAATTGCTGACCTGAGTCTCTCTCTCTCTCTCTCTCTCTCTCTCTCTCTCTCTCTCTCTCTCTCTCTCTCACACACACACACACACACACACACACACACACAAATGTTAAATGAGTCTTGGCTTGGTATTAGGATAGAATTTCCAGCAATTTCTGGAATGGCCCTAAACACACCTGTCATGCTACGCTATCCATTTGTATGGAGCAGCATTCTCAGCTTTGATGATTATAAAAGGAAAATATCGATCAACTCAGAAAAAAAAATCAAAGATGTTCTATGTCCAACAGTATCAAATATTCAGCCAGGACTTAGTAATCCATTTTTAAAAGATTTAACAAAAAATATAATCACTTTCCCACTCCCTCTCCTCCCTCCTGCCACTCGCACGTCCCTTCCTTCCAAATTCACTGTCCTCTTCTTTAACCATTGTTATTACATGTACATATAAACAATAAATGTATAAACACAACCTGCTGAACCTGCTCAGCAGTGGCTGTGTGTGTGTTTCTAGAGCTAGCCACTCGGCACTAGAGAACCAATCATCTGCCTGGTTCATCCCTGGGCAGAGAAATTCTCTCCTCAGCTAGGTGTAGGGGCCTTGTTGGTAGCTTCTCCTTCTGTATTGGGACATCAACTGTTGTTGAAGCTGTTCAGGTCTTGTTTAGGCAGCTATGTTGTTAAGATTTCACGGATATAGCTTCCCTGCCACTGCTAAAGGGACAGTCTCGCAGTTGACTTTCTAGACTGGCTCCTACAAGTTTTCTGTGCCCTCTTCCTTGATATTCCCTGAGCCTTAGATGCAAGGGTTGTGTTCTAGATATGTCATTTGGGAATGGGCACCCGGCATTCAGTTGTTCTCTGCATTTTGACTACATTTAACCTAATTCTATAACGTCCTTCTTCTGGTGCAAAAAGAGGTGAAATCTATACTCATCTCTGGGTGTAAGTGTTCAGAGTGAGGCTGGGAATCATATCGGCTTGGGAAAGTGGCGATAGTAGGTTCTTCTCTCAGGCCTATGACCTATCCAGCCATAGATAGCTGGCTAGGTTTACAGTACCAGACATGATTTCCTTCTCATTGAAGGGGGTCTGAAATCCAATTAGACAGCTGTTGGTAACTCCCAGATCAAAGAGTCACCATTTCCTCACTGTGGAAATGTTCCAGGCAAGTCATTGCCATGGCTCATGGCCTTTGCACCTGGGTAGGACTAGCGAATGCTCCTCTCCCTCATCAACTTGCACAGTACCTCTTGATACTCTGAGAGCTGATTCTTAGGGATGAGGCTTCCGGGTTAGATTGCTCCAAGTTCTGTGTTCATAGTACATTATGTCTTCAGTGATAGGGCTTATCTTCACATTCAGAGAGGCCAGCAAGGACAACAACAAGAGCCTATATTTTTTGGGGGGCTTCTTAGACTCCCCAGCCCACAACTTGAAATGGCCTTTCTCGTGCATGGCACTGTGGCTTTTGTTAGATAGTCCATGGCTCTTGTGGGGAACATATTTCATCCCAAGTGGCATAAAATGTATATGTACACATACATTTACATGTATTATATGTAATTTTTGGTAAATATAAAATAATGATCCCTTGTATCCTCTTTAAGCATGCTTAGTGGTATTTAGCCTCCCTTCCTCCCTTTCTTTCTATATTTATGTCTCTCCTTCTTTCCCAGTTAAAAGCCCCACATTTTCCCTATTTCTCTCTTCATGGCCCCTATGTCCAATGTCCTATGATTCTCCACTCTGTAGTGGCACCCTGACTAGTCCCTCTTTAATATTCTGTTTTTGTGTGTGTGTGTTTACTCTAGGTTATATACTGGCATTTAAAGATGTAGAACTAAGAATCACAAATAAAAGCAAACAGGAAAAGCTTGTCTTTCTGGGTCTGGACTATCCCACTCAGTAAAGTATATTTTTTCAATTCAGTTTATTTACCTGAAAATTTTATTTTTCTTTACAGCTGAGTAGTACTCCACAGAATATGTGTAACACATTTTCATTATCCATTCTTTAGCTGGGAGACATTTAGGTTGTTTCCATTTCCTAGTTATTGTGGAGAGCAGCAACAGACATGGCTGAGCAAGTTTCTATGGAGTAGGATTTTGAGTCCTTTGGATGCATGTTGACCCGGGTCATATGGTAGAAAAGTTTTTGGCTTTGAGGATTCTCCACACTGATTTCCAGAGTGTCTGGAACAGTTGACAGTCCCACCAATAGTGATGGTTCCTCACATCCTTACCATCATCTGTTTTGTTGATCTTAGCCATTCTGAGTAGGATGAGATGGGAGCATCTCAAGAGTTGTTTTAATTTGCATTTCCCTAGTTGCCAAGGATGATGAACATCTTTTGAGAGATTTCTTAGACATTTTTCTGAGGCTCCACTTATCAATTTCTAGCCTTGGCTACTGGACAAATAGAGTCCTATTCAGAAAGTTCTTTGCTAAATCTCTATTCTGTAGGGAACTGCTTATGTTTTATTCTAGTAGATTCAGATTTTATGCTGAAGCTTTTGATATATTTGGAGTTGGTTTTTGGGAAGTGATAGATATGGATCTGATTTCATTCTTCTGTATTTGGATATCTATTTTTCCTGGCATGGTTTATTGAAGATGCTGCCTGTCTTTTCTCTAGTGTGTGCTTTATACATCTGTGCCATGTATCTGATTGTTGTCATCATGGTCACTCATTTGGGGTCTTTTGTTTTGCTTCATTGGTCTACCTGTCTGTTTTTGTGCCAGTACAGTGTTGTTTCTATAACAGTAGCTCTATAATATAGCTCGGTCATGAGCCATGGGTGTAGAGAATGCTTCTTTTGAATGCTTTCTCTGTACTGTGCTGGGCATTATTCTAAGAGATTAAATGCTTTTACCAACAGGTACAGTTTTGCTTACAAGCCTAATGGCCTGAGTTCCATCTCTAGAATGCATATAAAAATGGAAGAAGGTAACCAATGGCACAAAACATCAACATTAACTACTCCTAACTACTATATAATGCTACCAACTAATATAATTTGCTACTAATACTACTGTGTGTGGTGGTTTGAATAGGTGGCCCCCGTAGGCTCACATGTTTGATTGTTTGGCCACAGGGAATGGCACTATTAGGAGGTGTGGCATTATTAAGAGGTAGGGCCTTGTTGGAGGAAGTGTGTCACTGTGGAAGCAGGCTTTGATGTCTCATATATGTCCAAGTCTGGCCAGTATGACACAGTCTCTTTCTGCTGATTGCAGACCCAGATGTAGTACTTTAAGCTCCTTCTCCAGAACCATGTCTGCCTGCATGCCACCATGCTTCCCTCCATAACAATAATAGAATAAACCTCTGAAACTCTCAGCTCCCTCAATTAAATATTTTCCTTTATAAGAGTTGCTATGGTCATGGTGTCTCTTCACAGCAATAAAACCTTAACTAAGACACTGTGGATACTTGTGTCAACTGACACTTAGCAATTCTTGGTCTTACAGTCATTTAAAAAAATATATAAAATTATTCCCTGAAGTTCTGGAATGTGCTAGTTTCTTTCCAGGTGGTGCTTTCAGGTGTTTCTTGGTACATCAGGAAAGAAAACATCCTGGGCCCAGCAAGGTGGTGTAACCTGTAATCCCAGCACTTGGAGAGACAGAGGCAGGGAGACCTCTATGAGTTTGAGGAGGTCAGCCTGGTCTACAAAGCAAATCCAGGACAACCAAAGCTACACAGAGAAACCCTGTGTTGAAATACCAAAATATAAAAGTAAGTACAAAACAAACAAACACACCAGAAAGAAAGAAAGAAAGAAAGGAAGGAAGGAAGAAAGAAAGAAACCAATGTCAGTTCCATTGGTTTTCTGACATAGTGAGCCATCAGCTTTTCAAGTAGCTGATACTCTGGAATATTAAAGAATAGCGTGATTCATAGGTTTAGATCCACAATTTTCTTTCACTTTTCCTTTCCTTTCTTTCTTTCTTTCTTTCTTTCTTTCTTTCTTTCTTTCTTTCTTTCTTTTTAAATCAGGGTTTCTCTGCATAGCCTTGGCTGTCCTGGACTTGCTTTTGTAGATTATGCTGGCCACAAACTCACAGAGATCTCCTTGCCTCTGCCTCTGCGAGTGCTGGGATTACAGGCATGCACAAAATTTTAATTTATGTGTATTTATGTAAAAAACAATGTAGGCGTTTGGCATAGTATTTGGGAAAGTCAGCACTGATGAGAACTTCAGTATGTGCGTATGTGCTGTGCATGATTCTAAGTGCTCCGCATGTATGAACTTTAGGAACCATGTATGAACCTTAAGGAACTCCCATGAGGTAGGTACTATCATTATCCCCATTGTATTGATCAACATAACAAGGCCCAGAGCTATCAAGTGGTGTCCTATTTTCAACTCTATCGCCGTGATAGAACACCGTGCAAACAGCAACAGCAGGAGGGAGCAGGCTTGCCTAGCTCACAAGTCCACGTTCAAGTCCATCACTGCAGGGGTTCAAGGCAGAAACCTGAAGCTCCTTGTCCACTGTCAGGAGCACAGGAAACAAATATGTGCATGCTTTCTGCTCAGATGGATTTCTCTACTCTTCTACAGTCCAGGACGCAAACCCAGGGAATGGGACCACCTGTAATGTGCTGGGTCTTCCCATCTTAGTTCAGCCGCATGGGCATGCCCACCTGGCAACCTAATCTAGGCAGGCCTTTACTGTGCCTACCTTCCCACGTGGTCCTAGCTTGTATCAAGTTGGCAATTATATTACCCACTGTGAGCAGCTGCCCCAAGATGACAGAACCAGAGTACTGCTGAACAAAAAAAAAAACCTTCAGTTTTTGTCCATACATAAAACTACCTCTCCATCCCTCTCCTCATCAGTGGGCCAGATTCAACAAACATGGCTCCCTAGAGCATCATCCACCACTCAGAGGGCAGCCTGCACTATGGAGACTGCCACAGCTGAACGCCAATTAGTCCTGCTAACAAGACCCTTGGGGCCATCAGCATACAACTAGAGAGGAAGACCTGGGCTCACGCTTTCCCCAGATCTGCTTCCTGTGCCAACCACTGCTACAGGATTCTGCTGTTGAGATTAGACAGTTATGAGCAAAAGTCCCCTGGAAGATGTAGAGCCAGAAGTTTTTCCACCCAGCACTTGCCTCTCCGTCTGTAAATACATAAAGGCCTATAGGCACCCCTAGAGGAGAGGCCAGCTAGAGTCTTTCCCAGTGCTATAGATCCTCTGAGTATAATTCATGGATAAGTGTTGCTTCAACTTGTTTTTAAATCCCTCTCATTTACTTTTCTCTTTGTTTGTCTCCACAGGAAGAAGATAAATCAATGCTTGTGGTTAACACATTGATTAAGACACAAGTATTCAAAATGAGAGGAGGGTGCCCTGCTGTCCACCTCCTGTCCTCCTAGACAGAGTTCTTTGAAGGCAAGCACTTGTCCTGTCTCTGGCTTTAGTTTTCCTGCAGCTTATTGAATGCCTCAAAATAATGCCTGGGTTACTGCTTCCCGAGTTATGAGCCGCAGACACCATCCATTGACTCCTGCATTGAAAGATGGACACAGGCCTCACCTATTATGTGAGAGCCCTTGCTCCGTGTCTGTGACCTTAGTTCAATCCCATGACCATGCAGCGCCTCTGCAGGGGAGGAAACTGACCCAGGAGGGCTGCTCTGCACTGCAGTGACTTTATTCATGTTTGTAGAGTTGAAATTGGAGTGCAGGGAAGCCCTGGCAATGGCTCATGATTTACTCCAAGGAGGGGCCTTGCTACTCCTGGGGATAGTGGCTTGGATTTTAAAGAGGTTAATCAAGAGAGAGTGAGGTGATTGTCTTAGATGGGCACACAGTTTATTGCTCCCAAGAGGGCTTTTGTGGCATTGGGGAGCCAAGAAATTGGAGCTATTTTATTATAATTGATGTATTCTATTGTTCCAGGCAGTGGGAAATAGCAAGGTCACTTGAGACAGGAAGAGCCGAGTGCCCAGAAGACCTGTGGCTATGTCCAATAATTGGAAAGGAAAAAATTGGGAAGTGACCTATATTGTTATACCAGGAAATCTCTTTCTGGGCATCAGGAGAGAATCAAGTGGAATCCTGGGGGACAGGGCAGTGGATGAGAGGCTAGGAGCAAGTGGCTGCTTCCCAGATACCTGTGCCATTGGAGAGGCTCGTAGGGAGTGGGTGCTGGAAGGGAAAGCCCAGCAACTCTCATCTGTCTTACCAGATGGCTTTGGAGTTCCCAGAGTATGCTGTCACTTGTCACTAGGGACTCCATGCCGAACAGCAGGAGCAGAAGAGACAGGGACACTTGGAGGAATAATTTAAGGTGGGGTAGGCATTTCAAGATACAACAGGATTCCTTCTCCCTCCCTCCCTCCTTCCTCTTCCTCTCTCCCTCCCTCTTTCCTCCCTCTTCCTCTCTCTTTCTGTGTGCCTGTGTATGCATATGTGTGCAGGTGCGTATGTATACATGTCTGTGGAGGCCAGATGACACCATTAGATGTTGCTTCTTAGAAGCAATTTACACTTTTTTTTTTAATGTTTTGTTAATTTATTCTTGTTACATCTCAATGGCTATCCCATCCCTTGTATCCTCCCATTCTTCCCTCCCTCCCATTTTCCCCTTATTTCCCTCCCCTATGACTGTTCCTGAGGGGGATCTCCTCCCCCTGTATATGCTCATAGGGTATCAAGTCTCTCCTTGGTAGCCTGCTGTCCTTCCTCTGAGTGCCACCAGGCCTCCCCATCCAGGAGACATGGTCAAATATGAGGCACCAGAGTTCGTGTGAAAGACATACCCCACTCTCCACTGAACTGTGGAGAATGTTCTGTCCATTGGCTAGATCTGGGTAGGGGTTTAAAGTTTACTGCCTGTATTGTCCTTGGCTGGTGCCTTAATTTGAGCAGGACCCCTGGGCCCAAATCATCCTATCATATTGTTCTACTTGTAGGTTTCACACATGTTTTTAAACTTTATTTATTTATTTACTAATTTATTTTTCAGAATGTGTATGTTTGTATATGTGCACATGTGTGCCTGTGCACACCACAACACTCAGGAAAACGTGTAGGGACCTACTGTTTCCTTATACCTCATGGGTTGCTAGGCTTAATGGCAAGTGCCTTTACCCGCTGAGCCATCTTGCTGGCCCCACATTGCGTTTTGAGAGCCAGGATCTCACTTTGCCTGTAGCTTGCCAGTTTGGCTAGGCTGGGTGGCCAGTGAGCCCCCAGGATCCACTTCACTCTGTTTCCCTCAGTGCTGGGATTCCAAGAGTAGATTGCTGTCTTTGGCATTTTACATGGTTCCTAGGTTTGAATTCAGGTCCTTATCCTTGTACAGAGAACACTGTCCTGACTGACCTAGGTCCCAAGCCCCTGACCTGGGTCCCTTCTTAGTCTGAATAATGTTACTTACACATATTACATGTATGTTTTCAGGACTGACCGTTTGGTATTGGATAACCAGTTGGTGTGCTCTTCCTTGGCAAAGGCTATTCCATTTTTAGCATTCCTTAGTTGCCCAGGCCCCTTCCTTATCCCTGATTCTTGGAAACTCCTTGTGACACACAATAGAGGAGCGTATAGTGCTGATAGTTCACCTTTGCTTCCTCTCCACACAGACAAAGCATCTTCTCCCCTAGTCTACAGCTACTCCCAGATGTGCTCGAGGTGGTGAGCCAGTTTTCATCTATACAGTGGTTACCACAGTGGTCCCCTGAGGACGGACGCAATCCACACATTTTAGATATCAGAGAGGTTTCCAGGACTTTTTGAACTTTCCAGGTCAAGAGTGCCTGAGCCAGGATGTAACCTGGATGTCACCAGTCTGGGTTTATAGCTCTTCCTGTCCCATTAACATAGCAGAGAGCACGTAGGGGTGAGAGCTCAGCCAGCGAAGTCCTTGCAAACACAAGGACTGGAGTTACATCTCCAGAAACCATATTGTGTGAAAGTAGTCCAAACATGGCGGGGCATGCTTGTAGTCCCGGTGTGTGGAGGCAGAGACAGGCATCCCCAGGGCTCACTGGTCAGCTAGCCTAGCCTGATTGCCGAGTTTCAGGCCAGTGAGAGAACCTGTCTTAAAAACAAAACTAGGTGAAGGTGAATGGTGCCTGAGGAGGGTATCCTCTGGCCTACATATGCACACGCTCAATATCCAAGGGAGACTGAGGAAGAAGGGTTTTTTTCTCTAGTGTCAGAAGTGTTATTTTTATACTTTAGTAAAACTTTTCATCAAAAACTTCAAGAGAATTGTAGGGTTTTCTTTAAAGCTGAAGATAAGACAGATTGTCTATTACTTGGTCCTTTCCAACTTGAACATCTGGGACACAGACACACAGACACACACAGACACACACACACACACACACACACACACACACACACACTATGACATGTGATGTGAAGTGAGGCTGGTGACTTCCTTTATCACATGCCAACTTGGAATTGGCCTTACTAGAATCTCACAGCCAAGCTTGTGACCTCACAGCCGGGTCGTCAAGTGACCCTCTGTCTCCAGCTATCGTAAGATGTACTTGGTTCTGCCTTGGTGGGGGATGACTGGCCATTAGCAGGAGCAGAGAAGTCGTATCACATTCTCTGGGAGGTTAAATACATGTTCAGATGAGACACTTGGCATGTGAAAGGAAGCAGAAGTGGGTCAAAAAACCGCTGTCAGCCGACATCAGAGAACTCAAGGAGGCCAGGCAACTGTGTGGAGTGGGGCTCACCATCAGCACAAGGGATGGGAATTTGAAAAGGTCAGCATTGCGTTTGTACAAATGAGCTATTATCTGTGAGGGTGATATCTGGGGACTTAAATTGATATGAAAGAACAGACTCATTTTGAGACTGAAGGCAAGTTTCTGTGACAGTTGTGCTGTGCATTTGATTAATGACCAGACGTAAGCACTTGGGTACTTAGGGACATCTTGAGCTATTTTGAGCATTGGGCTTCCCTGTCTTGCATACCCTCACAGTGGCTGCAGTTGTGTGTTTTACTAAGTTATGTATTCAAGGGTGTTCTCTGCTGCGGTGTGTGTGTGTGTGTGTGTGTGTAAGCACGCGCATGCACACGTGCCAGAGGACAACCTTGGCCATTGTTCTTCAGGTGCCATTCACCTTACTTTTTAAGGCAGAGGCTCACATTGGCCTGGAACTCACGAAGTAGGTTAGGATAACTGCTAGCCGCTACTCTGTATTAGTCTGGATGTGGAGAACCTGGACATGGAAGAACACTTTTGAGGGAAACGAGCCATACAATGCCATTTATTTCTGGTTCACCTCTTAGTTTATACACAGCCGTAATCCCCTTTACATTTATTTATTTATTTATTTATTTATTTATTTATTTATTGTTTATGTGAGTGTGTAACCAGCGTTTGAGCGGAAACCCTAAGGCAGTTGGTTCTCTCCTTCTACAGTGTGGCTCCTAGGACGCCAACTCAGGTCCTCAGGCTTGTTGGCAAGCGCCTTTTCCAGCCATGCTGTCTCAAGGACACCCCCCCCCACACACACACCTGTAACTCTTGATTTGGGGGTGCTTTTCAGGAAGGAGCAAAACCTATCTCATAGATTAGTCTCAAGAGAGGTGATGCCGTGAAGGGGCCAGTAACCCCATAATCCATCACCCATCACCCCAGGTTGTATGTATGTTTTAGGGGTGTTATCAGGATAAGGGTTGGGTGGCAGAGTGGCATCCCTGCCAAAGCTGTGCTGGACTGGGGATGTGGCTAGAGTGCTCATCCAGCATGTACAAGGGTGTGTGTTCAGTCCCCATCGCCACAGTAAACAAAAACAAAACAAAATCTTCCTTCTTTAATTAGGCTGCATGGAATCTAACGCCTTCTTTGCTACCTCAGGGTAGAGTCTCACCTTTCTCATCTGTAAAATGGGAACTGCAATGCTCACCTCACACATGTATGTGTGTGTGTGACATAAAGCCAAAATCAATATCCCATGGTTAGACCTTGTAGCTGCGACTGCTGCATCCCTGGACAGTGAGGAGTTATGAAGGAGCTTGTTACTGCTTGGGTCCCCAGCTATGGGACTGAAATGCAGCTGCGCCTCTGTGACAGCTGTGTGGGAACACATGAATAATTACCTCCAAAGTATACTTTTTTTTTCCTTGCCACCTATCAGCAATAAATATTTAATTCACATTTGAAATCTGGCAGCTCTGAAAGCCATTAATCCAAATAAACACTCCGAGCTCTGCAAAGCTGTGTGTCTCCCAGCCGCAGCCCCTACCTGCTCTGTGATGCAAAAAGACCGGCTCACCTGCGCTGAAGCTCTCTCACTCGCTGTACTTGCAGCCTATGAACAGAATGGAGGGACTGCACACATTGGATCGGATGGACAACAGGAAGACATGTTAAAGTCATGGCAAGCTGAGAAAGTGTGTAGTGGACAACACTTGGCTCTGACTGTGCATGCCTCTCACTATCCTCCTCTGGTGGAAACCAAAGAAATGAACAGCAGTAACAGAAGAGAGCCTGGGGGGGGGGGGTGGGGGGGGGGCTTCTGTTCTTCCGATGACGCTGTCACTCTCCTTGCCCCATCACTGCCTGTGTGGTGTTTAGCTGGGAATAGGCACTCCAGCCATAATGCCTGGTTCTGAGAAAGGCAAGGCACTTTAGTCCAGGCCTAGAGATCTCGCTCACATATTATGGAAAAAGTCTTCTGGAGCGAGCTTCAAGCTGACCAGCAGTAGCTTCCCCCGGATGCTTCTGAGCATGAAGCTCGCTTTGCTTCCTCACACCCCAACTGATGGGTTTCTTTGTTTAGTCTCTCCAAGGATTAACTAGTGCCTGTCCCAGCTGTGCAACACCTGGGGAACCTCCTTAAGTTAGGGCCTGTGTAGATAAGGAAGGCACAGCCCTTTCTTGCCTAGGGCTTGCAAGCTGCTAGGAGGGAGAGGCAGACTGTTAAGCTACAGAGAAGGGATATGCATAATATACTTAGGAGAACGAAGTGGACCAGCTGTGAGTGAGTCACGCATGGAAGATCTGAAAGGGAAAAATATAAAGCACTCCACTTTAGAATATATTATCCTCAATACACAATACACAAGCTAATTTTAAAGCATACTTTTTGTGTATAATAGATAAGAAAGGGAAAGGGGGGCACTAGAGAGGGAAAGATAGAAAAACAAAGCAAAGCTGGGCCCAGTGGTCCACACCTGTAATCCCCGCACTCTGGGAGGCAGAGGTAGGCTGATCTCTGTGAGTTCTAGGCCAGCCTGGTCTAACAAAGTGAATCCAGGACAGCCAAGGCTACACAGAGAAACCCTGTCTCGAAAAAACAAAACAAACAAAAAAAGAAAGAAAAAAAAGAAAAACAAAGCAAAAGCAAAAGAGAGTTTGGGGCAAAGTAAGAGCAAAGCCACATGAAGATCTGTCTTAGGAGGAAGCAAGAGGGGTGAGAACAGACATTTCACAGTAGAGAGGAGCGAGAGAGGCAAATGTGCTGAGTGACGCACATAAAGCAAAGATGCAAGGCAAACAGTGCAGGCTGCCCAGAGATGCGAGGGAGGGTTAGCCTCAGCACTGCAGCGGCAGGGCATTTCCTAAACCAAGGCACAAATGCTAGGGCATCCTTTGCTGTTTTCCTAGAGGCTGGTGACACACAGATAGCCTGCAGGCAGCCAGAGGAAGGCTGACCTTGCATGTTGCCTTGAGTCAGGTCCCCTAGCACTTCTGGGTCCTCTCTGCACAGACCAAGGGAGAGGTAAATCTACTTTCTGGAACCCAGGAGTTCTGAATGGGTCCCCACCCATTTCCTCATATGAACTGTAAGACATGAACTACAGTTCTCAGTTCTCACTTCACAGATGAGGAAACAGGTTTAGAACACATTCAGTCACGCAGGTATGGTAAATATGGCAGCAAGTTCATAAACCGAGGATGGGTACACTGAAGGTTTTCTCTTGTTCCTATGCTTGTTTCTATTCCTCCTGTTTATTCAGAGGCTATCTCTCCTCAGGCTGAGACGGGATACAAAGGATGGAAAGATAAATGAGATGAGCCATCCCTGGACTGGCTGTGGCTGTAAAAAGATATATAAATCTCAAATGGTGGAATCCTGGGTTCCTTGCCTCATAGCTGTGTTCAGTGTGGGGCTATGGCAAGGATGAAAAATGTGGCCTGTGAAGAGGAAAGTCCTCAGTGGTGTCAATAGAATCTATTTTCCAAGGTGAATACTGTGCTGTAGGGTCCCAGTGATCAATGTGCCTTCGTGGTTTCGTTACTGTTGTTTTAAGATAGGGTCTCATTATCCCAGGCTGGCCTAAAACTTGCCCTCCCCCTGCATCAGCCTCTTGAGGGCTGGAATTGTAGCCGCTGTGCCCAGCATGGCGGTATGGTTTTGATTGACGCACTTCCCTCTCCTGCCTGTGAGAGGCAAGGTCTCCTCTGGGTAGGGGTGGGGGTCGGCTTAAATAAAGGGAAAAGCCAGAACTACTGGGCCTTGGTTTCTCTCTGAGGTGATTGACAAACAGCATTGTCAAGATGGAGATAGTTTCAGTGCTTCAGGGACGCACCGGCGAACTTAAACACAAAGAGAAAGGAAGAATAATTATGACGTTCAAACTTCCAGAGCAATGGAGGATGACCTAAGAGGGCAGAAGCATCTGTAACTGTCATTTCCAGGTAAGGCTGTAGGGTCAGAGCCCTCGTGGGTCCCTCACTTAATGATCCTGAGAGCAGGTCACAGTGAGAAAGGCAGGCAAGCTAGAGAGAGCATGCGGCATACTCTGAGTGGGCTGACGGGTGGGAGAGCAGTGGGGAGTTGGGTGCTGGGGGCCAGTGGGGTTTGGGAGAGCAGGTGTTTGGCCTGGGAAGGAGGAAAGGCCTATGGTTGGCAGGTGCATTGGCTTTGGCAGTGTGCTGAATTGCAGAAATTCAGGCCCTGTCTACCCCAAGTCTGACAATTCAGGAGAAGTTGGAAACTTAGATTTAATCTAAAAATCACAGTTTTAAAGGCACGGATGCCCAGTTAACTTCTAAAATATGAGGTATTGGTCTGCAGGCCAAATAAGGTAAACCAATAAGCAAGAAGATGTGACTTCTGGCAAATCATTTTGCAGTTAAGTTCTAGACACATTTTGTCTTTGTGGACCAAAGTAGAAAAGAGCCTTAGAGACCTTTGTCCCTTTTGGGGTGTGAGAACTCTGTGCTGGAGTTCTGGAGAAGGTTCTTCATATTGGGTGTGGTCTCACTTGCTGTTCCTAACTCCTGTGTCCCCCACATGATTAATGGTTCATATTTCTTCAGAGTCTTTTCTTCATTTGCTCATACACCTAAATTCCATAGCTCAAGAACGCCTAGAGATCCCACCAGAAACATGCAGACATTACGCTAGTCAATCCATACATGTGACTCGCTGCCATCAACTGAGATGAAGTTGTTCATATTGACATTTGGCATGAATATAAATATGCAGAGGAGTAGCCCTTGCTATGAGCATGACTCTAAGATATTTCAATTTTGCACTGTCTGTTCAAACTGTGATGCTTTGTTTTCAAGTTAAGTAAAATACATTACTATGATAAGTTTTCTAAAGCAAGGTTGGGATTTATTAAGAAAAAGACAGAAGCTCACATCCAAGGGTAGACCTGGGCTTCTCAGGAGAGAGGTAGGGAGATTAGCTCAGTATGTTTGTAATGTTTACCATAGCCACTGTAATCTTTAGGATCGCATTTGTAGCTTCCCTTATGTGTTTGGATGTTGCTTTCTTGGTTCCTGCCATCCCCAGGGTAAGGTGGGTAAGGGCATTCACTTACTCTGCCCCTGTCAACAGCTATGCTGGTGACATGGTGGGGATGAGTAAACAGGCCTGTAAACTTTGAGCACCAGTACAGGCAGCTGCCCTCTGAAACGGGTGAATACACACTTGTAGATGGCCACTGAACTCTGGGAAGACTCAGTGGTCTATGGAGACCAGGCTAGGCACTCTGCTTGCTTCCTGTGAACCTATCTGATCTCTGACTTCAGATTCTGCTTGGTACCTTTTCTTAGGGGACCTTTTCAGTCCCACACGTTTGGATTGATGTACGTGATTTTGCTGTGCAGTCAGTGGAGAGGACAGCCAAGTGCCATTAGAGGTCCTTTGAGCAGGTTTCTGTCACTTTGTGGCTAGCACACCAGTACTGAGTCTCCTGTCCTGGCTGGTGCTGGAGGCTGGATAGTAGCCCTCATCTCTCTGATGTGAGATTAATAATCCCTTGGAAACCGGACAGAAGCTAAGAGACCCTACCTGTTCTTGCCATCATGGGCAAGCTATGACCTGCCGCCAGTCTGTCTCATGACTGGTGAGAAGTACTTGCAGCACATGAAGGCTGCAAGTGGGATATGCCAGTGAGAAGCCACGCCAGTAAAGATAAGGTGCAAGTGTTGCGTGAAAACATCAGAAATCGCCCACAGGAACAGTGCGCCACCTGTTGTGCACAGTGATATCATGGAGAGGGCCTCTGTCCCCTCTGTCCCCTTCTTTCCTTTTTCTTAACCCTCCCTTCCTGCTTGCCTTTCCCCTTCCCCTCTTCTGCCTTTCCTTTTTTCTCCTTCCTTCCCTTCCTCTCTAACTTTTAACTCTCTTTATACTGGGGCACGAACCTGCCAACCTGTCTTTGTATCTATCAGAGCCCTGATTTACGCCGCTTTGAAGTCTTGCATGGCTGTCACCTCATTAAAGTATTTATGTCCCGGCAGCACCTGAACTTGAATCTACCTTGAAGGTGTAATTGTGTGTTGCTAATGTAATGGCTGGAGTTGCCCATGCAAAGAGCAACATGAGAAAGGTCATCGGGAGGAATGCAAGGTCACAGAGCCACCTGAAGCGTGCTCAGGGTTGATTTGCCCATTTCTTCCAATCCCAGGGAGGGGAAGTTTCCGGGTAGCAGGTGAGGCCTGGGGAGGGAATGACTCCAGCGTGAGCTGTGCAGATGGCAGTGGCAGAGTTTATTGTGCTTTCCAAATGGCTGAGAGCCTCACTGACAATCCAAGCTCAAGCACAGCAGTAGTCCTGGCCCAGATGCCTAGAAATGTTAATGGACCAACGGGATAGGTGGCTGCCACTCCTTTACAAATAGCTTGCTGTTTCACTCACACTAGCAAATTTACCTGCAAAACAATGTAAGTAGAAGAGATCTTTTGCGAGAACAGATAGAAAATCAGATTTTCTCTCTAGCGTTTGATTCACTTCTCGATTTTGAGGGCGTGAGAGTCATGGCTGGATTGACTACTGTAATGTTTCTCTGTCCCTACTGCCCTACTGTGTGTGTGTGTGTGTGTGTGTGTGTGTGTGTGTGTGTGTGTGTGTGTGTGCGTGTGTGTGTAGGATGGCTGTACCCAAGGGCCTCTGGCCACTGTGTTGGGGGAAGTCGAGGGGTGGGGAGGGGGAGGATGGATGGCTGTACCCAGGGGTCTCTGGCCCCAGAATTATAGCACATTTGTAATCAGCCATTACGTAAGAATTATCTCAGATTCTGGGGATACAATCAAGAGGCAAAATAATATGGCTTCACCCTGGTGGAACCAATAGATTGGGTGAAAATGAGGGCAACACAAACAATGTGATGCGCACCACAGGGAAGGACAGAGCCAGGCCCTGGGCTGTGCAAAGAAGGAATAACTCACCGAGACCTAGTGGGGCAGGTAAAGCTCCCCAGAGTCCAAAGGCCCACAAATGCCAGATCTCAGATTCTTGGAATTTACCTGGCTCAGTATTTGTAGCAATAAAGACAAAACACTAAATCCTGGAGCTGTGAGGTAAAAGGGAAGGCTCACACAGCACACAACTCAGGCCGCTTTGCTTTTATCATTACTCTAAAATGATGGAATTCTGGAAGGTGCTTGCTTTAAAAGCACAAGGACCTATGTT
The DNA here is from genome assembly GCF_903995435.1 of Acomys russatus. Lineage (NCBI taxonomy): Eukaryota > Metazoa > Chordata > Mammalia > Rodentia > Muridae > Acomys > Acomys russatus. Next base: position 20,973,905 of record NC_067137.1, read on the forward strand.
TGGCTCCCAGAACCCATGTAGGACATATGTCTGTAATTCCAGTACTGGGGAAATGAAGGTAGGGGGATCCCTAGGGCCAGCTGGTCAGCCAGCCTACCCTATTTGGTAAATTCCAGAAGGAGGAGGAGGAGGAGCAGGAGGAGGAGGAGGAGGAGGAGGAGGGGGAGAACGAGGTGGTAAACAGCAAGCAACCAAGGAACTATACCAGTGTTGTCCTCTGATGTCCACTTGCATATGCATACGTGTGCAGATGTATATGAACATGCACATATACGTTATATAATTGGTTTTTCATAATAGTGAGGATGTCTTAGTTAGGCCTTTTATTGCTGTGAAGAGACACCATGCCCATGGAAACTCTTACAAAGAAAATCATTTAACTGGGGCTGGCTTCCAGTTTCAGAGGTTTAGTCCATCACTGTCATGGCAGGAAGTGTGGTGGCATGCAAGCAGACATGGTGCTGGAGAAGGAGCTGAGAGTTCTACATCTTGGCCTTCAGGCAGCATGCAGAGAATGAGGCACACTTCCTTCAACCACGCCACACCTACACCTCCTAATAGTACCACTTTAATGTCTAGTATATAAGGCAGGAGATATGGTAATAAGGTAAGAAATATACCAGAGGCCAGATATTATGCTATAAAGGAGTTTATTAAATGAACATGGGGGGGAGGAAAAGGGAGAGGGGTACCCCAGAGAGAGACAGAGACTGGAAGAGGAAGAAGAAGAAGAAGAAGAAGAAGAAGAAGAAGAAGAAGAAGAAGAAGAAGAAGAAGAAGAAGAAGAAGAAGAAGAAGAAGAAGAAGGAAGTAGGAGGAGGAGGAGGAGAAGGAGGAGGAGGAAGAAGAAAGAAGAGAAGAAGAAAGAAAGAAAGAAGAAGAAGAAGAAGAAGAAAGAGAGGGGGGGAAGAGTAGAGTTAGTGGAGGGTCTATTCTTTTATATGGCCCTGCGCAGGGCCACGCCCCCATGGCAGGTAAGCAATGACATCACAGGTAGGCAGACTGAGGCAGGATCCTAACAGCCACACCGATCCTGATGTGCCTATGGGTGCCATTTAACTCAAACTACTACAGGGGCTTGTCTCCTTTAAGACATGGGAAAACATATCTTGTGAGGGACAGGTGTCAGTGCATAAAGCCTGCTTTGTTGTTCATCAAGTATGCTTGATGGAGCCTTAGTGTCCAAAGCAAGTCACGTGCTTGTTAACCCTTCACTAGATGGCTTGCCTCCTTTCTGTGGTTCACTTCCCATTCTCATTTTGCTGCTTACTGGAATAACCAAACAAAATACTTGCAGCTACATTATTATTGTTATTATTATTTATTAATTATAATTACATTACTTACTATTATTATCATTATTATTTTAAGGTTTCATACATAAACATAGTGGATTTTAGTAATTTCCTCTCCATTACTGTCTCTTGGCCTGTTCCCCCTCCCAATAAAACCTTTCTTCTTCCCCAGAGTGCCCTTCTACTTCATGTGTTCCCTATCATTAGTGCTGCGTTTCAGGAAAACAAACTTACTCTAAGGACAATACCCTCTTACTCTGAGTCCCTTCCAAACTCAGAGGCCTGTGATATCAGTCAGATATATTCTGGGACAGAGTCTTGGGATTTTTGGAAGAAATGAGCCAAAGCCTGGTGGCCCTTCCTATTGGAGGAAGATGGAGAAGGGACCGCCACACACTGTAATGGGAACAGGAGGGACATAGGACATGACTGTGTAAGAGAACCATCTAGCAGCCATAACGATGAGGGAAACAACTAATTGCCCCATTCTTTCCATAGAAGACGATCAGTTCCTTCTCCGCACCCCGAGGTGGTGATTAGAACAGGCACTATTAGAGCAAGTGATGCCACCTGTGAGTTTTCTTTACCAGACACAAAGAACAGAAAAAGGCTCTGTGTAGATGGACGGATGCTCTTGCTTGGAGTCTGTGAAATCGCACCTCCTGTCCTAATGCTAAGCTTCAGGAAGCTGTGAATGCATCCATGACTGAGCAGATGATTTCTATGGAGCCAGAGGCCCATCTTCTTTCATCTGTGAATCACCTAGCACAGGAGAAGACGAGCTCAGTGACGCGTTTGATGAACAAATGTGTGTGTGTGTGTGTGTGTGTGTGTGTGTGTGTGTTGGAGGTCCTCCCCTCTTGCTGGTTCTCTTGTGGTTCCATTGCAGCCTCTTCTGTCTGCTCCCTCACTGTGCTCAGGGGAATGTGTGGCCCATCTGAGCAAAGTGTTTGAAATAACTTGGGAATCCAGTTTTGTCCTATACCCATAGTGCACTTGTGGACCCAGTGGCCCTGGGAGAGGCCAGGCAAGTCTGCTGAATTCTGAAGCTCAGCTTTCAACTAATACAATAACCATATTCTTCAATACTAGTTTTATTGTGAATAACAGCAATATTTTGTTCCCATTAACTTTCTGAACTGCAGGCCCACTACAGGGACAGGTGGTCAGAGAATGTCCCAAATCAATGCAAACAGTCCTCTCTGCTGATGGAGTAAGCTGAGGTGTGAGGTGACCCCCTTCATCCATGTCTCTATGAGTTTCAGTGTCACTCTTGAAAAATATTACTATACCAAACCTTTTCATTTTACATTAGTGTATATGCCTGCTGTTGATCTATCTATCTATCTATCTATCTATCTTTCTTTCTTTCATTCTTTCTATCTATCATCTTTCTATCTATAGCTTGATATGCGTGGAACCTAGGAAAGCCTCAATAAAATTTTTATGTACAAGAACAAATGCTCCAATAAGAAATTCTGCACCCCAGAAGCATCTTTCCATTCTTGGAGTGTATGTGCAGCTACCTCTCAATCCTCAGTTGTTAGAAGGAGAGGAAGAGGGAGACTGGAAACCATGCCTGATTCTAGGTGTTCCCCTCCTAGAAATCACTATAGGAGCAAGGCATACCTGGAGTTCCATCACTTTGCTCACCTAAAGATCTTTTCCATGGCTCACTCACCCATGTGACAAGTATCGTGTGTTCATGTGGACATCACACTATATTCATAACCATAAAAAATACAAGATATACACATTTTGCCTTTACAGTTTATACTCCAGGTCCAGGCTAAAAAGAGCCCACGCTATTAGTCAAACAGCTTATAGTCAAGTAATGGAGTGGGTATTTCACACTAAATGTTTGTGGGGCTCAGAGTCACCCGTGATTTAGTGTGACAAAGGGAAGCAGAGCAGACTGTGGACTCGCAGTGAAATGAAAGCACTGTTTGAGGATCCTTTATTTCATGTCTGGGCTGCCAGCTTCACAAGGGACAGGGCAGAGCTGATTTAGGAGGCAGCGATATCTAGATACCCCTCGCAATATCCACAGCCCATACAGGCTGCAGGAAACATGGACAGCACGGATGGTACATATGGTACAGATGGTACAGATGGTACCCATGCCTCAGGTCTGGTTGGGTTTGGCCAGTGGACAGTCCATGAGGTTGAAGCTAGGGAAGAGTGGCATTTCACAGACCCATCTCAGGTCATTTTGATTGGCGTTTTATACTGTCCCATGCTTTTCTTCTGGGTGCTGTTAACCCAACCTTCAGTTTCATCCCTCCCCATCTCTGCTAGATCTGGGTTCCCACACTATCCCCTGCATCCTTCCCACACCTCTGTATATCTAATAGTCCCTTTGTCAGTAAACAGTTTGCATCATCTGATTTCATGGAAACATTTCTCTCCTGCTGGAACCTGACATCTACAGATAAACCCTCACTCTGTCCTTAAGAAACTCAGTCTCGTAAGAGAGCAAGGCCCACATGAAACCTCCCCTAGCAAGGGGAGGGGAGAAGGCAGCATGTTGCGGGGGGAGGGAGGCTGTGCATAGAAGAGGTGTGAGGACTCAGGTCACAGGCAACCCACAGGGCTGTCCAATGGTCCTATGGGAGAAAGGGTGATAAGACTCCTTAGAGCAGAGCTTCCCTCCTACAGCTATAGTAATTTGTTTGTGGCATCATGAGTTACTGCAATAGCAATGGTGTGTGCTTCAACCCCACGCATTTAGCGTTTTCCTCTCCCAGGCATCTGTCCCCTCACCCAGGAGCAGCAGTCTCAGGTCCCCAGGAGATGACAGTGGCTCTCTTGGCTTTTGCTTTGCTGGCAGGTAATTGCTGAGCTGCACGGGGAGTAGCAAAGGTGGATAAATAAGTGCTCGGCATCCAACAGGTTCAAGATACTGAAGCTGCCATAGGAAGAAGAGCATGCTCGGGCATCCTCCAGGACTAAGAAGGAAAGAAAATGTTTGGGTTTAGTGGGTGGAACACAGCACGGCCTCATCAATGAGGGATCATTGGGGAGGTGTCAGGATCTCAGCAGAGAATGACTGAAGCATCTCAAAGGCCGGACCTGGCCTCTGGCCACTCAGCCTTGGCCACGCATACAGGGCTGGGTTGGTGCCCACTTATTGGGATTGGGTGGCCTTATTAGTGATGGCCCATGGGCAGGGAAGCAGTCCCTGAACGGCACATAGTATGTCATATCCTGAGTGAGCACAGGATGCCTCATTAGTGACTAAACTTAAAGTTGCCACTGACACAGTGAGGAGGGGACTGAGTGAAGATTAGGAATCCCAGTGGACACATATGGGTACTATAGACTGATAACTGTCACAGCTGTGGGACCATTTGGTTCTGAGTCAATAATTCTTTTGGAACACTGGTGGGCAGGGATTAATGTGAATGTCTTGAAGCCACAGCTGATGTGGGAACATCATGTTTCAGAGATGAAATCAGTTTTCAAAGAGTTCTAAAGAATGCTTTAAACCTCTGGCTTGCTGTTAGAGGGCTGAGCAGTGTTTGGAAGGAGAATACAAGATGGCCTATTTATATCACTGACTGGGATCATTTCCCTGCAATTCCAAGGAATATGAAGAAGAGTTAAGTGTATAGAAAGAACACTTCAAAAACCCCATGTTCAATTTTATTTCTAAACATAAACAGATGAGCAAACAAAATGAACCTTTTTTTCTGGGACAAAGAGATACCAGAGTCCAGGAGGGCCACAGCCCCCACTGAACAAAAGCTAATTAGTCTGAGGGCAGGGTGGTTCTTTGCAGTTGGGGCACATGGAGCATCAAACCATCACATGGCTGGAGACAGGAAGCAGTTTGTACCATACTTGATGAGGCCACCAAGACCAGAGCAGACTTATGCTTATGTGGGCATAGGTCATGAAAATAGAGAGGGGATCATGAGAGAATGAAATAAGAATGAAAAGAATATGACATGTGGGAGGGGCATGGAGAGGGAGGGATGGAGAGATGGCTCAGCAGTAAAAAGCACTGGCTGCCCTTTCAGAGGACCTGATTTAATTTCTGTCACACACATTGTGGCTCACAGCCATGCTTATCTCTATTCCCAGGGGACCCAACACCCTCTTCTGGCTTGTGATACAAATACATACTTACAAATAAAATAAAAAACAAGTAAATTGAATTAAAAAGCAAAAATGTATTAAAAAAAAAGAGAGTTGGAGAAAATAAGAAGAATTCATGTGATAGGAAAATGGAAACGAGGACCTGGAATAAAAGGTATAATGGAGGTGGGGAGAAATGGGGACCTGGGGTAGAAGGGATAGTGGGAGTGGGGAGAAATGAGGAATGGGTGGGGTGGGAAGAAGGGTCAACCACGACATAGTTCTTATGAAAATACATAAAGAAATGTGTTACTTTGTGTCTGAATTAAAAAGAAGTCTTCTATCAGATTCCTATGGATTCTACAACAAACTATTTTTTTAAAAAATCTAGAGGCTTAAACCATCACCAATTATTATCTTAAGTTCTGGGAATCAGATGTCCCAGATGGGTCAACGTGTATAAAATAGGGGTCTCACCAGTTTCACCCCCCTCTGCAGAAAGGATCTATTTTCTCTATGTTTTCTGCTTCTTTTGTCTTTCCTTCTTTTCTTTTCTGAGCAGGATTTCTCTGTGTAGCCCTGGCTATCCTGGAACTTACTATGTAGCCCAGGCTGGCCTTGAACTCACAGAGATGGACCTGCCTCTGGCTCCATTGGGTCCCATCCTTTCTTCCATCCTCCAGGCCAGCAGTCCTGGAGTCTCGCCTTCCTTTCACAGATATTTCTCTGATGACCACTTTGTCCTTCCTTCCACATACCAGGAGCTATCACTGAGGTCACGTTGAGCCATCCCACAGGCTGCAGGGTGCTCTCCCACCCTCTCCCATCTCAGTCTCAGGTTATCCAGTTAGCAGGCTTCCTTCTGTGTGCAAACTGGGCTCTCCATTTCCATAGAAACATCTCTATGCACAGGAATCTCTTGAGGATTCAGATGCACAGGACTTGGGTGGAGATTATACTGCCTGCCCAAAGCTCACATTAGCTTTACCACCAAGTACAGTAAGAGTGTGGAAATATTCACTTTCAGTCCTTACAGTGGATGAGAATATCTTATAGAGTTTGAAGCCAGCCTGGTCTACAAAACAAGTCCAAGACAGCCAAGGCTACACAGAGAAACCCTGTCTCAAAAAAGCAAAAAACCACAAAATAAAAAACCCTACCCCCAAACAGAATATCTTATAATTCTACCCCTGTTTACAATGTTGCCTATAGTAGAATCTCGGGAAACTTCTCTTAGCTGCCACTCCCATAAGATGGTCCAGTCATGGATGTAAGCAATGTCACCCAGCAGCTGTATTGTTCCCCGGGGAGAAGGAAGAATTCCAGTGGCAGGCGGAGCAATCTGGACGTCTTTGTGGTGTAATAACCTGTCCTTCCTACTCGGGTGTAAGTTACTGAACTCTAAGAGGCTAGAGTTGGGAGAGGGGTGGAAGCAGGCCTGTTATCTGTATTTTGCAGGGGGGAAGGGAACGTGCTCTCTAGTGTCACAGGCCACTGTCATGGCAGAGCCAGCCTTGGGCACACCCAGTACCTCTCTGCTCCATGCCAGCTTACTGTTTTTAAAATGATATGTATTATCAGTATTATCTGTAGGCCAGGCTAGTAATCAATTAAGACACAGACACTTGTTATATTTTAAAATAGCCTTGGTTAACCTGGGGCAGGGCAGATATCAATCCTTTAAACTACCTCCCATAGTGGGCCAGGCATGGGATCCCTGCCTCAATCCCATGCTGTCTGCTTCTAATAACTTTTATCAAGCTACCTCTCATCCAAAGTCCCAAATACTTGCTAATGTTCTTCATCTGCGCTGGATTCTCCATCCATGCCGCCGGCCATGTGTTTCTCCTCCAGCTAACCCATGGCGGCCTTCCTCTCTTCACCTCTGGTCTCTCTCCTTTCTCCTCCTGGAGATCTTTTTTCCACTCCCAGAGTTCCTTTCTCTCTAAGCCCCACCTATCTCCTGCCCTGCCCAGGTGGCATAGCTTTTTATTAAGGAAAAGGTGGGTCAGACAACAAGCAGCAATTAGCATTAAAATGTATCAGATTATCTCAACATCTCCCCTTTTCTGTCTAAGTAAAAAAGGCCATTTTTATATACACTAAGTACAATTATGAAAAATTATAAAAACCAATAGGTAAGACATATTATATATATATATATATATATATATATATATATATATATAATTTTTAATCAAAATGTATTTGGCAACCTTTTAGAAAATATTATCTATTTTATCTTGGTAAATCTAAACTCTTTAACCTAAATCAACATCTATTAAAGTTTAAATTCATCAACCTAAAAGTATCTATTTAGACTTAAAAGTATTTTTAAAATTTTAAACAACTAAGCTTAATTTTTAAATTAACTATTTGGTCTTTAACCCCATCAGAGACTTGAGAAGGAGTAAATTTAATTACCCGAGTAAAAGTTAAGTGTAGGTTAGCAGCTTCCAAAATGGAAAAATGACAGAGACAGTTTACTGTCTGAACAGACACCCAAAACTATATAACGTTGGAGCATCATCTTTAGCCTTTTGGCCCAGTATATCTGACAGACATATTTGTGAAGCAGGAACTATTGAGGACTTGTTTACCCTGACTTGGCAGAGTCTGGCCTTCAACTCTGTCTGTATTTAACCTTGTCCAGTGTCTTGCTATGCAGGGGGGTGATTCCTAAATGTGTGGAAACCTCCTGTGCTCCTTTTCCCTCCCTCCCTCCCCCTTCCCTCTTTCCCTCCCCCCTCTCTTTATCTTTTGGCTTAGGGGTACCCTTTGATCCTCACCTTGTCCTATGATGTAATTTCCAGCTGACTCCTGGAAATTAGGTTAATTTTTTAAGATTTCACTCTGGTACCAGCCAAGGACAGCCCACCCAGATAGAACAGGCATTTGAGCCTGACCTTTACTCTTCTCGCAGGCATGTGTTCTAAACCCGGGGTTCTTTGTCCCGCAGCAGCTGGGCTGGCAGCTTCTGTGGCTGTGTGTGGCCCTCCGAGGTTCTTCACTAACTCCCAAATGCCTTAGATGACCAGCCGCACAGAGGGCCGATGTAATCAATAGGCCCCTCTGCTGAGTGTTCAATAATCTGTGCGCCCGTTGACTTAAAGCTCCCTGTGGATATGTTCTGAGAAGAGGGAGTGTTCAAGGTCGCTCGGCCAGATAGTGGCTGCTAGAGGGTCGCAAAGTCCTCATTCCCCAAGCTACATCTGCCGCCATCATCAAATCGTTAGCGGAGGAGGACACTGCAATAAGTCAGCGCAGTCAGGCCATGAGGGCTGTTCAGCGGCTCTGACGTGCCCCAGATGCCATTTTGTTTCCTAGCACTTTCAAGTCCACAGCTTTGTCCACTCTCAGAGACTCCACGGTGCAAAGGTGGGGGCAGAGTTGGGACTGAGAACCAGTCCGCTGACTCTCAGTTTTGCTCTTAGTAGTCCTGGACAGGTTAAGTACATAATTCCAACTGTGCACTCTTCTTTTGTTCTTATTTTTCTTAATTCCCCTTTTCTTTTTTTTTTTTTTTTTTTTTTTTTTTGTGTGTGTGTGTGGGGGGGGGGCAGGTGACGGTACTGCAGTCCAGGGGTTAGTGTATACATACATAGGGTATACATACATACCCTCTAATTTAAAAATGCTTTGCTCTTTCATAATTTCACACATACACCCACATTACTTTGTTAATATTTTCATAATTATTCTCTTATCCCCTTTTCCCTCCTATAGAACCCTTTCTTTCCTCCCATAAGTCTCCCCACTACTTTCATGTCTTTTGTTTCTGTAGCCCACTGCATTTAATTAGGACTGCCTGCATGAGCATGGCTGGGGGGTTATTTACTGGTGGTATACCACAGACAGCCCCCCTCCGCAGCAGCCACTAAATGCATATCGCTCCACAGGCAGGGGTAGGACATTATGAATCCCTCTCACGCCCACGAAGGGATGCTGGTGAGCCCAAGGTCCTGCCGCTGTGAGTTCATGGGTGCAACAGCCTATCAGCTCCAGGAGGCAGCATTTTTAGACACTCCTCCCAATGTCCTGGTTCGTATATTCTTTCCACCCTTTCTTCTATGCTGTTTCCTGAGCCTTGGAGGGGCTTTAGAGCAGTCCTGTATCTTATTTTTACCTTTTTAAAAAGTTAATTAATTTATTCAGATTACAATTCAATTGTTATCCCATCACTTGTATCCTCCTGTTCTTTCCTCCCTCCCTCCCACTTTCACTCTATTCCCCTCCCCTAGGTCTAAGACGGAGGGGGACCTCCTCCCCCACTATATGGTCATAGGCTATCAAGTCTCATCTTGGTAGCCTGCTTATTCTTTCTTTGAGTGCCACCAGGCCTCCCCACCAAGGGGAGGTGGTCAAATATGGGGCATCAGAGTTCACGTCAGAGTCAGTCCCCGCTCTCCACATAACTGTGAAGATATAATTGGGTACTAGCCCAAAAGGCGTGTCCCACGAATGTCTTTTCTTAAGAGGAGATTGGGATAGATGTGAGGACATACTACTGAGACTCTAGGTAAGAGAAATATAGGAGATGGGGAAATAGAAGGACCCAGAGCGTCCTAGAAACCTACAAGAAGAACATTGTGATGGGTGGATCGGGGCCAGGAGGGTGTGCTCATACTATTGCACTAACCAAGGACAATACAAGTAGTAAACATAGAACTCCTACTCTGATTTACCTTTTTATTTTAAGACAGGGTCTCACAAAGTTGCCTGAGATGGCCCAGAACGTCCTCTGTTACCCTGTTAAGCTTAAGGCGTAATAATCCTCTTGTCTCGGTCTCTCTAGTAGCTAGGGTTACAGGTCTATGTCACAAGACCAGGCTCTTCTACTTTACTATATTTCTGTGTAAGGAGAATAATGATAAGTATCTAAGACCAGAATAAATAATAAAATTCACCAGAAGACCTTCGACTAAGCATGTGGCGTAGCAAATGCTCAGCACATCTCCCCTTGCTATCCTCTTCCTGCCTGCCATGCACTGATGATAGGAGCGATGAGAAATCCCAGGAGCACAAGCAAAGGTTACCAAGAAACTGAAATGTAAGCTTGGACCTACTACTACTGCCCTAGATACAATGTATTGTATTTCAGTATATTGTATTTTTTTCCATCCATTAAAATGTGGGAAGTGAAAACTACTCCCTCCTAACCTCATGAGGTTCAGGGAACATCTAAGCTTCTAAGACTAAAAAAAAATCTATAGAACAAGGAGAAGCCCAGTTGCTAATCTCACTGTAAGAACAAGTAGAAAATAAGCGACCAGGCAACTTGCTGATGATTGAGAACTATAAATATTTCAGGATGAGATGAATTTAGAAGTAGTCAAAAAAGCATTTGATTAACAGCTCCAGGGATTGGAATTCTTTATCAATGTAGCTACTATTGTTAATAGATATATATCGAACAACAGCTATGCTGCAGGCATGCTACAAATAAGAATATTTAAACACAGCCCCTCCCCAGTGTCTACAATGAAAGGAGACCGAGAGCAAGCTGAGCATGAATAAGTGAGAGATACACCAAGGAAAGAAGAAGGAGGAGTTGAATTGGGGGCCCCCAGAGCACTGCAGATGTCAAGGGGCTCAAAGTTTGAGAAAAAGAATAGGAAAGGCGGCTCTGGTCCAAAGGCGTTGAGGAACATGATGAAACCAGTTTTCAAGGAACAGCTGGAATGTGGGCTGGTTTCATTGACGATGAAAGAGTTGAAGGGTGTGTCTCAGTTGGGCTTCTGAGGCCACATATGAGCTCTGCACACATTCCATCCCATCTCCTCTGAGCAGGGGCCTCCTCCTCCTCCTACTGTAAGTCCTCTGGAGACTAGAACGGCATTGTATTTGTTTGGGGATGTCAATGCAGTGGTGCTCCTATGTGGTAGGGTTTTTCTTCTTCTTTTTTTTTTTTTTTTTTTTTTTTTGTTTCTTTTGTTAACTGTCCATCAGACTACTGTGCAATTGGAAAGAAGGAAGGATACTGACTGCTCAGACCACATCTGGCTCAGAGGAAGGAACAAACAAAGGCTGCTGGTTGCTACTGAAGACAGTTCTGGCACTTTAGTGGAGCAGATAGTGGCATGGATGTCCTAGTGTTGGCTGCACATGCCACTCTTCTCTTAAACAGCATCAAGTTTCCTGCATGTGGTGTGCCTAAGGCGTGGATCGTCTTATCGTTGGACAATTAGTGTAATTTCATCTTCTTGCCTGGGTGTTGTGAAGGACCAGGAATTGACCCTAGCTACAAGTAACCAAAATGTGTGGCCAAAACTTTACCACTCTGATTTTCTTGGGTTGGTCCAAATGAGTATTGAGTTTTCTCTTGTGCCATAAGTTTCAGAGAAGACTTCTCCCCCTTCCCTCTGTATGATCTCGCGCCTGAACATTGTGTTGGAGCCTCTGTCACATTTTTGCTGAGGGAAGCCAGACTGAGATGAAGCCAATACACGGATAAGAACAGATCCAGAGAAGTAGAGCAGAAATCTGGGAGGTGCTGGTGTAGAGGTGAGGATTTAAGCTTGGCTGTACCGCTCCACCCCCAGCTCTGTGGGTGGTAGGTAAATGACTTAAATGTCCTAAGACTCAGTGTTTCCTAGGTGAGGGCAGAGGACAGATAATAAGAGGCTTGTGAGGATTAAATGGGATTAAAAAAATGCGCATCCCTGAGTACATAATGAGGGATCAGAAGAGAGCAGAAAAACAGTGCTGAGATAAACCACACAACCTTAAAGGGTCCAGCTTGGAAGTTCAAGTGTGAAGCCACATGCCCTGAGTTATCGCTGAGCTTCTCGTTACACCTGTCTCACTTACCTTTATTTTCAGTTCTGTATTTCTACTTAGAAAGTCAGTCCAACTGAAGCCACATTCTTCTTCTTCTTTCATTTCATTGTATTGTGTTTATTGTAAGAAACAGAATTCAGCAGATAATCTATTATCTATCTATCTATCCATCCTTCTATCCTCTACCTACCTACATATTATCTATCTATCTATCTATCACCTATCTACTTATCATCTATCTATTATCTATCAATATCTATCTTCACCATTGTCATTTATCATCTATTTTTATTATAAATAATTGGTTTGTGTATTATACAGCTAGAGAACTATGCAATTGTGAGCTGGTGGCTCAGGAGGGCTGGTAGCCTAATTTCCAGTTCAAATCCAAAGGCCTGACACTTAGGAGAGCTGATGGACTAAGTTCCAGTGTAAGGGCTGAGGGTGATGTCCCAGGTAAGCAGCCAGACAGGCCCAGTTCCTTCTTGCTCCATCTCTTTGCTCTGTTCAGCTCCTCTGCCGACTAGGAAGTAAGCACTCACTCTAGGGGAACAGACTATTTTACTCTGCTATTCAAATACCAAGACCACCCAGTAATGCCCCCTCAGACACACATAGAATAGTTGGACATCCAGTGTCCCAGTAAAGTTGACACATAAGATTAACTACAGAGTTTTAAATTAAAAATCAAATAATACCTGCTAGCTGTTGTTTTCAGCACTGGAGATACACAAATGGGGAAGCAGGGAAGACTGATAAAAAGCAAGGATGGAAGAGAGTTAAGGGAGGAAAGAGGAAGGAGGAATTCTTTGGTTTATGAAGGTGTCTTTGTGTTTAGAGTTTAAAACATCTTCCTCTTCATTGTCTCCTTTAATCCTCGTGATAAATAATCCCTTGGCATTGCTTTGGCATAGGTGTTGGGAACACCAAAAGACAATGTCATTGTATTGTGGAGGTTGTGCAGCTCATAAGTAATAGTAGTGAGACCAGAACTGGATCCAATGTCCTGTTCCTTTGCTGTGCTGGGTTTTTACATACCTGATTTTCTGCAAGGAGCTACAAAGTTGAGACGAGTCCATTTGCAGATTCTCTGTGCTACAATATGTCATGGAGGCACACAGGGCAATACAAATTGCCAAATTACATGTACTAACTATTGCTCATTTGCCAGCTCACAGTCTAACAGCTTTTTTTTTTTTGCCTTGGACCAACGAGGGGTGCTTTTGCGAAACACGCCTAGCTTGGCATAGGTTGATCGCTTAATTCTCAACCAGAGAGGAACTCTTACTTTGTTTAATGGCTCCTGAAATGTTGACATGCAAGAGAGCACAAAACAGTACTCTTTCTTGTTTGTTCCCCTCCTTCTAAAACCACAAGAAATTGTTTAAGGAAGTGGTAATGAAACGCATCTGTCACGCATTAAGATGGATAGCTGGGGTGCAGTTTTCCATTACTGGAAATGGCAGAATCAAATTAGGAAATAACAGTCCTCAGCATCTTCTCCAACTTGCTTGCATAATATGCTGGGGAGAAAATGCCACTTCAAGAGAACACTGCGATTGTGAGGGCCAGGGATCTTCCCCAAAGGGGCTGCGTTTGCCTGTGAGGTCTCCTTGCCCTTCCTTTGGTAGTTGAAGGAGAAGTGGAGCCTCCTCGTGTGGGCTGCTTCTCGTAGTTTGGAGGCTGAGGGTGTGTTACACGGTCCTGTGCTATGTACATCTCTAAGTTAGAATCCTTTGCTTTGGATCTGGTTAGTAAGGTTCACATTTCTTACTTTATATTGGACCGAGAGGGTCCTATTCAATAAGCAGTGGCTGTCTTCTGTGAGGCCAGCCTCTTTTCTGATAGGGTGGCTAGCCAGAACAAAGGAATATGCCTGCTTCATCTTGATGCAATGTTAGGTGGGGACACAGCAAATAAAGCTCAGGAAGTTTCGAGCCATCAGGATAATAAAACAAATCAACAAAGTAAGGAGTGGATGGGGGAAGCGTTTATTTGAAAGGATAAAATACCTTTCACAAACCATGAAACTTGGCCCATTATTTCCAGATTATTATTGTGGTTTTATGTCTCCAGGGAGGAAACTGCACAGATAGAAAAACAGGACGTCTGAATCACTTAATGTGTCTTCCATCTAAACTGAGGAATCTGGCCCTCAGCATCCTGGCTAGTAGACTAGCCTTCTCCTCCTCCTAATGCCAAGGGTCAGTTTAATTTATTTTTGGTAAGAAACCAAGTCAGCTCACTATTCTCCTGTGTTAGTGACTTTGGCTTTGCTGTAAGCTTACAGAGCAGCTTAGGAGAGGAGAGACATTCATTCTGGCTCTTGGCTTCAGTCAGCTGTGGTGAAGGCATGTGCGGTGGAGTTCATGGCACTCAGGGCTCCTGACATCTTGGTGGCCAGGGAATACAGAGCCTCACCAGAACCAGAGGCAGATGTCGCCTCAAGTCCCTTTCCTAGCAACCCACTTCTGTAGATAAACTACAATCTCAAAGGTCCCACAACCTCCCAAACTGCACCACTAAGTGGACATCAAGGGTCTAAACACACAAATTTGTAGAAGATATTTGACATCCAAATTGTTCGTTTACATAGTCTTTCAGCAAACATTTACAGAGCCTCTAATTATACTGATTGTCCAAGGGTAAGGCACTCCCTGCCTCAGGTACACCACACGCAGGAAGCTTCGTGGTATTTGAGAGGACTGTAGAGCCATACTAGGTGAGCAGACATCTGTGAATGAGATGCAAGATGGATGTCATCAGCATCCATTCATTTTTATTGCTCATGAAAAATTTTCATGTCCTAATGGTATTCATTATATCATTATCAATAGTTCTCTCATTATCTTGCAAAGTGGGCGGCGGTACATGAATTGTCAGGAAAATGAGGTCTATGGTTGCCATAAATGTTCTTTTCTAAGTTATTTCTGGTGTTTTGCTTTTTGAGTATCACTATTTTAACACTGTGTCTGTGTGAGATGCTCTGGCTATTGCAACATATGGTGGAGCGATCACTTTTCTTGGAAACAGAAGCTCCAAAAAGACATTCTCAGTGGAGATTATGGATGTGCCCGTATGCATCCGTATCCATCACCACCACGTCGATAACCACAGGGATCAAAGACCGCCGCTGGCCCATAGTCAACGTACAGTGTGAGTATTCAGCTATTGACACCCTGTGCTCTGTCATAATCTTCCCCAGATAATATAAGTTTCCCGTGGGTTGCCCTTCCTCACTGGGGAAGGAAGCCCTGTGGGGAAGGAGGCCACTCACGGCTGAGACAGTGTAGAGGTTAGAGGTTAGGAAACTTTCTCTCCCACGCTGAAATATGATCTGCCTTCCTGCCACCGCCCCAAAACGATTCATTCTTCCCTCTGGAAAACCACGGGATCAGATTACCCTTTGTCTGCAAGCCAGCTTTTTACGTCCTCTGACAGCTGTCAGCGTTCCCCTCTGAGCTCTCTTCTCCAGGCCAAATGTGACTGATGCCCTCAGATGGGTTCTTGGATGACATGGTTACCAGGCGCCTCGTTATTCTTGTTCCTGGTCTCCAGGCCCAGCCTGACTCACCAGTGGAACCTAAATGGGGTATCAGGGTTTTCATGCTGCGCCTACTAGAATGAAGCCTTTGCGATTCTATGCTCAGAAACTAAAATGAAAAGACATATATCAAAAGATAACCAGTAATCTTTCAAGGCAAATTTCAGCCATCTACTCCCATCGTCAAACCTTTCAGCAGATCACCAAATATGTATGTCTAAGGGGAAGACCGTCGAAGACCCTGGCTGGTCTGACTGCCGCTTCCTTTTCTGGTGTGGTCTTTCCTGAGGTTCCCCGGGTGGTTCACCCATTTGTGCAGCCTCACCCTGAAAAATGCACTCCCAGGCTCCCGTATCAGTCACGCTCCACCAGGCTCGCCTCACCAAAGGCTCTGATGAGACTGGAAGAGTAGGAGGGTATCACCTACCACAAGCCTTCTCCCCCACTTCAGATAGTGTCGTTTCCTGTTCCCTCTGTGGCGCCAGTTCCCACCAGGAAGTCATTGCTATGATGTGGTCCCAGCCAGATGAATTCAGCGTGGGCTATGACTCTACTTCGCCTCTGGCATCCTGCAAGCCTGACGGCTGAGTTGCTTCACCGTCCCCTTTTCCACTGTAGTTGTTAACAATTACACCCATTAAATCTGCTTGATTTGAGAAGCCTTGAGAGCTTTCTGTTTCCCGGTTTTATCAGCTACCCAGCATTCTACTCTCTAATTGCAGTGAACAGCTTTTCAGTTCTTGGGATGAGCCAGGCTCTCTCTTGCATGCCTAATATAGTTCCCGCTTCTCACTGTCTTCTGTTCACTCTTCATGTCTCAGCATAGACTTGTTGCCTCTTTTTTTACATAAACCTACAAGCCTAGAATTTTATTATTATTTTTTAAATGTATTTTATTGATTTATTCATATTACATCTCAATTGTTATCCCATCCCTTGTATCCTCCCATTCCTCTCTCCCTCCCGCTTTCCCTCTACTCCTCTCCCCTACACTGTGACTGAGGGGGATCTCCTCCCCCGTATATGCTCATAGGGTATCAAGTCTCTTTTTGGTAGCCTCTTGTTCACTTTTTCTTTCAGTATGTTTATTAACTGCTGTTTCCCTTTGTAATTATTCAAACTTCTGTCTGGCTTATCGAGTAAGTTAAGTGACATTAGTTAGCAGCATATGGGAAGCCATGGCTGTGGCCTCAGTATTGTGCACTTTGAGAGGTTAGATGAGCGCTTTGGTTACTGTCAGCAACATCTGGAACTCTGCGATAATAAGGTTGTTTTGGTGAGGCTTTGCTTGTGGCTTTAGCGTATACAGTGATTTGTGTTTTCTTGATTTATAGTTGTCTGTGTGCTCCTTGGGATCAGTTAAAGAACTCTTTCTGAGGTTTCCACCCTCAGAGGATAAGAACACTGATTGTATCAGGTACCCATACACTTGGCAGTGGGCCAGTGTTCTTTAAAAAAAAAGCTGATGAAACTAGTTGGCAGTCAGAGCACTCTCTGGTACTGAAGTGACTCTGGAGGTCTGGCCAGTTTCTCTGGCTTTGGTTCCCACCATGGACTCCAGGCACATCCTATAAGAAAATGGAGACAAAAGGATTTCTAGTGGGCTCTGTAATACCTGCTATCCATGAAAGAGGTGGACTTGTTTTTCTTTCTTGATAACTTAGTTGACGCCAGTGATAAAAGTTGGTCTTTAAGAACAGGTGATGTTTCCTGAAACCACTGCCTCTGTCAAAGGATTGAAGACAAGGGAAGTCATTCTCCCTTTCATACAGGGTGTACCAGGGGTTCTAAGTTGGGTTTTTATCTTTTAAGTACCCTTTCCCCTTTCAACAAGGAGACCCCCTGCATCTATGTTGGCCCTATATTGCTGCCTCCCAAGCTCTGAGGCACAGTGGTGTCTGGGTAAATGATGGTCTGATAAATCTTGACAAAGTCTACACATGGGAAGTTATGAAAGTTCCTAGCCATCTCAGAAGATCCCAGCATGTAGCCATAAACTTTGAGTCTAATTACATGTAGTAGGAAACTCTGGAATTTTGTGCCCTGGAAGCTACATACAAATTTTTGTCATTAACAGTAGTACAAGGACTTTAATAGGCATGGAAGGAGGTTGATAATGCCTCTAGAGTGAAGGGGGTCTCTGGTGAGCATTAATGAGATAACCCATTTCATTTGGAAAGATGTTACAAGCCTTTAAAAATAGGGATCCCATTCAAAGTAGGGTGATTGGTAAGAAGAATAGCAGTAATGAATGATGGGCCTACTTCAATACAGAGGTGCTGACATACGATGAATTTGAGTCTATCCTGCATGGGGCATGGCTCATCCATCCTTTGACAGATCAAATAAAGCCCCCAAAATTTGCTGAAGTGGTAGAGTCTTGAAACTTTTGAGACATAATAGCTCAGCCCCAGTTGGAAAAGTTCTGTGACAAATACTTATATATTCTGTGTGCGTATATCCTTTAAATATCCTTGGAGGATGTCATCAGTGTAATGTCTTACCTATGCTCCTGCAAGAAGTCGAATATAGCTAAGAGCTTGCCTGCAAAAACTGAGTGTGCTGGAAGGGATTCTGAAACACCCTACAGGGAGACAGGTGAAGATATATTGTGTTCCTTTGAAGGTGAAGGCAAATTGTGGCTGAGAGGCCATCAAAATAGGTGCCAAAGATAATATATTAGCCAAATGTATAAGAGACCAAAATACTTTGCAATTGCTGTTACATAGAAGCAGTATCGTCCATGATATTAGATATGGTGACTTTATTGATGGCACCAAGGCCATAAGACCGTGACAAACAATTTTTAGGCAAATTGTCTATCAGGTTTGTACAGTGACCAAGTTGCACTATTGAAAGGGGATATGGTTTGATTAATCACCCCTTCCTTCAGGACGTTTTGAATAATGATGCTTAATACTTATTGGTTTTGTTTCAAAGTATATCAAACTATAGCTATTTTAACTAGGAGGAAGGGTATACATTCACATGTCTGTGTGTATGGAGAAGGTCTACAGGATCTTATTTTGAGAAACAAACTGGGGTGGCAAAGAGCAACTTGATTTTAACTTATTACATATTGGGTCAGGTCATCTATCCAACTATGAGACATTTTTAGGCAGTGAATGCTATGATTATGGAGAATTTATGTAAGACAATAGTTCTGAAAGCTGGATGAGAGAGGCTCATTTGTTCTGTGTTCTATTTCTGCTAATTTCCCTAAAAGTACAGGGTGCCTTTGTTAACTTCTCTAGGATTCTGAGTATGAGTGTAGGTTAAAGATAGGTGAAGACCATGAAGACTCACCAGTTTTAAGAGCCCTGGTGAATATAACGAGGGAGACAATGCCTCATCTAGATATCTCATTGCCTCCAAGTAAAGCTTCTCATGTCAGGAATGGGTTACATTTTGTTGAATCAGTGGCCAAAGGGGTCACAGGTGATTGCCAAGGCTCTTGTTTATTGTCTTCAATGTGGTGATAAGGCACTATTACTAAAGATACAGTTTACTTATGGCATTTAACATAGAAAAATTAAGCCTGTACTCAATTAGAAGTTTCACTACTACTAACTAGTGTTCGTGGTTCTAAATGGTACTTTACATGCAACCAGAGAAGAAAACGAATCATTAATATTCTTCTAGATACAAAACCTGTGACCTACAAAGGCACATTTCCTACAAGATATACTGGTGTGACAGTGGCACAAATGTTATGGGAGTAACTAATTCCTTAATTTATTTTTTTATTTTTATTTTTTGGGTTTAAGAAAGAACCCATATCTGAAACAGCTAACATGTCAAAGGATGATGTTAGATAGGTCATGGGCCCTACACAAAAACTTGCTACTTTTATTTCCCTAAGGGAAGATAGCAATAAAATATGAGAATGGTTCTTATAGGCCCATATGTTTGAATAGCTTGTCCTCAGTTGGTGGAACTGTTTAGTAAGAATTAGGAGGTGAGGCCTTGTTGGAGAAGCATGTCCCTGGAGGAAGGCTTTGAAGTTTAAAAAAAATCCCACATTATTCTCAATTAGTTTTCTCTCTGCCTCCTGGTGCGGGTTGGGGTCCGAGCTCTCAGATACTGCTTTAGAACTACTCATGCCTATCTGCTGTCATGTCTCTGTCATGGTGGTCATGGATTCTAGCCTTCTAGAACTGTGAGTTCCAAATTAAATGCTTTGGTCATTGTGTTTTGTCACATCAATCAAAAAGTAACTAAGACACTCCTAATGACATTGCTCAACACTCATCAGAGAAGCTGCTTCTTGAAGTAGAAAGGAGTTAACACAGAGATCCACAACTGGATGGTGTGTAGAAAGTAAGAGACTTTGGAGCACTCAGCCCTAAATAAGATGTTTTTATCAAACCTCTGTCTTCAAGGCTCAGGTATTTATGTGAAAGAGGATGTGAAAAGATTTTAAGAACTAGAAAGGGTGGATGACTCCAAGGAAACAATAAAAAAAGAGCCAGTAGCAACAAAAGGAGACTGATGAACCAACAGAGAGGTAAAAAGTAAATTATCCTTAGTTGGTGGCTGCTGTCCCTAGTAGTCCTTAGTAGGCTTGTTGTAATTACCATGACCTAGATCAGAATATTGGGTGGCAGGGCTTTGGCAAAATGAGCTTGGGAATCATGTAGCCTGGGTCACCTTGTGCTAGCTTCCCCATAGTCTGCTGAAGTAAAAATTGCCACATTTTAAGAGTTGTTCCCAAGATTAAATAATTTATGAAAGTCAGATTTTGGGGTTCCCAATATCAAATCTTTTATCCAGTCATAGTGGCCCATGCTTGTAATCCAAGAACTTGGGAGGTAGAGGTAGATACATCAAGAATTCAAGGTCAGGCTCAGCTAGATAGCAAGTTCAAGTCTATCCTGGACAATGCAAGACTCTGTCTCAGAAAGCCACCACCAACAAAATATTCAGTATCAGGTTTTGTGAGTAGGTCATGCTTTGGGAAGACTAACTGGTTTCTTGTGAGGACCTTTGCTCCCTTTATAACTCTCGTGTCCTGGATTATTTCATTAGGAGGTGAATGTTTGAGTTTCATCTCATTCTTCATGAGACACTAATAACTCTTCTTAAAAATAATTGCCTTATATGATCATCAAAGATCCTGCTTGGAGCTGGTACAGGCTTCTGGTCTATTGACATTTTTCTTGTAATAGCAGTATACCCACCACACCATGCCCATGTTCCCGGGTAGTTGTCGTCCTTCCTCCAAGGTTTTGTACCTAGGGAAGGCATGAGCATTTGTGTTGCCGTGGTGGGGTGGGCTGCTTCTATGTCATCAACACTGACTAGATGCTAAGAAAGAGAACACGAGCTTGGGAACACTGCAGAGGGCATGCTTAATGGGCCCATTTTAATAAAGGTTTTAAAATAAATTATTAATTTGGGAATCACAAGATATGCCTACCAATTGGTTCCTCCCAACAGATGCTAAAGTTAATTCTGAGCTAGTGTTATAAAGGTGCAGAAGTCAATTGGCACCCTCTTCATCTTCCTGCTGAATAAATTCTTTTAGTGAATTTTCAATCAGCGCAAAGCACACACCTCTATTTCTGTCTCATCTGTTTGAATGAAAGTTTTGTGAGTAATTTTGAGAAATACTTCAGAGAAGTATTTCAGTTTCATGAGGGTTAAGTATTTCGGTCCCTACCCTCTCTATCGCCACCCCATGACACCACCTGTACTGAAATCCTAGAGACCTCTGATTCTAGGGGAGCTGGAATGGCCAGTTAGATGTTCTTATAAGATGCCTCCAGAGTTTTTGGTGACCCCCCTTTTCTGGCCCCTTTGTGGAAAAGTTGAAACAGACTGAGCTACTACTCATTAGCATCAATGCCTTGGGGCATTGAGGGTCCCCACACTACAATCCTCGTATCTGGGTCTATTTTCTATAGCAGAAGCAAAGCAGCAGCAATACCATCTCCACTTTAAGTCCCACCGAGTCCTGGTAACCTACCCACGACTTGGACATTGAGCCTCAGCACATTCCAAGTCTTTACATGAGCAAAACCCCGGTGGGCCCATGCATTACATATGGCATTGGCTTTCCCTTGGAGTTCTAAACAAAGGTCATCTGCTGCTTGATGCACACAAATTATGGCCAGTGGGTAGGAGTCACACTCTCTGAGCCTGAAGTTTCTCAGCCTTAGTATATATGTCAGAAGGAAGACATAGTTTAATCTGTGACACTCAGGTAGATCTAGACCAATACCTACGACCAAAGGTAGAAATCTCATTTTAGGGGTCCCTGTTCCTAAAGGACAATTATCTAGACTATTTAAATACACAGTGGAGTTTCTGGAAAGTGTAACATAGATTGGCATCGCTCCAATTCCAAGTTCATCCACAGGCAGTAACCCAGCTTGATGAACGTGGCCAGCAGGCAGCAGCTTCAAGTGCAGTTCCAGAAGGCTATAGAGCTGCCTGAAAGCCAAATGCTGGGGGGGAAAAGACTCCTAACTTGTGCTCACTACATAGCGCACCCTGCCCATGGGGTCTGCTGACTTGTGTTTGCTCTCAGAAGGTAGGACCTGCTCCCCTTCACTCAGGGTTGACATGGATGTCAAAGTGGTGGCACTGCACGTTTGGTAAGGGAAAGAGCAGGCCTTGAGTTCTTTGAATGGAATAAACACAGGGTAGCTTGGTTTTTATTGTGGGTAGGAGCAGGAGAGCACATGTCTGTATGCATGGCTAAGCTTTGTGTAGCTTAAACTTCTGTGCCGGCACCAGGGAGAGGGTGCTTGGGCTTTCCTGGCTTGCTTACCAGCTTAAACAATGTAGGGCAAGAGAAGAAAGGCAGGTGGGGTTTGTCAAACATCAAAAGGAGTCTGCGCCTTCAGCACAATGACTGAGAAAGCATGTTTTACAAAATTCTAATTTGGGCTTGAAAGCTCAAATCAAATCATTAGCTACAAGTATTGTCAGGTGTTTCCCTAGGTGTGACAGACAGTCTCCGCTTGATTTTGACAAAGCGTCTGCCAAACACACGAATCTGAATAGCCACAGTTTGTTAGTCATTGTTTTGAGTGTGAATGCCACTCTCCTGGCCAGCATAGCTCCTGCAGCTTGCAGGACCATCTCACAGGAGCCTTTCCATGAGGCAGCCCAAGTACTTAGGTGTGTGGTAGATACAACATGAGGTTTACTTCCCAGTTCTTTAGATGGAGGATTGAACACACATTTTCCATAAGGGCATGGAGTAAATATTATAAGGTCCACCTGTGTCATTGAGTAGTATGGCCTCGATTGATGCTCAGGTGCCAGCAGTTTTCAACGTAGTTTATAAAGGGATAATTTCTTAATATTATTATGAAAGTAGTTTTGAAATCACAGTCTCCCTAAAAATGTCTCAGGGACTCCTGTCAGACATTTGGATCACGTACTTTGGATTGAAGTCCTGGACAGGTCCCGTTTCTTTTTTTCTTAGGCCACTTTTCGAGGATGCTCTTATGAGTCAGGGGGCACAGATAAAGAATGGGGACCAGTTTTACGGTCCAGCACACTTAGTTTGTCTCTAGCTAAGTCTGTTAGTTGATGCTATGTTCCTTGCAGTAGTGATAGATACAGCCATAAATAACCTCATGCTATAAGGCCACAGCAACAAAGTGTCTTAATACGGGTCCAGGGAAATCCTATCTAAAGAAATGTATACATAAGTCTCACAAGGCAAGAGGAAAGTGAGCCAGGCGGAGAAACGAGAGGAGCCATAGGCTGAGGACATGACATGAGTGCTGACAGGATGGCCATGAAGAATGACAGCTGCTGTTTCTTCAGAAGCAGCTGTATCTCTTGGCTTCTCTTGTTCTCTCACTGACTGTGTTAGCCACCTCAGATCGCAGTCTAAGGTAGGTTCTCACCCCTGCCTTCTCCTCCTCACGCCAGTCATCTACCAAAATGGTGCCAAGCGTTTGTTAGCTGCATCTTACAGGACAAGGGGTAAAGCGTCTGAAGTAGAAAAGGGAATATTACGAGGAGTTACAAGGTGGGAATTCATCCCTGAAAAATAACCTAAATCACCCATAAAGTACAACACACATGATTTTATGAAGGGACAAGGACAGTGTGGAGACCTGTGTGGCATGAGAGAAAGGGGCTTTACACACCGGACCTTCACAGCCCTACTGAGTGCTCACTCTCTGAGAGTGGGGGAGCAAAACAGACTCATAGCTTTCTATTGTCTGGGTCCTGCAGGTAGCAGCAGGCGAAGGTGATCACTTTCACACTCCCCCCCCCCCCGTCATTCTTTTCCTCCCTCCCACTTCCACATTTAGACCTGAGAAAATGTGACATGCGCATAATAAGATCTGCTCCAACTTTGTCACTGGTCGTGCATTAGCACGCATGGCCTCATTCCTTCCTTTTTGTTGCCTCTGTTACCTGTTCACTCCTGGCAGAAGCCAAGCTAACTGGCCAGCACTGTGCTGCATGCATGTACCTATCCACTCATGGGCTGAGAAGTAGAGGGGTCCCCTAAATAACACCCCCAAGATAGTCTCCCATTGCCAACTGAACACTCACCATGGAGGACTTCACAGTGTGTGTAGGTGTTAAAATATCTCTTTGATTTCTTCCTCTAGCTAGACTATGAGGTCTTTGGAGGTAAAAAAAAAATCCCCTCATCATTTTCAGGCTCGCCTTGTAGTGGGATCCCTAGGAATTCTGCTTCTTTTTTAACGAGGGTGAAGATGACACTAAAGTGTCTGTGCTGCCCACTGCAAGCAACTTGATGTGCACATCTGCGTGTTTCCTTTTCTCCGGTGTCTACTTGGTTCTTCCTTTCCTCTGCCTTAAGATATTCAGTTTGCAAGCTTTACATCTAAGAAAAACTAAAGCTGTCAGTCATTTCATCTTCTTGGATTTTTTTTTTTTTGCCAACCTGATGCCTTAAAGTCCCCAAAGTGAGCACAATCAGTTTCTAAGCACTTAAAGGTTGTTCTGCCTTCTGGGTACAACAGCTCCCTGCTGAATGAAGTTCTTGGCTCTGCTGGGTTGCAGGTCTCCAGCTGCATGTGGATGAGAACACCCCAAGCCTTGGGGGAGCTTTGAAACTGCCTACTATGGATGTATGAAAGCATATAGGGGGCCCCATACAGCACTGCAAAGTGTGGGCTTAATAAATGTTTCCCATAGCTTTTGCCCAACTTCCTTTTAGAAGAATTGAGTGTAGTTTACAAAGAAAAATTAGTTAACCATTGGGGATGGGGGAGGAAACAAAAAGAAAGAAGTTCCTGTCTGTGAGGTGGAAAAAGGTTAAGATGCCAATGCACATGCAGAGATCTGTGTACCTGGAGGGGGTGGAGTCATTCATTTGCCTCCTGCCTTTCTTGCAAGTCCCTGCAATGCCTAGTGTGGTGGCTTTAATCCCAGCACTAGGAGGCAGACGCAGGTAGATCTCCATGAGTCTACATAGTGAGTTCCAGGCCAGTCAGGGTTACATAGTGACCCTGTCTCAAACAAAACAAAACAAATCAAACAAGCAACTATCAAATCACAGTGGCCGTTTGTAGAAATGGTCCTGCTGGCTGAAAGAAGTGTGACTGCCAAGCTCAGTGGGATTCTTGTCCTGAGGCCTTTCATCCAAAGGTTCACATGATGACCATGTTGTAAGAGATCATATGACAGTGTCCTAAGGGATCTTATGGTGACTGTACCCTAAGAGATCACCCGGTGACCATATCTTAAGACATTACATACTAACAATGGCCTATGATGTTCCCAGACTGACAATATACTAAGAGATCAAGTGATAATATCCTAAGAAATCATAAGGGAACACTGTCTTTAAAGATCATATGATAACCAAGACCTGAGAATGTCATATAGTAACTGTGTCCTGCTAGGATTACATGTGACCTTGTCCTAAGGACTGTATGGTGCTTGTGTTCTAAGAGATTATATGATTCACAGGGTTCTTCCTAGGGTGGCCCCAAATACAGCCTTAGAGAGGGAAGACAGCATCTTAGATAAAGGAGGCTTCCACTGAGTCCTCTGGAGAAGAAGATCACTGCCCCTGACACAGGGGTCATCACAGAACAGGAAATCAGGCAGGACAGTCCTGACAGTTCATGGCAGCCCTAGGCCAGGTAGGAGTGGCAGGAAGGTCTGGCTAGGTGAGACTGAACCAGCCAGGGCAGGATGGAGCAGGACAAGAACTGGATGTCAAGGCTTAGCTGGTGAGCGGAGTTAGGCAGGACCAAGCAGTACTGGGCAGGACACTGCACAGCTTTGCTGTGTTGAGCAGGACTGGGCTAAAGCCATAAGAGCTGGACAGAGCCTGGCAAGACTGGGCAGGCCAGGGCAGAATTTGGCAGAATAGAACAATAGAACTGGCAAGGCTTGGCAGGACTGGACATGGCTGGACAGGTTTGGGTAGCGAACAGAACATAGCAGGACAGCAAGACAGAATTTCTCTCTCTCTCTCTCTCTCTCTCTCTCTCTCTCTCTCTCTCTCTCTCTCTCTCTCTCTCTCTCTCTCTCATTTTTCTTATTGAAAATAGGTTTTTAAAAATACAATATATCCTGATTATGGTTTCCCTTGTTTCTCCCAGCTCTTCCCCATCTCCCCTTCCATCCATACCATTTTTTGTCTCATTAGAAAACAAACAGGCACTTAAAGATTAATAATAAAATGACGTATGACAAATTAAAGACAAATCAGAATATGAGAAAACAACCAAACAAGAAAAATGAGCCAAAGAAAAAGCACGAGAAATTCATAGAGATGCACAGATATACACATTCACAAACTTGGGAACCCCATTAACAAACCCTAAAACAGAAGCCATAATATATACTCAAAGGACCTGTGAGGTTTACAAAACAATGCCCTGACTTAACATTATGAGACAAAGAACCTCCAAAGGTGCTGTCGAGTTCATTTTATATTGGTCATTTAGTGCTGGGCATGGGGACTACCCTTAAGACTGGTTTGTTTCTCCAATGAGACTTCCTTGGAGAAAACTAATTTTCTATTTGCAAGTGGCTGTCAATTGGAGATAGCTCCTAGTGTAAGGATGGGGTATGTGTCCACCTCTCCTTTCAGCTCTAGCAGTTCATCTGGTGCAGACCCATGCAAGCTCACTGCACGCTGCCTCAGTCTCTGTAAGTCCATACGTGCACCAGCTCTGCTGTGTGTAGAAGGCGTTGATTTCTAGGTGCCTTCCTTCCCTTCTGGGTCTTAACACACTTTCTGCCTGCTCTTCCTCCAAGTTCCCTGAGCCCAGGGCCTTGGGTTCTTAAAGGACTTACTGAAGGAAGGAGACCATCCCCTGCTCCCAGCAGTTCCTAGAAACAGCTACCTTAGAAACCATCCTCCCTGGGTATCAGGAAGCTGCCTGCCTGTGGGTTGAAAACCCTGTCAAAGTTACCCCACTTTTAGACCTCCCTTGAGGGTGCTGGAGGGGTGACTAGACCCATGTGTGTCATCATAATTGGTAAAGACCTTCTGTCTGCACTGTGTACTGTCTGACAGTCCTCCTCCTCCTTGTCAAGAGTCAACACAAATCATGCTTCCCCTGTCCCACCTTCCCACTGCTCCATCCTGCGCCCGCCTCTCTGACCCACTCCCTGCACTTACCTGGAATCAGCAAGAATTGGTATTTGCGCCATGGCTACCTTTGGTTGGCACTTCCCTCCCTCTTCTTCCCTTCTCATTATGAAGTAAGGGGGTGTTAGTTAAAGGGTGTTGCCTTTGATATGTCTAATATTAATAGCAAACTATTGGCTCTGTGCTGCCCAGCCAGCGGATCACGATACCTTCCTGGGAGTCATAACACAAAGATAGTGTTGACACAGGATCAGAAAGCAGTAGTGCCAAGGGCCTTAGAAAGACTTCATGAAGTGGAGACCCTAGGAAGGGAACTGGTCACCCTGAGTATTCAGCATTAGCAGGAGTCTATAAAGAAAATTCCGACTCTTCATTTTTAAACACCATGTGGTTTCAGATCTCAGGGTTAGAGGCTCTGAAAGAGATTCTCAGACATGAGTCAGCAGCTCCCAGGGCTTGGGAGATTTGCAGAGACTCTTCTGGAATGCCACTGCTAAGTCTGAACTGACTAGGTCGAATCGTTCCCCCTTTGTCCCGTGGCATTCTCAGGCTTTCCCTCCTTCTAGGCGTTTGACTAGAAAGCTCTAAAAATGGAGTGAGAATCAAAAACACTCTCAGGTCAGCCCGATGGGAAGAATGCAGACACCAGGCCATCAGATCTGGATTTGGACCCCAGTTTTCTATGTCTCAGCTGGCTCACTTATGGTCTGAGTCTCAGTGTTCTAATGTGCTACTAGGAAGCGGAGTGTGAGATAACAAACCCACAGCACAGAGTGGATCCTCAAAAGAGCTTGCGTCTTTTGCCTTCCTCTTTAAGAGGGTCTCCAGACTTCACTTAGAAAAACCTGTTTGTCTAAGGAGGCTAGGAGTACAGACTCTGAAGCCACATCTCAGGCCTGCTTCAGCTTTGTTCTCCGTGCAGGCGAGCCTGTCTCCTTAGTGTCCTTATGTCACACAGTGCCTGGGAGGGCTAGACGAAATACTGCATGCAAATAAGCCAGCTCAGGGTCTGGTGCCAACTCCACCAGGGCATCTTAGACAGTTGACACGGAGAAAGTTCCCTGGGCTGTTGGGCTCCTTACAGCTGCCTGGTGGCACAGCCTTCCATAGAACTCCCAAGGCAGGTTTAGATGCAAAAACCTTCTAGGGCACATTATGAAAATGAAGGGGCCTCAAGGTAGCTGTCTTTCTCACCATGTGTGTCTGTGATATCAGACAGTCAGGGGGCTGCGAAGGGCGCAGAGGCGTGTCTGAAAGCTTGGTGTATAACGTGTAGTTTAGCCCTGCATAGGGTTCACCTCCCTACCCTTGTCCCAACTCAAGAGCCCCCTTTCCCCATGCCCAACCTCTTCCTGCAATAGTGTAGGATCTCAGATTTGCCAGGTCCTACTAACACTGTAAATTTTTTTAAAACAAGGACTGGCCTAATTCTTATGTTTGAGGCTTTGACCTAATAAACAGTTAATGAATTGGGGGGGGGGGGGCGGAAATAAAGGGCTCAGTCCTAGGGTGTGGGGAGGAAGGAGAGCAAGGCCTGGGATCTGTTATGGAGAAGCAACTGCAGCTTGGAGCTGCCTGTTCCACACCCTGCCCGTCCACTAGGCAGCTGTGTGACTAGTGGCTGCTTAGCGGGCTCCGGGCAGATTTCATGCAATATCGCATCTCTCATCTCAGAGCTATGGCTGCAACTTTCTCAGGTTGTTTATGATCCTTTGATGAGGCAGAGCAAGGATGAGAGCTCGCCTGTGACCTAATAGGAGAACCCGTCAGGACTGGGCTGACAGGCAAGAAATTGTCCCCGGGGAACAGCATCCTTGACAGATCCCCAGGATGAGGTCAGGGAACCAGGTCCTGTGCCAGATGGTCCTGAGGCTCTGGTATGACTCTGAAGGATGTTGTCCCCAAGGCAAGGTTGTAGAGGAGGGCAGTTCCATGGACCAATGGGATGCAGTGAAGTCCACCTGCCAGCTTAGTGACCGCCTGCATGTATGTGGGCAATTCTGTTGTACTGCCTGTGTGTGCATGAATGGGCACATGGATACCTCCAGCTATGACAGAGATGGAGAGCAAGGAAACTGGAGAAAAATGTCTGGGGTTGCTTAGTGCACTGAACAAATGCCAGAGGAGGTGGATGCCATGTTAATGTCGAAAAGGGTGACATGTCTCATGACCCTGGGACATTGAACTTCACCTCCCCAACTCTCTGGCTCACGTCTTCCTCAGAGCACCTCTTTCTTTCTTTCTTTCTTTCTTTCTTTCTTTCTTTCTTTCTTTCTTTCTTTTTTTTACTTTCCTATTTTGTTTTGATTTTTTCTTTTTTAAAATGTATTTATTTATTAATTCATTCATATTACATCTCAATTGTTATTCCATCCCTTGTATCCTCCCATTCCTCCCTCCCTCCCATTTTCCCCTTACTCCCCTCCCCTATGACTGTGACTGAGGAGGACCTCCTTCCCCTGTATATGATCCTAGGGTATCAAGTCTCTTCTTGGCAGCCTGCTATCCTTCCCCTTAGTGTCAGCGGGCCTCCCCATCAAGAGGACGTGGTCAAATATGGGGCACCAGAGTTCATGTGAAAGTCAATCCCCACTCTTCACTCATCTGTAGAGAATGACCTGCCCCTTACCTAGATCTGGGTAGGGGTTCAATGTTTACTTCACATATTGTCCTTGGTTGGTGCCATAGTTTGTATAGAACCCCTGGCCCAGATCTGCCCATCATAGTGTTCTACTGAGAAACACGTAAAGAAATGCTCAATGTCTTTAGTCATCAGAGAAATGCAAATCAAAACGACTCTGAGATTCCATCTTACACCCATCAGAATGGCTAAGATCAAAAATTCAAGTGACACCACATGTTGATGAGGATGTGGAGAAAGAGGAACACTCCTTCATTGCTGGTGGGAATGCAAATTAGTACAACCACTTTGGAAAGCTATTTGGCACTATCTCAGAAAAATGCGAATAGGGCTTCCTCAAGACCCGGCTATTCCACTCCTTGGAATATACCCAGAAGAAGCTCCAGCACACAACAGGGGCATATGCTCAACCATGTTCATAGTGGCCTTATTCGTAATAGCCAGAACATGGAAACAGCCTAAGTGTCCCTCAGTAGAAGAATGGATAAAGAAACTGTGGTACATTTACATTACGGAATATTACTCAGCTATTAAAAACAAGGATTTCTCGAAATTTGTGGACAAATGGATTGAACTAGAAATGATCATAATGAGTGAGTTCACCCAGAAGCAGAAAGACTCAAATGGTATATACTCACTTATAACAAGATACTAGCCCAAGGGACACGTCCCATGTAAGTCCTCACCTACCAGGAAAGTGGGATAGATGTGAGGACATCTTTTTGGAACTCTCGGTGAGAGAAGTATGGGAGAATGGGGAAATAGAAGGATCCAGAGGGTCCTAGAAACCTACAGAGCACCTCTTTCTTAAGTAGAGTGCCTCTGTTCCAATCACTAGCCACTTCTGTTCCAGGACAACGCAACCTAGAAATGCTGGTGGGTGCCGTCTGGACCTTTGTCTATACCTATAACAAGCAGCCAGGCCAAGGATGTTAGCAATTCTGAGATCTGTCCCAAGCCGACTGCATGGGGGAATGGAAGGCTCCGGATTCCCCCTCAGGCCAGCCAGCAGGTGTAGCCGGTCATTCCACAGAGCATCTTTTCTTCTCAGAAGAAATGGACAGAAAGAGGGCTGTTCCCTGTAGGTCCTGGGATTACTGTGAGAATGAAATGAGATGAGACAGGTGTGAAAGCGATGTGTACATAATAAACAGTCATAAAAGTACATGGCACAATTAGCACAGAGTCAAGCTGGCAGGGACCAGGTAAGGAGGAAAGACAGCTTTCAGGAAGGGGTTATTGTGTGTTTCTCATGGTCTTCTGTACACAGTCCCTTTCCTCCCCACCCCCTGCATGGAATTGCTAGCTTTCTTTTTCTTCCAAACCTAGAAGCCTCAAGAATAGTTTTAAGAAGAAAATGAGGCCATGAGGCCAACTTTCCCTGTGTCTCAGGGTTTAAGCCTGTTATAATGTTGATATGTTTAATACCACTTTCTCTATCCCCAAGAATTCAAATTTGGATACTTATCTGTTTGACACTGTGCATTAAGGTAAAAACAATTTAATTTGGATGCGCTGATGTAATTTGCGCATAGCTACCACTTAAAATCCTGTCCTAGAAGCACCTGGCTTACCTTGAGTAAGTCTTTGTGGGGATAGGTTACAAAGCAGATGAAATAAACACGTCATGTAGAAAGGTATAAAATACAGAGGCCCTGACCAATTGCAAGTGCAGGTTTAGATTTAAACAAAAGAGAAAGGTTATAAAGAAATGAATAATTATTTTAAGTAGAGTTGTAATTAGGGTTGCATTTTGGAAATGTCGTTAGGCATGAGTTTTATGCAGCAAGCTTTTTTTTTTTTTTTTTTTTTGTCAGCCCCCATTGAATGGGTCAACAGCACTAGCTGTTCCTCTACAGGGAACTGAAGCCTGGAGCACTGCCGTAACCACGTAGGTCACACTGTGGAAGAAGGGCAGGAGAGGATGGCGTACATGCAGTCTCAGGACTTTGTTGCTCTCTGAAGTTTTAATGCTTCTTTTTGTTGGGTTAGGAGGGTTGCCTGGTGCTAAAACCTCATGGTTTTCTTTTTAAACCTCATGTACAGATCCAAATAAAATATTTCTTTCCTGCTGTTAGTTTTGAGGTTATGTAGTAAAGAGCCTCGGGGTTCCGTGATGGTTGGCCCCACTTTAAGAGTGTGGGGTCATGGGTTAGGGTTAGGAGATTTAGACACACATCCCCTACACACAGCATATCTTAAAATGACTTATTACCATTTTACGTTCAGTCTTGAATTCAGAAGAAGACCAAATTTAAGGAGATTCCACTGCCAAAATGGTAACATGAAAGCCACATCCAGAGGAAACTACGCTGCCTCCTGGGTTGCCGGATTTAAGTCATGGGTTTGTGGGTGAGTAGAGGTGGGCAGGGAAGATGCTGTGTCCAGCTGTGAGCTTGGAGGCCTCAGGCCAGCAGAGACAGACCTTGACGATGCTCTCTTCTTGCCTCACGTGTGAACCTGGGTGAGCGGGAAGCACCTGCACGCCCCAGCTGCTCCTGGGAAGTTTTGTTTGGCTCAGGGAACCGGCAGCAGCAGCCAAAGGCTGCCTCGGAACTGAACAGGCTGTTTTCTGAAAATAGGACATTTGGTGTCTTGAAAGGCAGCATGTCCCCAGTTCCCCACGTGGTATGTGGACTCTTAAAAGGAGCAGTGCTGAGCGAAAGAGTCCGAAGCATGCGCCATAACGCCGAAGTCCATGAGGACGGGCTCAAGATCGCAAAGCACCGTCTTGCCTGGCAATACAGGTGATTACTTCAGAAAATCGAGCCAGGAGAACAGAGCTGGCTGCACTGAGATAGTGAGGGGACTGAATCATGAATACATTCCTATGCCGGAGGAGACCTTGAAATGCTGTTAGAAATTTGATGGGAGCCTGGAGAGGGAGGGCAGGTTTTTGTGCTTTTTGAAGCAGATTGTCAATGCAACTAAACTAATCCTAAAGTGAGGGTTAAGTAATTACTAAGGAATCCAAGGAGCAATCACATCTCACTATGTGAATGTTTCCTATAGTAAGAGGAAAAAACCAACACAGTTTCATTGTACACCCTATCAACAAGATTTCATCAAGAGATCCAGCAGGCATGGCTACAAGAGTGAAACAGATGTGCAGTTCATAGCAGTAAATGCTCAGATGTGCAGTTCATAGAGGTAAATGCTCAGACATCACACTATATAAGGAAGTGGTGGCGACAATTTTAATTGCGGTCATTTTATTTTATTATCTTCTGGGATTCAACAACACTTTATTTGTAATTGTCTTATACCAATCATTTTTCTAACATTGTGAATATGCAAACCAGAACCACAGAAATGTAAAAGGCCGAGAGATCATAAGGATCACTTCAACTTCCTGACAAAGATGGCAAACTGGGGCTGGAGAGATAGCTCAGCATGCTATGCTGTCAGAGCTCCTGAGTAGGCTCCTAGCACCCATGTGGAGAAGCCCATTTCAAACTCCAGCTCCATTCCTCTGTCCTCTAAATGATGATGATGATGATGATAGTAATATAATAACAACTTCCTAAAAATGAGGAAACTGACACTTAATCACATTATGTGATATAACCCAATTTATAGTATCAATTAAATGTAGCATCGAAACTAAACTGCAGAGCCTATCCAGGATCCTGAATCCCCATTCTCTCTGTTTAGACTGAGTGATGCCCCATTAGAAACAGTAAATACTTTTGTTCAGTCAAATGATGATAAATATTGTTAGCTAAGAGTCCTACCTATATCTTTCCCCTTGTTAGGCAAATGCCTGGTAATTATGTCTGATACAACACAAAGCAGCCATACATTGATTATGATTTTTCTTTTTATTTCTTCTTGCTTTCCATGCCCTCTCTTCCATTCTCACAACAGGGAGGAAATAGACAGAGTTGTGTTAAAGCATAGACAAGCCTTCATGGTAAGCAAGCTATAAGGGAGTTTTTAGAATTCCATTTATTTATTTATTTGTGTGTGTGTGTGTGTGTGTGTGTGTGTGTGTGTGTGTGTGTGTGTGTATGTGTGATGCATGGGCCATGACGTACATATGGAAGGGAGGAAAGCATATGGGAGTCAGGTCTCTTCTGCCTGGGGGTCCTGGGGACTGAACTCAGGTGATCAGGCACGGTGGCAAGCACCTTTACTCACAGAGGGATCTTGTCAACCCTAAGATAGCTTTTCGATCTCACTGCCATTCTTCAAGAGTTTTCTAGTGATAGGTTTACATCTTCTCTTTACCTACCATTCCTCGCTCTTTCACATAGATGCTCATGCAATGGAAACGCTTCACTCTTTTAGCAGCTGAGCAACGTTGTACAGCTCGCAAACCTTGCAAACATTTTGTAGGATGAGAATAATATGGTACCCTAGGGATGTGTGGGCTACTTCATGTGGGGATCTTCTCAGCTCACTCTTAAAGTACCCTTCAGACCTGTGCAATATGTCGTCCCATTTTACAGGTGAAGATGCTGGGACTCAGAGAAGACAAGGTTATAACCTGTTGAAGGTCATATGATAAACAAGAGGAAAAGTTGGGATTTGAATCCAGGGAGTGTAATGGACTCTAACAGTCATCTTCCTTCATTCTTGCCAGACCTGACTTGAGGCCAAGGGTCAATGCTGCTAGCATTTTAAAGGCATATTCAAATGAATAACTGTACCAAAGATACATTAAAATAAATGGTAACAAACATGTGGATCCAAAATGAATGAAGCCATGAAACACTTCTGAGAGAACAGGCTTGAACAAATGGAAGGGTGTTGCTTTTGCTCTTGCACAGAATATTTCATTGTCACCAGTGTGTGATTCTGCTTAAGTTCATTCAGAAACTGAATGCAACCCCAATGGAAACAATGCTATGCCTTTTATTCTGAAGCGAGATAAAATGATACTAAAAGTTCATGTAGAAAATAATCATGAAAGGTAGGAAAAATAGCTATATGCGGGTAGGGACAGGAGATATTAAAACACATTGAAAAATCCCTAAAATTGAAACTGCAGCACTAAGTCACAAACAGATGAGCTAACAAAATGTAAGTTCAGAAACCAAGTCCACATATTTAACACATGTCAAAGGTAGCATCTTAAACCACCAAGGAAAAGATAGATATTTGAATAACGTGAGAACAATTGGATAGCTGCATAAAATAATAGAAATTGATCTGTCCCAGTGGTTCTCAACCTGTAGGTTGTGACCCCCTTTGGGATTGAAGGACTCTTTCACAGAGGTCACCTAAGGCCGCTGGAAAACATAGAGATTTACATTGATTTATAACAGTAGCAGAACTGCAGTTATAAAGTAGCAGTGAAATAATTTTATGGTCAAGAGTCCCTCACAGCATGAGGAACTGTATTAAAGGGTCGCAGCATTAGGAAGGTTGAGATGCACTGCTCTATATGATCTGCAGAGTAAACTCCAAGTGTATCAGAAAGGGTAGAATTTCTGGCTACAAGCTCTAAGAAGTTAGTGTTTTCTCTTCCCGCAGTGTAAGTCTAAAACCGCGCAACAATCCTTCCGAGGATCCGAAATCAATGAAGAAGCTGATGAAAAGGGAGGTCCTGGGATGTGAGGTTGGTTGGCGTTGAAGGCGTGCACAGAGGAAAGCCAGGACAGCAGAGGATGGGGCCCAGGTGACGTGGTGTGATGGAGAAGGAGCTCAGCACAAGCTGTTGCTTGACCACTGAGTTACGTAATTCCTAGAAAGCCAGATTTTTTTTTTCTTTAAAGTAAAGGTAAGATTAAAATATCCAAGCAGAGAAATCAGTAGCTACTCCCCACTGGGCTGGGGGCAGGGGAGTGGTATCTGCAGTTAAGGTGGGTTACCTTGCTCTCTACCATGCCTGGGAAATGCAGGGTGTATGTGCATGAGAGGAGGATCAGAATCCATATCATAATGTATTACCTGTAGCATCAAGTTTCTAACCAAAAGCATGAGGCATGGGAAGCAAAGAAAAAGCGGAGGATGACAGTGGGGAAGCAAGCCCCATCATAAAGTTTAGCAAAGACGTCAAATAGTTCGAATGTGCTCTGAAAATGGTGCCCCAATAGTTAAATAGTTAAAGAACAGCTTGGCAGATGAACTCTACATAAGAGAACGGGGAACCGTGAATGAATGAACTAAGTTTCCAGTACTGAAAAGACAGACATCTCAAATGATTACTAATTGGTCCAATAAATTCCAGACAGCAGAAAGGACCAGAGAGTTCTATAGTCAGAGAGAAAAACCTTACCCCACAATGTAGTCATGAGGAAACAGCAAACAAACCCAAACTGAAAAAATAAAACACCCCCCACCACCATTTCAATAAAAATTCAGTAGGCCAAATGCTCTGTATTCTTCAAAAATACCAGTTTCTTGAATGACAAAGACTGAAAACTGCTTTTGATTAAATAAGACCAAAGAGGGTGGGAGAAACAACTCAATATTATGTTATCTCAGTGTGGATGGATCCATTTTACAAAAATAATTTCTATAAAACACATTGGGACTGGAAGATAAGCTATAGTTAGATAAAAATGTATCACTGCTGAATTGCTTGAATTTGAATTCTACTAGTTTTTATGAACAGTTATTTCTGGTTTTAGAAAGGATATATTGACAGATTAGAGGTAAAAGGACATAGTGTGAAGTGGTGTGTATGTGTGTGAGTGTGTGTGTGTGAATGTGAGTATCTTTGTGTATGTCTGTGTGTGCAAGTATGCCTGCGTGTGTGTGAGTGTGTATATGTCTGTGTATGTGTTCCTGGGTGTGTCTATGTGTATAAGTGGGTGTGTGGGTGTGCATGTGAAGTGTGAATGTGTGTGAAAATGTGCCTGTGTGTGTCTTTGTGTGTGTCTATATGTGTACAAGCATGCATGGGTGTGTCTGTGTGTGAGCATGCATGGGTGTGTCTGTGTGTATGTATGTGAGTGTGCATGTGTATGACTATGCACACATGTGTGTATGTGTGTGTAAACCAATGATGTTGGTCTGGAGAGTGGGCTCAGTGATTAAGAACACTTTTGGTATTTCAGAAGACTCTCAGCACTGGTGAGGTGGTGGCTCACAGCCATCCATCAACTCCAGTCCCAGGGGCTCTGATGCTCTCTTCTGGCCACTGCAGACACTGCATTCATGTAGCACACAATCATGTATAGACATATGAATTAAAAAAAGAAATGTATTATCTATGAATTAGATTGTATTTTAAGATTTTTTAAGAGAATGTTTTTTTAAAGTTTGTAAAAAATATTTTATTAATTTATTCATATTACATCTCAATTGTTATCCCATCCCTTATATCCTCCCATTCCTCCCTCCCTCCCGCTTTCCCCCTACTCC
This sequence comes from Acomys russatus, assembly GCF_903995435.1. NCBI lineage: Eukaryota > Metazoa > Chordata > Mammalia > Rodentia > Muridae > Acomys > Acomys russatus. The sequence continues at coordinate 21,011,116 of NC_067137.1, forward strand.
CCTCCTCTATGTCTGTGACTGAGGGAGACCTCCACCCCTGTATATGCTTATATCGTATCTAGTCTCTTCTTGGTAGGCTGCTATCCTCCCTCTGAGTGCCACCAGGCCTCCCCATCAAGGGGATGTGGTCAAAAATGGGGCACCAGAGTTCCTGTGAAAGTCAGTCCCCACTCTCCACTCAACGTTGGAGAATGTCCTGTCCATCGGCTAGATCTGGTTAGGGGTTCGAAGTTTACTTCCCATATTGTCCTTGGCTGGTGTCATAGTTTGAGCAGGACCCCTGGGCCCAGATCCGCCCATCATAATGTTCTTCTTGTAGGTTTCTAGGGCCCTCTGGATCCTTCTATTTCCCCATTCTCCCATGCTTCTCTCACCTAAAGTCCCAATAGGATGTCCTCCCCTCTGACCCACTTTCCTGGTAAGTGAAGACTTTCATGGGACATGCCCCTTGGGCTAGTGTCCAGATATAAGTGAGTATATCCAAGGAGTGGAATAGTTGGGTCTTGAGGAAGCCCTATTCCCAGTTTTCTGAGATAGTGCCAGATAGATTTCCAAAGGGGCTGTACTAGTTTGCATTCCCACCAGCAATGAAGGAATGTTCCTCTTTCTCCACATCCTCACCAGCATGTGGTGTCACTTGAATTTTTGGTCTTAGCCATTCTGATGGGTGTGAGATGGAATCTCAGTGTCGTTTTTATTTGCATTTCTCTGATGACGAATGACACTGAGCTTTTCTTTAAGTGTTTCTCAGCCATTTGATATTCCTCTATTGAGAATTCTCTGTTTAGTTCTGAGCCCCATTTCTTAATTGGGTTATTTGGTTTGGTGATATTTAATTTCTTGAGTTTTTTATATATTTTGGATATTAGACCTTTGTCAGATGTAAGGTTGGTGAAGATCTTTTCCCAGTCTGTAGGCTGTCACTTTGTTCTGTTGACAGTTTCTCCTGCCTTACAGAAGCTTCTCAGCCTGATGAGGTCCCATTTGTTAAGTGTTGACTTTAAGGCCTGGGCTGTTGGTGTTCTGTCCAGGAAGTTGTCTCCTGTGCCAATGTGTTCCAGGCTCTTCCTGACTTTTTCTTCTAACCGATTTAATGTCTCTGGTTTTATGTTAAGGTCTTTAATCCACTTGGACTTGAGTTTTGTGCATGGTGACAAATATGGGTCTAATTGCATTTTTCTACATGTAGACATCCAGTTAGACCAGCACCATTTGTTGAAGATGCTATCGTTTTTCCATTGAATAGATTTGGCTTCTTTGTCAAAAATCAAGTGACCAAATATGTGTGGATTCATCTCTGGGTCTTCAATTGGATTCCATTGATCCACCAGCCTATTGCTGTGCCAATACCATGCTGTTTTAATTATTGTTGCTCTATAGTACAGCTTGAGATCAGGAATGGCAATTCCTCTGAAGGATCTTTTATGGTATAGGATTGTTTTTGCTATTCTAGGCTTTTTGTTTCTCCATATGAAGTTCAGAATTGATCTTTCAATGTCTTCAAAATATTTTGTAGGTATTTTGATAGGAATTGTATTGAATCTGTAAATTTGGTAAGATGGCCATTTTTACTATGTTAACTCTCTTGATCCACAAACAAGGGAGATCCCTCCACCTTCTGATGTCATCTTCAATCTCTTTCTACAGAGATTTAAAGTTTTTTCAAACAAGTCCTTCACTTGCTTAGAGTTACTCCTAGATATTTTATATTGCTTATGGCTATCGTGGAGGATGTAGTTTTCCTTATTTCTTCCTCTGCATGTTTGTCATTTGTATATAGAAAAGCTACTGACATTTTTGAGTTAATTTTGTATCCAGCCAATTTGCTGAAGGTGTTTATCAGTTGTAGGAGTTCTCTGGTGGAATTTTGGGGGTCATTTATGGACACTATCATATCATCTGAAAATAGGGATAATTTGCCTTCTTGCTTTCCCATTTGGATCCCCTTGATCTTCTTTTGATGTCTTATTGCTCTGGCTAGAACTTCAAGAACTATATTGAAGATATATGGAGAAAGTGGGAAGCCTTGTCTGGTCCCCAATTTTAGAGGAATTTCCTTGATGTTGGCTATTGGCTTGCTGTATATAGTCTTTATTATGTTTAGGTATGTGCCTTGTATTCCTGATCTCTCCAGAACTTTAAACATGAATGGGTGTTGGATTTTGTCAGATGTTTTTTCTGCATCTAAGGAGATGATCATGTGGTTTTTCTCTTAATTTGTTTATATGGTGGATTACATTGATGAATTTCCATATGTTAAACCATCCCTACATTCCTGGAATGAAGTCTACCTGGTCATGGTGAATGATGTCTTTGATATGTTCTTGTATTTGTTTTGTGAGCATTTTATTGAGTATTTTTGCATCAATGTTCAGACCAAGAGAAATTGGTCTGAAATTCTCTTTTTTTGTTGGGTCTTTATGGGGTTTAGGTATCAACATGACTATGGCCTCCATCCATTTCTATCTTTTGGAGTAGCTTGAAGAGTATCAGTATTAACTCTTCTTTGAAGGTCTGGTAGAATTCTGCACTGAAGCCATTGGGCCCTGGGCTTTTTTTGGTTGGGAGACTATCCATGATTGCTTCTATTTCTATAGGTGAAATAGGGCTATTTTGTTGGCTCTGTTCTTTAACAATTAAACTTTATTATACAACCCAACTAGCTTACACAAGAAGGAAAAAAGGTTAAAGGGACAAAAGAGTGAACCTTCCGGTATCCGTTCCATGGGACGGGTCCTTAGGTGTCTCTCTGGCCCACGTGCTGGTCTGGCCTGTCCACTGCTCCACACATGCTCAAGTCCGGGCTGAACCTGTTGTTCTCTCCTCCCCACCTGCCTGAGTCACATGGGAAGGGTGGCCTCCTTCTCCCATTGAGGGTCAATTAGAAAAACAATAGCCCAGTTGGAGTTCCCAGGTTTGCTTCCTGAATTCCAGGCCCAGGATGGCTCCACTCAGTCTGTCACAAGGTATTCATGGGGTGTCCCAAGGGTAAAGCCCGCCAAGACTGCTTCCACCTGTGACAAAGCTTAATCTTTCCCACACTATTTAATTTGTTTATCTGATTTTGATTCAATTTGGCAAATGGAATTGGTCAAGAAAATTGTCCATTTCCCATAGATTTTCAAATTTTGTGGCATAAATGCCTTTGAAGTAGGTTCTTATGATTCTTTGTATTTCTTCAGTATCTGTTGTTATATCTCCCTTTTCATTTCTGATTTTGTTGATTTGGATAGTGTTTCTCTGTCTTTTAGTTAGTTTGGCTCACAGTTTGTCTATCTTGTTGATTCTCTCAAAGAATCAGCTCCAGGTTTGTCGATTCTTTGAATTGTTCTCTTTGTTTCTAACTTATTGATTTCAGCCCTGAGTTTGATTATTTCCAGATGTCTACTCCTCTTGGGTGTTTCTGCTTCTAGATGTGTTGTTAAGTTGTTTATGTGGGATGTTTCCACTTTCTTGCTACGAATTTTCCTTTAAGTATTGTTTTCATTGTGTCCCACAAATTTGGTTATGTTGTTCCTTCATTTTCATTGAATTTCAAGAAGTCCTTTATTTCTTTTATTTCTTCCCTAACCCAGGTGTCATTAAGTAGAGAGTTGTTTAGTTTCCATGTGTGTGTAGGCTTTTTGTTATTCCTGTTGTTGTTGAAGTTCAGCCTTAGACCATGGTGATCTAATAAGATCAAGGTATTATTTCAATCTTCTTGCATCTGATGAGGCTTGCTTCGTGACCTACTATGTGATCAGTTTTAGAGAACGTCCCATGGAGTGCTGAGAAGAAGGTATAATCCTTTGCGTTTGGGTGAAAAGTTCTGTAGACATCTGTTAGATTCATTTGATTATGACGCTGGTTAATGAAGTTATTTCCTGGCTTAGTTTCTGTTTCAAAGACCTATCCTTCAGTGAGAGTGGAGTGTTGAAGTCTCCCACTATTAATGTGTGGGGATCAATGAGTGGTTTAAGTTTTGTTAACAGTTCTTTTACAAATGTGGGTGCCCTTGTATTAGGAGCATAGATGTTCAAAATTGGGATGTCTTCTTAGTTGACTCTACCTTTGATGAGTATGAAGTGTCCTTCCTCGACCCTTTTGATTAATTTTGGTTGAAAGTCTATTTTATTAGATATTAGAATGGCTACACCAGCTTGCTTCTTGTGAGCATTTGCTTGGAATATTTTTCCCCAACCTTTTACTCTGAGGTAATGTCTGTCCTTGTGGGTGAGATGTGTTTACTGAATGCAGAAGAATGTTGGGTCATGTTTATGCATCCACTCAGGTAATCTGTGTCTTTTTATTGGAGAATTGAGACCATTGATGTTGAGAAACATTAATGACCAATGACTGTTAAGTCCCTTCATTTTTTCTGTTTGTTACAGTTGAGAGTTTGTGAGGTTGTGATTTTGTGATGGTGTAGTTATCTATTTTCTATGTGGTTTTGGTGTAATTTGACCCTTTGGCATCAAGTTTTCCTTCTGGTAACTTCTGTAAAGCCTGGTTTGTGGATAGGTACTGTTTGAATTTGTTTTTGTCATGGAATATCTTGTTTTCTCTGACAATAGTTATTGATAGTTTCACTGTGTCCAGTAGTCTGGCCTAGCATCTGTGTTCTCTTAGGGTTTGCAGGACCTCTGTCCAGGCCTTTCTGGCTTTCAATGGCTTCTGCTGTGAAGTCGGGTGTAATTCTGATAGGTTTGCCATTGTATGTTACTCGGCCTTTTTCTCTTGCTGCTTTTAATATTTTTTCCTTGTTCTGTATATTTTGTGTTTTTATTATTATGTGGCAGGAAGATTTTCTTTTCTGGTCTATTCTATTTGGTGTTCTGTAGGCCTCTTGTATGCTCATATGTGTTTCCTTCTCCAGATTGGAGAAATTTTCTTCTATGATTTTGTAAAAGATATTTTCTGGGCTGTGGAGTCGGGTGTCCTCTCTTTCCTCAATACCTATTATTCTCAAGTTTCATCTTTTCATGGTGTCCTTGATTTCTTGGATGTTCTATGTCAGGAACTTTTCAGATTTAGCATTTTCTTTGATGGTTGTTTCGAGTTCTATGATTGTATCTTCAAGTCCTGATATTCATTATTCCATTTCCTGGATTCTGTTAGATAAAGTCACCACTGTGATACTTGCTTTCTTCTCTAAAGCCTCTCGATCACATTTTTCTTCTGTGTGTTCCTTTATCATAGCTTCCACTTTTATCTTCAGATCTTGAACTGTTTTAATGATTTCCTTCATCTGGTTGTTTGTATTTTTCTGAAATTCTTCCAGTGCCTCTCTATATGACTCTTCTGTGTCTTCAACCTGCTTAGCTGCATCCTCCTGCAGTTGTTTACAGATTTTATGCATTTCTTCCATTATCATCTTCCTTACTAAGCACTTGAGGTCATTTTCTTGTATTTTGATTGTGTTTGGGTTCTCAGGGTTGCTTTTATTGGGATAGCTGGGATCTAGAGATGCCAAACTGTTTTGGTTTTTGTTTGCGTTCTTTCGCTGTCCTTTTGTCATTTTGGCATCTCTGATGTTGAGAGGTAGCTTCTGGTGTCCCTCACTGGTTGAGAGTGGATAGCTGGTGAATGATTATAGGTCACGTGCCCTTGCCTGTGGGGATCAGGGAATATTTCCCTGGAACAGGCAGGTGATCTGGTTTCCACTCCTGGAGATTTTGCTCTACACCTTAGGCTCCAGACTGAATCAGCAGAAGTAGGTTTCTGACTTTACTGCCGTAATTCAGATCAGCTGTTTTGGGACCTAGAACAAGGTCAGCACACAAGCGCTCTGGTTGGGCAGGTTGGCCCCAGCTGCCAGTCTTTCCTGCTGCTTTGTAGCCAAGACCTCAGCTGGATCAGATTTTCTGAACTGTAGCTGCCTTTTGGCTCCGTCTCCAAGCTACCTGCCATTCTGCGACTCTGTAGCTGGAACGCTCACAGATCTTCGGAACTGTAGACGCCTTCTAGGTCAGTGATTAGACACTTCAGGGGTGTCCAGTCTCTCCTGAGAGTGTGGGAGATTCTGCGGGACCTGTGGAAGCAGACCAAGCTGGGTTCTAACTGCTCCGTTTGGAGGCTCAGTCTGTTGGGTCTGGCTCTAGATTGGGCTCCAGTCAGCTTGTGAGCTGCATGCCCACTCTAGCTGTTTTTGGTGGGCCCTGCTGCCTGTGTTTCCCCTCAGCCTGGGCGACCTCTGCAATTTGGTGTGGGGTAGGTGGAGGGATCCAAGGGCAGTTTTACCCTATTCCCTGAGACTTCTCAGGCAGGGGCTCCAGTGTACCACCTCCCCACACAGCGAGTTTGTGCTTTATAGGCTGGCTGCAACCCGCAGATGGGTTCCGTTCAAGTGTCTGGGGAGTGGGTTCAGGACCTCTGGGCTGTTGCTTGTCCCGGGGCCAGGCCCTCTGGTGGTCTGTGGAGTTTGGGCCCCCTTTCACTTATAATTCTCTAGATCCAGCAGTCTATGGCTCCATTCAAGTCCCTGGTCTCTGTGCAGTAGGTCAGATATGGTGCATACTGGTCGACGCCATCTTGGAACCGCCTCTTGTCTTTAAAGTTAATGTAGCATCCTTTTATTTTGAACTGTTGATCAAGCCGTATTTATCTACAATTGATTAGTTTCCTTCCGGTATCCATTCCACGAGACGGGTCTCTAGGTGTCTCTGGCCTGCGCACTGGTCTGGCCTGTTCGCTGATCCTTTTCCCAATCCACATGCACTCAAGCCCCAAAAGAATGTTTTTGAAATATTTTGAAATATTTTAACTTTTAATATATTAAAATATATTAAAAAAATCACACACATACGCATATACTGTTTACAATGGACTCCAACACCTCATTCCTCCTCCTTGTCCTTTGCATCCTTACCTGAGCTCTGCTCCTCAGAAGCCACTGCTTTAGGCTTCCCTGTCCTTAGCCTGATGCCAAACATGTGTTAACAATGTGGTGCACTGTTACCATTCCTAGCTGGGGACACGGTCGTCTGACTTGCTCTGATCACAGCTATGTTTCTGTCCTCTCCTTCCCCTCTAAGGAATGACATCAGCACCCCCAAGTCCCTGTAGCTTTGAGGTTTCACTTAGCACTTTGTATCTCAGGATAGCACTGAACTCCACCCAGACCCCCATCTTGTAACTGTAAAGACAAACTTCTTGACTCTCGATTTGAGAAATGGGAGCATCAAACCCTTTCCTTCCCCTTCCTCGATTTCTCAGTTTCTGTGAATCGAACTTTTGTCCTGCTGAGGTTGGGGGAATTCTACATTCTATTTTGGAACTACAGTTAAGGTTTATTTTTTGTTTTGTTATTTGCTTTTTGCTTTGACTCTTAAGTTGTTCTAAATGTGGAGCCAAACAGAAAGATTTTATGTCATCGAGACAAGGTGCTGTTTATTGCAGTCAATTAATTACGATGCTCCAATTATAGTTTCCCCCTATGGTTGCAAGGTTTGTTTTTCTGCAGCTCAAAGAAGACTCCTCAGGCTGGAGGCATGGTTCAGAAGGTAAGAGTGCTTGCTGTGCACGCTTGAGGACCCAGGTCTGCATCCCAAGAGCCATTTAAGACAAAGCCAGTTGGGGGTAGCCGGCCCCGCCCCTAGCCCCAGTGCTATCACAGGAGGAGACAGGAGTGCTCTGGGAAGGGCTGGGTACCAGCCTAGCTCCAGGTTCAGGGAGGTCTTGTCTCAAGAGAATAGGGAGAGTGACATGACAGAACACCAGACACTCTTCTTTGGTCTCTGCATATGTACTTAGGTGAACACACGTGCACACACACGTGTACATATGCCACACACAGACACAGACTACACACACACACACACACACACATTAATACACAAAAAATCATTAAATAGATTTTTTTCTTAAATTCTACCAATTTCTCCTAAGTGACTCTTTTTTGTTGTCGCGAATTTCACATTTTGAGGTCACCTTCTTGTAACTGTTTTTTCTTCCCCCTCAGCACATCTACAATCCAATTATGAGCAGCTTCACATTTTCCATGTTAAGCGAAGAAACTGTTATCTTTTCACCGGATTCCTTTTACCACTCAATCTCTTTATTGTTCAGAATCCATTTCATTTCTTCCTCAAGGACAGCGGTCTTCTGTTCTTTGTTGAAACAGCTCTTCACATTTGAGAGCTTTTTCTCTCTCCCTTGGGGTATCTGAGTGCCTTCCTTTATTCACCTCCATGCTTAGCATGCTTTTAACATTCTTAAAGTACTTCTGGAGGCCTGAGCTCCACCCTGTCCCTTCTTCAGCCTTCCTCCCACTCCTGGGCTTCTCTTAGAACCTTCTGATCCATTCTCCACAGGCTGTGAGGTCTGCCTCCTTGTTGTCATTCCAGGACTTTTTGATATCATCTCCTACATCTTATACTTACCTGTTTCCAACTCCTATTTTGTTGAAGTAAATCTCAAAATAAGTTTCATGGAACCCAAATGGTTTTATCAGGATGCAAATTTTTTTTCATTCTTTCTCGTTTGGTTAATCAGTTGCTTGGTTCTAGTTTGCTAATAGGCTTTCGTCAGCCTTTGAGACACACTCTTTGATCATATTCTAGCCTACAGTTGTGGTGACAAGAAGTGACGGTGTCGACCTAAATTATTTTCACGCGTAGGAGATTCACACATACACACTGCCCAGTAAGTTGATTAGTTTCTGTTTAGGTCTTATGACTCTAGATATGGGACTGTTTTTCTGTGCTTTTTAGCACTATGCCTCTTCTTGCCTTTGAATATAGACTCTCCAGCTCGAGGCATGAAGTTGGGATGTTGTGCATGCTGTGTAAGCACTCTACCCTGCAGCTGTAGCCAGCCTGAGTTTAGACTGTCTGAATCGCTACTGTGCGCTGCTTTCTGGTAGTATGAGTCCCTTTTCTTCTGATTCTCAAAGCAGTCCCTTGCTTTATTTTCTAGTGATTTTTATTTATTAATTTTTCCCTTACATATATTATGGTTTGGATTTCTAGAGATCTGTGTTATTCTTTGATATTTAAAGAGTGGCAGCCTGAGCCAGATGTGATGTATCTGCCTGTAATCTCAACACCACGGATTACACATGGGCCAAGAGGATTATGAATTAGAACCTAGTGTGAGCTATCTGTGGGAAACCATGCCGCTGAGGCCAAGCCACCCTGACACACACCAAAACAAGACAAAAAAAGGCACCTGATACTGTTTAACTGCTGCAGTTTTTGGTGATTCTGCCAGAGACATTTGTTTTGCCTCTCTGCTTTAATCCCAGTGTTTTTGCTCAGTGCTGCACTTTGCTCATTCTTTTTTGCTTGTTTGCTTGATTTGATTTGATTTGGTTGAGGCTGGGAAAAGACTGGTTAGGAGCTCTCTACATTTGACTGAGGTTCTTGAGTGACAACTTTTCTTCAGACACGGATACCTGGAATCCTTGTCCTAAGGGCTCCTGAACTGCCCCTCACAGAGAAGGTTGTACTTGGGGGAAACAAGTCATAGGAACAAAAACTCACATTGTCCCGAGATGTTTTATATGTACACATGTGTGCATGAATGCACTGGTACACATGTGTGTGGAGGTTCATATGAGTATGTGTGTGCGTGTGGGGGTGGGGAAAGGAGAGAGGCAGAGGTGAACCTTAGATGGATGTCATTCCTCAGGAATAATATAACTTGTTTTTTTGAGACAGAGTCTTCACTGGCCTGGAACCCTGCAGCACTGGGAGTACATGCACATACAACCATACCTGACACTGATTATGTGTCTATGACATAGTTCTCAGGATCAACCTGAGTTTGCAACCAGTTTCTCCTGCTTGCAAAGCAAGCACTGCACTGCTGGGCACTCTCCCAAGCCCAGCAGCTTGTTTTAATTCATTAGAAAAAAGAGGCCTCTTTTTCCTCTGTGTGGGGCCAATGGCTAGGAACTAGGAAGGCGGAGGAACCTTGTACATAACTCTCACCTTTACTCCAGCTTCCATCGTGCCTGTCCCACTCCCAGCTCTGCCTGAGGATCCGACTTTCTCTGTGCCAACTCTACGTGCATCCCAGCTGCGCTTTCACCTGTTGTCTCTCAGTACTTCCCAACAATTTTCTTTTCCCTTTGTTGAACTCTCAGATCTGCTAATGGCTGCCTCCAATTCTGTTTGATGTTTAATGAGGCCTTTTGAGGAATGAGACATGTGCCTGTCCACTGTCTTTGGGAGCTAATTACAACAGTCTTGATAACAGGTGTGAGTGGTCATGCTCTCTGCCTCCAGTTCTTGCTGCCCTGTGCTGTCCTGGAGAGATCACACTCCTTCTTGTTTTAAATGTAGAGGTGGCAGTTCTACAAATATCTTTCAATGCTCCATTGATATATTCTGTTTTCAGCTTCCAAAGGGATAAACATACTTGCTCCTGAATGGCGAGCCTCCTTTCACTAAAGTCAATATTTGTCATTCGATAGTCTGGGATTTCCTGAACCTTCTTAATCCTACCAAACCACCATTCCAGCACGGAGGGCAGTGGTTCTCAGCCTGTGGGTCAGGACCCCCTCTGGCAAACCTCTATCTCCATAAATATTTACATTATGATTCATAACAGCAGCAAAAAATTACAGTTGTGAAGTAGCAATGAAAATAATTTGTGGTTTGGGGTGGAGGGGTCATCACAGCCTGAGGAACTGTGTTAAAGGCCACAACATTAGGAAGACTGAGAACCACTGAGCTAGAAGAATAATTTTGTTCTCATCATTGTTATCACCAAGACGTTGCCCATCCTGTCCCCGTCCCCCTCCCCCCACATTGGAATGCTTTCCTCCTCCTCACATTCCCCGCCGCTTCTCTCCTCCCATAAGAACCAGACAAAGCTCAGAAGCCACACTGGACAGGTCACTGAAGTGCATACCCTACTCTTCTCCCTTTCTAGTCATGTCTCGTCGGAGCCTTGCTGAGGGAGGGGTCCTTGGAAGTGCTGTAAATAACATGTGCCATGCTGTCCCTTGTGACTCTATCCTCTTTCCCATCATATTTAACTGCATGAGGCTTGGCTGCAAGCCAAGGAAAACCAGTTTATACATATGACAGGGTCCTGTGCCTTGCTCTGCCTTTTCATGGGATCTATTACCTTCAGTTGGGCAAATGAACTGATAGGTGAGAGGACGGGCAAATCAGGAATATACAGGGAAGAGTAGATGCAGAGTCAAACTGCACCACATACTTGGGAGTAATATGGGCATATCTTAGACTCAGGCTAGCATAACCTTGTTCTAAGGTCAGGTACTCTGTAAAGCTGCTGCTGCAAGCCCAGGGCTCTCTGTTCCCTTTACACCCACAGAGCACATTGAACACTACAGACATTCTTTACTCTACCGAGCTCATGTTGCCTTCAGCCCTATTCCAGTATTCCTGTGGGATGAGTGATGGAGATCTTCTGTACCACATGTCCCCCACAGTGCCTGGAGCGGCTCTTATGAACTATTCCACCAACATTTGCTGAACCAGTGAATGAAAATGATGGAAGACCAGTGGAGAGAAAGATAAATTAATGAAATGTGTGTGGGATTTCTGGGTTCTACCAAGCACATGGATTTGTGAGTTCATTTAACAGGTGTATTTGCTGTGCATTAAGTCTTAGATATACAAAGAAAGATGAGAAAGACACTATCTTTCTTCCTAAATCCAATAAATGAAAGAAGGAGTCATGATTGTAGATGCTGTGTTATGCTCTATAGTTCACTGCAAGAGGAGCTGAGGTATAAGCAAGGTCATCTCTGGTGAGGGGGAGGAAGGGCTGACATTCTGATCTGATCTGTGCTGTGGTCTGTACTTGTGATCTGAGCTGACTCTCGGTAAGGGGCTTTTATGGTCTCTGTAGGGCATCCTTTGGCCCACTCCACAGATGAAGAAACAGGGTTTGTTTGTTTGTTTTTTTTTTTAAGTTAAGATTTTAAGGTAAGGTTTTACCTTAGGTCACAGGTCCAGCAAGGACAGTGGTATTCCTTTCAGCCCCTGTGTCTTTAAACCTTCTGGATCTCTCCAGTGTGGGGCACCTGACCAAGGTGACTTTTCCACAACTGTGCCCTGCTCAGACATAAGACAGAAAGAACATAGAGATTGATTTAAGAAGATTGTCCTGACTGAAACCAACACCCCCCAGGGTATTTAAGGAAAAACAACACTGTGTAATGGCCTTACAGGATTTAGCCCCAGTAGCTGGTTTCCAAGGCAAGGAGACCTGCTTTTCCCATCTTACATCTGGCCATCAGACTGACTCCTCTGGGCCCAAAGGGAGGTACAGACACAGGTTCCAACGTGCAGCTCACCTGCTGTGCACTGAACCTAGGCTTTGGAGAGGGCTGCCTGAGAACCAGTAGGACAGAAATACAGGTAGAAAGTCATGGTTCAGGCTGGGACTGACACTTTCCAGTGCTCTGTTACTTCCCGTCTTCATGGGATTGGACAAGGAGCTCAGCTTCTCTAAGCGTCTGTATCTGCACATGGGGCTATGCTACCTGTCAGGGGTTTTTTGAATACTGAGATAACACTTCAGTGATACCAGATGCTGAAAGAATAAGAGCTCCCTGTATGGCGAGTGCTATATAAGTAAAGGACTGTTGGTCTTACCTCATTAGTTGGATTCCAGAAATTTCTTCATCTTTAGTGCACCACAGACTTCATTCCCTTCCTTGGCTTAAATGGGTCTTACTGATCCTAAATTACCTCAAATGTTTTTTCCTTCTGGAACATTCCCTGACCTCACTATGTTGAACCAGTGCCCCAGTCCCACGCTTCACAGGGCGCTTTAGGTTCCACATTATTTTTTTTTCAAATGATTTGTTAATGCATTTTTCTTTCTACAAGGTCATAAACTCCAAGGAGGGCAGGAGTTGTATTTTTTCTTTGTGTTCTAGCATCATTCATACTTAGCCACATTTAAAAAAAAAAAAAAGCCCAGTAATAGGGTCCAAGTTTGTTCCTTTCTACAAGTTAGGGCAAATATCTGTGGAAGGGAGCAGGGACGATGGCATCAACTGTACCGTCAGCACAGCAGGACTCTGAAGGGGAGCAAGCTATTTTTGTATGGCAAGCCTGAGCTGGCAAGACCTTGGGTGTTTTTTGTTTTGTTTTGTTTTGTTTTTGTTTTTTGTTTTTGTAGATCTAAGCCATTTAACGGAAGAGAACAAAAGAGCAAAAAGGATACCAGAATCACAATGGATCCACTATCAATCTTTGTTGATTGAGCAGAAAATCATTATGTGATTGAGCGCGAAAGCAGACATATATTTGGTAGAAGACAGCCACCGCCATGAAAGAATGGACTCTGTGCAATGCCCTACACCGGTTAAGTGCAACTTCCATTAGTGAGAGGCAGTAAGCAGGTCAGGTGAAAGACTCCAGTTTCGGTTTGTGATTCCAATTCTACCAAATGGGTACGCAGGTGGCACTGAAAAACTCCAGTTTCCAGTTTATTCAATGGAAATAGCAAATGATATCAACTGTGTTGTAGTTGTAAGAGTTAAGTGCGTGATCTGTGTAGATGCCGTTCTCAAGGTGCTTGGTTCATAGCTAAGTGCTCAGTAAATTGTAGTAAGTGTGTACATTCTACTGGTTATTTTTCCCGTTGCTTCTCACAAACTACAAGATAAAAGCATCTTAGGGAAGCCTTTTTGGGTTCACGGTTTCAGAGGGATTTCAGTACATCATAATGGGAAAGGTATGTCAGAGGTCATGCGGCTGGGATTCAGGTGGGTTGCTCAAAGCTGCTCAAATAGCAGGGGTCCAGGAAGCAGAGGGCAGGCAGGAAGCAGAAGCATGAATAACCTTCCAAAGGCCACGCCCTCATGACCTACATACAGCTGCGAGCCAGGCCCTACCTCCTGAAGGCTCTACAGACTGAAATAGCAATAAGCTGAGAAACAAGCATTCAAAGCATGCATGTGTAGGAAATATTTGCATTTAAAATGTAACATAAATATTAGTCTGTTCCCCCACCCCACCCCATCCCCCACCACCCCTGCCAAACACCCAGGTCCTGAGTCTGCAATCTCAGAGAACGGAAGAGGGAAGTTGAACAAGGGGACTTTTGAAATACAGGAAGGAGGGCTAGAAAAGATCCATTCCTCACCTCATGAGTTAAAGGCACTCAATGCTTGTCTTCTGTGCCTCCAAAGGGGTTTGTCACATGCAAGAAAGCGACAGTGGAAAGCAGGATCCCGGAGTTAGGAGTCCTGAGTTCTGATTTAAATCCCACCAGCCCTCAGTTTTTTTTTTGACCTTAGGCAAGTTCTGTAAGCTCTCTGGGACTCTGCCCACTCATCTGACAAATAAAGGAATTGCTCTGCAGCTTCTTTTTAGCTACAACAATCATTGATTCTAATACGGGCCAAATTGAGTTGAAGCTGCTTTCCTTCTCGTCTGCATTTACTTGCTACCCTGCCCAGATGCCTGGGGGCTATACATTGATTAATAGGCCAAGCAGACCTCACTAGATAGGCTTTTTGTAAAGAGAACTGATGGTTGAGTAAATTCAAGCTACATGGAAGTTTAAATTCTTGAGTTGAAGAACCCAGAGATTTCTGTAGTGAGAATGGCATTGAGCGTGACCATAAGAAATCTCTAGCTCCCCCGGAAGGCAGATCATCACTGAGCCTGTGTGGCTGTGGTCCTCTCCTAAATGTTAATGGGGACTGAGAAAAGAAGGGGCCTCCATTTTGGCTAATAGAGAGGCCCACGTGGGTCACTGTGCTTGGTTACACATGACCAGAAGCTGTCTGCTGGAGGAGAGTGGGGAGTTGTCCTTTGGAGAAAGATAAAGCTTTGTATGGCATTCCGCCAGGGTAGATTTCAAATTCCAGGCATCAGTAGTAGAGGTTAGACACTGTCCTGTAAAGAAGAGGCAGGAGATAGTCTCCCTTTGCTGGCCATCTAGTCCTATAAGTGGCTTCTGTCACTGTAGCATGAAAATGTCCATAGACAGTCTTATAAGTAGCAGTAGCCATGCACAGTAAGACATTCCAAATGCATGCGGTAGGTGAGAATGAGCTGCCGTTTGTAGATGGTTGCACTGTAGGGACTCCATAGATCACTAAGTATCTCTTCCATCATCACCATCACAGGAAAGGCAGTGTCTGAATAGAGGATCAAAGTCTCTCTCTCTCTCTCTCTCTCTCTCTCTCTCTCTCTCTCTCTCTCTCTCTCTCTCTCTCTCTCCAAACACACACACACACACACACACACACACACACACACACACACATTCTTTGAAAATTTTAAATTTTCATATATTTTTATTTTGATCATTTCACCCCTCTTCATTCATGCCCCATTCCACATTACCGTACTTTGTGTCCTAATTAAAAACAAAAGCAAAAAAATCAAGCAGCTAGGTGGTGCTGGCAAAAAGCCTTTGATTCTAGCACTTAGGGGGCAAAGACAGGCATACCTCTGAGTTTGAGGCCAGCCTGGTTTACAAGTGAGTTTTGGAGGCTAAGGCTACACAGAGAAACCTAGTCTTGCAAACCAAAACCAAAGCCCCAAGCCAAACAAAAGCCCATTTTGTTACATTACTATTGGGTGTGTGGCTAGGTACTGTAACATGTTTGACCCAGCAGGGGCCAGTCACATTTTGGTAAAACTAACTCCCCCGATCCCATCAGCTATGGATTACCAGCAGCTTCTCAGTTACATGTGGGGTTTCTCTTAATGGTGCAAGAGCCTGTATCTCCATACTGAGTAGGATCTCTTATTAGCTGGCCTTTGGGGCCTTTTAATACTACCAGAAGATAAGACTAGGGAGAGGCCATGGGATCCCTGAGTGTCCACCGAGAGCAGACGTCCTCAGGAGGAGACGCTGGAGCTCACAAGCCTTCTCAGTTAGCCTGGGCATGCTGCCGCCTCTTCTCACACCTTTCTAACTTTGATTCTTTTTTCTGTAAGGACCATCATTTCGAAGGTTTTTTCTCTCCTTGCAATTTGGAAGCTCTGAAAGGGGATCCATCCATCTGCCCCCCTCCCTTCCTCCCTCCTAGGACTTCCTCTTCATGGTTTGTTTCTCCAGAATGCCATAGCTTTTTATATGTTTCCCCTATTAATCTGTTCAGCTGTTCTAAAACACACAGCAAGCCTTGGAAACAGGAGGAGAGCTCTAGGGATGCTGGAGGGAGCGTCAAGCATACCCACACCGAGCCGCTTCCATGCGCGAGGCTTCCATACACTGCTGCCTCTGGAATTTTAAGATACTGGCCTTCAGACCCTGCTGTGGGACGCTGCTGAAGTTCTCATAAAGCCAGGTTCAAAGAGGAGCCAGGCAAGACCCTGGGCTTTCATCTGATCATTCCCTCTCTATGGCCAGGAGCCCAGTAAGGCATCCTAGCAGACATGGGCTGAATTGCCTTTCGGTCTGTGTTATAGCTCACTGTAGGATGCTGAGACCTGGCCTGAGGGCCAGGAGTATTTCTTCTGTGTTAGCATCTGTTACATTTCAGAATAGAAATATGAAGAGAAGGGGAGTCAGAACATTTGTGTTCAAGTCCTGGCCCTGACACTTAGTAACTGTGGTGCTTTGGGCAAGTCTCAGTCTTGGGGGAATCGGGAGGCCCCCTATTTGTGAAATGAACATTTTAAAGTAAAAGAAAGTAATGCTGTTTCAAGTACAGTTAGTTCTCATTCTTCATGGTAGCCACGTTCCCTGCAGTTGGGAGAGCAATGTTAGTAAATATTGAGACAGGGTTAGGTTAGGTTCCTGCAAGCCTGAGGCCACGACAGTTTCTTCATCCTATTGGTACATGCTTTATATGTGTTTTTGGTTAGTCCTATTATTTAGGATGTGTTGTTGATTCGTTAACATCAAACTCACAGCAAACAGCACTGCAGCTCATGCTTGAATGGGACCTCTCTAGCACACATTTTTCTCTGTAAGGCACTCCATGCCTTCTTGACTTATGGCTCCTTTTTTTCCCCCACTAACTAATTTATTTACTTTATACCCCAATCAGAGCTTTCCCTCCCTCTTCTCCCAGTCTCTTCCTCTCATCTCCCCCTCCCCTATGCTTCTTCTTCCTTTCTCCTTAGAGACTTGGAGACATCCCATGGATGTCAACCTGCCTTGACATATCATACTGTAGTAAGACTAAGCACAGAGGAGACCCTCCAGTTAGAGGAAAGGGATCCAAAGGCAGGCAACAGAGTCAGAGACAGCTCCTGCTCCTGCTGTTACGGGTCCCACATGAGGACCAAGTTGCACATCTGTTACATATGTGTAGGGGCCTTAGGTCTGTCCCATGTATGCTGTCTGGTTGGTGGTTCAGTCTCTGTAAGTCCCTATGAGCTCAGGTTAGTTGATTCTGTAGGTTTCCTTGTGGTGTCCTTGACCTCTCTGGCTCCTCCAGTCCTTCCTTCCCCTCTTCCACAGGAGTCCCAGAGCTCTGCCTAGTGTTTGACTGTGGGTCTCTGCATCTGTTTGCATCAGTTGTTTTGTGAAGCCTCTCAGATATCAGTTATGCTAGCCTCTTGTCTGCAAGTACAGCAGAATATTATTAATAGTACCAGCAATGGAGGGATGGGGACACCAACCCAGACGCAAAACCTTTAATCCATAATGTTTCCTGCCTATAGGATGTACAGGGATAAAGAGGGAGCAGAAAGTGAGGGAATGGCCAACCAATGACTGGCCCAATCTGAGTCCCATGCCATGAGAGAGAGCCCACCCCTGGCCCACAGCTCTTTAAAACCGTGCAGGAACTATTTTGAAACAGTGGAACCACCAAAAAAGGCACTGAAATGTGAGAAATATGGCACTAAATAGACCGTCAAAAGGTACACTGGAATTAGAACAGAAGCAGAGGACCAGAACAGGCCCGTGTGTAAAACCCTGTTCTCACCATGTCTGTGAAGGACCCCAGAGCACTGCACTTTTGGATGTTGGGCATACATTTCAACAAATAGGAGAATATGCAAATATCTGTGAGTGACAGGACAGACCTCACTTCAGAGACCTCCTGAGAATCTACTGCAGACAAGCTCCAGTTCCTCCATCCTTTGGTCCCCTCTAAACATGCCCCTGGCTGGACACTATGGTTCAGGCCTATAATTGCTACTACTTGGGAGACTGAGGCAGGAGTTCAAGGCCGCCTTGGGCTTACAAAAGAAATTCAAGGCTGACCTAGGCAACTTAGTGAGACCCTGTCTCAAAGTAAAAAGTAACAAAAGTACTGGGGGTATAACTTAGTGGCAGGCCAGTTGCCTAGGGAGAGTGAGACTTACGATCCGTCTTGAGTGCGGATGGTGTGTGTATCGATGCCTGCTTCCCACCCTTTCTCCTACAGCTCTGGCTGCATGCCCGTTCCCTAGCCAGCTCTGTCGCCTTCAAACAGCAGATGCTGTTCCTGTCTCCCTGCTCAGTGTAGTTGCTGAGTGTGCTGCTGAACTGCCCTTGTCACCCTCACAGAGGCAACTTGTCATTTTTCTCAAGGGATGACAAGAAGCAGGTGTTATAGTCCATGTATGTGGGACACCAGAGAGTGTGTGGCTTCTCAATGACAGGAATCTGAGTCTCTCAGCTTTCGAAGTTGGGGGGCATCTGAAATCATCGCTGATAGCATGGTGTGGGCTGTACCCTAGTCAGCCAGCTTTTACTGCAGCCTCACCTGGAGAAGGAGCCCTGGGGGGCCGGTGTTATACAGATGTCAGTCCACTAGCTAGGGGCCAACGTCATCCCTGTTCACTCACCCTCACAGAGGTCCCCTTTCTGATTTCATTGTTTTAGGGGTCAGAATTGCAATATAAAAATTGCAAAAAAAAAAAAAAAAAGAAAGGGATGTAGAGATCAGCCTCCACGGAAAAACCTTTCTGACAATCTATGTATTTGCCTCAGAAGGAAAAGATTTACTTTTAAAAACTTACAAATGCTTTTGTGTGTGTGTGTGTATGTTTATATACATGGGCATCTGGGAGCCAGAGGCCAATATTAATGTGCATCTCTCTGTCACTCTCCACCTTGTTGTTGTTGCCTTCAGACAGAGTCTGTTACTGAACCTGGAGTTCTCTGATTGGCTGGATTAGTTGGCTACTGAGTTTTAGGGATCCTCCTGTTCCCCTCCCCATTACCAAGAGGTTTTATGTGTGTGCTGGGGAACCCAAGCTCAGATCTTCAGACTTTTACAGTAAATATTTACCCACCGAAACAGCTCCTTGGTCGCAAAAATAATCTTTAAAAGCGCACCTGAACCATGGAATAAACAGAAAAAATTGGTTTTCTTTTTTCTTTTGTTTGTTTGTTTGTTTTATTTAGGAATTATTTCTTTTATTTTTCTTAATTATTCCCAGTCCCTGGTGAATGTTGTCACCTATCAGAGTTTGAGAGAAATTTTGTTTTCTCCAGTTTAAAAAAAGAAAAACATTTGGGAATATTCACCAGTAGGCTGTGGTTGCTAGTCAGGACCTATCCTTTGGTTAAATTAAACCCTTCAGAAGGTTGAAATTGGAGCATCTACCACCACCACCACCACAGTACTTGACATCTGAGTGAACCCTGTTATGTTTGAGAATGTAGGCCCAGCATTCCACTCCATTCAGCCCTGATCACTTCAGGTCCGGAATGCACTTCCCAGACATGGAGTAATCATCACATTGTCTACACATCACTGTGGGTGTCCGCTCCCTTCAGTGTTTTCACGTCTTGGTCATGCTTGCCCCTTCCTGCCTGTGCTATGCTGTCCTCTCTGGGGTTCTGGGGCTCATTTCTATGTTTGTCTCCTCTTTATCCCACTCATCTCCAGCTGATCCTGCCTTGCTTTCCTATACAGACTGCCTTTCCTCCACCCCCAGTTGTCTCCTACAGTGCCATCCAACTCCAGAAGAGAAAGACTATGGCGTTGAGAGGTAAGTGGATAAGGGGTCCTAGCCCCGGTGCTCACTATCACACAGGCTCTGTTTTCCTGTGCCAGATACCCTCACCTTCAAGATGAAAGCACTGGCAATTGCTCCAGGCTTTCCCGGCATCCTAGTTCTGTGGTGCTATGAGTCTTTGGAAGAAAGATGAGACAATATTCCTGGTTTATCTGTAGATGGACAAACTGCCTCTATTAGGCTCTCGGCTGTACCTCTGTTGAGAAAAGTTTAAGACTTGGTGAGAAAACACCCAGGTGAGGGCTGTCAACAAAAAAGAAAGGCCAAAGCAAGGACAGAACACAAGAGCTAGAGTCATCTTAAAAGTAATATTGGATTCATTCATTATCACCTTTTGGAGAAAAAAATCTCCCAGGGTATCAGAAAAGCCTTGATATATTGTTTTTTTTAATGTTGATTGTTGGTTCAAAGACTCAAAAAGTAAACATAAGCAGCCAGGTGGTCATGAGTCACAAAGGAGAATGCTCCTTGATGTGGGGTCATTTATAGTTTGAAAGGGCTTAGCAGTTCAGAGTACTTACTGCTCTTCCAAAGGACCAGAGTTCAGTTCCCCACACCCCTGTCAGGTGGCTCATAACTGCCTGTTAGTCTAGCCTCAAGGGATTCGATGCCTTGTTCTGGCCTTAGCCACATCCAATGAACTTACAAAGACACATATACATAATACCTAAAATAAATTAAACGAACCCTATTTGGTGATAGCTTTATGGTGCTGCTGATGATGATTGTGGAAGTGATGGTAAAGATGCTAATTGTGGTGCTGGTGATGCTGGTGCTGGTGATAATGATTATTGCAGTGATGAGGATAATTATGATGGTGGTTAGGATGATTGTGATGTGAGGATAATTGTGACGGTGACGATGATAACTGACGTGATCATTGGTGATGGTAATGGTGTTACTGATAACCATAGTCAGAACACAGAACATACTGCGAACAAAGTTTATAAATAGTCTCTATACCTACTATAATATTTATACATGTCGCACTGTGTTACCCAAAGTCATACCAATGAAGAAAACCATGCTATATAAGCCAAAAATTCAAACACGCCAAGGGATGGCAGGAATGCTAATGACCACAGTTTCCTTGTATTTCCTGCTTCCATACCATTACTCACCCATGACAGTCTTTACTTTGACTTGGGCAAAACCCACAGGTATTAAAACAGTAGATGTATCTCATGTTATAATGAAATTGATACTTGCAAGAGTAAAGCAAGAGATCAACAAATACCTAAGAAAGAAACGGCAGTGTTAACTCCAGGAAGATTGTGTCGGGGCTTTCAGAGTGACTATCTCATTATTGCAGTGTGCATAACACAAAGAAAACAGGTTGTTTGCTCTTGTGTAGCAAGTACATTTGTTTAATTACATGACCTTTGGCTATGTTTAAACTTAATTTGGAAATATTTAAGAGTGTAAAAGTTTCCCAAATGCTTTAAATTGAAAGCTTGCTCAACTCCCCCTGCATGACCCTAGGCTCACTGTTTTTCCTGTCTCTGCTGGGCTCTGCCCTGCCTCTCTAAAGTTCATTCCCTGAGTCAGCTGAGGAAGAGTTGCTGCTCTCTGGCCCTAGGTGATGGCTGCACTTGCTGTTGAGTTTCTCTTTGAGAGCAGTGACCTTTGAAATTCTAGGCTTGCTTAGTCTCCGGTGTATGTTGCTGTGGCTGCAGCCACCCCTGTTTAGAGCGGAGACACGGGCAGCAGAGAGGAGACTGAGTCTTGAATCCTTCCTCTCTCTACATTATCTCCACACCCCAAAGTCAGCCAAGGGCTTGGACAAGAATAAAGATGATCTTGGGGCTATTTCTTCACTTCTTTCCACACTTAAGAACTTCACAAACTCACTTTTTTCATCTCTTTTCCCATTTCTGCCTTGTCTTGGCTTTCATATCACATGCCCTTCTGAGGCGCTCTCTTCCTATTTCATCTTCTAGGTCATTCAGAAGGTTGTTAATGATTCAGAAGGATGGGATTTTCTCTACCTGGAGAATGCTCTTTCCTGAACTCATTGAAAGTCTCTTTGATTTTTCCAAGATCTAAAAAAATAATATCTAGACTAAGTGGGAAAATATTCTGTGTGAGTAACATATTTATAAGCTCTGGGTGTTATGTCAAAATCCCCACATTGTGGGGAGGCCCGCTGGCTGCTCCTGGTATTGACAGAGTGGGATGCTACCTGGATAGCGTTTTCAGCCTTACTGGGGGGAAAAGACTGGCATCTCTTAAGTGAATGCCTTGCAGTTTTCAGTTGCAGACATTCAGCTTAGTGTCAAGTATTTTTCTCTGTTAATGTGATGGGGTGAGAACCTCGTTTAAAATCCGAATCTTCCCGGGTGTGATATCAGCTGGGATTGTATTTGACTAGGGTAGCAGTCTGGGCTGAATTCTCCCAGGGGTAGCAGACACAGTTACTATCGCAACCGTGCTGATTTCCCTAGTTCTTCTAGTGTAAGTCCTTCCAGTCTCAACCCTAGTTTGTTTGTTTGTTTGTTGTGTGTGTGTGTGTGTGTGTGTGTGTGTGTGTGTGTGTGTGTGTGTGTCTCTGTATGGGTAGAGGAGGTGAGCCAAAATGCTGAAGACTTAGTGTGCCGCAGAAGCTGAGCTCCCCTAGGATGGCTGGGACCTGGTAACTACATACCCACACTGCAGCCTCCTCCCCACTCAGTGGCCTGGTTCTGACGCGCTCCCTGGCTCCCAGGCCTGCTCAGAGAATAAACCTCTGTGTCTCACCGTGGTGGGACACACTTGATAACACCCTGCCACTGCTTTCTTTCCTTTCCTGTGTCATGTCCCATCTTCCTACGGGTGCTTCCTAGGAAGTCTCCCGAGCAGTTTAATTCTTGTCTTGGGGCTGGTTCTGGAGAAACTCTAATGGAAATACCAGGTAACAGTAAAACTAAATGGGTCAGCACAGTCCACGGGGCTAGGCGGACCCAGGTTCATTCCTCCAACTCCAGGATGTGAGTCCTGTTTTCAGAGCCAAGACAAGGACTGTAGACAGCAGGTGGTTGCTAGGCAGGAAGGAGACTCGTGAGACCTCTCTTCTCCCTCAGAATCTATGGACAGTTAATGGTTGCTGGGGAAGGGAGAGACATCTTTTTTCCAGTGGTCAGCTATAAATAGCCCCTCACAAAAGACATGACGGTAGAAGAGGGAACTGGCTGTGAAGAAAAAGGGGTCAGTGGGAGAGGAAAAAGGGACAGAAGATGGTAATGAGGTCGACTATGATCAAAACACATTTTATACGTGTATGAAGATAAAACGAAGCCTGTTGCTACATAGTAATGATATATGCTAATTGCCTTGGTTTTGTTTCCTTTGCTGTGAAAAAGTTCAATGGTAAAAGCAGCATAGGGGAGAAAGTGCTTATTTAGCTCACAGTGACAAGTTTTAGCCCTCAAGTGTAGGAAAAGAAAGGTGAGGAGAACTGGACGCAGCTAGTCACATCACATCTTCAGTCAAGAGCAGAGGACTGCGGATCAACGCACACATGCTTGCTAGTGCCAGCCCACTTCCTCTACTCTTAAAAAATTTAGGATGCCCTGCTTAGGGAATGGTACCACCCAGAGTAGGCAAGTCTTTCCATTTCAAATAATGTCCTCAAATTAATGTCTATAGGCTAAACTAGTTGAGAGTCCTCATGGAGACTCTCTTCCCCGATGATTCTAGATGGTGCCAAGTGGAAAACTAAACCAATCACAGTGATTAAAACAAAATAAAACACAACTTTAAAAGGTCATGACAAGGTTCCAGCTCAGCTAAGAATCAGAGTCAGACTTCAGACAGGAAAAAAAATTGAAAACTCCAAAAGCCAAGACAAAGACAGACCTTCCACCAAATATGTTGTCACATCCAATAGGATGAGATGCCTTGGCAGGAAGTTCTACCTACATCTCTTTTGCTAGAATTATGGTACCCTGACTCCTGCCACAGAGATTAGCTGAGATGACCCCTCTGTCAAATAAACTGAGCTCCTAATACCTAAAAGAATACATATTAGGTATGGAAATTTCAGTATTAGTCACTGTATCCCAATGTATTATTTTTTTGGCTGCTCATGGGTTTATCTGGTCCATGCTGCTCAAGATCTGACCAGCAGCCAATATATCACCTGGGAACTTGCTGGAAATGGAGGTTGTTAAGCTAAGCCCAGACCTGCTGAATTAGAATCTGCTTTCCAGCCAGATCTTCTGACCCGTGATCTGTACCAGCAACTCGGTTTGAGAAGCACTGTCTTCCATCACTTTCCTTAATATCAAAATGAACACGGGAACCCCCTGATGCTCGCCATGGCCTTCTAGAGCTTTCTTTGTCAGTGGTAAATGTCTGCTCAGTGACTAAATAGGTCATGTCAGCTCAGGGTTCTTCCCTAGTCCCTTAGTATCAAAGTGACACCCCATCCTCTCACCTAGTGCCATTTGCATCTCTCCTTTCTGCATCACAGGCAGCTTTGCATGCCATAGTTCTTTTGAAGCAAAGGGGACCACCCTCATTCCATCCTCCCCCAGTGCTTTGCCAGGTTTGGCTGAGCTTAGTTAAATCTCACTGCTCATCTCTACCTACTTTCAACTTTCTTTGACATCTAAGCTAAAGTCATTACCACAACCTACCAGGCAGTCTTTCTAGATTTTTCTAGCATCACTTTCCTTTCCCCCCCCCTTTTTTTTTCCCTAGCGTTATTTAAAATGGTTATCAACATTTGAAAAGGCAGAAAAGGGTGATAAAGGAATGTAAATTTGGCAGGCAGCAGGTTTTCTTCTGAAAATACAGAAATACATGTGTGCCCACATCAGAGGCATGCTGCCACATGCTGGGGGCTGGCCCCTTGGCCACCATCCTCCCCTCCAGTTCCCTCTCAGCTCTTACAGTCCTTAAGTGTATTTTTTTTTTATCACAGTCCATGTGGGTGAGAGAGAAGATTCCATGGCCCCCAGTTGCCTCTGTCAGTAGTTGATAGGAGAGGTGATTAAAAAAAAAAGACTTGGAGAAGAACAAAGCCAGTACATGACAATAAACTTGTGTTAGTTGACCTGAAACAAGCCTGTTTATGCAAAAACAATGCCTAGAGATCTTAAAATATCCCAGTAATTTTATTATGCTCTCTTTGACAAGAAAGTCTGAGGTGTTCAAGTGGTACAAGTTCAGGGGCAGCGCATAGCAAATGAAATGTGCTTAGGCACATTAGCACAGAGATATAAGGAATTAATACTAAATTTTGATCAGTTAAAAAAAAAACTACAGGTTCAAAACTATGTGCCACTGGTAATCACAATACACCATAGGCTAACCAAACAATTGATAATAACAGAGCTAAATAAACAGTGGCTTGTAGTTTTGAAGGCAAAGCCACAGCTCCTAAGACCTTCATCAGCTCAGCAATATTCTTGATCTAGTCAGAAATCCCCTGAAAGGGCTAGAAAGATGGTTCAGTGGTTAACAGCAGTGGGTACTCTTACAGAGGGCCTGGTTTCGATTCCCAGCACCTACATATTAGCTTATGTTACTGCCTTGTAACTCCAGTCCTAGGGGATCTGACAACCACTTCTTTATTCCACAGATACCCGGTACACAGACAAACATGTAGGCAAAACCCCCATACACATATAATGTTGACAGCGGTAGGGATGATAAGGGTGATGGTGGTGGTGATGATGACGATGATGATGATAAAAGAACCCTGTGAAGTGGTGTATGCACTCAAGGGCATCGTGACACTGAAGGCCTAGTGACAAGGATGCTTCTTTGTCCAAGTTGCCAGAGTACAGATGCGTCCAGTTGCACATGCACAGTAGGACTGCAGCAGGCACAGAATATGACTGACTTTGCTGTGGACACTAATTAAGGCTCCTCTTGCTACTCTAACCATGGGTTTTAGTGTCTGAATACCACAGTTTAAGAAGATGAATAGCTCGGGTTTGAGTTGTTACTGTTACCTGGGAAACTGAAGTCCCCTTCCGGGTTCTTAGTCTCATTAATAAAAAAATTTAGGAGGGGACAAGAATGAATTGGAAGAGATTTTTATTAGAGTTTTTGAGGAAAAAAATATAGGCTAGGTAAAACTCTGGGAAGCTTCCAAGAGGAAAGTAGAGAGTTGTGTTCTTTAAGTTAAGCATGGAGTAGAAAAAGTGTGTTAAGAAAGGAAAAGGCTTGTCTAAGAGGTGCCCATGGCTGCTCTTCTCTCTGCAAGCCCTCCGTCCTCTGGACGCCCGCTCCCATACATCTGATCCCCACCCTCACTTCCCTCAGTATTCCCTCTCCCTTCCTGTTCTCTGTCTTCAACTGCTTCTGCTGACCATTCTGTTTCCCCTTCTGAGTGAGGTTCAAGCATCATCCCTTGAGCCCTCCTTGTTTCTTAGGGTCTGCGCATTGTAGCATGGTTATCCTGTATTATATGGCTAATATCTGCTTGTTAGTGAGTACATACCCTGTGTGTCTTTCTGGGTTACCTCACTCAGGGTGATCTTTTCTAGTTCCATCAATTTGTCTGCAAATTGCATGATTTCCTTGTTTTTAATAGCTGAGAAACATTACATTGTGTAAATGTTCCACAGTTTTTTTTGTTTTTGTTTTTTTTTAACCATTCTTCACTTGAGAGACATCTAGATTGTTTCCAGTTTCTGGCTATTACAAGTAAAGCTGCTATGGACATAGTTCAGCAAATGTCCTTATTGTATGATGGGGCATCTTTTGGGTATATGCCCAGGAGTGGTAAAGCTGAGTCTTGAGGTAGCCCTATTCCCAATTTTCTGAGGAACCACTAGATTGATTTCCAAAGTGGTTATACGAGTTTGCACTCCTACCAGCGATGGAGGAACGTTCCCATTTCTCCACATCCTCACCAGCATGTTCTGTCACTTGAGTTTTTGATCTCAGCTATTCTGATGGATGTAAAATAGAGTTTCAGAGTAATTTTCATTTTCATTTCCCTGATGATTAAGAACACTGAACATTTAAGTGCTTCTCAGTCATTTGAGACTATGCTGAGAATTTTCTGTTTAGCTCTGTACCCCATGAGTTCCTTATATATTTTGGATTCTAGCCCTTCCTCAGATGTCAGGTTAGTGAGGATCTTTTCCCAATCTGTAGGCTGCCATTTTGTTCTGTTGACAGTGTCTTTTGCCTTACAGAAGCTTTTTAGTTTCATGAGGTCTCATTTATTAATAGTTGACCTTAGAGACTGAGCTATTGGTGTTCTGTTCAGGGAGTTGTCTCCTGTGCCAGTGAGTTCAAGGATCTTTCCCCACTTTCTCTTCTAATAGATTTAGTGCTTCTGGTTTTATGTTGAGGTCTTTGATCCACTTGGACTTGAGTTTTGTGCAGGGTGGCAAAAATGGAACCTTTTGTATTTTTCTACATGTTGACATCCAATTAGACCAGGACCATTTGTTGAAGATACTTTCTTTTTTCCATTGTATGGTTTTGGCTTCTTTGTTAAAAATCAAGTGTCTATAGGCATATGGATTTATGTCTGGGTGTTCAGTTTGTTCCGTTGATCTACCAGTCTGTTTCTATGCCAGTGCCATGCAGTTTTTTATTACTATTGCTCTGTAGTACAACTTGAAGTCAGGGAATTAAATACCTCCAGACGTTCTATTATTGTATAAGATTGTTTTAGCTATTCTGTTTTGTTGTTGTTGTTGTTTGCTTTTCCATAGGAAGTTGAAAACTGTTCTTTCAAGGTCTGTAAAGGATTGTGTTGGTATTTTGATGGAAATTGCATTGAATCTATAGATTGCTTTTGGTAAGATGAGACCTGCAACAGGGTGGGCTTCTGGGAGGATAAGGGGGCAACTCTAGCTGAAACCCCTGGTAAAGGGGGCTATGGAGACTAGAGAGGCTACCCTATAACCAGACAGGACTCCTGGTGGAGAGAGAAGAACACCAACCCACCTACAAAACCTTCCATCCAGAATTTACCCTGCCTTCAGGATATGCAGGGATTAAGATAGAGAAGAGATCAAAGGAACATGCAACCGATGCCTGGCCCAACCTGAGACCCACTCCATGGGAGAGAGCCAACCCCTGACACTATTGATTATGCTCTACTGTGTTTGCAGATGGGAGCTTAGCATGGCTGTCCTCTGAGAGGCTCTGCCCAGCAATGGACTGAAACAGAAACCAAGACTCACAGCCAAACATCAGGTGGAACGTAGGGAGCCTTATAGGAAAGTCAGAGGAGAGATAGAAGGACCCAGAGAAGACAGGAGCTCCACTAGAAGCTCAACAGTACCAACTAACCTGAGCCGAGAGGGGCTTGTGGAAACTGAAGCACCCAACCAAGGACCAGGCATGGACTAGACCTAGACCTGCCACACATATATACCCAATGGGCAGCTTAGCCTCCATGTGGGTCCCTCAGAAAGGGGATGGAGCTGTCTCTGACTTGGTCTCAGTTGCATGCCTTTTGATCACTTCACCCTGATGTGGCTGCCTTGCCAGGACACTGTGAAAGAGGAAGTGCACAGTGCTGGGGGGGCTTTGATGGGGAGGGGCAGGGGAGGGGGCATAGGGGAATGAGGGAGGGGCCAGGGGAAGAGGAGGGAAGGGCCTACAATTGAGATGTAAAGTGAATAACTAAATTTTAAAAATGTAAAAAAAAAAATAAAACCTTTTCAGGTTTAAAATAAAAAGGCTCTCCCTAGTATGGAAGTGAGCTAGTGAGCCAGGAGACAGCCCCAAAGCATCATGCTATGCTGTCCATGGTCTTTTTACAGTCCCATCCTTTCTTAGCCATTTGTGTTTTTCAGGCTTTGTTCCTCCAGTGCTTTGTTTGCAAGGTGATGCTGGGATAAAGAGGAGCTTCTAACCTTCTTCTGCAAACTGGCTGTCCCACATGTTCATCTCCATGTAGCCCTTCTCAGTGCCCTCCTTTCTACCAACTGGATACTGAATTGAACCTCTCTTCCCACACTTGCCAATGGTTAGTTAATAAGGTGACTAGCTCATGTTTCAGGTGTTACCATGTAGCCAAAATCCCAACTTCATGAAGGAGTTCTAGAGCTCCTTGTAAGAGAGGCAGACCTCTTGCTTTCTTCAGGCTTTGAAAATCCTGGCTGTGGCGGCAACAGGGACGGACTGGGAAAACGTTCTGCCTCCCTCAAAGGGGGCTCCTTCATTATGTCAAGCTGCTAGAGGCAGACGCTGAACTTACCAGATGAGATCCCGCGTGCGCCACCAGGGTACTTGCTTCTCTGCAAACTTGATGTGATGGGACTTACAGGCAAGAAACTGCAGTGGTGCTGGAGGCTCATTAGTTGAGTCCCTGCAGGCCTGAGGGGTGAGACAGTGGGACAGTTTTCATGGGCTGGGCCTCTTTACTCTTTGGCTTAGAGGCCAATTTCAAAGCAGTTCAGTGGTCCTGCCTCTTCACACCACCTTTGACTCCACGGCAGGAAGATGCCTACAAATCTCGTGCTCCCAGGCCACCGTTCTAAGTGCCTTGCCCTGCATAATGAACGATGGACAATTTGCAGTTACGGTCATTCATCTGTAACTGTCCTCGGTGGGCTTGTGGGGGGGGGGGGGGGGGGGGGGCAGGGCATGCTACATGATTAGGTGTGGGTCAGGGAAGAGATGAGAAAGACAACTTGCTTTCTCCCACAAGAGCGCAAGCTAGGGGTCAGTGTAGCCAGGGAATCCGAAACTACCTTGGCTCCTTCCTGTTGGCCTGCCTGCTCTCAGCTCAGGTGTAGTCATGGGCTTCCCGAGTTCCGTGGGACTGGCAGCCGACTTGCCCCCATGTTAAGGAAATCCAGAGCTGTCATAGCACTGCCCTTCGCAGGTGGAAAGGTCTGGTTATGAGGCTCTCGGGTCCTGTCTCAGGAGAGACTGGTTAGGCTAAGGAAGTTTCCAAGATTCTCCTCCTAATTCTAAGCTTAACAAGTCTGTACTATCTATTTCCTTCAGAATTTCTTCTCTGTTATACACAGGGGCAGTCTGTGCTATTTCACTGCCACAAAAATGCATGGGTACCTTTGAAGAGTCCAAGCAGTCACAGTGTAAGACTGTTCGTTCCTCTAGCGTGCTTGTATCAGCTCTTTTAAGGAGTTCTAGAGACAGCCTGCTCAAACCGTTGTTCAAGCCAGGCCTTATCATCTGATTTTAAGCAATAAACCTTCGTCTTCTGTTTGAGATGTCTGCATGGCCAGACAAGGCCAGGGTGTGGTATGAGAACTCACTGGAAGACCTACCCAGCTTGGAACTATGAAGTTTAACACTATAAGTATTGTAGTTCAGGTACAAGGCGTATTTCTCAAGGTTAACTCCTAGTGTCAGGCTCAATGATAAGTATCTTGGTTATTTTCTTACTATTATAATAAAATACTTTGGGGGAAAAAAAAAGCTTAAGGAAGTTTATTTTGGTCCAGTGTTCAAAGATAAAGTCCCGCATGGTAGATGGGCCAAGACAGCAACAGCTTGATGTAGCTGTTCACATCGTGTAAGTCAGGGAAGAGACGTCAGGGGAGGCTTGCGGTGCTCACTCACTTTCTCCATTGTACACAGTTCAGGATCTCCTACAAATTATGGTTCCCACCCATAGTGAAGATGAGTCTTCCTGTATGAATAAAGATAATCAAGATGGTTCCCTCACTGGACCGCCCCTAAGGATATTATAGGTTCACCAGGTCAATAGCACTAAACACCACAATGAGGTGATGGCATCAATCTCATAAAGTCAGAATCAACATATGAGTTTATAGTGCCCTCTCTATGATGCTGCTGCTTGGGAGGTGCTAGCCAGTGAAGAACTGGGGAAGAACAGCTAGGTGAGTGTCCATCAGTAGCTCCTTCAGCATCAGAGAGCTTCGCAAACATTGGCCCACATAAGCATCACTGGATCTCTGGGACCAGCTGTTCTAGAGTTCTAAGCCCGCAACATCACTGTTTTTATGCTCACTGGGAAACCCTACTGTGAACTCTGGTTTTACTGCCTTCCAGGTCAGTGTAGATGCTGCATGTCAGGAACATGACTGAAGTGATGCTCAGCTGTGCTCTGAGAGTCAGAGAGTCAGAGACAGGTATGGACTTAGGGGCCTCAGGGAAGAGAGAGCTCAGACAGAGAAGCAGCAAACCAACAAGCTGATTTGAAGGCTTTTTCAGATAGACTCTCCTTTCCCAAAATGGCTTTTGAAAAGTAGTCAGCCCCCAGGTCCTTCTGTTGAAATTTCTGTCCTCAAAAGAAAACAAAACAACTCCAAACAAACACAAATACCCTCCTTTAAAGAAGAATATTAAAAAAAAAAAAACAAACTTAATGTTGCTGTTCAACCCAAGGCTGACCAGTGAATTCTATGCAACAAACTTATGCCTTCAATCTGAAATACTGATTGTGAGATCTGATCTGTTAATGGAAGTATAGAGCTTAGAAATGCTCAGTTAAAAGGCATATTTCCAGGTCAGGTATGGTGGTGCAGGCCTTTAATTCCAGGACTTCAGAGGCAGAGGCAGGTGGATCTCTATGAGTTTGAGGCTGGCCTGGTCTTCAAAGAGAGCCAGGACAGCCAGGGCTACATAGAGGCTAGGGTTACACAGAGAAACGCTGTCTCAATATACCAAAAAAAGGTTTATTTTCCAAGGAAAATTCCAGTGTTAGGTTCAACAACAGGGTTCTAGGACCCTTCCCACAAAATTGGAACAACACAGGCCTTTACAATCCCAGTCCCCTTGCTGGGATCTTTGTGGGAGGAGCTGGCCAAAAGCATGTGATAAGAGATAGGAGGAAGGTATAGAAACCAGCGGGAAGCGTGACTCTCTTTTGCTGGTGATGTAGCTGTGCACTTGGGAAATGCAAGATGATCCACGGTAAAACAGTTACAAGCAATGAGTGTTTCCAAAAGTGAAGGCTGGGTACAAAATTAATTTAGGAAAATCATTAGCACTCTGATATATAATATGAATAACCACTTATAAAATAAAATGTATCTGACAGGAATAATCTCATTTACAGTAGCTTTGTAAGAAATGCTCAAGGTTTATATAAATAAGTTATTAAACAATCCTTGAGAATATGGGGAGGGGGTAGGGTTTCCTGTGTCCTTAGGTAGAAAGACTCAATGCTGTGGAGAGGGCCAAGCTCTGTTAATTTGTACATTTTAAGTGATCTCAATTCATAGTTAGATCTAATTGAGTCACTTCTGGAATTCATATGGGGAAATTAAAGGAGTAAGAATTTGTGGGGGAACTCTGAAAGGATGATGAACCTCGAGGACACAGCCTTCATCCACTCTTAAAGGTATATATATTATCATACTTGGTGTGGGGCTGGGCAGGGGCAGGCAGGTGGATCTGTGTCACTGAATGGAGGGACTCGCAGAGATCCAAATATGGAAAAGCTATTTTAAAAGAAATGCAGTAGGGAGATGGTTTGTGAGTTTGTATGCTCAGAATGTGTGCATAGGGCGGGGGGGGGGGGGCAGATGTTGAAGCACGTCTTCTTCTATGACTATCTACCTTCCTCCTGCTTTTTTTGAGACATGGTCTCTCTTTTTTCTGGGAGCTTGCAGGTTAGGCTACGCCGTATACTGGCTGGCAGATGACTCTGTGGCAGCCTCTGGTTTTTCATCCTTCACTTGGGCTATAGACCTATGTGGCCATGCCTGGCTTTTACCTGGGAGCTAAGAATTTAAACTCGGTTCCTCATGCTTACAAAGTAAGCACATCACTCACTGAGCCAATTCCTTGACTCCCCAGGGAGTTATTTTTATGAACTGTTATGGTATTGGGACAGTGAGTTCCATGTATGAACATAAGTTTTCAAAGTGAAGTTGAGGCCAGCATGATGGGGCACACACACACAGGCTCAGCCACTCAGGAGGCTGAAATGGGATGAACTCAAGTTCAAGGGTGGCCTGAACAGCATAGCTAAAATAGCAAGATATTGTCTCAAATTCAAAACTAAAATTGGATTATAGTTTAATTCTTTACCAAAAATTCCAGTGGATTAAAAATACCAAAAATATCCATGAAAATGCTAGAAGAAAAATATAGGATAAAATATATCTTGTATTCATATATTATATATATATAATCTCAGAATCCCCAAAAGAAATTACTATTTATTTGAGTTACAAAAGCCTTTGCATGGTAAGATAAAATAACCAGAGCCTGGAGAGATATCTCAGTGGTTAAGAGTAGTGGCTGATCATCCAGAGGTCCTAAGCTCAATTCCCTGCAAGCATCTATAATGAGATCTAATGCGCTCTTCTGTCATGCAATCATACATGCAAATACAATGCTTATATTCACAAATACACAAAAAAGCAAATCTTAAAAAGCTAAGATAATGAATTATAAAGAGAAATATATGCCAATTTTCTTAATATATAAAGATCTCCTAGTCCTTAAACAATCAAAGGCAAACAAGTAAGTACACAAACAGGGACTTTCCAGAAAAGATGACACAACAGACTTTTCAACTTACCATAAGCAAAGAAGAGAAACTTGAAGTGCAGTGGGGTTAGGACTACCGGACTTCAGTGATCACACACTGTGATGGTGAAGATGTGAGGAAGGAGCCACATATGTTATCGTGCACTGGTAACGATGACAGCGAGGTGTTGAGAACCCTACGTTATCAATAAGTGCTGATTGGATACAAATGGAACACCATAAACTGAGATCAGGTAGTGCTAAGATTAAGCAGTCACAAAGTTATGTATGCTGTCATATTCAGGAAAGTGACATATGAATAGCATATTCTTAATTGTGTGTGTTTGCATATGTGCATGCATGTGTGTGTAAGGGTCTCTACCAGCAAATCTCAAACATCATAGCCTCAAAAATTCTTGTACTCAAGATACAATGGTTATCTTAGAAAGTTCTAGAAAACTCAAAGATACACAAACATGCGCTCCACTGGGTTGCATGATACCATCAGGTGGCATATGGACCCTGAAAGACTCCCCTGCATGTCTGAGAGAGAATAAACATGAAATAGGTGGATGACACACTGATATTATTATAAACGTATTTTTGACCCTGGTGGATTCCTTAGAAAGGTCACAAAGACCCCAGACCTCAGCAGTCTGTGGTCCACACTTTGAGGACTGGTGATCTGCACCTCTGTGGTTATCCTT
Organism: Acomys russatus; assembly: GCF_903995435.1. Classification (NCBI taxonomy): domain Eukaryota; kingdom Metazoa; phylum Chordata; class Mammalia; order Rodentia; family Muridae; genus Acomys; species Acomys russatus. The sequence continues at coordinate 21,045,032 of NC_067137.1, forward strand.
AAACAGCAGAGTTCTGCATGCATATTTCTGAATGGGGAAAATTATTGCCTCTGAGAAAATAAACTTGGAGGACCAGAGCACCCTGCTGGGAGGAAGATGTACTTTCCACTACGGAACCTTTGGTAGCATTGCAATTCTATGCCCATGACTGTAGTCTTAAAAAATAGACTCAAAGCTTCTAAAAAAAAAAATGAATTGAAATGCAAACAGAAATCTACGGCTGACAGATTAATCTGAGTTGGGGACAAAGACTAATGTGCACAGATATTCATTGGAACATTATATACAACAGCTAAGATTTGCAAACAACCCACATGCTCCGGAATAGAGATTGGTTAAACAAATGGTAGTGCATCTATATGTTGTAATTCTATGGAGTCATTAAAAATCATAAATCCTAAGAACGTTCTGTGATATGGGAAAATGTTCACAATATAATGTTAAGTTTAAAAAAATAGCACAGGACATAACTTTGCATGAGCCAAATTATACCAATTTAAAACGATACTGGAAGGATATATTGCAAAATTTTAAGTCATTAGTTTTGGGTGGTGAGTGTGTGGGTTATTTATATTGCTCTTTAAATATATTTATGGATTTTCCAAATTTCCTGCAGTCAATATGTATCACTTTTATATAATCAGAGAACAAATTGTATAAAATATAAAGTTGAAAAGATTTTTTCCCAGGGCTCTTCCCATGAGCTTCTTTGGGGGAGTACTAATGGACAGAACTTCCATCTCCGGGGTATTCTCTCTCCATCTCCAGGGGTACTCTCTTCATCTCTGAGGGTACTCTCTTTCCATCTCCGGGGATACTCTCTCTCCATCTCTGGGAGTACTCTTTCTCTCTCTGGCTGTGGCCTATAGTGATGAACACTGGCTTCATTGATTTTGGAGCAGGGTGGACTGGCCTGCAGGGTCTGGCTTGCAATAAGAGAAGCAGGGGAACTCAGAGATTGAGAGGGGGTGTAATTAGTTACTATAGGAGAAATCCATCAGAAACACTGCTGTCTAACATAACAATAAACAGTTGTTTGTTATCTCTCAGTTATGTGAGTCAAGCAGAAGACCTAGTTCTAGCTCAGGGTCTCTTCTGGAGCTACTGACATCTGAAGGCTTGACCAGGGTAATAAGATCCACCTCCCAGGGGCCTTAGCCACATACCAGGTAAGTTAGGAATGACCAATGGCAGGAATTCTTGCCTCTGGGACACACAGGCCTTCAGAAGCCTTCTTGTGTATCTTAACAGCACAGTAGGCACCTTCTTAAGAAAAGTGATCCAAGACCAATCTCAGAAACCGCATTTCAGCCTATTGTTTTGGTGCCTCTGGTTAGCCTTAGTCACTATGGGACAGCAAGGTACAGGGTGCTGTCACAAAGGACAATGGGGCTGCTCTTAAAGCCGGTTAACTGATGCACATTTGCTTCTCCTTTCTTTTAAAATTGAAATGGTATTTACTATAGTTCTCTTGCTTTGTTAACAAAAATTCTTTAAAATATTCAGTCTATTACAGATTTAATTGTGCTCTTTCCTTTCTCAGTCTTTGAACTGCAGTCAAATATATTTATCAATATCTAAAATCCTGTCAGCTATTCTAAATAGTAAAGATTTTAAGAGAAACAACATAATTACTTTTTCTGAACTCCTTTTTTACTGGGACTATTGATACATATATCTTCTCATTTTTAAACAATTATTTGATAAACTTTTATTTCTAATCTCTTTTTAAGAAATTTTAATTTTTTAAGTTAATTCTTTTTTGGATATACATTTATATTATTATATACACATATATAATAAACTACGTACATCAAGAAGATCCATGAAGAAATCAGCAATTATATAAATGTTACATTCATAGAGTTTTGGCTATTTGTATATGGCAACCTTGAAGAAAACATTTTTCCTATCTTGGTGAGTCTAAAATTCTGAGTGTAAATCAGTATCTATCATATCTCATCTCTGTCAACTTAAAACATCTATCTAGACCTAAAAACATCTTAATCCCTAAAAACTAAGCTTAATTGTAAAACTAAACTATCTGGTCTTCAACCTTATCAGAGACTTGAGAAGGGATAAAATTAATTATCTCAGTAAGCAGGAAGTTTAGGTTAGCAGCTTCCAAAGTGAAAAAACGACAGAGACAGTTTTCTGCCTGAACAGTCTCCCAAAACTCTCTATAACGTTGGAGCATCATCTTCAGCCTTCTGGCCCAATATATCTGACAGACATATTTGTGAGGCAGGAACTATTGAGGACTTGCTTACCCTGTCTTGGCAGAGTTTGGCCATTGACTCTGCCTGCAGCTGAGCTTACCCTTTTTTAGGCAGAATTCTGTCAGTGGCCGAAATGAGGACATTTTGCCCAGTGGCTGGTTTACCACATTTGAAGCCATCTCCATAAGGAAGTTCTTTGATGCTCATCATCTTCTTTGAGATAGGCTGGGTGTTTCCAGGAGTTAACCTGTCTTATTGTCAGTGAATCTTTAAAATAGTAAAAACATCTTTAAATGCCATATTCTGTAGGTCTCTGAGGTTTTTGAAGACCTTATCTATTTTACCTTATCTATAGAATCATATCTACCTGGTAAAACCTAGGATGTATATATAAGTATACAAAAATGCTATTCCTAGCTTGTTCAACCAACTTCCCCAATTTTATTTGGGCTCCTACAAAGATATTATTCACCCAAAATCAGCAGAAAGAAACCTTAAGAGAATGATGCCTCATTTCCCTTAAGGGATGTTGGGTAGGCTTTTGGTTGCTTTCTTGGGATATAGATGCTTCTTTTCATTGGGAGTTGGTTATAAGTTACTATTGGTCTTATTCAGAGGAAAAATGAGGTTGGACTCAGGGATGCCCCTCTTTTCCTTTATTTTTCTTTCTTTGGTTTGGAGATAGGGGTTGAAAAGAAAAAAGGGGGAATATAGAAATATATAGGGATGATAGGATAAAAAGTAAATTATTGAATCTACTCCTCCATTTAAGGTCTTATTACTTACAAGGTTATTTTTAAATAATTGCTATAGAATTCTATATATTGACACAAAATAAGTTTAATTTTGACACATTGGTATAGAATTCAAATTTAAGATTATTCTTCTCACACATTATATATATATTTCTACTGTAATATGAAGTATTGTACCCATACAACTCAAGTAGGATAGAAGGTTTACCTACAATACTTTGAAAGTGCTACCGCAGGCTTTTTAGGATAAGTCATACAAGTTAATTGTTAGTTGATCATATCATGGTCATGTCAATTACTAGTCTATTTATATCACAAGAATACACATTTGATTTTCAAAACAATGGGAAAGGCTGCTCATTTTGCTAGTGTGTAGGGCCAGACAATCTGGATTAGTGAAAGGTTTGAGATGCTGCCTTGTGGGGTAGGCATTGGTTGGCAGGGCCATTCTGGGATTGCTAAGCCACTAGGAGGCATCACACAGGGTTTGAGACTTGGCAAGAGGAAGCCTGCACATAGAAACTGTTTCATTCCTGAAGTAGAACAGCTCTCTTGCTTTGCAAGACTTAATCTTTTATGGGCAAGTGGCCTAAGTATTGGCCACTGGTATTATAACCCTGCATCTTGAATACCTTGTGTCAACCATGGTTTAATGTTAATTCCTATATAGCTTAGAAATTTCTATGCAAGTCAAACATTGTAGCATCCAAACTAATTCTCCCAAATCACTTCCTCTGTACTTCTTTATATACGGAAATCCTATCAGGCTAAATATCCAGTTTGGTGGCTGAGTAAAGATGTTCACTATGGACATAAGTTTCCCCAAGGCTAAGAAAATCCACATGAACTAAAAGAGGAAATTGAGTCTCTGCCATCATTGGATGGACCAGCCCAGCCCCAGGTGCCAATGTGAACAGATGCAGACACTTACAACATAGTGTCTATAGAACCTACATTGAGAGTGATCCAGGAAGAACCAGTGGGAGAGAAAGGGCAAAGGTAAGTTTATCTTGGTTTGATTTGTCAAGGGTAAAGCCCATCCTGGGTTTGTTCAGGAAGTCAGGTATCCATCAAGAGACCATAGGTCTGATCAACACTATCAGCTCTTGGGGCAGGGCACATGTTGGCCAACTACTGATAAAATGAGTCCCGTGTAAGTCACAGTTTCTGTGTTGCCTAATCCAAAAATGAGAGAGATAAGCCAGGCCTGGTGGCACATGCCTTTAATCCCAGCACTTGGGAGGCAGAGGCAGGCGGATCGCTGTGAGTTTAGGCCAGCCTGGTCTATAAAGTGATGCCAGGACAGCCAAGGCTACACAGAGAAACCCTGTCTCAAGGGAAAAAAAAAAAAAAGATGGGAGGGAGAATCCAATTGACTCACTCTAGACTGGGTTGGTTCCTGTGTTGGCCCCTCTGCTCTAGTCAGCTGTGGTGGTGGCACAGTAGTTAGTGATTGCTGCCACCAGCTATGAGCACAGTCAGAAAAAGAGAAGATAAGCATTAAGTCCAAATGCCTAGGAGTGAGGACTATAACTCTGTGCACTCAGAGCATGGCATCAAAGGAATTAGTCAATGCATAATAGGTCTCAGAGGAAGACTTATGCCTCAGGCAGGGGGCATCTCATAAAAACAAAGGTAAGATATTTCCTTTTGAGAAATTTAGGAGCCAGAACTCAAGAGATGTGTTTGACATCCAAGCGTGAGGACAAGAGTTTGGATGCCCAGAGCCCATATAAAAGCTAGTCATGACATGCCCTTGGGATGTGGAGGCAGGTAGATTTCTAGAGCTGGCAGCCCAGCCACAGGCTCAATGAGAGACCCTGTCTCAAAAACTAAAGTGTAGAATGATCAAGGAAGACAGTCAACATCAACCTCTGGCCGCCATACACATCCACACTTGTCTATGTGCGTTCATGCACACACACGCATATACACACATACCTCCCACTTCACCCTGACACAAAGAAATTTAGAAGCAAAGTATGTTACAGCCACAGAGGCAAGACAAAACAGGATCCATTCATCGTATTAGAAGTAGAATTCAGAGTGAGTAAGGGGTTAGTTAAGACTGAGTTGATACTGAGCACCTGATTTCAATTTTTCCAAAGCAGAACCAAGATTGGTTTCTGAGCTTTCTCTGGGTTTATCCAAAGGCTGTCAATCATCCAGGGTCTGGGTAAGAAAGCAAGGCAGGGCACTCAGAGGAAGGATAGCAGGCTACCAAGAAGAGACTTGATACCCTATGAGCATACACAGGGGGAGGAGGTCCCCCTCAGTCACAGTCATAGAGGAGGGGAGTAGGGGGAAAGCAGGAGGGAGGAATGGGAGGATACAAGGGATGGAATAACTATTGAGATGTAATATGAATAAATTGATAATAAATAAATAAATAAATAAATAAATAAATAAATAAGAAAGCAAGGCAGGGACGGCATGATGTAGAATGATGGGTCGGATCAGACCGGCTAGCGGGAACTTTATTCGATTGTTAGGATGGCTAGAGCAGGTCAATTGGATTTAGTCCACTGCTTGGAGGTTGACTTGCTTACAATCTGTCTGATCCATCTTGTAGACACAAAGCCTTCTTGATGCCACTGAAAGTCATAGGCCGGGGCCCTCATCTTTCTCGTCTGGAAACAAGAGAGAAGTAACTAGAAGGGATGCTGTGTATTGGTTTGGGGCTCTTTGAAAGACTCTGAAGAAGGTAATGCTGATAACCATATTACCCCCAAAGGTTTCTCTTTCATCTTCCACAACTAAAATAGACATTTTAGGAAGGCAAGAACACATTAGTATAGGAGAAGGTGATGAAGCCAGCACTCGGGAGTTGCAATAATAGCCCGTGCCCTTCTTCCCTAATGTGTTGGGCTTCTAAGAACACAGGGTTTGTTGAGAGGCACAGTGAGTGCTGCTTGCTTTTATCTCGTTGTTTCCCTTCTCTTCTGTAGATGTGAGGTTGTTTGTAGTTTCCAGGAGAGTGCTATTGCTCTGGTGTTTGGAAAAGGCTCTTGCTTTACCAGTGTCATCTCTTATGTGCTATCTTGGGGGAGATGGCACCACAGTGACGTGTGCAAGGTGGAAAGCATATTTGAGAAGCTGCACTTTGCAATGGTGGTTGGGATCATCAGATTGGCTGTGGTTCATAGTGAATTAATTAAGGGTATTTTTCTTCTCTGAATGGCTCTGGCCTTCTGGGATCTTCCTAGTCTATATTAGTCTCTTTCGTACAGCTTTCAGGTCTTACCCATCTCAGGAGCTCAGTAAGCCTATTTGTTACCTGTTTTCGACTCTTCACAGTACTGGCTGCCATGTGTGTGTGTGTGTGTGTGTGTGTGTGTGTGTGTGTGTGTGTGTGTGTACAAGGCATATGCTATTTATGAGCTGGAGTATTTGTTTGTTGGTGCTTTGAACTAGCGGCTGTCCCATCAGCCTGGATCCCTAAGTGACTGCTGACCAGAGCCCAGAGCCCAGAGCCCAGAGCTGAACAGGAACTATAAGATGAATATATCTCATTGCCTCTCAGCTACTGAAATTTGGTGCTTTGTGGGGGGAAAAGTCAAACCCTATGAAACTATTAAAAGTCATCTCTGATAAGCAGGTGACTCTCATTCCAGTTAGTCTAATTTTTACTATTTTCCTCCCATGATTTTGGATTGTTTGTAATTTTTGCTTAGTTGTAGCACAGGCATTGATTACACTTAATAGTCTGGTAATTGAAATTTAATTTGTAAATGGCCCCACAATAGTAGTAACCTAGACTTGTGCGTGTTCATTTGTGCACGTGAGTGTAGAGGCCAGAACTCAACATGGGTGTCTCCCTCAATTACTTTCTACTTTGTTGAGATACTGTAAAAGTAACTTTTATTCTCCCTGCTCAATTGTTGTCTGGAACACTTACTACCTCCTTCTGCTGTCCTAGGCCTAGTCTTGGAAGCTTAGAGCTTTTGTATAATCTAAGTTAGGCCTAGAATATTTTTAATCTCTGAGATTTACTGCTTAATGAGCTCACCCTTACTTGTTCTTTCTGAGCTCTGGGCTGACTGGTTCAACTCAGCTGTTCTGGCTCAAACTCTTCTCCCAGCTGACTTATTTAATCTGACTTCTCTCTCAGCCCAGAATTGCTCTGCTTGGCCTCAAACTAACTCAGCAATCTGCTCTAATCTTCTGGCTTCTTTTCATTTTCTGGCCTGTTCTGTCTTCACCTGAGTTCTTTCTCTGCAACCCATCACTTTATTACTGTCCTGGTTAAAAAAAAAAAAAAAAAAGCTTCCTCTTTCTGAAAAACTGCATAACCTATTCTGTCAAATCTTCTCTGATTTGTCAACTTTTCTGCCACTCAATTAGACATCACTTTCAAACATGGGTGCTTCCTTCTACAAACTAACTTTACTTTCATTTGGGATTAAAGACATGTGCCACCATGCCTGGGTCTAAGCTTTTCTTTGGCTGAAACTTGCTCTGTACCAGGCTGCCCGTGAACTCAGATCTGTTTGCCTCTGTTTCCTGGATTAAATGTGTGTTTGTATTCCAGCTGGACCACACAGACCTAGAAGATCTTTGGATGTTATCTCTTGTCAGAACAGCCATCTTCTGAGTTAACATTCCTCTACAAGATACAGTCCCCATTAATCCTGGAGCTCGCCAATTTGGCTAGACTGGCTGACCAGAAAGCCCCAGGTTTCCTTCTGTGTCCATTTCCTTAGTGCTAGGATTACAGGGGCATGACTTCCCAGGTCCTACATTCAGGTCCTTAGGCTTGCATGACAAACTCTTTATTGAGTCATCTTCTCTGCCCCAGAACCTGAACTTCTATTTGCCAAAGTATCTGCTCTGCAATCATGTAAGGGCAAGCACATAGTAGGTGCTTAGTAAATATTACTTAAATTGATAGTGAATGCCTTTCCTTACCTTTTACCATAATGAGTATTAGAAGATAGTGTGTATAGCTGGGCAGCAATAGCAATACAGAAGTAGGCTTGAGGATTGTTTATGGGCTAAGGCATGTACTTTTAGATAAATCTTTGTTCCCTACCCCTTATATTCTGTGCTGTATTGATCTTATTTCTAGTTCCTTTGGAAACTTAGTATCCTAATATCTTCCAACTCTTATCCCTGGTATAGGATGAGACTGTTAGGTCTCTTGAAGACCCCCTCAGGGGCTCCTCAACTGGTGTATTAAAGACTATGCTGTCTCCTTTTCCTAATTTGCCAGGAGTTCAGCTAATTCAAGGCTTCTCTAGGCCCTACAGCCTCTAAAGAGCAAAGCTGTGATTCCAGTGCAGTTTCCTGAACATGAATTGCTGCTTTATTGGGAGATATTCTCAGGTCCCAGTTCCTTTGACCACTTCATATATGTATATAGGGAATTTTGACCATATTTATCCACTACCCTCAATTAATCTCATCCCACTCTCTCTGGCTTTGTTCTTCTTCCTGAGACTCCCTCCAACTTTTATATTTGCTGATTCCCCTCACAGCAATCAGAGGGCAGCTTTCTTTATTACCATGTTCTCTGAAGCCCTCAGGGAAGGGTCCCTGGCTCGCCCTTCCAGGTTTGTGTCTTTCCTTTACTGTCTCCCAACCCCACTGGCCGTGTGATGCCTTTTGAATGTGCTAACACATCCTAATCTCACAGACTTGCCTGGATATTCCTTAGTCTAGTCTCCTTCAGGGTCTCCTCAGGATTACCCCTCCCAACAAACGAGGACTTCCTGGCGATTGAACTTTCTCAAAGATCACTCATCTAGCAGTGAGCTATTGCAGCATCGTAACTCACACCTCAATCCATACTTCATTTCATGGCCTCTTTCTTCCCATCTCTCGTTGTCTTTGCACCATGGGAATTGTGAGAATGTAGAGATGAAGAACTCAGTGTATTTTCACCAAAACAACATCCCTCAACATGCCCTGCACAGGCGGCATCCTGTGTACATCCCTCAACATGCCCCACACAGGTAGCATCCTGTGTACATCCCTCAACATGCCCCACACAGGTAGCATCCTGTGTACATCCCTCAACATGCCCTGCACAGGTAGCATCCTGTGTACATCCCTCAACATGCCCCGCACAGGCAGCATCCTGTACACATCCCTCAATATGCCTCACAGAGGCAGCAAACTGTATACATTAGGCATTCAAGAAAGGTCTATTGACCAAATGAGTGTCCAAGGTCAGATGTTATAATGGAGAGATGTGTTTATTTAAAATATCACACATGGATCTGAAATGCTGCTGTTATTACTGTCTTCCTGATAGAGAACTCAAAGCCCACCCTGACTTAGTTTTCCACTTCTTTGTGTAGGAAAATGGGGAATTCCATCAGAAGGCTCCTGTTTCTTCTTGTGTGCAAGGTGACCACGGCAGCCCACCTTCCTTGACTGTGTCTTCAGATGCTCTACTATCTACGTCCTGCTATCCTCTCGCTACTGTGTCCGTCCTCCCTGGCCTTTCAGTATCTTTGCTTTCTCTGCCCACACAAGTCCATCAGTCCATTCTGCCCCATTTACCTTCTTCTGCTGTAAATTAAGATCTTGGACTTCTTCCTCAGGGGTTTAGGTCACCTTAGTGGCTAAATCTTGACACCTAAGTAGAGTCAATGAGGAGTTACTCTAATTCAGCTTCCACTTGCCCTCCGTAAATAGAGACATAGACCCACCCCCCTGCCCCCACGCCACTCAGCTTTTCAGCTTTGAGAACTGAACCTAAGGATTTGTGAATGCTACGCAAGGTCTAAACCACTGAGCTACACCCCCTACCCCAGTGCTATAACCCTTAAATGAAGATTATATTGAAACATCCTGGGGGTCACACTATATAAACAACATATCTGGCTATCAATGCGTACACACTTTGTTTCTACTTTCCCTGCTTGTTCTAAATTCCACTTTCCTAAAACCTCAATCCCAGAAGTAATGATATAGGATAACGATGTCAAAATTATAGTTGTGGCCCTGATGAGAAGGCCTAATTTGTCTCGGTGGGATGTGTGATTCTTTTTGAGGAAAAGAATCACTAGTTTGAATTCTAACTGTGTTATTTATTTGCTGTTTGACCTTGAATGATTTATTTTGCCTCTCTGAGCTTTAACTGTTCCTCCTGCAATAGAAACAACAACAATAACAACCATCATCATCATCATCATCATCATCATCATCATCATCATCATCTCCCCACAAAGGCTCCTTGTGTGATGTGAAGCACACAGGAACATGCACACACACACACACACACACACACACACACACACACACACACACACACACACGTAGACGCAATGTTGGGTGCCTGATATCAGTAGCCTTTCTTGACTCATTAAAAAAATTACTTAGCAAATAGGGAACATTTTTTGAGTTAGTATAATTTAACCTACAGGGAAAGGCACTTGCCTCTCCTTGGGAGAAGTGAGAGAATTTAATAAGGCATGAGAGTTAATTGAGACCCCAGTGTCCACAAGATACAAAAGCAATGTTGTGTGTGTGGGGGTGGGTGGGTGGGTGAAGGGGATTCAGCAAACCTTGAAGGCTCATCCACGTTGAGTTTCAAGTCTCTGCAGCCCCCTAGTGGCCACTGATTTCAGAGCCCTGTTCACAGTCATTGACAAATCAAGAGTCAATTTGCCTTTGAATAAGAGTTAAATAGATCAGAAACAGATGGAATGGAGTGTGAAGGGGCCAATGTTTTGATCCTCTCCATGTTACAGACAGAAAGATACTTTTTGAAGTTGTGGAAATATTATATACTATGAAAACATTTAACTCCACACTCTTTTCCTTTCTCTTCTTTTTTCCTTCCCCACCCCTCTCTCCCCAAGATGGAAGCATTCTTTCTTCTCCTGTGTCAAGTAAATCTTATCCCTTAAATAATTAAGTTGGCTACAGATACGAATTTTGAATATCTTCTGGAAGCCAGACGTTACTGAGAAGTTGTGTTTGTTTGTTTGCTGTCTTTAGGTTTTCATTGGTCCACATGATAGCAAAGTGCTAGAAAAGACCATGGCCCCCAGAGGAGCAGGGGTCCACTTAGCTGTCATCCCATGTTGGGCAGTGAGCAAGGTCTCTTAGAGCTGGGCGAGAGAGATCCACTGGATAACGTACTTGGATACGATGAGGGCTAACACAAGGTATGATAGTCAACCTTAGAAAGAAGAGACTGAGAAATTAGTGTGAACTAAAGATTAGTCTTGTCTTGTCTTCCGTGAACTTTCGGGTGAAACACAGCTTTTATCTGAAGGGAAAGGAGACTGGAAGTAGAAACCAAGTATTTTTTTTTTTTTTATGTCATAAAAGAAATTTATTTATTTATTTTTTAATCTTTTTTTATTACTTTATTCATATTACATCTCGATTGTTAGCCCTTCCCCTGTTTCCTCCCATTCTTCCCTCCCTCCCATTTCTCCCCTCCCCTATGTCCGTGACCAAAGGGAGACCTCCTCCCCCTATATATGCTCTCAGAATATCAAGTCTCTTCTTGGTAACTAGCTATCCTTCCTCTGAGTGCCACCAGGTCTCCCCATCTGGGGGACATGGTCAGAAAAGGGGCACCAGAGTTCGTGTGAGAGTCAGATCTCACTCTCCACTCAACGGTGGAGAGTATCATGTTTGTCGGCTAGGTCTTGGTAGGGGTTCGAAGCTTACTGCTTATATTCTTCTTGGCTGGTGCCTTAGTTTGAGGAGGACCCCAGGATCCAGATCTGCCTGTCATAAAGTTCTTCTTGTAGGTTTCCAGGACCCTGTAGGTCCTACTATTTCCTCTTTCTTCCATGCTACTCTGAAACCAAGTATTTTAAGTGGATAAATAAAAGGCCCCGGAGACTGTGAGCAACTGTCCCAACCAAACTTCTTTCACTGACTCACACCCATATCCTCTGGCCCGCTATTCATGGAGGGCTATGATAGAGTAGCAGTCAAGGGGACTCGAGGATGGGTTTGGAAGTCTCATGTGACCATATGAACCAGAACTGGAATTAGAAATATTTGCTGTACATATTGTGGCTGATGTTTTTAATCTCATCACTTAAGAAGCTGAGGCAGGAGGATTGCCAAGAGTGCCTGGTCAGTCTAGGCAACGTAGTGAGTTGAAGCCCAGCCTTGGCTACAGAAATGCTCTTATTTCAAAACGCCAAAAATAACAAATGAATTAACAGATCATCTCGGGGTGGGGTGGTTGCTCAGCAGGAGAGCGTTGCCTCCAGATGGCTTGGGGTTCTATCTGCAGCACCACCAATTTACCCTGAAAACCGATCCAGACACTCATTATTCTGAGAAAACGAAGTGGCCAACCGGTCTGAACAGCATTTGATGTGGCTGAAGAACACTTCGATTCGGAAGTACCAGGCTCTCAGGAAGATGGGCCCCTTTCAAGGCCCCAAGACAAGCTGTTCTTGATCATGCAGGGTGATACTACCCTTGGTTTTTCCTGGTTTTCCTTTGCCTCTAGTTTTGTCCCGGAACCTGCTCTTCAGAAGGCGGACACATTTATTCTGTTAAATGCATAATCAGAGTGCTTGGTTGCCACGATCACTTCCAGTTTTGCCATTGGTCCAAAATACTCTCTTGCTCATACAGCGAAAAAATAGGGCAGGCGATCTGGAGGACGGAAGAAGAACCAAAAGCGGGGGGCGGGGCTGGCTTGGTGCTTTTCTCAATGAATACCGAGGCCTCTGCAGATTTGCATAGGAGCAGACCTCGCAGTACCATTGGTTGGCGGGGGTGGGAGAGGGCGGAGCCGGCTGCGTGAGCTGGGCTGCTGCGCGGAGTTCGCTTAGGAGTCCCGCCCCCACCAAGGCCCCGCCCCCTCTCGGCGCGCGCTCGCGGCACCGCCAGCTGCAAGTGGCGGGCGCCCAGGCAGATGCGATCCAGCGGCTCTGGGGGCAGCAGCAGCGGTGGCAGCTGGCACCTCCCGCTGCTTCTGTCCAGGGGGTCTCGGGGCAGCGGGAGGCTTTCTGGCTGCCCCCTGGCCAGTCAACAAAACTGCGGGCTATGCTGGTAGGTGAGGAGGGGGCTGGCTAGCTTGTAGGTTCCCCCTGCCCGGAATGCTTTCAGTCGGCAGCTGCGGCCAGGGCCGCTCTGGGGCCTGGGAGTGAACTCCAAGGAACCAAGACGTCGTGACAGCACAGACGCTGCAAACTTGCGCGTGGAGGCAGTGGGAGCCTCCTCTCCGCAACGCAGGGCTCACATTCACACCCAGAAGTTCAGCGGGCTGGGTGATCCGAAGACTTCCTGCAGCGGAGGTCACTTGAGGGGGCGCTAGAAAGCAGCCCCTCCTGAGGTCCTAGCCTGGCCCTGGAAAGGAGAGCAGAGGAGGTGACAGGAGGATGTGGGCAAGACAGTGATCAGCCTGGTGCCACGGTTCGGTTCGCAGCCTGGAAAGTTGCAGAAAATTGGAGGCTGAGAGGAGAGCTCCGGTCGCCGAGGGATTCTTGATACCTAATTGCCACCTCCTTTCAACCATAGTTGTTTCTCTGGTCCCTGAGCCAAGGCCTCTACAAAGGGCGCAGTACGGTGAGAGGCGCAGGGTCCAGCTGTTGAGCACAGGGTGTCTCACGGTCTCCGAACTCGCCCCTGACTTTCATATCGGTTTTGCCGAGAACCCTTCTCGCCTCTTCGCAGCTTGGGAAAAGCAGGAGAATAGAGCGTACGCACAATCCCTTAGATCAAGTGGAAAGATCCGTTCAGGACCAAGGACTATTTGGAGCCCCTTCCTGTCTTGAGCAGAGTGAAGGGCGAGGCTGGTCCAGCAAGGGAAGGGAGACTAGTGTAAACTAGTCCTCCCTCCGGCGGAATGGGAACCCTTGGGCTCCTGTGGCTGCTACTGCCGCTGCTTTTGGCAGCAGCCTCGGACTCTGGAGCTGCAACCGATCAGCGCACGGGTTCCCCAGCCTCGGGGCAGCCTCTGCAGCCCCGGGAGCCGCTCAGCTACTCGCGCCTGCAGAGGAAGAGTCTGGCTGTGGACTTCGTGGTGCCCTCGCTCTTCCGCGTCTATGCTCGAGACCTGCTGCTGCCGCAGCCGCCGCCGTCCCCTTCGGAGCCCGGGGATGGCGGGCTGGAGGCGCGGGGATCACTGGCTCTGGATTGTGCCCCTCTGCTCAGGCTACTGGGGCCTCCTCCTGGGGTCTCCTGGGCAGAGGGAGGCAGCTCGCCTAGTCCCTTGGCGGGCCCGACGCTGTCCAGGGTGCTGAAGGGAGGCTCGGTGCGCAAGCTCAGGCGTGCCAAACAGCTGGTGCTGGAGCTGGGCGAGGAGGCGATCCTTGAAGGCTGCATTGGACCCCCGGAGGAGGCAGCGGCTGTGGGGATGCTCCAGTTCAACCTCAGCGAGCTGTTCAGCTGGTGGATTCTCCACGGCGAGGGGCGGCTGAGGATCCGCCTGATGCCTGAGAAGAAGGCATCAGAAGTGGGCCGGGAGGGAAGGCTCTCCACGGCGATCCGTGCCTCCCAGCCCCGCCTTCTCTTCCAGATCTTCGGGACCGGTGAGCAGCCCCCAACAGAGGTTGTTGGGATTTGCATTTTTAGTTACACAGACTTGAAGAGACTGTTAGCAAGCCCTTATCCTTCTTCACCATTCTTGAAATTAGACCTGTTGTTTCTTACTATGTGCTTTCCAATAGAACCTTCTTTTCTCTTTAGCAACCAAGTTGGGAAAAAAGTTTACCAATGTTGGCAGAATGCCTTCCAGCGACTTACACATGATCCAGTTGGATCATAATTGCTTGCCCTCCTCCCTGCGCACTGAGAATGGTTGAAGTGCCCCTATAACTCCTAAGTTCCAAATTAGTATGAGACCCCAAACTCTTTCTTTCCTACTCGTTTCTCTTCTAGAAGGCCACTGCAGATCTGGAGACTGTGGTAGAATTTCCCAGATAATATAGAATTCTTCTTTATACTGAGTCTTGGGCCAACTGCCTGGCCCTCGCCCTCCTCCCCAGGGCTGGCTAGCCCAGAGGTGGCCTCTTCCTTAATTATTTATTCTGCCTAACTGGACTCCCACCCCCAGTCTGTTTTACACATTTAGACTCTCACTCTTCTCAGATGTCTTGAGAAAGTCCCAGAAGAACTAAGAAGCAAGGAGCAGGGGAGTTGTGGGGAAAGGGATGGACATTGTTAAGGTTGCCTTGGTCTAGGGAGAAGCAATAGTTGTCTTTCCTGCCTCCCCCTGCCCCTTTGTTTTCCTTGAGACTCTTAGCTTACATGTGTGTAGCAGCCCCTCTGAGCAATAGCCTCTGGTAGGCCCGTCTCACTGCAGCTCTTACTGGTGGAGGCTCCTGGAATGAGTTTCTGTTCCATTTACTCCCTCGTTTCTTTCAAAAATTCACTGAGTTAGGGCTGTGTGTGCAAGCACTCACTTCTAACTCTTCAGTGGTGTCTTTTGAATAGCAAGCCAGGTGGTTTTGAATGAATGTTTCTCCAATAAGACCATGGGGGTGGGGTGGGGATGGGGGAGGACTTGTGAATGAGTTAAGCATGCAATGTAAATGAATGAGAAAAAAATCACAAAAAGAGAAATCATGTGTTTTAAAAAGAAGCCCACACTGATTCCATTGAGCAAACCTAGTTTCTTTTCTATCATTCTCATCATGAGAAATAAATGAAGCTCTTATGCTCCACTGGTTACTAATGTTTAGTATTAATTGGATGGGAAGCATTGAACAGGGTCCATTGTAAGAGCTACAACTTCTCCCATGCTTACACACACACACACACACACACACACACACACACACACACACACGCACACACACCACTCCTACTTACACTCAAGCTCTCCTGCAGTAGAGCTACTGAGAAGCTGAGGGTCCTCTGAGATTGCACAGAAACTGTACTGGCAAGTGGTCCTCAAGGGAAGCAGCATGGATCTGTATTTCAGCACAGGCACTAGTGACATCGTCACCACTTAAAACAACCCCTTATGATCAGTGCTGGAATGTATATTGTGCGTGGTGAAAGGCAGGGTCTGACGAGCTTGGCAATGCCTTCCTTCAGTGAAATGGCATGAAAGAATGAAACTGTTGTCCCACTAAGGACACGTTTGTAAAGAACAGCTGGGCTTTAATGGCATCGTGGCTTCTGTGGTTTATACATGCGACATTCTCTTTTAGTGTCCGATGCTGCTGTAATGGGTGTAAAATGACTTCTCTGGAAAGACACATTTTCTTCCACTTTTGTGTCTTTGAGCATCGCTGGAGCTTCCCCATCACCTCGGGTGATACGACCATAAGCCCCCAGCGGTCTGTATCAACTGTTGTCACATGTTGATGGCAGGCAAAGGGGGTCATTTTCCAGATGTGAACTTGTCAGCTATAGACAGGCTGCAAAGAAACAATCAGTGGATGCCTCTGAGTCACATAATGCATTTGAAGAACATACTACTGTAGTTGAGCCCTGTGTGCAGAAATCAGACTCTGCTCAGGGGAAGCTTCATGCAGAAAGGAGTGTCTCCCAAGAGCTGCTCTGCTACTGGATACAGGGAAGCAGTGCGCATACCAAGTCCTCCCTTAGGAACATAGTCCATTTGGCAGCTGGGCCAACCCTTATGCATCATTTGACACATATAGAAATGCTGGCTTCAGAAAGAGCCAGGATTCTGCCATTAAAAGGCTAGAAATTTTGGCCAAGAAATTTTTTTTTCCGGCAGGATTGGGATCAAATAGTTATTGATGGGATCAAATAAGACACTAAGTGTAAGTGGATGAGCTCCCTGTGACCCCCAGAGAGACAGACAGCTTATGGAAGAACACTTCAGGCCTTGCGGTGCTCGCTCTTAAACAGGACGAGCTTTCTTGTCTCCCAGGATACACACTGTCTGCGGTTAGTCACACAAGACTGGCCTCTTGCCTCACTGCCTCCTCAGCGTTCCTCAGACCTCCCTGTGGAGTGAGCACTTCTTGTTGTAACACACCGCATTCCACGTTGGGGGCAGCACACACCATTGTGGCTCCTCTCATCTTTTTGTATGGAAACTCTGGCTTACATTCTTGCCACTGGGGTTGATTTTTTTTTTTTTTTCTACTACTTACGTCTGGCAGGATGGGTTTATTCTCTTTATGTGGGCTCTTACTTATAGAGTGGGGTATTTACTCTTTTGTGACTTAGGATGTTCAATTAAACACAAGGAAACAAATTCAGTTTCTGTCCTTCTGATCAAGGGGCCTGTGGTCCTTCCTAGAGAGAATCAATAGTGCTGATGGGTCTGTATGTGGGGAGATGTTCTGTCTCAATTTGTAGTCAGTGTTCTGCAGGAGCCCATTTGTCATAGACTGAAGATAGTGTCCTAAACTTGAGCAGTGTCCTGTCTAGGGAAGTGGTAAAATGGAAAATAACCCAGGAAGGACAAAGCCAAGCCATTGTGTTGTTTGCGGTTTGGGCTGCCTGAGAGGACAAAGAGAGGTTTAAGCGGCTTTGTAATGAATGACATGCTTGTGGTTTTTCTCTGTGGATTACTATGACTTCATAAATGGGATCAATGCTTCAAAGCCTGAAATAGTTCCTGGGAGAACCCATTCAGAGAGGCAGTTACTGAGATTCTATGAACGGTGATGTACTGCCCCAAACAGCTCAAAGCCCTCAAAGAGGTCTGCCTGATGCTGGCCCATTGCCTGGAACTCTGGCTTATGCCCTGGTTCCTGGTTTGTAAGTGTTTTGAGATCTGCTTCTGTAATCCCACAGACAGAGGTCTAGGCATTATGGGAGTGAATGTTCTGTTACCCAGAAAGTTCCTGTACCCACTTTGGGAAAGAAGATGCACAGTTTGGGACTGTAGATGTACTACAGAGAAACTTGGGCAATTTAGAGTACAGTGCGGTACACCTGACCCTTGACCTCACATATCTGCTCATCCCTTCTCATTTCATTTCTGAAAGGGGCAGAGGGAGTAAAGGAAGGTAGAAGGAAATTGGAGCTCCCAGGTGGGATATCAGTTATTGGAGGTGAATTGGGAGAATTGGAACCAGTCCAAAGAAGAGCAGAGAGCTGATTTAAGAGCTGAAGGGACTGATTTATGATGTGAAAGATGAAAAGAATTAAATATATATGGCTGGGCTAAATGGCGATGAAGGGAAAGCCATGGCAACAATCTACAAATCTCTGAAGAGAGCGACTGTCAGGGAGGAGCGGGAGTTATTTAGTGTATCCTTAGAAGTAAAGAGGATGGGATTTCCAGAAAAAAACCTCCAGGTTAGATATCAGGGAATCTTAGTTTTTGAAATAGATATTTCCTTATCTATTTCAGAATGGATTCCATTCAGACTATGGGATGGAATCCAAGGGTGCAAGCAGGGAGTCAGGGAGCTATGGGTCAGATAAGCCACTGCATTTGTAATTAATAACATTCCAGTGTTGAGAAGCCATATTGGGCAGGAGAGCTGGGAAGCAGGAGACAAGATGTTTTAGGATCTTATTCCTGAGAGGTTTTTGAGTGCTGGTGTTTCCAGAGGACAAAAGGAATTACTTGAGTGTTTTTTAAATAGGGAAACTGTTACAAGATTTAGAGTAAGTAAAGTTGAAATTATTAAATTTGCTTTCCCCCCCAATTCTCTCATTAAAAATTTTCTCTGAGTTATGGTCTGGTGGTCCAGTAGGGTGGGGGGGTGGTACATTCACCAGAGAATTATGTATCCAAGGCATATTGATAGGTGTGTGTGTGTGTGTGTGTGTGTGTGAGAGAGAGAGAGAGAGAGAGAGAGAGAGAGAGAGAGAGAGAGAGAGAGAGAGAGAGAGAGAGAGAGAGAGAGTGTTATGGGGAAAGGTAGAAGGTGACCGGGGTTTTAAAAAGATGAGTCAGTTCTATGTTGGGTAAACCCCTACTGGCTACTTCAAAATTCTTTAAGATGTTCCAAACAGGAGTAAAAAACATTTTATTTTACATATATGAATGTTTTGCCTGGATGTGTGTCTGTTTGCCATGCGTGTACCTGGCATCCTCAGAAGGGGGGAAAAAGATTCAAATTCCCTGGACCTGGAGTTATAGACTCTGATGAACTTGGTTCTGGGCATTGAATCCTGGTCCCTTGGAAGAACAGCTTGTGCTTTTCTCTGAGCCATCTCTCCAGCCCTTTAAGTAGATTTTTATACAATGTTCC
Organism: Acomys russatus; assembly: GCF_903995435.1. Lineage (NCBI taxonomy): Eukaryota > Metazoa > Chordata > Mammalia > Rodentia > Muridae > Acomys > Acomys russatus. The sequence goes on from NC_067137.1 coordinate 21,064,076, forward strand.
GTTTACAATGGGGAGGGTATACTCATGAGAGGGAACACACACACACACACACACACACACACACACACACACACACACACACATACACACACATGTATATATAAAAATCAGACAGAATGTTATCTTTTTTTTTTTTTTTTTTTTTTTTTTGAGACAGGGTTTCTCTGTGCAGCCTTTGGCTGTCCTGGCACATACACTCTCTCTCTGTAGACTATGCCTCTGCCTCCTGAGTGCTGGAGTTAAAGGCATGTGCCACCACAACCCTAAGAATGCTATCTTTAACAGTAAGTATGTTTATAAAGTTGTTAGTCTGTGGAAAGACAAGAGTGTCTGGCCTGCAGGTATACGGGGAGAGTGACAATTCCATTAGCAGAAATCCCAGTGCTTGACCACTACTAAAGGTTACTGACTGGTGACCTCACTCTATGGGAATTTGTCCAGCCTGGTAAAGGACAGTTCTTTTTCCTTTATAACTCTTGTTAATATTCTGTCCTAGTTGTATGAGACTTTGCAATTCATAAATCACATTCACAGCTATTATTGCTCTTATTACTAATTGTCCACTAGGTAGGGCAAGAATCTGCTTTCTTTTGTGAATGGAGTAACCAGAGTCCAGATGTTTGATAGCACACTTTCAAGGTCATGAATGTACAGAGCAGTAGGCCTGGGAACTTTACATGGTTAGAGGTCATAAGATGTTGGGCACTGTAATCGTTGCTGACTGGATCTGCACTTCTTGTCTTCAAATCAAGCAACCATCTCAAGATGCACATTATAAACCAGTAAGACGTAGATCTGTATTATACTTGCCAATGACAATAACCATTACTTGGGAAAGTTCCTTAAAATCTGAAACTCACTTTCATCATAAGAAAAGTAGGGAAATGGTGATGGTTCCTCTGTGATTCTAAAGGCGGGCAGTGACAGTTCAGGGTGCTACTTTAGAGATTAAACTGGATGATACATGAGAATCCATAGCCTCATGGCGGATGAATTATAGACTACTCCATTAATATGTGTCACTGGTTCTTCTCATAGCAGCATCATTCCAGCGTCTGGTGATCTACAACTCTGAAGGATCCTCAGGCAGTTGTTGTGCATTCGAATGGTGCCACCTGGAGCTGTATAATCCCTACACATGGCCATGTCGGATGACCTTGGTGAAAGCCGTGACACTATTGTCTGTCACTGTAAGTTTTCCTGCATAAACCTGTGGCTCCCAAGAAGGCCAAGGGGCCAAAGAAGAGAGACCATAGATGTAGTTCCTGTTGTCTCATCAAGGCTCTGTCTCATTAGAAGAGGGGATAGATCAAGCCGTGGGGCTTACGTCATTTGTAGCCATGTGCATCCTTTGAGAGGTCTATTGAACTTGGGTTCAGTCCAAGCACATTTACAATCTGATTATTTGTCCAACCTACACACAAGACTTAGCCTTAACTCAGCAGGAAAGCAGTCCTGGGATGAGCAAGCTCGAGACCACACAGAACAGCAGTGTCCCAGGTGTCCCTTAATTGAGAGTCACCTGTCTGGCTCATTCCGTGTCCTGTCCAGAGAAGGGAAGGACCACTGGGCTTAGGAATCTCTCTTATTCTGTTTGGCTGGAGTTGTGACCTTCCCCTCCATTGTCTGCCTCATCTCTTCCACTGGTGAGTGGAGAGCACGCAGAGAGATGTAAAGAACCAAGTTACCAGGTTACCAAGAACCAGGTCACTTCCTGAGCACACCGAGAGCAGCTAAACCCTTGAGGTCCCATGGGTACCTGTAGCCCAGGGACTCAGGTAGGCATCCTCAGGAAAGCGGTGCAGCCTTTCAAAGGCTACTCAGTACCCATGTGACCTCTGGTAGGTAATGGTTTTCATGAGCCATAGCTGACTCATCACCCTCAAACGACGCAAATGGCCATAACCTCTGTTTTGGAATAAAGAATGAGACCCCTTGGTGAGGATAAGTATAAAAAAGGATGTGTGGAGCCTCATCACTCATCTCGACTTTCCGGCTGTGGATGTGATATAACCACTGCCCCAAGCTTCTGTTGCCATGACTTTCCTGCTCGGGTGGGGTCAGATCCTCAAACTGTGAGCTACAACACCCACCTGCTCCCTTAGTTTGCTTTTGTCACAGTGAGGAAAATCACTAATGCAGGTAAGGAGCTGAGGGAGAATGCCAGCCTAGTGATGAGGCAATAAGTTTGTAGCCCTCAGGATCGTCCTTGGTGAGCTGGATTTCTCAAAACTTCCCCTCCCCCGTTCAGATTTTTATTTTTGATGACTTTTTCAGCTGGTTGTTCTGAGCATCGGTCCTCACCCAGGGAAATCCTATTAGATTCATTGTGTGAGATAATGTACATATTTTAGAAAGCACAAGGTCACAGGATAGGACAGGAGAGCTCCCCTGGGATAGATCCACCCAAATGTTTGGCTAGTTAAGTCTTTGCCCTTGGACTCTCTGCTTTCCTGGCTAACTAACAGCAGGTGCGTGGATCTAGGGGCTGGAATCCTTTAGAGTAAAGGAAAGGCTAAAGGGGACAAAAGAAGACAGTGTGAGCTCAGAGGACATGGAAAATGCAGGCACGCTTAAGGAATTCGGGCAGCTAGCCAGAGGAAACTAGAAGGGTAATTTAAGACAGAGTCTTCTTTCCCAATTCCTCCCCACCCCCTCAGTTTTCATTAGAACATGGGTTCTTGGGCATGGATGCTGATGGGGCTCTTTTGTAGACCTTTCCACATTATCGGCCTATATAATTCAAGCCATCCCTTTGTGGGGCAGGGAGTTCTCCAGTGGAAGCCAGAGGACCCGGAGTCTGTTATGGTCTTCACATGTTATTAAATTTGAAATCTTGTGCAATTTCTTTATGATTGCTGGTCCTAGGAGTCTTTAGGGAAGGTATCATGAGGTCTTTTTCATCTCATGGGACTATTATATGCATTGAATGAGATGACGTGTGGAAAGCTTCAGATTGGATTATTAACACACACACACACACACACACACACACACACACACACGCACGCACGCACACACGCACGCACCAGGCAATAGGTAAATGTGACTAAAATAGTTTTTTAAATGTTAAGTTCCTACTTTGTTCAATCATTGTTTCAACCAAGCCGTGGCACTAGAAGCAGTTGTACAAGGTCCCAGATTTTGAGTCAGGTTTGAGCCATCAGTCATCAGCGTGCCATCCTTGTATCCTTGCAGAGGTCCTGCGTCCCTTTCCCAGGATTTCTCAAAAATAATTCTCCCACATTGAAGTCCTCCTAGGCTCCTGACTTCATTGCAAGATTCTTCCCTTTAAACAACAGCAATGTTTTCAAACACAAGGGTGCCAAAAAGTTCATTGAGAGTGTAAATCTTGTGAGGAGCTTGATAATTGATGTATGGATCACTACTCCAATAAAGACAGGGGTTTTCTAGCATTAAAAAAACCTATCTACAATCCTGTTCCAACCCATGTTTACTCTCCATTCTGAGTAAACATTTTTGTTTTCTGGTCCATAAGTCACCAACTGGTTGGGACTGTTCTTGAGCTTTTTATGCAGATGGACTTTGACCCACTTGTGATGGTCAGTGTTAGGTGTCACTGGGTAGGCTCTAGTGTCACTGGGGAGACGGTCCTCTGGGCGTGTGAGTGGGAGATTTTCTAGATTCCCACCAATGTGAGGAGTCCCAGCCTAACTGTGGGCAGAACCATCGCCTGGGAAAGGGATCTTGGATGATACACATTGGAGAGTGAGAACTGGGCCTGCTTTCATCCTCTCTGCTTCCTGAGGGTGGGTGGGATGGAAATAGCTGCTTCAAGCTCTCGGTGCCATGACTTCCTCACCAGGGACTGTACCTAGAAGTGTAGGCAGAAACAAACTCTTTCTCCATGAAGATGCTTTTGTCAGAGTCTTTTATCGTAACAGGAGAAGAATCTAAGATGCTTTATGCCTGCTTTTATGCTTGCTTCTTTTAATGAATACTATTTTTTGTGTGATATTCCCAGTATTGCTAAAATGTCTTCCTCCTCCTCTTCATCCACGTTCTTTTTTTTTTTTTTTTTTTTTTTTTTTTTTTTGAGATAGAGTCTCACTGTATGTCACACTGGCCTGTAACTCATTATGTAGTCTAGGCTACCATTAACTTGTGATTTTCCTGCCTCAGCCTCCTGAGTGCTGGTATTATAAAGATACACTTTCCCCCACCTGGTCACAATGTTCCTTTTTATTGTTATGTTGTATTCCTATCAATGTCATATTATTTATCCCCCCCCCCAACACACACAAGGTGTTGTCTCTGTAGGAGACTCAGATATAAAACAATCTATCATAAATAAAAAGTAGAATACAGCACAGGTCTGCTTTATCATTTACTGGACCAAGGCTATTATTTTCCTCTCACTTGGCTTTAGTCTTTTATCTTTAAATTGAGAAAAAAATAGCCACTGCCAGAATTATTGTGAGAATTTCCTAATGCAAAGCCTGTAGGAAGGGTCCTCATGCCGAACTGCTTGTAGCAAATAAGTGTTGATCCTCTTGCTAGCTTTGGACTGTGTTTTTCCTTGATGGCCAGAATACAAGCTTCAAAGATGCCTCCTAAAGTAGGGAAGGAAAGCCTTTAAAAGGGAAGGCATTGGCCCCCGAGGTAAGCACAACAGCTAAAGAGCATGTAAGTCCTGTAGACATTTCAATAAGCGATTTCACTTACAAATAAAATAACTTTTAATAAGATTTTTATTCTTAGTTAGAACATTAACAAATAGAACAAACCAGTCAATCAGCGTATGATTTTAAACATCCTTTGGTCTTATAGTCAAGTCTGTTAAAAAAAAAAAAAAAGAATATTGTAGAGGGGATGGAAAAATTGCATAGAAATATCACTACATTTACAAGCAGAGAGAAGGACAAAAACGGCTGAGAATGAGAGAAACACGAGTGAAGAGATTGAGTGAAGCTGGGTGTATAAAAGGTAAATCAGAGGGCCAGGAACTGCTTTCTGGACATGGAGATGCCTGGGCACAGGAAAAGGCAAGGATTGACAAGCAGAGTGGGGTGAAGGGACACGTTGTGGAAGGATTCTGACCAGATGTCAAAATCTGCATCTAAATCTAGGTGACATTGTATATAATAATCAGTTCCAGCTTTATCGAAGTACAGGTACATATACTATGTGCCTCCTTTGACTGTGCAGGTTAATTTATTTGATAAACACACACAAACACACACACACACACACACACACACACACACACACCCATGCACGCACACATACATGTGCATGCATGTAACATCATCCTAATTAGAATCTATTAAGATTTTTAATCCTTAAGACTACAGCTGTTCTTAAAATAAAAATTTTTATTGTTTTGAGAATTTCATATCATGTATTTAGCTCCAACTGCTCCCCTTAATTCCTCCAGATCTCTCCCCACCTCTCTACCTCTGCTTTTGCAAGGGGTCCCACATACTTTCTGATCCAAGATACTTCTGATTTCTGTCTCTTTCCCCCACTTAGTTGTTCCAGAGCTATTGTGGGCTCTGCAGACTCCTTTTCTGCCACTGCATAGCCCTTCAGAGCCTCCATGGGCCTCCCAGAGCCCTCTGAGCTTGGTAGAGAGCCCTGGTGACCACTGCTATCTGATTTCTGTATCAGTTGTTTAGTGTATTTTAGAGGTTCCTGTAGATGGGACATACAGCCTATCTCTGTGGACTTCATCTTCCCCTCTAAAGATTTATCTTATGACATGCCTTTCTATGTATTGGAGGCTTGTTTCTTTTTATTACTGAATAGTGTTCCCCTGTATGAGTATACAGGGTGGACTTTTCCCAACTATCACTTGATGGACATCTGTCTGGAGCTGTCAGGAATACAACTATATGGAACATTTTGTGTGCCTGTGATTTTGTGGCTATATGATGTTAATTCTCTTCCATCCATTGTAGAGTTGTTGGTGCATGTGGTAAATATATGTTCAACTTTTTAAGAACAAATCTGCCAACTTGTTTTCAAAGTGGTTGTAGCACATCACCATAGAGTCCCACCATGATTACAGGCCTTAACGTATCCCAGAGATTCAAACGGTTGAATTGTTCGGTCTGAGACTTGGGTGTGGTTAGAGCCTTTGCCATCGTAAATGCCTTTTGTTTGAGTCTGTCCATAGAGTGGCCGCTCAGAGGGAAAAGGAAGCCAGAGGCCAGTCCAGTCAGAATTAGTACGTTTACTAGAATAATCAAGGATTCCCTTTAAATCCAGACTCTATTGTGTTGCACTGCAGTGAAGGCTGCCTTTGTCCTTGAGGAGAGACAACAGGAATTCTCTCTTCTTCTTGGCAAGGAGGATCCCCTGGCTTGTTCCTGTTGCAGTCCTAATGTTTGATGTCTCTACCATGCTAACCCTGTGGAAGACTCACTATCATGAAACTAGAAGAAAAAGAGAGAAGAAAAAAAAGAAAGAAAGGAAGGAAAGAAGAAAAGAAAAAAGAAAAGAGAAGAGAAGAGAAGAGAAAAAACACTCCAAAGGAATAGAAGTTTCTCTTCTACACTCTTAGATCATGAGGCCCATTTCTTTGGCTCCTGGACAGAAAGAAGGATTTCCCTGAGTGTTTTAACTTCATGCTCTCAGCACCATAGCTTTTGAGAGGCTGCATTTGGACCACAGACACAAGAGAAAGGAGATGAAAGGAAAGATGACCTCCTAGCAGGTTGCCTGTCCAGAGCTTGACTCTCTTCTTCAGTAGTCCATGTTTCACTTACTTTTCAGTGCCCCTACCAGTTGCTTTTTATACACTGTCCTGCAGCTTTTGTTTGTAAAACTCAGGATAAATAGAGTTTAGTGGGTTTGTGCCACTTGGCTGCACGTTTGGTTGAGAGCATCCATCTACAATGTTTTCCTTCTTTTTTTTTTTTTTGTTTTTTTGTTTTTTTTAATACTTAATATTGTGTTAGTCCTTGTCTAAATCATCCTGGCTTTTATTTTCTGCAAGTGTCTTTGATGTTCTTTCATTTCTGATGATGACCTTCAATGAATATGTTTGGGGGAAGGACACTTCAGGGTTGCTGAGCCTTTGTTATTCTTTCTACATAGTTTCTGATGAGAACTCAGACTCTCTTAACCCGCGTTCCTGTTATGTTTCTTCCACCCTCTGGTTTTCTTAGGATTTCTTTTTATGTTATTTCAGCAATTTTGTCAATAAATAATGTGTTTAGTAATTTTACTGTTTGGGATTTATCGAGAGACTTGGAGCTGGAGGTTGTATTTTTTTCATTATACTGGGAAATCAATGAATCTTTCTTTTTTTAAGTGTTGGGGACTGAGTTTAGGGTCTCTGAGCAAGCATTCTAGTACTGAGGTATGTCCCCAGCCTCCTATCTATTATTACTTTTTAGGTTGAGGTAAAGTCTAGAAGGTATTAAGTTACCTTGAACTTGCTCTGTATTCCAAGCAGGCAATTTTGTGAGTTTTGGATTTGTGATCCTCCTGCCTCAGCCTCCTGAGCAGCTGGAAGTGTGCTTATAAGTGTGAAACACGATTCCAAGCTCACATTTGGACCTTTTTCTATTTTTCCTGCTTCTACCTCTTAGGAATCTAATTACAATTGTGTGGAATATGTTGCCACAGTACACGAAGGACCTGAAGCTATTTCCCCAGTCTTATTTGGGTAGCTTTTACTACATGTCTTAGAATTCATCCTCTTCTGTTTTGGAGTATTTGATCAGTTGATTAAGTCAATGTATTGAGCACTTGAGATATGTATCTTTTCCAGGCCTATGTCTTAACATTCATTTCTATTTTCTCCCACATTATGCATATATTTTGCTCTGTGTACTTGATCATATTTATTAGAGCTATTTTGACGTTTCTTCTCTTAATTACATCAGTTCTGCACTTTCATACCAGTTCATATTGGTCCTTTTTCCTTTGCTTGTTGGTTGCATTTCCTGTCTTTAAATATCTGATAATTTTTTATTGGGTCTTGTACATAATGAATACTACACTGTTGACTGTTGGGATTTTTCTGTCTTCACTTAAAGACAGTTGAAGTGTTTTTGTTTTGTTTTGTTTTGTTTTACAGTTTATTTTCTTGCCCATCAATCTGACTCTAGCAAAGATTATCATCAAGCTTTTATATGTGTGCTTACTTAAGCCTCTGCTTTATGGTTAGTTTAGACCTACATTTGACCTTTGGAAGTCTTTAGCAAATGCCCCAGGGTGGTGAGGTCTGTGTGCTGGTTATTGATCGCTCCAGCCTTTCCCAACTGTCTTAGTTAGGGGTTTCTGTGAAAAGACACCATGACCACGGCAACTGTTAAAAGAAATCATTTAACTGGGTTTGGCTTACAGGCTCAGAGGTTTAGTCCTTTATCATCACGGCAGGAAGCGTGGCAGCGTGCAGGCAGACCAAGTGCTGGAGAGGCAGCCTGAGAGTTCTACATCCAGATCAGCAGGCAGCAGGAGGGGAAGGATCATTGGTACTGGTTTGAGCTTCTGAAACCTCAAAGCCCACTGCCAGGAGTATAAGTCCTCCAACAAGGCCACGCCCACCCAACAAGGCCACGCCCACCCAACAAGGCCAAATGTCCTAATCCTTACAAACAATGCCACTCTCTATGAGCATATGGAGGCCATTTTCATTCAAACCGCCACATCACCTGTGTGTGAGCTGTGGTAGAAAGTGTTCAGCCTATACATCCTTCCTTCCTCCCTTCCCCCCTCCCTCCCTACTTTCTTCTCTCCCTTCTTTCCTTTCCTGTGCTCACCCTCCCTTCTCACCCACCCCATTCTCTTTCAGTTGTTGTCTGCTCACACTGTAGTATTCACCCACGAATACGTGAATTAACACTCAGCCCAGGGCTTCATGAGGCCCCTGTACAGCTTCTTTCTCTTTTACCCTCTACTTATTCATTAGGTCAGTTTAACTGAGCAATTGCCAGGTTGAATGAAGAAAGATCTCCTCCTCCCAGGAGGATTTCACAGATGGATGGAGGGAAAAGGCAGGCAGAGCATGCTGATGAAGGATAGGGTTGCTCTGTTCCTTCTGATGCCAAAACCATTCCAGTAAAGGCCGACGAACTCGGCTTGTTCAGTGCGTGTTGAGTGCGGTGCTGCATCCCGGACACAGGAAGTCATAGCCCTGCACTTTTATAAGCAATAAACTTGTTACCTCTGGGCAGGTGATCAGGTCAAAGGGTGTCTGTTGAAAATGGTGGGCTTCTTTGGGGATTGAGACAGAAGTTGAGTAAGAAAAACATCCCCAGGTGCAGGTGATTTGGAAAGAGTCTTGGAAGGAATGTGACAGTTTACTTAGAAAAAGCCAGGCAACGAACGGCCTTCCAGTATGGGGCAATAGTACAACATGATGTCTAGGAGAGGAATGGTTGCCTGAAGAGAGGAGAGAGAAGAAGGAAGAACGAGTTAGACAGACAGATAGGTTCTCTCTCTCTCTCTCTCTGTGTGTGTGTGTGTGTGTGTGTGTGTGTGTGTGTGTGTGTGTGTGTGTGTGTGTGTCTGTGTGTCTGTGTGTCTAAGAAACTATTCAGGAGCTGATAAATCTAAAATCTGTTGGGGGCTCTGTGGAATGTGATAGACCAAATATTATGAATCATATGTGGAGATGGCTTATTTAGTCTATAATTTAGATTATCTTGAAAGAAAAAAAGAAAGGATTTAAGTGTGGAGTTGGGAAAGAGCATGTTGATTGTGAGCTGAAGAACCCTCAGGAAACATATTTTCATGGTGAGTCTCCTAATCACGGGGAGATCCGGTACTGGGTTGGAGCCCTGAGAGTCAGTTGTACTATCTCAGAAGTGAAGAAATCACAGTTGGTTCATGATATCCTAACAACTGGAGAAACGCGAGGAAGGAATTCAAGTCTAAGATTTTCATATGCTTTCCTTGAAGTGTGAGGTATTGGTGATGATAAAAGTGATTGGAAAGAGGTTGTGCTTTGAGGTACCATGGTTGACATGATTACAGTTCAGTGGGGGCATGCATCAAAGATGAGGTTTTCTGGTGTGCACATGATAGTATGGGACAGAGGTCGAGACCGGGAGAACTCAAGGTTTATGTAGATTCAGGAGCTATTTGCCTGGACTTGGTAGTTTAGTTATTGAAAGCAGATGGGTTCTCCAGAAGGAGGAAGAAGAGGAAGAGAAGGGAGAGGGGAGGTAGCATTTTAGTTTTAGCAAAGTTCATAATTACATGGTGGGACAGAATTAATGCCGCCACCAGCAAAAACATGGCAGAGAAGCCTTCTTATTCAGGGGTGTTGTGGAATCACGTGTTTAAGAAGCAATGGAAAGTGTATTTTTGTGTTTGGTGGAGCTGCTTGTACACACTAGGTAGGAAGAAGTCTATAGAGTCCTGAAGGCCTAGAAAAGAAAGATGCCAAAGCAGACATTCAGTGGTTCACGGAGGCCATCTGCGAAAGGGAAAAAGAGGAAAGAGAGTAGACGACCGGTGATGTTGAATGGTTTGTCAGAGGGAAGCAAAGACATGTTAAAGACAGATGAAACTCCTCATGTTAAAACCAGGAGGACAAAAACTAAAAGGAAGGACGGTCAGTCAGGTGTTAGGAAAAGGAAAATTAGGTAGCAAAATCACTTAACATAGATATTGCTGAATTTTGCTGTTTTGTGTGTGTGTGTGTGTGTGTGTGTGTGTGTGTGTGTGTGTTAATTTAACATACAATGTAATAGGTTTCGTCATGGCACCCCACACATATAACACACATATGCCATTATACTCTGCTCTTTTTTGGGGGGAGGGAGGGATCCTTGTCTTCCCAAGGAGCTCAAGATAGCTTCGAGTGTGAGTCCCTTGTGCCCCAGCCTCCTGCGTACAGGGTTCTCAGATATGTGGCAGCATGTTGGCTTATTGAAGAATCTCACAGAGCTCTTGGGTACCATTCCACCTAGACCTGTGTCTGTTTCTGGAGTCTTTCACTAAAATGGAGTCCTTTCATCTCATTTAAGAACTCTTGTTTTGAGGCGCCCGTGACTGCCGCACAGTGGAGTTGCAAAGATGTTTATCCTTCTCACTTAATATTAAGTATAGAAGCTAGACAGATAATTTAATCCTCACTATCACATAGTAAGGTCAGGTTTAATGTTACTTTTGTTTTCTTACTTAAAGAAACTAAGGCTCAGGGGCACAGTAAGTGTAGAATGGAGTATTTGAGCTCAACCTGGTTCACTCTGCACATACAGCCTCGATGCAGTTGCTTTTACTTGTGGTTACAGTTCTACCCACAAGTACTGTGCTCTTTTCAATGTCAGGGCCCTTAACATATCTCAGGGCAGTTATTCTGCATATCCTGTCTTGACCTTAAGGGTGCAAGTGTGCCCTTGGGCAGGGAAACTGCAGTGGAAAACACGACTACCTCCCGTGAGACAAGAACGTGAGCGTGCAGAGAGTCATGCAGAAAAGAAGGGCGGGGTGGGTGGGTGGCCAGTTTCAGTCTGCTTCATGAAGTATGCCCGTAGGTCATGCTAAATAGATCATGAAGTCATGCATGTTCTTTCTTTCCATGGGTGCTGCCTTCCCGTCATGCTCCAGCTTGCTGGGACCCACACATCTGCTAGACAAACGCAGCCATTGGGAACAGCTCAGAAGCTTACTAAATATGCCTGTGTCATGGTAGGCAGGAGAGATGAGAAATGTGTTGAGGAAAGATTTCCCTCACCCCTCCCTCCTTCCCTCCCTCCCTCCCTCCCTTCTTCCGTCCTGCTCACCCTCTCCTTCTTTCCAACCCCATCCATAGTATTAGCCTCAGTACTATAATTTGGCAAAGTATGGCAGGAAAAAAAAATGTCATGAAGGAGAAATGCAGATTTGATACATCTGACCTTTCTTTTCCTCAGAACAATAAATGTCAAATAGCTTAAAATGACAGCTAGGGTGCCCAGACATTATTTATGTTCTTAAATATTTAGGCAAGAAACATAATTTTGGCTTGAGCCTCATTTGCATGAAGACCCTGACCTATGAGAACCACGAGACTTTAAAGGATCTATCACAAGTACTGATGTTTACATTGCAGAGAAGAGAGTGGGAAATAGAAACAGTGAAAAATCAGCACAGAATAGAAGTGGTAAATGATTCCTGGTAGGTAATGACAACATTTGATAACATCAGAAAAGTATTTTGCAGTCCCAAAATTGTGTTTGCATTTTTCATATCTGAGTAATGTGGCAATGTGGGATCCAGAGAGAGGCTCACAATCAATACGTCATCTCTCTTGATTAAATACAAAGCGCTTTAAGGTGTGTGTCTCCTTGTGTTATTTATCCTCATTTTACTAAAGATGTTTTGTTGCTAAAACAGAGGGAGAGATATCTTGCTCCCGCTATGTACATCCTGATAGAACTCTAATCCTTGAGCCCTGGGTGTGATGCTCTACTCAACCTTATATGTAATTAACATCAAAAGCAGCAGCATCCTTTTCAGCCTGAGAGGTGAAGTTGTGTGTGGTATGTATGAGTGTATATGTATGTATATATGTGTCATATGTGTATATGTGTGTGTGATATATGTGTATGTCTCTCTGTGTATATGTATGAATGTGTCATATGTGTGTATGTGTGTATATGTATGTGTATGTCATATGTGTGTGTATTTGTGTGTGTGTGTGTGTTTAAAGAATTGTAAGCATGAGCTAACTCATACACTGCTGAACGGACAGTATTACTTTGTGTCTAAAAGGAACCTGCCGTTAGTTCTGGGCTCGGTACCCAGCTGCAGAGTCCACTGTGGGGAAGGTCTTAGTCTCATAAGATAAGAGCCCAGATTCCCCTGCCCTTGGCATCATCACTTATAAAAACGGAGATCATTACAACACTTAAGGTGTGCAGCTTTTAGAAAGAGTGAGGACATTTCTGGAGTTTTGTCCCATGCTTGGCACATGGTTCAAGCACTGCAAATGTCACTGTGTGCTCTCTCTCTCCTAACTGTTGTCAATAGAGGAGTTAGTTCCCTTGTTTTGTGGCTTCTTTTCCATATAATCTGCCAGGATCTAATCATCTTCACAGTTAGAGTTTATCTCATAGAAAAGAAATGAGACACCTCCAGGACATTTTTTTTTTTTTTTTTTTGTCAAGTAGTTTTTCTGCCAAGTAGTTAAAAGCTGTTAGAAAACCATCTCTGTTCCACTGTCCATCACCTGCGGATTCTGCATGGAACATCAAGCCATGCTTCATTCACGACGAGAGCACTGAAACTGTGAGGAGCATTTCTTAGCTCTTCAGGCAGAGCTTCACCTTCAGAGCAAGAAGTGCTTCTCATGTCAATAACTAGTTGTGCAGTCCGAGCCTATGTAATCTGACTGGGCATCAGAAGGAACTGGGTGGGTGCTGCACTAGGAATCTTGGGATCAGGCTTTTCTGTGAGGATGTGCCTTGCTGTCTTGTGTGTACCTGGACAAATCACCTGAGGGTCGCAAGTCTTGGTTTGTGTCTTATCAAGTAAGTGAGTTCTAATCTTTTTCCATGTTATATCTGTATTCTGTATCAGTCTTCTGCGACTCTAACCTATTTCCTAGACAGGTGCAATAATATCTCTGGGAAGATGTTATCCCCCTAATCAGGTATTGAATCAATTAGAATTTCCCAGATCTGTGATGAGCAATGAGATCCTCCTCTGATCCTCATGTAATTGGTAAATAATAAGTTATGATAAGCACCCTTTACTTCTACTTTACCTCTCAGACTATGACAAGAGGGCGGATAGTTAAAAACATATCTACCCAGCAGGCGGTGCTTCTCTCGATGTACAGTGAACTCACTCAGGCTGCTGTGTTCAGATTGTTTATTCTAATATTTACAACTTATCAGATACTGGGGATGTGGACAGAGGTGATTGATTGATCAGTCAATTATTCTCTAGTCAACAAGTAACTATATGCATACACATACACACACAAACACACACATACACATACACACACACACACACACAATTATCCCTACCTATCTCTATATAATTATACGTCTTTTTCCTCACAGGGATAGTTTCTTTCTGTGAGTGTCAGAACTGAGGGTTGGCAAGTATCTGATTCATCCATGCCTGTGTGATAGATTCTAGAGGTGGGCTCAGTATTTGCTGAATCAATGGAAGAAAGAATAATGAATGAAAGAGGGGTATAAACATGATGTGTGCAAGAGGCTGCCTGAACAGCCCATGTCCAGTGAACCCAGGACATTTCCTATTATTTCTTTTGCTTACCTCTTAATGGCTTATTGACTCCTTCCTGAGCTCCAATTCTCCATTCAACAAATTACCATTAAGAATTTTGTCATTTTTCAGGCAGTGGTGGCACATGCCTTTAATCTCAGCACTATGGAGGGAGAGGCAGGTGGATTGCTGTGAGCTCGAGACCATCCTGGTCTACAGAGAAAATTCCAGGATGGCCAGGGCTAGACAGAGAGAACCTCTGTCTCAAAACAAAGCTAAACAAAGAATTTTGTCATTTTTAATAAATATTTAATTTTTTGTGTATGTGTGAGTGTATGTGTGAGTGCCTGCATGTTTCTGTGCACCACATGTGTGTGTAGTACCTGTGGAGGCCAAAAGAGGGAGCTGGAGTCTCAGAGGGTTGTGAGCCACCATGCTGGGACAGAAACTGAGTCCTCTGTAAGGGGACTTAGCTCTGCAGGTGCTTTTGCTGCTGAGCCATCTCTCCAGCCTGTGCTGAGAACTTTGTAAAGTTCTGCGTTAGTTAATTTTATCATCAGTGGACCAGATACCAGAGGAAACCCAACCTAAATGGAGGGAAGGTCTAAGTTCAATCTCCCACAACTTTCAGCTCCCAGCTCTTGGCGCTGCTCATTCTGAGTGGACGGCGAGACAGATCGTGGTAGTAGAAGCAGCTTATTTTCTGATTGGTGGGAATCAGAAGGAGGTGGGAAAGAGGAAGAAAGGCGGGGGTGGGGGGAGGAGAGAGACAGAGAGAGAACAGGAGAGGAAGAGACAGAAACAGAGAAAGACAGGGAGAGAGAGACAGACAGACACACAGACAAAGACAGAGAGAGGAGAGGGAGAGAGAGGGAGAGAGAGACAAAGAGCTACACAGGCAGAGACAGACAGAGAGAGAGAGAGACAGAGAGAGAGAGAGAGAGGAGCAACAGAGAAGAACAGAGAGATACACAGAGACACACAGAGACAGAGACAGAGACAGAGACAGAGACAGAGACAGAGAGGAGAGGGACAGAGGGACAGAGAGACAGAGAGACAAACAGACAAACAGAGACACAGAGACAGAAAGAGGAGAGGGACAGACAGACACACAGAGTCAGAGAGAGGGGAAGGAGAGAAAGAGTGACAGAAAGAGAGGGGGAAAAAGGAGGGAGGGTGAAACTGAAAGGGAGAAGAAGACAGACAGATGCTAGTGTGACGCGTAATCTTGATTGGCAACTTGATTGCATCTGGAATCAGCTGAGAGACGTACCCATGGGCAGGCTAGGCGTTTCTAGGAAGGACTGAGGGATGGGGGTGGCAGGGACCTAGGTCCAGGAACTAGCTGTGCTTGCCCACTTGCTTTTGCTTCTTCCTAGTGCCTGTGTCTGCCCCACTGTTACTGCTGGCACTGTCCTTTGCTGACAGTAAGAACTCAGCCTCTTTGGCCTTCCAATGTGGGTCAAAGGCTGGCATGTCTCTAGGAGTTGCCCGAGCTTTCAGTGCTGCCTTGGGGATGGTGAAGCATTCAGCTTTGCAGGCCAAATTGCTACCAAGTTCCCTGTCTCAACCCCTGCAGATAGCCCCCATCGTGTCAACCAATCTCATGACTTCCCCTTTGTCATATATATTCATTCTATTGCTTTTATTTTCTGAAGAATCCTGACCAATGTGACCAGGTCCCACCTTCAACAGTATGGACCACTGGCCTATTTCCTACAGCCACACCCTACCCCTCAAGTTCCCATCACTCAGAAATAGCAGCAGGAGCTGGAAGAACAAGTGTTCAACACATAAGCCAGTAAGAGAGACGTAACAAGTTCTAAAGGGTAAAGACAACAAAATGTGCTCTCCGACTTTAAAGAGCTTAGAATCTAATTAAAACAAAACAAAACAAAACAAACAAACAAACAAAAAAAAAACATGAGAGTTGGAGTCCGAAGTTGCAGGTTCAATACTTGACATGACCATCAGTTTTATGGTCTTCATTTCAGTTCTGTGAGTCCCAGTGAGGTCTGGGGATATTGGAAAGGGCTATTGGGAAGACCAAAGAAGGCAGCAGTATGAAATCAAAACATCACAGACATTACGTAGCTGTTTAAATAAAAGTAACTCAAGACTAAGGTTCCAGGGGCATAGAACAATGTGCAGGGATAGGGATAGAAGATTTATGCAGGGATCTGAGTCTTGTGTCTGGGAAGATGAATAGAGTTTGGATGGTTGGGGTGATAAGGTTCATCTTGGGGAATATGGGGAGTGTGTGTGTGTGTGTGTGTGTGTGTGTGTGTGTGTGTGTGTGTGTGTGTGTGTGTGTAACAGAGAGAGGGTGTCAGTCAAAGTTGATTGAGTCACATAGTCTTGTTCGAGTGCCTGCAATGAGCTCCATGCTCTCCTGGGTCCTCTGTGCCTGCAGAAGAGGTTTTGTGTTATGTACTTCAGATGCACAGGATGAGGTCAGGACCTTGGAGAACAAGCAGGGAGTGGTTAATCTCCTCATAGCAGGAAATAGGCAGCCTGTAGTGACCCAATGTGAGCATCATCATCTTAGGAAGTGGAGCTGCTAATGGGCTGCGGCTTGGATTGGTGTGGACATACTAGAGTCAGGATGCTGAGGCTGAAGTGGGAAGACTTTTAAGGGAGTAGATTAAAATGGGGTGAGAGAGGAAAGGGGTGGGGGGGGTGTGTGTCATTTTCTAGGAACACTTCATAGACCATGGTACCCAAGGCAGAAGAGGCAGAATCCAAGTGAGTCTAAAATTTTTTGCCATCAAGATTAGAATAACAATGGGAAGGAGAAGGGAAGACTTTGGGGAGGCAAGCTGAGTTCCATTGCCAGTGGAGGGGGAGATGCCAGCCCAGCTCCAGGCGGTGCATCTGCAGAGGATGAGAGCCATGAGACTGCCTGTGAGAAGCGTCAGAAGTCTGTGAGGCCTGGGGATTCAGGAGTCATCAACACAGAGACTTCTCATAAATTATGCACTTTACTTAGAACTTAATTTTGTGTTTTTTGGAAGATAAGAGAAATGAAAAGCTTGCTGAATTATGGATTATGCAACTGCACTAAAAGCAATTCTCCCCCCCAACCACTCCCTCCACAACCCCCCCTAGTGTCTCCCTAGTGAATTCTCTGCTCTTCCCTCTGATCCACTCCCCTCTTCCCTTCTTTGTAAACTGAGGGACACAATAACCTCTATTGCTGTCAGATCAGAGGATTGGCAGTGAAGGGATTAGGTGATCAGCAACATTCACCAGAAGACGCACGGATTCTCTTAGCCTCCTCCCCAACGCTGCCGCTGTGTAGATCAGAGTGTTGGGGCTTCCTCTGGAGAAAAGCAACCATTTATATTTATAGGAGGAAATGTTTAAAGAGCTAAATCCTCAGTTCCCTGGACAGCCCTGTTGTTTGATTTGCAGCTTTTCTTAAGTAAAGAGCCGATTCCCAACAACAGAGGAGCTGGCTTGGGAGATAATGTGATTCGACGAAGTAGGCTTCCAAACTTGGTAGACGATGGGCTGGAGGCCATGTCTCCTTCCATGGCACCACGCTCCGTCTGTGGCTCGATGGAAGCTCACAAGAATGGCGAGCGCAGCACTCAGAAGTTGGGTTTTCTTTGCTATAACCCCTCCTGGTGCTTCAAAGAGAAGGATTTGCTGTATTTTTCTAGACATCACAACCAGGAGCATTGGACTTGGCTTCAGAGAATGTTGGCAGAGATAGAAGAGGTGGGACATGAGGCATTGATACCAGGCATTGATACTACCTGAACGTCTACCATATGCCAGGCCCGTTACGGCCTTTCTTGTTCCATACTCACAGCTGTCTCATATAAGAGGCTCTGAGTGCTTGAGTGAATGGCTTGCCCAGGCTGTACAACCAGCAGTTGGCTAAAACAGAATTTGGCCCCAAGTTTCTATATCTGAGGGTCCCTTTCTGGTTCTAAACTTAAGTTGACTTCTCATCTCCATTAAATGGGAATTTTTCTTTAAAATAAAAAAAAAAGCTTGATTACCCACACCACAGGGTAGAGTTGGGTGAAGATCCAACTGGTTTCCTGTTTGTCTCCTTCCACACTGTCTCCCATTCCTTTTGTCCTTTTGCCCTTTTGCGTGTTTCTTTCGCTTCCCAGCACTGTCTCCTAGCAAAATAGCCCTTGTTCTCTTAACATTTCTCTGTCTTGAGGTGGGTGGAGCATGACTTACTGAGCATCAGGTCTTTCATTTTTCACAGTGTTCTGTGACCCCCTTTGTTGACCTTTTGTGAGTCCCTGTTGAGGGCATGAGGCCATAGATTCCATTTTCACTGAACTCACGTGATTGCAGAAAGACAGTGGATGGAATGCCTACAACATTCAAGCCATCACAGTAGGTGCTAGGAAAAAAAATATTTTGGGGTGGCTACTTTGAAAGCTTCTTCAAGTGAAAATAAAAATGTGTTTCAGTTTTAGATACCATGGCCAAGGAGAAAAAAAAATCAGCAAGGAAAAGAGCAAGGAGTAGCAGATTCTTGGTGGAAAAGGCAAGTGTGTCTTGCTGTGTGGCCTTGCCTTTCTGCCTCCATCTGTTATACGTCTAGTGCCTTGTCTGTAGCCATTTTTTTTTTAAACTGACATCTCTCAGGTGGCATGATCTCTGCATTTCAAGGCTTACTAATCTGGACAAGCTGGGAAATATGCATGGCCCTGAGTCTTTCAACAAGTTAGTTCAGCCTTATAGTGGGATGTTGCTAATGGTGGTGATTTAGGTTAAGGAGGAAGCAAGGGCAGCTCTGAAGATCAATTGAATGGATGCACGTGGAACAGCCACTACAACACTTGGCATATAGCTACGTGCATTGCAGATGTTGGTTTTGTGGTGATCATAGCCAGTTCACTGTCTGTTACAGAGCATTGGGCTGCAAGTAACAGACCTAGTTGAAAGTAGCTATGCAATAAGCAGTGTACTCTTTCATCTCTGAGCCTGGAGGTCATGTGGCTATATTCAGTAGCCAGGACAAGTCCAAGTACCCAGAGCCATGTGTCTTCCTACTTCCTCAGAGATGGTGGCTTCCCTAGGCCTGAAGATAACTACAGAAACCATGGCCATCTTCACTTATAGCCAGTCAAAGAGGCTAAAAAGGAGCATTTGTTGTTACTGTGTCCCTTTTTAAGAAAGAGGGAAAACAATCCCCACTTCGTGTATTTCTACTGGTGGCCCCTTTGTTAGGCGACATGACAAAATTGGTTTCTTGGAGGAACACCAGAATAATTTGCTCAGAGTCAAATGTGAGCATGCACCAGAATTGCCGACAGGACTTAAGACAAGATCTGGCTGGGCTCCATCCCCAGAGCTCCTGATTCCTGGGGTGGGGCCTAGGAATTTGCAATGCTAACAAAATTCCCTTCTAGTTTCAGGACCACATTTGAAAATCTATTGGCTCAAACCTCTCAGTCCCAGGGCAGTTCTTTTGAAGTACACTGATGCTCCAAACAAGACCAGAGTAGAGGCTGAGTTGGCAAGAAGGAAAGATCGGTTCATACCTTGGTGTAGGCTCCCTCTTCATTTAAAATGATAAAAGTCAGAGTCTGGACTACAGATTTGTCTGAACTGAAAAGAGAAGAAGCTTCTTGGTCCTGGTGCACAGACTTATGGGCGCAAACATTTTTAGCAACTGATTGTGAGATGGTGGTGGTGGCTTCTCCCTGCTCTTCTCTAATTCTCTCTTCTTCACCACAAATGTCAACGCCATCTGAAATGTCCCATGTACATGCATACGTGTGTGTGTGTGTGTGTGTGTGTGTGTGTGTGTGTGTGTGTGTGTGTGTGTACAGGTCAGAGGACAACTTTATGGGAGATGATGTTTTTCTTCCTTCCTGGGTTAGGGGATTGAACTCAGGTCATCAGAGTTACTTCACTGGGTGGCAAGCGCCTTTGTCTGCTGAGCCATTTCGTCAGGCCTTGGAACATCTTACTTTCAGAAGATCAAGTCTTTCATAGCCAGAGCGTCCCTCAGCTTGTTGGGCAGAAGGTCCCGATGGCGTTCCTGCTGGAAGCTGAGCAGCCACCGCCTCAGTCATCAGGGAGCTTGGGGCTGTGGTTACTTCTAAATGAGTGCTCATTATTGATGCTAATTGAACTTGAAGTTAATGAAAAAGGATTATTTTACAGGCCTTAAGTCGAGGCCAAAATTGTTATTACAGGTTAATTATTCTCCTTAAAAGGGACCATTACAGCCATGATTGTTTTTTATCAGCATTTTCTCTGGTGCTGAAAGAGATTTCTTCGAAAGCAGATTCTTGATATAATTAGTCACCTCATCTAATTCTTAATCACCAATCATTTCTCTTCAGATTAAGGTTAATCAGAGGGGCATGGGCTGGATACTCTGCCTTAATTGCATTTGATCAGTTTCAAAGTAACTCTTCTGCCTTTTGGTCAGGTGTGAGGCCGATCCCTTTTTCTAAAGATCTGGTGGAAGGAGTGGAGATCTGGAGATCACCCCATGGAGAAAACTGTCTTGTGTTCCAATGTCGCTGTCCTCCTCGCAGTGGGAAGCGGGTGCCCCTGGGGCCGGGGAAGGTGATGGGAAAGGATTCCCTGGGATTGTGTGGTGGACACTACACAATGTAGGAAATGGGTCTTCTTGGTCTCTTTCCTCTTCCATATAGTCCTTACTTTTCTGTCTCTTCCTCTCCTGCTTTTCCTCCTTTCCTAGCCTTGTCTTCCTCTTTCCCATTCTTCAGTCTTGTTTTCTCTGAAGTTCTTAATTCTTCCTTTGGGTCTATCTTGTTTCATCTTCTTCCCTATTCTTCCTCCATTCCTCTTGAGTACAAATGTATACACCTGACTAGATGCAATGGTGTGTGTGTGTTTTCCAGAGGCTGCTATGGGAAGACAACACTGACTAAGAGATGGTTAGGGGGGGCCTGGGGAGGGGGAAGGAGAGCAGGAGGGAAGGAGAGACTCTGATGGAGAAGGCTGTGGGAGTAGAACTGGGCTACACAGTGGTAAGAAGCCATCAATATGGAAGGAAGAGAGGTGTGATCAGCAAATTCCAGGGTAACTGGGAGGTGGAGTGTCTGAGCTTGAGTAATGCACATCTCACACCTTGCTGCTGCTGCTTCTAGGAACCACCACTGCAGTCTTGTGAGAGCTTCTGGAGGAAGCATGTTTTCAGAGGCCCTTCATCCCTCTTACTACCTATGCTGCCCACATGGATGGCCTCCACATCGAAAATACACAGCTCACTTCCTGTTTCTAAACATTTTTAAATTTTGTTTTATTTATAAGTGATATGTGAATGTATGTCCTTTCCTTGGTGTGTGTGCGTGTGTGTGTGTGTGTGTGTGTGTGTGTGTGTGTGTGTGTGTGTGTGTGTGTGTGTGTTTCACCATAGGTGTAGCCAGAGGACAACCTTGAGTGTTCTGCCTCAGGCAGCATCTACCTTTTTCGAATTTTTATTTTATTTTAAGACAAAGAATCCAGCAAGTAGACTAGGCTGGCTGACATTGAACCCCAACCATCCACGTGCCTCGGCCTTCTCAATGCTTGGATTGCAGCTCATGCCATCATATAAAGCTTTGTTCACATGAATGCTGAGTACTGAACTCATGTCCTCATACTGACAGAGCTCTTCTCCCAGCCCTCCTAACTTTATACGGCTCACTAATTCTCCATCTATGCTTACTTATACTTAAGTTTCCTTTCTCCAGAACATCATCTAGGCTCCTCTTCCCTTTGTAGAGATAGCTACTGTTAATTATCTATGGGTTGTTCTCCCAAATATTTTCCATGTGTTGACATAGGACTTAGGGAAACCTATTTTTATGATGTGACAATGATCATACACTGAATGCCTGCAGATGGTTTTTATTTTTCACAGGATAGTTTGGAGTAAACAAGTATGTTCTCTAGGGAAGAAGTATATTAGCTTGGCAGGGCTAGTATGATAAAATGTGACAGAATGAGTGGTGTAAGCAACAGATACTTATTTTCTTTTAACTCTTGATGCTGAGGTTCCAAGATCAACATACTGCAGGATTTCTTTCTCTTTAGGCCTCTCTCCTTGTCTTGCAGATGCCATGCCTTACATGGCCTTTTCTCCTCCCATAATTATCACTGATGTGTCTTCTTATGAATATACTAAAGCTGCTGGGTCACTCACTTCAGCTTAATTATGACTCCAGAAGTCTAATGGCCACACACATGGAAGATTAGGGCTTAAACTGATGAACTGGGGCAACATGATTCAGTCTGTAACAGCAACCAGCTCACCTCTATTCTGTGGTGTGTGAAGGCATTTCCTCTTTTCTTCTTTTAGGGGTAAAGTTTCCTTTTGTTCCCTCCTCAGCTTGGGAAAAACTGTCTGTACTTTATGTGACCTTTCACAGTCTCCTAAGACATGTTTCCTATGTCATACCATAGAGATGCTCATGCCCTTTTTGGTATTCCTCAAGAATTGTAATCCCCTGCCTGGAAGGGGCTTGGTAGCCCATTCTGTGTAAGAGACTGTAGCCTCATGCTTCATAAAATCTGCTCATGACAGGTCTTGTAGCTCAAACATGTAATCCCAGCTACTCTGGAGGCCAAGGTAGAAGGATTACAAGTTCAGGGCCTGCCTGTGCTACAGACTCAGTTTGAGGCGAGCCTGGACATTTTAGCAGAACCTTGCCTCAAAATACAAAATAAAAAGAGAGCTGAGCTACACAGATCCATAGTAGGACTGGGATCCATAGTAGGACTGGGAAGGGAAAGGAGTCTGTGAGCTCATCATGCCTTGTCCCTACTCTCTGCATCTAGCTGCTTTCCCACCAGCACACTTCCTCTTACTTTGCACAGAACAGTTTATGAGCCCTACAGGAAGATTTCCTTTCTTCAACATGTGGACACCCTATAGTAGCATTCAGTAAGTATCCCTTCCGGATGCAGAGACCCATGTTAGAACATTCTGGCACCGAAACAAATTGCTCCAGATATTCATGTAAGGCCAGAAAGAGAGGCTGGCCCCAAACCAGTGCCAGTGTTGTTTCTCTAGTCACTGAGGACCTGAGTCACGACAGTGTCACTCCTGTGGCCCTCTTTTTCCAGAACCCCACTGGCCAAAAGAAATATGGCTCAGGGGAACTGATGGCCAGCCGATAAGCTGGTAATTGACCAGACTGAGGTTCACAATTAATTGGTGAATTGAAATGGCTAGGGATGCCCTGAATTAAGCCACTAAAAAGACTATTAAAATGCAAATATTATGGAGGAAGAATAAAATAAGGAACTACAGCCAATGAAGCAATACTCATTTACAAAGCCCGTGGATTCTATTCTACATTATTTAATCAGTTGCGCAGTATGTCTCTAAAGACACCAGGAGAGAGCAGAGCCAGGCTGTGGTGTAACTAGCTCACAACCACACAAGGATCCTGGGAGCCACCTATTCCTGCTTCCCTTCTCAAGCCTTGTCTCCTTGCCAAGCCATTCAGCCTTAATAACTTACAACTCACAGCCCATTCCTTTTTCAAGGGAAGCGTAGTCTTTTAACCCTTGTCCACTTCTGGTGCCTTTCAGAATGAAAAAAAGATTTCCTAATGGCATCGCTATTCCTCCCTGAGTGGGCTGCTTTCTGATGTCACCCATCTTCAGTGCAAAATGCCGTCCCAAGAAATAATGCCTAGAGCTAATTAAGGCTTTAAATCATCTCTGAGAATTAGAACCAACCAGTGGCCCATGTGTGTACTTTAGTAACTTCCATACTGAAGTCTTGGCCATCCCTAGGCATAAAAACTACATTATGTTTTAAGACCTGATTCAAAAATTCATTATCGGTAACGATGGAACCTGTTATTGTGTCTGAACATAGGATAGGACATACCAAGGTTTCACCATAGATGGCAATGGTAGGACACATATAGTTCTCCTTGATAGCTAAATAAATACAGATTTTTGTAGAAAAACACTGAGCCCCTCACAGTATATTTGATGAAGACTGAAGAAGTGTAAGTGCATTGTGTGTGTGTGTGTATGTGTGTGTGTGTGTGTGTGTGTGTGTGTGTGTGTGTGTGTGTGTGTGTGTGTGTGTGTGTGTGTGTGTGTGTGTGTGTTTTCTCCCTAATATAAAAGCAAGATGTTTGAGAATTGAAAGGGAGCCTGGAGTCAAGTAAAATACTGCATTTCAAAAGATGCTTAGGAGGAAGAATGCAACATCAATACCATCCCTTGCTTTGTAAATCTTATTTTTCAGAAACAGAAGAAAAATGCCCCGGATTGGAAGTCATGCCACTTGGCTTCTTGCTGGTCTCTCAGCTCCGTTATTGATGATCTTAAGAGCTAACATTATCATCAAGCTTAACATTGGGTTAGCCTACATCCCTGCCAACAACCCTTTGAAGGGAGTAGTGTGACTCATTTATCATTCACAGAGGCTTAAGGAGGTTATCACATGCCCAAGGGTCTTACTACCCTTGATGGAACTGGAGCCTGTGCTCCCGACTCCCAGACTCCCAGCATCTGCTGATGGCCCTCATGCTGTTGTGCCTCCCTTGACCAGCATGGGCACAGGGAACTCTACCACAGGCCATGAGAGAGGATGTGTGGCCTTGCCCTAGAGTGTGTAGACCGGTACATCTACGTTCCTTTTCTAGATGCCCTGATCTTTTTGTACTGTAAGAAAAGCTTCTGCATCCTTGACAGCACTTTGAATTTGAAAATTTATGATTGCCTAAACTGTTTGCAATACCTTGTAGTCTTCCATTTCTTTATTAATAGTATTACCCACACTCTTTCATTGGAGGACTGCCATGGGCCAGGCGCTCCGATTACGGTTTTTACAGGATACTTGAATTTAGAATCCATACTAGTTCAAGAGAGACCACAAGATGGAAAAGGAGGAGGCAGAGGCTGCTTTGTCCAAGGCTATTCATCTTGTGGAGGCTGGACTGGGATTTGGATCCAGCTCTCAACCTTGTGCTTTTCCTCATGCAAACACACTTCTCCAGCGTCTGCTTGTGACGTTTAAAAAGTTCTGCTCATTTAAGTCAGCTAAATTCTTGTCATTGAAGACGCTGGGGAGAGGAGCCTACATTACTGGTTGTATTTAAGCCCGTACAACAATCTGCTTATAATGGCCATGACTGTGCGGCAGGCAGAGAATTCAGACCTGTAGACAGCATAGTCCCTGACCCTTGGTGTCTTTGAAGCTGATGATGCCTGTTGGAACCTTCCTAACACTGAGAGTTAAGGTTGAAGCTGACGATGCCTGTTGGAACCTTCCTAACACTGAGAGTTAAGGTTGAAGCTGACGATGCCTATTGGAACCTTCCTAACACTGAGAGTTAAGGTTGAAGCTGACGATGCCTGTTGGAACCTTCCTAACACTGAGAGTTAAGGTTGAGCCGCAGTGAAATCAGTGCATCCAACTCAGGAGGTTGTGAGCAATAAAAATAACAACCACAAAAAGAACAAATGTTTACCTCTTTGTAGTTTCCCAGGATGCTTTGCATTCATTATCTTCATTTGATAAGAAGGAGAGAATAATGGAGCAAGTTGGAAGCCTGCAAAAGTATAAGATGACAGTGAGCCTGCAAGAGAGAAACTTGGAGCTCTGAGAAAAAGGAGCAGGGTCGCTGGTCAGAAGCACACGGGCTTATCTTTAAATACCTGATCAGGGAGGCAGCTGAGAGGCAGATAAACGTTAAAAAGCCCATGAAGCTTAGGGATAAATGGAGCTGTATTTTTCTGAATGGCAAGTAGCTGAAATCCTAGGGCTAGGGAGGGTAAGGGTAGAAAAACTCAGATGTTATGGCCTGAGAAATATCTTCAAAGCTGTCAGGCAGCAGGCACAATGATGGCACATTCCGACGGGCCCAGAATAGATGAGGCAGGAAATCAAGGGTGGGAGTGGGAGTGGGGGGGGGGGGGTAGGGTGGGAAGAGTGTTATGGTCACTAGAAGGCGCTGTTGTGCTCTAGAGGGCAATGGGCTGCAGGAGTTTATAAAGCAGTGTCAGCAGGGCTGTGGGCACAATGGATTTGACTATGCCTACTGTAGAATGCCTCAAAAACTGGGCTTGTGGGCACTTATACTATGCTGAAGATTTACAAGTAATTTTCTACCCCACCCCTCAGGAGCTCATTTGAATACATAAATAAAAACGATCGGCGAGAGGTGGGATGCGTGTGAGAAGGGCAGAGGGTACCTCTGATTCCATTAGTACACACAAAGGCCGCCTGGACTGAAGCGAGCCTGGGTGCTGGCTGGTGCCGATGGGCAGTCTCAAGTCCTATTTCTGCCACCTGTCAATCATGTAATCAACCTTTGCAGTTCTTAGCCTCCAGGTTTGCTCAGCCTCAATTCTCTCATCTGGAAAAGAGAGACAATAATAGCTCAGTAATTACCTATTGTCTAGATGGTGAGATTTGTGATCGTAAAGCTCTCAGGGCAGGGGCTGTGCAGGCTAAGTAGTCAGGGCCGGGCATCTGGGTCATACTTTACACGGCAACAGAGGAAGCTTGTGGCACAGAGTTTTCACATGGCTGTGTTGCACGGATGGTCAAACTCTTGATGTGTGTCAATAGTTTCATGTACTGCTTATTTGTGGAGCTGGTTGGTGCTGCTGGAACACTGTTGCCTCTGCTCTGGGAGGTCGGGTTGCTTTACGCCTCTCTCATTCTGTGATCAGGAGAAGAGTAACACCCGTCATTTTTTTTTTTTTAATTTTAGTAGGTTTTATTGATTGATTGATGGCTGTTTGATTGGCTGATTTTCATGTGTGCACACATTCACATGTGTGAGCGCTGGTATGCCTGCCCTTGCATGCATGTGGAAATCAGGGGACAAGCTCTGCTGGTGGTCTTTGCCTTCTGCCTTATTTTGAGATAGGTCTCTATTGGTTTTCTGTCATATGTGTTATGCCAGCTGGGCTGTGAGCTTCTGGGGAGTCCCCTCTCTACCTCTCAGTTTACCATAGACTTGTTGGGCTTACAGACACACATACTCTTTGTCCGACTCTTTCTTATGTGTGCTCTGGGAATTTGAAGTCAGGTCCTTAGGTTTAAATGGCAAGTGTTTTTCCCCACTGAGCCATCTCCCCAGTCTTCCTAGGTCTCAACATTATCATGGCAAAGGAGACTAGTGAGATGAAACTCTGGAGGGTCTCTGCACGGGACCGCCTGCACACATCCCAGTTGGAAAGAGAACAAAGCCAATGTCAGCATTCTCCTGTGGGAGTTGATGGGGGGACAAGACTGGGCATTGCAGGGCAGACCGAGAACCTACCTCAAGACTCCACGTAGGAACATGGAGCAGATCTGTGCTAACCAAAGTGAGGTTTCCTGAAGTAATGGATGTGGGCTCAGAGAGCAAGCTTCTGATAACTCTTCCTCTTGACCTTCTTGCATGGAGGAGAGCAGGATGTCAGCATGGCTGTGCCCAAATGCTCTCTGCCCCTATTCTCTCAGGTCTACTTTCATTTGAGCCTTTACCTATGGCTTGGTACCAACCTTGGGAACTGGGGGTCTGGACTGATGGCATGCCAGTGTCACCCCAAGCAGTTGGATAAAAATGCTAACGCTTGTTTCTCAGGCAGCGTCAGCATTCGTTACCTTCTTATAGGTCTTACAGTTCTCCACAGAACCATAAGATGTTCTTTATGGGCCTTAGATTTGTCTATTTAAAAGTAGGTTGTGGTAGAGTGATCTCTAAGGTCATTTCTACTTCCTATGGTCTGTGGCCATAATGGTGGGACAAATGAAGAGGAGGTGTGCCTGAAATACTTGGTCTGAAACGCATTAATGTACTTAAGTGTTAATCCCAACATTGTGTTCACTTAAGACTTATTGCTCCTAATATTACAAATGGACTATCA
Source organism: Acomys russatus (assembly GCF_903995435.1). NCBI lineage: Eukaryota > Metazoa > Chordata > Mammalia > Rodentia > Muridae > Acomys > Acomys russatus. The sequence goes on from NC_067137.1 coordinate 21,092,048, forward strand.
CCGCTGAACATCTTCTCTTTCCCCAGGGTGCTCGCTTCTCTTACCCTCCTTTCAAAATGTCCACCGCAAGGGCTACATGGCATGCCTAGAGTCCGCCTGACTGACTTTTCTCTTTGTTGAAGTACATGAATCTCTACCTACCAAGGACTTAGGAATAGCACGATATGACAGGTATACGGAAGAAGACGCTGCAGGGTAAGAAGTCCCGTCTTCTAGTGCACAGGGGGCTCAGGAGGGAGCTGAGTCTGTACAGGGCTTGCTGCTCAAGTGTGAGGACTTGAGCTCAGACCCTCAGAGTCCAGTGCTTCGTGTCTCTCACCCCTGATCTGGCGTGGCAGAGACAGGGAGGTCTATGGAACTGCTGGCCAGCCAGAGAGGGTGAGCTCTAGGCCAGTGAGACACCCGACCTGGGTGAAGATGGAAGGTGTCTGAGGAACTATGCCTGAGGTTGAGATCTACTCTTTACATGTACATGTGTACACATGTCTACATACAGAAGGAAGGAAGGAAGGAGAGATAGAGTGAGAGTGTGAGTGTGTGTGTGTGTGTGTGTGTGTGTGTGTGTGTGAGAGAGAGAGAGAGACAGACAGAGAGAGAGAGAGAGAGAGAGAGAGAGAGAGAGAAGAGAGAGACGAGAGGGAAGAAGGAAGGATCTAGAAAATTTTTAGAAATTCAGGTTTCTGCCAAAGGCATTTAGTGATTTTCATGTTCAGGCTTGCTTGCCTAAGTTAAGAAATAACTGTAATTAAAAAAAAAAAAAAAAAAAGAAAGAAAGAAAAAGAAAAAAGAAGAAAAAAAAAAAAAGAAAGAAACAACTGTAAGACACAATCCTCTTCTAATGACATAACAGCCTGACTACTTGGGAATAAAATAACTTTCATAAACAGCTAAACTAAAGTGCAATGGGGCGGAGGGCATGGCTCATGGAGTCTTGGCTAGAGTGAATGCCTGCTAAAAGGCAGGGAGCAGCTTGTCTTTCTCAGGTTTGTGGATAACCAATCGGTGCTCAGCTGAAAGTACGAATGGCCTGCAGTTACTTGTTTAGGAGACTAGAGTCTTCTGGACATGCGTTTTTTTTCCCCTGGTATTTTTCTGTAATGTAGTATTGTAAGCATCCTGCTGTCTTGTTTCTATCAGCCTGTTTTCACAACACAGTCCACAGGAGCCGTTTGTTCTTTTCCTCTAACAAGTCAGGTCATAAGGAGGTGAAGGGACTCTTTGGTCTTGCAGAACTAGGAGCACCAGAGCCTAAACTCAGCAGGGCCCCCCACCTCCCCTCCTCACCCCCCACCCTCCCCACCCCCACCATCTCTGTCCTGTTTTCTTTCTTTCTTATTATCTCCTTCCAGTTTTTCCTCCCTTCCTTCTGCAAAGAAGCCATTGTAAGGCTCTGGAAACACTTTGCTCCATCCAGGCCTTTAAATGTTAATGAGGCAGAAAGGAGACAGGGCTTTCAGGAAGGAGGCCACCAGATTCGTTTTCTATTCAAAGTTACCTTTCCATTCAAATTAACTCCTGCCCATTGGTCTTCGGACAGGTTAGAGATGCAACTCCAAACCTCTCACTTTTTTTTATTGGTTTGATATATTGAGACTGTCCTTAGGAATTCACTTGGCAGTCTTTCAATCAAAACAAATAGTATGTAAATCTACTTTTATACCAACAGTGAGTTTCCAGGAACTGGAAGTCAGGTTGCTGAGTTCTATAGAAACAGTGGCCTCCTTTCTCCCTTCCCTGTCCCTCCCTCTGTCTCACCCTTCCTCTCTCTTTTCTTTGGTTTGTTTTTAGGTTTTTGTTTGTTTGTTTTTTTGTTTTTAGAGACAGGGTTTCTCTGTGTAGGTTTGGCTGTGCTGGACCCCCTTTGTAGACCAGGCTGGCATCAAACTCACAGAGATCTGCCTGCCTCTGTCTCCCTGAGTGCTGGGATTATAGGTGTGCAGCACCCGGCCTGGTTGTTGGTTTGTTTTTACAATAGATCTTAAGCCATTCAAGCTGGCGTCAAACTTGCCATGTAACCAAGGATGGCCTTGAACTCCTGATCCTCAGGCCTCTGCCTTCTTAGTGTGTGCCCCCATACTTAGCAGAATGATTTTTCTGATCATGAAGAAGCTCATTTAACACAGTCTTTTTTTAAAGTGGTTTTTGAATGGAGGGTAAAAGACTCAAAAACTGTGGGTAAGAGGAAGCTCTTTTGGGGAAATTACTAGGAACTCACAGACACCTTAGGTTTGACTCCCATGAAATTAGAGTGCCTGAGAGCTAATTAGGCACACTGAAAGGAAGACGCTTAATCATTTCTTTCATGTAAACTGCAGTATAAGATTTCAAGACCATTGCTACCCATGAGCCTCTGTTGTGAGGGTGGTTCAGAAGCTGATTGGCCATCTTTGGGAGCTTGACACAGGGCAAAGCCTGCTCAGATTTTGGGTCTTATGAGGAGAGCAGACTACAACATGTTAGAAGGTCTGTAAAACTGCCATGTTGGTTTCTATCCTCAGCCCCTGCTCTGGGCTGTGTTAAATTCTCAAAGCAGCAAGTAAATGCCAGTGTGTAGAGTTGCATTAACACTGGTGATTAGTTGAAACAAAAGGTACGCTTTTATAAAACAAATAAATCAATTGGCTGATGTGCTCAGTGTCCCCAGGCTCAACCCTTCTTACCTAGGAATAATGATGAGAGCTACATTTTATCACCAGAAAACCAACATCAATATTTATTGGTTAGTCACTAGCTGAGTCACAGATGCCACCTGAGTCACAGATGCCGCCTGTAAACCTGTAGCGTGTCTGCTTCTCACAGCTATCTGTCTTGGACTCACTGTCTACCTAAAGTGGATATTGGTGGGGAAAAGTACCCAGAAGGCTTTCTGATTACCTGACCTGACATCCTCATCTGCCAAAGGTTTCCCCTCTAGCCATTTTGGGACTCTCTTGTGAGACCTAAACACAAAGAGAAGTTTTGTTTTGTTTTGTTTGAAATAAAGATCTTTGAATATAACAGCCTTTCTTGTAAGGATGAGAAAAGACTGGCCAGCTCAACTTTAAATTAAACGAAGCGTCTAGAGAATAAGACAACCAACAGAAATAGTAAGAGACAAGATTTCTTGGTACAGTGGAAGATACAGCATGATAGGTTGGCAAAAATCCTTCCTTATTTAAAAGATAAAATGGTCTTAACAGTATCAACATCACTTGGGAGTTGGCTGAAACATAGAAGTCCTGGCACAACCTTGGACCTTAGGAACCAGAGACTATATAAGGGTCCCAAGGCTTCTGTTTAGTGATGTAAACTCTATTCTTTTGATATTCCTGTCATTGATAGCCAAGGATTCTTTCTCTTCTGGAATGGATCTGAGTAGTCTGTGACTATTTTGCCCAACGGTGTGTGGTATGACCTTGAACTTAGGTTAGGAAAGGCTATGCCACTTTCTCTGGCTTCTTAAGATATTTGTTTTAGACAGGAAGCCACTTTTGCTTAATGGTCCCAGCTGAGTCCAGACTTCTAGCCATCTTGGTAAGATTAACAAACAGATGAGTGATGCCACCTTGTGACCTGGTCTATGCTACATGAAACGGAAGAACAGTGTCACTAAGCCCTGCCTGGATTTCAGAGCCACAAAAACTCATGAGACAGAATTGAATGGAGAAAAGTTTATTAGGCAGCAGAATACCTGGCGATACTAAATGCTCAAAAAAAGCACAGGATGGAGCAACAGTAGCAGTCCGCTGGGGGAAGCTGGGAGCAGGCAGAGGTGAGGAGGCAGTCTCCCTTCTTTTGTCACAACTGTGTCATCACAGGATGATTTCCGATGAGAATTTTAAACCTGACCTCTGTTAAGCCTCCATGAGACATGGAACTCAGTGCTCCGTTATGCTCTATCAGCTAATTGTCATCTTCCTGTGTGGTGAACGTGACAGTAGGATCAAGGGGCTGTAGAACTTGTCTAAGACAGATCAGTTGGGCGTTATGTGTAGGTCTATCTTGAAAACCTCTTTTCCTCCAGCTTTGGTGGCACTAGGCTGAGGTGAATTTGTTCTCAGACCTGACAAAGTGCTGTTAGCTAAGGGCACTTTTCCCTCTGTCCATTCCCTGAGAGGAAATGGGCACAGCCAATGCCACCGGCCTGAGGTGTTTTGTTTTTGTTTTCTTCTATATCCACTTTTTGATCAATGGGATGACAAAGGCGAATTTACAGGTTACCAGAGGGGTCCAGAACATACGTGCTAGATTGTCAGGCAATGGACTCAAATGTAATTTTGGTGTAAATGAAAATTCATGCTGTTCTTGAAGGAGTGGCTGGTTCTCCATCTAGGCTTTACCCTTTTGAGCGTTAATTACTTGCCTTCTCAGTTTTCCTGTTTTGGAAGAGGAAAAAACTTCATTGAAGTGTTTTTCTACTAAGCACCCCTGCGAGTGCGGTCTCATACCTGACACTTCTGGGCAACGCCAGGGCAGATAAGCTATGGCCTCCACCTTCAGGAACTCACTTTCATGCATCTGTGAACATCACAAGGCAAAGACCAGGAGTGATCATCTGACATGTCCAGGGAGCTTCTCTGGAGAAGGTGACCTAATGTGGGCACTGAACAGCTCAGGAGGCCCGGGAGATGGCCCGGATTGGCTCCCGGCATCCTCACGGTGCCTCACAACCGTCTGTAACTTCAATGGGCACCGAGCATGCACATGGTGCACACAGACACGTGGGCAGACACTCATACAGATGAAATAAAAATAAATATTAAAAACTGCAGGGAAAGAAAGAAAGCATTCAATGGACAGGCGAGTTGAAAGGAAAAGCCACGAGAGAGGAGGAGACCAGGCAGGAGGCGATTTGCAATTTGCTACTGGGTTTCTTTTATTTGCCTGTGCTCCATCCTCCCTTTGCCCAGCTCCTCCCTGCTTTGCCTCAGTCCTTTTGCCATCTATTTCTTCCCCCTCTCCTCCTCTTTCTCCCTGTTTTCCTTCTATTCCTTTTCTCGCTCCCTTCTCGTCTCCTTTGTAGTACCAGAAATGAGTCTCAGGGCGTAGCCCATGCTGCGTGAGCTCTGTACTACTGAGCTGCTTTTCCTTGGGACTTTGAGCTGGAGTCTCACTGCACAGCCCAGGCTGCTGTTGAACTTGTGATCTTGCCTCCTCCCCTTCAGCACTAGGACCAATGGAGCATGTCTATGCCCAGCTCTATTTTCCTTACTGTCACACCTTTATGTGTCACTACCACAGTTCTGGAAGGTGTTTTTCCTCAAGCCAAGGTTTGTCAAGAGGGTACAACAAAGGTTAGAAATCATTTACAACCTCATCTGCTTCATGGCAAACTCAGGCATGATTATGATTTCAACGGTTTCATAGACAGTGTCCGTTTTGTGGACAAATCAGGTGCCGTGTGGTGGTGTGGACACAGTTCTCCGCCAAGCTGCTGAAGAGCTGTGGAGTTGGGTAGGTGGGTGTAGCAACACAGTGTTCCCATCTCCTAGGACTCCTGTGCCATCTGGGGCAAGGAAGTGGGTCTCCGTGAATGCTTGAAACTGGTGGGGATGGAAATGATAGGAATTGGAGGTTTGGGGCAGGGGGAAGTGGAAAAGCCCGGGTAATGGGAAAGTTTTTCTGAGACATAAACACAGGGTTGGACTCTTTTTTTCCCCCAGCCTTGCCTTTGGAACATCATCTGCTCTCTCCATCCCAGCCTGCTCTTTTGTAAAGCACAGCCTCAGCCTCTGGGGGCGGGGAGGATGGAGGTGGTCAGAGGCTGTTGTGTCTGGATGAGCAGACAAGGGAGCCTTTCCTGTGGACACAAAAGTTCGCTGTGCCCCACAGTGCTGCCATACCCATTGCTCCGAAGTCGGTCCAGCCCCTCCATCTTCCTTCTTTCCTGTACAGCATAGGGCGCCTGCTCTTTGTAACTCCTCTGAAAGCACCAAGCCGCCAATCAGGAGAGGGAAGATCATAATTAATGATAATAGCTTGGTTTTAATTATAGCGATTTAGCAAGTTAGCAGAACAATTCCAGTAACGCAGTGTGACACTGAATGGGGCAGCAGCAGCCTGCTGTTTCCTTGAGCAGTTCGCAGTGTGCCCCTGGAACTTTGCAAGGCACTGCTCCCTGAACTGGAAGGATTGCAAGTAAAAGTTAGGAAGATGACACCCTCCTTTTCCAACAAGGATGCTCTTCCTTACCTTGCTCCATCTCATTTGCAGGTACCTTTGTCAGGACCCAGTGGCTATGATGTTAACTACAGACCTTTATCCTTTTGGGATACAGGCAAGACCCAGGATATGATTTTAATGTTAAATCTCCACCTAGAGGCTTGTGTGTTCGAACACCTGGTTTTTAGCTGGTTGCTCTGTTTTGAAAGGCTGTGGAACCTTTAGGAGGCAGAAGTGGGTCACCGAGGATGGATTTTATAGCACAGGCCTGCTTCTTATCTGCTTCCTGACTATGTGACGGGGCAACGCAAAGGTCTTCTTCTCTGCCTTCCTTGCCATGGTGGACCGTAACCCCTTGAACTGTAAGCCCGAATAATCTCCTGCTTCCTTAGCTTGTTTTATGTCAGGTACAGCAGCAGCAGCAGCAGCAGCAGCAGCAACAACAACAACAACAACAAAGAAGCTAATATAATTTGTAACAGTTAAGCCCCTTCATGGAGCTACTCATCTGTCCTTGGCTCAGCTCTCTGTCCAGGTCCTATCTAGACTACTGGTAAATTAGCAGTGCAAAGAACCTTATGAACTGTTAATATAGAGATTCCCCAAACATTTTGAGGTCAGAAGACCTGCTGTAACTGGAAGGGAAGAGTGAAAGAATGGCCACAAAGCCACGTTTCCTCATTATTGCCCCAAGGAACTTAAAAAAGATAGTTCATCACTTATTCTTATTTTTCTGAGACAAGGTCTCTTGTAGCTCAGGCTGTTCTCAAAACCATTATGTAGCCAGGATTATCTTGATTTGTTAGAAGTCCTCCTGTCTCTTTCTTCTAAGTGCTAGGATTGTGTGCATGTGCCACCATGACCAGTTCGTGTGGTTCTAGAGAATCAAACTCAGAACTTTGCGCATGCTAGAAGAAAATTGTATCAACCGAGCTCCAGCCCCAGTCACCTGAAGATTTATGGGGTGGAGCACAGGGAAAATGTGGCCAATTAGATATTATGGAATTAGACTACTGTTTTCATTCTCAAGCATATGAACTCATAAGCCCGTTTAGGCTATTCCTTCAACATTGAAATTCAAAATCTCCCTATATATCTCTGGAGAGGACTATAATAAAAAGTAGGTGCTAGGCAGGTCTTGGGGTTGGGGAGAGCCAATGAGTTAAAGGCTTTAGGCTCTGGTCTACAAAGAGAGGGTCTATAGCTTTCATCTACGTCTCAACAAGGTCTGTAACCCCTAATATTTAAGAATCACTGCCATGAGGTTACTCCATGTCAGCGAAGGGCTCTGGCTCCTCCCACCCCAGGCCAGCAAATTGGCACCATCCTCTGACTCTTGCATCAACTTTTCCAGTGATCTCTAACATCATGGCTCCTTTTGAAATGGCCACAGACAGGCTCAAGATAGAACCTGGCAGGCAGCAAGAGCACAGAACAGGTACAGAGTAGGTGGGTCTTTTTACCATAGCCAGGAGATTTTCTCTGAGAGATGACTAAGTGGCCTTGTCATTAATGAGGCAGACTTCTCTCTAAGGATGGGCTGGCAGAAAAGATGACATTTCCCTATTCTCTCTCTGACAAGACAGCAGCCCTGCATAAATGTAGAAGAAATTTGTAAGATGGGGTTCTCAGATGTGCTTTAAACCTGCCCTGGGACAGTGGCTGTCAGAGGAAACCATCTCCCATCTCCGTGGTGATAGAGTTGGATTAGCATCAGGTGACAGTGAAGTGATACCTGATCCCTTTGAAATACTTCATATGGCCTTTCTTCTCTTCAGGCAGAACAGTCCAGGTGGTTTCTGCCTAGCTTCTCAACAGAATTTTTACAGGGAACTTACTGGTTGCTGCTTGACACAGAAGAGAAAGTTTTCCGTGAAAGAATGACTTAGGTGTGGCAACCATACTTCTGACTCATTAGTAGGCACATTCTCTTTGTTTCAAAGAATGGCCACTCTGTGCTTTGTGGGCTAAGAGGTGGGTGAAACAAGTTGCCCATCTTTTGAGACAAGGGATAGGCTATTGTTTAGAGGACATCCCTTTGAGGGCCCCCTGGGATGCAAGAGGACCTGTGGGATTGGCTTGGGAGGGAGAAAGCATTAGAATAAGGACTTGAAACAAAGTAGTTTAAAGAAGACTTCCAGCTCATAGAGTGTAGTGGGGTCAAGGGTGAGATGAGGATTACACCCAGAGGTCAAGTACGCCCCTTAGCCCTTAGCCTCAGTCACAGGTAGTTCAGTGACACTGCCATCCCAATCCCGCCCCGAAGAAAGAGGTGTGTGTTAGCACATGCTCGCTGTAAACCTTGTGCCTTGTCAGTGACTACCGCTTGGAGAAGGCAGGGGCACTTTTAAATAGGAGCATTCCTTTTATCAGATTCTGTCCAACCCAGGAATGTGGATCCGAGGAAGGATTCTGTTCTCTGAATGAGGTTTGCGACTTCTGGCAACCTCAGGCTGTTTGTGGACCAGCTACCTGTATGCCCCCAGCAAGGGAGAGCTCATTGTCTTGATTCTGAGTTCATGGTGCCTGTGATTCTAGAGTTAAAGGATGCTGGGTGGAGCTGCCTTTCCAGAGGGAGCTTGGGCCTGCAGGCTAGTGCTTCCTGCCATCAGCCTAGATGATGCCTACTACTCCTGCACCCATGGCGAGACCCCCCAAAAAACCACCAGGACTCGATACTGATGCAGTATACATGAGGACCTTTAATTGACTCAGAGCTGGGCCCCAGCCAGCGTGCTGTTTCTGCACAGCCTTTAGCTCTGGCTCATTTCCTCTATCTGCTCTTCAACCTTGCTCTACATCCTGGATCCCTGGCCAGGGTTATTGCGTGATGTCTCCTTCCACTTGGGCTCCCTCGTCACCTAGCTATGCATTCTGCTGTGCTGTGGCCACTGGACTGGCCACACTCTTGTCCTTTGAGCACTTTTCTCCTTCATACCATGGAAAGGGTCCTCCTTCATCACAGTGATGGGAAACTCATTGCAACTTCGCAGGTCTCAGGAGTGACCTGGTACCAGTGGTGACATCCAACTCTGAAGGTAGAGTTTACTCTGTCTCCCACATTGAGGTATGGCTAGGAGAATGGTAGGAAACAGGAGAGTCTACCACTTTCTGATCAGGTGATTGTATCTCTCTTCTGAGTCTAGGAAGGAACCCAGAACCCCACTGATTGCATCAAAATCAAGGCTGACTGAAGTTGCATTAGAAAAAGGCCTAGAAGGGACAGCCCCGCTGATTTGCCTAGGAACGATGTTAACAAACAAATCAGGCTTAAAGTTTATAGTTTGTAGGCCACTGAAGCTCAGATAAGTTAAATGACCTTAGAGCCTCTGTGTCTTAATGTATACAATGCAGATGATTGCAGAAGTTTTATCAAGTTAATGTATACGGTGGACAGTGCGCTTAATGCAAGGCCTGGGTTGTCACAGCTTCCATTATTTTTGCCCAGTCTCCTGGAGGCCTAATTTCCCAAAAGCCCATAGCTTTCTCCTTTGTCTTTTCTCTGATTTCTGTGCCTTTCCATCTTCCCAGTGTATAGAATGCTGCAGCTCCACACTGCCATTTCTCAGAGGCAATCAAGTCCCTTTACAAATGGTAAACAGGTGGTTTCTTGGTAAACAAAAAGCTGTGGGCTTGATTTATCCTGCAATCTAACAAAATGAAAGAGACAGCTTTTGATCCCATACAATAGCAGTCGAGCCTTTCTTACTGAACAATGTTCTTCTCAGCTTGGGTCCCAAGTTGGCACGGATGGGATAAAGGCCCTACAGATTGTAGTAAACAGGTGTGCCCATTAACACTCTGTTCTGGTGGTCATGTCTCTTTTGGATCAGGAAGGATCCAGAAGCCTGGGGCTGAGAAGAAAGAGGAGGAGCTTCTTTACTGTGGTTCCCTGGGATCACATGCCAGCCAGACATTCTATAGGGGAGAGGGATCCCCCTGGATTCTCCTCCCAAACCAAAAGCAGCCATATGGAACACCCCTCTCACCTTGAGGCCTTGTTTGTAAACTAGTGGCAGTTAGAATAAAGTCAGTATATAGGTTGAAGTGAGAATCTCTACCTAATTTGCTCTGCATTCTGCGAAGTTGAGAGCCTTGTGAAGTCTTGTGAATTCACTCCATAAACCAAGGGCCAGCTTTCCCACTGAACGGTCAAATGAACAGTTATTTCTTTAATAGCTACTATGTGCCAGGCAGCTTTGAGGCAAAAGGGACATAGAACAGTGAACAAGACGGAAAAAAAAAATCTCCTGCTGTCACACTGTTTACGTTCATTAGGAAGTGCAGACAATAGCCGAGAGACACATAGCAGGTGGTGATAAGCATGGGAGGGGGCGCAGAGCCCGGTGAAGGACAGCAGGTGATCAAGGGTACTTGTTCACAGAGGATGAGTAGAAAAGACTGTTGTGACAAGCTGATGTCACTGTAGGCAACAGGGATGGTGCGACAGAGTGGCATGGATATGTAGTTTTATGTGAAGGAATAGCAAGTCCAAAGGGGTTGAGGTACCAGTCAGCATTGGCCCAAATCAACATGCAGCTTCATCTTATGGACAGGATAAAAAAAAGTTGGGTATTTATTTCGGTGACACCAGAAGAACCAAAGAAGACAGTGCTTCTAAATAATAGATGAATGAGTCTCATCTTACTTACTTAAGATACAAATGTGCTGGGTTCGATTAGCGTTAAGCTATCTAGCCTGAAGACCTAGGCTGTTACTCTGACCTTGGAAGGTAGGTGGTGCAGGAGAACGTGGGATCACAGACCTGGGGAAGATGGAAGCATGGATAAGAAAATCTTATACAAGGGGTACAGCCTGAGAGACAGTCCAAAGCAGAGGACATTGAGTACCCTAATGCGTTTATCACCATCAACGTTATCACCACCGTCACCACGGTGTGTGTCATCATTATGTTAGTTACTTGTCTTGTTGCTGTGACAACATATTAGACATGCAACAGCTTTAGGGAAAATGATTTATTTTGGCTCATACTGCCCATCACGGTGGGGAAGGCTTGGCAGTATGGCTTCATAGTGGCAAAAGCTCAAAGTGATTATTCTATCTTCACAGACAAGGAATCAGAGAGTCAGGCCAGGCTAGAACTTATAAACCTCACATCCATGCCCCTGCTACCTACCCTATGCCTACCAGTTAGGCACCATTTAAAAATTCCCATAACATTTCATACTGATGGCACCAGCTAGGAACCCAGTGTTGAAACATGAGCAAGAGGGGTACATTTTACATTCAAACCATAGCACTCATTGTCTCCATCATCACCATTGTCCCTACCATCCTCTTCATGTCCATCATGAGTGCCATGACATCTACCACCATCATCACTGTTGTTATTTTCACATTCACAGTCACCATCATCATCAAATTCATCACCACTATCATCTTTGTGTCTACCACCATCATCACTATACTCATCGCCACCATGTTAGCACCACCATAGTTATCACCATCATCACTGTTACTTTCACTGCCATCACAACCACAATCATCACCATCATCACCATTGCTAGCATGGAGAAATTTATCATGTGCTAGATGTTAATAGGCAACATCTATATTATCTTCTTTAATATTGACTACAATATTAGAGTTGGGACCATTTTAAAGATTAGAAAATTGAGAATTAGAAAGGTAAAGTAACCCAAAGGCCATATAGCCTATAAAACCAAGGAAAGGGGGAGAAGAAAATAACCTCAATAAATGCATATTACCGAATGGTCCAGCAGTCTGGGATGAGATCCTCATGAGCACATGGAGCAGACAGAGCAGCCAATGAAGACAGTCAGAGTAGTGTCAAGCGCAAAACGGTCCTTGCTCCTGAGCAAGGCTCAGCTATGCAGAGGGAACCAGGCTGGTATGAAATATGACAGATAACGGGATCTTGGTCCTCAGGCACTCCTGACAGAGGCATCCTGTGGCTCCTATGCTGGATGTAGCACCACACAGAGACAGGCCAGGAACTGAGCCTGCAAGATATGGTAACCACCATGGCAGCTGGCAGGGAGAGAGGCTGGCCAAGATGGTCTTCACTGTGTGCTTCTTCCAATATGGCATTAACCCATAGATTAGAGAGCCCACCCCGGAGCTTGGGGAGGGCAGGTGAGCTACAAATGGGCAGTCAGGCAGCATTCAAAATTCTTGTGATTTCCTTTCATACCATGTGCTAGTTTGGTCTCCCAAGTCGGGAACCTGGGGATTGTCTTATCTCTTCTGCTTTACCCTAAATATTCTTTACTTCTTTTCTTCACTCCGTAGTCTTCTTTTCCTTCATTCTATCCCCATGAAGCATCTTTGTTCTTCCTTGCCGGGAAGTGGTGACAGGCTTTTACTGGTTTCCCTGCCTCCAGATTTGTCCTGTCTCACCATCCTGGTACAGTCTGAGCTCATTAAAATGCAAACATGACAATGTCCAACACTCCTTCACAGGGCAGGATCCTGTGTCCTCACCAGGATCCAGACCTAGACCAGGCAATGGTAGACTCTTATTTGTTTTTATATGGCTTGCTTGTTTCACTTAATATGTGTGTATCCGTGTGTGTGTGTGTGTGTGTGTGTGTGTGTTTGTGTGTATATATGTGTGTGTGTGCATATGCGATAGAGTGTGTAGGAAAATTTGGGTGTTAGTTCTTACCTTCTACTTTGTTTTTGGAGGTTGTCTTATGCTTGCTGAAGAGTATACAAAGCTACTTGAGCAGCAAGCTTTGGGGTGTGGCAAGGCTAAGGAGCTCCTGTCTCCACATCTCGTCTTGCTGTAGGAACACCAGGATCATTGATCCATTCATCTTTATGTGTTTTGGGGACCCGGACTTAGGTCCTCACACAAAAGACAAAAGCATTTAACCCACTGAGCCACCTCTCCAGGCCACTTAACATGTTTTAAAGGTTTATCAGTGCTGTAGAAGCATCAATATTCCATCTTTTACTTCTATATCCAAAGGACGCTCTCTGTGTCTACCACGTTTTGTTCGTCCATTCATTTGTTGATAGGTTCCGAGATACTTTTGCTCTAAACATTTACATACGTGTATCTGAGCCATGTTTTCAGCCCTGTCTTTAGGAACTGTTTTAGTTTCATTTCTGATCTGTGATTTAAAAAAATAAATAAATAACTGACAAAAAAGCAACTTAGGGGAGAAAGAGTTTATTCTGCTATCAGAATAGGCAAAGGCTGCTAAGGAGGGTCACCTCCTAGGGAAGGGATGCTTGAGTCAGAGTAGAGGCAGACGTTAGAGGCTGAGTCCCCAGGTGAAGAGACTCCTCTTCTCTGCTACTCTTTGTTTCTCTTAGGCTTTCCTAAAAAACATTCTCGTATGCACCTCTCAGTTTCCCAGTGTGAGAACATGCGTCACGCATGCTTTGCCTCCTTCTTCTTGGCTCTGTCGAGACAACATATTGGGAGAGTACTTGAACACCACCACCGTTTCCTCTGAGCCATGCTGGTGGTAGTAGTGCCTTGTCCATGGCCCGCAACTGCCTTAGGCAGGGGCTCTAGCGCTGCCCTTACTTAAAAATGTCTGACTTTTTCTGTTGGATTCAGAGTTGCTCTCAAGGGGGAGGGAAATGTCTGATCTGATGTGTTTGATCTTTTACTTAGTCCCTTTGGGTTCAGCTTGTCATCGGTGAGGTTTATTTCAAGCACTTCAGCCTTTGTCACAGGAGAAGAGCATTTTCTGTACTGAGGTTTAAGCTGACAGTTGTCAAGTGTTGCTTGGTTCTAGGTGATGGGGGCAGAGTGGGAACCAGGGAAGGAAGTTACAGGAAGTAATCTTGCGATCATCCAATGTCAAAATGATAATTATGCCAGGTGTTTTAGGCAGTGGGACTCACATGTCTGTTCACACCTCTTGCTGGTGGATCCGATCGGTAGATGCAAGCTTTAGTGCTGGAAATGTGTCGTCAGTGGTAGAGGGCTCACTGCAAGACTGACCCTTTGTGGAACTAGTACTTTCCCTATGGCTAAATGTTAGTCACACCAGAAGAAGTTATTCCACTGCAATGTTCCCATGATGCATAGGGAACTTGCTTTACAACCCAGTGGCACTTAATTTTTGGGGGACATTGAAGAGCCTAAAGATACTATAAGGCCTAGAGGGGAGGTGACTGTTAGGGAGTGCCACTGATATCTGGGTATTGAGGAAGCAATGGGTGCTTTTGCTGTTCTGGGGATGTGTCTGATTCATGGAGCACAGGAAGGGCCCTTCAACTCCATAAGCCCCTGCTTAATTCATGAGGAGGCCCCTGTGCCTCACCTGATTCGTCTGTCTGGCTTCCTTTGATACTGTGCTTTGAAATTTGCTGTGGAATTCTCTCCCTAGGTCTTTACCTTCAGTCGCTTCTGGATTCTATTTCTGATCTCTCCCACTTCGATCTGTTTCCCCGACTTTTGTTTCCTCTGTACCTTTTCTCTCTGACTTGGAATAAACATCCTAGCACAAGTGCTCATCTTGTCTCTTCATGACTGCAAATGGTTTTACACTCCCAACCTCAGCAACTGCCAAACGCTGGGAGGCTGGTTCCGCCTCAGCTTCTGGTGCTCCCTTGGCATGTTCTGACCTGGTGTCTGACACCAGTGCTAGATCACAGCACCCATCTTACCTCTTGCCACCCCTCTCTACCCACTCCACATGTCATCCTGGCTGCAGGTATGGTCTTTGGAGTGTGGCAGGGAAGAGGCTACTGAAACCATGCCATCAAGATTCTGGGATTCTCATCATTAATCATGACAAATGATATTTGGATCTGTCTCCTGTTTGAGATGGGAACCCGTCGAACCAAACCGTCACTTTGATGAAACATCAGAATCAGTGGCCAGAGCCGCAGCCCTGAGTGGACTGCACGAGGGCCTTTGATTCTTGAAGAAAGCGTGGATTCAGTGAGCTAACGAGTCCATGTAGCATTAGCCGCCACCAAAGAGGTGAAATTAGCCAAGAGGAGAAATTAGGAGCTACGTCTCTCTACGGGCATGTCTGGTTTCTATTCAACTCATTAAAACCAGTGTCATCATTACTCTGCTGTGTGCTGATTCCTTTTAATTCTTTTTTTTTTTTTACTTTATTCATTTACATATTTATGTATGTATTTATTTATTTGTGTGTGTGTATGTGTGTTTGTGTGTGTGTGTGTGTGCGTGCGCGCGCGCGCGCGCGAGCATGCGCATGCACCTCCCGTGGCACATCTTATGTATGTAGACACTAGAAGACAGCCTTCAAGATTTGCTTGTCTCCTTCTACCATCCGAGTTCTGGGGGGAGTGGACTCTGGTCACTGGGCTTGGCAACAAGTGTCCTCATTCACTGAGCTCTGATTTCTTCTTCCCTTTTCACAAGAGCCAAATGACAACAAAACACCAAGAAGTGAATGGACTACATACAGGAATTTACTAATCCTTCCTGGATATGTTTATGGTGCATTGTCTTAGTTTTTTTTTTTTTTTTTTTTTTTATTTAAAGAAACATAAATATATTTGCATACGTTTATTTACTTAAAAATTGACTACATTTTCCAGATCATTAGAAACTCTTTGTAAACAAGACTTAAATAGATGCGTGATGTTTCTAAAATGAATATTACATGATTTGTTCAACTATTCCTCTAATGGTAGGAATTGGCTGTAAATTGTTTTCAAATACTTTTGTTTTACATGCCACTTCATCAAAGGTTTATAGAAGTAAAAAAAATGCCAGCACTGTGAGGCTGTCTGGGCCAGCATACACCTTCATTGTCACATGGCTATTATAATAGATGGAGATCATTATTACCTCATTAGTATTTTAATTTGAAGTTCTTTGATGACTCACCAGGCTGGGTATTTACCATTTGGATTTTTCTCATTTAGAATTTTTCTGTTTGTGTTCTTTGCCCATTAATCAGCTGGGATCTTAGTGCTTTTGTTTTGTGTGTTTGCTTTTTGGTATTTGCTCCTTGGCTATAATATTTGCAGCAGATATTGCTCCTCACTCATTGTCTTTTAATATTGCTTATGATTTTTGTCATACAATGCAATCTACTAATATTTCCTTTTGTAATTCCTTTGTTTCTGAATACAGAAAGTCCTTCCGTGCAAGAAACATGGCTACCTTGAGCCACGGTTTCTTCATTGTCTCCCTCGTTATGTTCAGCTCTTTGAATCATGTTGAACTTACTAAGTGCTGAATCTAAATTGATTTTTCTCTAAATAGTTAACATTTGTTACAATATCTACTTTTATGCAACTACTATTTTTCTTCCTACTGTGTGATACTTTTTAAATTTTTATAGAAGTTTGTATAGGTCTATTCCATTTTGACGAGCTTCTTTAAGACTATTGGAAATATGTTAATCAGGAGGCCTATCTGGTGCCTATGGAAAACATATTCACGAGGAACACTGAAATCCAAATAGCTCTTTATTATTCGTTGTGGTAATGCTCTATACTAATAGAGCTTGCAAAGGCATTGCAAGCCACTTGAACTTAGAAGCTGAGAGTAAGCATTTTGTTACGCCTGTGGATCATGTATGTGTAGAAGTTTGTTAAGGACACAGCGAGGATGTCTTGTTTTTGTTCCACAATGTTTGAGGCTTCAGTTGGAAGAGCTCAAGAGCAGAGGTGGGTGGATTGGTGACTGTGATTTGGAACCACCTGCAAGGTAGTTGACTCTCTTGGTTGGTGACAGCTGTCTGCCAGGATCTCAGCTGGAGCCAAAGGCCAGAGTTCTCTGCACATTCTTGCCTAGATTTCCTCACAAAACATGTGGATGTCAAGAATGAATGTTTTAAGATAATCAAGGCTGTGTTTCCTGTCTCAGCCTCAGAAGTTATGTAGGGTAACTCTGGTGATAGGCACACGTCTGGCTAGAATTCAAGAGGAGAAAATGTTGAGCCCCCTGTTTGATTGAAGGAGTATCCAGGTTGCATTGGAGGGACAACACATGGGATAGGAGCTATTGTGCCTGTCATTAGATCAGTGGTTCTCAACCTGTGGTGGCGACCTGGGGGAGGGGGGTGTCAAACAACCCTTTCATGGGGGCGGTCACATATCAGATATCCTACATACCAGATGATTACATTATAATTCACAACACTAGCAAAATTAAAGTTATGAAGTAGCAGCAAAAATTGTTTCATGCTTGGGGGTTGCCACAACATGAAGAACTGTATTAAAGGGTTGTAGCCTCAGGAAGGTTGAGGACCACAGTTTTAGATGTAGGCAGAATGGAGAACTGACAAGCTACACTAGGCTTAGACTGTGAGTCCTGCTTAGGAAATGGCTCACCGCCCCAGTAAGCTCTAGCAGCCTTCCTTGCTTCACCTTTGCCCTTATGTAACACGCAGTATATTTGACATGTCAGTATAGTTTACTCTCTCTCTCTCTCTCTCTCTCTCTCTCTCTCTCTCTCTCTCTCTCTCTCTCTCTCTCTCTCTCTCTGTTGTATGTAATTTATATAACTTGTGTCTGTTTCTCCTCAGTCTCTACAAGAGTCTTGGGAACCTAGATCCTTAACAACTCCAGGGGATTTGAAGGTCAGGTACAAGTCCTGTTTTACAGATGAGGGGCCTGAGGGGCCATGTAATAAAAACATCACTCAAAGTCATACAGAACCGTGGCTACACTTAAAACCCCTCTAGCTCAAATCCAGAAAGCTCTGTTTCTAGGCCTCCATTCCCTTCCTGTGTGGCAGTTATGTTATTGTGTGGCTCTGGGCCACTTCTCAGGCTCTCTTGTGTTTTCCTGTTCCCCAGAGGGAAATAAGGAAATAAATAAAAATCCCAAGTTGCAAGACAATAGTAAATCCTCAAGTTGTCAAGGACAAAACGGCCTCATTGCAACCCATGAATCAGTCAAATAGCGTGAACGCGGCAGCAAAATGGTTGACGATCTCTTTGGGACAAGTGAACCTTGTAATTTGATCAAATTCTTGCCCAGAAATACCATTTTGACTATTTTGAATGCAGAAGTTAACCGGTGAGCAAATGACTATTTCGTATGTTTCTTCCACTCCAGCTACCTTAGCTCTGGAGGACATTTTGAGAGTCTTCACATCTTTAAGGACCAAACTTCCATGAAGGGACATGCAGCTAGAGAGAGAAAAAAAACTTCATTTCACCTTGTTTGAGATGCTCATTTGCACTCTGAGCCTTGACAAAATGGAGATTATTTTTGTAGATGACTCCCCTCAAGCAGTGTTCTACTGTTGTGGAATGGAGAGTTTTGCAGAAGGTAGAGTGGGCTAGAGGCCTTCTTTATGTAAATTATTAAGCCTCAAATTTTATCCCTAAATACTGAATATATTCCATGTTTTTCTGACTTTTGGCTTGCCTATAGGTTCCAGAAAGGAGTAGATGTGCACAATTTGGGCAGGTGCCTTGGGGTTCTGGTGCACACTGTTGTCTGTCACCCACCGATTAGATTAGCAGAGGGGCCCCAAGGAGTCTTTGGGGGAATATTTGCGTTGACCCCATGGCTAATGTAAGAGTTTTTGGAGTTTCCAACGGCTGAATTGGGCTCCACCTGGCTTATTTTTTAACAGGCCTTTAAGGCCTTTCCCCTTCAATCCCTTCTCTGTTTCAGCATCTCTCAAGGCCTTTAATCACTAAGTTCTTTTTATCTTCGAACTGTAATTCCTCTTCATGTAGTTTCTCTTCAGTTACTGCCAGGCCTTGGTAAATCTGCATATCATAGTGATCAGCCTGGGGCACAGGGATGTAGCGCATAAGTTTAGCCTGTAAATAGAAATGGAATTTAAGCTCCTTATTACCATAGAAATTAAAAATTCTTCCACTCACAAGTAGGTTTGGTCCTTAGACAGGGTCCACTAAACCCATTGGCTCCTAGTAGGCTGCGAGAGCTTTGTGCCTGCCACACACCGAGTTGGCATGGTGCTCCAAGAAGCCTCAGATGCTGCCAGTTCCTCCTGCTGCCCCCACTCCACCCCCGCCATGCCCTGAGTTTGTGCATTGTGTTTTCCAGTGTTGCTCTGCAAACATTCACAGGGCTCACAACCCATCCTTTTTCTCTAGTTTCCAGAGCCAGTGGGAGTGAGTTTGGTTTCTGAAGCTATGCTACAGATGAGATTTGATGAGAAGGAAGAAGCTAGCCTCTCTAAGGGTGGGGGTGTGGTAAAGAGCCTTATCTCTCCCTTGAGGGAGCAGAGCACACCAGCCTGTGGAGGCTAGAGGTCAACCTTGGCTGCCATTCTTCAGGGCTTCTCAGGGTTGAAACAGGTTTGCCCCTAGGCTTATTGAATGGACTAGACTTGCTGGCTCATGAACCCCTTGAACTCACCTGATATTTTGCACTGGAATTGCAAGTGCCTGCTTCCATGCTGTTTGTTTGTTTGTTTTGTTTTGTTTCATTTTTTGTTTTTTTAAACATGGGTTTTGGGGATTGCATTCAGGTCTCCAGGCTTGCATGGCAAACAGTGTATCCCCAAAGCCATCTTCCCAGGCCCTGCCCATTTTTTTTTTTTTTTTTTTTTTTTTCTGTCCTGAAGAGAAAGATGCTGATGTGGCTGTGATTCTACAGATAGCAGAGACAGCCACTGGCTTTACATCACAATGCCAAATCCCTACAGTGCATAGGGATGAGGGTCAGGGACATACCTGGATAAACAGAATGCAGTCTTTTCCGGGGGACCCCAGGGCCCTAGAAAGAAACACTTTGAGATTTCAGGTTTGAGTTTCTGACTCTTGTCTGCAAAATGGACTCAGGCAATAGCCACAGCACCGACAACACTGATAAGCCTTTGAAGTGCTCTTAGGCGAGTTCACACACACCACACACAGATTTATCTTGCCAGCTTTCAAAGTCTCATACTAGACAGATATTTGGTTAGCCTACCTCTTCCTATGTCATAAACCCAAACACTGTACTTGGGTAGCAGTGTAGAGGCAATCTAAGGATGAGTATCTGGGCAAAGATGAGCAAATGGTCCTTTCTCCTGCAATCTTGGGACAGAACAAGGTTTGTTTGTTGGTTGGTTTGTTTGCTTTTGCTGTGGGGAGAGGATGAAGAGAAGGCAAGTCCATGACTGTCTGAGCGAGCAGATGCTTCTGTATGGCACTCAGGAGCAGTTTGAGTGCCAGAGGAAGCCAATTAAATAGTGAGAAATTAACAAAGCAGACTGGAAACACAAGAAGGTGTTGGGCTTCCCAGGGCTGCCCGTGTCCTGGATCCTGTGTGCTGTGGATACCTGGCTCACTCCCTGTTCTTATGTTCTGTTAGACAATCTGTGTCCTAGAAAAATCTTCCTCTGGGGTGGAACTGGTGTGAACTGGATTCTAAACTAGTGTGACCAAACACTCAGAAATACATTTCTTTTGCTCCGAGTAAGGCAGTAACTGTGATCCTGGTTTCCCAAGGGTGCTCAGTAAGTGGTTAAAGTCTTATTTAAAACTTAAGATATCCTAGGACAATGTTGATGATGACAATGACCACAGTAATGACAACCATGATGATTGTAATTAACACAATCACACAGCAATAGAAAATCAATGTCATCTATAAAATCTGCAAGGAGGACTTCCCAGTAGAGGCCAAGTGATGGTGAACTTGGCTGGCGTCAGATGGAGGAAGCCTGGGTTTGGCGTTGCATTTCACTGCTTTCAGATGACCTTGGAGCTAGCCTAGAAATGAGCTCACTAAAGATCAGACTTGAGCAGGGTGTGTGTGTAGGTTCCCTGTTTCCTCTTAACAGAACCCTAAGAAGTATTTCCCTAGGTTTTAAAGAAACGATCTCTCACCTTCCCAAGGAGGAGTCTTTGACTCTGTCCTGCTCCTGGTAATGTTGCCCTCACTCTAACTCCATTGCCTTGAAACAACTCTGGCCACATGCTCAGAGAGAGAAGGATGCTAAAATAGCTCATGCGTATGCCTGGAACAGCTTGCCTTAGAGTGGCAAGGAGGCCCTGGCAATGTTGGGAAGATTTCATTGAACCTGACCTCCCTACTTCCCCAGGCACCTGTTCTGTGGATTTAATTGTTGGCTGTAGAGTTCTGCTTTGGGACGACAGGGACAACACCATTGAACTTTGTAGCATTAGGCCAGAATATGGTGAAGACAACTTGGCTGACGTCTCTGAGACCTTTGATGGATTGCAGCCTGGCCTGATCTCTAGTGTCCTTCAGGGGAGAGCCTGAAGGTGATTGTCATCACCATGTGACCAGCATGTTGAACTGCTATTTCAATACACATCTTTTGTAAGAAAAGCATTGCTTTTTCTTTAAAGAGGACACAGCCACGCAGGCTGCACACTCTCTTGTCATTAGAGACACTCTAGCAATGGGACCCTTTGAGTAAAGTAAGGAACGATCCCTTTGACCCACTTGGTAGATGGAACCTTTCTTTCCTTTATATTATTCACCCCCATTATTAAATGGTGACCTTTCTTTGCTTTTCTTTGTGTTCCTTACCCCATCATTAAATGAGATAACATAGCAGGGGATATATAACGCAGATGCATGGCCCCACTTATCCATTTATCCAACAATTGTTTACTGACTATACAACAGGAACTGTAGCAGGGTTTATCAATAAAGTGGTAAAAGAGAAAGCCATGTCAGGTATCATGATGGTATGCATCATAGGGGTAGGAAGAAACACAGTACTATGCAGAAAAGGGAAGAACTGCCTATCAAAGTGAGTGCTGTAGAGGAAGTAAACCAAGAACAGAGGAAGGCAATAAACGGAAAGTTCTCCTTTGGAGAGGGCGAGCAGCACTCTCTCACCAAGGCCCCACACAGGAGAGGCTGGCCCAGGCAGAGCAGAGAGATCAGAACATGGTAGGCTGGTAGTTACCATGACGTAGTGCAGTACAAATGGGGACTGACGTGTTGCCTGGGGGAAGCCATGGACAGGACAGACAAGTTGGACAGACCTGGCAGTGAATTCCCGCTCTTCTCTGTGATCATGGACAGCCACTTCATTTCCTGTGTCTGTAATTCTAGACATGGGATCACTGGGCCATCCATGCACCATGCTTTAGTACTTTGAGGAACCCCTCCATCTACTTGCATAGTCGCTGAATTTGCTCACATCCCACCCTACAGTGTATATGGCCTCTTTTCTCCTCCTCCTCCCCACTGGTACCCCATCTCTTTTCATTCTGCAATAACATGCTTCATTAAGCTGCTTCCATATATGCTGAAGTTTGGCCTAACCAGTTCTCCATATATAATGAGCTGCACTTAACTTGACATGTAAAGACTGTCACTAGCTTTTTAATAGGTGGCTCGGCCACAGTCAGTCACAGCAGCCTGCTTCAATCACCCTCAGGCAGCCATCTATTGAAATAAGGCAAATCCAAGTTTTAACCCAACTGCTGCCTTTGTCCGTCACTTGCTGTTTTGTCCTTAAGTATTCTTCGCCCACGTCTCTCTGCATCTTGTCTAGGTCTGCAGGCTGTTCAACTATCAAACCAGTCCTTGTTCAGTTAAATTATAGTCAGCGTAATAGGTGTAAAGTTTTCCACTTAGCAGTAGCTGATCCTAAAAGGCAGGAGGTGATATTTCATTGTGACTTTCATTTGCATTTCCTTGATGTTTTAGTGATATTGAGTGCTTTTTCCTATATCCATGGCCATTTGCATGTTTTATTTGAGAAATGTCTCTTTAGGTTTTGCCCATTTTTAAATTGGGCTATCTATTTTCTTGCTATTAAGATGGTCGACATACTTAGATATTTGCATATTAACCCATTATGGGTTTTTGGTCAGGCATGAGCTTTGTCTTCATTGTGTTTATACATTATACATTATGTGTAAACTTTTATATTGATTTGATCCACTTTGTCTTTTACTTCTTGCTTTTGTTGCATATAGTTTTGGGATCACATCCGAATACTCTTTACTTAGACAAATGTCAAAAAGCTTTGTCCCTGGTGTTTTCTTCCAATAGTTCTATAGTTTTGGGTCTTAGGTTTAAGTATTTCATTCTATTTGAGTTGCTTTTTAGATGCAGGACATAAGATGCGGTTTTATTTTCCCTTACACTGTTGCCGTGTCTATGATTTCCACTCTGTAAGTTCTTAGCCAATGATGTAGATTGATTTCTGAGCTTTGTTTCTGCAGTTTGTCTGTGTGTTTTGTGCTGGTATCATGTCTCTTTGATTATTATAGCTTTGTAACAGATTTTAAGATTGGGTGTTATAATGTTTCCACCCTTGTTTTTGTTTTTGTTTTTCTTTCCTTTTTTCTTCAAGGTTGCTGTGGTTGTTCAAGGTCTTTTGTGGTTCTAAATTAATTTTAGGATTATCTCTTTCTGTTTTTTTTTTTTTTTGAAAGATTTCACTTCAATTTTGATAATGATTGCTTTGAATTTGTAGGTTGCTTTAGGTAACATGGATTTAAAAAAAATATAATGCCAGTTCTTTAAATAGAAGAATTATTTGCATTTCTTTGTGTCTTCCTTAATTTCTTTCTTCAGTGATTTTTCAAAGTGCAGATATGTTGTGTCTTGGGTTAAACTGACCTGCTATGTGTTGATGGTACTCCAAAGTTTGCATTTTCATAGAGTTTGTTTTTAGTATATTGGAATGCTTTTGCTTCTTGTCTGTTGATTTTGTATTTTTGCAACTTTATCAAGTTGGCTAATTAGTGTTGGGGGATCCTTAGAATTTTTTTTATCTGAACATGATGTTTTTACACAATTAAATCTATTTAATGACATCCTTTTGTTCTTGGATTTATTTGTGTATTTATTTATTTATTTATTTGTTCTTTTATTCACTTTGCTCCACTGCTCTGTCCAGGACTTCTAGTGCCATGTCAGATGGAAGTGGCAAAAGTGGGCATGTTTGCCTCTAAGGCTGGCCCCTTTCCTCACAGGACATATATGAGCAGTGGGCTGGTCACATTAGACTTTTAGTGTTTGCAGTATATCCCCTTCCACTCAAAGAGTCAAGCAGTTTTGTTAGGAAACAATGTGCCATTTCGTCATGTTTTCTTTCTGCATCTATTGAGATGACCATGTCACTTGGTCTTTTAATGTGGTGTATCACATTTATTGATCTCCGAATGTGAGCCATCTTTGCATCCCAGAGATAAATACCACTTGATGGTTTTTATTTCAATGGTTTTATTTTTTGTTATTGGGTTAGCTTATTAATATTTTTGTACTTCCTTTTAAAAAATTTAGTAGCACATGTTGATTGAACATAATTATAGGTTTTATGGTCTCACTTTATACATCTGTATAATAGACTTTTATAATAGTTACTCGTTACTTTCTGTCCTCTGACTCCCACTAACCCCTTCCTACTTCTAACTTTATGTCTTGTTGGTTTGTTTGGTTTTTGATGAGCCAATGGGTTTTACAGGATCCTTAGTGAAAGATTATTTATGGGAGCATGGGCTTCCTAACAGTGGTTTTTCTCAAAAAAAAAAAAAAAATCTTTTTCCTCCCTTGACCATTCAGCACTCACAGATACGATGGATGGAACCATATAGCACTTTCCCCTGTGGATGGGTAGAGCCCTGTGATCCTCCTCAAACTTCTATTATCTGCTCATTTGGGTGTGAGCTGGGGGAAGGTTCATGGCTCCCTCTCATTCCCCGTGACAGAATTTCAACAGGCCCAGGTTTGCACAGGTCTTGTGCAGGTCATCTCTGATGCTATGGGACCGGCGTGCACCAGTGATGTCACTTTCCAAAGGTGACATTCTGCCACACGCCACTCTATTACTTCTGGGGCTCCTGCATTCCATCCACCTCATCTTCCTTTGAGCTTTGGAGTGGGCAACAGAGATGTCACTTGCTCTCAGTGACAGTTTGACCAGTTATGAGTCAATGAAAAGCTACCACTACCCAATGGAACACAGCACTCCCAAGACCAAAGCTGATCATAGCACCAATTTATGGTATAAGCATAACTACAGTGGCCACAATTGGATGGGCATAACCTGTCCATTTTAACTTCCTCATATTTCGCTGTGGACTTTTCATCTGTCTTCATCAGAGCTATTGACCTATAATTTTCCTTTCTTGTAGTGGTCTTGTCTGACTTTGTTATTATGGTGATTATGGCCTTCGGACATGAATTTAGAAATAGTATATATTCTGCAATATTTTAGCAGAATTTGAGAAGGTTGGTACTAGTTTGTAAGGGTTTAGTAGAATTTTGCCAGTAAGCTATTATATTCTGGCCTTTTCTTTAATTGGAGTTTATTTTTAATTACTGATACATCTCTCTCCTAATCATTTGTTTATTAAGAGTGTCTAACAAAAGTCACTAATCAATGCAGGCAGATTGTAAATTGAACACTTCAGTCTTTACACATTTTATATCTTACCCGTTTCTTCTAGGATGTTCAATTTGTGGGCATGTAATTGTTCACGGGGACTCATAAGCCTAGGACTCAGTGGTGTAACTTGTAAAGTCCCCTGTTTCACTCTGATTTTTATTTATTTGGATCGTCTCCATCTTTGTCTTAGTCCAGTTGAAGGTTTGTCAATTTGTTTGTGTTTTCAAATTACCAACTCTCAGTTTCATTGACCTTTTCTGCTGTTTTTCTAGACACTTCCATTTGTTTTGAAAATGGTACTGTTGCTTTCTTCTTTTTGATAGCTGTGGCTTAGTTTGTCCTTTTTTAAAAATAGTTCCTTAAGGCATATGCTAGGTTGTTTGGTTTAATTTTTTTTTTCTAGTGTCAGTGCTATGGATCAAATTTCAGGACCCCTGTGGGCCAGGGCAGTGCAATACCCTAGCCTCTTTTCTTCATTTCTTTATTTTCTCCTTCCTCCCTTCCTCCTTCTCTCCCTCCCTCCCTTCTTTCTTTCTTTCTCTCTTTCTTTCTGAGACAGAGTCTAACTCTAGCTGGCCTGGAGCTTGCTGTATAGATCAGGATGGACTTAAACTCAGAGAACTGCCTATATCTGCTTCTGGAATGCTGGTCCCCCCCCCCTTTTTTTAAATGTAGGTGTTTATTGATAATATTGAGTTCTTAAAATATTTTTCTGCATTCTATAAATTTGGGTGTGTTAGGTTTCAAATTTGATCTCAAGAGATTTCTTAAATCCCTGTTTTGATTTCCTTCTCGCTCCTTGGCTGCTCAGTAGCAAGTTATTATACTTCCACATATACGTGAACTCTCTGAAATTACTGATGTACGATTTCACATCATTGTGGACAGAAAATATACTTGATATGATTTCAGTTTTTTTTTAATGTGCTCAGACTTGTTTTGTGGCATAGCCATATGATCTATCTGAATAATCGTCCTATATTCACTGAGAAGAGTGCACAGTCCACTGTTGTTTTTTATGTGTCTCTGGGTCCCTTGGACTTAAAGTGCAGTTCAAGTCCAATGTTTCTGTATTGATTTTTTCTGCTTGAATAACCCAAGAAAGCTTGATAATTACTATTGTTCTTTTCCTTGTCTTCCCAGCTTCTGTTCTGCTTTTTGTTCCCTCTCTTAGCTGCTATAGCCCCTCCCGCCCCCCAAAGTTAGCCCTCCTCATTATTAAACAAGAGGTTTCTTAACAACAGCCATGGTAAATGGTATATTCTATAAAATAGAATCTGGGAGATACTACTAAAGTTGCTCTTTCTCAAGAAGGCAGGTAAACAAACAAACGCACCTGTAACTTTTCAAAAGTTCTTTCATTAGGAATTTCTCCATTTGGGCCCATGAAATGGAGTTAGCTGATAAGAGGTTACTTTGTCTGCTGCCAAGACAGATAATTCAAGTTTGATTCCTGAGACCAACATGGTGGAGGACCAACATGGTAGAAAGAGAGAACGGACTCCTACAAGTTGTACACACACATACAGACACACACACACACACACACACACACACGCCTGCCATATGCAAGCACACATATGCACTCAGAATTTTAAAAATAAAACCTCCTTCGCTCTGATAAAACAGTGTCATCAGAAACATGACGGATAAAACTGTGCATCATCGTATGAAATGAAATGAACCAAATACAGAAGACAAGTACTATGTAAGTCTCACGAATACGTGGAATTTTAGAAAGTTCATCTCAAAGAAGTTAAGAATATGATGGTGCTCGCCAGAGTCTGGGGATGAGGAAGGGGGAGAGGCATGAGAAAGGGTGTAGTCGATGTTAAGTAACACACAGGTGTGAGAAGAGAAGCCCCCGTGTGCTGGTTGGGTAGCTGTAGCTAGTGATAATGCACTGTGTACATTTAAGAGAAAAGATAGGAGGAGTTAAAGTCTTTCCCCAGTGGATGTGTATTTGAGGAGATAGATGTTCGCACCCTCACATCACACAGTGAACACTCGTGTCAAAACAGAACACAGGACCCTGTCAGCGTGTACAGTCTGTATGAATCATTTTAAAAATTCAAGTACACATTTTTGATTTATAATAAACAACCAGACTATAAGAAAGGATGACTTCTTTTGAGATAATCTCCAGACCACAGCTCCCGGGGGAGGATTGGAGAGACCCAGCCTTTTCTTCAGCCGCTTGGAGGGGCCACTCGACAGTGTGCGACTGCTTGAGATGATCGCCTTTCCCGTTGCGACTCCTGCATCAACCCACTTCCCCTCCACTCATCCACACATACATTCTCTCTGGTTTCTTATTTCCTCTTCCTGTGGGGATGATAAGTACCTTCCTTAGCCTTTGTTTCTCCCAGATCCACTCTGATAGCAACCAGGAGCAGGACTGTCAAGCTATTGCTTAGCTGCTGCTCTCCCAAGCTGCGTACTACACTCCTCAACTTTGCTACGTTCGCGCCATGGTGTGAATATGAAATGTTTCCCATAATTCATCTACTAAATGCCTGGTCCCTGGCTGGTGACATTATTTGGGCAGGTGGCAGAATATTTGGGCATTGCATCCTGAGTGGAAAATGTGGGACTAGGTGTGTGACCTTGAGGGACCTACCTGGTCCTTCCGTATTCCTGCCTTACTTTACCTTCCTTGGCTGCCACATTCCTATCGCTATAATATCAAGGGTGAGGCCGTGCAACAGTTTAGACTCTCTGAAACTGTGAGCTGAAAGAAATTTTCCCTTCCTTTTATCTTATTTTATTTTTTTCTGAGATAGGGTTTCTCTGAGTAGTCCTGGCTGTCCTGACCTCACTCTGTAGACCAGGCTGGCCTTGAACTCACAGAGATCTGCCTGCCTCTGCCTCCCTAGTGCTGGGATTAAGGTGTGCACCACCACGCCTGGCTTCCCTTCCTTAAATTTCTCTCTCAGCTATTTCGGTCACACCTGTGGCCAAGTAACAGTCCTTTCATACTTGAAAACATACCCCTTTCACTCCCTGTCTACATGACAGTCTTCACTCAGGCTAGAAATCTGAGGTCAAACATGACAGTTACCTCTTTCTCTTCCACTTGCAGAAATTTTTTTTATCTAAAAAAAATTGGTATATGTGTATGATGTGGTGTGTGCACATGTGTGTGCATGTGTGTGTGTGTGTGTATGTGTGTGTGTGCATGATGTATCTGTGTGACAGTACAGGTGTATGAAGCATGAGCATGGAGGTCAGAGGGCAACCTCTGTGTTGCTCCTCATCCTCTACCTTGCCTGAGTCAGGCTCTCTTGTTCATCACTGTCTATGCTGGGATAACTTCTATGGATTCTCTTGTCTCCACCTTTCCATCTTTCAGTAGGAACACTGGGCTTACAGAAGCCCACTACTGTGCCCAGTTATGGATGGGGATTTGAACAATGATGCTCCTTATACCTGCATGTGGCCAGTGATTTTCCACTGACCCAGCTCTCCTACCCTTCTGTGGATGTTTTGCAAATTTCTTACTCTGTAATGGTCCTATTTCAGGTTCTTTCCTCCCACCTGTGGTTTTGTTGTGGTCTCATCAGTGGACTCTTGTGTCCTCCCTGCTCTCTCCACTGATATGAAAACATACTGAATATTAAACACATACAAGTGACAGTAACATGATTTTTAAAGTTACCTGAGAATGATTTGTTCTTCCTTTCATCCTCTAGAGAAGTCTTTATAGATATCACTTTGCATAAGTCTCCCTTCTCAAGTGCGAACACAGGCTAATTGCAAGAGTCTTTCTCTTCCAATTGCTCTGGGTTGGGCGATTTTGGCTTTGTTTTGAGACAGCCCTCCGCAGACACTAAGCCTATGCTGGCCTCGAACTGACAACAGAGATGAAGATGACCCGGAACTCCTGACTTTCCTGTATCTGCCTCCTGAGTGTAGAGATCACAGGTGAGCCCCCCACCACACTGGCTCTCTGGACTAAGCCACGGCTGATCACTCACTGAACACACACTGGCTGAGCCTGACTTTTCACACTACATCTTCCTGCCACACCTGCCACCTACATGGGGTCCTGTCCCCAATACATTCCCCTTCTAGCGAGACAAATCCAGTTCCTAACTGACTCCCTTCCTCATATCCTTCCCCGCCACCCACACTCAGATTGCTAAATGAGGTGAAGTAGCCATTTTCTGAGACTGTCAGAAAGTTCAACTGCACGAGGCCCATCCTCCCCACAGCCTACTGTTAGAGGATGAGATGTGCTTTGGGGTTTCAATTATCACCTCAAGGGATGCTCCTCATCCATAATTGCGTGCTGTTATCTGTAAAATGCTACGGCACCTATGATTCCATTTATATAACACGAAAGATGAAAAGATTATAGAGCTGAGAACAGATTAGTGGTTCCCGGGTGATAGGGGTGGGGGCGGAAAGGAGGTGAGAGGCTTTGTAAAGGGCAGCAGGTAGGTTCCTAGGGTGGTGGAGGACACAGAAGCTGGATCACAGGATAGCGTCGTACAGGACTAAACACAAACACTCATGGACGTGTAAGAAGAGCTCAAAGTAGGGGAATCTCCATAAGGTGGCTGGACTGTGTCCGTGTCAGGGTCCCGGCTCTGCTACTGTACTATAGTTATCTAAGATGGTACTGTTGGGAGGAAATAGGTAAGCGGAGCATCATAGGTTCTCTGTATTATTTCTTATCAATCCACGTAAATATACATCTGCTCAAGGGAAAAATTTAGCTGGAAAAATGTTGACACTATGTTCTAATGTTCAGTGGTAGTTGTTAAGCTGAGCCATTTTGTCTTTTAGCCAATTAGTATCAAGTATCATCAGTTTGCATCAGTTACAGACGCTTATTATCCACGGAATAGACTGCATGGGATTCCTGTTCACTCAATGACAGCATGATTCCACTTAATTTCCAGAATGTACCACAGTCTCAGCTTCTCCTTATTCCTCTTTCATTTTGGGGGCATCAATTATATGCCCTGGATCTTCTCAATAATTCTGGTCTAGATTCAGTGTTCTATGATGGATGACAGTGCTCTTCCCTGGCCCTTCACCATGCACCTTTGTTTTGTAAAACTCGTGCGATAGGACCACACTCAGCCACAGCCATCCTCACAGTTCAGCACCATTAGAATGGAATCATTTGTTTGGTTTCTCATTTCCCCATATTCCTTCTTTTTTTTTTTAATTTTTATTTTTTTTTCATACTCCTTTTTTTTAAATGCAGAGACACATTATATGGAAGCCCTTTGGGTCTAGCCTGAGAATGAGTCCCAAGTGAAGTGTTTGGTCTTAAGCACTAACTCTGCTCTGAGCTCTTCAGTCAGAAACTCAGATGCCTTTCTTCCCACTGTACTAGTCACTTCAGACACCTGGAACTTGGGTGGGTCACCTGTCCAAGGCCGTGTGGCTGGGAAGCAAAGGAACTTGAAACTTGGCCTTTAGGTATTTCTGACCGTAAGGGCATATGCCTTAACCACATCACTGTCATCCATGTTTCTCCTTCCTCATTCGGAGGACTTCAGTCCACTAATTGTACAGTCCCCTCACATCTTGGTTAAGCAGAGACGTCGTATCAGTAAAGAGAATATGCATATTTCAATTGGGAAGGATCCACAGTACTGCTTACTCAATGTTTATGTAATTATCATGAATTTCAAATTAATGTCATCTGAATAAATGAGGTCATATATTAAAGAAACAAAACATGATCGTTAGGGTACTTTGGGGTTTAAAATTTTGATGATTCTATATACATAGCAAATCACAGGGAAATAAACAACTGAATAATTGAAGAAGCCTAGATTTGATCCGGAATGTTCTCAGCACTCAAATGCCACACCTTCTTTAAGACAACATAGGCCAGACCTTTATCTGTCGGTTCTTCTCTGACCTCATGACTTTAATGCAAAGCCACTTCCTTTCTTGTGTACCCTTCTAGAAGGGAGACATGGAGACAGCTGTCAGTATGCTGATTTCTACTCATTAATTTTTAGGAGCTCTTCTGTTAATGTTTCCTAAAGTTCAAGGGTGTAATCCTTGGATGCTGACCAATTAATTAAAGGTTATATATAGGCCTGTTAATCAAGGCTCTCATCTTTACATTTCCATATCCCCAGGGGTGTGAGGCAGCCATCTTTTGGTAGAAGGAAGCAAGGGAAGCTCTCTGCCTATGTCACTCTCCACAGATGAGCACAGCACTGCATAGATGGGGACACCTGGGTGTCAGGATGGCAGTACTGAACGACAGGTCCAGCATAGCCTAAGATTCTCACAGGCTCGGACCCCACTCTCTTTACTTATTTTTTGTTTATGAGTCTTGTGTGTTCAGCTACAGAAAGAGGAGAGTGTTTTTATAGGCAATCTTAGAAGATTAAATGAGACATGTAAGTAAGAGTCCAAGGTGCCTGCTTCATACCCTCATTAATTACTGAGCTCCTTTAAATGCCAGACTCCGGAACCACACCCTAGGAGCACAATGGATTATGTTCTGTACTGTTAAAACAGGACAGACATCATTCCCACTTTCACAGAGTTCATGTCTAACAGAGAAGGTAAATACTCTATTGCACATTTAAACTTTTGTCAAGAGGATGGGCCTTAAGCAGGGGACGAAAGGATAGGACTCACACTGAGTGCTTTCATCATAACAAAATGCACACATACTACATTTACCCACAATACCTATGTTCAATATTGGTGTCGTATTTAGAGAAGCATTTAGAATATTTTGTGGCTAGAGGTGGTAGGTAAATAGCACACACATAAATAAAAAATAAACTCAGATGTTATCGGTGTATTTTAAGGAAATATTTGCAGGATGCTAGAAGATTCAGTTGAGATATTTACCTTTAGAATTACTATACTAAAGTTGGAAATGGCCTAAAATGTCTCACAGTATGTAAGCAGGAAAATAAGTTATATTAATCCACAAATGGTAGTGCTTACAGAAAATATTGTGTAAGTCGTGTGCATAGGGAAGGCCTCTTTGAAGTGACAATTAAATTGACCGGAGAAGCATGAGGGAGACTCATCCTGCACTAGGTGGAGGGGGACAGGGCATGTGCAGAGGGAGTAAGGGCTGTGCAGAGGGGTTTTGAGTGAGGAGAGAAAAGAGGAGGCCAAGGAGCCAGGCAGATGGCTTCCTGCAGGTCCCTCGGGCCATGGGAAGGGGCTAGGTTTTATTCAGATTTCAAGGGAAGCCTTTGATGAGGGTGAGGTGGGTTGATTACACGTGAAGCTTGCTGAGGGCCTGAGAAGGAAGAGCAGGTGGGGAGGAAAGCAGAGGTGGGAGTAAGAGTTCAGGTGAGGGATGATGGGGCTGGGTGGCTGGCTGAAGTGAGAGAGGGACCTGGTGAGCTGGTGAGACTGGCTGGAAGGCATGGAGTTACAGTCAGTATCACTTGCTTCCAGATAAGTATCAAGGGAGGAGAGATAAAAAGCCTTAAGGATGAAGCCTGGGTTTTTGGTTTAAGTGACAGGAAGGCTCATTGGTGGAGCAAGGGTGATTGATGTGGACTGCGGAAAGCAGGGAGAACAAATGGATGCATCTGAGAAAGGAGGCGGCCAGCAACCAGGACCGCTGCAAGCAGTGTTGTCTTTTCCTTTTATGGAGTCCTATCCCAATGGATGAGGGCTCCTCCCTCATGACCTACCCCTCCAGCTATCACTTCCAAATATCATCACACTGGGCACTGAGTTTCAGCATATAAGTTTACAGGCACACAGTCCACCTAATGCAGCTGTCACACGCACCCATTGGCTTGGATGCCATCAGGAGTTCTAAGGAGGTGACCTGAGCGGAGGGAACATTTGTCAAGATGGCTCCTAGAACTACTGGGTCCTCTGCCGCACACACTGCTCACCCAGTTCCAATCTCTGTTTCTGGGCTTGACAGTTCTGTGTGTAGGGACTGTCTCTGCATCTCTGAACAGAGTAAAGGCAGATGTCTTTGTCTGGTATCTGGCTGGTCTGGCCTATTGTGGGTGGTGATGTGCAAGCCTTCCATCTGTTTTCTGAGCCTGGTGATGCTAAGAAGTCCAGGTGGATTTCAGCTGAGAGAGAAAAGCTCCACCTGCCAGATTAAGACTACCTGGGGAAGGCTGTGTAGCTGCAGGCCCTGTTTTTTTGTTTTGTTTTGTTTTGTTTTTTTCTTTTTGTTGATCCTTGATGTACTAGCTGCCTTAGCATACCTCCTCCAAGGGATTCAGCTGGTGTCATAGGTCATGGGGTAAATGCTGCAGAGAGGTTGCACTCCCCAGTCCGGTATGGCTTCCTGAGGGAACAGAAGAGAAGAAGAAATCAATGAGTGTTTCATTCTGTTCTCTCTACTCCCCTAGAGGCAGGCATGACCAGGACACAGCAATAATAAAGTGCTCTAGGGTTGAAACACACAAAGATGCAGGGTCTCTGTCCCATAACCCAGTTTACTTTCCACCTGAGCGCATGCCAACATGTTCCTGAACCAGCCAAATCTCGAACGGACTGATTACAGAACAGGGGCCTCCATGCATGCTCTGTCTCACTCCTGAAGATGGTTTCAAGCTCAAACAAGACAAGTGCAAAAGCACTTTGGTGAAACTAAGTGGCGTGAATAGTAATGGTCATGCACCTGACCATATCCTTGCCCTTAAGAAATTAGTCTGGTGAAGAGGATAATAGTAAGAGCGCACGGTCTAGGCCATGGCTCTCAGTATGATGCTTAGGCCAGGAGCAACATCCATCAGAAACAAGGTGGAAATACATTCTTTCAGACCCTGTTCTAGATTCGCCAAAGCAGAAAACCCCTGAGATTTTGACTCACACTCAAGTTTGAGAATCCCTGGACTAGGCACCCAGAAAGATGCTAGTTAAAGAGATAGGTTGATGACCTCTGACAAATAATCAGAATCAAGGTAGACAAAGTGGGGCGGAGTGTGGAGTTAGGGACAGCATTCTAAAGGAAGCTCCTGTGCAGGTGCAGGCTTTGGGAAACTAAACCTGGCACAGTGGTAGTGTGCTCATGAAGTGGGGACCAGGCTCTAGGTTCAATCCTTCCTACCCCCCAGTGTCCAAAAGGAAACAAATGAAGAACTGAAATGGCTCAAATGTGGTCAGAGCAAAAGAAGAGCTGGTGTAGAAATCAACAACACAGCCAGGTGCTGGGCCTTGTAACCCAGGAGAAGACTTGGGAGTTTATACTCAAGTCAATTGGAAGCCATTAAAGGGTTCTGAGCAGGGAAGGGCCTTTTCTGGTCAATAACATGCTATTGTAATTTTAAACCATCCCCTTACAACCCAATAAAGGCAGTTAATTGTCTCAATTAGAGCTTACCCTCTAATAAGGGAGGAAAAGTCTTGATATAACTGTCAGGCTGATCCATGGATGCACATTAAACACTCATTATGTGTTTGCCTCTCTGCTAGGCACAGAAAGGATGGGAGGAGAGAGAGCTCCTTCTTCTGAGGGGCTGGGAGATGAGATGAGAGGAAGGCATCCACAGAACCACCCAAGAGGAACGGCAGATGTTTCCTAGTTGGAGGAAGACATGATGGGGGAGAAAGCAGAGTGAGTTTAGCAAGGGAGGTTTCTGTATCCTACATGCGTTAGGAAAGCAAGCTTGCCCAGAGCCGCCGTTCATTCTGGAAAGTACTGGAAATATACTGGGAAGGCAAGTAGAGACGAACTTGTCCAGCAGAGTTTCAGAGGAGACTCTTAACCTGGACCTATAGGCCTCAGATTATTCTGACCTCAAATGAAGCTATCTTGGAGATCCTGGCCAAGGGCATGGCTAGATGGGTGTAAGCAGGGTTGATGCGACTTTCTGCAGTTCAGTCTCCTTCCAGGGCTCAGGGCATCTCTAGAGATTCCTGTGGTCTTGATTTTTAAATGCTTCATTGAATCACAACAATCATAGAAAAGAGTCCCCGTAGCTTAAGAGTACTGAGTGTGTAACACAACACAGACATTTCCCCCAGATGAGTGTCCCTGTGTCACTCTGATTATGATCAATAACCAGGGCGTATCCAACACCCAGTTATCCCCCTGCCTGCCTCCTTCCTTCCCCCTTGAGTCACTTCTTTCCCCAAGAGAATTACCATCTTACTTCAGATTCCATTTGTTTTGTAGCTTCTAGTGTGTGTGTGTGTGTGTGTGTGTGTGTGTGTGTGTGTGTGTGGGTGTGTGTGTTCCATATTCATGCCCACAGTTGTAGGTTCTCCATTCTCATTGGTGTTTGGTTGGTATTCCTCTCTGTGAATACACTGTAATGTTTATCTGTCCTACAGTCACTGGTCAGGTTTCGGTAGCTTCTAGTCTGTGGGTTGTAAATTTATCTTATTTTGACCTTTAATTTGGGGCTTCCTTTTCAGTTTGCTCATATTCCCCTTATTGTTACTAAATTCACTGCTTCTAAAATTGACTGCTCTGTTGCATGTGAATTTGGCAAGGGGAACAAATAGAAAAGAATACCAAATTAAGACAGCTAGAGGAAGAGGAAGTGGATCAGACGGGTAGAGCACTTTCTGTGCATGTAGAGTAGAGTTCATGAGTTCAAATCTCTAGTACCGCCATTAAAAATAGTTCATGGCTGTGCATGCCCATAACCCCAGCTCTGGCAGGCAAAGACAGGTGGATCTTCAGTGCTCTTTGGCCAGACTGTCTACTAGAAATAGTGAGCTTCAGGTTCAGTGAGGGACACTGTCTCAAATCAATACAGGGGAGAGCACCAGGAAGATACTGGAGAATTTCCTCTGGCCTCCTTATGTATGCATTGATCCAAGCACCCACAAACCACACACACACACACACACACACACACACACACACACACACACACACACACACACACACACACTATCCCTCTTATACCAGAGTTCTAAATGGATCGGGTGGTAGGACAATGCCTATACCAGAAAGAACCCGTCTCCTTCCTTCTTCTGCCGTTTCTCCCTGCCATCAATCCTGCCCCACTCCCATGGCTGAAAACCCAGGCTAAGGGAGACTCCTGCAGCCAGCTCAGGCTGCTGACAGCAGGTACTAGCAAAACTCAGCAAAGTAGATTGCTCTCAGCAGCCCATGGAGGGCAGGAAATGAATATTACTCATTTTAATAAATGGCTCGGTGTAGGCACTTGGTAAATGTTCCTTGAATGAATGGGTTTCAAATAAAATAAAGTGTACATGTTGCCTCTGAATGTATGACGTGTCAGGCAGGCCCTGAGAACAGTGTGTTATGAAGTCTGCCTGGTGAAGATCCTTTGGGAAATGTTTGGTGCACACTTAGGCGTGGTCCTGGCAGCTCCTGGGATTTTTCACCTAACACCGTTGGGTTGGTACCATCTTACTTATGCCAATAGGGAAGGGAATGCCCAGCTGGATTGAGTGATGGTTCCAGAAAGTCATGAGTCCTAGGATGTGAAGTGACATCCAAATTAAGAAGTGTTCCACTCTGTGCTGAAACAACCACACGACTAATGTCAAATAAGCATCTTCAACAGGAAGTGCTACAGAGAAGCAGGTAGCCATCTTTGTTCCTGATGAGGCCTGGCAAGGAAGCAGAGGAAGTGTGGGTTCCAGAAGGACCCTGAAGAAGGTGAGGTCTAGACAGGAAGAGAATATAGGGGGATCTTGTGAGATGAGACACAGTTAGAATCCCTCCCTGCCTTCCTCCTGGTCTTGAGGATGCCGATGACCAGGGAGGCTGTGTAGAGGATCAGAAAAGCGTGCCTTCTGCGAATGCAAACTTCAGAATCCTCTTGTGGTAGAGAAATCCAGCCAGGGCTCCCCAAATCAACATTCCCACACCTCAGAATCCTAGCAGCTAAGCTCTGTCCCAGCATCCTTAGCTTGGTGCTCATGTGAGCTCAACTTCCCTCCCTAGACAGTCTCTTAATTTTGGCTACTGATGATGGTCCCTTCAGGGTGGAGCCTTGCTGGGGACCTGCACTTAGACCCTAAGAGCAAGGCTGGCCTTCCTTTGTTCTCCCAGCACCTGATTGCAGGGTGGAGCCATAGGCGGAAGAGTCTGTGAATCCCTCCTGTCAAAGAGCTGAGAGCTTAAGCTATGCTCCTCAACCAGGGTATCCTGGACAACATGTCTATTAACATTTATTACTTTTTTGAGCAGCTAGATATGAAAAAGCTGTGTGGGAACCAGTGCAGGCTGGCGGCCATGCTTTGGAATTCTGCAGCAGTCTGGTGATTATCTTGACGGCATTATGGTTTGAAAGCCCACATCTGCATGTACGTGTTTTACGCCTTATATAAGCTTAGCCCATTGGTTTCAGAACTTGCTGTGGAAAGCCTTTCTGAGCATGATGTCAACAGGAAGCAAGTGGGCTGCCCTTGGCACTCAGGGTCAGGGATTTTTAGAGATGGTTGAGAGCCTCTGTGGCTTTAGTGTTTGCTTGGACTTGTTCATGTCTGAGGTCATCGAAAAGATGAACTTCAGTTTGGACCCTCACCTGCTGCCCTAGGGAACCCTGGTAGCTCTGTACTGCACCCATCCTCTCCAGAAGCCTAGAGGGCCTTCTGGTGACTTGGACATCTCTGCCTCATAGAGATGCTTTTAAACCAGCTGGCTCTGAGGTGAGCCTCTCTCTGGGAGCCAGGAGACTATCTCCCCAGTAGGCAATGAACTCGCTGAAGGCAAGATGGCTCCCTTTGTCAGTCCTCTACTTAAATTTCCTACCACCCTCCTGGTTCATTCCTCTCTTCTTTTTCTTTCTTCCTTTTTCTTTATCTATCTCGGTGTCCTCTCCTCTTCCTTTCCCCTGCCTCTGTTCACCCCATCTTCCTTTTTCTCTATCTCTTCTAATGCCTATCTTTCATGTTCTGCACCACCAGCTATATGCCAGTCCGTGCATTAAGGTTTGAACATGTTTGAAGTCTTGGCCACCCAGCTGGCAGCGCTCTTTGGGAGGGCTGTGACACACTTTGGGGAGGATCCCTGGTGGAGGAAGTACAACACTCTGGCTGGGCCTTGATGACTTTCTCTCTCTCTCTCTCTCTCTCTCTCTCTCTCTCTCTCTCTCTCTCTCTCTCTCTCTCTCTCTCTCTCTCTCATCTGCTCCATGCCTGCAGGTACAAGGCAAGCAGATACCCTCAGCTCCCGAGGACAAGACTTTCCCACCGTGATGAACTACATTCCTTTCTAAATTAAGCTCAAATAAGCCCATAAGTTGCTTATTGTCAGGAATTTGGCCACAACAGTGAGCAACAACAGTGCTCACAACACCATAACAAATGTCGCATGCGTGAGCCCAGGCCCTGGCACAGAACACTAGGTAGAAGGCTGATTCGTGGATAGATGGATACTATTTCTTGGCCGCTTTTCTTTTTCTCTTTTTTTCAATCAGAGGCACTTGGAAGTAGATTGTCATGCTCACCTTTCTGTCTTTTTCATTATTCCCTGAAAGTACAAACTCAATTTAGGCTTTAGTGAAAAATGAAGAACATTAGACCAACCTTTGAAAATTGCTTGGTCAGTACTTCCTGCCTGCCTGTACTTCATGGTGCTGTCATCACTGGGTAATTATGACATTAGGTATATACCTGATCAGCAAGTTGCTTTTAATTAAAACCCTCTGTTGGTTTCCTAGCACCTCATGACTTCTGGAACATTCATTCATCTCTTTGGGCTTTGAGTTAGTGGAGAGCAGCCACCCAGAAGCTTAGTGTCAACACATCCCTGCCATCCTCTCCCCTGGTCCTCTTAGCAGTGTTTTTTGCCAACAGTGTGGTGTGCACTTCCTCACGATCACCTCTAAAGGGAGGGGCTACCTACTCATAGATGTTAAGGTATCACACTCCCAAGCCAGAGATTAGAGACTTAAACCATGGGCTGAGTGTACAGTCCAGACTATAAGCACTAAATATAAACCTCAGAGAAGCCTTCCTTCATGAGGCAGATTTAACATGAGCCTGGAATAGGAAACTAGGTTTTGTCTTGTACTAATGGCACAAACCGGGTCACAGATGCTTTATAGGAGCACTTGGGAGAATCACGTGTCCCCAAATCTGCTCTGAAGCTCTGATACTGGGAAGCAGCCCCTCAGCCAAAGGCTTCTGAAAGCCTTTGAAAAGTCTGAAGACATTTTAAACTATATTTAGTTCTCCAAGGTTAAAACAAAATTGCCATTAAGGACTGGCAAACTCTGTAATAACAGTAGCAGTTTCAATGATGTTCCAAGTTCACTCAACACCGAAACGTCCTCAGAACTCCTGCCAGCATGCTCCGAAGTACAGTGCTAAGGAATACTCTTTCCTTAGAGCAGCAGGGCCTCACAGGTACCTGAGGGGCTCAGTAGCTTCAGGTCTAGATCTCAGCAGGAGTGACACGCCATTCATGCCATTCATGCTGATGACCCCTCCCAGTGACTAGGCACACTGAGTGTCAACTGTACCTTTGTTGGCTCTTGTCCACTTTGTTTTTGTTCCACTCCCCTCACAGGGCAAGTGAGTGCCTGGAGAGAGGAAGTGTATAGACACATATTCATACTGCCCAGGGTGGGTGGGATACACTGTATGTGAAAGCCTTCTCTAGCCCTAGAGGACAGCACTGTGGACTCCCAGTATGGGTCTTTTAAAAGGCTCTACAGCCCACATGGAGGCTTTCCTTAGGAGGTGCAATGTGTGTGTGTAAAAGAGAGTGAGGAGAGTGAGAGGGTATCAGGGCAAGAGTGGGCTTTCCTTAGGAGAGGCAGGGTGTGTGTGTGTGTGTGTGTGTGTGTGTGTGTGTGTGTGAGAGAGAGAGAGAGAGAGAGAGAGAGAGAGAGAGAGAGAGAGAGAGAGAGAGAGAGAGAGAGAGAGTTAAAGGGTATCATGGCAAGCAGAATTTCCTCAGGAGAACAGTGTGTGTGTGTGTGTGTGTGTGTAAGGGAGAATGAGAGAGTATCGGGGAAAGAGCAGTGGGCTTTTTCGGCTCTACTGTTCTGCTAGCATCATAAAGACATATTTTCTAACTTTGAGTTCTAATTTCTATGCTGGTGACAGTGAACTTAGTTGTCAATCACTTTAATGGCTCTAAATTTGTCTTAGGCATATGGTTCTTAGAGACAGAAGGGACTTTGGCAAGAACTTATCTTTCCCAGTAAGGACCAGGACAATGCTACCTCTACTGGAAGGTCTTAGACTTCTTTAGGAATCTAGTTTAGGAATCCCCACTAGGGATCTACCCCAGGAGGAAAAAAAAAAAAAAACCACAGATGACTCAAGTAACACATCACTTATGGCATTAGAAGTTCCAGTGCCTTTTTGGTTTCTGGTATCTTTCTGACATAATATCAATACTTTGAGTACTATTTAAGCCCCCTTCATTGCTCCTGTTGCTGTTAGGATGAGGTATTCTTTCAAATAGCATGCCCAGCCTAGAATGACCAGCTCCCAGCCCCCGTCCCCCTTCAGCCTGTCTATCATCACTCAGTCGTTCTGCCCTGCTTGTTGCCAATCAAGCTGGGCTGTGTTTCCCTAGAATATTCTTATATGTCATCATGTGTTTGTTTGTCTTGGAGCCTCTTTCTACACTGTTCCCTTGACTTCCTCCTGTACATAGGGTGACTCATGAGGGCATGGAGTACATCACTGGTACCAACTGATGTGCTTAGCACACTGAAGGTGCCCAGTGGTAACCATACGTGGGGTAAGAGATGATCTTTGCTCATAAGTACTCTATGTTGCTCAAAGAAGCCCATCATGGTCCCAGGGCTTTCTGTTGGCTTTTGGTTTTGATAGGCGATAATTTACTGCCTGTGCAATTTACTGCTCATGTCTATTATGCTGACAAATTATTAGAGGCTTTATCCTTCTCTAAGTAAATCAGTGGCCACTTCAGTCTTCATGAAACAGTTGGCCAGAGCTCTACAATATAAATTCCTGCAATGAATCCAGCCACTGTAGAGCTGGACCACACTTGCCCAACCCTCAGGCTACATGATGACCACATCCATCAGCAACCATACTCATAACCACGTTTCATTTTCTTCTTTCTCTCTGACATTTTCATGGGTCCCTCATGAGTTAAGAAGTTGTGGCTATGAATACATTGATACACACGCCACTCTTTTTTAAACTTATGATTATAATTTCATTGTAATGAAAGGATGCAAATTAGATACAGCTAAAGGAAAAGGTAACTGGGAGTGGTCCAAGCATGCAGCCTTTGAGTATTATAATATTGTGTATTAATTGTGCATGCTAGAGGGTTAAAGTGTGGCATTTCCATATATGCACACATCATGGTGTTGCCATATCGACCCCCTTCTGCATTCACCCTCTCTTCCTTCTCACTGTTATCCTAGTCCCTCTGTATTTTGCTGGTTGTCCATCTTCCAGACAAGGTTGGCATTTCTCCCTTCCTCCCTCTTTAAATTCGACTTTTCACACATGAGAGAAAATATTCAGTAATTATCTTTCTGAGTTTGGTTTATTTTGTATAAAATGCTGACTTCTTGCTCCGCTTATTTTCCTGCAACGGTCACAATCTCATTCTTTTTCAGGACTGTATAATACCTCATCGGCACACATCAATTTATTTTTTTTAGATTTATGTACATATTACTTTATTTGGTGTATGTGTGTGTATCCATATGAGTTTATCTATGCCACATAGATTCAGGTTCTGGTGGAGGCATCAGCTCCCCTGGAGCTGAAGTTAGAGGTTGTTGCGAGCCAGCATGTGAGGTGTGGGAGATGAACTCAGGTCCTCTGAAAGAACAGGAAACTCTTAATCACTAAGCCATCTTCCCAGTCCCACATACCTCTTTTGCTTTTGTGTGTGGGGGAGGGGGGTAGGGGTTGGTATATGTATATAAGCAAGACAAATTAATACTACCAGTGATTTCATTTCAATCTAATTCTGTCTGTTAAAGAAGAGAACAGAGACTTCAGCCTATGAGCTCCTTCTTCTTTCACTTTCATTTGCCTCCTCTTCATGAATATGACCTCATAATATCACCATTATTTGAGTATCAAACCCACACATCTTCCTCACCCAGTTTCCCCGCACCTGCTCACCCTGTGCCTGTCATGTGGTCACAGCAGTGAGAAGCCAGGGCACCCCCTGCTCATCTGCTGCACCCTTACTGCTGGAGCACCAGCCCATTCTTCCTGTTCCCCTCCGCATTCTGCCACTCAAACACATCTGAGCTCCGAATGCCGCAGATGCTACTCACTTCCCACCTGCAACATAGAAACCAGGTTAGCAGTTGGCCTGGGAAAGGACATTTTGGCTGCTGTAGGGACTCAGGGAATACCACCCTGTAGTTGAGACCCACCATGGGCTCTCGGCAACGCTCGAGTTGCCAAGAAGATGAACTCTGGTTGTGTGGGACTTCCTTGTTCCCTCCCCTCTTAAAGCGATCAGCCCCAGTATGAGCTCCATGCTTTGTAATCAGCTGCTGTTTTGTCGCCATTGGAGGTGCCCTGACATCCTGCATCCCACCACACCTCCAATCAGGACTAATGCAGAAGACTCCTCCTACCAGTCTGTCTGTCATTACTCATTATCTCAGCCCTGCTTGATGCCAATCTAGTAGGCTGGGCTTCCCTAAAACACTCTTATACTCAGCACTCTCTTGGCTTCAAAACTTGTATAGTTGGAGGG
The DNA here is from genome assembly GCF_903995435.1 of Acomys russatus. Classification (NCBI taxonomy): domain Eukaryota; kingdom Metazoa; phylum Chordata; class Mammalia; order Rodentia; family Muridae; genus Acomys; species Acomys russatus. The sequence continues at coordinate 21,134,992 of NC_067137.1, forward strand.
AAAGTCCCATCATCGTGTGAGAAAAGTAACAAAGAAAATGGGTGTGGCTGGGTGTCTTAGAGCCCCAGAGTCCAGGGGGCCTGTATAATATAACCATACCCAGACACACTGCTAGGCGTCTGATTTCTTGAGCTGGGATGCAACTTCCTGAGGTATCCTTTCAATAAGCACTTCCTTACTCAATACAAGTGTGTCTCTGTATGCCATTACCACAGGAACTGACTGGTTCACCTATGGCATTTGAGACTCCTAGTAGCAGGCTCTAAGTTGGGGTTATCTATCTAATATTTGATGAAAATTCATTGGAACAAAGAGAGGAGGAAGGAGAGAAAGGGAGAAGGAAGAAGAATTTAAAAATGGAGGGATGGGCTGGGGAGGCATGACGTCATGGTTGGCATCGCCTGTTCACCTTGCCTGGGGTAAGAATCAGGCACAAGGTGGGTCAGAACATGGGTAAGAATGAGGGAACAGCTCCTGGCTGAGGAGTTTTTCATGAAGAAAGACCAGACAAGCCTTTGATTCGGATCAGAGTTTTGTTTTGGGGATTAACTAGTGTTGATGTGTATTTTTGGAAGCTGAGAAAATGAAAGTTTATTTCTCTACCAGCTCTGCCTGTTTGAATTTGGCAAGCCCAGATTCCCTCCTTCCCCTTCCCCTTCCTGTGCTTCAGAAGGCACTGAAGTGAGCAGCCTGTGGTGTTCTGTCCAGCTCCCCAGGACTCCCACCGCAGCCCCCAACAGAGGCAGCCTGTTATTACCCAGAAGGCCAATAGAGGGCTCCCAAGAACACTGAGCAAAAGCAGATGGACGTCACCCCCAGGAGGTTCTGTTGGAATGGTATCCTCTCATATGCTGAAGGGTGGAGCTGGACTCATCTGGGAAAGCCCACGTGGAGAGACCTGCCTTCTCCTGCGTTGGAGGAGACTCCAGTTTGGGTGACTTTCATGTTCCCATTGCATCCAAGCCAGTTTATTGATCATTCTTCAGGAGATAGCTGACGTAACAGCTGTGTGTTTGTTGGATATGTCAAAGCCTTGATTATGTTCGCTATGTCGCCCGAGGAAAACAATTGCCTCATGTTTCCAGGTATCATTTTTTTCCTAGTTTAAAAAATTCTAGGGTCAAACTGGAGTTGTGGGTCTGGCTTTCTAAGACCTTTGTAAAAATACTGTATTATTATTATTATTATTATTATTATTATTATTATTATTATTATTATTATTACTATGCATGTACACATGCATATATAGAGGTCAGAGGATAACTCTGTGGGGTTGCGTCTCTCCTTCCACCTTAATGTGGGTTTCAGAGGGTACACTCAGGTCACCAGGCTTGCACAGCAAGTGCCTTGATCTGCTGAGCCATCCAGTGGGCCCCTCTAAGATCTTTTAAGGTATAACCTATTACTACAATTATTGAAATTATATTCAGGAAAAATGCATCTCATTTATTAACGAAAGGAGTTAATACGGCCCCACAATACAAGCCTAACAGAAGGACCCTGCTGCTGTAGCAGTGGTGGCAATGAGGCCCACACTTTGATGACTAATGAGTTAAGACAGTATGGAGGAGGTGAGAGCCAACAGCAGTGCAGCTGATAGACAGATTAAAAGGCTGATATCACCCTCTACACAGAGGTTTACTGCCCTGAGCCTTAGTTTCTATAAAATACCAGGGAAATCCATGTGGCCTCTCCTGCTCTGATGTGTATAGGTGAGGCAAAAGAATGCATTAAAAATGCTGTGTATACCATGCAGTGCCCACATGTGTCCATACTGTGTATACCATGCGGTGCCCACAAATGTCCATGCTGCATATACCATGCAGTACCCACATGTGTCCATGCTGTGTATATCATGCGGTGCCCACACATGTCCATGCTGTGTATACCATGTGGTGCCCACACATGTCCATTTGTTAATACACACAGTGACTGAATGGCCCATGTTCATTGGCATGGAATGTGTGGGTATCTTGACCTCCTCATTTTCTGAGCTTAAGATCCCACATAAACCACCCTGTGGCCACTGTTTCTCTTGTAATTAATCAGCAGAAAACAAATTAGCAAAGAGATACAAAAACTTTCTCGAGGTGTGGATTTAGAATAGAGGGTTGTCCAGGAGTCAGAGCAAACCCAGGGGATTTGTAGGCAAGACTGCAGTGACGTGTAAAAAAGGAAGGAAAATTTATCACGATCCACTTATTCATTCATTCTTTCCGTGACTTGTTGCTTGAAGGTTTAGGAATACAAATTTCAGAACCGAGAGAGGAACCAGAGTCGTGCAATTGGGTTAGGCACTCATGTCTTCAAGCATACGCTGACATGTACCTATTTGCCAAATGTGGTGTCAACTGCAAGGAGGCAATAAAAGATGTGCAAGGCATTATTCCTCCCTGCAAGGAACAATAAATATCCTGCCTGTTGTTTAGCAAACAGTTTAAAAGATAGGGACAGATAGGCATCGGTTCTGTTTGTAAAATGTGATGTATGGCAAGGAGACAGTATGACACAGTGGTTAATAATGAAAGCGGTGGCACCAGACAGCCTGGAGTTAAACCCAAGATCTACTAAGTATGTCACCTTGATCTTGAGCAAGGTTTTCATTTGTTCGGTTTTCGTTTTCTGAACCTTAGTTTTCTCTATCGGTTTTTCGTACCTCAATGAGTGGCTGTAAGGATTAGATGAGCCTGACTGTGCCAAGTGTCCTCTGAGAACCCTGAAACCAACTCACCATTGTCCCTGCAGTCATCATGGCAGGAGCACAATACCAAAACATGTTGTGTTTCACATGGGAGGGGCCAGGAACCTGGAAGTTCAGAAGGAGCATCCCAGAAAAGCATAGTGGGCAATGGACTTTGGATCCATTAAGTGGTAAGAAGGATTTGCCTTTGGCAGAGAAACTGAGAAAAGGTCATTGTAGAGGGACACAGAGCTGAGGAGGCAGGTGGAGGAGCAGAGACAAAGAGGGAAGAGGAAAGGAAGTGGTGTGCTGGGAATGGCAAGACAGCCATTTTGCTGTGAACAAAAAGCACATGTTATGATCTACTTAATGTATTCATCTTGACTTGGAAATTTCCATAAAGATATCTTGCCATGTCTCTCTGTGTAGGAAAGTGACTCAATTATCCTAATGCATTGCTGGTCTGAATTGGAAGGCAGTTATGTGAAATCTTGATGGTGGTAAAATTTGTTTTCTGGAATTCTCAGCCACTTCTAGCCGGTTCTTCATCTCACTGAGGTCTCCCACCCTACTCCAAACCTCAGGCACCCAGGATCTCTATAAATGCAAAAAGGGTGGTTCATTTTTCTTACTTTATAGCTAATGTTTTGATTAGAGAGAAATTGGGGCATACAAGAAAATACAGTGTCTATGAACTGCCTACGCCCACCATCATGTTTGATCCAGTATCTCTCAAAAAATAGTCTTAGAAAATGAATTTGCACTACATTGGAGTAGTTTTTTTTTATATGACTTGACTTAAAAAAAAAAAAAAAAAAAAAAAACCTCTACAGTTTTCCAGGCACAGAACTTCAAGATAAGTAAATGGAGTGCTATCAGCAGAATTTCAGGCATTAGCTGGCATAGATGGAAGACTTTCGAGTGACAAGACTGGTGCCTGTATATACTTAAAACACAGATGTCCATCATACACAAGGTGCTAGGTTCTGGGGTTTTAAAAAAAATAACTTAAAAATATCTTTTATTTATTTATTTTTATTTTTTTTAAGTATCTTTTATTGGTAAATAGTTTGTGCACCATGAAAAGGGCATATCTTCTGTAATTTAAACCTTGCACATATCTCTTTTCCCTAGAGATTTTATGCCCGTGTGTCCCCTGCCTGTCATCTACTCTTTATAGGCAACTGTACTGTTTCTTTTGCCATAGGTCCCATAGCCTATTCTAGAACTTCATTTAGTAGAGCGTTCCAACATGTATGCCTCCTGCATGGCTTCTCTCCCTCACTACAACCTCTGGAAGGGTTGTACACGTCCTATCAGTAGTTCCTCTTGGCCGCTGCCTAGTACTCCATTGTGTGACTAGTCTATGTGTTGTAGACACACTTGTGTTGATTATCACTTGTGTTATTTCTGCTTTGTGCCTCTTATGAATAAAATTGTTCCAAGTGTTCACGGAGATTCTCTTATCTCTATCGTTTCTAGCAATTGTATGATGGCCTGTCCTGGAATAGCTGTTGTTTTATATATGTTTAGTTCACGTTGAGCTTCTTAGATCTGTACACTTGTATTTCTCATCGTATTTGGAGAAAGAGCTCAGTATTACTTCTTTACATATTTTTTGACTCAACCTTTCTGAATTTTGTGTGTGGTGCTGGAGATAGGACGTAGAGCCTTGCGTGGGCTAGGCACACCTTCCCCTAGTGAGCTGCAGCCCCGGCTCAGTCGGTCTTTTCTTTCTTTCCGTCAGTATAACATGCACAGTTCACTGTTCAATGCTATGGGTCCTCATAAATCTGCACATGCTTAATTTCCATGTTTCTCTCAGCTCTAGCATGGCCAGTTTCCATCACCATCTTCGTGTTCACTGACCGGTTTCTTCTGCATGTCTGACTGTTGTGTTAAGGTCATCTAGGAGCATTATTATTCCAGATGCTATGTTTTTCTTTTTTGGAATTGCAATTTTAGTCTTCTGCCCTTTTCTATGCTCAGTATTTCTCTACTGTGAGTCCCCTTCCTTCCTCCCTCCCTTCCTTCCTCCCTCCCTTCCTCCCTCCCTCCCTCCCTTCCTTCCTCCCTCTCCCCCTTCCTCCCTCCCTCCCTCCCTTCCTTTCTTCCTTCCTTCCTTCCTTCCTCCCTCCCTTCCTTCCTTCCTTCCTTCCTTCCTTCCTCCATTCCTCCCTTCCTTCCTCCCTCCCTTCCTTCCTCCCTCCCTCCCTCCCTCCCTCCCTTCCTCCCTCCCTCCCTTCCTTTCTCATTAAGTTCATATTTTCTTAGATAGTTGAATATATTATGATACTACTTAACTAGGTGACTGTTGCTTTATTCTTTCCCATCATTTCTGGCTTGTTTCTGTTCCCTGACTTTTCTCCTGGTAATGGACCACATTTTCTTACTTCTTTGCCTATCTGACATTTTTTTGAGCTGTGTGCTGGGCACTATTGATGCTGCATTGTTGCATACCTCAGTCTTGATGTGTTTCTTGGTAGATTTTTGGACTTAGTTCTGGGAAGCAGTTCGTTTATCTGTGAATCGTTTTGACCCTTTGAGACCTTTTGTGTCTTTGAAATTTGTTAGAGATGACCTAAGAGCGGGGTAATTTAGCCTTTCTCCTACTGTGGACTTGCTAGGATTTGTGCTACATGTATCAGGACTCTCTACTGTGGCATGGCAATGCTGTCTCCTAATTCTGTGCAGTCAGTTTTAGAATGAGACAACAAGCTCCAGTAGACACAGAAATGTTACCTTCTGGTACCTTCTCTTGCTTTCTTACTATGTAACAACTTCCTAGTCATGTGAAATATTTTGCACACATACAAAATAATTTACATCCAAAGTCTTTAAAAGACTCCAGTTAGATTTGTGGGTGTCTTCGCATGGTTCTGTGAAGTTTAAGACTCCACAGTAGTTTTGAGGCTGCCTTGAGCATAATACAACAGGTGCCTCTAGATAGAACACTGAGTCAGTTACATGACTCATTTTATCTTATCTCACTTTTTCCTTTCCTGGAGGAGCACAGCCCTGTGTGTGTGTGTGTGTGTGTGTGTGTGTGTGTGTGTGTGTGAGAGAGAGAGAGAGAGAGAGAGAGAGAGAGAGAGAGAGAGAGAGAGAGAGAGAGAGAGAGACCAGAGTTTGATATTTGGAATCTTCCTCAGTTGCTTTTTGCCTTAGTGATTTTGTGAGACTCTCTAGCCAGCAAGATTCTGGGATTCTTCAGTCCCATCTACAGAGCACAGCATTTATAGGGACACACTGCCTTGTCTGCTTTTTATGCAGGAACTGGGGATTTGACCTCAGATCCTCACACTGAACCATCTTTCCAGCCCAAGAGTCACAGTCTTTCGATGCCTGCTACTCAGTGTCTGAAAGTAATTCTTTCATGTGTATTTTCTCTGTTACAAATGTCCATATTAAAGCATAGATCTCCACATGTTGCAGCTGTTTTTACAACTTGACCAAATTGAAAGACAACATAAAGTAGTTGTAGATTCATTTTGTAAATGGAAAAATCAAATCATTGACCATGGGACACCTAGGCTCTCTCTCTATTACAAACCCACTGTAAAACTGCCACAACAGCTATGATTTTCAGTCTGTGACTTCTCCTGCCAACAGCATAGTCTCTGACAGAAAGCATCTGTGAGGAGATTATAGAAAGAGGTTGAATATGGGGCACCAGAGCTCATGACCACGTCCGCTGGATGGGGAAGCCTGGTAGCACTCAGAGGAAGGATAGCAGGCTACCAAAAAGAGACTTGATACCCTATGAGCATATACAGGGGGAGGAAGTCCCTCTCAGTCATAGAGGAGGGGAGGAGGGGGAAAGTGGGAGGGAGGGAGGAATGAGAGGATACAAGGGATGGGATAACAATTTAGATGTAATATGAATAAATTAATAAAATGAAATAAAAAGAAAGAGGTTGAGGGCCTGGAGAGCTGTCTCAGTGGTTAGGAGCACTGACTGCTCTTGCAGAGGACTGGAGTTTGGCTCCCAGAACCCACAATGCAGCTCTGGGGGAGCTGACGTTCTCTTTTTGCTTCTTTGGGTACTAGACACATGTGGTACAGTTACAGGCAAGAAGTTATACACATATAGGAAACATAAATCTTTTTTAAAAGAGACAATTTCATATTAAAGGAAACCAGAGACAAGAGATCTCAGGGATCTAAGCTTCGATTCACTAGTGAAGTCTGCCCTACCTAGGCATTAAGAGAGTGTCACACTGCCTTCCATGTGGGTGGGCCGCCTTTTAGTTGGCAGCAGCGTGGAGCCATTCCTAGCTGTTGAGCGGTGAGCAGGTGAGCTGTGTGCCAGTTCTGAATAAATACTCCTTACTAGCAGGAACATCCCAGAAGCTTCATTTTACCTCGAACTATGAGTGTTCAAGATGGCGATTCTCAGCCTGCCACTCCAGGTGGCAGAGGTGAGCAGAGGCCTCTTTTCCAGCAATGGACAGGTAATAAGGACACCAAGCCACCCAGTGTTTCAGTCCACTGAGATTTTTCACGGAAGTTGTGAATATTCATGGCTTTGATTTTAGCCTATCCCAAATGTGATACAGATAATTGTGATGAAAGTCCTTTATCTTCAGTTGGTCCCTCAGAAGCTGACCTTGAGATGAGAATCAGTGAACAACGTGTGAATTTATTACAGAAATGTTCCCAGGGGAAATTGCTAACGGAGTGTGAGAACCAGAAGAAGAAAGGGAAGAAGTTGAATAAAGGACAGGATCTTTTTTTTTTTTTTTTATATATATTTTTTTTATTAATTTATTCATATTACATCTCAATGGTTATCCCCTCCCTTGTATCCTCCCATTCCTCCCTCCCTCCCATTTTTCCCTTACTCCCCTCCCCTATGACTGTGACTGAAGGGGACCTCCTCCCCCTGTATATGCTCATAGAGACTTGATACCCTAAGGACAGCCTGCATTCCTTGCACATGCAAAGGGACCCTTGGAGCTAAGTTGTCCATGATGTGAGCTCAACGTTGCTTTAGTTCACAGCAAGAGACTGGGGCATGGGGTGGCTCTGCGGAAATAGCTCAATGTGTGAAGCACCAGTTGTGCAAACAAGGCTTGGAGTTCAGATCTCCAGTACCTATGCAAGGGTGTGGCAGCACACCTGTAATCTCAGTGCCTGGGAGGCAGAGACAGGGAATCCACAGACAAGCTGGACAGCTAGGCTTGCCAAATCAGCGTGCTCTGGGTTCAAGGGAGAAACGCAGGCTCAGTATATAAGGTGGAGATCAAGGAAGACATGTAGCTTCAGTCTTTGGCTTCCACACGCAAACACATATATATGTTCATGCACACCTACATACACAAATGTGCCCATACACAGGTAAACATGCACACACACAGACAGACAGACAGACAGACAGACACACACGCATGCGCGCGCGCGTGCGCGCACACACACATACGCACACACCCATGCACAAGAAAGGGGGTATTCTTACGTCTTTGTTAGCCAAGGCAAAGGAGGGCGGGTGTTGCTCACAGAATGGAAAGGAGATACACTTCTCAGAGAAGCACTAGCATGGTCTACACTAGTAGGAGAAAAAGGCCACGTGTAACGAGGAGACACATGGCTCCTTATCTCTTGTAGAGATACCCTAGAGTAGATGCATGCCAATATTGAGGCTTTAATGCTAGTGCTGCACGAGTCTCACATGCAGAGGCTGTTTCTCCTTATATTGCTATGTCTTAACTGTCCATATGAACTCTACAGACTGGCCACTGAATTTTACCTCTAAACTTTTCTTCTCCTGCGTGCTCAGCCTCTGAATCAACTCCAGGCCAAAGAAAACTTTACAGTTTGCCTTTGTCTCTCATTATTTATTCTTTTGCTTCCAGCCAGCAGGGTACCCGGACCTGTTTGCTATACAAAGAGACCTGGGTCAAAATTGCCAGTTTCCTTGTCACTGCTTGATTTACCCACTCACCACTCAGCCTGGGTGATGGCTGCCTCTTGATTTGGTTGAGATGGCCATGCTTTGGGGAGCCCCTCTAATGCGTGGCTTGTGCTACCCAAAGAGCTGAATAAGTTACACTGCCTTTGTGTTCTTTTGAAAAGTAAAGCAAGTGGAATTCTGCCTGCCAGGGGGTGAAGGGAACTTGTGGCTCTGTTTGCTGCAGTTAATGGTCACGTTGGTGCTGAGGGGAGTTCAGGCATCTCTCATTTTTTGTGTGTCTTGCTGTGAATAATGCTGCAGGCTTTTGAAATTAGCTGCACTAAAGTGCTTTGGAAAGAATTGCCAATGAAGAGCAGAGAAACATGCCTTTCCTTCTCGTCCTTTCCTTGTTTTTTTTTTTGTTTGTTTGTTTGTTTTTTGTTTTTTTGTTTTTTTTTTTCCTCCCTGTGTTTACACACACGGCTTTGCATTGTTGATGGTTCTAGATGAAGTATGTCCCATGTCAGTCTTATTCCCTTATCATGACTTTTAGCTGATAGGATGTCTATCATATTGCAGTTATAGCTGATGTCTATACAGATGTCCCTGTTTACATTGGGAAATCTTTACTGTGCCCACCCACCCTGCCTACTTACCACAGGCTAGCAGGGTCCCAATTCTTCACAATCACTCCTTCTAGAATGTCCTGCGCTCAGCCCTGTCAGCCATTTACCAAAATAACCTGTTAGATCAGGTGAAGAAAAAAATGACAAGATTAGAAGACTTTGGCCTTGTCAAGCCCACAAAACATGGAGAATTACCTCCTTCCTTTTTTCCTTTCTGAGTGAGTGAGCACCAAGCAGGCAGAGAGCTGCTGTACTGTCTGGCTCTTCCAGGCAGGAGGAAACATGTTTAGACTGTTCCCAGCAGCACTGAATCAGGTGTTTGGCCTCATCAGGTGTCAGCTTGCTGAGTATGGTACCTAATGTCCCTGGCTTCTGGAGATGAACAGTACTGATCTACATCTTGGGATAATTTTAATAACGCATCAAACTTTCATTTGGCCCTCTGCAGTTTGAAAAGTGGTTTGATAGCTCTGTTCCCATTCTCTCTTCCCACCCACATGCCCTATTGATATTTCAAGAGGAAAACAGGCTCCCTACCTTGAGGGGGTCAGCCTGAGAGGTTCACTTGATAATTCTGGTGAGGGTGTTTATGGGTCTCCAGGGACAAAGACCTCAAACTACCTCCAGCTGGAACTGTGAGGTGGGTTAGTGATTTTTTTTTTTTTTTTTTTTTTTTTTTTTTTTTTAAGGAAAGCCAATGCTGTGTGCTTTTTGCGCTGTATTGTAACTCTAAGACTGCTACTTACCAACCCTCTTATCTTGGCTAAATTTCACCTCATTGTCAGGTGGTTCATTGGGTTGAAGGTCTTATGGGTGAGTTGGTATCTCCCTCCCTTCACTGAAAATCCCATCTGGCTACAGAAGGTGGCAACTTCAGGCTTCTTAACCCCTGCTGCTAGGAGATTCAGCTAAGGTCACCCCCATAGATTTCCAAGAGCCTCCCCTTTCGCAGAGATACTCCCACACTGATGTCCATTTCCCCCTAGTCCTCCCCCACCCCTGATCTACCCACACCCAATTCCAACCCCCTCTCCCCTCCAGTTCCCTCCCTCCATCTACTTCAGATGTCTATTTTATTTCCTCTTCTGACTGAGATTCAAGCATCTTCCCTTGGGCCCTCCTTGGCTTTTTTGGGTCTATGGATTATAGCTGATTATCCTGTACTTTATGCTAATATCCACTTATAAGTGAGTACATACCATGTGTGTCTTTCTGGGTTTGAATTACCTCACTCAGGATGATCTTTTCTAGTTCCATCCATTTGCTTGCCATGCCTCTTGTAGTGAGAGAGCTTGGGATTCCATCAGAGGAGGAAGAGGTGGGGCCTGATGCTCACTGGTCTTCTGGGCACATAGGATTCTAAGTGGCTGAGCCTGAGAGTCCTTCCCTCCAACAAACCTCTGCCTTCTGTTCTGTGACTCTATTCCATGTACGGGCTACTCAAGCTTCCCCTCAACCCCCACCCCGACACACTGACTTTCTCCAGGACTTCTTTCTTCTTCCCGTTTCCTGCCTCAGTTGAACATGCTCTTTTGAATGTTCATGGCGAAGTCAACCCTTGACTTTCTTTTAGACCTGAGCACAACTAGTATTATCTCAGAAGAGAAAGTCTCTCCATACCACCCAGATTCCCACACATGTTCTCATAGTAAAGTCACAAGTTTACATTATTTCTATGCTTACTGAGTTCACATCCTCCAGACATTGAAGTCCGTAGGGGTGGGTACTGCCTCACTCAGAGCCCAAGAAATGCTCTCCAAGGGACTGCTGAATAGATAGATAATTGGATGGGTGAATATTAGGAAGTAGGTGTAGTGGTCTTTAGGCTGGCCAACGTGCTAGAGAAACAAGAGATTAGCTTCTTGTTGGATTTAAGTAGATATACATAGAAACTTTAGACCTCTAGGGGAAATACTTCCATAGTGTCATGGTGCATAATAGAAAAAATTAGGTAGAGTATCTGAGTAAGTCCTTGTTTGCACACATGGAAGCTACATATACCACGCCACTCCCAAATACAACCCGTGTTGCCCTTCTCAGGTGCTGTTGTTTGGTTTGCCTCCTCTTCACTTTACTTTGGTTCCATGGCTCTGTCACATCAGGCTCTGTGTGCCTCCTGAACATGCATTTGTGTAGAGACCTCCTGTCAGGGACCAGTGGTACAGGACTCCCTCTCCCAGTTTTCTGAGGTTACCACCAGCTGGCTCTATAGGCCTGCTTCCTTAGCCTCCCACAGTTTCCCTCGCTTCCTCTAGTGCTATGGAACTGGTGTCTGAGAATCCTGAAGTCCAACCCAATCTCTTTACCATGTTGAACAAGATGAGCTACAGGACTGTCTCCTGCGGTGCTGTTTTCACAGAGATGACGATGCAGGTAAGAAGCCACCTCTGAGTGTAACCGTGCTCTCCTCTACTTAGGACCCCTTCCTTGTTGTTGAACGTGCATCGTAAAGTTGAGATCTTGGAGTAATGACTTACCCAGAGAGAGAGTATTGTGAAACTCCCAACTTCCCTAACATTGCTAGAATTAGACATGTTATGAAAATGGTTAGCCTGTTCAGGAGATATTGGCCATTAACCCAGACAGATGCTCACAAATAATGCCTTACACTCACTGTATAATAATGAGTGCTATTAAATATGAATGACCTCATTTGTCCTCCTGGCATGTATGTCCCATAGAGAGTGACACATATGCACATCACCATTTAGCATCTGGAGAAACTATAACCCAGACAGGTAAAGTGATTTTTATCTACTCCCAAGGTTAACTATTAAATATTGAACCTTGAGAAGGCATTGTCTTTAGAGGACTTGGGCCATCAACGCTGCATGATAGATTGAGGGTAGGATTCAAAGCCAAAATACAGAGACAGACCTAGGTCAACAGCGCTGGGGTTGGGTGGGGACGGTTCACAACACAAACACTGGAAGGAGGAGAGGAACTGGAGGGCAACCTGAAGCTCAGCCTGTGATCATCCCTGAGCATGGGAGAAAACAGACCTCACTTGAATGTGTGGATCTCCTGGGGTTTGCTCCACACATGCATTCCGACCTCAGGAGGCTGCTTCGAGGCCCAGGAGGTTGGATTTTTGTGCTGATGTTGCTGTCCTTGACTGCTGAGTCATTCAGGATTCAGAAGCTTTAGGAGAAAATCCTGAGTTGACGTGGGTCTCCCTACATACGCTCTACCTACAGCACCAGGAAGGGGTTCTGTGCTCTGTGTAGGTTCTGGAAACTCACTAATGTTCTTTTTCTCTTAGCCTATGTTAGCTACTTTTTTTTTTTTTCTGAAGATTAGGAAAATTTTTTCCCTGCAATGATTAATTCCATTGAAAGTGGAGAGAACTCTTTGCTGCTGGTGTCTTTGTGAAGGATAAAGTGTGTGTTTGTTCACAGTGTTGAAAGAAATGATTGAAAATAAGTTTTCCTGAAGGTATTTACAGCCAAGAGCTTCACTAAAACATCCACTTCACAGTGAATAGAGGGGGCGACAGGCCACACAAACACTCTGTCTTCAGAGTGCCAGAGCCAAATCCACACTAAGCTTCTCGGCAGCCGGTGGCACCATGCCACTTCAGTTTGCCAAGGGAGTGATAAAGGATGTGCAGCCTGGAGAGCAGAACCTTGGGAGAGACAGAAAATTATGGCATCAACTTAATGGAAATCTCATATCTTCACCCAGAGCTGACAGCTCCTCTCCTCCCATCATCTCAACACTGGCTGACATAGTAACGACTGAAAAGAGAAAACAACGTTGAGTAGAAAGAGGCAGCCTCACAAATGAGGGACCATGCCACCAAGTACCTTACTTGGGGCACTAGGCTTCAAGAAATCCAGGACAATCTTACCTGGTACTCAGGGATTTTTCTAACACTATAACTGAATATTGTTAAGATGGATACACTTATTCATTAAGAATAATGTATTACCTTTCAGAGGTAGGCATTATCTTGCTTCAAGGACTGCCACATTCATATACCATGTGTGCTTATAATCTGGTCCTCTGGAAACCCATGACAACTCTGAAGTATATAAACTCACTTGTTAATAGTCTCAGACTTGATGGAGTAAGACTCGGAGTTAGGCATGCTCCTATTCACCACTTTACAACCATCTGGAATGCTCCCCACTGAGCTTCCTGTCTTTGGAAGAGACATAAGCATCTACAAGCTCAGATTCAGAAGTCTCTATAAATACAGCTACATTAACCCAGCCCTCTCCATCTTATTAGATGAAGTGGTGAGAAGCTATCTTGGGTTATGAAACTAGCTTCTTACAAGAACGATTAAATTACCTCATGTAGGGCTTGAGCCTACCAATTAAATCCCTGACCTTACCTTCAGCCAGCAGGGCTCACTAAACATTGGATGGTGTAGGGGAAATAATAATCCGAAAATGTCGTGTATAGAACTATAGTGCTATAGAGCAGCTTTATAGGATGGACATCCAGGGAATGTCACGTCATCACTGAGCTACAGGGAACAAGTGTGTTTCTTGTTGGCAGTGTTGGTTTGACCTTCTCTGAAGGTCAGTGAGGATCTGCATCAGACCACCATCTAAGAGTTCTAAATAATTCTTTAGTCTCTCTGAGCTTTAATTGCTGGCATATCAAGCAACCTTACAGGCCTTCCCTTCCAGCATTGACGGTTTAATTTTTCCCTGACTTGGCAAGCTGTGCATCCAATGCTGCCTCTGAGCTACATGTTGCTCTGAGACTATTACTTGATGTCTCTAAGCTGCTCTTGTTTCCCTCCAGCAATATTTATTCCATCGAACATCTTCTAATCATTACTGGACTGAGACGAATTTCTTTCTTCATCTCCCACACTTGGATACAGTTTCATGTGTTTGGAAACCAAGCTCTTGAAAGCAAATCTCTCTGACTGTTGCACCGTAAACATACTGGTTAAATGGTTTTACAGTTTGACACCAGACTAATACTAGCATGGCATGTATGCTGTATAATTGTAGCCAGGTACTTTGGTAAAAGCATGCTGTCAGCCAATCAACTGTTCCTTGAACCACACAGTACTCTGTGCTTAGTACTCATGGTCAATGCATGAGGGTCCCTAAGAGGGGTGGGAGAAGCTGGAGCAAATGAGATTGGACTGATTGCTCCAATTAATTATGGAGGACACGACAGACATTGCTCTGGCATTGAACTTTCTCTGGGGAAAGTGTAAGAACAGTATTGTTTTCATTCCTTGCACACCAGGAACATTGGCTACTGCTTCGAGCACAGAAAGAGTTGCATAAACATTTTAATATTGCATGAAGCTTGTATAAGACTGACTGAGTGTGTGAATGCTAAACCCTGACAGGAAGAGGCAGAGTGAGAGAGCAGAGTAAAGAGCAAGAATTGTCTTTCTTGTTTATCAATTGGAGAGGCTGTCTGGGGGGAAACTCAGAGGATTTTGATGATTCTCATGTAGAATGTTTTCTGTTTTTTGTTTTTTTTTTTTTTGTCATGGTGATCTATCGAAGCCCATCATAGATCAAGCCTAAACACCAAAAATAAAACTACTAGTGTATTTCCTGTTTTTAAGTTGAACCCCCTCCCCAACTCGAGTCCTAAATTCACAGCTGCTCCATTTTTCTTTGCCTCTGACAGGCTGAGACTTCTCTATCGGGTCTCTCTTATTCCACAGAAAAGTCTGGGTTTGTGGTGGTTTCATAACTACAGTCTTTGTGTTCTTCCTACCGAGCTATCAGCCTTTCTGGGACCCCTGGGAAAATGACAGTAGGACAGGGTAGTCACAGGTGAGCACTTCTCACCTGAAAGGGCCTCTGGGAGCAGTTATACCAAGGAAGCTGATCATTTTAGCATTCAGTGAGTCACAAGAGCTAGCCCCGCAGTCTGCAGCCTACCTCAGTGATGAGTCCACACACAGCCTCTGAAGTGTCTTCTGTACAGCTCCCCTCTTCCCGTACCCCTATCCTGGGAAAACCAGTGATTTTTTTGTTCTAATTCTAACTCTCAATATTTTCCAGATGCTTCTTGTTTCTTCCTCTCCATTCTAATTCAGGTTCATATCATATCCCATCGGGACCACCTATCTTCATCAGTCCAATATTTGGTATATAACAGAGATTCAGATACATAAGGTAAAAATATAGTTCTACCACAACCATGCTTTAAATTATCAGATGTGTTCTTCTAGGACTTCTTTATATTAAAAAACAAAAACAAAACCAAAACCAAAAACCACTGTCCTTAACCTGGAGTGCCAAGTCTTCCTGATCGGCTTCCTGCCTTCTCTCTGACTCCCTTGCTATGCTCTCTGCCTGACAGACCAACATCATTGACTCTTTTAATCCTATTTCAGTGTAATAAGAGCTTTCATTCGTCTAGATGTTTACACACCCTTGTGATATTAATCACCTTCTTGATTCTCTTCCTTGGGATAGGGGCTGAGCCCTGTCCCTCTTGCTTGTTGACTTGGGCCAGCTACTATATGAGAACCTGGGCACAGTAAGGACAATGTGTATGTCATGACTCAATGGTTAGGCAGATGAAGATGCCTCTTTCTGTTCTTCCTCAAGCCACACACAGTCATTGAACCCACGGATAGACCCCACAAGTAGGAGAGACTTTGGGAGAGTGTAGCCAACAGTTTACTTTTGGAGATAAAGAACCCCAAAGTGTGAGAGGTCTCCCGACATCACAGTCATCACTAGGCTAGAACTAGAAGCTATCTCTCTCAGGTGTCTATACCAGCAATTTTGTTTCATTTGTTGGGTCCCCAGCATCCCATATTTATTGGTTTATAGAACTGTAAATACAAGAGAGAAGCCTTTTTGGCATTTTTCTACGTGATTAACATGTCAGAGACAAAAGGATTTGCTTCAAGTTGGGTTTGACAAACAGCCCAAGTTGTAGAGAGCAGGAATGGACAATTGGCTAGCTGGTTCTTACTATTGCCAAGCTATGATGAGGTAACCCTTTGCCTTTTGATTATACAAAGGCAAAATGACACCTCCAGCTGATGGGCAGACCTCACATTTGGCCATGCCAGGTTCTTACTTGTAACCATACCTCAGCTGAATCCTGTGTCTCCTTCTTCTCCCATTTGTCTCATTACCCTGTGACTTTAGTCCCTAGACTAATCCTGTAAACTTCCAGAAGATGCTGCGCAGTTGTTTACGATGAATCAATTGGACCATGACCTCTGGATTTCATATTCCTTCAGTAGGGGAGGCTTCAAACCATTCACCGTTCTGTGCTTTTGCCTCTCTCTCTGCAGGAAGCGGAGCAGACTTCACTGGATTACTAGGGAAATGTGCATACAAATCATTGGACTCCATGGGGGGAAAGTACCATGTAAATCCCAGACACCTTTGCTTTCTTTTACTTAGCAGGTTTAGAAGCTGAGAAATGGTGCCTGACAAAGCTTCCTGAGATCTTCCCTCCCAACAGGCCTTGTGGGCTTTCAAGACAGCATGTGATATGGCCACCTTAGAGTGCTCAGAGATCCCCAAACCCCTTTTCCCTCCTTGTCGTTGGGGCGTGGGGAGAGACAATTGTGGGAAGGGCAGCTCAGACAAGACCGATTTCCCACATAATTGTGGCTGACAGGCAAGAGATCGAGTTTCCCCTTCTGTCTCCCCAGAACTGAGGATTGGGGACAGCGAAGGAAGGTCAGGACAATTCAATCTATGAACTGCATTCCAGAGGTCTTCCAGTGAGTGCCAGGAAGATGTCAGGAACCAAGTGACTGAGTACCCCTCAACCCTACAGATACACTTTATCAGGGTGGGTGGCTACGGGCTGGGGTAGGGCCACCTTTCTAAATGTTGATCAGCTCTCCGAGGGCAGGAAGAGTGAGCTTCAGGGGTCTGAACTCACAGGGGAAGTGAGGGCCTCCTGGTCCTAGGTTCAGACCCTCTCTAGGTTGTCTTCCTACCTTAGAGGAACTTACCAAGTTTAATGTCTCCAATGTCACAGTAAGAGGTAGATTCTTTAGGAGAGAGGTGCAGCAGGGGAAAGCAAGCAAGATTCTGTGGTAGAGAAGGCCTGATCCTTGAGCCTCAGAGGGAGTCTCCGTAGAAACCTTCTCCCTGAGAATAGGAGGCGTGGGTGGGGAGATGGGAACACCACTCACCAATTTTCATAACTGGGTGCTTCCTCCACCAGTGAGTGCAAGAACATACTCTCTGGCTTTGTCTTCCCTGAGAGTCCCCACTCTCATTTGGTTTGGCCCAGTTCCTTATCTACTTTTCTGGTGAGGCCTTCAGCCAGGCACCTCCCTCACCCTAGCACACGCCAGGGTGCTGCCCTCTTTCTCCTACTCTACACATCCTCACTCCCTCAATCCTCCTGTTCTATGAGGCAACATCTGCCGTAAGGGAAGTGTGGTTAGGCTAACGGCTGTGTGTGGTCTGAGAAAGCAGAAAGAGAAGGGGACAGAAGAAAGCATTGTAGGAAGAGCTCCAAGCTTTGAGTCCACTTGGGATGTGCTGTGTTGGGTCTTTAACATCATACCAATCTCTGTTATTCTAAGGGGAAGCTCTATTAAGGAAGGGACCCACCCAAGATCACAAAACCAGGCTATGGCAAAGCTAGGGTCACACCCAGCATTTTAAGACTTTAAAGTCTGCGTGCCCTTGTTAAGAGTCTCAAGAAGACAAAATGTCATGAATCCTTGTCACTTATCATGGTCTGGGACTTGGCTTCTTTGTCAGCTCAGTCCCCATACCTGAGCTTCTCAGAAGATGTGATATGAGATTTTCAAGGTGGATGTGTGAGTTCTCTGCTGTTGCAAAACAAAATTCCCCCAATGTTTGTGGTTTAAAACTTAGTACTTCCCCCACCTCACACAGTGCTGGTAGGTAAGGTGTTAGCTGGACGGATTTCATAAAGCTGCAAGTTAGCTGTTGGTCAAAGTCATAGCCATGAAAGCCTGGCTAGAGATGAAGAGAATGCTGCAGCTGTGACTCCTGCACACGGGCTCAGTTCCGCAGCGTGGACTGAGTTCGTGGCAGAGCAACTGCTCCTACCCCCAAGCTTTCTGTCACCCAGCTCTGAAAGTAACACACTGCCACAACTGCTATATTCTAGTCATTAGGTGCCAGCCACAAAATATTGATGACTTTCAAAGAGGGAGGCACCTTTTGAAGAGAGAGAGAGAGAGAGTGCTAGGAGTTAATTTGTAGATGTTTAAAGAATCCCATATCCCTCTATCCAAGATAGTCTACTCGTAAGAACAGAACCTGTCCACTTCCATGCCTGGTCAGTATGGGTGTTGGACTTGTCTATTGCCCACCTGCATCAGGAACTCAGTCCAAGAAAGACACCGTCATCTTGGCACATGACTGCAGGTACATGGACTAGAACTGTGAAGAGTGACAAGCAAGCCATCTCTTCTGGAAACATCTTCAGTGGCTGACTATGAGGAGTTGCAGGAGATAACATTCTTAGAAGTAAACCCTTTTCTTTTAGTCATCAACATTCCCCACTGACAAAAATATATTTAAATGCTCTGAGGGTTTTGTCCTAACCATTTCTAGATGTCTGGACATACACATATTTCTAGTCACTGGTAAGGTTCAGTTGGTAGATAGGTTGTGGGTTTTTTGTTTGTTTGTTTGTTTGGTTTTTGTTTGTTTTTTTTTTTAAATAGCAATGACTTTCCCCCTCAGCACCACAGGAGTAAAATCCCCAGGTGAAAGCATCTTGTCTGGCCCTGCACCAGGTAATAGGGATGATTTTCATCATACAAAGTCCTATGAAGGAACTGATGGTCTATGGTACAGATGAGGAGGTGGAGATAGGAGGAGATTATAGATGATTCGACGACAGATACACAGACAGATGCTCATCGCTGACTTGCTCGTACATATGTCTCAGTGACTACGTGTTGCTCTGAAAGGGATAAAAATGCAAATAAGCTGCATTTCTTAATTTGAAGGATGAATAAGAATCTTCTGGAATCTCAAGAACCTGTTGAGATGCAGGCTCTGAATCAGTGCTTAATGGGGATCCAGGAGTCTTCCATCCTCCAAATGGCTCCTGGGAGATGCTAATGGAGGCTGCTACACCAGAAGGACAAGATTCCGTTCCTACCCCCACATGTCTCTTCCCAGAGGGGAGGATGTTCTAAAGGACTTTAGAACCATGTAGAGCTGACTACACCTTACACTCAGAGTTTTGGCTTCAACTTGGCCCTGTTGCCCTTGCAGGAAGAGCAGCAGTTTCAGCAACGCCCCAGATCAGATGCTGTGTAAATAGGGTATAAGAACAGTGAAGAAACCCAACGCATGAATCTGCACAGTAGAAAGGCCTTTCCTGTAGCTCACCCACTCTAGAACCCTGGAGGCACCAGTGCTCAGCGCAGATGCCAGCACCCTTGGCCTAGGCTACCAAACCCTGAAGCTGCAACTGGGCTGTGGAGGCACTGGAGACAGAAGCACTGGGCTGCCTTGCTTTGGGGAGAACAGCAGGTGCTGGAGATTCAGGCTCCAGAGCTGGGCCCGAGGAGAAAACATACACCGCTCTCGTGCAGCGCGCATTGAGCATGCGGGGCACGTGCAGCCTGGGCTTCCTCTAACGTCTCATTTTGCATAACACTTTTTGTTTTCATTATGCCTAAATTTGGCCTGCCCAGAGAGTGTGATTAAAATGAAAACCTTATTCTAATAGAGCCAGGGAAATGGAAGAAGAAATCTAAAAATAGGCTAAGGAAGGAAGGAAAAAAAAAAGAAAGAAAGAAAGAAAGAAAACCTCAAATAATATAATGACCAAGTTGGTTCAAATGCACACTTGCAGTCATTTCTCTCTGAGAGGCGAAACAGCAGAGGCATCCATACAGGTGTTTGTATAATCCAGGTCACATCAAAACTCCTTGTCCATTTTACAAATTGAAAACCCTGGGGAAAAAATGGAAGCAAACAATAATAGGAGATAATAAAGGGAATAATAAACTGCCTTCCTGCCTCACACAGAGGTGTCTGGTGAACCAAGAAGGCGTTCGTAATGTGCTTTGTTCTCTGTGGAGGAATGCTGAATGGCAAGAGATAAAACACCGCTGCTACGCTACACAAAGCCCAACAAGGGCGGACCATACACCATTTGGGATTCACTTTTTGCTTTTCTCTATAGTCAGACAACCCCACCTGATGGGATCGTCTCACACCGAGAAGGAATCCATCCTTTAATCCCCTGACTTAAGTGAGGTTCTCCAGATGAAAATTCTTTCCCAGAATTCCCTTCAGTACCCATTGAGAAGCTCTTTTCTCTATCTTATTTTGTTTACTTTATTGTTGTTATTGTTGTTGTTTAGTTTAGTGCAACATTTCCCCGCCCTTGAGCAATGCCTAGGAGATGCATTCAATGAATGAGTGAGTGAATGAATGAATGAGAATACCTCAGGAAGTCAGACATTCTTTGAGCTTCTATTTCCAGGCCAGTAAATGGTAGAGTAGACGTTGAGCAGATGGTCTCTGTTTTGCTAATCTTTCTGTGACAGAATATTCAAGAGAGAGAATCACGGTTTGCGGAGATTCAGTCCCTCACAGTAGCTAGGGAAGGCGTGGTGAGGAAGATGGCTGGCGGGAGTGTGCAGCTGGGACTTTTCACATTGCAGCAGATTTGGAAGCTGAGAGTTTATTCAGAAATGGAGCGAGCCAGCCTATCATCCTCAAGCCGCACCCTGGATCCTATGTGAGACAGTGAGGCCCCATGCCCCAAAAGTTGCGCAACCAGCCCAGCACTGCACGGTGGGGGTGGGGTGGGGTGGAGGACAATTCACATGCAGATCCTAAGCCTCTTTTAGGTGCTTATTCTGTTCGTCCTTTCCACCAGAGCCATGTGTCTGTCTAGGCAGACAAACGTCAAAGACGTGGCCCAGCTTGGATGCCAGAGTTTCAGAGAAGAAAAGGCCACCAGAGAAGACATTACCTGGTAGTCCTTGCCTGCTCAGCTCTAGCCTCATGCCTCCAATCACACCCACACAGTGTGATTGATAAGTTGTCCTAGTTAAAAGTGAGACCCAAAAAGCTGAGCTGGCCAGCTGAAGCAGGGAAATCACTAAATTTATTAGGATTAGAATGTGGGTCAGCCCCTCCAGGGTGACATACCTCCTCTCTTATTAAAAAACAAAAAACAACAACAACAACAAAAAAAACTTGAACTCCCAAGGGACTAGAGTAGAGCAGTGAGTGGCAGTGTCACAATGTGGTTGGGTGTGTATGTGTTAGACTAACAGCCCGGCCTCCACTCGTTACCAAACCGTATGACCTTGAGCGAGTTCCTAAGTAACCTCCCCGCCTGCTCCTGTCTTGTAAAAGAGGGCTGATCATTCTCCCACTTCCTAGGGTGGGAGAATGTAATGAGTTAATACATATAAAGTACTTAAAACAGGGCCCAAAGTGGGCGCTCAATAAATGTCAGCTCTTTATTACTCTCCCGATTCCTCTTTCTTGCATAGTCCTGTCTCTAAGTCTGTGCCTTTATTCATGAGCTCCCACTTCTCTATTGAAATCAGATTCAGCTCTCAAGGTTCAGCCCCTCATAAGACCATAGATCACAGCCTGTCAGGCTGGGAGGAGCCATATAGATAATTGAATCCAACCCCCTAATTTTACAGATGAGAAGTCAGAGGCACAGAGAGGCACACTGAGTTGCTCAAGGTCACAGAGCTAGCTTGATTCAGACCTGATCCCAAACCTAAAGGGGATCAACCTTGCAGCCTGGCCTCTCCTTTCAGCACCGGGCAGCCTTTATCTGAGGACTTCAGACCTGTTACTTTTGGGATCATTACTCTGGCGCTCTCTTGTCAAAGCTTTTTTTTTACTAGGGCATGGCTAGTGTTTATTTTAGAACAGTTTCCCATGAATAAACTTTCACACACCCATTAGCTGGCTCAGTTGCTTTGTACAAAATAGGCATTTGCTGACGGTAATAATAGTGATTTCTGTTATATAAATACAATCTTCCCATTTCATTGATTCATGAGCCAGGGACTGTCTCATCTCACCTAGCAAGAGATAACAGTTTTAAGGAAGACTTTTCCAGAGCCACTCAGCCAACGGAAGAGAACCTGTCTGTCTGCACACGCCCCACCTACTCTTACTTGTTTGAATGCATGCACCTGTTAGTGACTATTTCATAAGGATCTGTCTTATTTATGGAGCCAGAAGGCCTAGGCCACGTATTGAAACTTCTTTTTATTAAAGTTGGAATTAGGTTTCTCTTGTTCAGGCTTGCCTGGACCTTGCGATCCTCCTGCCTCAGCCTTCCAAGTGCTGCACCAGTGTGTGCAGTGAGAACTGTTGTCTTTTCACTGTCTGCAGCAACCACAAAAGATTCACCATACTTCTTTGTTGAAGCAGTTATTCAGTTTTCTCTGCCTGTCTCCAGCTGAGAGGATATAGATTCTGTCAGTTCACACAGATGTCATTGGCCATGTGCCTTCACACACTTGCTCCCCAGGCTGCTTCTCTTTCTTCCCTGTAAAATTTAGCTAAAGCTATATTTGCCTCCATTGAAATTCTTGATGATGCTTTGCACTGTGGATGCTTTAAACTGGGTTGTCACAGCCCAGAGAACATATCGATGGGAGCTGCCTTGGAGCAGGTGTTTCAGGACTGCATCCATCAGGAAGCAGAAGTTGGAGAGGATGCGGACAGGAAGTGAGGGGAGGAACCTGACTAACCCATCCCTGTTCCCTGTTTTCCTGATTTTTAATTACATCCTATTTCATGAATTAATGATGTCACTGCCGCCTTAATGTAATTCATTAAAGCAGTTGATTTCAGGCAGTCCTACGTGGCCTCTTCCGTGAAACTCACAAGGGAAACCTTTATACAGTCTAACAACAGAAGGCTTCTGAGGAAGAGACTTTCTTCTTCAGAGAGGGCTGAGGGGAGTCAGAGCCCCTCCCTCATTTCCTCAGTGAATTAACCAGGCTCTCAACAGAACTATTTCAACTAAGCATATTTGCTTTTAAATAAGAGAGAAGGTTTGTTGTGATTGTAAAGAAATGCCACTTACAGTGTTAGGTTTTATCCAGTCCTTAACTCCTGTGCTCATAGCCCTGCAGTTTGGCTATTATCACTCCAGTTAGACAAAGAGGAAAGGAAAGGCTATGTAGCCAACATTTCAGTTATTTCATGGCAGAAGTAGTATTAAAACCCAAATGCTGCAGTAGGAATAACCGTGGTTCTAGACTCAGCTTTTAGAATATTCTAGATTGCCATGATTCTCTGCTAGCAGCTTGCAATAGAATGAGAGCTGAGCCGGGCCCATTTATGTATTCACTTTGAATTGCAACAAGGAATTTCTCACATGGGACAGTCTGTGATTCTGAGGCATAGCTGCCCGACTCCTGCCACCAATGTCTCCAGAATGGTGTGCCACCAGTGTCTCCAGAGTTGTGTGCCATCAATGTCTCCAGAATGGTGTTCCACCAATGTCTCCAGAGTGGTATGCCACCAATGTCTCCAGAATTTTGTGCCACCAATATCTCCAGAATGGTGAGCCACCAATGTCTCCAGAATGATATGCCACCAATGTTTCCAGAGTGGTATACCACCAATGTCTCTGGAGTTGTGTGCCACCAGTGTCTCTAGAATGGTGAGCCACCAATGTCTCCAGAATGATATGCCACCAATGTTTCCAGAGAGGTATACCACCAATGTCTCTGGAGTTGTGTGCCACCAATGTCTCCAGAGTTGTATGCCACCAATATCTCCAGAGTTGTGTACCACAAATGTCTCTAGAGTGGTGTGCCACCAATGTCTCCAGAATGGTGAGCTTACCATTTTCTAGGTACCATTAAGGACATTTAATCACATGCGATTTTTTTGTACAGTAATCCTACAATATAGAAATTATCCTCTTTTCAGATGAGGAAATTGAGGTTTGGAGAAGTTAAGCAACTTGTAGAAGTTCACAAAACTAATAGGCCAGACACGTTGCAGGCATGGTCTGCCCTCCTCAAGGGTGCTACTAGACCAGCCTGGAATTATAGCTCCACTATCTCAAGTGTAATGTGACATGGGACCATCCCTTAACCTCACTGAACTTGAATGCTTCATCTATAGACTGGGCAACAGTGTTACCCATTGTGTTACTTAGTGTGGCTGTGAAATTCACATAGGTAGACTGCTTGACACTGATGTGTTAGCTGTTATCATTTGCTCCTCTCACAGCCCTTGACCCAGTGGTTCTCCACCTGTGGGATGTGCTCCCTTAGTGGATCAAATGACCCTTTCACAGGGGTCACCCTAAGACATCAGGAGACATGGATATTTACATTACGGTTCATAACGGTCATTGAAGCAACAAAAATAGTTTTATGGTTGGGGGTCACCACACTACAAGGAACCGTATTAAAGGGTTGCAGCATTAGGAAGATTGAGAACTGCTGTTTTCGCCCATGGTCTTGTTCATGAGGGGTTCAATGGCACATCTCTTCATTCTCTGTACCATTGTGGAGGAAATGCACCCTGAATTCTGGGCAGAGGTCGAAAAGGGGCATTCTCAATGGTACCAAACTATCATCACAGCTGTTCTTGCTATAAGTTCTTTCAGGCATGGAGTTAGTGGAACTAAACTCACTAAATTCCTATTAGTTGTGGATGCGGACAGAAGGAGCTTTCCTATGAAGCGGGACTGGCAGCGTGGAGGGACACTGGCTATGCAATTACAGATTAAAGGGTTCCACAGGGGAAGAGGCTAGTTTGCATGAGAGGCTTGGAGCAGGTGGGTATGTCAGCTATGGACTTTGCTGTTGGGTCTAGGCCACAAGCTGGAATTGCTGCAATGGAACACCATTTGTATAAAGGCAGGGCTTCCTCATTTCTTCTTTTTTTAAGGAAACATATATGCATAATCTTGTAAGTTCTAGATTTATTTTATGCTTTTTTTCCCATCTCAATAATGCGTGCAATAAGCTCCCTTGGAGAGACATTGTCCCCTTCTTGTGGGTATAATAAGAATATGTATTCAGCCTCAAGCCCTAGCAGGGTTATTTTCTTAACCCTCTTTCCTTCCTCCACCTCCACCCACTTTCTAATCCCTCTTAAGAGTCTTTCTTTAGAGCACAGGGATTAGAGCCTGTCTCTTCTGCTGTACCATTTGTGAGAGCTCCATGGTTATATGGAAATGGATGACTGGTATCTTCTCCTAAATATAAGAAAGAACATACTGGCTAGAGGAGACAGGGAGTCAGAAAGAGGCGTCTGTGTATGTCCTTTGATTTCTGACATAGGATAGCCCTCAATAGCTCATTAAATACTGGCTGGATTATTACCTGGCAGCTGAGATATCATGACGGAGAAGTGGTTTTTTTCCCAGGGCAAAATTCACACATTGCACTCTGGGTGTCCAGACTTCTTTCATTTTTTCCCCAGCAGTGGTAGTGCAGACTGTGTACACGATTCCCTATGCAAAATAGAAGCAATTTAAAAATGTTTTAAAGAAGGTCTGGATGAAGGTATGAATGTGCAGTACTTGGATCAAAATCATCTGTACTTGGCAGGTTCTTCATCACCTCCTCTGTGGAATTTCCACAGTATCAACTTTATTGAACAATGATGTGACCCATGGAGTTCAATGCAGAGCACCGTTGTATACTTCACAGATGTGTCTCGCTGAAGGGTTCTGTTCTAGGCCCTGCATAGAGATGAAAGGCAAGGCCAGCCAGTTCTTTGCGGTCTTCCCAAGGACAAGAGACTTGTTTGTGATACATCGTGAGGTGTAATACTCTCACCGTAACTCCCAGTCTGTCTTTCCCAGCTGATTGCAGGCTCCTCTGGGCCACAGGTGCATCAAATCAGCTTTGCCTCCCTAGATGACAGCAGAGCAACATCTTCTTCGGATGACCCATGTTTTGTTCCTTACCCATCAGGTCTTTGCAGGGATGCCTTGTCCTGTCGCCAGCATAGTTCTACAATGTTCAAGCCCTGCTTTGTTGAACTGTTGCCGTAGAAGTTGGTCCTGATCCACAGAATAATTGTCTCCTTTTTTCCTCATGCCATCACTTTGAAGCTTTGACTTGAGTAGAAGTTGAACAAGGCGATTGTTGAATAAATAGGACGGGTGTTTTATAAGTATCTACTGGATGATGGACTATAGGAAGAAGGCATGAATTTGTTGTGCACCATTTCATGGTAAGATTTTAGGCCATCTCCTCTCATAAATCATGTGTATGTGTGTGTGTCTGCATGCACATGTGCACACGCATGTGCATATGATTATGACTATAGCAGCTCAGTCATCCACATGATATGTTGTATGTATTGAATCAAGGCAGGAGATGTTGTGGGATGAAGATCAGCCAACCGTGATGGTATCTGTGAAATACCTAAGGGGCAGAGGCCTACCAAGTGATGCTCTTGTTCCTACTCATGTGGCACCATTAGTTGGTCCATGACAGAGACAAGCCAGGGGCTCTTCGTCTTGCACAGGGCTGCGGGTTTCTGGAGCCAGGCACTATTGTGGCATTACTGATACATTCAGGTGCACTTGGAGAGGCGGATGAAGTATGATCTGAATAATTATTATTCAGTCCACAGGACTATATATGGAAGAAATGTGTATGATACTTAGGTGAATGGTCCATCGGAGCTATTCAGCAGTAGTTAGTAACCTTGTGCTCCCCCACACCTCAAATTCTGTGTAGGCTTCAACTCAAGAACTAACTGTATGCACAGGTTAGCAACTCAAATTAAATGTTCAGGGACCTTCTATTGGCAGCTAGAAATTAAAGGGGATGGAGATATTTGCACTACAGAATGGACAAGTGCTACTGATCAGAGCCAGCCAGCCTACCCTGATTTTTGCTCCACCTCACCTTACACTGTGGTTCTTGACTGTCACCACACATCTGTTTTCACCTCTAGTTCCCCATAGGCTTGCACTACATACTCTTTGCTTTGCTATGTATCATGGTGACAGGCCCAACACAGTGGCCTACATGTGGGAGATGTGGATGTGTGTGGCCCTGGCCTGAGGGAACCATATATAGGCTCCCACAGCATTCCGAGTCTCATTTCCTCGCCTCGCAGCCACTTGCTTCTGTCCCTTGGGACGTACAAGGAAGCATGAAGGATTTGATTTACCGCCGTCTAGGAACAGGGATTTGGTGCTCCATCTTTCATATTCACCTGTGTATTTTAGCCCTCCAGTCTTCCTCACCCTCATATTTTCTTCAAGCTTTTACTCCATTGTGTTACAAGATTACAGCATTAGCATCACGGAGTCTGCAGACATTTGAATGAGGAGGAACTTAGACATCTAGTAGCCTTGATTTTATTTCTTGTGCCAGAGTCAGCCTACTGAAAGAGGCCTTCCTGTGTTATGTCCACATCTACAGATGAGCTTTGTGAGAATAAGTGAGAGGCTTTATTATTTATTGTGTCTGCCAAGGGCATAGGCTTTGGGAGTGAGGGCTGACTGACTTTGTATATTCTGTATACTTTCCGTGACCTGGAATTCGGTCTACCTCATGGTGGTGTGGGTGAGCACACTGAGAGTCTGAAGCAGTCTACAAGCTCCCAAGAGTCAGACAACTTGTAAGTCGCTAAGCTGGAATCCAAACACAACCTGACCACAGGGCTTTACTCTAGACATCATCTCTGCCACCGTGCCTGAAGGAAGAGAAGAGAACCAGCAACATTACGGAGCTTAGCCTATGCCAGAGCAAGAGTGGAGACACAGAGAGAATAGAGATGTTTTGACTCCAACTACCGATGTGCTTGATGTCATGATCCTTGTGTGTCTTGGGTTCTACTCCTTGCCGTGAAATCAGTGTGTGCTTGGTGAATAGGACATTTCTTATCTGAACAAGGCATTTCTGATCTGAGCAAGCAGCTCTCGCAGCACACCCTCCTGGAGCATCACATGCCGGAAAGCCCGAAGGCTCTGATTGGGCATCCCTGTCAGGGCCAGGGAGCAGCTGTGGAGATCTACTAGATTTGAATGCATTCTTTTCTCCTGAGCAGCACAGTAGTTACACAGAGCCCCAGTGTACATGTCATTTTAAAATATGTTCCTATTGGTACCTATTAGTATAGTTGGTAATTTTCCTGTTTATGGGAGGAATTTTGACCCTTCCTACTAAGCTTCAAGGGAGAAATGAAAACATACTCTCTTTACCTCTCCCCTTTTCTACCTAACATCCATTACAGCCTTCTCTTCAATTCAGGCACATGAATCCCCTACCCCTACCCCCAACCCAACTGATGTGTTGGGTAGGCACGAGAGATATGAAGGGCCTGGATTATTGTATCCATGTGATAAATCTTCTCATACTTCTTCACTTTAGATCATGTTGTAGTCACCTTGAGCTGCTACTGAGAACACTACAGAGAGCGTGTTTTAAACAATAGAAATTTATTTTCTCATGAATTGTGGTAACTCAGAGTTCATCATCCATATACCACCAGAGTGGTTTCTGGTGTGGTCTACCTGTTTGTAGATGGCCAATTTCACAGTGTGTCCTCAAATGGCATTATTCTGGGAAATAGCAAATGGGTAGAGGAAAGAAGGGTAGAGGAAAAGCAAGAAAGAGAGAGAGAAAGAGAGAGAGAGAGAGAGAGAGAGAGAGAGAGAGAGAGAGAGAGAGAGAGATCTTATAGTGTCCAAAGTCAAAACCTCATTTCATTTTATTTATGTCCTCCAAATATAGACATAACAATGAGGTAGGGATTGTACCTATGGATTTTGTTGAAAACCATTGGGGCTACAATAGACCTGCAATGTAAGGCTCAGAAGGTAGTCAGGGTAGGCAATCAGCTGCAGTATTACTAGCATGGGATCTGGGCCTCGGACAGTGCAGGAAAATACCCACCATTACCAGGCTAGTGAATGCTGAAGCCAGAGGAAAACTGAGTTTCCAGCTTCTGGCTCTTTTCACTGTTCTCTGTGAGAAGTTCAAGGCTAACCAAAGCAAACCAAAACAATGTCCCCAATGACCTTTTTCTCTTCCTTATGTCCTTGATAGCATTGGGTAAGATGACTTCATGCCCATTTTTCATATACATTTATTTTATTACACATGCATAAAACAAACTACATACAGCAGGGAGAACCATGTGGCAATCATGAGTTCTATAAATGTTACATTCATAGTGTTTTGGCTATTTTTATTTGTCAAACCTGAAGTAAACATCTTTTCTGTCTTGTTGGGTCTAAATTTCTGAATGAAATTAAATATCTATTCTATCTCAACTCTAATAACTTAACTCCTTTATCTTGATCTAAAAAGACCTTATCCCCTAACCAACTAAACTTGATTGTAGTCTTCAGCACCCCTCAGAGACATGAGAAGGAATAAAAGTTAAATTCCTGAGTGAACCAGCATTTCCGGTTAGCAGCTTCCAAAATGAACAAAATGACTGAGAACAGTTTACTGCCTGAACAGTCACCCAACACTCTCTTTAACATTGGAGCCTCATCTTTGGCATTCTGGTCCAATATCTCTGCCAGACTTATTCGCAAGGCAGGAACTATTGAGGACATACCCATTTTTTAAATGACACTTCAAAACTGAGAAAATACAAGTTACTCCTCTATCCTCACTCAACAGTAAAACTTTGGTCACCAAGAAGTAGTTGGAGGTGGCTTCCTACTGACAACCTATCAGTTCTTCAAAGGACACCAGCTGTGTGCCCTTTAACTCTGTTCAGTTCTGACACCATCTGCTAAGAGAAAGTAGATTGTATGCTTAAATCTGCAGGATTGCCCCAAGCCAGACATCTATCTCAAACAGTAGCTTGACATGTGCACTTGTGACCAGCTGGCTATAAAGCAGGGCTCCCACTACTCACTCCTTGAGCTTGACTTGTTATCCATGAGTGTTTCAAAGGATCCAGAGAAACACATTACTTGTATCAGCTGCTTATTATAAGGACATTTCAAAAGACACCGGTGAAGACTGGGGAAGATGAGGTATAGAAGTTCATGCTCCATTGGGCTACTTTCTAGAGGCCTCCCAGGAGCTCTCTTGGTGTTTTAGAGTTTTTATGGTGGCTTTATTACACAGACAGGACTGATTAAATCATTGGCCATTGGTGGCTGATTCAACATTGGTCCCTGAAGAGCTTAACAAGCCCATGGATTCCTACTCCTGACTTACTCATTATGAGCAGAAGGCCCCAACCCTCTAATCATGCCTTGGTCTTTCTTGTGTCAAGCCTCATACCAAAGCCTCCCAAGTGCTGCCAGCTCAAATACTTCATTAATATCCAAAATATACTTAATACTTTGATGATTCCAAAGATTTAGGAGTTTATTCCAAGAAACAGGGTGAAGACTAAGCAAATATTCCACAGTACCAAATCCAGCTCAAACATTTGTCTATAAAGGATATAAAGCACCATCGATGATGTTATGATTCTTCTTGTTAAAGGTTATAATGCTCCTGCTATGTGTCTTGAATACACAATTATTACAAATGGTGGGATGTCACCTATACTTCTGACAAGCTGCCTATAAATTGGGGTTCCCATTACTTCCTCCTTGGATTTGACTTCTATGCTTGAATGCCTCATAGAAGTAGCTCTTTTCAGTTAGTATCCAAAGTAGTAGGTTTCATTATGGTATTTTCAAACATAGCTATCATTGTACTCAGCTCATTTCATCCCCCAACCTCCATCATTCTTCCCTGGTCCTGTCAGCCCTCCTCTACTTCCCCATGTAGATGCCTTTCTGCCTGCATCTATGCTTGTATCTATGTAGATAAAAATCAAGATTTACTTTTACTGTTCCTGATGTGGGTATATATCTCTGTGGCGGGGGGAGTGTACATATGAGTGGAGATCCTTGTAGACCTCTAAAAAATATCAAGTTCCCTGGAGTAACAGGGAACTGCCTAATGTGGGTGTTGGGAACTATATTTAAATTATCTCCAATAATGTTCATGTTCTTAAGCACTGAAGCATCTCCAGTCCCATGTGGGAATGTATGTGTGTGTGTGTGTGTGTATGTGTGTGTGTGTGTGTGTATGTGTGTGTATGCATATACATGTATATATATAAAACAAGATCTGTATATGAGAGAAAATACAGTATTTTTACATTCTTATCCTTTTTTTACTCCGTTCTGTCCTCCTTTAAACATTAGTACCCTAAGTAAAAATTTACCCCAATTACCACCATATTGATAACATCACTATTCTTCGTGTTTTTTAAAAATCTGCATATATCCATTAGATTCCTTTGTGATAGATAAATTCGTTTAGGAAGCCATGGAATTGCTCAGTTCTTTATCCCTACAACCCAGGAAGATTTCAAAAATCATGGAAAAAATATGAGGCCATGGGATCCAAACTGTCTATAGACAAGACTGACCCTTTGCCTGTGAGTGGGGCCTGTCTAGAAGGTGCATTGGTATTCCCTCCACAAAGCAGCTGGCCAAGGTCAGCTGCTGCATGCAATCTCCTGGCTGTACATACATCATTGGGAATTCACAATTTGAATTCTGGGTGGAGCAGAAGGGACCACTAAGTCCTTATCAAGCCTATTCATACGTTATATATAAAGGTAAGCAGTGAGTACCTCTGGGGGCTTCTGATAGTCTTCCAAGTGTCCTGAGCCCCAGCACCAGGAGAAGGGGCTGTTAGAAGCCATCATGATGATCAAAACCACCAAGAGGCAGTTTCATCCCGCCATTACACAAAGTCCTCATTGAGGAAAGTAGATCATAAACAGAGTCATACCAAATTATAGTTCACATTGAGCCCTGGCATCTAGCCCTTCATTCTTTCACATTCTCTCTTGTCCCAAAGAATTTTTAAATGACTTACAGCTTTTCCACTTGGTATTTGGATGACATTCCAGAGGCCTCTTAACTGATTTCTAACAGTTTGTAACAGTGGTTGACAAAACAACAATCCAACAACACCAACACCAACAGCTTTCACCTTAAAGGGAGTGAGTTAGTTTATTGTGGAACCAAATATGAATGACCTTGGTCTGGGAACAGATTCAGATAACCCTAAATGCTGTATTCCACTATGCTAGTCACTTCATGAAGTTTTGCTAATAGCAGAACTGAGAAAGCTATAAATCAAGACATTAAATTAGAGCTATTGATGGAAACTGCTAGGTTAGAGAAAAGCTAGGTTAGAGAAAAGCCGTGAACATCTCTCTACCTTAGGCCTTAGATGTCATCTGATGTCTCTCTCAGCTTTTGGGTTAGTGGATGTGGTGTCTATGTGTTCCCCAAGATGATTTACCTAACAGCCACAAGAATATTAGGTCACACACAGAGGTAGATAATAAATGACTATTTATAGAACCATGAATTTGGCTCCCAACTGGCAACATTTTAGATCCTTACAATTAGTCAACCTGCCTGCCTTGTAGAGTATTTGACACAGGTGTACCTGCTTTTATTTATTTATTTTTCTGGAAAATGCATTTCCCACAGCCAACATGCAAGTCTTTTTGGAAAGTTATACAAAATAATACATGTAAATATCTAAAGCCACCATTTGCCCATAGTAACTCCCCAATAATCAATATGCATAATTTTAAGATGGAAATGGAACTCCGTGATAGGCCTGTGAATACAGACCTGTGGTAAGAAATGTCCCCCACTCACATTCCTGTTTAAAATGAATGTGCTCTTGGCTAAAGTTGAGCTTCTGCGTGGAGTTTACAGTTCCCTGGTGTCATCAGCAAAGCATTCATTATTTCATTGGTTTGGCAAAGCAATCCCTGGAAAGGCATTCGGATTTGGGAACAGCAGGTGATTATGGATGGGGCTAAATTATTTACTTCATCAGAGTGTCTCTGGGCTTTATTACACAGACTTGTCACAGGAAGCTGTACATAAAGATGAATAATGGTCCCTTTAACTCAGGGATCTGAAAGGTCACTGGGGCCGTGGCAGACACATGAAGTTGTGTTTGCTACATCCATCAAGAAGCAATTGCGTGTGGATGTGATGCATGGCAGACAGCGTGAGGGTGGACTTTCACTGTTTGTTTTGTATTCTGGTCAGGCTGGGTGTCCTTTGGTGGGGTAGTGACCAAACTCCTGGGAGGATCTGGTACTTCCTTTGTAGCTACCTCCTCCTATGGAGGGGCACTCAGGCAGCAGGGGTTTGGAGAACTGAGTTGAGAGTGGTCAGTTGATTCATAGCTGCATGATTCTTAGCTTAAAAAGGAGAGGCCTGGAGCGGGGGAGATGGCGCAGTGCATAAAGCATCTGCCACAAAAGGGTGAGCACCTGGGTTTGCATCCCCAGGACTCATGTGAACGCCAGGTGGACATGGTTCCTACCTGTAATCTAAGCATCCTGAGAAGCAGAGGCAGGAGCTACCAGAGCAAGCTGGGTAGCCAGCCTGGCCAAGTCAGGGAACTCTGGGTTCCCTGCCTCAGAAAATAAGATGGACATTGAAGAAGTGGCTTAATCAGCCTAGGGTCTCCACCCAAACACCAACACCAACAACTGCTCCCTCCCTCTCCCTCTCCCTCTCCCTCTCCCCCTCCCTCCCTCCCTCCCCCCCCCCCCCTCTGACTTCTCATGAGACTCCTGAGGTTCATATGGCTGAGCCCAGATTTGGGGTACATGTCTATAATCCCCGATTCTTGGGAGGCTAACAGGAGGACAGATTTCCTGCTCTGGACCCGATACCTTTTCTCCAAACTCCAGTGTTATTTGTGGACATATGCATCTATGTGCTAGTCATACCAGATGCAGTAAATGTTTTTCAAATGGTCCAATATTGAATTTCTGTAAGTTTGTAGACAAGAAACCTTATACTATTGTTGTTAATAAATATAGAACATTCCCAAAAGAACTGGTGACATGAGGTTCTTGCCAGATATTTGTATGAATTTTAGCAAGTGCCAAGAGGTGTTAAAGACTTGGTGGCACTTACAGTGTTCTGTTTACTAGAACACAAAAGGGCTCAAAGATGATTGAGAGAGAAAGACTTCCTCTGTGATTTTAAAGGGACCCAATAATCCATTCTCATGTTACATAAAGGATGTCCTGGACCATCTAAAAGATGCCATACAACCATATAGAGTCTGCACTTGAGCTGAAACTACACTAGGAGCTTTTAAGTTACCTTGCAACTCCAACTTTTTAATTCTGTGCATTCATTAGCCCCAAGGATCACCTGATTGATTGCTTATACCCACTCTCAATACCAGAGCCTCAAGCATGATGGGCAAGCTCCCCCCCGCCCCAAGCTGAGATCTTAGCCTTCCAGTCCTATCTCTTGCTTGCTGGCCTGAGAGAAACCGATGCTCATTGGAACTGCCCATTCAGTACTGTACACTTTGCAGAGCCTTCCAGGTGCTAATTCAAAGCCATTGACATTTTCACTCAGAAAATTACTGGAGCCTGGAAGCGAGCCAAAGAAGTAACCCGAGAGACTCCCTCTTGCCCACGCCTGCTAGCATGGGTTGGGCCCTGGAGAGTATCGCCTGTCCCCGGTGGAAGGAAGCTGCTCCCTCCCTCTCTTCCTGAGGGCTGACACCATTCCAATGAGTAATGCTTTGAGACAGATGCAAAATCAATGGTACGAGGTTCACACTGCTCTGCTTATCTTCTGTTCTTTATCATTCAAGCTCCCCCTGGCTTCCCCAGATGAGAGTCTGGGGAGACATCCATCCTCTCCCTTGTTTCTTATTAGAACACTGGTGTAGCCACAGGGGCAAGAATGACAGATATTTCTAGACTGTCATGGGGGAGATAGAAAAAAAAAAGCGCTTTGAAGTACCTGACAACTTTCTGGAAAGACCCAAAGCGCTGTTTGTGGGTTTTAAAAGAATAAAGTTTTAATTATCATCTTCAATCTGCCTAGATTGTAATCCTCGCTGAAGATTGCTCCCAAGTGTAGTTTAAAAGGCATCAGTGGTCGATGTCTGAGATCTGTAATGAAGGAGGGAAGTGTATGCACAAGTGTGCACTTGCTGTCCCTGGGAGCCCTCAAACACAGAGCAGTGTTCCCTTCTCCATGATGCCTTCTTCTTCTTCTTCTTCTTCTTCTTCTTCTTCTTCTTCTTCTTCTTCTTCTTCTTCTTCTTCTTCTTCTTCTTCTTCCCAACATTTACCTGACGTCAGCCCTTCTCCCGTCACTCCAGGTTTTCCTGTCTGCCCTAGGATTTGCAGTTCTCAGGTCTCAACCCCCAGAATGCTGAGATTATAGGCCTGTCCCACAATGACTACTTGCAACTTCCTTTGTGTTTCCTGTATCTTGGTAACCGAAAAACGGTCTTGTCAACGTTCAGATATTCTTTATGCAGTGAGTATAGTTGCTATGAATCAGCCATGTTTCTACCTGACATTTAAAAAAAAACGTGTTTATTACTTTTGGGTGATACATGCTTTTGTACTTGTTTGTGTACATGCGAACGTATGAGGGGTACTTGTGCATGTGTGCAATGTGTGTGCTTGTGGGGGCCAGAGGTGGGGGCTGGCTGTCCTCCTCTATTTGTGTCCCCTCCCCATTTTTTGAGACAAAAGTCTTTTTATTGAACCTGGTGCTCACCTATTGGCTAAACTGCTAGCTGACCAGCAAGCCCTAGGGACTCACCTATCTCCCAAGACTGGAGCTAGAGGTATTGAAACACTGTTACTTGGTTTTGTGCAGGTGCTAAGGTTGGATTCTTGTTCTCCTATTTGTCTGGGAAGCCCTTTCCCCACTGAGCCACAGACCCCACCCCACACACACCTTTAAGATGTCATCAGTTCTTCAGCATCCTCCTGGGTGGCTTTAAATCCTCATTCTTCTTTTGCTTTCCTGTCAGATCTGGCACTCAGGAAACATCTGGAAATATCCCCAGTGTACAGGTAGGAAATATGGCCAGGTGAGACCATGGCAAGGAGGGTTTCAGATGGACCTCAATAGATGAATTCTCCAAAATTACCAACTACCACGTCAACCATCCTCAATAAAATTGTATTTGCCTACATAGCCCTATAGCTCCTTACCTCATATCCAAATAGTAGGTTTTACTATTATCCATGTTGTCGGAGGTGTCCCCAACTTGCCACTTCATCTTCTTTCAGAGCTATCACTTCTTCTTCTTTTGTCCTTTGTTTGGCCATATAAAACGCTGTTAGTCTCCCCCCCCCCCCAATTCTGTTAAGAAGATAGTCTCACATGAGGACCTGACTTTAAATGCCAGCACCTATGTAGCAGCATGTGTGTGTGGGTGGGGTGTGTGTGTGTGCAGTAGCAGGCACCTGTAACCCTAGCACTGGGGTGTGAGGACAGGTGGACCCCTGGGGACCCCTGGGGGGACCTCTTCCTGCCACTGTAGCCAAATCGGTAGGTTCCAGGTTCGGTGAAAGACTATCTCAGAAAATTAGGTGAAAAAGAAAATGTTCAACTTTCTCTAACCCGTTCTGTTTAAAAGTCTTTCCAAAGCATTCAGGCCATCCCATATGGTATCATAGCTAGAGGACAACAACAAAAAAAGCACACTAATGTGTTGGAAGCTTTGTTTAAAGATCTGGACACAATAGGGCCCCTTTATTGATGCTTTCACTTGCCCTGGCTTCAGTTACCTGCAGTCAACTATGATTTAAAAGTACACTCCAATGTAAAGATGGTTAGAGAAGGCAGAGGAATGAGCATATTCATATGATTTTTATTACAGTTGGTTGTTATGACTGTTCTATCTAATTATTGGTTACTAGCAATTTCCTGTTCATGCCTAATTTATAAATTAAACTTTAGCATAGGTTTTCATGCATGGTAGAAATGTGGTCTATTCATATGGTTGGTGGTTTCTATTATTCCCTGGGTGTTTTGGACCATATATCTCCTGGATAAGAGGAGGTCCTGTGTTTGAACATTTACTCATCTTTATTTTTCTGATAATGTCAGTATGTATGCATGTGAGTGCGTGTGCTCACACAGGTACACGTGGCTTTATAGCTCCCTTCTGTTTCATGTCCACAACGACATACTTTTCGTCAAGTGTGCAGAGTTCCTTTTAGTTTTGGCCCTGTTATCTTCAGCTGGTCTCTCTGCCCATGCAGCCCGGTCATATGATGCTCAGATTAGGAGGTGAGGAGGTGAAGTAGATGAAGAGGTGGGCAAAGAAACAGGAGACACTGGCAGCCTGCACACACAAGCACCCAGGGACACCTGAGAAGCCAAGGAGGTGCACACTGCTATTCTTCTGAGTTTGTAGGTGATGGATCTAGAGAACAGACAAGGTAGGCAGACTTCTTAGCCTAGAGGTCAGAAGCTGGACTAATGGGCCTGCACTGTACTACTGGTGGCATCGTAAGCCTGACACAGATATTCCTTGGGAAAACAGGAGACAGGAGAGCTAGTAGAGGCACAGGCCTCAAGGGAAGTAAGCTGCTCATGGCAATAGCTCCACATTCTCTCTGAATGCCACTGCCACTGACTGTGGCTCAGCTTCCTGGCCTTCCTTAGTCTCCATGTTCATGGCCGTAGCTGCACATGCCGGCAAAGGTATGCAAGTTCTTTCTGACTGAACAAATGCAAGAAAGAATAAGCATTCCAAGCCAATTCATACCCCACATGCAGGCATTTTCAGACCTCAGGGATCTCTTTAGTCACCAGGGCAAGGAGGATGAGGAGAAGGCAAGCTGCGCCGATGTCTAGCTACCTGAAACCGCAGCTGCCTCGACAGTCTCTCTCTGATGCCAGCTACAACAGACAGCCACTTTCCCCTTTGCGATGGGAAGGATCTTTAAATTCAGTAGTTATGGATGCAACCTCAGAGGATGAGGTAACTTTTAGGAAAAAACTTTCTTACCACTGCCTCCCAGATAGGTAGGCATTTACATTTTGCAATGCAATAAAGAGGAGGGAAACAGATATTCTGTTTTTTTCCTGGTTCGCCTCTTAGTATTGTCTAATGGTCTCACAAAACAATGTGCCTTGGTTCTCACTAACTTCTAATCTAAGCACATACATATGATGGCTCTCAGCATGTGTAGCTATTTATAGCAGCTGTTTGGGGAAGGTTATTTTATTTTTCAGTCTACATTGCTTTCTTCCCCAAAATGCCTCCTCTGAGGGACAGCCATGGGGGAAATGGAGAACTGTGTGATTTGCTGGGTGCAGACTCATCTGCTCCCGTTCCTCTCCCTTCCCTGACCTCCAAACTTGGGATCCCATTATCTATCCGCATTAGTCTCTTTAATCTACATTTCACCTGTAGAAAACCAAGATGGTGTTTATTCTACGTGATTGAATCAACCCCGGTGCAGTCAATTTATTTCCCTTAGAAGAATAAGAACACAGTTTCCACATGGTGGATTTGATCAAGCATCAGCAATCTGAATGGATGGCGTGGAAGGTGAGGACCCCGTACCTTGAGAGCACAATGTTATTTTTCTCCCTAAACAGAGGTAGACACACCGAAGAGTCTATATTCACTTTTCCACACATTGACTGTGAGGAATAGCCCAAACACAAGCATGGAGCTGTGCAAACAGACAATTGCTTTATAATGTCGGTTATTTAATCATTTTAGCCATCAGTTGAATTCTGGCAAACGAAGGCTTGCTTGACTATATTCAGTTTTTCAACATTGGCTCAAGGTGGGAACTCATTTCTGGCTCATTCCCTGCCCAAATCTGGTACCTAATGAGCTAAGTTGTTCACAATCTCTTGTTAATGGAGTCTTGGCCATGGTGAGTTTCTTTGGTCTGAATTACGTGGACAATTGCCCAAATTGCCACTTTGTTTTGCTGGCACAGTCACAGCTCACTGAGAGTGTGTCTCCCCGAAGTTGCTTTGAAAAAAGACTTGGCATTTCATAAAAGCACTTCTTACTCCTGTAACAGTTCAAGCCATTTAGATAATTAAGACAGAGTTCCTCTGAATGTATTTCAACTGTGTTTTAAAAGTTCTCTTACAGTTCTAAAATCCTATTTAGGTTATTTGCCCATTTAGAGGAAGTAAAGGGGTTGGGCCGGAGCTGGAATGCTTGGGGGTCAGCAAAGAAGGGTGACTATGACTGCCTGAAGTGTACTTGGGACATGTTTTTGCTTTTCGTCCTTGGGCTTTTAAAGTTTTCAGCATCCATAACCTCCTCAGTGTTGTTAGAAACCATAACTGCAACCCAATCACACTGCTTTCAGTTTTGTTTATTTCTGGTTTCCAGTGTAGGCACTAGGAAATTGAGTACTGATCTAAAAATACCACCAAAGGAAGACAGATAAATGAAAAATCTCAATTAGCTGTCAGCTTGATCATTAGCTTCTGGCTTCAGCCTCTCTGTCTCTGTCTCTGCCTCCCTTTCTCTCTGACATGCTTCATGCATAGACCCACTGACTGTAACCATCTCCCGAGCCTTCTCTTCTTCTCATTTCATCTTGTACTTCATTGATCATAAGTGGGTTACGATTTTTGGAGAGATGTGTGGGTTTCTCATGTGACTGAGCAAACCATATTTAATCTTAATCAAGTTTGGTAGATTTTATTTTGTTTTGACATTTAAAGCACGTCAACACTTGAACAGAACTATTCTCTTTGACAGTACAGTTTACCACCTAAACCTGAAGGTTGGTTTCATTTAGAGTCCATTTTCCTCATCATTGTCATCACCATCATTGTTACCTGTACCGTTCCAAAAAAAATCAAGGAGCTAAGAAGTTGTTGACTTCATCATTTATTTCCCAAATTAATTTCCCCTGCATTTGCTCTGCCATGAAAGAATACTGACATAGGAGACAGGTGACCTGGGATCCTATTGCTGATGCTTCAGTGAAGAATTTTGATGTTTCAGCCTCAGTTTCTTCAATATCCTATGCTGGGCTACAGGATGGTTTCTATGATGGGTTACAGGATGGTTTCTAGGGACTATTTTTTACCTTCAGTGGTCTGCATAGTTCTACCAAATAGAAAGATATATTCCTTTCTTCTTAAAAAAGGGAAGAAAGAAAAAAATATTTTGGGCACAGAGGCAAGAAGGGAGAAAAAAAAAAAAAAAAAGCAAGCACAGGGAATGGAGGCCAGTTTCTGTTAAAGTGCTAGCAATATTCTAGGATTCTTGAAGGCCAAGAGTAGGGTGACAGCAGCAAACAGAGTGCATAGCAGGCACAATCTATAGTCTTTGCATTGAATTTACAATAATTAAAAGTCAAGGGGGGAACTGAAGCATTGTTCAGTGTACGTAGAAACTAGAATACTTTTTTTTTTCGTCAACAGTCTCTGAGACTGAGCGATGGATGACTGGTCATTGAAGTTTATGCCTTTTTTTTTTTTTTTTTTTTCCAAATTAAGTGCAGTGAAGGGGAACTGTAAATTAGGAAAGCAAATGGGTTATTGTTTCCCATGTTTCTTGATTTCTTTACTTACTCTTGGGGGAAGGTGTTTCTCACACCACCTGTTCTAGTTATTAAATATAGCTTGAGGGTCCCCCTCCTCCTTTCAGTCAAGGGGGGGAGTGTCCTTGGTTTCCTCTGGGGTGAAGGTTATATTATCTATATTTGATAGGTGCATGTTTGAGGGGTGCTTTAGTGTCTGGTCCTTCCCAGGGATGCTGTGAGTGCCTTGAGGGCTCCTATTCCCCACCCCTGCTGGGGGTAGGTCCCACATCATTTGGACAGAAGTAGAGAGTGTACATAGGCATCAGGAATTAGAACACCGGCTTGCTTGACTGTGAGGCTCTGATCTGTCACCATACATCAGAGACTTATTCCAGCTCCCAGAGTTATCTTGCTGAGAGACATGGGGTTCCTAGCCCTGGACCTTGTGACTGTGCCTTTCTGTCCATGGTTCCTTTGCTGTCACATATTTGGGCAAAACATTTGCTTGGTCTTGAACAAAGGAGCCTGCTCTTATGTCTGATGTATGAAACTCTGAAATCCCTTGGGAGACCTGGTGAGTATGTTGCCAGCGGTTCCCGTTAGAAGCTCATGTGAGCCCTAATCCCAAGTGATTTGGGGGGCGGGAACAGAGTGGTTGTGAGCAAGAAGTCTGTTGCAGGTGGCTAGTTGAGCCTAGTAAGAATCTTCTTCCATAACAACTTATTTTATAGGAGTTGAAACTCCTATATTTAACTCACTTTAATGTAACCACTCTGCATTGCTTTGCTTTTTTTTTTTTTTTTTTTTTTTTTTTTTTTTGGTTTTTCTAGACAGGGTCTCTCTATGTAGCCTTGGCTATCCTAGACTTGCTTTCTAGATGAGGTTAGCCTCGAACTCACAGTGATCCTCCTGCCTCTGCCTCCTGAGTGCTGGGATTAAAGACGTGCACCACCACGCCCGGCACTGCATTGCTTTTAAACACACAAAGTCTGTGAGTGTTTTAGCTTCTTTGCCCTGTCTTCAAGGTGTTCTGGCAATGATGATGTGTGCTGATGAGATGTAGGCGAAGGGTCGCTAAATGAAAGGTCTTTCCTTGATCCAGTGTGTTGGCAGCTTAGTCTACCTTAGATCCTTCTCTGAGAGGTCAGCATTGCTGTTTCCCAGCCAGCCTTGCATGCCCTGTGCCTCTGTCACTCCCTTGTCTCAGTTCAGCATCTCCACAGTTGGGGCTGCCATCATTCTGAGATGGGGGTTGGGGGTGGGGGGGGGGCAGGTGCGGGGCAGGGGTAAGCACACAGTGAGTGACACCCATCACTTTGCCTATGTGCCTCTCCTATTCGGAGGGGGTGGTGGGTTCTGGACACAGGGTTTCTCTGTGTAGACTTGGCTAGAACTCACTCTGTAGACCAGGCTGGCTTCCTCTGTGTCCCAACTTCTGGGATTAAAGGAAAGTGGCACCA
Source organism: Acomys russatus (assembly GCF_903995435.1). Lineage (NCBI taxonomy): Eukaryota > Metazoa > Chordata > Mammalia > Rodentia > Muridae > Acomys > Acomys russatus. The sequence goes on from NC_067137.1 coordinate 21,176,859, forward strand.
CTGCCCACAGAATAATCTGTTCTCTAATGCCACAACAGTACATGATACAGATGAAGTTTTGAGTACTGTGGTCAGGTGAGTGTGTAAGATCCTGGCCTCTGCCATGATGGATGTTACCTTTTCCTTTATGGGTCTAATTTTGCACTTTTGATTACCCAACTATGATTTCTTGATGTAAGGATGTAGTGGACTTCTTTCCCATGTTGAAGTCTGTTTGTGTCTTAGGACTTTTTGATCCATTCTGCTGTTACTTTCGCTCCCACCTGCCCACCCCACCTATGGTCAATTACTCATTTTCTTTTTCTTTCTTTCTTTTTTTAAATACTTTTATTTTATTACACATGTATAAACAAACTACATACAGCAGGGCAAACCATGTGACAATCATGAGAATAATGAGTTCTATACATGTTACATTCATAGTGACTTGGCCATCTGCATTCGTCTCGTTTGAAGTAAGGGTTCTTCCTATCTAGTTGGGTCTAAATTACCAAATGAGATTCAATATCTATCCTATCTCAATTCTAATAGCTTAATTTCTTTATCTTGATCTAAAATGATCTTGTCCCCTAACCAACTAAACTTGGTTATAAAACTATACTATCTTGTCTTCAATGCCCCTCAAAGAGTTGAAAAGGAATAAAACTTAAATTCCTGAGTGAACCAGCAGCTTCCAAAATGTACAAATTGACTTAAGACGGTTTACTGCCTGACCAGTCACCCAATACACTTTATAACATTGGAGCCTCATCTTCAGCTTTCTGGCCTAATATTTCTGCCAGACTTGTTCGCAGGGCAGGAACTATTGAGGACTTGCTTACCCTGACTTGGCAGAGTGCGGCCGTTGACTATGCCTGCATCTAAGTTGCCCATTTTTAGGCAGATTCTGTTTGAGGCAGGAACGAGGACATTTTGCCCAGTGGTCATTTTGCCACCTTTGAAGCCATGTCCATAAGGAGGCTCTTTGATGCTCATCATCTTCTTTGAGGTCGGCTGGGTGTTGTCAGGAGTTGACTTGTCTTGTTGTCGAAGACATTTAGGATTGTAAGAACAACTTTAAATGCCATATTTTGTGTGTCTCTGAGGCCTTTGAAGACGTTATTCAACTATTTTACCTCATATATTGATAGAGTCATATCTATCTGTTAGACTTAGGATATATATTCTTGTGTTAAAATCGGCCAAGTATTTGACATGTCCACATTTTGTATCAATATACTAAATTCTATAGCAATGACTTAGACATTACCTTCATTATAAGTAACAATTAAGGCCTTGAGTTAAATGGTTGGTTCAATCATCTAGCTTTTGTTCTATCCTCCCTCTATGTTCCTAAATCTCCCTTTCTTTCTTTTCAGCTCCCATCTCCTTGCCTGTGTATGCAAAATAAAGGCAAAGAGAAACATTCCTGCATTTCCCCTAATTTTTTCTCTTTATAAGACCAATAATGACTTATGACCACCTCCCGATGAGAATAAACATTTGTAGATCAAGCGAGCATACAGCAACCTATACAACCACCACCACCACCCCTTTTTTGAGGGAATGGGGCATCGTTCTCTTAAGGTTTCTTCAGGTTCAACTGGGGCACATAATACTTTGGAGTGGGCCCCCAAAATTGGAGAAAATGGTTAAGCAATCTAGTGATTGCATTTGTTTCTAAATGTTGAGAGATTCCAGGCTTAGTCAGAGATTGCAATGGTGGTCCAAATTGGATCAGAAGTTTTCTACAATGTTGTCCAGGAAGCTGTCCAACTCTGATGAGTAAAAGGAACAGAATCATCTGGGGCTGGAGCTAGGAGGATGCAGGATGTCAGTGTCCATCGTGCTGGGAGGAATGATTCCTGTCAGGTCTGATCCAGCTGGCTATTTTGTTCTGAAAACATAATTTCTCACAAGTACTATATAGTTCTAAGATTACAATTGTATGAGGTGTGCGGGATGCACAGAACAATTAAAGCTAGTTTTCTGGTCATTGTATGGGTCGACGCAAGGCATTTACAAATCTTCCTTCTTGCCTTACTGGTAGTGGCCTCTAATAGTAAGTCACAGAGAATCTATGGTCAACATGAGGCCTCTCTATGCTTATATATTTATATCTCTGCCAGTCTCAGAACTATTCCCATGTAGTGGGATTAGGAATATAAATTACCTGCTTGTTCTGTAGTTTGAGTTCTTTACAGCTCAATTGTGGCCTCCTCTCTCATCCCCTCCTGATCCCACCCCCTCCCTCATTTAACCCCAATCCCATCCCCTCTCTCATCCCCTTTCCCTCCCTCTCCTAGTCCTTAGATAGGGGAGCTCTCCTCCACTAACATCTGATCTTAGTTTATCTAGTATCCCCTGTACTATATATGACCTCCTCCTCTGTGGCCTGACTGGGCCACCCTACATACTTGGGACTCTGTCCAGTGTCCAGCTTTAAGTCTCTGTAAGTGTCCCTGTATCCTGCTGCATGGAGTCTCTCATAGGATGTCTCTGTTGGTTTAAAATCCACATATGAGTGAGTATATACCATGCATGTCTTTTTGGGTCTGGGTTATCTCGCTTAGGATGATCATTTCTAATTCCGTCCATTTGCCAGCAAAACTCAAGGTTTCCTTGTTCTTAATAGCTGAATAGTATTCCATTGTGTAGATGTACCACACTTTTTTTTTAATCCATTCTTCAGTTGTTTATCCATATCTCAGTTGTTTCCAGGTTCTGGCTATTATGCATAAGGCTGCTATGAACATAGTTGTGCAAATTTCTTTGTTGCATGGTGGGGTATCTTTCTGGTATATGCCCAGGAGTGGTATAGCTGGGTCTTGGAGTAGAGCTATTCCCAACTTTCTGAGAAAGCGCCATATTCCTTTCCAGAGTGGTTGAACAAGTTTGCACTCCCACCAGCAGTGGAGAAGTGTTCCCCTTTTGCCACATCCTCTCCAGCATGTGTTGTCATTCGAATTATTGATCTTCCCTAATCGGATAGGTGTAAGATGGAATCCCAAGGTTGTTTTGTTTTGCATTTCCCTGATAAGTAGGGATGTTGAGCATTTCTTTAAGTGTTTCTGAGCCATTTGATATTCCTCTTTTGAGAATTCTCTGTTTAGTTCTGTGCCCCATTTTTTAATTGGGTTGTTTGGTTTGGTAGTGTTTAATTTCTTAAGTTCTTTATATACTTTAGATATCAGCCCTTTGTCAGATGTAGGGTTGGAAAAATTTTTTCCCAATCTGTGGGCTGTCGCTTTGTTCTGCTGACAGTGTCTTCTGTCTTGCTGAAGCTTCTCAGCCTCATAGGGTCCCATTTATTGTTGATCTTAGAGCCTGAGCTGTTGGTGTTCTGTTCAGTAATTTGTCTCCTGTGCCAATGAGTTCTAGGGTCTTACCCACTTTTTCTTCTAACAGATTTAGTATGTCTGGTTTTATGTTGAGGTCTTTAATCCACTTGGACTTTAGTTTCACACAGGGTGATAAATATGGATCTATTTGCATTTTTTCATGTAGACATCCAGTTGGACCAGCGTCATTTGTTGAAAATGATTTCTTTTTTTCCATTGTTTCGTTTTGGCTTCTTTGTCAAAAATCAAATGGCCATATGTGTGTGGATGTATATCTGGGTCCTCAGTTCGAGTCCATTGGTCAACTGGCCTATTTCTATACCAGTATCATGCTGTTTTTATTACTGTTGCTCTATAGTACAGCTTGAGATCCGGGATGGAGATGCCTCTGGTAGATCTTTTATTGTATAGGATTGATTTAGCTATCCTGGGTTTTTTTGGTTTTTTTATATGAAGTTGAGGATTGATCTTTCCAGATCTGTAAAATATTGTATTGGTATTTTGATAGGGATTGCATTAAATCTATAGATTGCTTTTGGTAGGATGGCCATTTTTACTATGTTGATTCTCCCAATCCATGAGCATGGGAGATCTTTTCAATATCTGATATCTTCTTCAATTTCTTTCTGTAGAGACTTGAAGTTTTTTTCATAAAGGTCTTTCACTTGCTTGGTTAGATTCACACCCAGATATTTTATATTGTTTGAGGCTATCGTGAAGGAAGTGGTTTCCCTAATTTCTTTCTCTGCCCTTTTGTCATCTATATACAGGAGGGCTACTGACTTTTTCATGTTAATATTATATCCTGCCACTTTGCTGAAGCTGTTTATCAGCTGTAGTTCTTTGGCTGACTTCTGGGGATCGATGATATATATTATCATATCACCTGCAAATAGGGAAACTTTAATTTCTTCCTTTCTTACATGTATCCCCTTGATATCCTTTAGCTGTCTTATTGTTCTGGCTAGGACTTCAAGTACTATATTAAAGAGCAATGGAGATAGTGGGCAGTCTTGTTGTGTCCCTGAATTCAGTGGGATTGATTTTAGTTTCTCGACATTTAGCTTGATGTTGGCAATAGGTTTTCTGTATATTGCCTTTACTATGTTTAGGTATGTGCCTTGTATCTTTTACCATGAAAGAGTGTTGAATTTTGTTGAATGCTTTTCCACATCTAAAGAGATGATCATGTGATTCTTTTCCTTCAGTTTGTTTATATGATTAATTGCATTGATGGATTTCCTTATATTGAACCACCCCTGCATGCCTGGTATGAAACCTACTTGGTCATGATAGATGAGATTTTTGATGTGGTCTTGTATTTGGTTTGCAAGAATTTTATTGAGTATTTTTACGTCTATGTTCATAAGGGAGATTGGTCTAAAATTCTCTTTCTTTGTTGGATCTTTGTGTGGCTTATGTATTAAGGTGATTGTGGCTTCATAGAATGAGTTTGGAAGAGTTCCTTCTGTTTCTATTTTGTGGAATAGTTTGAGGAGTATTGGTATTAGTTCTTCTTTAAAAGTTTGGTAGAATTCTGCACTGAATCCATCTGGCCCAGGGCTCTTTTTGGTTGGGAGACTTTTCATGACTGCTTCTATTTCCTTAGAGGCTATAGGACTGTTTAATTTGTTTACCTGATCTTGATTCAACTTTGGAAAGTGGAATTTATCAAGGAAATTGTCCATATCTTTTGGATTTTCAAATTTTGTGGTATATAGGCTTTTGAAGTTAGACCTAATGATTCTTTGGATTTCCTTGGTATCTGTTGTTATTTCTCCCTTTTCATTTCTGATTTTGTTAATTTGTGTACTTTCCCTTTGTCTTTTAGTGAGTTTGGCTAAGGGTTTGTCTATTTTGTTGATTTTCTCAAAGAACCAGATCTTGGTTTTGTTGATTCTTTGAATTGTTTTCTTTGTTTCTAACTTATTGATTTCAGCCCTGGGTTTGATTATTTCCAGCTGTCTACTCCTCTTGGGTATGTATGCTTCTTTTTTTTTTTCTAGAGTTTTCAGGTGTTCCATTAAGCTGTTTATATGTGATGTCTCCAGTTTCTTTGTGAAGGCACCTAGTGCTATGAATTTTCCTTTTAACACTGCTTTCATTGTGTCCCAAAGGTTTGGATATGTTGTGCCTTAATTTTCATTAAACTATAGGAAGTCTTTGATTTCTTTCTTTCTTTCATCCCTGACCCAGTTGTCATTGAGTAGAAGATTGTTTAGTTTCCATGTGTTTGTAGGCTTTTTGTTATTTCTATTGTTGCTGATGCTCAGCTTTATGCCATGGTGGTCTGACAGGATGCAAGGGATTATATAAATTTTTTAATCTATTGAGGCTTGTTTTATGACCAATTAATTATATGGCCTATTTTAGAGACGGTTCCATGTGGCACAGAGAAGAAAGTATATTCTTTTCTATTTGGGTAAAAAGCTCTGTGAATGTCAGTTAGGTCCATTTGATTCATGACCTCTGTTAGCTTGCTTATTTCTCTATTTAATTTCTTCCTTCAGGATCTGTCCATTGGTGATAGTGGGGGTGTTGAGGTCTCCCACTATTACTGTGTTGGGATCAATGAGTGATTTAAACTTTAAAAGTATTTCTTTTACAAATTCAGGTACCCTAATATTTGGGGAATAGATATTTAGGATGGTGATGTCCTCTTGGTGGATTTTTCCTTTGAATAGGACAAAGTATCCTTCTCGATCTTTCTTGATCAATTTTAATTGAAAGTCTATTTTGTCAGTTATTAAAATGGGTACTCCTGCTTGCTTCCTAAGACCATTTGCTTGAAAAATTTTTTCCAGCCCTTTATTCTCAGGTAATGTCTATCTTTGTTGATGAGATGTGTTTCTTGAATGCAACATATTGAAGGATCTTGTTTTTGCATCCATTTTGTTATCCTGTGCCTTTTTACTGGGGAGTTGAAACCATTGATGTTGACAGATATTATTGACCAATGTTATTGGATCCTTTTAATGTGGAGTTAGTGGTAATTATGTGTGGCAGTATCTGTTTTGGTTTTGCTGATGTGCAATTATCTGTATGCTGCATTTTCTTGGGTGTGGCTGATCTCATTGTGATGATGTTTTCCTTCTACTATTTTCTGTAGAGCAGGGTTGGTGTTTAGATACTGTTTAAATTTGGTTTTGTCATGGAATATCTTGATTTCTCCATCTATGTTGATTGAAAGTTTTGCTGGATATAGTAGCCGAGGTTTGCATCTGTGGTCTCTTAGAGTCTGCATAATCTCAGTCCAGGCTCTTCTGGCTTTCATAGTCTCTGTTGAAAAGTCAGATATAATTCTGATGGGTCTACCATTATATGTTATTTTGCCTTTCTCTCTTGCAGCCTTTAGTATCTTTTCTTTATTCTGCAAGTTTAGTGTTTTGATTATTATGAGCAAGGATGAATTTCTTTTCTGGTCTAGTGTATTTGGTGTTCTGTAAGCCTCTTGTATGTTCAAGAGTATCTCTTTCTGTAGATTGGGGAAGTTTCCTTGTATGGTTTTCCTGAAGACATTTTCTGCACCTTGGGACTTTGCATCTTCCTTTTCATCAACTCCTATAATTCTGACACCTTCTCATGGTGTCCTTGATTTCTTGGATTCTTTGTGTCACTAATTTTTCTGTTTTAAGACTTTCTTTGAGAGATGTATCCATTTCTTCTATTGTATCTTCAGCACCTGAGATTCTCTCTTCCATCTGTTGGATTCTGTTAGTTATTCTTACCTGTTGGATTCCTGCTTTCTTTTTTAATTGTTCCATTTCACTTTTTTTCTCGATTTGTGATTTTTTAATATTATCTAATTCTGTTTTTATGTCTTGAATTGTTTTATTTAATTCCTTCACCTGTTTGCTTGTGGTTTCTTGTTTCTCCTGGATGGCTTCTATTCATTTGTTTGTGTTATCCTGGAATTCTTGGAAGGATCTATTTGTTTCCTCTTTATAGTTCTCAAATAGCTGTTTAAGCATGGCTTTGAGGTCATCTTCCTGTGACTCTGCCATAGTAGGGTATCTGTTGGTTTCTGGGCTTTCTGGTGGAGCCATAATGTCTTGATTTTTGTTATTAGACCTCTTATTCTTTCCTTTAGGCATTTGCTTAGAAGGCTTGGGTTTTCCAAGCTGGTGGTCTCGGGGATGAATACCTTTGATAGGGGGCTGTTTTCTATACTGGGTTCTAATACTCTGCCTTCCTGTATCTATGTTTGTTTGAGCTCTGCTACCTAGATTCCATGGTTTTTTAGGACTCCTCTGGCTGCTTGTCTCCTCTGAGGGATTCACCACACAATAAATCTGTGATTTGGATGTCAGATGCTGTGTGACTTCTGTTTTGTTAACCTTTTGCTCTGTAGATAGGCCACTCTGCTTTGGTGCACTGATCCGTCCAGCAGTCTGACCTCCACTTTCTCCCTGCTGGTTGCAGCCCTCCACTGAAACAAGGCACTGGTCCATTCTGTCACCCACTGTCGCTGCTGCTCACAGTCCCTTGCAGCCCTAGTCCCTTGCAGCCCTTGTCGCTTGCCACTTCCCGCTGCTGATCTTGCCAATCCCTTCCCTGCCAATCACCACTGCGGGTATTTTGTTCCCAGCAGCCTACCTCAGCAAGTGCAGCTGGTGTTATTGGTGCCACAGCCGCCACCACTATCGTTGTCACTGTGCTGCAGCTGTTGCTGCAAACTGCTGCTGACACCACGGATACTCTGCTCCCCAGGGGGGTCCGTGCTTTCTTCTGCCCCCCCACCCCCCGTGTTTGGGGGTGCACAAGATTGTCTCTAGTTTGTTCCTGGCACACTATGGTTTCTCCCACTGTAGTAGGGTGGGAAGCTTGGTGTTCCTGCTTATGAAATAAGTATAATTTTCTGCCTTGATTTCTCTGGCATCTAAACAAGGTCCACACCACTCGCCGCCATCTTGGAATCCTACTCATTTTCTTAAAAGAAAGAAAGAAAGTAAAAATTTTACAGTAATGTAGGGTCATTTTTCCCAATCTCTTTCTTCCCCAGACCATTCTAAACCACCTATATGACCAAGTTGGTGTCTTACAGAATTGAAGTTTTGGGATTTTTAAAAATTCAACTAGAAATTTAGGAAGATCTCATCTTCCATGGTCAAAAAATGAAGTGGTGGTATTTTGAACTAATTTGGAAAGGTTATCTGTTTGTTATTGACATGGGTTCAGACTGTAGGCATTATTGGATCTCCTCATATTGATTTCTCACAGCACTTCTCTAAGGTAGGTGGACTTTCTGTTGGTGTTCACTTGTTTGTTTTTGCTTACAATTTCAATGGGAACAGTAGAACCTGTCAAATGGAAATGCGGTAAAGCAGAAGGGGTTACTCAAGTTGTCATGGTGACAGACACAGAGGAAGGGACACAGCCAGGTTGCTGGTGGCATGGAGCTGACCCTGGGATGGCCTCTTCATTCTCTACCATTTTATACATTTCAGGAAAATTCTCCAGAAGGGGGAAAATTTTTCCTGCTCTAGCATGAGCTTTCTGGACTCATGACTCTAAAACATGAACCAAAGCTTTCCTGCTTATGTGGGGTCTGAAGGATGAAAGGCATTTATCTTAGTTACTTTCTCTGTTGCTGTGATAAAATGGTTTTGAAATCCTAGCCAAGGATTCACATTCCTGCCCTATTGAAACTACACATTTCCAACTGTGAGAGAACAGAAATTTCTCTCTCTCTCTCTCTCTCTCTCTCTCTCTCTCTCTCTCTCTCTCTCTCGTTTCTTTTTAATGGAACTTTGTGAATCATTTTGTCCCCATGGGTGATTCTCTGGCCAGTGTGCGTAGCTATGCCCAAAGGAAAGGAGTTGGTGCAGGTAGTGGTTTGATAGTGGAGCACCCAAGGGCCTCCACACATCCACACAAAGGGAGGATGCTGCCATGCAGTTAACACAATGGTGGTAGCTCTATCTCTTTTGATCTTAGGCTTCTGAGTTTATATCCTGATTGGCTAATATGATCCAGGCATGTGTGAGGAATCTGGCGAGGACCTTATGGTACCACCGATAGCTGGCTCCCCTGAGGATACTTGGTCATCAGCCCTTGGACAATTTCACCAAGCTTTAGGTCAGACTTGCTCAATGACCAGGAAGATCTGACACTCAGCACCAGTGTCTTCTGTGGATAGTCCTAGCCACTCGATTTAATTTTACCCTGGTCACTTACATGGTCAGGGCAAAGCTTTACTCATCCCAAATTCTTGAGTCTATAAGTATATGAATTAGCAAGCCTGGATTTTGGTTGTGGTAGTTTGAAAAAGAATGGCCCCTATACTTTATGTATTTGGATGTTTGGACTTCAATGAATAGAACTGTAAGGATAGGAGGTGTGGCCGTGTTGAAGGAGGCATGCCATTGGGGCGGGGGTCAGCTTTGAAATTTTAAAAGCCCAATGCCAAGGCACAGTGGCTCCTTCCTGCCTCATGCCTGAAATTGAGGATGTAAGCTCTCAGCTACTGTTCCAAAAACAATGCCTGCCTGTCTTCCTGCCTGCTTGCCTGCCTGCCTGCCAAGATGATCATGGATTAACAGTCTGAAACTGTAAGTGAGCCCCAAATTAAATGCTTACTTATAACATGCCCTGCTGTGATGTTTCTTCACAGTAACTAAGACATTGATGAAAGTGAAAAAACTACTCATTTTTCTGTTCTTAAAAAAAAATCAGCCAACAAATATTTGTTGAGAACCTACCTTGTGCATTGATTATGGGAGTGGGTAAAAGTCTGATTTAGGGAGGTATAAAATCAAGTAGCGTCATTTGACAAAACAATTGGTGGACCTGGGTATGTTAAGCATTATAAATGGCCTTTGAAATTCCCTGGCAAGTAAGAGTGATGTCTTTCCTCACTTTGGAGAATTTACAGTCCAGGAAAAAAAAAAAAAGACAATTGGATAAGAAATAATACTAAAGATGCATTCTGATGGAAAAGAGAGGTGCCCTAGAATCGACCTGCAGAGCCAGAGTGACTGCTCTTATAAACAGGTTCTTAAGTAAAATCAAAGGCAAGAAATCCAGGTAAAGAAGATGATTTGGACACAACTTTAGAAAGAAAAAACATTAAAGTATGCATGGTCAGGAGCTTGAAGGAGCATTGTTTTTTATGGAAATAATAGCAGGGACAAAGACAAATAAGTTAGGGACAGGGTGTCCCCAAGAGATACAGCTACCTGGTCTGGTTAAAAGTGCTCAGGAGTGAGGTGATTCCAGGTAAGTTGTCAAACAAGCAGCTTTCAGATCTTCTCTTAAAGATCTTTCAGAAGTGATTCATAGCTGAAGATGCATTTTGCTGAGGTTGTTGAGCTAGTGTTATGGACTTCTACACCCATACTCTTTTGTTAGATTTCCTTTTTAATTTTAAAAGTTATGTGCAAATGCGTTGCTCTTGTCTGGAAGAATGCGCAGGTGAATGTAGGAAGCCTCAGGAGCCCAGTGAGGGCAGCTGAGCCCTTAGAGCTGGAGTTAAAGGCAGCCCTGAGCTCTGGAGTGCTGGGAAGCAAATCCTTTAGGAACAGTATACTTTCTAGTTGAGTCATTTCCCCAGCCCTTCTGCTTTCTGTTAGACTTCGTATTTCTCTCTTCCTCCTCCACTTCCTCCTCCTCCTTCCTCTCCCTCTTCCTCCTCTTTTTTTCTTCCTTCCCCTCAGTCCTCTCTTCATCTCTCCTCATCGATTTGTGTCTATCTTTTTATGTGTGTGTATGTCATGAAGTCATTTGACATAAGGTGTGGAGTGTACCCTTAAAGCGAAATAGCATTTTTTTTCATCCTTATTTTCTTATATTAAAATGCCACACTAAGTAGCTCACCCTCCATCCAATTATCAAGCATTCTGCCCCACCCCCTGCCCCCAGCTTCCTTTAAGGAACACCCTTCCCTACTGTCTTGTCTCCCTACCTTCCCCTTGAATCTTTCTGAGCCTTATAGGCGAGCAGCTGCTGAATAGCCAGGCTGCTTGGAAAAAAGAAACAAGTTTAAACAACTCCACAGTTATTCACAGTCTCTGCTGGGTTCAGGCAGACTGGGCCATCTGTGCTTCTCGCTCATACATAGCTCAGGACCTGAAAGAAAATAGTCTCCAAGGCTCTGAAAGAAAATGACATAAAATGAATCCATTCTCCTGTCCAAGATCATAATGAAACTAGAGGAAGAGGTACAGAATCAATTCATTCTTATTATAATTTTCAGATTGCCATCTTCCCATTTGTTCGGATGCGGGGCTGATGGCTCAGATTGGCCTTTGGAATATTTAAGGAGCCTTTTTAGCTCCTTAATATTGGCTTATCAGTTCCAGTAATTTCACCTCCCAGAGTGAAATTGGCTGCTAACGCTTGAAGGAAATCCGTGCTGTATTTCCTGGTAGGTTTTGCACCTTGTCACCTCCTAGCCTATAGTTAATGTGCTTCTGTAGTTAGGGAAACAGCTGCCAGACTGGATGCTTATCACAGGCACTCTTGTCCTTGCGGGGGCTCTTCCCCAGCACAGAGCCTTTGTGAGGCATTTACCTAGTTTGCCTTGCACAACCCAACCGTTAGATCTCCTGTTTAGAGAGTATCTTCCTGGTTGGTTGTTAGGATAAAAAAGAAAATGCAGGCTTGCCAGCGATTCTTTCATTTTTCCTTTAAGGCCTCACAGAGATTAAGAAGGAAAAGAACAGGAAGAAAGAAAGACAACAGAGTTTGAAGACAATTGTCAACTTCATTGCATGTCTCTCGTGTTACAAAGCAGTCTTTGGAATACCCTCCTATGCACTTTGAATAAAGGGTTGCTATGTTAGGGCCCAGGATGGTGGCCTGCTGGGTAATTGCATGTGTCCTGTGAGCCTGAGAACTGGAGTTCAGCTCTGGAATTCTGGGCATAAAAAGAGGTCTGTAATCCGAGCTCTCCTTCAGAGAAATAGAACTGTCTCCTACCAGCAAACCCTCCCATGCCCTGGCAGTCCTAGGCCAGCTAACCTGGAGTATGCAGCACAGAGATAAGCAACAAGAGAGACCCCTCAAGCAAGGTAGAAGGCAACCCGTGATCTCCACACATGTGCACCTTCATACACTCTCTCTTCTCACGTGCCCATATCATCCACACACATAAGACGCATACATGGATCAAAAGCGCTTTCTTTTCTAGTTGTTAAAATGATGCAAATTATTTTTAAAACCATTAAGAGAAAAATCACCTGCAATTTTACCAACCAAAGATAATGACTAATGATTTAGTGGCTTCAAAAAAAAAATCACTCTTTGTGAGTTTAAAACATAGTGTTGAGAATATATTCCATATAAAAAATTTAAAGTGACCTTTTCACTTAATGCTACATAAACTTTAATAACCACCTTTGTTAGAGGTTGTCAAACAGCCTCTAGATGTGCCATAGCTTATCATTTCTCATTCAGGAAGGTAGGTGTTTTTTTTCCTTCTTCCTTTCCTTCCACATACATAGCAGGTCATTTTCCTAGGATGGATTTCAATAAGTTAAATTACTAGGTCAAAAGGTAGGAACATTTTAAAGGCTACCTGTATTTTCCTCCAGAGACTTTCTTTAAAAAGCTCTCTCAGAACAATTTATACTCCCACTAGCTGTGTAGCAAAATGCTTATCTCATGGAACACTTGCCAAAACTGAGTATATATATTCATATATACATATATATATGCATACACATATACATACATTTATATACATATATATTAATTTGATAGATAAAGAAGAATGTGCTAGTGTATTTTAAACTGCCATTCTCTGTGTGGTGGTGAGGCTGAACAATTTTCCATGTTTCCTAGATGTGCATGTGTGTGTGTGTGTGTGTGTGTGTAAAATTTCAATTTATGTCCACATACATTTTTGACTGCTAATCTTAGAATTTTTCTAAACTATTTGGATTATATCAGTAGTAACAACCTATGCTATCTACATTATCCATTATGTTTGCTGTTTGAAAAAATTACAATATTTTATGCATTTTTTTAACATGGGCAATTTTTCTTCCTATTTCTTCTACTCATTCTTATTGGTTTTAATCTTCTAAAACTTTGTCTTTCCTAGAAGCAAGCCTTACATCCCTACTGCAGTTGAATTCTTTTTCTCTAATTTTATCCCATCTGGCTTCATTGTGGATAATGAGGTTCCAGATGAATTTCTCCCCAAATAGTTAACCATTTAATCCAGCAATAATGAGTGAGTAGTTCCCTCTTCCCAACGAAACTGAGGGGGTCTGTGCGCTCATTCCTACACCCGTGCCTCGGCTTAGAGGGCCGGCTAGAGATCGTGTTCAGCGCCACTGGTCTATTTGGTGTTAACATCACTTCGTGGAACTTGAAATTCATCAAACAATCAAACACCTACTGTATGATAAAAGAAGCACGCGCCCCCCCCCCACTTCATTTTACTTAGGCTAAAATTATTTTTAACTACCTGTTGTGATGAAGAATGTGAGAATCAGTTTTTAAGCCCCCGAGATAAATCCTCTTCTGATTGGACAGATTTGTTTAAACCTGCACCCAAACCCAACCTCCTTCAAGGACTTAACTTGTAAGCCTATGGCATCAACAGAATTCTTTTAACATTTTTATTATAATTTATTCAGATTACATGCCCACTGTTACCCTTCCCCCCCCCCCCCCCCCGCTTGTATATTCCCGTTCCCCCTCTATCCCCCCTTCTGCTCTATTCCCCTCCCCTAGACCTCTGACAAAGGGGCCCCTCCTCCCCCATCATCTGACCACAGCCTATCAGGTCTCATCTGGATAGCCTGCTTTCCCTTCCTCTGTGTGCCCGGCTGGCCTCCCCGCCAACAGTTCTTATTCCTAAATACTGACCTTTGGATCAGTTGGCGAGTTTTGCTCACCTTGAGTGTTTGATGCAACCCTGACATGGAATGAGCCATATTCCTTAGAATTTCAATTAATAATTGATCACGAATGAGAAGGGCTGTTTGGGGATTATGTTGGACAGAGCATAAAAGAGTCATTGAGGGCTGGAGAGATGACTCAGTGGTTAAGAGTGCCGCCTGCTCTTCTAGAGGTCCTGAGTTAAATTCCCAGCAACCACATGGTGGCTCACAACCATCTATAATGTGATCTTCTGCAGATACAGCACTCATATACAATAAATAAATTAATTTTAAAAAATCAATCAGGTGTCTTGTGTCTTTAAAAAAAAAGAGTCCTTGAATGTAAGTCAATGATAAATAGGCAGCTGGACAGGTGGACAGACAGGTAGATGGATACATACATGGATGGGTGATTATTGAAGATGGATCAGCGAAGCAAAAGATCTGACCTCCTCAAACAGTGGTGACTTTAGCTCAGAAATACCATGCACCAACTCTCATAATATTCATATATTACATAGAAAAAGGAAACTAAGCACTCATGGGGTTATACTGGCTATTTTATAAGAACTTTGTATACATTATCAAATAGAAAAAAACGGTGAAAGGAAGAGACTTGCCCAGAGCTCACAAAAGTAACGCGTAGACCCACATACAGATTCACGGCTCTGGAGCTCCACGCCTTTGCTATCACTTCAGTTCTAATGCTTGGGCAAGTCTAATGCATAGGATTTTAAAGGAAAGGTCATAGCTATTGTTCCAATACCAACATGTCAGAAGTAGTGTAGGCGATACGGTTGTAGAAATGACATCCCTCCCATTAATAACTATTTACCCTTGCAGAAGAAGTGTAGGCTCATATCCTGCTCTCTGTTGCATGGAACATGGAAGGAGGGCCACAGAGTCTCATGCCATGAAGAAGGCTACTGGCGTGTGTTTCACAATAAGGGGGTTTCCTTAGGATTAATGTCACTTTTTTTTTCTCTCTCTCTCTCTCACAGTGCATGTCAATGGTAATTGCATAGAAATTCCTCTCAAAGACCTGACCTGGCAGCTAGTCTTAACAAGAGCAACCCTGCTTTAATCTACTTTCCACTCTGCCACTCTCCATCCCCACAAGATAGTCTAATTATGGCAGATGCAGGGTTGTGAACTATGGTTTACTTTTCTTAAAAAAAAAAAAAAATGACATTAACGTTGCTGTGATCATTCTTTAGCGGCAGATTTTAGACCCCCCTTCCCTAGAGCCCCCAAACACTTTGCAAATATGACCTCATTAACCCCCACACCAGCCCTCTGTGGTGGGTCAGCTGTCTTGGCAGCATTTGGGAATTGAATTATGCAAAGAGAAAGTGGTCTTCTCAGAGCCGCCGGCCAGCTGGGGATGGGATCAAGATCCGCATGGGATCTTAGGACTGTGCACAGCCCTATATATCACCTGGCCTGACATCCTTATTAAACAAACAGGAAATTGAGGTGGAGAGGCACGCTAAACTCTGAAGTTTGCAGCCACGGCTATATGTTTTTATTACCCGAGAAGCCTTTAAAAAAAAAAAAATACCCTTGTACAGGTTTTGCCTCAGACCAATTTAATCAGAGTTCTCGGGTCTTATCATATCAATAGTTTCAAAGGCTTCTTAGGTGATTCTGATAAATAGCCAAGGTCAAATTTTGAATAGGTAACAGTTGACCCAGCAAATGTAGCCCAAGTGTCCACCTCAGTATAGGGGGCCTATCTGTGGTTTCATACAACTATTCTCTACCATACAGTATGGTTATTGCTTCCCCTTCTTGAGGTCTTATCCAGGATGGCATCTTTCATATAGGAAATTATTTGGGCTGATTTCTTATCTCTGTACTTGATTTCATCCGCAAAGCTATCATAAAGAAGAGGCCATATGGCCAATCACAAGCCAGCTAACTAGAAAGAGTGTCTAATTAATTGCTGGGCTGACTTAGCCATTCCAGATGGAATGCCACTACCCCCCACCTCCACCACCCCCCCCCCCCGGTTGCCTAAGTGGGATGATTGCTTTTGTATAGGTTGCCTTCTGTATGTGGATTTGAAATAATATTTATTCTCCATCATAAACTTGTGCTTAGAAGTATTATCCCTGTCAGAGAACAAGTGAAATTGTTTCCTCTGGCATTATAAGGATTACAGAAGGAGGCATTCCTCATGGCATCCCTAGAAGGTACTCCATAAATGGTTGCACTTCTGAAGCTCCTATTACCTTGGGATGGTGCAACATCGGAGACAGTGTCAGTGGGTGTGAGGATGCATATTCATAGGTAAGCACCGCCACCGTGCCAGCATGGAGCTGTCTTTACACTTTGCAAAACTTGGCCACATGGAGCCCACTAACTGTCTCATCCTCAGAAACAAAGTGGCAGTAGAGCAAGCAACACTGGTTGAGGGGAAACAACACAAAGAACATGTCTAAATTTGATTGTTTTCCCCTCTGAGGGCATATCTATAATGGATCTCTTGAATCCTGTTTCTTAGCCCTCTAGGCTTTAAGCTATAGAACTCTGATTGCAGCCTGGAGCCTCCCCCATCAGTGAGCTCAGTGGGTCTGCTTCTCTTGCTTCTGTTATTTTTGATAGTGAGTCGGTCATGCTGAGGTCTTCTAAGTAACTCAGGTTGACTTTGAACACCTACCCTTACAGCTTTTGTTTGGGAGTTGGGCTTGTGTCTAGTTTTCTCTTTCCCTACAGTGTTCCTGTGCAACTGTGGAGTCGTCCCATCTTAGGAGTCCTGCATCTGGATCACACAAACCAGAAAATATGTGAAAGGAAACAAAGTGACTACCACTCCCAGCCCCTAGGGAAAGCTGTTAGGAATCTGTCCAGATAGATTTGTAGACCAGTCAGGGAACCCCTCACTTCCTGCCTCCAATAGCACATATCCCTTCTTGTGAAGAAAGTTGGCACAGTAGGTGCTGCTTGCACATGGTCAAAGTAGGACACACCCTGGAGGTACTCAGCAAGTTAATCTCTAGTCTATTGAATCACATCCAAGGGAGGGATAAGATATCTCTGTTCTCTGTCCCTAAAGATAGGACCCAAGTTAAAGACCAGAGAGGATGCGATCAGGAGATATGGTCTTATCAGAAGTCTGCAGCAAACAATGGTGTTTCCATTCCTACAATTATTCTTACATTCCACTATGATTGCATGCTTAGTCATTTTCATACAGTATACTTTTACATGTATGTTGGGAGCATATGTGTGTTTTCCTATGTGTATAGGTGCACATATGTGTGGGTGCTTACGTACCCGTGTGTGCATGTGTACATGGAGGCTCAAAGTGGATGTTGACAATCTTCCTAAATGGATTTTCTGCCTTGTTCATTGAGATATGATCTCTTAGTCAAACTCAGAGCTCCCCTATATGACTAGTCTTGTTAGCCAGCTTGCTCTGGGGGTCCCCTGTCTATGCCTTCCAAGATTGGACTTATAGGCAGGCCACCAGCTCATCTGGCATCCATGTGGCTTTCTGGGGATTCGAACTCTGTCCTCATGTTTGTACAACAAGCATTTAACTACTGAGCCATTTCCCTAGCTCCTTACACTTTTGATAAAGACAGAAATTCTATATAGTTTTAATGAGCTTTAATGTATTTATAAAAGAGTCCCAGAAGTTCATTGGTGGCTATGTTTCCATTCTTAAGTCTGAGATACGGTAGGTCATCAAGTGCCACCCACCTTTCATCATTATTTTGTGCCTTGCTCCAAACACTATATAAACACCCTCTCTTACACACAGAGGGAACAGTTCCTGCTGTCCCTGCTCTATAGATTGTCCCTTTCCTGTTGTCTTTCTGGCCAGTTCTTACTCAACCTTCAAAACCCAGCCCACACCTCAGTTCTTGTGTCTTGCTCTATACCTTCAGTATTCTCTGTGATTGCTTGTCCCGTGGACCACTGATGCGACTTTGATCTGTCCAGAACTCTGAACACCGTTTCCTTTCACATACATAATGTTTATATATAGGTCCAGGAAGACTAAGTCCCAATTAATTAGTTCATCCTTGTATCTCCCAACTTGTATTTCATGTTATATCTAGACTGTATTAGAATTTATGCATTGCATGTATTGTAGATGAATGAAATGCCATCAGATGGATCCCTATGGTGCCAACTGGTCTTATCTAACTTATTATTTGCTTGGGTTGGATTGAGCCAGATGTGGATCATGGGGAAGAGCTGGGGATTGGGAGACACTTTTCATGCTGAATGGGCTCCCACCCCTCTTTAAAAGCTCCTAGAGAAATTCTCAGAGCATTTTGCTATGTAGAGTCCAAACCATTTAATTTTCCCCTGGGTTATAGACTTCTGACATGGATATTGAAACATCTGGTCTGGGACTGTGCATTTTTTCCACAGCGTTCTCTGATTTCCAAGCTTAGGGTGATGCACACTACTGCTTTCTAAGTGTTTATAGAATGGGTGACCCCAAAGCAGTCTCTGCATCATTCAGAGAAGTCCTCTCATACCATGTCTTTTAACATGTTTTGGCCTAACACCAATCACTGTGGATGCTGGGAGAAGTTATTTGTTCAAAGGCCACTTTCCTACCTTTGGACTGCCCTTCGAAGAAAGAATTCTGGGTTTTGTGTGAATGCTTTGGCCAAAGGGAACAAGGTGTCTCCCACTTTCACGGTATTGGAAATGACCACTTGCGTTGGCTGTGAGTAATCATCAGGGCTAGGGAGGAGCTGTCTCCTTTCTGGGCTCTGTATGTGGTGCAGATAATGTCAGGGAAAGAAATTAAAGATTGAATGGGAGACGGTAGGGGGAGAAATGAACCTACCTAAAGAAAACGAATATGAAAAAGAGTTCTCCAAGGGAAATACAAATCGGTGGCATTCATCATTTTAAAAAAGGAGCATCAATCATTGCCAGTCTCATTTCATCTCCATTGTGTGTGGTGTGTAAGTGAAGGTGCCGATGAGAATGGCAATGGCGGACGACTTCTTACAGCCATTTTATACATGAACACTGAGTAAAAAAGATCTTTAATTTCAACCTTGTGGATAGCGGGAAGAAAATCTATCAATTCTGAACCATTTTCTTGGAAATGAATGAAATTCTTCTGAATATTTTCCATGCTTTCTAATATCAAGAGGCTAAGAGATAGTATTCAAGGCCCACAGAGGAGGTGGGGCGTAGGGTGAGGCATAGGGTGGGGCATTGGGTTGGGCGTAGGGTGGGGGTGCTCATGGAGTCAGCTCTTAGCAAATACATCTTCTCATGACAGAGTTGATTTTCAGCCATGCCTGCTTTCTCTCTGGGTCATGGCCTTGAAGCCTGTCCAGACTGGGATCCCTTACTCCCTGTTTTACACATTTCCCCAAGTCACATGGGCCCCTACCTGTGTAGCTCCCCTCTCCTAATGCAAGGCAGTGTGAAAGGTTACAGACAAATGGGACTCTTATAAATCTAATCATCTTTCCAATGTACTCTGGAGCTTTCTATTTAAAAGAGGCCAGGCTGAGTCTGGGACAAAATGAAACCGATTCTAGCAATCTCACTTACAGTCTAGTTTGTCTCCCCTGAAAGGTAATTTTTCTTTTAATCACCAATTTTCTTAGCGCCGACTTTCCTAAAACAAAGACCAGGTGTCTGCAATTTGCAAGACAGGGGCATCTTTTTTTTCTCCTCCCTCCCTCCTCCTATCAGATCTGGAAGCACCTGGGATAGAATTTTACCTGCCTCTTATCACCTCCTTGAACCTATACCAGACTCTGCGCAGAGCTAGGAGGGAGGCAGGGCAGATAGCATTGAGCTATGGGATTGATTCATGGCCAAATTCTACATCTAGCTCTCCTGATACTTAAAAGTCTCTCTTTGTTATACCGCCCCTGCCCCCGCCCCCACCCCCCCCCCCCCCCCCCCCCCCAGTAAGAGTCATTCTATAGCATGCTTCTTTTTGTCAGTGATTAGGTTAGTTCTTTGGATCCTGTGTTTCTGTGTGAGGAGCGTGCTAACAGCTGTAGATGGATGAAGATGATGGCTCTAGTTTCACACAGCTCCCCTGGAAGAACTCTGTGCTAAAGAAAGCACTTGATCTGTCACTTCGCAAATGGGAGAAGGACTTAGCAAAGTGAGCCCTGGTCACATGATGGAAAGGCTGGTGTGGCGTCTAATTTGTAAATGGCCAGCTTATTTATGCCACCAAGCTTCTCTTCCCTACCTGTAAAATGGGTGTATTATAAGATGTACCTCAGAAAACGGAGTATTAGAGAAGACGTAAACACAACACGGTAGATGCCGAATGAATGGAAACTAGGTGCTATTCATTACTGGTAACAATGCAATTGTTTCTTTCTCCACACTTTGCCATTATCTCTGCCCTATTATTTTTGTTTGTACGTGTGTGTGTGTGTATGTGTGTGTTTCTATCTTCTGTCTATCTCTGTCCCTCTCTGCCTCTCCCTCTCCAATTTAAGAACTACACATCTCAGGGCTAAAATAGCCCTTGGGGCATCTCAGATACAGACCCTGTGTTTGAGAAGATATCAGCCATAGTCCAGTGCTTTTGTCATCTAACGTAGGCAGGAATAGAACTCAGGAATTCTGGCAGATGCTCAGTCCACCTTGTGTATTATGAATCTCT
Organism: Acomys russatus; assembly: GCF_903995435.1. Lineage (NCBI taxonomy): Eukaryota > Metazoa > Chordata > Mammalia > Rodentia > Muridae > Acomys > Acomys russatus. Next base: position 21,197,633 of record NC_067137.1, read on the forward strand.
GTTCCTGGTTGTGACCCCATGAGGGACATTTATCCCTAGGGAGCCTGCTTAGGCTTTGGGTGCTATAGGTCTCAGCCTCCCTAAAGGGTGGTGTGTTTACTCTTTCTGTCTTAAACCCTCAGAAGCACTTTATACTTCAAATCTCTTTGAGAAAATGTCTAAACCAGTTCATCTCCAGGGCAGTGCAACTCAGCTAAGATTTCCAGTGAAATTTTCTTATTGTTGCATCAAACTAGGGGTAGTTTGATATTTTTTTCTTTTTTTGCTTAAAAAAAAAAAAATCCTACAGTTGCTCAGCATGGCTACTGCAGTCTGAATGGACATGAGTGAGCCTTTGATCTAATTTTTTGTGTGTATGTGATTTCTCAATAATAAATGGGCTTTTGTTGGGAGACAGGTTGACACTGGGCCTGCATTGGCTTGGCCTGTGGTGAGTTGGGAGCCAGCTGCAGCTATGTTCTCTTTTCTTAGTCCTATAGTAAAACTGCGACTTGACACATAATTGGGCATTGTTATGTAGGCCCTTTCAATATTACAGCCATTGAAGAGAGGGAGAAAATTGTGTTCTGCCCAGAAGAATAGCATCCAAACGAATGTCAGGTGACAATTTAGCATAGTCGTGACTGATGTGATCCATCACAAAGGAGAGAAGAAGTATTGATTTTGATGCCCATAAAAGAAAAGCGCATCCTCTAGAAGAACAGCAAGGAAAAATAGGGAGCCTTCAATGTGGCTGGCTGTCCTTAAGTCACTGCCTTTGAGTGACAGAGAATACCCTGCACCAGCTCAGCCTGGATATGGAAGCCAATGCCTTGACTATTAAAAGCACAAGTGATATCATAAGCCACCATTTTGAGTAAGTTGGTGAATGCCGGAGTGGCTCGCCCACCAGGAAATCCTCCTAGGCTGTGGCTGGAGGACAGAGGGAAGAAGGAGAACCAGGAGAGAGGAGCTCTACTGTGTGTAGTACTGTAAGAGGGAGGCAATAGGCAGAGGTGCACAGGGTCTGGCTCTGGAGAGTAGTCACAGTGGAGGTTTTCATTGTAGTGGGTTCACCAGTTCAGTTCAAACCTTAACAGCCAGAAGGTAACCCTGCTTGATGGCTGATGGGAAATTAGTTCCTACTTTTCAATTAATTGGCTTTTGGAAAGTACCGGCAATAATGAAATGGTTCTCCCTCCCTAGAGGATGGACAAAAGCTAGTCAGAAAAACAGGTGCATTGTTAGAGGGAACTCTGCTGAAACTGGGGTGGGGGAGTGAGTCCTAGAAGGGACAGAAAGAGAAGGCATGAAGGTGATGTGGCTCACGAGGGTTAGAGGAAGGGAACAGAGAAGGAAATGCTTTATTCCTCTAGTGCAGCAATTCTCAAACTGTGGATCGAGACCCCTTTGGAAGTTGAACAACCCTCCCATGGGGGTCACCTAAGACCATCTGAAAACACAGATATTTATATGATGCATCATAACAGTAGCACAAATACAGTTATGAAGTAGCAACAAATATAATTTTGTGGCTTGGCGTCACTGCAAATTGAGGAACTGTATTAAAGGGTTGCAGCATTTGGAAGGGTGAGAACCACTGCTCTAGTGCCTGAAGGAATGAGGGATGCACGGATACTGCTATTAACAAGAAGGCAGACCAGTTTGAGAAGATTGGGGATGAAGTTGACCTAGGTTTCATAAAAAAAAATCCTCCCTGGTTCTTGAAGACACAGTATCCCTTTTCTCTGATCCTCTTCTGGCTTCCTAACTTGAGTCCTTGTCTAATCTCAGCCCTAGAGGGGCTAGCTTATGGGCTAACTTCCAAATCCTGTAAGAAGCTTTAGCTCCTCATGTGTTAAGATATAGCAATATCCCAAACTCTTGAAAAGCTGATGTTGCCTTTGGAATTCAATGACTTTGTCTGTTTCTACTGTGGTCACTCATCCTATAAGGCAAAGAAATGGAGAAGGGTATTGTCTCTGGTAAGGGGAAAGCTACAGGATAGGCAGTAATTTACTAACATCTGCCAATCCTGCCATACTTCATGACTTGGTTTGTTTTTGACACTTGCTCTTGGTTGAACTTTAGAAGCCTCCACCTAGGCCATCTGGTCAACCACCAGTCGTCCCAAGGCTTCTTGGTAAGAAGAAAACTCATCACAAGCTATTTCAAAGAACCAAACTTCCCGGGGAGATATATTTTGTGTGGTAACATGGGAGCAAGGACAAGAAGCAAGAATGAGCCCATAAAACATGCGGCTAGAGAAAACTGTTTTGTCCCACCAGCTCGGTTATTTGCAAAACAAGATACATGGGAGTCTTGTAGTTAATGATGATCCAAGATTTTTATGTTCCACAATCTTTGGGTCATAGGTTTGGAGAATGAGAGAGAAAAGGAAATCAGTGCCGTTCATCATTTACTGTAGTAGGTATGTAGCACCCTTTCTATATGGGTGACATAACCCACTTGCTTTGCATCATGTAAGGATAAGAGATCACTCTTCAGAGTGTCTGCTTTTAAACCAGTGTGTCTAGAGTGTCAGTCAGGTGATTGTTGGCATGACTTTCCTCCGTGGTGGTGGGAGCCTTGTGTCTGACATGAAGAAGTCTGCAGGAAAGCAGCATGTTGAAGCTATGAAGAATCCCGGGAGAAGTCCAGAGAATGACTTCTACTTGTTTCTGGAATATATCACCTGTACAAAGGCTTACATGTGGGGTACAGTTTGTGGAGGGGATAGTGCTGGACAGGAATAAGATGGGATGGGAAATAAACCAATGTCTACTGTTGCTGCCATGCCAGACGCTAGAAGTCACTCGGGCTCGGGCTTGGGCTTGGGCTCAGGCTCAGGCTCAGAGTGAGTGAGTATGCTTTGGTATGTGTAAGCTCTTCCATCCACCACTTGAACTCCTTGGGATGAGTACCTGAACCATCCTTCGCTCTTCATCTCTAGCAGCTTAGGAATGTAGGTACTTGCCCTAAGAATGAGTGGGAAGTAAAAGTGAAGCTCAGGGCAGTTGTCTCTTCTTTGACTAGGCTATGTGGTTCCCTGGGCATATGTTGTATCAGTTCGTATGTGGTGTCTTCTCTTCAAACTGTACTTAAGCAACCAGGAAGTTGTCTAAGAATGTTTTGCTGAGTAAGGAAAAAAAATAGATCTTAAAAATGAGAGCGCAGACTTCCTTGTGATGAAAAGACTAGAGCTCAGTCAACTAAAAAGATGCTGGATATATTTGGAGACACATTACCTGCATCGCCTTCTTTAACCAACGTAGGCTCTTCACTGTGACATCTGCTAACCTAGCACTCCCTGTATCATCCGTTCAGTGTAGGGCATTGCTCAGACCTCCCTCCCTCCATAGTTTAGCGATTGCAGTTCCTGACCTAGCTTCCTTCTGCACATTCCTGAGTCCATTTGGGCCTGTCATGTTGCAGTTGGGCCCGATCAATAGTCTTTTAAAAGAAGCTTTGCCCTTTGAACACAAGCCCTAAGCATTTTGCATTCCTTGACTGCTTGAAAAGTTCAGTTTTGTTCTATGTTCAGTTCTAAAAATACCTTCATGAGTGGGAGGCCATTGTGGTTCAAAGCCCTTCTTATAGGCGAGGGTCTCCTGGCTTGACAATAAGCTGTTGTGGGTGAATTTTTATCACATCCAAACTTTCAGGATATGGACTAAGTTAAAAGTAGGGTACGGAAATGAGCATTGTGTCACAAGATACTCTCAGCTCCACAGAAGACAGGAGAGCACTGTGTGGCACACAAGGCAGCAACGGTAACCAAGATCCTGAGCGGTGATGATTGCCCAAGTTGAAATGGCTGTGACATGTTTAAAACATTTTTTTTTCTTTTCAAGACAAGGATGTGGAGATAGTATTGACTGTAAGTCACATGATAATCTTTAGACTGTGTTTTTGAGTGTGTGCATGGAGATCCAAAGTCGATATCCATTGTCTTCAGGGCTGCAATGCTTGATCCACAATTGATGCTAGTTATTTGGTTCTCAGCATTCCTAAGATCAAAGAGTTTTGTCCCAAAGCCCCACAAATGTGAGATGATTTCTGGATATGGGTGAAATGATACACTTGTTCCCTTTGTTCAGAATTGTTTCAACGTGGCTAACAAAGGCCTGATCTGTTTCGCTCTGTCCCTAGAGTAGGAAAGCACAATGCGATACAGGCTGGGTAAGCACACAGCGTTTTACACTCTGTTTATCTGATTCTTCTGTCTAATTAAAACTACCTTCTACACTTGATTGGTTTTTAAAGCCTAATATTTGGCAATTAAGCCTTCTTTATTCTAACAATGGGGTAGTACTTCCCTGAATGCTTTAGTACAGATGTGTCACCCAGAGAACCAAGAAGTAGGTTCCTGGGAGAGCCAGGGTCTCTCACAATCACCACCTAGCCTTGACCTGGGCACCTGGTGGAGAATAAAGTCTCATGTAGAATCATTGTCCTTAGAACTACTGTCTGTATCCACTCCAGAGTCAATAGTCCATATGACCAATTCCTGCTGGCCATCTTTTTTTTTTAAATTTGCCTAAGAGGTGGTTGAGTCACCCTCCAAATGCCATAAAAATTGAGGATGCTAAGCAAATGGTGGCTATTTTTTCTGAGAAACGATCAGAATATCTGCTTCTTCCTTATTGTCTGTTCCCACCTTGGCAACACCTATACACAAATGTGCTTGTGAGCATGCAGCCTCGTGAGTCCCAACATCTCAGTAACACACCCAGCTTTGCCACTCTCTGCCATCCTGTCCTCTCTGTGGTAGGAAAAGAGCCTCTGTTTCTAGTGCCAGCATTTGAGCTGAGGTTATTCTATGCCAACTGCCCTTTCCAGAAGCCCAGTTTAGTCACATCGTCATTCTTTATTTCTTTGTGTGAGTGTTTTTAGTCTTTTACCCTCATATATGACTCCAGAATGATGCTTAAGGAAGGCTAAATCACTGCCACCAACCCCATCAGATTCACCCTGAGGTCATTAACCCTGCCGCCTGACACCAAGGGCTGCAGTGCACATCCTAATGTGTTTGTTTTTACCCTGTGCCAAGAACACAAATGACTTAAGGGTTTTTTTTTCCTAGACATTTAATTCTTTGTTGAAGACATCTGCTGGGAGATGACTGGAGCGATCTGGAGTGATTAAAGATCTGCTATAGTCATCACTGTGTGTTTGCAAGCCTCTTTAGTGACCTCTTCCTGTGGCCAAGGTGTCCCCCTGATGCTGGGAGTATTCTTATATCTAGCTGGTGTGTGTATGATGGTACAGGAGGCAAGGGGCCTGTAGGAAAGATCTCTGAGGTGACTGTTCTGGAAACTTCTGGCCAAGCTGGCTCTAAGATGGGTGAACTTACCGGGGTGGGGTAATAACTGAATGGATGTCTGGTCTCTCCCTCTTCAGAGTATGCAGGGTCAGAAACAGTATGCAGGAATGTGTCTCAGAACCCAGCCTCCTCAAATGCTGAGTCACAGTCTGCATTTTAACCATATTCTAGTTGATGTATGGGTGTGTTGAAGAAAAGAGCCAGCCCGTAATTCTTTTGGTCATTGGTTTTTTTGTTTTGTTTTGTTTTGTTTTGTTTTGTTTTTACCAAAACAAGTCATTTGGCTGCTGTATGGTCATTGTTCTCTGAAATTGAGGTCTTAGGTACTTTTCTGAGGCTGTGACAAAACACCATGACCAAGCCAACCTATAAAAGAAAGTTTAATGGGGCTTATGGTTTCAGAGGGTTAAAGTTGTTGATGGTAGAACAAACACATGGTAGAAGAACAGCAGAGGGCTCACATCTTGATCCATAAGCAGAAGACTGAAAGAGCAAACTGGAAATGATGCAAATCTTTCAAAACCTGAAAGCCCACCCCCAGCGATGCACCTCCTTCAACAAGGCCATACCTCCTAATACTTTCTAAACAGTTCTACCAACAGAGACTAGCTATTCTAATGTACGAACCTATTGGGTCCATTCTTATCCAAACCACCTAAATAGGGAACTGAGAGACTGTCCACTTAGGGAAGATGAAGGAAGCCAGTTGGCAGAAATTGGCACGTGGGTTCCTGACTACAGTCTTTGAATAGATGAAAGACAAAAGATGCCCAGAAAGTGGCAAAACAACAGATAGTTAGCAAGCGAGTGTGCAGAGAGGAGGTCTTGAACAGACAAAAATCCTACCTGCCTTACACATGCACTTCTCTTAACTCCTAACACTAGCTGCCCCTAAACTCCATGAGCTACCCACTCAGTTCTCCATTGGATGATGATCTTGAGAGACCCTAGTCACTAATAAGTTAATTCTGTGGCCATTGCTATACTTTTGGCATAAATAAAACTTTAAGCAGTAACCATAAAACAAGTATTAAAATTCTACTGACATTTACCCCACTTTCAAACAAGTACTTTGACCTTGTTTTGCCACAGCAATTACAAATGTCCAGTGGGAGATGTTATGTGCTGGTGCCTTCCTCACAGATTAAGGAGACCCATTTTTGAGACTAGACAAATGTGCTAAGGTCCCATCCCTTTTGCAAAGGTACCATGGCCATCTCCCAGTTACAAGCAAGTGGTAGGGATAGTGGGACGAGATCCCTCTCTTTTTTGGACCCTACTTCAGAGAAGCTATCTGCTCCTCACTGGTAATGTACGGTCTTCCTCTGTGTAGTGGATGCTTATGAAAATATCTCGTGCTCTCAGTTGTTGACCTAAGCTAAGGCCCTGTATTTTAAAAATAAGTATTTTCATTTAGGTTTTGAAAACGTCATTCATGTATGCAATGTATCTTTATCATGTCTCCCTAATTTATCCCCTCCATAATTCTTTCTGCAAGATCCCACAGCACATCTCTTTCTGACCTTGTGCTCTCTTCCTGCCCAGCCTTCCCAGCTAAGGGCCGAACCCAGGGCAGCTGTACCACTGAGCTAAATCCCCAACCCATTGTGTTCTCTTTTTAAAATTTAGATTATTACCATCATTTTAAACACCCTGAGTCTAATTAGTGCTGTCTATGTACTCATAGATGTGGGGACATCCTCTGGGGCATGGGCACTCCACAAGGAAAGCTGCACCTAGGGAACGTGACTACCTCATCGACTGCCAAAAGCAACGCTGCTGGGGCTGGGATTTTGGTATCCCCTTTCCATCCATAATGGAATTTTACCTTTTGGTTTGTCTTGAGGTAGGGTCTCACTGTAGAGCTCTGGCTGCCCTGGAACCCTCTCTGTAGATCAGGCTGGACTCCAACTCACAGACATCTGCCTGCTTCTGCCTCCCGAGTGCTAAGATTAAAGGTGCGCACCACCATGCCTAGCTCCATAATTGAATTTTTTTCCCCCAGAGCTGAGGACTGAACCCAGGCCTTTGTGCTTGCTAGGCAAGCACTCTACCACTGAGCTAAATCCCCAACCCCTCCATAATGGAATTTTTAAATGTCTTGGCCTTGTGAATTCATGAGTATAACAGCCATGCCATGTCCAGAAGACAGCATTTCACAGCACCCCTCCCCATCCTTTAGCTTAGTGGTTCTCAACCTGTGAGGTGTGGCCCTTTTGGGGAATTCCACATCAGACATCCTGGATATAAGATATTCACATTATAATTCATAGAAGTAGCAGACTTACAGTTGTGAGGTAGCAACAAAATAATGTTATGGCTGGGGGGTGTGTTCACCACAACATGAGGAGCTGCATTAAGGAGTCACAGCATTAGGAAGGTCAAAGACCACTGCTCTAACTTTTACATCTTTGTTTTGTTTTGTTTTTTGAGACAGGGTTTCTCTGTGTAGCCTTGGCTGTCCTGGACTTGCTTTGTAGACCAGGCTGGCCTCGAACTCACAGTGATCCACCTGCCATTGCCCCCCAAGTACTGGGATTAAAGGCATGCCATCTGTTCTTTCCCTTCTTTCACAGTGTTTCCTGAGCCTTGGGGGAGAGGGTTGATATAGATGTCCTGTCTAGGCTGAGCACTCTCAGTTGTGAGCACTTGGAACAGTTATGATTCCCCGCATTAATCACCACCTATTGCAATAAGAAGCATCTCTGACCATGGTTGAAACACAAATCTACACTGTAAATATTTAGAAGGCAGCTTGACAACACGGCTATTTAGCAAAACGACAGCACTAGGTTCCCCTGGAACCTACTCTGAGTCTGGCCACATCTTGTTCTCTGGGGACTGGTGATAAGCAGACCTGACTCAGGTTGGATCAAACCGGTCCACCACCTTGATTGTCAAAGAGTCAGAGAGCACAACCAGCTCCCTGACAATGCACAGAAGGTGCACGGGAGGTCGGCATGGCTAAGACAGGAAGGGAGAAATCAGTTTTCCAGAAGCCATTCTCAACCTCCCACCTTCTGCCATGCAACAACAGGTCAGGGTTGGGACATTAAGAGATGAGCAAAGGGCTTAAGAAGCATTGCTGGTTTTGACTTTCAAATGAGTTTTTAATGAATCTCTTCCTTGCCTATGTTTAAAGGACCAGCTTAGTCATAACCAAGTCTCACTGGCAGTGAGCCCTCTTTTCAGAAGTCTCTCTTAAAATTCTATTGCCTTTTAAAAGCTTAGGGCCAGCTATATGCCAGAGTGATGGGTGTCGTGTTCTTTGAGACGCGTCTTTGTGCCGTGCTTAAAGGTACCGGTGATTGATGCGTATCACATCGAATGAAGGACTTATGATACCATCAATAGTGTGATCACTACTATTGTGGAAAGTAGAAAATATCTCATCACTGCCTTGGTATCCTAGGAGACCCAAAAGTCCTCTGAGTCACCATAGATGACTTTCAGATGACCAAGAATTTATGAAACATCCTATGATTCCCAAAGCGTTTTTTTGCCATAACTTTTTAATGCTTTTTCTTTAAATGCAATACCTCTTCTCTCTCTCTCTCTCTCTCTCTCTCTCTCTCTCTCTCTCTCTCTCTCTCTCTCTCTCTCTCTCTCTCTCTCTCTGCCCACAGAGGCCAGGAGAGGGTACCAGATACTCTGGAACTGGAGTTAAAGATGATTGATTATTAGTCACGTTGTAGATGCAGGGAAGAGAGCCTGAGTCTTCTCTAAGAGCAGCCAGTGTTCTTAACTGCGGAACCATCTCTCTAGTTCATCCCCACACCTGTTCTTTGAGACAAGCTTTCACATTGGCACAGGACTTGCCAAACAGGCTAGGGTAGTGGATCCCCATCTCCGCTTTGCCATCACTGAGATGGCAAGCATGCTACTGCGCTCTGCTTTTTTACACGGGTTCTAGGGACTGAACCCAGGTCCTCCTAGTTGCACAGCAGCACTTTACAAACCAACTGGAGTATTGCTTGCCGGATCTAACAGGTTAAGAAACCTTACAGAGGTCATGCAGAAGGTTAGTGGAGAATCGGGAAACCAAACCAGCCGTTAAGAATGGTTTTGCAGGAAGACAGTTTTCTGTCTAACAGGAGAAAGTCAGAAAGGTAGCATCTCAGTCTTCTGTCACTTAGCGTGTGTTCCTTCTCCCCACCGGCATGGCTCTCTGCAATGCTTTTGCTCAGCAAACTTGTTTTCCTTCAAGACAAATATTTCAGTCAGAGGAACAGTCAGCTTCAGTGAACGATGCCCCAGAGTGTTAGTTAGTTGGCAGTTTATCGAATGGTTTCTAAGAATTAATAAAGCCTTGTGACTGCAAAGAACACTTGGTGGTTCAAAGCACCCATTGCTCTGGCAGAGGACCTGAATTCAGTTTTCTAGCACCTATATTGGGCACCTCACAAGGGCCTGTAATTTCAACTCCAGAGGATCCATAGTTTCTCTTGGACCTTTCACTGAAGCGAAGGCTGGGTACGTTCACTTATGTGCATACCGCCCCCCCCCCCATTCTTGTAATTTAAAAATAACAAAAGCTGACAAAGGAAAAGGTTCTGAAGAGTTAACCAAGTCAGGTGAGTCGGGCCTTTCAAAGGTCTCTTATCTGACTCTCCATCTAACTTGAGATTCTGTTCACAATCTTCTACAAAACATCACTTATATGATTTATCTTCTCATCAGCCAAAAGCTTGTCTTTCATACTTCGAGTGACAAAGTAAGAAAGGTTAGAAGGGAAATAAAAGGTTTGTCAGAGCAGAGGCAGAGGATCTGGGAGGAGAGAGGGAAAGGCTAAAATGGCCAAAATATGTTTTGTTCATGTATGAAATGGTCACAGTGAAACCTGCTATATAATCAATGTCCCCTTAAATATTTTTTAAATTTTGCTTTATTCCAAATCTGGTTTTCTTGTCTTTATCTTTTCTTCTTTTAGAATCTAGTTGTCTGGATAGACAGGAGCACTCAGGTTAATTACATATAGAAGTTAATCTTTTTTTCTCCTAGTTATAAAATGATTAAGTATATATTTTTAAATCAAATCATTCCCAAACAAGAATTTCGAACTCGTCTTTTCAGCAAGTCTTTGGTAAAGTTTATTTCAGCTACTAATTTTTTAAAAAATACAATTATGTCATCCATTTTCAAAAAAAGACCATGTGTATATAACAGATCTCATTTAATTATGGGCTTCAGTTTTCACCCTTGTCTGGTCCACAGAGAGTGTCTTCTTGGAAGGAATTTCTCAGAGTCACGGCATTCTATTTTTACCTCCTAGGCCCACCTCAGAGCCCAATGTCAGCACTTTGTGGAAAGAGCACTAGGCTACAAGCCAAAACAACCGAGTGATTCTTGGTTTTGATTCTGCCCCGGGACTTTGGTCAGGCATTAACCTTTGGGAATCCTGGTTTCAGCCTCAGAAAAATGGGCCTCCTGCCATCTCTGCCTTTGGCTCAAAACAAGCAATGTGTGGCAGAGGATTTAGAGCCCAGCGAGATAGGACGGGGACATATGAGTTGCTAGAATCAACCCCGCCATTGATTCTCGGTCCTCTTGCATGCAGATGGTCTGGGAGGAGACACCACGAAGTTGCCTCAGAGCTGAGCATTCCTGCCAGTCAGAAACATGTCAGTCAGGGAGCTTCAAAGCAACAGGGGGCAGAGAGGGAGCTGACAGGCATTTGCACATGTTTACTGAACATTAATGAAGCATCCTCTTTGTAAATAGCACTGAAGATAGTACAATGTAAATCTTACTGCTATTTCAGGAGGCAGTTGACAGCACCAGGAGGTGAACTGTTCAGCCACCACTGTTCCTTGCCTCCAGTGGCTCTGAGCACTGGCAGCTGTCTCATTTTGATCTTTCAGATATGTTATTTCTCATTTTGAGTAGATTTTGATTGTGCATTATCCTGTCATGTTACATTTTTACAGTGTGTGTATGTGTATATATGTATGTATGTGTGTGTATATATATGTGTTTGTATGTATATATGCATGTATATGTGTATATGTATGTGTGTGTATGTATCTGTGTGTATGTCTGTGTTTGTGTGTATGTGTGTGCATGTGTGTGCGTGTGTGTGTGTTACAGATGTGCATGCGACTGCACCCAGCTTTCACATGGGTGTCACCGAGCCCTTGTGCTTCTGCCACCAGCCCTTTACCCACAGAGCCACCTTCCCAGCTTCACTACGATGTCATCAGCTGTCTTCCATTCCCTGGGCTCCCTTCAGGATTCTAAATCAATCTCCTCTCTTATTGGAGTCCCGTTTCCTTGATGCTTTTCGAAAGCATGAGAAAATTCATCCCACATGCAGGCAGATAGTGCTTAATGTGAGACGAAGAATTCTGCTGTCATTTCTTCCGTCTGTCTCAGTGGGTGGATGCTTCCCTGTGCTTCTCTGAAAAACAGTGGGTTTTTCAGTTCATAATACCCAATTTTATATTAAAGAAGTTGGTCGCGATGGGACATGTGTGCTGCCCTTTGTGGTCATTAGTCCACTTGCCTCTGAGCGAAACTTAGCAAAGACGTTAAGTGTGATATCAGGACCCAGGTTGTCCTGAAAGGCAGAGACTCACTTTGTAACTAGCAGGGAAAACAGAGGGATGCATAGGAGTCTCTTCCAAGAACATGGGCCCCTGGGATATTGTTTTGGTCAATTTTGTTTGTAGTCGATATTTTTCCATTTCTCACTACGAGCAATAGCTGTAGGCACATTGTTGGGCTGATAAATGTCTAACCTTGGTCTCTGAAAAGAAAAATGTAGCTATGTATTTGCCACGCATTATAAAAGACATGCTCTGTGCCATTCATAAATGACAGGAAAATACTCCTGTCTTGAAATTTCAAATTGATTATTACAGAATGCTGTTGCTGATGGCACCAACATTTTTTTTTTAATCATTCACTGCTAACATATGGTTTTAATTAATGAATGAGTCTAGATCTGACATCAGGGTCAGCTGATATGTTTGTTTACATGAACAAGCAAGACAAAAGAGAACCTGCATGGGTGCACGCAGGGACTCCAGAGCACCATGAGTCCCCACTTTCATGGAGTTCTGGGAACGCAGTGTGTCCCTCTGAGTCTCACAAGTCCTCACATTGTATGTCACAGTCCTCCGCCTTAGCATGACCAGGACACAGAAGTGTGATTGCACCCTGGGGTGGGGGAAGAAAACTGAGACTCACCCCTCCCTTTTTTTTTAACGTGGACTATCTATCTCAGTATATAGCTGCTCATGGTTCTAAATGTATCATAGGTACAAGAATTGTCACAAAAAACCCAGTTTACTGCCCTTGTTATCTTACCAATGAGTGTGGAGTCCACTTCTTTTTTTAAATTAATTTATTTTTTAATTAATTTATTCTTGTTACATCTCAATGGTTATCCCAACCCTTGTATCCTCCCATTCTTCCCTCCCTCCCATTTCCCCCTTACTCCCCTCCCCTATGACTGTGCCTGAGGGGGACCTCCTTCCCCTTTATATGCTCATAGGGTATCAAGTTTCTTCTAGGAAGTCTGCTATCCTTCCTCTGAGTGCCACCAGGTCTCCCCCTCCAGGGAACATGGTCAAATATGAGGCACCAGAGTACATGTCCACTTCTAATTCTTGCAGTTGACTTTAAAGGCACAGCCCTCCGGCTCTATTGCTCTTTCTTGCTGTAGGCTCTTAAACACTAGCTGTGACTTCACTACTGCAGATGGATAATAAGTTTCTTCCATGCTCCACCCGCAACCTCACACCCTGGCCAAGCCATGCTTTTATCTGCCCTCTTCTCCTCTAATAGAACTACAGTTTAATTTTGTTTATATCAATATTCAGTGTTTATATTATACAACAGTGCAAATGAGATTTGTGGCTAAGCCTTCTTGCTTTTCCCTCCATGCAAAATTCTTTATTTTCTCTGGAGATTTTTTTTTTTTTTTTGAGATTTGTTTTTTGTTGTTGTTTTGTTTTCTATTTACATTTAAATTGCATTATATTCTTTTATGTGAGCTTAGTTTCCTCTGAATTTATCGGTTTTGCCTGTTAAAAGTTGTACCGCGGGATGGGATCACGCCACACCACAGATCCACTTAAGAGGTTTAATAGGGGAATACAGAGACGGTCTCCGGAGACACACGGGGGGGGGGGAGAGAGAGAGAGAGAGAGAGAGAGAGAGAGAGAGAGAGAGAGAGAGAGAGAGAGAGAGAGAGAGAGAAGAGGAATTCCCTTTATATTACCTAGCGCATGCGCAGGAGGTACATACACATGCGCTAAAGGTGCACAGGTGACTTAAGTGGCTTGAGTCCTGCCGGCGGGGGTGGTGGTGACATGTAGCTTCAGGGGTGGCTGCATTGTTACCTGATTACTAACACAGTCCCCAACTCCCTGCCAGTGTTTTGAATGCCCTCTCCATGTGTCAGAGGCCTCTGCTCTCTCTCTAGTCTCCTGTGCAACTTCCCTAGTCTGCTCTAGACTGACAGTTGCTCTCTGGTCTCCCACCCCTCCCTTCAGCATCAGCCCAGAAAAATCCCATGTTTTACTCCTAGAAAGGCTTCCCTCTTTGGCATCCTATAGACACTGGAAAAGCATACTCTTACCGTTCGCAGGAAGAAAACGGGAGAGGAAACGCCGGATGCCTTGCATAGCTGACCAAGCCATTATTTGCCTTCCTAACACTACCATCAGCATCTTTGGCAATAGCCGGTCTTTGCTATTTTGTGGGTTCTTTTTTTCCCCACGCTTTATCCCCCACCTCGGTTTCACCCCCTAACACTAGATAGGACAGAAACAAGGAGAGAGGGGAGAGAGGAAAAAGGAACATTCCTGAATCTAATTTCTTTCCTTTTCTTTCTTCTTTGACCATGATTACCAACCAACAACCACTGACCAACTGCCCCTGTCTAGCGAGGCCCTAGCACTTATATAAACCCTTTAAAATGTTCCCCGAATACCAAATGTCACACAATCACAGAAACTATCTTCAGCTGGCAAAACCATGCCCCTGCCAGGACACGAGGCATATCATAGTCAGCTATTGTGAAGCCGACTTATATCCCCACACCTGGGATTAAAATGAAAACAAATCCTTATAGTATTTTGTGGATTTTTAAACTTTTTTAATTAATTTATTTAGATTACATCTCAATTTTGTCCCCTCACTTGTATCCTCCCATTCCTCTCTCCCTCCCTCTTTCTCCCAATTCCCCTCCCCTAGGTTTGTGACAGAAGGTTATCTCCTCCCCCACGATATGACCACAGCCTATCAAGTCTCATCCTGGTAGCCTGCTTATTATTTCTCTAAGTGACACCAGACCTACCCACAAAGGGGAGGTGATCAAATATGGGGCACCAGAGTTCATGTCAAAGTCAGTCCCTACTCTCTACTCAACTGTGGAGAATGTCCTGACCATTGGCTAGATCTGAATATGGGTTCAATGTTTACTGCATATATTGTCCTTGGTTGGTGCAATAGGTTGAGCAGAACCCCCAGGTCCAGATCCGCCAATCATGATGATCTTCTTGTGGGTTTCTAGGACCTTCTGGATCCTTCTATTTCCCCCATTCTCCCATATTTCCCTCATCTAGAGTCCCAATAGGAAGTCCCTGCATCTATCCCGATCTCCTGGTAAGAAAAGACTTTCATGGGACATCCCTTTTGGGCTAGTCTACAATATTATAAGTAAGTATATACCATGTGAGTCTTTCTGGGTCTGGGTTAACTCATTCAGGATGATCATTTTCTAGTTCCATCCATTTGCCTGTAAATTTCAGGATTTCCTTGTTTTTAATAGCTGAGTAATATTCCATAATGTAAATGTACCAGTTTCTTTATCCATTCTTTGACTGAGGGACATTTAGGTTGTTTCCAGGTTCTGGCTATTACGAATAAGGATGCTATGAACATGGTTGAGCATATGTCCTTGTTGCATGGAGAAGCATCTTCTGGGTATATTCCAAGGAGTGGAATAGCTGGATCTTGAGGTAGCCCTATTCCCAGTTTTATGAAAAAGTGCCAGATTGATTTCCAAAGTGGTTGTACAAATTTGCACTCCCAAGACCAGTGAAGGAGTGTTCCCCTTTCTCCACATCCTCACCAACATGCACTGTCATTTGAGTTTTTGTTCTTAGCCACTGTGATGGGTGTAACATCAAATTTCAGAGTTGTTTTGATTTGCATTTCTCTGATGACTAAGGATGTTGAGCATTTCTTTAAGTGTTTCTCAGCCTTTCCATGTTCCTCTGTTGAGAATTCTCTATTTAATTCTGATGCCCATTTCTTATTTGGTTTGGTGGTGTTTAATTTCTTGAGCTCTTTATATATTTTGGATATTAGACATTTGTCAGATGTAGGGTTGGTGAAGATCTTTCCCAGTCTGTAGGCTGTCACTTTTTTCTGTTGACAGTGTCTTCTGACTTACAGAAGCTTCTCAACCTCATGAGGTCTCATTTATTAATTGTTGACCTTAGAGCCTGGGCTGGTTGAGTTCTGTTCAGGAAGTTGTCTCCTGTGCCAATGAGTTCCAGGCTCTTCCCCACTTTTTCTTCTAACAGATTTAGTGTGTCTGGTTTTATGTTGAGGTCTTTAATCCACTTGGACTTGAGTTTTGTGCATGGTGACAAATATGAATCTACTTGCATCTTTCTCCATGTAGACATCCAGTTAGACCAGCACCATTTGTTGATGATGCTATCCTTTTTCCGTTGAATAGATTTGGCTTCTTTGTCAAAAATCAAGTGTCCAAATGTATGTGGATTTATTTCTGTGTCTTCAATTCAATTCCATTGGTCAACCAGCCTGTTGCTATGCCAGTACCATGCTGCTTTAATTACTGTTGCTCTATAGTACAGCTTGAGATCTGGAATGGAGATTCCTCTGGAGGATCTTTTATTGTATAGGACTGCTTTAGCTATTCTGGGTTTTTTGTTTTTCCATATGAAATTGAGAATTGATTTTTCAATGTCTTTAAAAATTGTGTGGGTATTTTGATAGAGATTGCATTGAATCTGTAAATTACCTTTGGTAAGATGGCCATTTTTACTATGTTAATTCTCCCTATCCATGAAAAAGGGAGATCTTTCCATCTTCTGATGTCTTCTTCAATCTCTTTCAGAGATTTGAAGTTATTTTTCAACTAGTCTTTCACTTGCTTGGTTAGAGTTATTCCTAGACACCTTATATTGCTTGTGGCTATCATGAAGGGTGTAGTTTCCCTAATTTCTTTCTCAGCATGATTGTCATTTGTATACTGGAAGGCTACTGCTTTTATTTTGAGATAATTTTGTATCTAGCTACTTTGCTGAAGGTGTTTATCAGCTATAGGAGTTCTTTGGTGGAATTTTGGGGGTTACTTATGTACACTATCATATCATCTTCAAATAGGGATAATTTGACTTCCTCCTTGCCCATTTGTATCCCCCTTAATCTCCTTTTGTTGTCTTATTGCTCTGGCTAGAACTTCAAGAACTATGTTGAAGAGATATGGAGAAAGTGGACAGCCTTGTCTGGTCCCTGATTTTAGAGGGATTTTCTTGAATTTCTGTTCATTTAATTTGATATTGGCTATTGGCTTGCAGTATATAGCCGTTATTATGTTTAGGTATGTGCCTTGTATCCCTGCTCTTTCCAAAACTTTAAAGATGAATGGATTTTGGATTTTGTCAAATGCTTTTCCAGCATTTGCAGAGATGATTATGTCTGTTTTTTCTTTCAGTTTGTTTTTTGGTAGATTACATTAATGGATTTATATATATATTGAACCATCTCTGCATGCCTGGAATGAAGCCTACTTGGTCATGGTGAATGATATCTTTGATGTGTTCTTGGATTCGTTTTACAGGTATTTTATTGAGTAATTTTGCATCACTGTAAATAAGAGAAACTGGTCTGAAAGTCTCTTTCTTTGTTGGGTCTTTGTAAAGTTTAGATATCAAGGTGACTGTGGCTTCATAGAAGGAGTTTGGTAATGTTCCATCCTTTCCTATTTCATGGAGTAGCTTGAAGAGTATCAGTATTAGCTCTTCTTTGAAGATCTGATAGAATTCTGCACTGAAACCATCTGGCCCTGTGTTTTTTATTTTTTGTTTTTGGCTGGGAGACTGTTAATAGCCACTTCTATTTCTGTAGGAGAAATAGAACTATTTAATTTGTTTATCTGACCTTGATTCAACTTTGGCAAGTAGAAACGATCAAGAAAGTTGTCTATTTCCCTTAGATTTTCAAATGTTGTGGCATACAAGCCTTTGAAGTAGGATCTTATGATTCTTTGTATTTCTTCAGTGTCTGTCTTATGTCTCCCTTTTCATTTCTGATTTTGTTGATTTGGATAGTGTTTCTCTGCCTTTTAGTTAGTTTGGCTAACCGTTTATCTATCTTGTTGATTTTCTCAAAGAACCAGCTCCTGGTTTTATTGATTCTTTGAATTGTTCTTTTTGTTTCTAATTTATTGATTTCAGCGCTGCATTTGGTTATTTCCAGCAGTCTATTCCTTTTGGGTGTTTCTGCTTCTTTTTTTTCTAGAACTTCCAAATGTGTCATTAAGTTGCATATATGAGATGTTCAATTTTAAGAAACCAAATTCCAGAATTCTCACTGCATTTGGGTTTAGAATTCTAGACTGGAGGTCATTTCTGTTAAGGTTTCTAAAAAGATCACTCCAAGGTGTTCTGGTTTCTGGCATTGCTGTTGAGATCAGTACAGTTTCACAGGCTTTTGAATAGGGTCTGTTTGTTTATTTATTTATTTTTACACCGCCAATTGAACCCAGGGCCTTGCACCTGCTAGACACTCTCTAACCTTGAGTTATGCTCCTAGCTGGCCCTGGAAGCTTGTTTGTGTCTTTGTTGCCTGTATTTTAAGATTTCATGTCATTATACCTTGATTTCACTTTATTTTTGTTGCTGTGTAGATCTGTCCTTTGGGAGGAGCACAGGGAATCACTATATAGTTCTAGCTGGCCTATATCTTATTATGTAGACCAGGTCAACTTCAAACTCTCAGCAACCCCACTTCTCAGGAGTGCTAAAATTGCAAGCCTGAGCCACTAAGCCTAGGTATGTGAACTCCTTTATCTTGGGATTACAGTCTCCCAGGTTAGAGATATTTCCTTAAATATTTTCTTTCTTTCTCTCTCTGTGTGAGGAAGAGCAAAGGAGGGAGATAAGAGGGAAGGAGGAAGGGGAGAGAGGGAGGGAGAGAGGAAGAAGAGAGGGAGAGAAGGAAAGAGAGATTTTTATTTCTGAAATTCAGTATTTTTGAGAGAAAGGAGAAAGAGAGAAAAGAAGAGGAGAGCATGGAGAGAGAGAGAGAGAGAGAGAGAGAGAGAGAGAGAGAGAGAGAGAGAGAGAGAGAGAATATTTTTGAATCCTTGATTGTCTATGTGTCTTATGTTTTGTGCCCTATTTTCTGTGTCTCTGTGTCTTATGTTTTCTGGCCTATTTTCTGTCTCTTATACCCTCTGTTGACTTTCCCATTTTCTACTATAATATTCTTAATTTCACCAAGCCTGTTTTGCTACCTTAATGCTCTTCTTTCTATTATCCAATTCTTGTTTTTTTGTGAATGCAGTGAATCTTCTTTTATGCCTCTCAGGATATTAAATATATTCTGAATATAAAACATTTCCCTCACATAATTCCTACTAGGTTGTTTCTATCCTGTTGGTATGATTTGATGTTTATCTTTTATTTTAGAGGTTTTCCTTGGGTATCAGTGAACTGTAGTCACTGCTGTTAAGAGTTAGATCATAATGCTATTTGCAAGCTGAGTTTACCACTGGGGACTGCCATATGTGGGTTTCCCTGTAGGGTATAGTTGGGCTATTTTAATGGAGAGCCTTGATATTAATATATTTAGGTGTTCTCCCCTCTGGAATGGATCAAATGTCCCAGAAAACTTTTCCAGTTTCCCACTCTTGGAGGTTCATGCCTGGTGGTTGAATTTCATAAATACAACAGGGAAGGAGGCCAGGTGTGCTACCTTCTTCCTCTAGTTGCGCTTGGTCCCCAGACCAAGGCATCTCTGCTTCTCTCATTCCATCAAGAAGGCAAACCTCTTCTCTCCTTTCAGGGGTGAAGAGGAGTTGCTTGGAGCCAATGTGTGTTGTCTGAAGTTGTTCAAGCATTCTTGGCCTAGTTCAGCCTTCCTCCCACTCTCCTAGCAGCTTCACAGTCAACTCCTGGTCCATTTCAAGGGTTCTTGTAAAATGGGCATACTTCTAGAGGTCTAAGCTTTTGCCTCACTAGAGACCAAAAGCAGAGAGCAACCTCTCCTGTCTACTCAAGTCCATGGTTGGCAGAGCCTCCCACAGACTTGGAACCTCTGGACTCTGGCTACTTTCTGCAGATGAAGTCATGCTGGCCACATCTGACAGTCCTCCCTCCCCTAGTCTCTAGTGAGGCTCAGGGAATATTCAGGAAAGACTTGAGAACATTCAGGAGCTCCTTGTGCTGTGACAGTGTCGTGGTGACCCCTCACTGTGCTCTATATCCCTTCCTAAGATCCTAGCTGACCATCACTGGTGTCCCCTCCTGTTGCAGTCCTCAGAATCTGTCTCAAAAGTCCTGGTGGGAGCAGCAGTCCAGTTGCAGCCATACTGCTAATAAAGTGAGCCTCTGGAGGACAAAAACAAAAAAAACAAAAAAGCTTTTGATGGAGTGAGTAGCTTTCTGAGACATGTTAAATCACTGGTTACCAATCGAGTCATTCCTTGCTTCTCAGTTTTCAAAGGGTGGCTGCTGCTGTCTGCTCTCTCACTCTTTTCATCCTTGTGTGTTATTGCACCCCTTCTCCCCCCGCCCTGCTTCCACAGCATCTCAGCACACGCTTGTTTCATGGCAGCTCTTTCATGTGCAATGGTTCATTGTAAATCAGTCTGCTCTTCCTCTGGAGAGGGAGCTCCTCATAAGGAAGGTTTGTATACCACAGATTCAAGTGCCCTCAGTGTGTCTTGAGGGGAGTTTCCTGAAATGTAACAGTCTGAAGATAGTTTGGAGACTGGTGGGTTCCAGTTTATGCCTTCTCACAGGCTCCTCTACCCTCATTGCATCAGGGGGACAGATTGCTAAAGGCCAGTTCAGTGGCCTGGGAAGGTACAAATTTGTACTAAGGAGTATGAACTCACAGGTTTCAGTTTAGGCCATTTACAAGCTCATAGTTAGACTGTAGGGAGTATAGTTCTGCTTCTTCTGTTGTTGGCTGTCTTAGTCAGTGTTCTTATTTCTTTAATGAAATACCATGACTGAGAGTAACTTGGGTAAAAAAGAGTTTATTTTGCTTACACTTCCACACTACTGGTTTTTAATTATTATATTTCTTTTTTAACATAATACATTTACATTATTACACATAAATAAAACAAACTACATACAGCAGAAAGAACCACAAAACAATCAGGAATTATATAACTATTACATTCATAGTGATTTGGCTATTCACATTTGGCAAACTTGAAGTAAACATCTTTCCTATCTTGTTGAGTCTAAAATTTGGAATGAAAATTCATATCTATATCTCATCTCTATTAACTTAAAACCTCTATGTAGATCTAAAAATATCTTAACCCCTAACCAACTAAACTTTTAAAATTAAATATTTCTTTATTTTTTACATATACATTTATATTATTACACAAATATACAATAAACTACCTATGGCAAGAATAACCATGATATAATCAGAAGGCTGAAGATGATGCTCCAATGTTATAGAGAGTTTTGAGTGACTGTTCAGGTAGAAAACTGTCTCTGTCATCTTCTCATTTGGAAGCTGCTAACCTGCACTCCCTGTATACTCAGGTAATCAAGTTTATTCCTTCTCAAGTTTCTGATGGGGCTGATGACCAGATAATTTAGTCTTACAATTAAACTTACTTGTTTAGGGGTTAAGATGTTTTAGATCAAGATAGATATTTTAAGTTGATAAAGACAAGATATGATAGATGTTGATTTACATTCAAAATTTTAGACACATCAAGATAAGAAAGACATTTTCTTCAAGGCCGTCAAATACAAATAGCCAAAAACACTAAGAAAGTGACATTCATGTAGTTCCTGAATGTGTCATGGTTCTTCTTGCCACATCACTATTTACCAGTGAAGGAAATAGGGACAGGAATGCAAACATCAGGAACCTGGAGGCAGGAACTGATGCAGAAGGCATGGAGGGGTGCTGCTTCTTGGCTTGCCTTTCATGGCTTGCTTATCCTGCTTTCTTAAAGAACTCAGGACCACCAGCGCAAGGATGACATCGCCCATAGAGATCTGGCCCTCCCACATCAAACCACTAGTCAATAAAATACCCATTAGGCTTCCCTACAGCCCAATCTTATAGAAGCATTTTGTCAATTGAGGTTTTTCTCCTCTCTAAAGAGTCTAGCTTGTGTCAAATTAACATAAAACTAGCCATCTCCCTTGATTTTTTTTTTTTTTTTTTTTGAGACAAGATCTCATGTGATTTTGATCTCTTGATGCTCAAACCTGCATTTCCCAAGCAGGAACTTTAGTTGTGCCATATAATTATATGGCCAGTTGTTTATAACTTTTGATACCTCCATGGTTAAAGAAGTAATAGCTTTTATGACAAGCTTCCATTATTAGCAAAAAAGGCACGAAGGAGAGAGCAGACAGTCTAGAAGGACACATCTCTTCTTTCTAAAGCCTGGTGGGAAAAGAAAGAGTGGAGTGAAGATAAAGGGCAAGAGACTCCAACTTCCTTCTGTGTTCTACCTTGTACTTTTTCATATAAAATGCTGTTTCCTAATTATAAAGTAATACATGGAGGAGTGAAACATAAACAGGTATCTAAAAAAACGCAAAGTTGCAGCTAGTCCCACCTTTAACTAGTTTGTTACCATATATTTGCACATACACACACGTAACTAATTAATGACACATGAACGTGGTTGGACTATCCCTTTCTTATTCCTTAGACACTGGGTGACTTTACTGTTATTTTCTTAGGTTGTGCACAGTTAAATATTTAATTGATTGCTAAAAAGGTTCTCTACACATCCATTTGATTGAGTTTTTATGATATCTTTTCCATCAGTTAATTGTGATCCTTTCTCACTTTCATTTGGAAATTTCTGGCACCCAGATATCAATGAATGCTTAGTTACTCAGGGTGTTCATAATTTTCTATATCTTCTTGCTTCATAATAAGAAAATTAGACTATAGAATAGTCCCTGAATAGAGACAGAGTACATGAGTGGTTGTTTTTGGAAAGGACTCAGCTTTATTTGAAGTTGGCCAATGTCTAATTCTATGGGTCCTGTGTACTCAGATTTTTGTTTGTTTGTTTGTTTTTCAAGACAAGGTTTTCTATGTTATCTTGGCTGTCCTAGACTCACTTTGTAGACCAGGCTGGACTTGAACTCACAGCAGTCCACCTGCCTCTGCCTCCCAAGTGCTGGGATTAAAGGTGTGCGCCACCACGCCTGGCTGTACTCAGATTCTTTTCTTTTTAATTTTATTTTTTAATTTATTCATATTATATCTCAATTGTTAGCCCATCCCTTGTATCCTCCCATTCCTCCCTCCCTCCTGCTTCCCCCCCCACTCCCCTCCCCCATGTCTGTGACTGAGGAGGACCTCCTCCCTCTGTATATCCTCATAGGATATCAAGTCTCTTCTTGGTGACCTGTTATCTTTCCTCAAGTGCCACCAGGCCTCCCTATCAAGGGGACGTGGTCAGAAATGGGACACCAGAGTTTGTATGAAAGTCAGACCTCGCTCTCCATTCAACAGTGGAGAATGTCCTGTCCATCGGCTAGGTCTGGGTAGGGGTTAGAAGTTACTGCATGTATTGTTTTTAGCTGGTGCCATAGTTTGAGCAGGACCCCAGGACCCAGATCCGCCCGTCATAATGTTCTTCTTGTAGGTTTGTATTCAGATTCTTAAGGACAGTTAAGATATTACCTGAAGATGAGGTTCTTCAGAGCCCCCGTCCCCTTAGCTAAAGTGGTACATTCTTCCCTTTGCAACCTCCCAGAAGGGATGGACAGCTTCACAACAAGGAAGGCCTTGGACCACAGGCCTTGTTATCAGATCTTTAAACTACAAACATTTCCCTCAAACCTCTTGGAATACTCCAGCTACATTCACTTCAATTTGAAAGCCCTAGCATGGTCCCAAGGCACTTGGCAAGACAGGAAATGGCAAAGAGTGCTCCAGACACCAGCTGACAACTGGACAGGCACAAGTCATTTTCCTCCCCCTTGTAGCTACATAATGAGTAATCATGTGGACCTCCCTCAGACTGGGGCGAAAAGACGAGCCTTGTTTCTTGGAGTTATGTCCTTTCATCCTGCCTGTTTGACATCCCTGTTGACAGGACATGAGATGCAGGGCCAGATGGCGCCGAGCACATTCCACAGATGAATGGCGGGAGTCCAGGTGTGCTGCCGGGTGGGGAGGAGGTGGGGGAAGCTGGTCACTCCATCACTCGAGTGTTCTAGAAAGAACACATCTAGCTGGGGTCTGTCTCCTCCTGAGAGCCTGAGTGATTGATGTTCGGAACTGCTTCTGAAATGCCGATTGCACGAAGAGCCCGGGAAAAGAAACATGCATCCTAATAACTTCATTTTTAATTTTGTAATTAAGACACCGTGAAGAGGAAAGGTGCTATTTGTGATGGAAAGAACACTATGTGACAAGTTGGAGGACCTATATTTGTTTATATATATATATATATATATTTTTGAAGAGCTTTTAAATTATCCCACAAAGCAATGGATTTCATTATGGTATTTTCATATGTATTTTGACCGTATTGGCCCAGTTCTCCCTCTTCCGTCTTCTGACCTTCATCTCATCCTGCAGTCCCTCCCCACACCTAGTAGCTCCCTTCCACTTCCATGTCATAGGTATTCCATGTCATCTTTTACACGCTCTTCCTCTAAGATGTCTCTCTTTCCATGGCTCTTTATCTAGTTTCATGACTCATATCCCCTACACACACACACACACACACACACACACACACACACACACACACACACACACAATCTAGGTTCTGCATATGAGAAAAAACATGAGCTATTTGCTTTGATGGGTCTGGATTATTTCACTTAATATAATAATTTCCAGTTCAGGCCATTTCCTGCAAATGTCATGATTTCAATTTTCTTTATGACTGAATAAAATTCCATTGTGTTTAGGCACCACATTTTCGTTTTCTGTTCATCTGTTGATGGACATCTAGGCTGGCTCCATCTTAGCTGTGGTAAATAATACAGTAATAAACATGGATATGCAAGTATCTCTGTGATAAGACTTAGAATGCTTTGTGTATAAGCTGGAGTAGTGTAGCTGGACCATCCACTATTTTCATTTTTAGCCTTTTGATTTCCGTAATGGCTGCACTAGTTTACCCTCTTAGCAGGATGTAAATGTTCTACTTTGCCCTTGTGATCTTTGCCATTCTTTGTGTTGATGATGGTTATTCTAAGTAGGGCTAGACTGAATCTTAAAGTCATTTTAACTTGCATCAGTCAGGTGGATGAAGATGGTGAAGACTTATTAAAATGTTGGAAGTCCTGGGTCTGACTCCCTGGTGAGGTGACTAACCATTTTCACTTGTCTGTGACTGATGAGCTTCCTCTTACACTGGTGATTTCACTTAAAACCACACCAGCTCTGGGAAAACTGGGATGGTTTCCTCATCTAGCTTTAGGACCTTAACTTTGCCATTTATCCTGTTGAGCACTCTTGCCCCTCCTCAGACTTTCAAGAATTGAAGTAAGAATCAATAATGTACTGAGAGGAAGAAAAGCATTCAAGGTGTGTGGTCTTGGTCCTCACCTTTAAGCCTGATCTTACTTCCTGGTTTTTATAATAGGAATATTACTGAACAAACACTACATCAGATTCATGTGAGATTAGCGTGGAAGTGAAAATTTAATGTCAACTCTTGTGAGGTGCCTAGCATGTCATGAGCTCTGGTAAATGGTAGCTGTGGTTCCCATGATCACACATGCAGAAAGAATGCTGTTCCCTCCTGGTGTTGAAATGCCAGTGTTGTTTCTGAAGGACAAGGCTTTCCACGGCTTCTGAAAGCTCTTCCAAGGGAAGAACCACACTTAGACACAGCAAAATCTCCACCTCTTCCATTAAGAGAAGATCCGGATGACATATTAGAGTGTAGATATTGCAGAAGAGGCTGGATAGGGAAGGGTCTAAGACGTTTTGTTCAACCATTCATCACAAAGTATTAGTCTTGCTCTGGACCCCAGACTAGTTTCTCTGGACAGAAACATGAGGAGCCTCAGCTCCTAACTACTCTCCAGAGGGGCAGCATCCTGTGCGGTAGCTTAGGTCACATAAAATTGTTTGCAGCTGAGATGTGTGTACTTGTGTGTGTGTGTGTGTGTGTGTGTGTGTGTGTGTGTGTGTGTGTGTGTGATCAGAGATCGGAGACAACACTCAGATGCATGACGCATTCTCTGTATGAAGCCTATGGAAAGATTCATGGTGGCTGAGGGGGAAGATGGCTTCATGTTGGAAATCTTAAAAGCCAAGCTTTCAGCTCTGAGAGATTCCCAGAAGCCTGTGAGGGGCTGAGTAGTGTGTAGAGAAGTTGAGCTTTGTAGGTGCCCCACTCCGGGATCCACTCTGGGTACTTCAGTTTGAACCACTCATTTTTCTCTAAAGATTTATCTGTGATTGTGTTCATCCTAGCATTGTCTATGCTAGCAAAGCTTAGAGATGGTTGATATGATTGAATTATGCAGTGTTAGGATGGAAAGCTATCCAGCTATTTAGCGTTATATTTTGGACGTATACCCAGTGGCATGTAAAGACTTTGAGGAATAGGTTATAAAGCAAGATGTAGCATATCCACATTTCACTTAAAATTATATGTTTACCTCACAGTGGCATGAACTCACAAGAGTTAGTTCATTAGAACTTCCTTCCTACTCCACGTTAAGTGATAGCGCCTTGGTAGCTTGAAATCAGCCAAATGGAAGTATTTACCATGGAAATTAGAAAAACTATGCATCAAGGCTTAAAAAAAAATAGAACCTCTTTTAAGTATCTACCAGAACACCACTGTGTATAAACAAATATATGGAAATAAACTTGGGCAGTTGAGATTAGATTAGATTTCTCAGCTGTCTCATACTTTTGAGTCTTTATAACTGGCTTGCATTACTAAGGTGATTTTTGCTTTAATTTAAAAAGCAAACTCACACTCAGGTGGTAAGAGCACAACAAGGTTCCGGAGCAGCAAGATCAACTGAGAACTTGGTGCAGCAGACCTGGATATAGCTTATAAGAACCTGGCATAGGGAGCTGTTGAGTTGAGGGAGGGCTGGAAGTTTCCATGAGATTTCTGTAAGAGACCTCCTTATACACCTCAGACATGGCCAGCCACTTGCTGAGAATCTCACAGAGGATGGACACTTGTGCAACACTTTTTAACAAACAATCCAAGGACAACTAGAGGTAGTTCCTAAGGCATGCATGTCTGCAGCTGTGAACATGACCTCTGTGCCAGCCTGACATGTCAAACCCTCTAGCCACCTCACTGGTGAAATGGGTAACCCAGAGCAGAATGGCTCAACTTGAAAGTGTTTGCTCTGGAGGAATCCTTTGCCTACCCTACTGGGTTAGATTAAGCCAATGGATGTACAAGAGAGATGAAGGAGTGCAAGCTATTATCTTAACATCTGTAGTGCCTCGCCCAGGGCCTTGCCCAGAGTGAAAGCTCCCAGAATGCTTGGTGTGGGCACAAGCTAGGGCTATGAAAGGCTGATAAATGTTTTAAAAATATTGTTGGCTTGAGATGGTCTTTGATATTTGGGGTGAAATATTCCCACTGTGGCCATCTGAACATTGCAAGTGTGGTCTCTGAGCTTGAGGCTGGGTAGGGATGAACCCAGTGGGTTCTTGGGAGCCTGAAAGAATAAGGTTGCTACCCAGCACTAGCCAGCCACCCAGCATGGCCCTACTTGGTAGGCAGGAAGTCAGCTGGAGAACTCTGCTCTGTCCTCTGCTCTGCCTAACTCTATGGACACTGACAATAACCAACTTCAGGTGCCATTGAAGGATCAATATGGAACACGGAATTTCCTGGGGACTGCATTGGGGTTGAAGGATGTCTCGGTCCCAGCCACAGGTGGTGATGAGGGAGAGGAATCATAGGGTGCCCTTGGTTTCTACCTTCTGGATATTACTTATCTGCCCTTCACAAGTTGTCTATCTGGGCATGGTGGGCAAGGTGTTACTAAAGACTGTCATGAGGACACTGTTCTCTTCCCTTAGACCTCTCTCCTTATGCCCATTCCCATGTTACCCTGGGCCGTACTAAGCAAGATCAGGACTTCCTTTCAATGTCCTGCCTGGTTAGGAGACGTGAGTTAAGGTTTCAGAGATCTCAGGGATCTGACGGGCCACAGAGATAACAGGAAAGCTAATTCTCAAAGTGGGTAGGTGGACGATGTTTGTATTTGTGATCGCAAAGCTGTTTGGGTGTCTTTGATGGGTTCAGTATTTACTGAGACCTTGCACATAATCCTATCCTCAGAGCATTCCTGTACAAAGAAAACCATCACCCTTCTGGTGTAGATGAAGAAGAAATCAAGATTTAGTAAAGGTATGTAGTAGTGCCACGCAGCTTCAGAGTAGGGACACAGGACTGGCACTTAGGCCATTTCCTTCAGAGGAATGCCATTCACTCACCCCCACCAATTCACACAGTACATAGAGATACGGCGTTCTGTTCAGGAAGTTGTCTCCTGTGCCAATGAGTTCCAGGCTCTTCCCCACTTTTTCTTCTAACAGATTTAGTGTGTCTGGTTTTATGTTGAGGTCTTTAATCCACTTGGACTTGAGTTTTGTGCATGGTGACAAATATGGATCTACTTGCATCTTTCTCCATGTAGACATCCAGTTAGACCAGCACCATTTGTTGAAGATGCTATCGTTTTTCCATCGAGTAGATTTGGCTTCTTTGTCAAAAATCAGGTGACCAAATGTGTGTGGATTCATCTCTGGGTCTTCAATTCAATCTCCCAGTGAGAGAAGCATGGGAGAATGGGGAAATAGAAGCATCCGGAGGGTCCTAGAAACCTACAAGAACATTATGATGGGCAGATCTGGGTCCAGGGGTCCTGCTCAAACTATGGCACCAGCCAAGGACAATTTAGGCAGTAAACTTCGACCCCCTACCCAGATCCAGCCAATGGACAGGACATTCTCCACCACTGAGTGGAGAGTGGGGTCTAACTTTCATGCAAACCCTGGTGCTCCATTTTTGACCACGTCCCCTGAATGAGGAGGCCTGGTGGCACTCAGAGGAAGGATAGCAGGCTACCAAGAAGAGACTTGATACCCTATGAGCATATACAGGGGGATTAGGTCCCCCTCAGTCACAGACATAGGGAAAGGGAGTAGGGGGAAAGTAGGAGGGAGAGAGGAATGGGAGGGTACAAGGGATGGGCTAACAATTGAGATGTAATATGAATAAATTAATAGAATATTTTTAAAAAGAATAAAAAAAAAGAGATTTGGAACCCTGCAGCCTCCATCTCTGGACCATTGCTTAATCCTTCCCTTCTCCCCATTTTGTTCTGTTTTGCAGTTCAGAAGCACAGTGGGATATGTTTACGCTTCTGAGAGCTGATATATTTTAAGGGCTGACATCATCTCAGCCATAACTGAGTTTCAGCCAGTCCTTTATTGTGTTTTTCCCCCCTCTCTCCTGAAACAAAGGCCTGGCACAATGCTTTTCTCTTGTCAGATGGACTAAAGGCTACAAGTTGTCCCACAATATATACTTACGGGACAACTACAGGAAGCAGAACAGCGCTCAGCTATTAAAAAAACTTCCCTCCATTATGGATTGGTTATTTCAGCAACGAGGCCCATTTGAAGGGAGATCATGAGATAATTGACTGTCAAACAGTTGAGCAATGTTAAGGTCAATTGTAGCGGAGGTCAATTCATTTGAACAATGGGCTCGTGTCTGACAGGCCTCATAATGTTGATAATGATAACTTTGGTTTAATGGAAGTGTTCAATGGTGTTCGAGAAGGATGAACTATTAGATATTCCGATTAAGTATTGTCTAAACTCTGAAGGGTTTGGAGACAGTTTGGCCAAACATAAAATCCCCAGCTAGGGAAAACTGGCTTCAAAGAACAGCTGGATCTAATGTCAAAGGCAAATGATTTTCTTTCCCCTTTACCGATTGACTTGAATTTACACTGCGCAAACCGTGATTATTCCCCGACTCTGTATTTATAGCTTCTCATTTGCATTTTCCAGAATAATTAAGAATTTAACCTAGAATGGGCCATTTTTGAGTAGAGGTGAATGCTTTCTGATTTTTAAATGAACCATCTAAATTAGCTACTAAATATACATTGTATTCTCCTTGCCTCCTACATAACGTCCTTCGAAACTTCTGGACTCTACTTCAACCCAAAGGGAAAGATTTGCTCACCCCATCCTGAAGTCGGGCTTTGTTTAGGAAGGTGACTGTCTCGTCCCCAGAGGACGACAAGTCAGTTACCTAAAGTTTAGTGGAGCCACTTGCTGTTCCGTAAGGGCTGAGTACCAGGGGACTCCCCAGTGCACTCCCAGCAAAGAGCAGGAGGCAGGAAACAGCTCTCTATTTTTTTGTTTAAATGCCATTGAAATATTTTCCAACCTTAGCTCTGCTTGTAAGTGCTGGCTTTAAAGATTTTTTTGCTCTAGGAAGAAGGTGCCTCTGTCCACCCTCAGGGAGTAATATGCTTGGGTCCTGCTGGGAGAGGTTAGTCTTCAGGAGTTCCTCCTTCTCCAGGCATAGCCAATTCATGCCCAGTTGCCCCCATTTAACACGGGAGGGCCGAGGCTCCAAAGGCCAAGCAATATGTCCTGTGTCACAAAGTGGCTGGAAAACTGAACACTTGCTTTGCACCACTTTGTGTGGCCTGCACCATCTATTTTCCTCTGGACGTTGTAGTTGCCACCTGCTGAATTTATAAGTGGGGTCCCATAGGCCTGTTGAGTCTTCAATAAGGAAACCCCATGTCTTCTCCTTCCTGTTATTGAGGCACGGGTTCCCCAAGGTCATGCTGCTCTTGCCCTCATTGGATCCTGCACTGTTATTACAATGACACTCTTAAGGAAGGCCATATCTTTTAACCTGTGTGGGCTGAGCTGCAGAGGCTGAGGGTTCCCCAGAGCTTTCGAGAAAATCTGCAGCCACAGCCAGTTGTTTATCTCCTTGAGGACACCATGAGGCTCTGGATGATGCGGGGAGGCAAACTGCCAGAAGTTTCTACAGAATTCTGGCATGGAAGCTGAGGGGAGGTGGCTAAGTTAGTAAATGGCTTTGCTGTACAAGCATGAGGACCTGTGTTTGGTGACCCCCGCCCCCCGGTCACTGCAGCATAACATCTGTGAACCCCAGGGCTGGGGCAGAAGAAACACAGGGATTCCTCAGGCTTACTAGCTAGCCATTCTAGCCAAAATGCTGAGCTCTGGGTTCAGTAAGAGATACTCTGTGAAAAACTAATATGTTGACCTCTGGCCTCTAAACATTTAATAAGTACATACCCATGCCCACATACACATGAGCGCGCATGCACACATGAGTGCCCATGCGCGCGCGCGCGCACACACACACACACACACACACACACACACACACACACACACACACACACACATAGAATTCCAGAATGGAGGTAGAGCACATGGAAGTGTGTTGAGGCCACCTTACCTGGCCATACTGTAATTTAATGAGTCATTTGTAAAGTTCTCTTTGTGGTTGGACTTCAGCATCTCAACTGTCCAGAACAAAATGACTGAGGATCCCAACAGTAATGTCTATTGTAGGAGTGTCAGCTACTAGTCACACAAGGCAAGGTATGTGTGTATCCATCAACACTGTGCTTGTTAGTTTTTTTGTCGGCTTGACACAAACATCTGGGAAGAAGAAATTTCAATTGAGCAGATTCCTCTATTAGATTGTCCTGTGAGCATAACTATGGGGCATTTTTCTGATTGGTGGTTGATGTGGGATGGGCCAGCCCACTGCGGGTGGTACCACCCCTAGGTAGAGGTGATACCTATAAGAAAGCAAGCTTGATTAAGCCATAGAGAGCAAGCCAGCAACCAGCTTCTCTTCCTGGTTCCTGCCTCTTCCCCTACTTGAGTTCCCACCCTTGCTTCCCTCAGAGGTAAATTGTGATGGAAGCATTACACCAAATAGATCCTTTGTTCCTAAAACTGTTTTTGGTTATTGTTTTAGTGCAACAACAGAGAACTGAACCAGGATAGCCACTCATCTAGACCAGCCGACAGTCGAGGGTAGCAAAGACTGGACTTTCCTGGACTGTAATGGGTCCATTGTAATGTACCAGTGATTCCAGGGAGAAGGTGGAAATCGGTAAGACTCTGTATTGCAGAAGCCTAGTTAGTGCAAACAACAGTCCCTGCATTACTAAGCACTTGCTGAATATCAGTTATGAAAGCCAGGGCTTGCACACGCATCTTCCCACTCCTTCCTTTCCCAGTAAGAACACAAGTACAATGACTGTCCTCCGTATTACCCAGAAAAAGTTGAGGCTTAAAGGGCTAAGTCAGCTTGCCTGAGGCTTCCCAAATAACCAGTGTTGGTACCAGGAGTACTGCTGAGGCCAATGACTTGTGTGTGTGTGTGTGTGTGTGTGTGTGTGTGTGTGTGTGATTGTGTGTGTGCATGTGTGTATGTGTGTGTATGTGTGTATGCGTGTGCATGTGTGATTGTGTATGTGCATGTGTGTATGCGTGTGCATGTGTGATTGTGTGTGTATGTGCATGTGCGTGTGCATATGTGTGTGTGTGCACGTGTGTGTGTATGAGAGGAGAGGATGCTGATAAAGAAAGAGGTTTGCCTAGTTCACCTTCCTCCCTGAGCTGTGCAATGCATTCTTGTATCTAGAACTATACACTGCATTTGCCCTCACTTTGCTCTCTGCAATCAGGGGCATTAGGCATGTTCTCACACAGACGGTAACCCGCCATTCCTATGTGGCCTCCTGATTATCCAGAAGCTGGTGTAAATGAACACCACAGCCACAGTAAAGCAAGATCAAAGCTACATCCCCGATATCAGGGGAGGAAATAATATCCCCATAAGCTTAGTGAACAGACCTGTCCTGAAGACTTTGATGCAATTCTGCTTCAGAATTCGTGCTCCCACTTTGAGGCTAGACAGAATGAGGCCAACTTCTTGCCTGGCCAGAAAGCCAGAGCAGAATGGTAACTAAGAAAAATGCTTTTTGCTTAGTCACATTTGTGGAGACAGAAGCAAGCAAGCAAGCAACAATAAAAAATATAACTTCACTTCCATGGGAATGATAGGCAGGGATTTTAAAAAAAATTCCGGTAATACTTCCTTTGTTTTGGCTTCAAACATGCTGTTGATAGCAGCTGTTACCAGTGTACAGTGTGTTTATTGTTGAGTAATTATGTTTTGCTTTCATATTGGCAAAGCTATTATTTGCACCCTTAGGAGCAGCGGACATCTTATGTGCACAAGTGAATTAATGTGACAATGGCTTTCGACTCTGGAAGCGGTGACTTATTAATCTGCGGTGTTGTTAAATAAATATTCAGATGTGTTCATCATGGTGCCAATCACAAATGGGGTTTCTCTGGCTTCAAAATCTACAGCATTGTGTAACCCAAAGACAGGAATGGGGAAAGGAGGGAAGGAAGGAAAGAAGGAGAGAGAAAGAGAGAGAGAGAGAGAGAGAGAGAGAGAGAGAGAGAGAGAGAGAGAGAGAGAGAACATCTCTCTTACGATGATTTTGAATCCTATCCAAAAGTAAAAGAGTGTTTTTGATTTAAAACAGCCAGACACTGAAAAGTCCCCAGAGAACATGTCAGGGGAAAGATTCCTGCACTGCATCCTGTCCCTAGAAGACTAAATCAAAATGACATTCCTCTCTCTGGACACCAGGGTGTACACACACACACACACACACACACACCTACCTACCCTTGTGAACCCAGCCATCTTTCATTTCTCTAGAATTTCCTAAGTACCAGGGATGTCTCAGTTAATAATACACCTTGGATGTTTTATTATTAGTCACCATTTCCTGCACGTCAGGTACCATAGTGTTAGCTAAATCACCCACCAAATTGGCTAAATGGAAAGGCAGACAGAAACCCAAGTTAGGTGAAGGATGATGAATATTCTACAGGGACAGGAGGGTGCAATAATGAAGAAAGAGGAGCTAACAGGCTTGCATTCAAATGGGATAACTTCAGAAAAGAAGTGGGGCTGCTGAGCGGGGAGGAGCCAGCTTAGACAGAGAGAAAAGGTACAGGGAAATGAAGGAGTTCCACTGTCTTGGCAGGGATTATTTAAAAAGCGAACATTCTTGTGTCTTCATTACTTCCTTATGTGCAAGGTAAAGTACAGGGGTTGGGCGAGAGGGAGAAAAGGGGAGAGAGAAGATTGTTGGGGAGAGAGGAGGCAAAGGGAGGGAAAGAAGGAGAGAGACTTGACTTTTAATCCCTGAAGAAGTCAAGCTGAAGCAGGAAGGGTTTCTCCTGTGATCATGCAGGTGGGCGTGAGGATTTTTGCCTTAGATGTCTGGAAGGCGCATGTCTGCAATACCCAGCAACCAGGAGCGCTGAAGCCTGGCAGAGGTGGGAATTTATTTTGGCCAAAGCCTTTTTAATTATGAAGAGAAGACAAAGAAAGGAGCTGCTAGAGCCTGAAAGACTCTCACTCAGGGAGGTAGTTGATGAACAAGGCCAGAGTTCAGGGTAGAGGAAGGGGGTGGGAGGAGCCAAGATCCAAACACAGGGAAGAACAAAAAGCAGGAAGGAACTCAAGAGGACTTGGTCTAGAAGGTTCAAATCCAGCATGGCGGTGTCTCCTCGGACAGCTGGGACAGCATACAGCATTGAGTAAGAGTGTGAGGCATGGATGCTATTGTTGCATCGTCTATCTCCAGGCTACACCCTGAAGTTTACCTCAGGCTGCTACTGTCCACCTCCCCTGTTTCACTCCAGCCACAGGACCCTGCATTAAAACCTTCCTGCCCATATCTTCCTGGAATCACTTATTCCCAGTGTCCTGCTGTGTCCCTTGCCCTTGTGCGGACTGGGCGTGGCTGTCCTCTGCAGAGAACATCCTTGCTGCCTGTTTTTCTTTGTCCCCATAGCTTTCTTCTCTGCATACCACAACATATCTGTGCTTCTTGCTCATGCTTTCCTTTTGAACCATGGAGTGTCACTTTTCTGGGTACCAACTTACTGTCCCTTTTCACAGTGTGCTCTTAATCCTGAGCATAATGGCTTGCACCCATCTAATGAAAAAAAGAAAAAATTAAAAAAAAGGAAAAATGAACGTGTGATGTACTTCCCTGAGGCACATACCTCACAGTCAAGGAGGGTGCTACAGAGCCATCACTACAGGATTGGAGAAGGAAGTGCTGCCGCAGAGCGGTTCACACCAGCGAGGCCCCTTGCTGCCTCCTGAGTCCCCACCTGAGCTGGAAGGCTGGTTAGAACACAGACACCTATGGATAGTCGATATAAGCTCCTGGGACCCTTGAGAGCATTTATGCAGAAGAGTCAAGGAAGGCCAAGGAAGGTCAAGCCATGAAGAAAGACCAAAACTTAGCCTAATGAAAGTGGAACGGAAGAACGGTGGAGTTGAGGGGAGGATGGCACACACCAATGCATGGAGGTAGAGTGAGCAGAGTCTTCCAGAAGCAGAGAGGAACCCAAGAATCGTAAGGGGGGCTCATCTTAGGACTGTGGGATTTTTGTGTTCCAGCTTGATATGCCAGTTAGCATAACTAATGTAGATTGGAAGGGCAGCTTCCTTGAGTGAACTCCTGCAACCTGCATGTATTACTCCGGGAGCACTTTTGCCACTGGTGGAAATGGATGAACTGAATGCCCAGGGGTTAATTGGGATTAGAGATGCCATGTGCATGCCATGAGGTGCCACCACCTGCCTTCCTTGTCCCCATATTCCTAATGGTCAAAGCCCAAAAGGAGATCACAGATGGAATCAGCTGTGGTTATACCTTCATTTGCACCCATGTGAACTTGGACAAGTCGGCTCCCTCCCCTGAACCTCCTTTTCCCCACACATAGAATGGAGCAGTGTTTTAAGAAGGACTTCATAAATAACAAGATGAAAAAAGACATAGACTCATATGTTTTCACCTGGCACATACAGAGAAGTCAGAAACAGACAGGCTGTCCCCTGCATTCTCCTTTCTCTAGCCCAGTATTCTACTTGGCAGGATCTGTTCTGAGGAGAAGGAAGCTCCGACGCTAGCATTTCCGATTACATGCCCTTTGAAATCCAACTTTTCTGAGAGTCTGCAGCCATAGTTACTGTGGTAAAATAGGTCCACAGAGGAATTTTCCCCTAAAGGTTTCTTCTCAAAGCATGTCTCAGGAGTTTTGTTTTGTTTTTAATGACCAGACTAAGGGATATGTATATGTTTGACACTGGAGTTTCCTGGCAGAGTCACTTTGTGATGTTACATAGATTTCATATTGGGGCACTTACCTGAAGGGACTCAAATCCCATGAGTGTGGGGTAAAGTGCTCACAGCATGATGAGGGCTGGGTCTTTTGGGGAGCTGTGGGACTGGAAACAAACAGCATACAATCAGTGGAGTTGGCCACAAGCTTCTGGGATAAAAACCACCTGGTTGTGGGAACCTGCTAGAGGCTGGCTCCTCTGTGCTCTGTTTCATAGCATTGTCCCTTCACATGCTTTTCTGGGTCTGGGGTCTTACAGAGGAGGGCATCCTATCCACACATGCATGCCAAAACCCAGTATCTCCCCAGATTTTACACTTCTATGCTACTTTCCCTTACACAGATGTAGACATGATTATGCTTTGAAGCATTCAAACCCACTAGGGGGGAAATTCTTAGCACTGATAGATAATAGTGCTAGAAGTCAGAGCTGATAACAGGCATGGGTCAGCAAAAATGTTTAGCCTAAAGAAAAGTTCTTCCCAGGTAGATTTGGAATCCTGCTTTAGAAAACTTGGGATTCACTCATCACTAATGAAGAAACTGAACCAGGAACTAGATGGTATTTCTCCTTAAGTCAGATGCAAAGGACAGAGGCTGTGACACAGTAGTTTCCACGTAACGGGGTCATCCTCCTGGAGTCCTCCCTGCCCTCCTCCAACCTTTAGAATGAAGATGCAACGAGAGGAGAAAGGAATGTTCCACACCCTGCTCAGCTAGCTGATGCTCACCCAGGCATGGCCTGGATTTGAGGATCAGGTTGGCTTATCTGATAAGCCCGACCCTGTGTTCTGGCTGGAGACATCTCATCCCAGTTCAAGGTACAAGAGAAAAAGCACCAGGAGTCATATCAGACTTGAATTTGTTATCCCATGTGGCCTTGGGTATGGTTTGTTATTGCCAATTGTTGAGAAACAGTACCCAAAGTGACAGGGAAGCTAAGCAGCTATACGGGCCACCTTCGTTTGGTGTGCATTACAGGGACAGGAGTGGCAGATCATTGAAATCAGTCTGTGGCGCTAAGCATCCCCTTTGACCGTTGAGGTTACTCTCATCAATGAGCATTGCTTTTGTATGTTTGTGTCCCAATACCAAGTTCCATATGATGGGTTAAAAACCATCTTGCCTCCCTTACAAAGATGACACAAAATGGCATGAGGTAAGACACTTTGGGAAGCATGTAAGACAACCGGGCCAAGTTCAGACTGTGTTACCATGTTCATGCCAACGGGGACGTTTCTACTTCTCTCTGCATGTCCAGCATCAGAGTTATGACAGTTGTTGTCAGAAACGAACCAGAAAAACTTTCCTGAAGCCCATCAAGGGCATCCAGTTATGGTTCCGTCGAGTCTAAACCTTGGGAAGTTACAGGAAGAAATTGGAAATCGCCCTGGGTAATGGAGAGCCAAATTGGGCCTTAGAGTAGGTAGCAGGGTGACTTATTTTTTAATGTTTCCAACATGAAAGAACACAATTGATTTTTTTTTTCCTCCTTAATCCTTCCAACTCCCTGGCTTTTATTGTTTCTAAAATAAGATAAACCAAGCAGGTGTTATTTCAGCTCTGTAAACAATCTTTATTTTTCTGGCTGATAGGAATAGAAATGTAGCTTAGGAGAGGGGAAAGCCAGGCAATCAAGGAAATCATTGATCTTAACTTAGCAGGCTCCTTCTACCCCCACAAATGCTCGCAGTGGTCGCATGCCCCCTCCCCTCATAACTCACCCTTGGGTCTTTGTCGATGCCTCATGAAAGTGCAGAGCCTACAGTGGAGAAATTTTCAAGTGAGCTGCTTCCTTTCACAGATCAAATACACATGTTATTTTTATTTAAAGATTAGTGACATGGCTAAAATGACTTCACTTGCTCAATCAAGGTAAATAATTGTCAGATGACTTTATTTTAATGTTCCACTGCTGGGACCATTGGGGAGGGTTTTGTTTGTTTGTTTGTTTGTTTCATTGTACACTCTGACATTCCAGACCTGTTTTCTCTTTCCTCTGTGCGTGTCTGCCATGGGCATAACCGTGTTAGTTAGCATCAAAGGCGTTCTCTGAGTGAGCAGACTCCCAGCAGGATGGAGACAGGACAAATGGTCTTAGCAAAAGAGACAGACTCTTCATTTGGGGCTGAAGAGGGACAAGAGAGATGGGACATACAGCCCCATTCCTTCTGACCTTAAGTGTGTATGTGTGCGCGCGTGTATGTTTGTGTGTGTGTGTGTGTGTGTGTGTGTGTGTGTGTGTGTGTGTGTGTGTGTCCCAGATAGTAACCTTCTAGACGTTGCTGGATGGTAGTCATCTTGGGTCTTAAGGGTCTCAGCCTCTGGTGTGTCTCACCTCTCTCTGGGATGTTAGCTCTGGCAGGCCCATCTTTCTCCTTTTTACTTTCAGGGATATCCCTCAGTATCAGTGTGGGAATGAAGGCAGAAACAAAGGAGCAGAGAGAGTAAAGGTCCTTGGTGACTCCCCTATGTAACAGTGATTGCTAGTAGGTCTGAAAGAAACCCATTTCCTCAAATTCCAAGTGGCAGAAGGGACAGATGGCTATCCAAGGTGTCTTTTAGTATACCAAAGTGCGCTTTGACCTCCAGGTTCCCTCAGCATCACAAGCACCCACCACACAGTTCAGAGTCCATGCTAGCATCCTAGTTCTTCTCAGCTCCTCTCACCTCCTCCCCTCCCCTAAACCCCTTCCTGCTCACAGGCTTCCTGCCTCCCCCAACTTCTTGTTCTCCTTATAACCCAGCTATTTCTGCTAGGATCCTTCTCTTGGTCTCCCTCTCTCTCTCTCTACACACCTCCCCCAGCGCCCCCAACCATGTTTAATCTACCTTCTCTCCCTGTTCTGGCTGCTCTCTTTCTCATATCTACAGTAAAAACTATGGAATGGCCATGTCATCAGTTTACACTATTGCTCTGTGTTGTAACTGTTTTTTCAGAGGCCCCATTTTGTTTGTTGTTTTTATCCCTAAAGTGGAGCTAACTATCTGCCATCACTCCCTTCTAAAGAGTGTTAACGACTGTCTCTCATGGTTATTTTTAAATAACTATTGATGAGAATTAGTACCAAGATTTATGTGGATTTTAACCACCAAAGAATGGCTCTGATGCTTAAACAATAGAAATGCATATCTGAGCAGCAAAGTGTCAAATAAACAAAACAGGAAGACACAGGGTACCAGATCTGCCCTGCCTTGCCCCCCAAAAGTAGTTATGGTCTCAGAATTGACCATAGCAGTTGGTAAGGCAAGGCTTTGCATGGGTCAGAGCCTGAGCATTGGGAGTCTAAGCTGTCACAGGGACCAGTAACTTGATATAATCAAGTGACTCAGATGGGCAGAAGGTAAAAGGAACAGAATGTCCCTCAGTGCCCTCACTACCACTGAAACCATAGGTAAGATGAACCTAAATAAAACTATTTCTGGGCCTCTGTACCAAAGCCACATACCCTCAGCATTCTGTGGAGGCAGCCACAGGCCCGAATCAAAAGCCCCTGGAGGCTGTAACTTCTCTGCACTGACTAAATACAGATTGAGCTCACCTGGTTGGGACGTTTATGGACCAAGGAAGAAGCCAGGATGGTGCGTGAAATACTACCAAGTGGATTGATTGGTTAGTTTTTACAAGTCATCTGGGAGAGAAAGCTCAATGGGGGAATCACTCCCATCAGATGGGTCTGTGGGGTCCTGGGACATTTTCTTAATTGCTAATTAATATAGCCAGGGCAGTATTATCCCCAGCCATGGTCCTAAGTTGTCTAGGAAATCAGGCTGAGCAAGCCAGGAGGAGCAAAGCCAGGAAGCAGCATTCCTCCAAGCTTTCTGCTTCCTTCTGTTTCTCACTCCAGGCTCCTATATCTGCTTTTCTTAGTGATGGATTGTCACCAGGAAGACAAACAACCCCTTTCCTCTCCAAATTGTTCTGATCAGTGTTTTATCTCAGTAACAGGAAGAGAACTGTAACTCAGAGCTTCCCACCAGCGCAAGTCTTTTATTGGATCAGAGTCTGAGGACGCCTTCAAGAAGGCACAGCCCGTTGCCTCCCTCCCCACCCCCCCCCCCACCTTACCCCCCACCCCCACTCCCAGGCTTCTTTGCTTAGCAATCTTAGGAGACTTTCAAGATCCCGGGGCTATATTTATTTAACACTATTATTTATTCTGCACCAAGAGGCCATTTTCACTAGTGTATTTGTTCTCTGAGGGGGGTTGCTTAGTACTGGGAACTGATTTAAAAGAGCTGCCAGCCTTGGACCCCTAAGGCAAATCATAGTGAAGGTGGGCTGAATAGCTCCTCTGGCAATTCAAAAATGATCAGGTTGTCAAAGTGTGTCCTTCTTAAGAGCAAGGTCAACCTCTCTTGGAAACTTAGTAGCAGTGTAAAAACCATGGTCTCACCGCAACCATTGAATTGAACCCCACCCTCTGGATCCCATCTGGCCCCCTGAACCCTATCCCTCCCACTGGATCTCAACCTTTGCCCTGGATCTCACCCTCCTCCTCCTGAATCAACCATCCTGAGCATGGTGCTACCACTTTGCGCTTTAAGATTTTGATGTATCTTAAAGGCTGTGTCCTGGTCCCAGGAAGTCCAGAGGAATGGATACATGAGTTATTTCTGCCATCCAGTGTTATAGATGGAGCCCCAGAGACGGCCACTCAGATAGTTTATAGCCAACTGAAAGTCTGTATTTCAGTTGTCCAGGACAACACCTGGATATTTGGCCTGATATTTGGGGACCTAGATATGGCCCCAAGTGTCCAGAGCATGGGGTTTTTGAAGGGAAAAAAACCCACATCCTGGCATCTTGCAGCGGGTGGGGTACAGGGGTGCGACTTTACCAAGCAAGTGGTTTAACAGAAACCAAAACAAGAAGTTAGCTGGAGGGGGTTCTGCACAAACAGTTTAACAGAAGATAAGTTAGCTAGGACATCCTGACCTTGGGTTTCTAGAGCAGTGTTGGGTAATTTTTCTTGGGATTCTCTATCAAGGATGTCAAATCTAGTTGAACCTGAAATGGCCTCAGCAAGAATATAAGATGGAGAAACTGCTGCACTGTCGTCTATGGGCATGAGTCAAATGGCAGTTGACTCATTTTGTTTTATGGGGCCATAGTTGGTCCTAAGGACCAGAAGCTTACCTGAGTGTATTCTCCATTTTGATGTAGTTGGTCATGCAGTTGAGGATGTGGAGTCCTATCCTTACCCTGGTCAGGGTAAGAATCAACAATCCAGCTAATGCTGACAGCCATGGGGACCAGGCGAACAGAGACTGACACTAATTATCTGAACCATGTTTGTTGTGTTCTGTTTTGAGTTTTCTCTTTCCCCTTGCCTTGCCCCGTTCCTCCTGTCTCTTCTCTCTTTCTCTCTCCACTTTCTTTTACTTATCCCCTCCCAGTACTTCCTTCCTTTTCCTCTTTAAAGCAGTTACCCCTCCATGCACTCCTGTGCACTGACAAACAAGCGCCCACAAGCTCTTCCCTCACTCTCCTCTCCTACCTTTGAGCAACAGGGTGCAGAGGCCCCAGGAAGCCTACTGAAAACCAGACTTGGCCCAGGCATCAGGCCAGCCACCTCCCAGCAGCCTTATTTCCTGTGCATAGAAAATAAGAGGCCTCTGTGGGAAGAAGCAGAACCCTGCAGGGCCACCCAGCAGGGTGCCTGCCTCTTGCAGTTCTTTTGTTGATAAAATTGGACAGAGCCAAAAAGGAATTTGAAAAATATATCCAGCCTTTTGCTCCTTCAACTCAGGTCATAAAGCCAGGATCATCTTCAGCATCCAAGGCTGAGATGTCTATGGCACCTGCACTGGCTATTCCCACCCCTACTAAGATGAGGACCAGGGTTGGGACCTTTATGACTTTTGTTAACATTGATTCAAGGCCAATATGAGCTCTCCCTTCTTCTGCATTATAGGTATATACCTGAAGGATAACACACACCGTGTGTGTTATCACATACACTTTGAGTAGAGTATACATAGAGTCGGGCTGTGACTTCCCAGTGAGTCAGAGGAGGCGCATTTAGTCAAATGGTTAGTACAAGCAAGCTAAGTGATTTGAGGACATGATGCAGGTACCTCATCCTTGGCCAAGCATGCATACAATTGTAATCCCTGAAGGCTTTTTTTCTATTCAGTCTTCCCCACAACTTGATTTACTGACACCCTGTCCCTCCCCTAGACCCATATTGTCCTCCTACCCCTGGAAGGGACATAAGAGGGCAGAGGTCTATCCAAAAGGCCCACTTCATTTTCCTAAATTCCCATGTCCAGGAATCAGGCTAATGGGGATTGTGTATCCTGGGTCAGTATACTCTGATCAGTCTTATCTTTAAGGGGCCCACGGTCCAAGTGACAGTCTATCTGTCATGTCCTCTCAGGTTAAGTGGCCCAAGGTTGTGCCTGTTCACCATACTTACAAGGAGCTCCTCACATTGAATACGTTTGGAGATACACTTCATTTTTCCAGCTCCTTCACGCTTGTTATAAAGGCACACCACCAGCCCCTCCCCCAGGCTTAATAAGACTCTGCATTTTCAGCGTAGTCCCTAGGTGATTCATACACACGCTCATGTTTGAGAAGGATTGCTTTGAAGCATATGCCTGAAGCATCTGCTGTGTGGGCGCAGTTGATTCATAGTTTAGACAACACAGTCTTAAGTGGAAAGTGTCATTTTAGGATAGACCAAGGGCCCTTCAAAGAGTATCAGTGTCTCCTGGGTCCTGACTCAGACAAACTGAAGTTCTCATAGGGTATAGTTAACAGTACAATGGCTTTATTGCAGAACACTGATGAGCTGGTCCACATATGAGTGTCATTTGAAGGGTACCATATGCATCTTTTACTGTGGGTCTTATATACTTTTTAAGAGAAGTCCAGGGGAAGAAAAAAAAATGGCACATTCAGTAAACTGCTTGCCATGCAAACATGGAGACTTGCCTTTGGATCCTTATTAGCCATGTAAGAAACCGTGTTCAGTGCCACATGCCTGTAATTCCAGTCTGCGGGGGATAGAGGTAGTCAGCTTCTTCGAGCTTGCTGGCCAGTCTGGCTGCATCATTGAGCTCCAAGTTCAGTTCAGTGGGAGACTCTATCTCAAAAAAAATTATGAGATAGAGAGCAATTGAGGTTGACTCTTGAGATTGACCTCTGGCAACTGCACGCACATGTGCATACATGAACACATACACATCATCACACACACACACACACACACACACACACACATGCATGAGGAGGGATGTCTTTGAAAATGCTCATCCATATTGCCTTTTGTTTTCCCAAAGGAGACAGGTAGACAGTCTCATCAGTGTGTAGAGCTCGCCTAGTCTAGGAAAGCACACAATTAGAATTTATATTATCCACTCTGTGTTGTTAGTTTAATGCAGCTTTCCAGAGGGTCTGTTGAGAGTCCCAAGCTGATGGTAATTAAGCTGTTCTTCAGCAGGTCTTGCCACTTGAGGATGAAATATCTACCATCATGTCCTGTGACAGGCTCTAGTCTTCCATCAAAGGCACTGTAGGCAAAAATCAGATGAAAAGACAGTGATGGGCTTGGGGTACAAGTAAAGGCCTGCAGAACCCCTGAGCTCAGGTCCAGTGCACCTGGACCTAACTTCCGAGTGCTATAGTTTGCTTCAGTGTTAATATTTTGAGAAGAAAGCCATTGAGCTAAGGGGGCTCAGGATAATTGCCACTGATGAAAGCTTTGTATGGTTTGCTGATTATTTGCATGGTGTTAGGCTCCATGCCAGACACTGAGCAGGTAGGAAGTGTAGAGTGCTATCTCCCAGACTGCAGTGGGAGAGGGGAGCAGGACACTTGTTTTCACCTGTGTGCAGGAATTCATTCATTCAAGCATGCAGCTTCAGCTTGCCTTCTAAGACAGAGTCTCTTGAAGACCAAGCTGGTCTCTGTCTCACTATGTAGTTTACACCGGCTCTAACCTGATCCTCCTGCCTCCAGCTTCCTCCTGCTGGGATTATACTACCACAAGCGGTTGCATGCATTCACACTTTAGTTCACTTTTTCTTTTCTTTTTTCAAGTTTTGAAGTGTTCTTTTAAAGGAATTCTTTTTTTAAATTTTTTAATTTTAATTTTATTAATTTATTCAGATTACAACTCAATTGTTATCCCATCACTTGTATCCACCCCATGCCTCCCTCCCTCCCACTTTCACCCTATTCCCCTCCCCTAGGTCTATGACTGAGGGGGACCTCCTCCCCCACTATATGGTCATAGGCTATCAAGTCTCATCTTGGTAGCCTGCTTATTCTTTTTCTGAGTGTCACCAGGCCTCCCCACCAAGGAGAGGTGGTCAAATATGGAGCACCAGAGCTCATGTCAGAGTCAGTCCCTGCTCTCCACACAACTGTATATCGGTACTGGACACTCGAATCCCTTGTTGAAAAAGTGAGCTACATCAGTCAGGAGCTTAAGGTGTAGTTTGCTTTTTCAGCAAGCAATCTGAATGTCCAGTACCGATAGATATCTCTCCATGAGATTAGTCTTTAGGTTCAAGTATGGTAGCACTCTTTCGTAAAAGAACTTGTTTCAAGATAGGTTCTAAAAATATCCCAACTAGTTGGAACGTGTGTATATAGCATTGACTAAAGTGAGGAGATGAACTCTTTTTCTTCTGGT
The DNA here is from genome assembly GCF_903995435.1 of Acomys russatus. Taxonomy (NCBI): domain Eukaryota; kingdom Metazoa; phylum Chordata; class Mammalia; order Rodentia; family Muridae; genus Acomys; species Acomys russatus. The sequence continues at coordinate 21,242,069 of NC_067137.1, forward strand.
TCCCCAAAGAATACTTTGAAGGAGGTCAAATTAATTCTAAATAAGAAGACATCTTTTTTTTTTTTTTTTTTTTTTTTAATCAGCCACCACTGGGCACTCATGGATTAGAGTTACCTCTCCCCACAATATGTGAGGCTGGGAAAGGAAAGGTCAGCACAGCATTGTCTAAAGCAGCGGCTCTCAGACTGTGGGTCTCAACCCCTTTCAGGGGCTTCCTATCAGACATTTGCATCACAGTAGGAGCAAAGTTATAGTTATGAAGTAGTAACAAAATAATTTTATGGTTCGGGGGGGGGGGGTGGTGGTCACCATAACAGGATGACCTGTATAAAAGGATTGCGACATTAGGAAGGGTAAGGACTGCCAGTCTAAAGGCTTTGAGAATAGTGACTTGGCCCCTCCCCCAGTTCTCTTCCATCCTAGACATTCTATTAAGAGTACAGGGCTGCGTGAGGTTTCCGGTCTAAGGTCCACTTGGTTTACTCCACCATTCTTCTGTACAGCATGGATGGAGAGGTTTGCACAGGCAAGTGTAGATTCCTAGCTTCTCTGCAGGTAAGAACAACCTTGGTGTACAATTCCAACCCGAGAGACCAACAGAAACAGGAAGGCATTTTAATATCTCAATGACAGCAGCCAAAAAAAAATGACAAGAATGTTTCCTCCTAAATTGGTTTAAAGAGCTAGAGTATGGAGGAGACAGGACCACATCCGGCATCTCACCAACCTGTCTCCGGGTTACCTGAACTTGTTACAACAGCTAGCAAGGGGTAATGCTGAGAGAGACACAGGACCAAGTGCTACACTCAACCCTTCCCTGGGCAGGAAGCTGAGAGCTCAGAAGAAGTCGGATAAAGCTATTTCCTTATTTTAAGAGATCAAGCAAAGCTGGATTTTGTTGCACCAGTCCTTTCCGTATTCTGATGATTTAAGAGTCAAGAGGTTCATTCATATATGTTGAGCCTGTAATTGCACTCTCTGTCACTGGCATGCAGAGACCTGGTCTAAATACTAGCTCAATGTCAGGGATATGTTGTCAGAGATTTAAGTATGTAATCCTCATTTTTGATAAAAAGTCTGTCAAATTCATCTTCATCTCTCTCTCTCTTTTTTTTTTTTTTTCTGTTAAAGTTTTTAAAAGCCTATAGTTGGAAGTGCTGCCTGTTTTCTGGGAGAGTGGGCTGTGGACTTTGCATGCTGTTCTAGTTTCAGTCTGTTGCTATGACGAATACCATGACCAAAACACTTAGTGAAGGAAAGAATTTGTTTTATCTTACATGTTCCACTCCATCACTGAGGAAAGCCAGGGCAGACACTGGAAGCAGAAACCACAGAGGCATGTTGCTTGCTGGCTCACTTGGTGGCGATGTGTAGCTAGATTTTTTTATTCAGTCCAGGGCCACCTGCCTAGGGAATGGTGCCAGCCCATAGTGGGCTGGGCCCGCCTACATCAATTAATAATGAAAACATTCTCTCACAGACATGCTCAGAGGCCAATCTTATCTGAGCAATCCTTCTGTTGAGACTTCCTTTCTCCGGTGACTCTAGGCTGTGTCAAGTTGACAGAACTAACTAGAGCACATACTTTGAAAAAAAAAATTAACATGTTTAAAGTCAATTGAGTATGTATCTTATCAGAATGTCACTTTTCTCACCTATAAAATGGGACTAATTCTAGCATCTTTACACCGGGTGACTGTGAAGATTACATAGGATGCTGGAAAACTGCCAAGCTCACAGTAAGCAGTAGCTCATGACGCCCACTGGGGTTCTTCCATGTAGGTAGGGCCTGCAAACATGAACCTGTGGTTCTATCATCCTGAGGCCAAAAGCAAACATTCTAAATATTCACAGTCTTGGACATTTCCACATTCATTTGCTATGTGTTTTATTTAAACCACAGATTCGTATTTAGCACCTATTCTCTGCCATCACTACAGCAGGAGCCGGAGAGTTGAGCCAAGCACTAAACAGGCACATAATTAACAGGCTGGGAGAAACACTGTGAAGGAGCAAACACTAGGCAAGGATGGGAAACCTACTTTAATAGCATGTTTAAGGACCTTTTAAGGGGTGGTGTTTCAGCCTCACCTGGACCATAAAAAAGGTGTTGCTGGTCCTTCCATTCACAAAGAGGGGGCGGGTGAAGCTTTGTGAATGAATGAAACAGCTTCGGCATGAATGCTCAACCTCATATTAGAGTCTCAGGTTTCTTCTCATCTGCCTAAGAGAGAAACCTTACCAGCTGGCTAGAGGGCTCTCTTAATCTCAATGTACAGGGTGGGGGTCAACTCATGCCAACTTCTCAAGAGATGAGCCATTTCAAGGATGACATATTTCCTGCCCATTCCTGGAAGAAGTAGAACTTGTAACAAAGAGGATGGTCTGAAAAGCCACATTGAGGTAGATGTTGTTACATAGTTACCTTCAAGTTGAGTGTGGTTAGTGAGGCATACTAGCTATTATCTTGGGCTTGGTTTTATGGTAATCCATGGGCATGGCCCATGTTGTCAGGACTGAACTCAAAATGAGATGTACATATAAAACATCCAATGTATACCTGTCATAGGGGAAGGCAGAAGGCATGATGGGAGTCTAGCCCCTATTTTCTACCTCATGCTGAGTAAAATAAATTTGTGGCATATATCATGCTTTAGAAAATCATGCCTGCAGACTCTTTGGTACCTTTTCCAAAGGAAAATCTTCTCCTCTGCTTGATTGTGGCCTTGCCTGGGTGACTTACTCCTGAGCAGCTGAACTCAGTGGGTAAGATACTGGGTAGCTTCTGAGATCTAAGTTGGAAATGTGGAAGTTTCCCATGGCTTTCTCTCTGGATGCCCGTTCTGGGAACCCAACGACTATGCTGTGAGAGAGCCAACAGCAGTGTGGAAACACCACATACAGTTGATTCAGCCACAGCTTCACATGGACCCCTAGGCATAAGCTGCCACCAACCATCAGACATAGAGTGTTGTCTATATACCCCAGCCTGATGTGAAGCATACCCTACATGGAGCAAGGATGTGTTAACCTTACCAAGCTTTGCCAAAGCTACTGAGTTGCAAGCCAAATAAATGTAGTCATTGCTGTAAGCCCTAAATATCAAGGCGGTAGCTGCCTAGTAACAGGTAACTAGAGTCTGGGTCTCACTCTTACTATGGTGTGTCTTTTGCCCAGAGTAATAGAGATATGAGGAAGGGCCCTGTAATGTAGGGGGATTTTCTCCTTCCAGCCATGTCTTTCAACATATTGGGCAAGTAGTTCCTCTCCCATGGGCTTCAGGTGTTCCAGTATCTACATGTCCCAAAGCCATGTAGGAAACAGATGTGGACACAGGAAAGTATTTCAGAAGTTTAGATTGTAAGTCTAATTTTTGCATATAACAGTATAGAAATCCAATGTTCCCCGCAAGCCTTCTTTGTGAATTTTTGATTAAAGAGGATGTGGCACACGTGCTTTTGATTTGAGAGGGAGATATTTCATGCCTCGAGCCCTCCATGAAGTATGAAGTTGGCTTGTTTGGAGCCTCACAGGCCTTCCCTGATCTATTCATTTGGCAATTTTCATGGTGTCATCATTAGAGCCTGTGCCCTGTAGAGGCCTGAAGTCCTGGGGGGTCCCCTTAACACCTGTAGTTCTCGCCAAGTTTAAACAAAGGCTGTCACACTGCAGGCTGGCTGAGCTTTAAGCCCCCATCTGCTGGGTGGTTTGGGTACAGTCTCTAAAGGGTTATGTGTGTTTTATCATTTAAGTTTCTTCTGAAGAGGGATTTAAAATCAATTTAGAGGTCATGTTCAGGGACTTTGTCAAAACTGCAGGTTCCAAATCAAACAGGAATTGGTCCTCGGGGGCTCGCTAATGACAAGTGGGAAGGGAAGCAGGCTGTCCCACAAATCCATGCTCTCATTCATTCCTCCCCTTTGCTGAGGCACTGACTTTTCTTTTAAAGAATATTGCTGCCCTCACTTCTTTAATTTCATACCGCGGAGGCAAGTCTCACTGTGTCTGGTTTACGTCATAGGCTATCCTGGGGTGGGTTTCTCTGATGAACAAAAGCCAGAGAGAGAGAGAGAGAGAAACAGAGACAGACAGACACACACACACACACAGACACAGAGAGAGAGAGAGAGACAGAGAGAGAGACAGACAGACAGACAGACAGACAGACAGACAGACAGACAGCACACACACACACACACACACACACACACAGAGAGAGAGAGAGAGAGAGAGAGAGAGAGAGAGAGAGAGAAAGAAAGAGAGTTCTGCAATCTTATTTCCAAGTTCAGCATCACACATCTAAATGAAACAGGAAATGAAAATTCTTCTCATTAAAGGAAACTTCTAGACAAGCCACAGACTTCAGAGATCTCAGTTAGCTTATGGAATATCGATATGAAAGATAGAGTTTGTTTCTCCACCCCCAGCCCTACCCATGGATAGGCAAATTATGAAACCCTCGCACCAGAAAAAGTTTATGCCGAGAGCCCAGCAAGAGCACAGCCTGTTTTTCTTGGTCTGTTTAAGGCTGCTGAGATTGGATTAGGTCGCTAGGCGATTGGGTTTTCTCTCGTTTAACTGCCTGGAGCTTGAGTGTTATTGTGATATTTGGCTGAGCTGGTGCCAAAGTGCAAGAGACACTGATAGCGATGAGTCATTAGCTGAAGCGCAGCCAGCACACCCAGGGCCCTTTCATTTCATGGTCTCTTTGGGTCTTTGGGTGAGCACTGCCATGGTGCGGGGAGGCCTTGGTAAAGGCTGATCTGACTGTCTTCAAACATGGGAAAAGGGGAGTCTAAGCCCTCTGGGGTGGAATCGCAGTTAAGATGGCAAAACAAGAAAGCATCACAGATTACCCCCTGGAATGGAGGAGTGGTGAGGTTTGACATGCCCAAGGCCTGCTTCTTGAAACACTTTGACCCCAAACTGTGCTTAATGACTTCTGACTAGGATGTCAGGTACTCGATCGGTATTTGGTACTGTGTCCTTAGGGAGGTAGCTGGGTAAGTTACGGATACAGGGTATGGGTAAAGTTAGAAGTGCTTCGGTGGACTTGTTGTCTAGCCCTTTCTATGATAAATGTGGATATTTGAGCCAGCAGCTGGGAAGTGGCTTGTCTGTTCCAGAGCTGGGGCTATCTTTCTCTTCTCCTGATGCTAGTTCAGGGTCCAGCCTAGATCAAATAGCCTAGAAACTCAGGCTCTTGAGCGTAGTGGTGACCAGAGGAGGTTCTCACCGCTGGCTCCTATCTTCTGCGGTGGAGGGAGTGGATTTAAAATGTTCACCCTTCACATATTTGTCAGCAGCACTACCTTCAAACTAAAGGTGACACCTGACATAACGAACACGGGCCCTGCATCCTCACTTCATCCACGAGCAAAACAAACCACACCCTCTTTAGTTCATCCACAGTCACTCAGACCCTGTCTGAGGTGAGGTGCAGGGAAACGGAAGATCATGCTATGCGCTGGATGTTGTCTGGATCCCAGGGGAGCCCTATTGCTCTTGTCAGTGGCCAATGTGCTCATTGGTTGAGAGGCCAACTTCCCTATACACCCCATTCGTCCACTGCCCCCAGACCTTGGAAGCCAGTGACCTTTGAGGCACCTAAACTGTTTTGCCCGTTCTAGGGCCTGTGATGCAGCATAGTGGTCTAACTTAGCATCATGTGCTGACATTTTCTTCTTGTCTTTTCATGGCTTGATGTTGCATTTAATGCTGAATAATAATAATACAAATATTCCATTCTCCAACTGCACCCTGCGTATGAGAATTTGTAGAAATCAAATCGGCTTCTGTTAACAGAACTTGTCTGTTTTACTTAGCACTTAATACTGGCACCATTCTTTACCATTAGATCTAGTATTTTTTCTCAGTTTTAATTGGCTCATTTCAGTAGCCCCATGAAACAGGTAAGACTATCATGACTAAAAGATGAGAGAACAAGAAGATTAAAATGATGGTGTCTTTCTGTCTGTTTGCCTCCATGTCTCTAACCGTCCCCTTGTGGATAGGTGTGTGCTTTTGTCTGTCTTTCTGACTTATACTCTCATCCTCTTTCAGACCTCCCTTCTTCTATCTCTTTCTTTTGTTTTTTCTTTTTATCGTTGAATGCATATTTGCTCTCTGACTAGTTGAAAAGAACTACCTTTTGTCAATTCATGAAGCTGGTCTCACTCCTTTGTACTAGCGTGGCGGTTAACGGTCAAGCAAACTGACTGCGGTGCATAGATAGAGACAGAAAACTTCTCAATGTCAAAACCAGGAACCTGAAGTGGGAGACCAGCCTCTGACCTCCCATCAAAATGCAACAGCACTTTGACGTTCTACTGCACTAGAGAATGAATATGTATGGCACAGGCATTCAATAAATGTTTGTTGAATTGAATGCAGTAAAAATGATAAAAGTGACATTACCAAATACATTTTTAAAAACTTCATTACATGTGCTGCAAGGTGTTTTTGACATTTTGTCTACAGCTCCAGCTGCAGGCCCAGTGCCCGGCTCCTCTGATGGAGTTCCTTACACGGCCATGTTATGAATCACCAGCTGCAGCGTTAGGATCTGAGCTTGCCTTTGGTTATTTGATTCTAACGAGGAAGATGAGCTCACTTTACAACAGCCACTGGAATGTGCCTGTTAGTTACCATACACATCTCATGAAACCTTTAACAGTCACATAAAGTGGAATCTTCTTTCTCATTGCATCTTGTAACAGATGAGAAAAGTGAGACTCAAATACAGAAGATGCCTTGATTTTGTACCTTGTAAGTAGTAGGATAGAAATGTGAACCCATATTTATCAAAACTTATAAACCAGGTAGGTATGACTTTCTACTCTTTTCTGTACATATGTGAAATCATATGTCATGGGAATTGGTGGCTTGTCGTGTGTGTGTGTGTGTGTGTGTGTGTGTGTGTTCCTGTTTGTACAAGTGTACACTCACGTGTGTACATGTGTATATAGGACGCTAGATGACAACTTTCAGTGCCATTCACTTTTCTTGAGTGTATGTGATGGGGTATTGTAGGAGGTTTTTCCTCCCTGCCCTAAGCTCCTGGAATAATGACTCATGAGACTCTATTATATTACAAATTACAATTATTATATTAAAAATACCAAGGCCGTATAGCCTCTGAGTAGCTCAACTACTTCAACTAACCCATTTATTCTAATCCTCATTCTGCCGTGTGGCTGGTTACCTGAGCTCAGGACCTGTGCATCCTTCCTCCTCACATCTTGCCGCCTGAATCTTGTGCGCCTGGTTTCCTCCTAGAATCCCTTCTGTCTGCTGGATGTCCCACCTACTTCCTGCCTCAGCCGTAGGCCATAGGTCTCTTTAATTGACAGGTGTTACATCCATACAATACACAAGAGATGCCTTCTACAGTGGGGTTTCTCGTTGGTCTAGAGCTTATGGAGCTGCTAGCACTGGAATTGCCAATGTAGTCAGTGCCTTAAAAAATTTATTTTCTTTACATCAATTTTAGTGCTTGAACACAGGTCCTCCTGTTTGCAAGTTAAACATTTTTTTTTAACCAACTGGGCCATACCCTGAGTCCTTATTTTTCATTTGGTTATCCGTACTAGATACCCTCGAATATTTTAACTTAGGCTCTGTTTTCAGTCATAAAACATTAACCATATTTTCAGAATCTTGAGTAGACCTGGGAATAAGGGACAGTGTAGTGATCAGCACTATACAAGGCACTTACAGTACCTCCTTTAAGGCTAGGAAACACTGTGGAAATGGTATATGTAAAAATGTGATAATGGTATGAAAGAGCTGTGAAATATCATGCCCTAGCCTTGACGTCATGGTTGCCATCGGTAACTCCCAGTGGCTGCTGTAACCTGTCCTGGACCTTCACAAGACAAACCTTGTCAACAGTCATGGCTCAGAAGGCACTCGCAGCGCCCCACGTCTTGCTGCTGAGCTATTGATAGATTGATAGCTATTGATAGATTCTAACAGACGCGAGTCATCATCTTCAGTTAGGTATCCACTGCTGAGCTCTGCGGATAGCTCCAAACCTATGGGCACACAGAGGGCCCTGGTTAAATGCAGTGCGTGACAAAATAAAATGAACAGTTGTGAACGTGAGAAGGAGATTTGTATAAATGAGAGGGTGGGGCGGGCAGACACGGATAGAGTTGGGGGTGAGACCAGTCAGAAGAAGTTACATACATGTGTGTAATTGTCAACAAAGAAATTTTATTAATAAAAAGCTCAAAACATTTGGCACGAAGCTTTAAGTTACCGTGCTCTGGCTTTTAGGTTGAAGCCACCCAAATAGATCGGATGTCATCAGAGGATGCGTGAGTCCAACTTCTATACCCCCCCTTTCCAGGTTCATTTGACAACCTTGCCCTGCAGCAGATACCCCTGAGGTCTACATACTCACAATGTGCCCCCCGAGTTCTCTTGATTTTCAAAACCTGACAACTTCCTGTAAATATGAGCAGATATTTCCTCACATGCTGTGCTGTCAACACCCTGTAGTTCTGAAGTGACAACAGCGTAAGAGATGGCTGTGTACACTACAGCACTCACCCAGTGGGCTCATAAGCTAAATTATGCCATCACGACCTAAACGTAGAAGACAATTTCATGATGAAAAGTAATGATACATACAATATGAGCATGTTTCTTCTGAGGGGGGAAAATACAACATGCAGATTTGTGATGTTTCATTTACTTCTCAACGGAATCCATTTGGCTCTTCTGTCAACTGTGAGCTCTGAGTGGCTGGACCGCTTTGGTGGTATACTAAGCCTTGTGCAGCTAGGTGGAGTACCTAGCGTAGACATAGAGCGTGTGCTCAGGGTATTTGCTAAATATGTGCATGAGGAACAATGTAACTGGATTTTCTTCCTGACATGTCAACGTGTCGACAAAGGTATCTTTGTGTCTAGCTGTTCCTGGTCTCTTCCCTTCTAAATGCCTCCTGCCAGGATCTGGCCTCTCTGGCCCCTTGCACACACTAGGCTTGCCTATTGGCCCTTTGTACCCAGTTGGGCCTGCCTTTCTCCTTCATCTTAGTTCCGGTACTTTCATAATGACTCAAGCCATGCCCTAGTCTCCCTGCAGGGGCTGGGGTGGGGGTGTGGTCAACACTGTGTTACTCTGGGGAACCAACCTGGACTTCCTAGTGGGAGATATCTGTGGAGAATGGTGTAACAAAAGCAGGCACTATGATGGGAAGGATGGAGGAGGTGATGGCTCCCAGCAGATTCGCTTTTTCTGGGCAAACCATATTCTTGGCAGGTACTTCTTTCACCTGCCGGCTGTGTTATGGAGTCCCTGGCTTGTAGATTCTTTTCCTAAACCAGTATAAGAATGGATAACGCTGTGATCGATGGTGCTTTGCTGAGCGTGGAGCCTCAGGGGGCTCCTGCTGCCCACTGTCCAGAGCTCTTGCTTCTAGTTCTGTGATGGAAGCTGGGAATTATCACCTTTTTAGGTCCCTTGCTGCATCACCAGATACACAGAGCTCGGGGCAATCAGGCATTTAGACCCTGACTGTTTGTTTTGTAAAGAAAAATTTTAAAACCAGCCCCACCTGTAGCACCCACTCCCGATACAGTCTATGGTTGTTGCATAGAGAACGTGCATTTTTCAAAAGTAGTTTGCATTTATTGGTACATAAGGAAAAATACAAATACACCATGCCACCCGTAATTACACCATGCAAAGATACGCAGCTCTCACATTTTAATAAGTCGCCTTCTAGTCTAGGTGCCGTACATTTATCTCTAGCTAAGAGCCTATGTATTGCAACTACCTTGGGTGAAACTTTCTTTTTTTAATTCCCTGCTTTCTTTTACTTAGCATATTGTAAAACATTTCTGCAACAGTACAGTTTTATAATTTTGTCTTAAAGGATATTACGTTTTAAGGATACCCACATTCCATTCAATGTATTGACAACCTGCACACGCTTAGCTCTTTTTCATCGTCAGTGTTACTGAGAAGCAGCACTGAGACTGAGTCTTCGTGCACATTCATACATATTTTCCTGAGACGTTTCTAGAATCTAGGTCAGTAATTCAATTGAAGAGACTTTCAGAACATAAGCTATTGACACTTTAGGAACGTAAACGAGGGATTACATTTCATGCTCTGTAATGCGTAGACGACTTCAAACCCTGGCTCCTTTCTTTGTAGTATTAATGCTGTGATTTCAGCATTTCTTCCACATCTTGTCATTAACAAAAAGAAGATATCAAACGAGATAAGATCCCCCCCCCCCCCCGTTCTACAAATGCTTGCAGCTAACACTATATAAAGCGTTATGTTAGACACTGGGTGTCAGGAGGAGGGATTTGAGTGTGTACAAGCCACCTTCAAGTCACAAATGTTGATTTCTTTTATTTACCCAACACAGGAAGCACCACCCATTATTAAACAATTCGAGAGTTTTTTTTTTTAAACTTCTTCCTCTGTTTTTATCGCTTTATGCTTTAAAATATTAGTTACTTTGTTAAATTTAAAACACACTGTCAAGATGTGAACAAGGGTAATTTGGAATGCACATGACTTACATTTTCAAAAAAAAAGACACATGCTTATTTTACCAAATTAGAAAAATCAGAAAAGTATAAAGAAGAAAATAAATGACTCATAACCAGACCATTCAAAGACAATTACTGTTAATTGGTCTGTTTCCTTCCAGGCATTTTCTTTGTATATTTTTCGCAAAACTGAGATCATAGTACATATGCAATTTCCCAAGCATATAATGTAAACATTTCTCTATGTTATCAAAATGTCTTTGAAAACATTATCTCTAATGGTTCCATAATATGCCATTATGGAAATGAATTAAATATATAAAATACGATGATTAATAGAGAAAGCTCCAGAGTAAAGCCTCAAGGACTCTGATTCGAATGCTGCTGTTGGCTGCCTTCTGTCTCAGACAAGGTACCCAACATTTCTGCAGCTCAGTTTTCTTATGTGCAGATAGGGATAAGGATGGTTTTAGACCATAGGAGTTCCTAAGCAATGCATGAGACAATGCAAGTAAAGCTTAATTGTGAGCATAGTTCATAACGAGCGTGAAATAAACTACTTCTGCTTTTTGGTAGGCTTTGTTTCCAACTAAGGAACATTACTTAAAAATTACTGAAGACTGTAATTGCTCACAAATATGTGTTTATCGTCAGACTAACTTTAGGAGAGAATCAGAGTCATAAATATGAACAGCCATAACGTATTGCCTATAGCTTGCGAATGCGTCTGTGCGTATCGCAGTACAATGCAATACTGTTACTCTAAACAGAGAAGAGGTTAGGTCCACATCAGGGTCCCTTCCATGGCTTTCTTACCTCTTGCTACCTCCTCTTCAGCCATGCTCATCTCTCTGCCCCAAAAGACACATGAACATCATAATTTCTGGGTCACTTCTTTTACCATCATATTTTTGTATATGCAAAATGAAGACCTCAGCAGAGGAATGTGACAGTTAAGTAAAATGATCTATATATATACAAATTTGTATATGGGAAGCCCTTGCTGTTAACTGTTAGTAAAATAATAATTATGCTCCTACTAGGGATATAGAAAAGGATCAGTCTCACTGGTCCTCATTATTGTCAAGAATAAATATGGTTCAATTTATATTTATTTAAGGTAAATTTCTTTTTATAATCTCATAAAAGGAAAATACTTTGGCATTTTCATGTGTTGTTTGGGGGATATTTCTGGAGTCGAACATGTGCCAAACATTTGCTATTTCTTTATAGTTTTGTGTGTGTAAGAGAGATGGGGGTAGGGGATGCAGGGGGAGAAAATGAGGAATAAGAGAGACTGAGATCTGTTAGCCTGTGTCCTGTTCCGCCTGGACTTGTTTTGCCTCCCCATGGTCGCTGTGTGTTTCTCGGGCTTCCCTGACATCTGGGTTGTTTACCCATCTGAGAACTTTGCTGGAAAGCATTATTAAACCTACGGGTCTGTTGGTCCTCAAACTCATCTCTTTTTGTAAATTATAAAATCCTTAAGAACATTGGCCATTCCCTTACCTCCGGTACAACAAGCCATCTCCAGAAGGGCCCAGGCCTTCTCTGTGTCATGGGATCCTCTACAGAGCCTCTCATCTAGGCTGAGAAACCTCATCAGTTAAGTCATCAACCAGTAAATCACGAGCACGTGTAGAAAGAGGCTGTACCATGGCCTTGTGTTGGTTCTGTGCTCTTGTCCCTTGTTTGTTCTCATGCTCCTTAACTGGGCCCCTGACTTGTTTTTCTATGCACGAGTTCTACCCTTAACAATCTGTTCATGCCTATGGGCTCCTAGGATGACAGTCTCCCTGCCATTCTTCTTCCTTGGGGGCATCACAACTCCAGTCGGGAATGTCTGCTGTTGCCCTCCCCCCGCCCTAATACCAACCAATGATGTGCCAGGATCTGAAGGCCACAGACTAATAGGCCCAAGCTTCCATTTTCACCATTTCTGAGACAGCCTGCCAATCTTTCCAGGTACTGATTTATCCAGGGGACTTGTGCATCCCTCTGTGTATCTGGATGCCAGATTTTCATGAGCAACCTGCAGAGTAAACTTTTCCCTCCTAGAGAGCACATTTCTTCTTCTTGAAATTTCAGAACTCAAACTACTTAACAACCAGCCCATGATTTTGTCCAACACTTCCTTCACTTGCTATAGCAATAATGATAAATGATAATAATACGGATAATGCCTCCTGAATATTTACTCTATGGAAGTCATTGTGCTAAGTGCCTCTTAATCACTTTCTAATGACATCATCAAGATGTGCAGAGAAAGTCAGCTGTATTATTTGTTTCCACGTCATTAGTCAGGATGGCTAAGCTCAAAGAAGTTGAGTAGCTGACTTGAGGCACTAGGAAATGGTAGAGCTCTGAGTTGAGTTCAGGTCAGCCTGGTATCTAAGTTCATGAACTCAACCATAACTAGATAGAGATTTATCTGGAATTTCCCAATGTCGTGGTCCCTCCTAGGTGTTCTCCATGATACAGCCTGTAATTGCTATGCAGATTATGAAGAAAATGGTTGGTTTTCTCTTATTCAGGGCTGTCTTGCAGGGTGAGAGCCTCACGGGCCTATTATGAGACTCTCTATTTAGTGTCTGCCCCTCCTACTTGCTTTCTAAGCAAGTTTCCTTTTCCTCGCTCACTAGCTTCCTCCCTGCCCTCCCCGGAAGGCACTTCACACTCTAGTGTCTTTTATCCTTTATGTTGAATGTGCTCATGAACATCTGTTCTTTAAGGTCAAGAACTCAGTGTCTTCATCTGTAGACCCTGCCTCTCTTAAAGTCCCCACCTCTTCATAGAACTGTGTGGATGGGCATTAACTTCACCCCATGAATTTGGAGGGGAAACACAAATATCAAGTCCTTAGCATTGTAGCAACGAGCAATCCATAACTATGCCTTCCTCAATTGTTTCTCACTTCAAGGGAGTTGAAGTTAGTATGAATGTGACTGTCACTGACCTCCAGCCATAGTGTTGAACAGTCCTCCATGTGTGGACAGTGAAGGAGCCATGGCTGAAAGTCAGGAACGTCCAACAGTTCTCGCCTTCCCTGCCTGTTTCAGAATATGTGACCTCGGCAGAGGTGGAAAAGCAGATTCCGTGTCTGACTTTAGTCCCTTTTCAGAGTTTAACTGCACTAGGTTCTCAGCAGTGGCAGATTTAATGGTTACAGTTTGACTATTTGCAAGCAAACCCAAATTACACGAAATGTAATAAATTGTCATTTTGCTGAGATAGGACTTTGAAAATGCCATGCTGTTAGGTGAGGTGTGGTTGCAAGTCACTTAGGTGGTGAGAGATTTGTTGTTTTCTGCCTATTATGATAATGTGTTTTATGGAGGTGATGATATGCTACAGTGGGATTCATGAACGTGGGGATTTGAGAAGTGTCTGGATTCATTCTGAACAAATACCAAGGGTTACCCAGTGTGCATGGTGGCCAGCAAAGTGCAGCTTCCGCTGTGGTCCTGCTGCAGAACCTAAGCAATAAGCATTGAGATGACTTCACTCTCCTACAACAGCTCTGCAGGTTGGTGACAGCAGCACCCCTAGGAACCCAAAGCATTTCTTCTGCACAGAAGGAAGCAATAGAACCAACAGTGTCCAATTAGCTCATGCTTTATTCACCTGCTCCAAATACATTTACTGCATACTCATAACTGCTTCTTTTGGACTAGACTGCTATTATCCTGAAAAAGAAAGAAATCTTGGGTTTGCATCTAGAGATACTGTAGGATTTAAGGAAATATTCTCATTTTCCATCCAGACTTTTAATACTGCATATACCCTCTGACAGCATGATCTACCTAGATCTAATATAATCATTTATTCAGCAGGCTGGAGGGTTAGATTCTTTTATACCTGGTGTCAGCAGTCATGGTGTGTGATGCTGCCAAGACTCTCCAATGACAGCAAGACCCGAGAAGTCTCAGGGAAAGAGAGTGCTACTTGTGGACAAGGATTCCATTATCTCAGAAGCCACTCCTGAAAGCAATTTCTCAAAGTTTATTGTCTTAGTTAGGGCATCTATTGCTGTGAAGGGACACCATCACCACTGCAACTCTTATAAAAGAAAACATTTCACTGAGGCTGGTTTACAGTTCAGAGGCTCAGTCCTGTCACCATGGCGAGAAGCACGGCGGCATTCAAACAGATATGGTGCTGGAGAGGTAGAGAGAACTCTACATCCAGATCTGCGGGCAGCAGGAAGAGAGAATGACACTGGTCTTGGCTTGAGCTTCTGAAACCTCAAAACACGCTCTAAGAATATTCTGTGGTGAGCATTTCTATTGTTTGCAGATGTTATTGGAAAAGATGCAGAGGGATGGAGGACTATCACTTCTCTCTAGTTACTGATCCCAAGCAGTGTTTCAGTGTCACACCTGAGCTTCAGCTGCCAATAGGGATACAATAACTCTCAAGTATTAAGTCCCCAGTCCTCAAGGAGGCTGAGCCAGCCATACCAAGAGTGTTGAAAGTCCTTGGGCCAATCATTTCATTGTGTGCATTCTCTTCTGTCTGCCCTAGTGAGATGTAAGAGCATTATCACTTTTTTTTTTGAAAGAAAATAAAGAGGGCTACACAGTACTTGACTAAGCTGCAACAATAGTTCTTCTTCTTCTTCTTCTTCTTCTTCTTCTTCTTCTTCTTCTTCTTCTTCTTCTTCTTCTTCTTCTTCTTCTTCTTCTTCTGCTGCTGCTGCTGCTGCTGCTGCTTTTTTCTCATTCTCCTCCTCCCCTTCCTCCTCCTCCTTCTCCTCCTCCTCTTCTTCTTCTTCTCATCCTCCTCCTCCTCCTTCTCCTCCTCCTTTTCCTCTTCCCCCCTCCTTCTTCTGTAAGTGGGAATGCATTTTCATGTCTAGTAAAGCTTTTATGTAGACCAATGGTTTGAATGCAGGGTCTCTGAGAGAGAGCTTCTCTGTGCATTTGAGGAGCAAGGAGCTGACTACCTACACAAGACTCCATCTCTAGTTCACTCCCATTGGTTGTTCCTTGGAGAATGAGATGGAGTCCCATTGTTCCATTCCTCTCAAGTCCTAAAATCAATATGCTATGCCTACTATTTAGGCTGAAGAACCAGCATTCATATTTTCTAGTCTTTTCTTAAGAATTCTGAAAGCTACCCATCAGAGCAGAGGGTACCAACTCCTCTGCCTACTTGTTCTGGGGAGGCACACCACAGGGCATCTGCTTCGTCCTGCATACACATCCGAGTACCCTTCCTGCTAAGGGCTGGCCTTGCTGTTCTAGAAACTTTAATATCAGTCCCTTGCTGGAGGCTGAGAAGACTTTAGATTTCTATGGCTTTAGCATCTGAGTCAGGGTGTAAGCTGGCTGCTGCTGCTCCCCTAGGCGGTCACAAAAGGTGACTTCTACTCTCAACACTGTAGACAGACCTAACAGTTGGAAAGAACTTCTCATATACTTCCCAGCCAAATGCTGCATTGTGAGTGAGTGAAAACCAAGTTGTGAAACAATACATTGTAAAATATTAACATCAAGCTGTCTGGATGCCAGAGATGTGGATGACATTTACTTTCTACTTTAGACCTTCCTAGTGTTTTTTTTTTTTTTTTCTTCAGACTTTCTATAGAAAAGCTGAAAGTATATTTTAAATTACATTTCTAAAAGATGCACTCAAGATGTACTGCATGAAGCCAAATGACTGTTCCGACATTCCTTCACACTAGCTGGCTTCAAATCACTGCCTCTAGGTGCAGAGCCAGGAGCTTGGAAGGGGGGTGTGAACCAGGAGGGAAAAGGGAGGAGGCTTCAACGTGGGCCATTGAATTTCCTCTCTTCAGACATTGCTCCGACAGCTAATTCCAGGCCGCTCATCTGTATGGTGGCAGCATGACTTTCATGTTTTCCCCAAGGTATTTTATGGCTTTTTTACAGTGGTGCTGTGAGTAACTTCCAAACAGTGAAAAAAAAAATCTCAGCTCATTTCTCTTGTCTCTTCACTTCCCTTTGCTTCTCTGTGTTAGGCCCGTCCCCCATGCTAGTCCCCTCATCTACTGTCTCTCCTTTCATCTTCTCCCCTCACCTTTTCATTCTCACTTTCTTGTCACTTGCCTTTCGTCTCCCTTCCTAATCCTCAACGGGAAATAAACCTCTCTCTTGTCCAAGTCAGGCTCTGACACTGTGAGCCCACACTATGAAGAGGAAAGTCTGCAGAAGGGTTTACTATTGGGAGCTAAGTGGCTCCAAGCTCCAGGGAAAGCTTCAACCCTTCACTTTCCCAGAGGGAAATTCAGATTTCAGAGATAAGTACAACACAGGATCTGGTCCCTGGATTGCAGGTGCCCTTCCTGTAAGAAACTCGGTAATTAATCGTACCAAACAGAGAGCACTCTGGAAGGGTGGCTGAAAAGACAGATGAGTTTTGCCAAGTGCTGCCTTTCCTAGCTGACCTGTCATTCTCCTCAGGAGAATGCTACAGGCACCCATAGCCTAGTCAATGTCTTCCTGTTGTGTTTAATTCAAGACAGTTAACACAATCCCCAAAGAGTTCTGGGCTTGACAGCGGTATGACACCTTAAGGAATGGCATAGATGTGACGGACTGAGAGAGACATGGGTTTGAATAGACCCCAGCCTTCTGCAGCCTTCAACAATAACCTAGTCTCTTGAACTACCTCACCCTAGTCACCTGCGTTAGTCTCCATCTGAAGCATCGGCTTCTTGGATGTCTTCTCCTGGCATCCCTAATTAGGCTGAACCTCCCCTTTCTGCATCCAAAGAGCTGTGCATCCTCTCCTTCACAGTGGGGCAAGGCTTTGCAGAAGTATGAGTATCTGTCTTTCCTGTGCTGCTTAATGCATCAACCCGTCACTGCCAGCCACTGCTCTCCACATCCTGGGCTCCTCAGTCTAAAGCTCCAAGAGGGTCATGATGACTTCTGTTGTCAACTTCACAGGACCGATAATGTCTAAGGAAGGGTCATCTGGGGACATATAGACTAGCATGATCGGGGTCGGAAGACCCATCATGAATGTCAGCAGAGCCATTTCATGGGCTAAAATCCTAGACTGATAAAAAGGAGAGAGGGAAGTGAGCACCAGTGTCCATCAGTCTCTGGTCCCTAACAATGGACAGAGTGCGGTCTCCTCCCTCGAGCTCTTGATGCTGTCACTTCCACATCATGACCACTGTCCCCTGGAACTATGAAGCAAACTAAAGCCATTCTCTCTGAATTTCTTCGGTCAGGACATTTTCTCACAGCAGTAGAATAGTAACCAAAACAAGAATGGTATTTGCTTCTGCTCACCAAGGCAGCTTAGCTTTCAGGAACATGGCTAGATACTGAAGCGATGTTCACAACCTGATAACTGAATGAGTAAATCTCAGCAGTAAGTGTTTTGGTTCCCAAGCCTTGGCATGTTACAGTCTCTTGGAATCTCAGTTCCCTCTTTGTTAAATGGGAATAATGAGATCCCATTTATTGAAGGATACTTCAGAGGGGCCTGGCATGGGCACAGTATGTGCCAACTACAACACACACACACACACACACACACACACACACACACACATTTTGCTTCTTGCTTACATTTGCTTGGTTTGGGGGGTTTGGGGTTATTTGTTTGCTTGTTTGTTTTGTATTTGATGTTGTTTTTCCACTCTGGAGCATTGAGGGAAGCATTGAAAGTTTTAACTCTTAGAAACACATGTGTCCCTGTTTCTTTCTCTTCCTGTTTTCCACTCTACTTCCTTGCTTAGGGAGGCACAAAATGGAGAAACAGAGGAAAAAGAGATCAGGTTTCTGTTTCCTTGCGTGTGAGATGACCTTGGGTAAAGTAGGTCCCTCCCTGTGTTTCAGCTTCCTTGTACATGTGATGGGAAGACAAAGACAAATGGCCTTTATGGTCCCTCCCAACTCTCACTCCGAAGCTCTGCCATAGGGGTCAAGGGTACCAGTGGCCACTGCTGTTCACAGGACAAGATGAATGGAAGCAAGAGGGTGATGTGGTATCAGCGAAGGGCAAAGCAAATTAGGCTGTTGGCCTATCTGTTTTAATCCCAGCCGAGTTTATTTTAGTAATACAGGTGAAGACTGTTTGAAAATGTATCATCGTGACAGTGCCCCCTTAGTAACAGCAGGAGGATTCCTGGTGTACGTTTGTTCAAAAGTGCCTGAGGGCTTTGTGTGTACTGTCTCATTAATTCTCAGAGCATCTGTAAAGTAGGATGGGAAATCACGATGGGTTCTCTTTTATGTGCAGAGAGACAAAGCTTCAAAAAAGGTTAAGTAGCTCCACAAGGTCATGCAGGAGCATTCTTACTCTCAGAAACCTGGGCTCTATCTAGCACACCCATCTGTGAGAGCCTGGCTTCTGCTCTCTGGATGGTGGGTACGTGGCCCCATGAACACTCCTTTTCCCTGAACTGAGATGAGTGCTAAATACATGGGAAATGGCAGAAAGGCCTTGGAAGTTCTTATAAAATGTTCTGTGCCTTTCCCATCCCTTACCCCAAGAATCCTCCTGGACCAGCCAAAGCCCCATCTCAAGAGCTCAGGGGCCATCAAACTCTATGGTAGTTGCCATGGAAACAGTGCTGTGTGAGCCTGAGGCTATGGAGAGCCAGCTGCCATGAGTGAAGGTGTGTGTTTCTGGGTCACTTTTCTGGCTGACCCTGAGGACGCTGTTTTTGTTTAGGAGAATGCTGGAAGTATATGTGATCTGATCCATCTTCTTCTTTGGTGTTGAATTCAATGTCCCAGTTCTCCAAGGGACTTCTTGCCTTCTCTATGGGTTACATTACAGAGTGGTATTCTGAGCCAGTCCACCAAACCAAGGGTAGTAATTATGTGTTCTGGCCACGTACCTTTTGACTATAAGACCGCGTTGGCCAATCTTCATTGTTAAGTTGACTGAATTTGGACACATCTATGAATGTGCTTCCAGAGAGGTTTAAGTGAGGAAAAGGTCCACCTCATCACCCAATGCGCTTGGGTTTTAGACTTAATAATAAGAGAAAAGCACCTGAGCACCAGCATTCAGCTTTCTCTCTCTTGTTTCTGACTGTTGGCATGCTATGACCAGCCACCTCATGGTCCTAACATTGTGCCTTCCCACTATGATGGAACCTTATGAGCCAAAATAAGCCCTTCTTCCCTTAAGTTGCTCCTGTCAGTTTGTTTTTCTTCCCAGCAATCAGAAGAGCAATACACTGACTTTGTGTATGACAGTTGTGTTTGCTGAGCCCTACTCTTGGTAGCTCTAAAAAGAGGTTAACTAACAGGGTCCTTGTAAGTACCGTATAGTGGGTGGCACTGGAGGGCATGTCATGGTAAATGTACTAGTAGTTGCTCTCTACTTTTCCATGTTGGAGATCCTTTCCCAAATGTGGCCTATGCTCTCCCCAAAGTGTTTGCTGCATGATCTCAGTGGTTGCCCTGGTAACTGTCAAGTGAAGAGCCAATTGTTCTTGAATGGTTTATAGCCTCTTGTCCAACATCCCTGGAGACAGCTGGACTCACAGTGGGTGATTATCCCTGGAACTACTCCCTTGCTCCAAAGGAGAAAGGCCTTTTGTTGGTGGACTTGATTTTTCAGGCTGACCCATCTTTGTGTCACTTTCAGGACATTAATTATTTAGTGCCTGGTAAAGCTCCCTGAGATCACAAGATGAAAGACCCAGTGGCAGTTCAAAGTCTTTCCTTTGATTATTATTCTAGTCAACATATTTTCAGGGGAGAAAATAGGTTTGAGATCACAGTGGAGTGAGTTTCATAAAGAGCAATGTGTAAGCAAGGCACAGAAACAGACCCAGAAACAACATTTAGGATGCCCTGCTAATGGAGGTTCTTGGGATGTGGGCACAAGTGTGGGTGCAGGAGGTATGTGTTTTGAATCAGGTTACCTGGAGAGGTACTCTCTATGGCATGCTTGGACTAGGAAGAATGTTAGTTAGTCTCCTACAGCTACTGACTGAGATCCAGTCTATGGAGGCTTGGTAGTAAGTGAGCATATCAAGAGCAAAAGAAGACAGCTCACAGGTGGGTCAGGAACAGCTTGTTTGGGACAATGAGGTCATTTCTAGTTAAGACAAAATGTCATGGCTTAGGGTTGTCGAAAGAGAGAAAGAGAGAAGTTTTGAAGAGGGCACCAAGTGCAACAGCCTTCCTTATTTGACTTTGGCTGTGAATTGTGAATTACCAGAAGCCTACACAGATGTACTATTTCAGCTGACAAAATAGGTCTATGCCCTGATCTGCCTTTGACCCAGACACTGAGCAGCCTATTCTACATGAGACAAAACAACAGCCTCAATGAGCTTTGTAAGAAAAAAAGGAAAGAAAGAAAAGAAATATGAAATTCAACATACACAACAGATCTAGAAGTTTGGGTTTGTGAGTGAAGTTAATGTACTACCAAAATGCATGATGCTATGCATGCAAGGAAGTTGATACAGTATGCTTGAAGAGTAGCCTAATGCCTGTCCTGGGGGGGGGGTCTTAATGGTCAAGCAGGCAGGGACCAAGTTCACAATTTGTTTGATATAAGATAAATCCAAGGTCTACTGTTTTGATGGGGGTCCAGTTGAGGGAAGATGAGGACCTTAGGGGACATGAATCCAGTTGATCATTTAAAAGAGGATGTCCCAGGTAGTGGCATATGTGTATGGTCCCAAAAATCCAGCCTTGGCTATGTAACAAGATAATGTCTTAAAAAAAATAAAACAAGGAAGGTGAAAGAGAATAGAGAAGAGAGGAGACAGAGACAGAACAGACAGATGCAGAGACAGAGACAGAGAGACAGAGAAACAGAGACAGAGAGACAGAGACAGAGACAGAGACAGAGAGACAGAGAGAGGAAGTGAGATGGCTATAGAGAGGCAGAAATGGGGAGAGATATTCTAGGTATATATTAGATTGGGCAAAAACTTAGAGACTAATAACAGGGTCATAGAACGTATGAAAAGATATGAATGGGCAAAGGGGTGAAAAGGCTGTCTCTTGCTGTAGTAAGACACCATGGCCAAGGCAACTTATAAAAGAAAACCTTTACTGGCACTAATGATTCAGGAGGGTGGGAGTACCTGATCCTCATGATGAAGAGCATGGGAGCAGGCAGGCAGACGTGTACCTGGAGCTGGAGCTGCATCTGTGAGACAGAAAGAGAGACAGAGAAAGAGAGAGACAGACAGACAGACAGACAGACAGACAGACAGACAGAGACAGAGACAGAAAGAGAGAGAGAGAGACAGAGAGAGATAGAGACAGAGACAGAAAGAGAGAGAGAGACAGAGAGAGAGAGAATGTAGTGTGTGCTTTTTAAACCTTAAAGCCTACTCCTCAGGACTCACCTGCTCCAAGGCAACACCTCCTAATCCTTCCCAAACTGTTCCACCAACTAGGACCACACATTCAAATGCACGAGCATAGGGGTTGTCGTTCCCACCCAAACCACCATGAAGGTCAAAAGCGGCCAGAGTGTTAGGTGTCAGCCATACATGCTTCAGCCATTTGTGAATAAAGGCTTCACTGGGCTTATGTACAAGATTCCCTTTCTGGCGTATCTCTCTCTACCCTTTGGTAGTAGTCAATTTGGGAAATTAACTCTCTGAGAGCAGGGGCTGCCACAGCGGTGACTTTCTTTGTCTTCTGTGGTGTTCTTTAATGCTGAGCCGTGAAAGGAGGGCTGCCTTTCCGAGGCTGACAGATGTGCCTCACCACTGAATGAACTCCACCGTTATGAGTGGGATCTCTTAGGATGCAGGGAAAGGCAGGAAGCATGTGTTGGAGCTGACTTCCAATGGGCCTGGAGAGGATTATGAGAGCAATTTTTGCTTCAGGACTTGTACTCCAAAGAAAGAGCGTACATGTTTCTGGCAGGATGGGAGTGGAACTTAGAGAAAGGTGAGCCAGAGCAGAGGCTGTTTCGTTCCACTCAGATTCCACCCCTGACACTAATAGCTCTTCCCTGAATGAGCCAGCTGGAGGAAAAACGGGAGAGCACAGAGTATAGAAAACCAAATATGCATCAACCAGAGGGGTCATTAGCAAGAAGCTAGTTCAGCCCCCTCATTTTCCAGTCCAGAAAAGGTGTGGGGAGGTCTGGGTCTTTAGAATTAAGAGTACATCTGCTAACTCCCTCTTTTCCTTTCTCTGAAAAAAATCACATCTCTGCTTTTTTAGACTGAATTCGCTGCCTGTCGCAAAACTCCATCATCACTGGAGATAATAGGCAAGTGGCGTCACCAAGAATATTCCTCCCGGTGAACAGGTGTGGGCCCAGCTCAGAAAATACCAGCCATGTCCCCTCGCTGCCCATCCCCACACAAGGCCTGCACTGTGCTTTTCAGAACTCTGCTTGCTTACTACTGTTTGACATCTGGATGGCTGTTTATTTGGCCACATTAGGCTTTGCCTTGTGTGACACAAAATCATTGTAAAATAATGCATTATTAAGTGTGTTTTCAGATGAGGGTAGGGGGGAATAACTGGCAAGCTGTCAGTGATTGTTTTCTTGTTGGAAGGAAAATAAATAAGTAAAATGTGTACCAGGATAGCAGCAGTAGTACTCCAAGGATTGTCTCAAATAGAGGTGCTTGTTACATTTTATTGATGTAGGTTTTTAAAAAACAAGGTTCAGAGTGAACCTAGGGCACTCACGTAAATAACCAGCACATGTGCGTAGCTTGTTATACTTCTATGGACACAAATATGATAAACCCACCATATTATGTACATTGGCTTAGATTGATGTCCATACTGCAAGACATGAAAATAAAGATCTCAACTATCGACATAACCGATTGGCTGAACAGTTGGCCATTCAAGATAGCTGACAGTTGGCCAAGTCAACAGTTAGCTAATGAATGACAGAAGTGTGCTCTGGGCAAGCACTTTAATTTTGAGACACTGTATTTATCGATACAGGATCTCCTCGGTACTGGAAAGGACCTGGTTTCCCATTCATCTTGGATTCTACATGGAGACAGAAGCATAAGACTTTATGATGTAAGGGGCTAGAGAGATAGCTCAGTTGGAAAGTGCTACAGTAGTGGGGGGATGGGGAACTGACTTTAGACAATTCTTTTAATGCTTGTGTAAAACCCAAGCATAGTGGTGTTTCCCTGTAATACCAGCTTTGTAGGCTCAGAGATAGGCATATCTCATGGTCTTGCTAGCCAGGTAGCCTAGTAAATTGGTGAGCTTAAAGTTCAACAAAGAGAACTTGTCTCAAATAACAAAGCAACAAGTTAACTGAAATATCATTGGCTTCCAGACACACGAGTACATGTGATCAAGCAAAGGTGGGCATGCACTCTCCTACACTCACACACAGGATGGCATGGCTGGTATTTAAATAGTGCACCATTCTCACACATTTTCTCATTTTGCCCTTACAAAACCCTGGGAGATTTTAGAACATGTTTTATTCTTATCACCATTTTCAGAAAATTGATGTTCCTCCAAGTATGTCCTGAGCCTGAAGTTAAATAACTAATCTAAAATGTTTCAAAATTAATACTATTCTCCAGGGCCTTTCTTTCGTTCATTTGACAAGTATTTGTTGAGTCCCTACTATGTGCCAAGTCTGGCAACAGTAATGACTAGTTCCAGAAGTATACAACAAACAAGTCAATAAATATATGTGACATATGTAGAGAAGAGATAATAGAAGACAGGGTGAGGAGGGAAAGGGTCATTTATAAGGAGTGATGTATCCACAGAGTGATCAGGGAAGTGCCTTTCTGAGGAGATAGATACATGGGTAGACAATGGCAAGGAGGGAAAAGGAGTGGCCACCTGTGGCCCATGCAGAGCCCTGGCATGAGAGCGAACCTAATACGTTTGAGGAACAGTAAGGCATCCTATAAGGCTGAGCTCGTGGGGAAAGGAAAATGGTTGGGAATGAAACTGGAGCACGGATTAGGGGTCAGATCATATGGAGTCCTCTGAAGCTAGGCTGTAGAAAGAAACTTCCAGGGGTGAATTGTCAATCTAACTGATGTGTGAAGGACAGATTGCAGGGAAACCAGCTGAGTTTCCACAGACAGCAGGAGTCAGGCTGAGAGGTGATAGGGAGAAAGCAGGCAATTCAAATAGAAGCCTTCGAGAGTTGTGGAAGAACTGACTGATGACAGGAGGTGTGACACTGCTTCCTGGCTTTTGGCCCAAGCAGCTGGGCATTAGTATTAACTTCTGAAATCAGGCTCAGGTACATGGTGTAAAGGGTTTAGATTTGCCCATGTTATGTCTGAGATGCTTATCAGGCAAGAAAATGGACAGGATCTGCCAAGGTGAGCAGATATATTCTATTCTGCTTTTTAGATGAGTGATTGGGCTGGAGATATAAACCTAGTAGTATTGACATAGAGATGGTATTTAAATCTGTGGAAATAAATATGAGATCTTCCTGGGAGTGCATTCAGATGGAGAGAAGACCCATGTTTCTCAACATTAAAAAAAAAAAAAAAAAAAAAAAAAAACTCTCAAAAGGTAATGCAAATATCTCACAGATCTTTTTTACTTTAAACTTGAACTTATTTTCACACCAGGCAAGGAGAAATTCACTGAGTGGTTCCCTAAGGAGGAAAAAAAACATCTGAATTTTTGAAGGCGTGAATGTACATGTGAATAAATGGATGGTTCTAATCGCTGTTAGTTTCTTTAAAATGTCTCTTTATTGGTCAGCAAAGAGTCCTCGGGTCCTGGGATACCCTTGAATTTATGGATCATTCATCACTGCCAGTTGGCCAGAACCACTGTGACATAGTAAAATGCTTAGCTACAAAATTTCCCATGCAGAGGCTAGAAGGAAGTGGGGACCTTTCTTCCTGTTCAGTGTGGACCATCTGGCAAAGAAGAATGAGTGTGACCTACCACCAATGTAGGAAGCAACCAGGGACTGTGTGGCTAAGTGTGATAGGAGACACTCAGGAACTAGAGCAGTGTCAGCGGGGTCAAACACCATGCTGAGGGTTTGTAAAATCAAGACTGGGCTTGGCAGTGACCTTGATGTGGAGAAACAGTACAGTTTTGTTTTGTTTTCTTTTCTTTTTTTTTTAACTGTATTTTAGGGAAGGTGGCATGAAAGATGTAGCGACAAACTCACAGAGATTTGGCTGTAGATGGAAACGGTTGTGTTAGTGGCTGAAGAGTGTAGAGATGCTTTGTGCTTGCTGTGGTTGACATCAGCTTGGTACTTTGTGAAGGGGATAAACCACTGATGCTGGAGCCAGGGGGCTCCATGGCAACAGCAGATTTCTTGAGGAAAAGATATCTTGAGGAGAAGAACATAAGTAGTGGATCCTTCAAGTAGGAGTGATGGCAGCACACTCACGTTCTAGCTCCTAATCATGAGTGCATATATTTCAGTGTCCTCAGTGAGTGAGGAACCAAGGCTGTTGCCTGGAGAGACGAGTGAAACAGAGGATTTGAAATGCTAAGGTTGGAAATAGCCATGGTAGAATGACTTGAATCGGTCAGGGAAGAGAGTGGGATTCCTGGGCAGTCCTGGACACATTCCTGGTGGAACATTTAAAGTAAGATTTACCAGCTTCGCTGTGTATTCCTCCTTCTCCCCTTCTCCACACCACATCCAGCTGCTTCCAAGCTACTATGAAGGAACAAGAGGCAAAGCCATTAACATGGTGAGTGCAGGGATGAATATAAAGAGATGGACCCAGAATCTAAGCTGAGGACAGCACGGGCCAGGTAGTGCACAGGAAAAGAGAGAGGTGTCAAGAGCTTGGGGTCTTTACTCTGTCTTGGTTCCCTGCAGAGCCTAAGGGGGGCTCAGGAAATCATTAGCAGGGGGATGTACAGTGTTCAATCAATAATGCCCCAGTCGAGGTGTGTTTCTTCCCATTTGCGTCCTTAGGCCGTCAATGGTGCTCACCTGGGCACCTGCAAGCTCATCTCCTGCCACCCTCCTTTCTCTTTCCTTTCGATTCTTCTTTCCCTGGAGACCAGGACTCATCCTGTTGTTGCCAGTAGCTTAATTCACACCTTCCCAACTATAAACCTTTGCTCACTGTGTGGCTGCAGGGGCTCTGTCCACTCTGAAGGGTCATGTGTCCAGAGTAGAGGCCAAAAGACACCCAAAGAATCAGCCTGCCTCCATCTTAGGCTTGAAGGCCATCTTATAGATTCATTCTTGTTTATGATGAAATTGCTGCTTCACCAGGACTGGGCTATGCCCCACCTGTAACCTTAGCTATAGGAGAACAGCAGCCACATCTTTGTTTCAAAAAGCTGTTATAGCCATCTTGCAACTTTACTTTTGTTTCAAAAGATTATGACCACCTTGTTATGCTGCTCTTGTAACCCTGCGCATTTGTCTGGCAAAGCTGCCATTTGGAAACCCCCCCTACCCCTAAGCTATAAAAACCCTCATCTTGCCCATGTCCAATGCTGACCTCGTGAACCCAGCCTTATGAGGAGGCAGCCCATATACACGACATTTTAAAACCTTTCTTTAATTGCATGCATTAATTAATTGCTTGCTTTAGTTAATTTGGCCATGATGATTTGGGTTGGTGGTCTTTCTCCTCAAGTCTTTGGGATTAACATTCCCTTCTCTTAATTAAATGTCTTGCTTCTCATTGCATGGTTTTTCTTTATGCTAAAAAGCTCCTTTCCCACCAGGAATGGAGACGGGAATGGGTAGGAACTCTGAAGGGGGGCATGTAGCCCCTTTACCCTGCACTGTTCAGTGAGGGGATTTTAAACCTGAGTGTTCTAAAGTGATGCATACTCTATGAGCTTTGATTAGCGTTTGCTTCTGACCCAATGCCTTTGGCAAGCAAGCTCATATGTGTAGTCTGTGTTCTCCTGGGTATTCACCTTTTCAGGCATGGGAGTGGGGGTGGGGCTGTCTTTTTGCCTGTTCTCTCATTGGCTGGTCCACCAGCTTCATCTGGCTAATCACCATGCTCACCTCCACCAGGGACCATCTATGGCAATGGTTCTCAATCTTCCTAATGCTGTGACCCTTTCATATAGTTCCTCATGTTGTGGTGAACCCTAACTATAAATTTATATTTGTTGTTACTTCAAACTGTACTTTTGCTACTGTTGTGAGTCATAGTGTAAATATCTGTTTTCTGATGGCCTTAGCTGACCCCTGTGAAAGGGTTCTTTGACCCTCACCAATGGGGTTGGGACCCACAGGTTTAGAGCCATTTTTCTAGGGGCTCCTGTGAGCCTATAGTTCTAGAAGCTTCTATACGGGCAGTATAAAACTTCCTGCTTTCTTTCCAGCCGACTCTGACGATGCCCAACCGTTTGTTAACATTCTCGGTGGACTATAACAATGAGTAAAACTCTATCTGTTGAGACAACCTACCCTGATCTCCACGTCTTCTTGTTGGGTCATGATTCAGTCCTCAGCCATCTTGCTTTTGAGTGCTTTCAGAGACTTTTAAAAACCTGAATATATTACCTGGACCTCTTCCAGATAAAAAGTCATCTGCCATTCTCTGCCCACTCATAGAGTCATAAGTGCTTCCTGAAGTCTACCCTGTCCCCTTCTCATCCAGGAAAAAGTAAATAGCATTCTCAAACAGAAAGGTTATGAAAAATGACATCACTTGGAAACATCACTGAGGCTTCATCTTGGGTGCTACGTCAAGACTGATCAAAGTGTGACCTAAATTGGTGACTCAGTTTCAGAGTTGACAGTTTTCACTCACATTCATTCACTGCAGAGGCCTATCTGTCATCTGCCTGGGCTTTTCACACAGTGGCCATGCTTGGCAGTAACCTCTGACCTTGAGCATTATTTATGGAGCCCTAGCAGGCATTGTAAAGAACCAGGGTTGTACTTGGCAACAGTCTGTGGCAGACCCACCCCTGTGAAGTGCTGACCTAAGTTTGGGCATCAGCATCAGGCTGACCTGGTCAGTTGACTCTTCAATGTCCTCCTGCCCACTGTCTTCAGTTAAAAGTTTCTCATCTCCTTAAGTCTCAGTTTCCTTAGCTTCAAACTAAGGAAACCAATGACAGGTTTTTGTAAGAAGGAATTGAAATCATATATTTAAAATATTTAGTGTAGTACTTGGTCTGCATCTGATTAATTCATAGTATTACCTTTAATTCTATTTTCTATTTGTGTGTGTGTGTGTGTGTGTGTGTGTGTGTGTGTGTGCGCGCGTGCGCATGTGTGCGTGCTCCTCTGCATGTGTGTATGGGTACATGTGTAGATGCACATGGAGGCCAGTGGACAACCTCAGTATCTCTCAGTAGCTGTCCACCTTGTTTTTAAAAACAGGATCCTTTACTATTCTGCAACTTGCTGAGGAGGTGAGGCCCTTGGAACCATCTATCTCTGCCTCTCCAGTGTCAGGATTAAAAACCAATGGCTGCATGTGGTAGCTTATGCCTTAAATCATAGCATGCAGTAGGCAAAGGCAGGTAGATTTCTATGAGGCCAACTTGGTCTACATGGCAAGTCCCAGGCCAGCCCGTGCTGCATAGCAGAAACCCTATTTCAAAACAAAACAAAACAAAAGCCAAACCAAAAAACCAAGACAGGCATGTGTCAGCATCTTTCTTTTGTTTTTATGTGGGCTCTGAAGATTGAACTTGGGCCCTTGTGTTTACATAGCAAGAACTGTTTTGAACGAGCTGCCTTCACCGCCTGATTTATATGTTTTGTTTTGGAGACAGTCTTGCTATATCACCTATGCTGGCCCCTTTGCCTCCGCATCCCAAGTGCTGGTATTACATACTGTGCCATCACATACAGTCATATTATTGATTGTTAAAATGCCTAATCCTACCCAATAAATGTCATGTAGCCTTGAGTTCCCTTGTCTGGGTCTTACTGTCTCTTCACAGCCGCACAGATGAGGTAGATGCTCCCCAGAGCTTACCTGCATAGCTTCTGTGCCCTTATCATGCACATCCTCTGAGCCATTTTGTAGAAATGCCACGGGAAGATGCAGTTCCAAATTTACTTCTAATTTCTACAGACCAGAGATGAGAGGAAAGTAAAGATCTCTTTCCTGGGCACTGAAGAGTCAGTGTTTCTCCTTCAGATCTGAGGAAGAAGGCCAGGAGTCATTTCTTTCCAGCTAGAACTGGAGGAGAATGTGGCCCTGTTGTCAGCTTGACCCAAGTGCCTATAGAAAGAGTAAAGGGACGTAGCAACAGATTGCTACGGGCATCCGGGCCAGAGATTTTCAAAGTGCATGACATGGGGTCCATTCTGAAAGGCAAGGAGAGAAGGGGCACTACATTCAAATCCCTACACATGGTCGGCACTCAACTGATTGATCAGTCTTCATCACAGCTGGCTGGAGTGGCAGGTCAGCTAGCTCAGGACAGAGCCTGGTATGGGCTCTGATTTGGAGTCCATCCCTTTCAGTCTCAGCGGCTGAACCTACAAACCAGTGAGAATGATTCCTAGCTCAGAAAGTCACCATGTTAGGACTGCAATGTAACAAACAGGACTAAAGGATGGAGCAGGGGTTTGCACCATGGAAACTGCAGAAGAAACTAGAGCTCCCTTCTATATCGCCCCACCCCCACCCCCTGCATCCCCCAGCCTCACCACACAGCAGATAGCTGCTAAACAGCTAAGTCCCAAGCCCCCCCCCCTTCTTCAACAGAAAAAAGCTTTGCCCACCATAAAATATTAGCAAATAATGATGGATTTCGGAGTTTTCAAGGAAGAACGGTGTATGAGCATGCGGAGTGTGCTCATTTGCTTTGCAGATAGATTGTAATGACTTTTCACCACAAAACCCACTTGAGGTTCTGTTAAATAAAGAACTAATGCCACTTTGCTCTTTTCTCTCAGCCCTTTTTTCCGCTCATGCAAATCAGAAACATTTGTCCTCCGTGGCTCCATAGCCTCTTGGATATGGGGAGCCCATAATGTAGCGGTTTTTTTTTTCTCCTCCCTGAAAA
Organism: Acomys russatus; assembly: GCF_903995435.1. NCBI lineage: Eukaryota > Metazoa > Chordata > Mammalia > Rodentia > Muridae > Acomys > Acomys russatus. Next base: position 21,272,454 of record NC_067137.1, read on the forward strand.
TAAAATAATTGTCAAGTACTCGTAACTTCTGAGTGCAATTTCAACCCTCTCATTGATAAGGCAATAACCCAAGCAAACAACATCAGATGAAGTTACAAGCCTGAGTGTGGGGCATAGAGGAACTATTTGAATGAGATGAATCGATGTTCTCGATAAAGTTGCACAAATTCTTACCACTAGAATAGACTTTGGATAGAGCTATTAGACTGAGCCATTAAGCTGCCTGGCTTCGAGTTCATCTTCCAGAGAGCCTCAGCACAGACTTGCTCACAGTATTCTAACTTCTCAGAGATGGATCCTCTTGATAGTAAATGCACATCACAGTCCTGAGGTCAACTCTATTTGTGCCTCCATCCTCTTTTGCTCAACTTTCTACTGAGCACCCTGAAAGCCTATTGTAAGCGTTCTTTTGGACTGATACAGTGAGGGCTCGAAGTCCCATCCTAAGCACAAGGGTCACTGTTCTTTCCTTTGTTTTTGTGTCCAGGTCACAGTTCCTTGGAGTCACCCTCGGGAATGCCTTCTCCTCCTGATAACTTTGTATGGAATCTGACCTGGACAATGAAAGACTCGTTCCCTTTCCTGTCCCACCGCAGTCGATATGGTGAGTGTATTTTTGACAATTATCTGTGACACACCATCACTGTCTTTTAATTAAGGAAGCTCTGAGTTTCCACTTGTGATTACTAGTGGTCCAGGAATCCTTCAGACCCCTATAGCAAAACACATGTTACTGTACCCCTGACCCCCAAGAGTGCTCAAGTACACCACTAGACCATTCCAGCTAACATGTTTTTGTTGTATGAGGAATACTGGAGGAAGCCAAGGGCTGGATGACACATTCCATCCTTCAACCTTTCTGGTACATGGAATCCTGGTATCCCTTCACTATTCATTAGATGCCATGTTTATTTGTGTTTGATGGTAGCTATCTGGACTTAATGTTCTCACCTTTACCATTTCTATTGACCACAATCTCCAGGAGGGGATTGTTATTAGGAAGGGCACAGGTCTTACAGGGCCCCCTCAGCGACTCCATTATATTTGGCTAACCTCTGTTCTCAAACAGGTTATTGGGCATCATCTCTGTCCATTAGATCATGAAACAACCTCAGAGGTTAAAAGAGCTTGGTCCAGTTCCAGTTTGTACCCATGCAGAAGCTAAGCTGTAACAGTATCTCATAGAGTGGGCCCACTAGCCACAAAGCTGGTATTCTTTGCTTATAGTCCTATTCCCCCCCCCCCAAGAGCCCTCCAACCCCACTTGTGGGCTACTGTCCTGTGGAACCCTGAGGAAGTTATATTGACAAAGTATAAAACTTTATTCTCGGTACCCAAGCTGAAAGCTCACAGTTAGCAGGGGCTCTGCAGTTGGAGCCTCAGGGTTAGAGGAGAGCTGGGATTTTTCAGGGAGCACCTTCATGTCTTCAGCTCTTTGCAGGGTGAGTCCCTTGAGGACCGGTACTATGCTATGTTTTCTTCTCATTTCATCCTTCCCTGGAAGATGCTGCTAAAGGCTTATGTATGATGAATGAATGCAGAAGGCTTCCCGATATAGAATTCTCTCATCAGACCTAATTCAATTAAGTATTTATGAACCCAGGACAGCGCTGAGTTCTAGATGCCCTTCTGGGCATATTTACCTATTCCTGCTTCTCAGTCTCTGCCCTTGGGCCTAACCTATTTAAAGTACACCTAACAGAGATGTTCCACTCTCTGTAGAAAAGCTCCAGCAAGAAGCCTGCCACCCCTCATTTATTACACAGTTAGTCCTGGTTTGTATTAATGGCACCTTTCATTACAAATTGAAAGAAGGAAATGCATAAAAACCCCTCCAGCACTTTAGGATTCTACTTTAAGCAGAGATGCTACTTGCCACTCCTAAGTATCCCCAGAGGGAGGGAAAGCCCAGTAGTTCTTGGGAGAGTCCAGATAAGAATTACACCTTGGTTTTACTTAAACCAGACAATGAATACTGTCTTATGATAAGACCAATAAATAATTGAAAGCTTGTTTGTGTGTGTGTGGTTGATGCTTTGTAACTAGATGTGTAGTATAGCTGGTCTTCTGACAACACTTGATTCTCTCAAAGTCATTCACTATCTTTATAAGATAACTTTTATAAAGTGTAGAATGCCCAAAAGTCTATCTCATGCACATCACAGATAGCAGACTTTGGTTCCTTATGAAAGCCACTGAGGGAGGTTACAGATCAAAGGGGGGAAGCCACTGGAGTTTAAGAAAACTCAACTTATTCACCACTTGCCCTAGGTAAATCTGCTTCCTCTTTCTGAGTCCTACCTTCCTTATCAGTAAACTGGAAGGCTGGGACAACTGGGGCGAAAAATAGTTCAAGATGTTTCCTAAGCTCCCTCTGAAAGTATCCTCATGGCCCAGAACCTCATGATTCCCCTTCATTGCTGATCAGACTCAAGCCATTGGTCACTTAGTGCCCAAATGCTGGACCACGGTGTCACAGTCAGCACCATAGTAAGTGTTGGTTCATGCCAGAAGGATTAGAGGCTCCTCAATGGGTGAAGTACAGCAGTGCTTTCAAAGCCTTTCTATCTTTCTGCCATATTTAATTCTGGAGCACTCGTGGAAACTGTACCATCACCACCCGTACTTCCACATCTACATCTGTGTGGTTAGCTCCGAGCCAAATGCTAGAGCTGATACAATCTCCAAGATCAATAACACTGGACCCTGGCTCCTCAGAGTTCACAGGTCAGATAAATAGTTCTGTAGGCAGCTAAGCCCCTTACCAAAGAGTGACATTGAGGACTCACCCTGAGACCTGTCACAGAGAAAGCTGATGGCAGAATTAGGACCAGACTCCTACCTCCTAAGGGTGTTTTGTGGGGCTCAGTCTACATGTCTATGAATCAAAAAGGCCAGCGGGCTCATAGGTGATAAATCCATTCCTTTCACCTGCCAGGGAAGACATTTTAAGAAATGTTAACAACTTCATTAATTTTAAGTCCTCAAACATGGGCAGAGAAATTTGACTGGAAAATTGCTGCCTGAAGGGGTAGTTCGTCAGATTGGGAGACATCATGGAGTCTTGGCCAGCCTAGAGTGGAACTTCATGTTTAGTTGACTGGCTGAAGGTATATCCTAGTGGGGTGGGTGAGGAGAGCAAGAGCAACATCAACAACCCCACCTCAGTGACATGATTGACAGCCACATACCAATCCTCTCTTGGGCAAGCTGTCCACCCTAGATGGCGAATGGCTTTCCTTTTGCTAGTGCTTTATGGGAAGAGATGAGGTAGAAAGAAGCTAATAAGATTTACTCACCCCAAGCCTGTAATTATCTGCTTGAGGAAAAAGTTTGACCTACCTTGTTGAAGGCACCCAATATTTCTTCTACTTTATGTCAGGGCCTTTTATGTTGTATAAAATATCTTCTCTTCAGTGGCGTTGGGCATCAGATTCCAGCTCTCCCTGGCCTCTGTCTTGAATGACGATAGCCGGCTAATTTCATCACGGGGAGCTGAGAGCTGCACATCCCTTCCCCAGGGCCCTGTAACAGGAGCATAGGGAGAAAGGGTTCCCCATATTTTCTTTTACCATTAGCTGTTATGCCTGTGGACTTAGCTATACGCTTGGCTGAAGGGTTAGGCTCTGAGTAGGCACCCAGATACAAGTGTCTTCCATTGTGTCCTGCTGGATGCTCCAAGAACACAGCTGCCAGGGTTGCCAAACGGAGTCCCGTCACCTTGGGCTGTAGAGTCACAGGGACAGATGGTATTCTTCCTAACTTTAACCCCCTTGTTTTCCCACTTTGGAGCTGAAGAATCAGATTGGTGTTTTGTTTTATTTTATTTTATTATCATTTTGTGTGCACATGTGCGTTTGTGTATGTGCGTGTGTGTGTGTGTGTGTGTGTGTGTGTGTGTGTGTGTGTGTGAGAGAGAGAGAGAGAGAGAGAGAGAGAGAGAGAGAGAGAGAGAGAGAGAGAGAGAGAGAGAGAGGACAAACTGGAGTGTCATACTTACAAACACTGCCCACCTCTTCTGAGACAGGGTGTCTCATTGGTCTGGAGCTCACCAGTTAGACTAGGCTGGTTGGCCAGGAGGTTCCATTAACCCTACTGTTGCCACATTCCTGGCACTGGCATTGGGTACATGAGCTGTATCATGCTGGCATTTTGCTCAGATCTCCATACTTGCAAGGCAAGAATCCTGTGGATGGAACTGTCCCTCCAGGCCCTTTATAAACAGTTTAAGCAGAATGACCAAAGATTCTTTCCCAGATGCTCAGATGACCAAGACGAAATTTATTTGTTTGTTTGTTTTTAATATAGTACTTTACAAGATCTGATCTCAAGATCTTTTCTTATTTAAGTGACATAGAATTATTTTATGTTCCATGTTTACAGAAATGTCAATGGAAAATGAAAGAAGTTTATTTGTTAGGCTCCTAAGCTACAGAGTGGATGAATTCAGCAAAATTCAGATTCTCTCATCCCTTGCCGAGCAGTGTTCTATCACATCACAAAGTTATTTCAAAGATGAACCACAGAGAACATTCACTCTTCCCGAATGACCTAATGTCGGAGCTGAATGATCAGGCTGATTTCCAAAACCTTGGCTATTTGTAGAGCAAACATTTGATGTCTCTGAATTGAGACCACCCGGGTAGAGTAGACAATTCACCCCCCAGAATGTGGGTAGGGCCGTTTGGCACTGTCAATAATCTTACATACTTCTGCACTTTTCCATTTCAGTATGTTCTCCCTATTATGGGTTGTATTGTGTTACCCCAAAAGATATGTTCAAGTACCTAAGACTCCCAGTACCTGTGAATGAGACTTTGAATATAGTATCTTTGTAGCTGTTATCAAGTTAAAAGGCTGACACAAGGGATTTCTTGGGCCCAGATCCCATATGACTGCTGGGCTTATAAGAATAGAAACCACAGGCACAGACATGTGCTGGGCAAGCGCTGTGACTAAGAATTCAGAGACTGGGTCCACACTTTGCATGCCATGGAGCACCAAGGATGATGGCTGTAATAGGGGCTAAAAGAAAGGTATGGATTGGAGTCTCCTCCAAAACTTAGAGGAAACATAGCTCTAACAAATGCTTAATCTTAAACACCTTACCCCAGAACCATAGGAGAATAACATTTTCTCATTTTAAGGAGTCCAGTTTGTTGGGATTTGTTATGGCATCCCTAAAAATTAAATATAAACTGTTATCTGCCCACCTCTCCCACAGATCCACAGCTTTGACTCTCACAAAGTGAAATATTCCTCCCGACATCTGAGCACACAGAAGACATTGTTGGACTCTCAATACAAGTCCTACTGAAACTTTGTCTTCTTTCAGGACCACAGGGACCTGTCTAATTTAGGGGCTGGTGCTTTTGGAGAGAAAAATTAGACTTTTTAAATTACTTTCCCTGCTGCTACCAATACCTTCTGACCTGTTAATGTATTAATCTCTCTGATTGAAAAGACTAAGTAAATGAAATTAATCTCTCAAAAAAATTAACCTAATACAGAAATAAAAAATGGAAAACAAAAGGGTCCCCCAGCTTCCGTGTTGGGGAATTACTTTGGAGCTCTAGCAGGAAGTCAGTTTGATCACATTTCTAGAATTACATATTTAACGTGACTGTCCACAGCTAGCCATTCCAGCCTCCAGGAGCCTGGCTTCACTGAAAGGCAGCTCCCAGCCTCCCCCATGGACCACTGTGACGGCTGAAAGCTTCCTTCGTGACTCCTCTGACCTGTCTAGGAGATCCTCCTGCGCTCATCTCCCAGCCCTGTTCCACTGAGTTGAAAAATCAAGTTATTTCCTAGCTCATGCATCTGTATTCTTATCTGCAAGCAAAGGGCCTCTGGATGTAGTCACCAAAAACCCTGAGTCCCAGAGGGAACAATAACGCCAGCAGTCATACAAGATCCAAGAACATGGGCCATCTGTCACCTCGAGGCCATGACCTGCTGGAAGCCAATGGAATCAATCCACAAAAATTCAATAGAAAGCAGCTGGCATAGAAGAAGTATGTTTAAAATGCTCCTCTTAGTCATATGCCTTTAAAATGAAGATGCATAAAGGCAGTGAATAAATATGAATGAACATTTTATGTTAGTGGCGCGATGAGCAAAGGAGAAGCAGAGATGGAAAAAAAATGTCTGAATAAAAGAGAAGAGAGTGATTGACCAACTGGAATGAATATGAGAAAAGCAGGTCCTGAGAAACCCACTGAAAATAATTGTCACAGACAGAAAAAAAGAAAGATACGGGAAGTGGGGGGGGGGGGTGGAGATGAATCACCATGGCTGACTGCTCTCTTATTGTCACTTACATGTTTCTTGTCCAGCTGGCATGGCTTTAGCTTTCACTCCTAGACATGTAGCCCTCTCATACTTGTGTCAATATTGACCTTTCTCTTGAGGATTATTGGTGCATCTTTATGTGGCGTAGATCACCCCCTACTTAGTGTGTATTCAGCAATACAAGCAATGATTACAAGCATTCATTATTGAACACCCACTGTGTGCTGGGTTGTGTTCTAAATACCACTGATAAAGTCAGAAGGGACTCTTTTATCTTCCTTCAAGGGGTTCTGGGGGGAGATGTCACCCTAACTGTTCTATGATAATACAGCTGTGGAGTTATGTTCAAAGCACACTGGGATATAATGGCAGAAGATCCAGTTCTGTAGAGGACACAGAGGAGTAGGCATTGAAGAGATGAGGACAACTAAGCTCTAAGCCCTGTACTACAAGAACAATGAAGAGACTAGTGATGAGGGCATTCTGGGTAAGAGGAACACAGCTGTAAAGTCAATATGAAATCCAGGTTCAGCTTTGTGATGCAAAGTTAGGTGAACTGGGAGGGGAAAGCAGGGGCCCGGCCAGAGAAATAGTTGCTTCTGAATGTGCTCAGGGCTTTGACCTGAGCCTCCCTGTGACAGCACAGCTTCAGAGGGTGTCATGGTTTGAATAAGGCTGGCTGTGTAGACTCATATATTTGAATGCTTGGTCACCAGGGATATGCACTATTTGAAATGATTAGAAGGATTAGGAGGTGTGGCCTTTTCACTGACGGTGGGATTTGAAATTTCAAGAGCCCATGCCAAGCCCAGTGTATCTCTGCCTGTGGATCATGAGGTAGCTCTCAGCTACTGCTCCAGCACTTGCCTACCTACTGCCATGCTCCTGCCATGATGATAATGGACTAAACCTCTGAAATTACAAGCAAGCCCCAATTAAATGCTTTCTTTCATAAGAGCTGCCGTGGTCATGATGTATCTTCACAGAAGGTCATCAGGGAGATGCTGGTCACAGGGTGAGCATAACAAGGACATCTGATCTGGAGAGTCCACCTGAGTTACTGAATTGATGTAGATAGCATTAACTAAAAAAGACAAGAAGAGAAACATTTATCAATAAGAGGGGGATGACCAAGGTATCAAGAGAGAGGGAGAAGGTGGTGAAATCCATGCTGGACAAGTTACATTTGAAATAACCTCAGGACATCCAGGAGGAAATGGCAGGTGGAGAGTTAGGAAGTCTTATTTTCCCCTTTTTTCAAGCTATAAGAATTACATTCAGCAGCCGTGAGTGAGGTATGGAGTTTTGTTTTGACAGCTTTGGGACACCTGAGCTATTGTATGCAGAACATTTCTAACCAACCTAGAAAGGTAAGTGCCCAAAGAATATGCAGAAAAATGGCTGATGGACATGAGAGACAGCCCTCTTAAAATGAAATATTTTATCAGTGGTGACCTCAGATGCAAAACCACACATCAGAAGAGTCCTCTCCTGTGTAGGCCTTTAGCCAGACCATTTAGAAAGATGACTAGAATAATTTCATCTGTGAGAAATTTATAGGAGTTGTGAGCCATCAGGGCCCACAGCTGTCTGGTTAAATGGCTTCATCTTTTAGATGAAGAAGGAAAGGCCCAGAAGTGCCTGTATTATCTGCAGGACAGTGGCAAAGTGGAGATTGAAACCTAAGGCTGCCTCTTGTCAAAGCCTGCACCTTACCTCTCTACAGTAGAGCATGGCTGTGGCTCTTCCTGCGTTTATATGGAATTCCTCAGGCGTCAGCCCCAACTACTGCTTTACCCATCTCATTATCTAGACATTGTGAGTCTCTCTGTCAGCCCAGAAGAGTTGTGTTGCCCCAAGACCTGCTTCACTATACAACAAAACCTCCTTGTAGAGATGAGCTTCTTGCCAGGCTTAGTGTAGGTGCCTCATAGCCACCTATGGAACATAAAATCTAGGTTCCAGGGGTCACTGCACTGGCAATTAAACTTGCAAGTCATGGGCTTTTATACCTCCATGTTGCCTATTTTAACCTCTTCTTAACCCCCAGTGGTTCCCCAGCATCTGTCTAAAGGCAATGTACAGAGCAGTGAGGATAAGGAAATCACTCGTATCTCGACTCTTACTCTTGGGAGCTTTCTTACTTTCAGTCACAGTCCTGTTTCCCCCTAGATAAAAAGGTACAGATGGCCCATCTGGGAGATGGAGATGAGAGATGAAGAATCATATGAGATCCTACACAAGTTCTAATCCCAAGCCAAGAAGTCAGACCTAGACACATGAGCATAGGAGGAAAGTTAAATGGACTCAATAAATTATATATACATGTTGGCACACATACACTTGTGCATATGTATATACTTATAACAATAGTAAATAAGAGGTCATTAATTTGGGAGGAGGGAGAGGAGATAGAGAAGAGGGAGCAAGGAGGTAATGTAAATGCAGTGCTCAGGTATAAAATGCTCAAAAGTATTAAAAAAAATTTTTTTTTACCAGTGTCAATGGTCATGATTCCTAGGGACAGCGCCGCTGTGACAATTGTGGGGAAAGAATTGAACATGCTCAGAGTACAGTTGCCTCATTAATGCTTTCTGATGCCCATTTAGTGAGAGCAGTCACCTGTGGTTTGGTGTCATAGAAATATCTGCCAGAAGCTTTGTGTTTAAACCTCATGACTGTCTAGCTTTGCTTCCCATAGCCTGAAAGTATTTTTTTTTTATCGTTAATCAGGATACCATCTGCTGTAGTACGGTTTCAAAATTCACACCATTATACTGTTAGGCAATGTTAGTCCCTAGTCCAGCTCAAGTCTTGTTCTAGCCTTTATTCTCAGCCAACTCCCCAATAACTCCTTTCCTGTATGTAGAAGTCTTATCGGTCTTCAAGGTGCTCTGCAGATGTTGCTCAGCTTCCTTATCCGTCTCTGTGGTGTCTGTACTGAGTGTGCATGCTTTCAGAGCTAGACATGGGTAAGTCCATCTCATCATCAGCTGGGCTGTGAGTATGTGACAGGTAGGGTGGGTGTTCCGGGGCAGCCTGGCATTCAACCAGGACGCTTTAGGTTTGCTTTCGACACTCAGCAGACCCTGCCTCTCCAGAGACACGGTGGCAAATGGGAGACGCACGTTGCATCTTCTCAGGTCTCCGTTGTCTACCAGCTTCCTCCTGTTGCCATGGATGCCACATGGCTCAGAGCTTCTCTCCAGGGTTCTCATCTCAAGAATCTCAGTTACAAAGATCCATTTAGAGAAGTGTCATACGGACTGGTGGTTTAGGCTGCTAAGGTTTCACTCTGGACTCCTGCTTATTCTGTCTGCAAGTTCCCACTCCACGCCTCTCCGCACTCACAGAGAGCGAGCATGAGAACATGCTCGCTGAACTCTCTTATGTCTCAGTTTCCTCTTTATAAAATGAGAAGGCTGGGCTCATTAATTTCAGAATACCTGTAGTTTTAAATTACTTACAATAAATATTTTTTTCTGAGATGAAGGACCGAATCCCATCTTGCTATCCACAGATGGCGTACCTAGAAACAGTGTGATGGCCACAGATGAGAGAAATGAGAATTAAGCTTTCTGCACCCATCTACTACCACTCTGCACTCAAGCTACTCCTCCTCCCCCCTCTGAGCCTGTGTTTATATAATTGATTGATTAAAGGAGACTTGGCCCTTCTTCTCTGCAGCTTGACTGTGAGCAGAACAGATGTCTGGAATTGGGTGATTGGATCTCAGATGCATTCCAGGGCATAGGAGGCTGGGAAGGAAATGAATGCTTTCAAATTCCCGGGCCCCATAACAAGTGAAAAGTGGGTGTGAGTGAGGGGCAGAGAGAGGCCAGGTTGGGTATTTAGTGTTGTGAAGTGAGTGGCCAGATGTTGACGACAGCTGGCGGATTAATACCAAAGGTGACTGGTGGGCCAAGTGTTCCTTTAGGAAATTACTCAGGAAGAGGAAGTAGCAGCTCTTAATCATCTAAGCCTGGGGTGGAAGGGAGGGTCCCAGCTTCCTGCTGCCCAGCTGGCAGGAGCCATGTTAGAGAACGGTTTGGTCACCTTCTCAAGGGGCCGGTTGGTCTTAGCATGGTAGTTATAGAAGACAATTGAACTTGTCTTTATTTTTCCACTTCATTTCCTGGTCAGGAAACAGAGCTCTGTGCAGACTAAATGGCATGCATGAAGTTGCAGGATCTTACATAAGGTCTTGGAGAGGAAGCGTTGATGAATGAGAACTCGTGCATCACTTTTGTGTTTCACTTCTGAGTGAAACAAGGTTTGGCCCAGTCTTTCCGTCAGCGCTGTGCATCCACTGCTACCGTTGACCACTGTACCCACCTAAAACTAGCCAGGGCAGCAAGCACTTGGTTTGATTGAGAGACCCTGTCTCGATCAAATTTGGAGTGTCAGAGGATGATTCCCAATGCTAACGCTGTGCTTCTACATGCACATGTACACACAGGTATGTGCATTTACACATATGTGTACTTTATCCACTGCCAAAATTATGCCCATTGTTATTAATATAAAGTCAACCTGTGTGTGCATCACGATGCTAGCTTTCCACTGTGTGCTTATTGAATGTATGCATCCTTATGAACGTTCCATGTCATAGTCTTTATTTAATCACCGTTCTGTAGATGAAAAGAGTGAAGAACAAAGGATTTTTTTTTTTTTTCCTGAAATACATGGCTAACAAGCGGCAAAGATAAATTTCACATGTACATACCCTGATGTCAGGCAGAATATATGTGTGGAAGGACCCTGTACTACCTCCCCAGGCACCTTGGAGCCCCTTACCCACAGGTGTTGATATGAAAAGGGAGAGAAGAAGGGGGTTACATTGCAGTTAACATCTTGCTGAGTCCCACAAGTTCATCCCCAAGGAGGTCAAAGTGATGTGCCCGCATTACAGAGGTCAAAGACATGAGAATATCTACCCATGCAGCCAAAAAAGGATGAGTAGATAGCTTAGTGCTTGAGTGTTTGGCATAGAACTGTGTGCCAAAGCCTGAGTTAGGATCCCAGGACCCACAAAAATGTCAGGTGGTTGTGACAACCCACTTGTAATTCCAGCCACGCAAGCTGCCTAGTGAGACAAGCCATATCCATGAGCTCCGGGGTAAGAGACCCTGCCTCACTGAGTAAGGTATAAATCAATTGAGGATGATTTCCAGCATCAATATTGGGCCTTCGTATGCACACATACCCAGACCCATGCATGTGCATGATCGCACACACACATGTACGTGTACATGAGCACCCACACAAACAAATGGGTAGAAAAAAAAGTATATCTTTGCTTATTACCTTATGTGAGTTCATATAGTTCATGGGAGATATGACATTTTAATCATCATCCATCATTCATGTGCTCCCCTATGTATAGATAAGGAAACCAAGCCTCAAGTGGTTAAATGAATTGCCCCCAAAGCACAAGACTAATTGTTAGTGCTTGGAGACATCCCAAGAACCCTCTGGTGATCTTTTACCAGAGGAATCCCAGCCTGGTGCATTCTCTCCTCTCATTCTCACTGTGGCTTCTGGCCTATGAGCAGACCTTCTCACCAGCAGGGAGCTTCTAGCAACCATCAAAGAGCATTTTATTGGCAGAGGAACAGATCTAGTTTGAGAACCCTAAAAGCCTTCCTGGAGATGAATTGAGCTATCCCATCATTGGGAGATATTTGAAACCTGGCCATGGGTGGTTTTTGCCAGCTTATTCCAGAAAAAACAACAACAACAAACACTAGAGGATTGTTGAGAGTTTTTCTAATTGTGTAACTTATTGCTTTGTTTGCTTGTTACCCAAAGCTTTAAGTAATTATAATAAAAATCACAGGATTTTAGTGCCATCTTTGCAACCCACCCACTGTGCACCCTTTGGCAAGCCCCACAGCGCTTCTGGCTTCAGCCTTTTCATCTCAAATGGCCTCCAAAGTCCTCAATGACTCTTAGTGTCCACACTTCAGAGGTTCTGACAGATCTCTTGAGGAAAGGGGACCTTGGCTTGTACTCCAGGATTGGCAGCTGCTAGGGGAGTTTCCTTGTGCTGGATGAAGTCCTAAAGAACTGACAGTTTTGAGGATGCTAGTTTCTCCTGCTCTGCTTAATGAATTGTAGCTTCAAATACAGATGCTTCTAAAGGCCAGTGGCAAGAGCATCACCACATATGCTTGATACCTCATGTGGTTTCACATTAAATACACGAAGCAGACTTATCAGAAACATACTAGAATGTCTGTACCATGATATAAATGAACCGAGATAGATGTGCCAACAAATGGAGCCATGAGAAGTAAGAACTGGTTGGTGGTCAGTCACTCTGACATTCAGCTAGCTCAAGCTTAATGCTCCCTAGAGATGTGGCATTCAAAGCCCTTACCAGGCAGGGGAAATGCCTTTTGTATTGTGTGAAAAACGCTGACTAGTAACATACATGGTTCTGGGTAAGTCATTCCCTTGCATGGGTGTAAGGAGTTTTCCAATGGAGGAAAAGGTTTTGACCTCAAATATCATTTACTCCAAGTGCAAATGGCTCTGGAATTAGCAAATGCTAAAAAGTGCCGCCTGCCACCACCTTCAGACTAGCATCTAGATTCCCACATAAAGACTATTCCTCATGATGAACTGAAATCTGAATTAAGATGGGTGTGGCTATGCGAACTATAAAGCTGCCAAAGTCTGTTGACAATTTGTCCTAGAGACAAGACCCTAGGTCAACTGCTAGTTTGAGTTCTGACACAATCTTGACAGAAAGGAAAGGTCAATATAGTGGGACCCACAAGCATGACATTGTCTCTTCTTGTTAGTTCTACAATATTTGCTTAATTTTGTGAGGAAATTGATCTTTAAACACTCCCCCCCCCCCCCGGCCGCCTCATATGTTCAAGGTCACCAAGAAACGGCTGATTTTGAAAGAATGTCTTGAAAGCTAAAAGTGGTTGCAGGTTCCCTGCCTTGAAACTGACTTAGGTTTAGGTGATTTAGGAAGCCTTTGAGGAGTCTCTGGGTTAACAGATTGAAGATTTAGGAGACACAAATGGCCATTTGAGGGTCCTCAGGGCCATCCGGATACAAAGGAGGACTGATGGAGCTTTTAAGCCCAACCAAGGAGAAATTCAGAGTCTAAAGACACCAAGCCTGTCTGCTGCTGTTCTGAGGTGTTGTTATAGAAAGCATAGGGAGCCCTGTCCCTTGAGTGTCTTTTCCTGGTTTGTGGCTGAGATAAGAAGGCCCATCTGCACCTTAGCTGCTGGCTTCTTAGACACGAGCCTTAGGCATGTCTGTTCTGCTGTTGTTAGTCTCATACTTTGCTAGAGACCAGAATTCCACCCTCAGGTTCAGACTGTTCAAGCAGGTGGCCATTGCTAACCCCTCCAGGTATCCATGGATCTGATCAATTATTGTACATTTTCCTGAATGGCAACATTTTACACTGAGGCAATGTTTTGAGTTTATTGTTGGTTTACTTTTGGTATATTTGGATCTTGAAAGGTGGCCCCTATCCTGGTATGTTTCAGGATACACATACACACACACACACACACACACAGAGAGAGAGAGAGAGAGAGAGAGAGAGAGAGAGAGAGAGAGAGAGAGAGACAGGACAGAGAGAGAGAGAGAGAGAGGAGAGACAGCAGACAGACAGACAGACAGACAGGCAGGCAGGCTGGCAGGCTGGCAGGCAGACACGGAGACGGAGACAGAGACAGAGACAGAGAGCCAGACAGAGAGAGAGAGATAGAGACAGATAAAGACAGAGACAGAGACAGAGACAGAGAGAGACAGAGAGACAGAGAGAGACAGAGAGACAGAGAGAGAGAGAGAGACAGAGAGAACTCTTGACCAGTTGTAAAACTTGCTGAGGTACCTTTAATGAGTCTTTAAGAATGGATGGGGGAAGGTCCCCCTTAAGTACCACATACCTTAAGGCCCTTCCAGGGCTAGTGACTCCTGTCTGTTTGGCTGTGAGACCAGGAGTAGCTGCAGCTGTGGAACTGCAGAGTCTGTGAGCCCCAGAGACGATGAGTGTTGCAGGGAAAGGATGCTTCTTATCTTCTAGTTTCCAGTGCAGAAATGTAGGGTCAGAGAACACAGCCCTTCCAGGGTTCTTCAGCTTCTGTGGGCAGGTCCTAGAGCATCATGCACTCTACCCAAGACTTATTTTATAGACTTTGTATTCCTCTTAGCCAGCATGTCATTTCTGGAGGGTTCCATTATCTTTTTTCCATGAGGGAACTGATAAGAAAGTCCAGTATCTGGGCAACAGTGATTGACTGTAGCTGCACACTCAGCAATTTGGAACAGTATCTCCCTTTCCTTTTTTTATAGTTTTAATTGGCACATGATAATTGGTTTATTCCCACCTCGTCATTTTTTTTAATGGTCAGCATCTCATAGACCAAGTAGATATGTGCAGTATGGGTGCGATCTCTGCATCCTTCCAAAGGCCCCAATCACCATAAAGGGACCTGACATTGAAAAACAATAGCTCTGTCCCCTGAGAGTGGTGCATAAGTCTTTGAAGATATGAACAGTTGGCCAAGTTAGAGTCAAAGAACAGCCATCTTCACCATGCCCTCAGTGTTTTAATTACTTTCCTCTCTTCTATAACCAAAAACTCGATGAGAGGTGATGTAAGGAATAAAGGGTTTGTTTGGGCTCTCGGTTTGAGGGGACACAGTTCATCATGGAGGCAAACACATGGCAGTAACTGGAGCTTGAGATGACCAGTCACACTGTGCTCTGGTCATGAAGCAGAGAGATATGAATGCTGTTGTTCTACTGAATTTCTCCTTCCTGTTCAGGCAAGGACCCAGTAGAGGGTGCTACCCTCACTCAACATCTTTCCCTCTTGGATCACCCCTATAGATATATCCAAAGGTCAATTCCCCAAGGGTTGACTATTCTGGTAAGCTAACAATTGAAATTAGCCACCACACTCAAACATTACTTAAATTGGTCTTTGGCTCTGGATTTTGATTCTGAAGCTAGAGTGCTCCAGCCCTGGGTCTCATTCTGGCTCTCCCTAGGGGTTGGTGGGAGTTGTCATCTTAATTAAAGGTTCTGAGTTTCAGTTTCCTAATTTACAGAGAATAAAACACCATTCACTCCTCAGTGTTTCTCTGTAGAGTAAATATAGTGACAGAAAAATGTACTTTGAATGGTTCCCAGCAGATAGCCTAAGGGACATGCACTGGAGGTGATTGCCAGCTTCTTCCCTTGGGGGCGATGTGGACCTGTCTCAGCCAAGGCTAGACACTTCGATGGGACCCTTGATCCCTCTAAATACTTTCTCTGGAAGAGAAGTTGTAGCTTCTGCCCCATAGGTCCTGAGTCAGAAGAGGGCAAAAAAAGAGGTCTTAAAGAAGCACCCTGTATCCAGAACCTTTGAAAGGGCTCAAGCAAGAGGAGGTTTTCCTGGTGTTGTTAGAGAAAATGATCCCCAGATATTATTGCCTAAAGATATTAAGGTGGTTTAGGAGGGAGAAGAAAAAAAAAAAAAAAACAAAAAAACAACCTGTTTCTCAATGTTTTATAAGAAATTAAATCAGAATGTAGAAAAATCCAATTCAGTTTCACCCAAAATGAGCAGCAATATTAACTCCATTCCTATTTAAAGCCAGGAAGTACAGCTGTGATAGCTAAAGGGAGGCCTGCCTCCAAGCAAGCATTTCAAAACAAACTCATTTGATGATGGGGACATTTGCATAGCCCGCTGTACCAGACAGGGTTTGACCCAAACACAGTGGATTATCACACTCCCCAGAGGCCAGACATCCCAGAATTGATGGGGCTCAGTCTGTGGTCTGTTTACCTAGTGCGTACACAGACACATTTCCCAGGCAGTGTCTGGTGGGCATCGTGCACCTCTGTCTTGAATGTCTTTATTTGGAGAAGAGCAGATGCAATAGATGATGGTTGTGGAAGTCGAAGCTCTGGGAAAGGTTCCAGTAATTATCGCCATGGGGTGGGTGGCTGCTCTCTTCTTCCGCCATCTTTTCACACTTGCTAATGTGAATGGAGATTTGGGGCCCTCTCTACCAAAGCCATAGGGAATGGTCATGATGTTCATTTTGAGGGCCACTTTGGTATTGCAAAGTCGCAAACATGGTTCCACTTTTCTCCTGGCATTCTGATACCAAAACAAATTGCCTGGCAAGCTAGTGCTGAAGATTAAGGGTCTGGGGATGAGGCACAGTTGGCTTAGTGCTTGCCTGGGATGCATGAAGCCCTAGTTTTCCTGCCAACAACATATAAAGAGGGGCTGTGATACATACCTGTAATCACAACACTCAGGAGGTGGAAACAGGAGGATTGGGGTCTCAGATCATCATCACTTACATAGGCAAGTTGGAAGCCAAGAAACTCTGTCAAGAGAGATGGGGAAGGAAGAAGGGAAAGAGAGGGAAGGAGGGAGGGAGGGAGATAGGGAGACAGGGAGGGAAAGAAGAAGGGAGATAGGGAGGGAGGGAAAAAGGGAGGATGGGGGAGGGAGAGAAGGAGGGAGGCAGGGAGAGAGGTCAAACAAAACCAGCAATTCCACTACACACATTAGGCACAGCAGCATGGCACCACTCAGAGTCAGGCTGACCATCTTCAGTGCTGATAAGATACAAAGGCATCAGGTGGCCTGTCAACAGACACTCAAGGCACCATCTCCCCATTATAAAGGGAATTGTCTGCACCACAAAAGGGTGAGTGGTATTAACCTTAGGACCAGAGGACACAGCTCCTGCAGAGCCACTGGGAAACACAGAGCATAAATCTCTATTGCCCTGGAGCAGAAAGATACTTAATAGAAGTGTAATTGAGAGTGCCCCCTTCTAACTTAGATGGTTGGGCTGTGTCGGTGGGAATTGCTTCAGTCCCACTCCCGGAAAGGGCCAGCTGCCCATGGATGTGATTACAGGACTATCCAGGGACGGGCGGCTTGTGCCAGAATCAGCCTCGCCTCTCTGCTACATCCTGAAATCCCCAGCACAGCACCAGGCTTATCTTGGAGATGGAGACAGTGGCCCCAAAAGCAGCTGTTTAAAAGCACCAGTGTTAACAGGGAGCTAGCACCCATTAGCACAGCCAGAGATTGATTTATCAAATTAGCAATAGCCCTTCCGAGAGCGAGGACTTTGCAGTCTTACAAAAGCTGAATGAAGAATGAACTTTGGGAAAGCATCTGGCCAAGAGCCTCTGGAATTTAAGGCCCAGAGAGGGTAAATGACTTATAGAAGGTCGCCAGCAAATTAGTAATAAAGGTGGAACACCGGTTTCACTAGGTGCTTGTTTCTAGAATCAGTTAGTCTGTAAACCCTTTGCTTCACTGATAAAGAAAACAAAGTCCACACATGAGAAGTGGCTGGCCCAGCCTGCACTGTGGAGTCCCCACAGTCCTCACCCAGTGTTCCACCCTTTATATACAGTTCTTGCCCCCCTTTCTTCATAGCCTGGCGGGTGAGCAGAGGGTAAGGAACACCTAAATGGGGTGTATTTATGGACATCCTCCGTGAACCCATCAGCATGCTCAGAGGGCCTATTCTTGCAAAACACTTCAACCATATTAGATACCAGACAGTGACTATGGAAGAGAAAAGAGAAGCTGAGAGGCCCCCGTGCCCTGAATGTGAGGCAAGTATCCACTGCTTAGCACAGATCAGTATCTTCCACCAAGGAAGCTGACAGGAAGCACAGTTGTCTCAGGGCAGGACCCTTCCCCGTGTCTTCATACTTAATGGCTGACCCTCGTGCTCCTTCAGGGTAAGCCAGGACCCCACTCATAGCGTTATCCCTGTTAGTGGTACAGAGGTAGAGAGGGGGATGCCAGGAGAGCAAGAAAGGCTGGAGGTAACATGTGGCTTTGCTTTGATCTGGGACTTCTCAGTCAGGTAGCACAGGGCAGGATCTGCCTAGGTTTGCTCCTGAACACACACTTCTTAAGGCCTCTGGTATCACTTCCAGTGAACAGGGAGGAAGGATGGAAAGGCATAGAGCTGCTAAATACCAGAGGCAGACTCAAATTCAGACATAATGGAGCACAGACAGGCTGTGCTCACCCACAGTGAAGACTTCTCCCTGTCCCACAGGAGCCACAGCAAGCACAGCCACTCACTGTCCTGTAATACAAGTCACGGGAAGGACATATTTTCTTTCCTTGCAGCAGCCCAGGGCCTGGTCACTGATGGAATTGTACCTTACCTCCCCTGGACAGGCAGAGGCTGTGGATGAGGTGAAGGCCGGTAAAGATGGAGGGCAGGGCTCCTGTTTGGGTACAGCTTGTTCCATTGGCTTTTGTGGTCCTTACAGGTCTGGAGTGCAGTTTTGACTTCCCCTGTGAGCTGGAATATTCTCCGCCCCTCCACAACCACGGGAACCAGAGCTGGTCCTGGCGCCGTGTGCCCTCTGAGGAGGCCTCACAGATGGACTTGTTGGACGGGCCAGAGGCAGAACATTCTAAAGAGATGCCCAGAGGTAAGGATAGCGTGTTCTGGGTGGGCTAGGACAAGGCTCAGCTGCCTGTTTCCTTTGAAATGAAGGGACTTTCCCACCCTTGTTCTGCCTCTTCTCCTTGGAAATAGGCTTTGGATATCTCTGTGATTCTCCATGGCTCCTTGACCTGTGTGTAATACACCATGTGAGTCTAATTTTAGGACAAACCCAGCCCTTTACTCTTACCAAGTAATAGAAGTAGTATTCTAGAACTCTTCAATGTATTTCCCAAGGTAAGACACTGAATGACATGTTGATTTGTTTATCTACCTGGAATGGGGTTGCCATTCAATTTGAATTTCATTCCATTCGATTTGAATTTCTAAAGAAGTCCCTTTTTTTTTAGTATGTCTCCGGTGATGCTCGGAACACACTTACACCAAAACCTATTCCAACTGTATGGAAACCTCCAAGTGTGTTCTGCATTTTTATTTGCTGAATCTGCCAATCTTAACCGGGAAGGTGTTGAGCAATTGGGTTAAATGTGTTTCAGAGTCATTCATGAATATTCAGACTGCATGCTTGTTTTGCATGGTGCTTTCAGCAGTCCTGGCTGTTTGTGAATAGTGCCTGGCAAATTTTCAGGACCTGAAGAGTAGACACTGGTTAGAGGCACTGCTTATACTTGGAGCGTTTTTACAGGGAGATTTGAAAACCTTAAGCCTGACTCTAGTCTTCCGGTTTCTCTATCCACAAGACTTCTGAGACACAGAAAACCTTGCCAGCCCATTAAATTGGCAGCGTGGTTTTCTGGTTTTCAGGAAGAGGTGAAAACTGAAATGGAAATGGATTTATTGGGCATTAGTAGGACTTGCTGGCCTTCTCTGTCCTGTCGCACTCAAAGTGAGTGAGGGAAAAGCCAGGGCCCTGAGGAGGGGAGTGACTGGATCAAGGACACACAACTTGTGTTTCATGTACAGGTCTAGATGCCTACCTTGATGAGGGCAAAACAAGGGCTCTTTCCACATGCCATGTATCTGGGCCTGTAGCAAAAGCTACAACCAGAGCCCGTACTGCACCCAAGTTCTTGAGAGAGACTAACACAGGCTCGTGTATCTGCAGAGTCTGTTGGGGACAGGGCTCAGGCGAGCTGAAAGAGGTGACACAGTAATAATGAATGTTCTTGGATTTGTATTATACACCGCCCTCAAATCCCATCATCACAACAGGCATAACAGGCACAACCCCTTTCTGCACATTCTTCTGAGCTCTCTTCTCCTCTTTCATGACCCTTCTCAGGTTCTTTGAGGTTGACCTCCATTTTAAGTTGCCCTCCCCTGGATGTTGACGGCTGCTCTGTGTGAGAGCATGTGTAGGTAAATCGCCACTTACTGAGAAATACACAGGGTTTAATAAAGAGATTATAGGAAGTGCTGCCAAAGATGCCAAGTCAATATATCTGAGCCAAGGCCTAGCAATATGAGTATTTTACATTATGAAAACTGCCATGTATAAAACATAGCTATAACATGGATGCATAAAATTACAGATGACAATCTGAGGAACACTCAAGTCCTCCCTACCAAGCCGAAGAATCTAAATGTTGTCGCCCTCTTGTAGCCTCCTGGCCTCTCTTAATCCACAAACATCTCTTTACCCTTGGGCACTGCCTGTTCTTCTGTACCATTAATTTATCTTCCTTTATGGTCGTGCCCTCCCCCCCCCACACACACACAAAGCATTTTTCATGTCTTTTAATATAAGCAAAGTCATTCCATCATTGTGCAACTTTGTATTCTGATACACGAAGCTTTGGTCTATTGGTTTGCTCCCCTGTTGAATTCATCGCAGGAAGGTAACCGCCTCTTCCCTCTTCTGTCATTGACTATTTGGGTTTTTCTCTATGTTTTTGTAATTACCAATAACATTATTGTAAGCCTTTTTGCAGGTCTCTTGGTGCTCCTGTCTGAGACTCTTATAACATAAAACAAAGATGGAATTGCTAGGGTAAACATTTGATGCACCTTCCACTTCATTAGGTAATGTGGATCTGTTTTCTGGAGTGTTATGCCGACTGACACCCTCCCACCTGGGATGTATGGCTGGTCCACCCTGTGATCTTTGCCCTCACCAATTATTAGCATTGTCAGACTTTGTCATTCTTGTCCATCTAGCAAATGAGATACTATTTCACTTCAGTTTAAACTTCCATAGTATTCTTCTCAACATGTGTGTGTGTGTTGTAGTCATTAACATCAAGTATCATATGTGTGTGTTGTAATCATTGATGTCAAGTGTCGTGTGTGTGTGTGTGTGTGTGTGTGTGTGTGTGTTATAGTCATTAACATCAAGTGTCATATGTGTATGTTGTAGTCATTGACATCAAGTGTCATGTATGTATGTGTTTGGACTCATTGACATTGAGTGTTGTGTGTGTGTGTGTGTGTGTGTGTGTACACATACATATGTGTCAGTGCCCATGAAAGCCAGAAGAGGGTGTCAGATTCCACAGAGTTGGAATTACAAGTGGTTGAGAACTAACTGATGTGGGTGCTGGCAACTAAACTCTGGTCCTCTAAAAGAAGCAGTGGCAAGTACTCTTAACCATTGAGACATCTTTCTAGCCCTCCCACCTTAGTTTTTGAGACAGGATTTCTCATTTAACTTGGAGTTAGCAAGCCCCGGGACCCTCTTGTCTCTGCCTCACCAATGCCAAGATTATAGGTGGGCTACTGTACATGGCTTACTGGGGAACAAATTGAGGTTCTCGTGACTGTGAAGTCGCCATTTTACCAACTGAGATGCCTCTGGTTCTTAATGGGATTTCTCAAATAGTTTGCATATGTTTCTTAGATGATGCTAAGTCATCAATTCACTGTGTTCTGTTGATATAGGCCATCCTTCCAGGCTTATTCTGATTAATAGCCACAACTGTGGTTGTTGGTGGATTCTAATATCCAACTGTGTTGGTTAGTTTTCTAGTCAACCTGACACAGACCACAGCTACTTCAGAAGAAAGAACCTTAATTGATAAAATACATCCACAAGATGGGCCTGTGGGCAAACCTATGGGGCATTTTTTTGATTGGTGGTTGATATAGGATCCTATATCAATGCTTAGCTCTCTGTGTGCTGTGCCGCCCCTGGATGGTCCTGGGAGCTATAAGCAAGCAGGCTGAGCAAGTCATGTGGAACAAGCCAGTAAGCAGTGTTCCTCTTTGGCCTTTGCTTCAGTTCCTGCCTCCAGGTTTCTGCCTTCACTTCTTTCAATGATGGACTGTGATGCAAAAGTTTAAGGTAAAATAAACCTTTTCTTTCCAAAGCACTCTCTGTTGTTGAGTTTTATCACAGTAATAGAAACTATAATGAAGATGTCAATTTCTTAAAATATCTATTTTTTAATCACTGTAGATTTTTTAAAGTATTTATGTCCCAAGGGTTGGCTGGATCACAATGCAATGACTTGGAAAACACAGCCACTGGACTCTGTGAATTCCACAGACTTTGTGATGTCAGATGGTGTGTGTCTAGAACTGAGACTTTTACATGTTTTAAACAGTGGCAATAAATTGGGCACTGCCAACCTCTGACCTGCTTCTCTTCCTCTGTCTTTCTTCTTGTGATCTCTGGCCTGTGCAGGGCGCACAGAAGGCTATGAGAAACCAAATAAGAAGTGGGGAGAGAAATCCTGGTAGCAAGACACATAGCGATTGCCTTTCCGTCTTTATGAAGCTTGATCCCATGGGTCAGTGCATGCAGGGAATGCAGAGATGCTTGCATTAGATGACGCAGCCAGGGTAGGAATACCCATTTTAAAGTATGCGTTTGTCAGTTTCAATAGAAAGCTGTCATCTGTTCCTTCTGTCTGTACGCAGCACCCATAAATACTGTGATCCAAGCAACCACAACAGAAGGCACTGTGCATGTGCCCACCTGCTTCTTCAGACCCTTCAGTGTATAAGGAGGCTCAAGCGTAGGGTGAAGGGATTTCCCTACTGTCAAAAATGGACCTTATTTTCTGTTCCAAAGGAAGGAGACTGGATTAGTCGGGAGTGTAAAAGGAGATGCACTAAAATGGCTTACAGGCCATTGTCATGGCAACGCTACAAGAGAACACTGAGAATTTGGTAGTTGTTCAGTCCATGAGACTGTGTGTCTCAGAAGACCCAGCCTGGTGCTGGAGTCCCAGAGGATTCCTAGAGTCTGCTAGAATCCTGAGGAAGTTCTTATGCTAGCTGAGGAATGCCTCAGCAACAGGCTGGGTGAGCAAGAGTAAAGAAAAGAAGAGAAAAAGAGAAAAGAAAAGTTAAGTTTCTTCCATGTCCTTTTATTTGGACTGCAACCAGGAGATGTAGCTCAGATTTGGGGTAGATCTTCCAATCTCAAGAGATTCTGTGAAAAAAATCCCTTACAGTGTGCCCAGATGCTTAGGATTTAGTTCACTCCAGATGTAGTCAAATTGACAACCAAGATGAACTGTCAGAGTCTACTAACACAGCATTGATGAGTCATAGAAAAAAGGGGGAGCTCAATGCCATGCCCCTCTGCCACCCCGCATGCTGTGGGATATCTGCTCAGATTTCCAACCATGGATGCCTCTTTACTTTTTAAGGCAATTCAATCGATCTGTCATTATTCCTTGATGTGGGGCTGTTCCTACTGACGTAGACTGGCACGGTGGCAGCTCTTGTTCATCAAGGTGAAGGTACAGGGAGGGGAAACAACTTTTCTAATCTGGATCCACACTGAGGGCCCAACACTCTGGTCTGCAGTGCCTCTGCTTTTCAGCTGTTGGAGGGAGCATGCTTGCAGTGTTGACGAGGAGTAATGGGGTGCCCTTTAAGGTTTGATCCTTTTTTAACTGAACATTTATTCGTTGGATGGTATTTCAATTATGTTGCAGTATTTCTTGTCGGGGATAAAGATGGGCCAGCAAAAGGTAGAAAAGTAATAACAATCATAGGTAATGAACTCTGAGAGTATAAATTTTGAATGACTTTAATTTATGGTCCCTATAACTGAGAAGGATATGGGACATACAATTTAGATCAGCAAGATAATAAAAGTGATCATTTTGATAGGACACACTATTTATAAATTAATAAACTCTCAGGGAATCATCAAATTGGGCACTCTTTGAGATCCCAAATGCCTGGGGCATGTTCTAATGCGAACTGCTGCCAGTGTTACAGAACGCAAGCAGGTGAGCACATCTTTCTTCTTCCAGCAAGACTCTATTTTGGTCTCTGTTATGAACTCCAGCTTCAAAATGTAAGGCATGTCACCAGCCATTGCTAAGTGTCCCCTCCCTTGCGCCATACCTTCCTGCACACAAATGAAGAGTGGGCTGAAACGCAAGTCTTGGTTGCAGCTCTGAGTCCTGAGTCTTTCCTTTGTTTTGCTTTCTGTAGCAGCTTGGATGAGAAGCTGCTGCTGAAATTCATCTATTTTTCATAAAGGTGGCTTGATTTTCAAACGGTCGAGACACATCATCTTGAGGCCTGGAACAGTTCCAGGTGCTTTTGAACATGACCAGACTTCTGTAACACCTGAGTGGGAGCCGCTCAGCCTTTAACTCCACACCATTTACCTGTTAACTTCCCATGACCGCTCCAACAGATTGATTTTTAAAAACTGGGTAGTTTACAGAACAAACCCAGCAACGGATCCTCTCCTAAATATGGAAGCTAAGAGTTGGAACCAGGACACTGACAGGGTCTCAGAAGGAGACTCCATCTCTTTCTGCCCTGGCTCTTGGTGGTGGCTGGGAGCCATGGACATTCTTCAGGTTATAGGTGCCCCATGGCAGTCTCTGACCATGTCCCTCTTCTCTTTGTCTCACTTTGGGAGATGGATCCTTTAACTTAGGACCTGCCTTAAATACAGCATAGTTTTTTCCTTAGGCTCTTTAATTAAATCCACAAAACCCCCATTTCTTCCTTTCTTGTTTTTCTTTGGGTTTTGGTTTTTCTTTTCTTTTCTTTTGAAAGATTTTATTTATTGATTGTATATGAGTGCTCTATTTACATATATACCTGTATGCCAGAAGAGGGCATTATATCACATTATAGATGGTTGTGAGCCACCATGTGGTTGCCAGGAATTGAACTCAGGATCTCTGGAATAGCAGACAGTGCTTTTAACTGCTGAGCCATCTCTCCAGCCCTGGGTTTTGGTTTTTTAAGACAGGGTTTCTCTGTGTAGCCTTGGCTATCCTGGGCTCACTTTGTAGACCAGGCTGACCTTGAACTCATAGAGTCTGCTTGCCTCTGCCTCCCCGGGTTCTGAGATTACAGGCATGTGCCACTACACCTGGCTAAACCCCAATTTCTAAATGCCTTCATGTTCATGGGCATTGGACCTTGAGGTTTTCTTCTCAGGTGTCACTTGGCGTATAGACCCATGTCTTTCCTCTGCAGCCATGCGCTGAGTTCTCAATCCTTCATAGTCCAGCGAGGTAGATTCAGAAGACACCAATGAATTCCTGAATTTCTCATCCTTCCTCCAATTTATTTCCCTATCTCCAAGGGTTTAAATGTTCCCAAAGAATCCTCCGAAGGCCGTGGAGGTAAATATCTGTACTCTCAGATTCTTGGAACACAGAGACAGGAGAATGGCAAGTCCCTGCCTGGACTGAGCTACCAAGTCAATACAGCCTCACGGCGACCCCTTGCAGTCCAGTCACTCTTGCCAGCTAGAGAGCTGAGCTGCTCTGAGTTGCAGGTCCTGACTCTTAACACTTTGGTTATGGATACACGCCAAGAGTGAAGAAGGATGCCTGGCCTCCTTCATCCAGTGCAGCTCTTTACTTCTGTCTTCAGAGTCCATTTGCTGATCAGCCAGCACTTTATCGATGAACCCCTCGGCCACGGACTCCTACACGTGTTCATTCATGTTTGCTCTTTCTTGGCAACAGGTCCCACGTGTGAGCAAAAGAAGGGCATATATTCAATGGCTAAGGACAGGCTGCCAAAAAGAGTGAGCTGAGAGGAGCTCAGGACTGGCTTGAGTTTTATCCCAAGAGCTCTGCCCTTGGTCCTGCCCCGATGGGGGCATGGCCTAGTGCAGGCTGCAAGTCTAGCGGTTGGAACCCACAGGGCTCAGTGGTTGCCTTTAAGGCCACTTGGTTAATGAGAGTCAATAATTGCACGTTTCACTTTCTCTGAATGAGTCACCGTTATCAAAGACCTCTGGTTTTAGGAGGCTATTGAAACAGTTGGAGCAGCCAGGAATGATAAGCCACCTGGAATAAAAATAAATAAATAAATGCAATTGAGATAATGGGCGATTTGCAGAGGAAGGATCTCGACGGGAAAAATGTTCTTTCTTTTCAACTTATTTCAGACTGGTAGTGGGGCTGCCCATGCAAGTATTCACCGGTTCCAGCTCTCTAAGATGCCACCCTGGGCGTGTGTCTCAGTCTCCCATCATTTCAACTTGAAGGCAGTGTCTCCAGGGTTTGCTGCCTCTCCTGCCCTTTCATGGTATAAGATAGTTTTGAGCATGTGCTTGTATACACATTTACATTTGCAGACATGCAGCTGTATAGTACTGTTGGCAAGGCTTACTTTGTTTCTTTTTAAGATGAAAAGAAATATAAACATGGCCACACTGAGCCCACTCTCTTGTTTTAATGGAAGCAGACTTCCTGCTTTCCTAAGTCGTCTCACCCTGGTGCTATGGTTACTGAGGGCTCTGGTCCTCCCTGGCTTCTTCTTTTTTTTTTAATTGGATATTTTTTTTATTAATTTATTCATATTACATCTCAATTGTTAGCCCATCCCTTGTATCCTCCCATTCCTCCCTCCCTTCCGCTTCCCCACTCCCCTCCCCTATGTCTGTGACAGAGGGGGACCTCCTCCCCCTGTGTATGCTCATAGGGTATCAAGTCTCTTCTTGGTAGCCTGCTATGCTTCCTCTGAGTGCCACCAGGCCTCCCCATCCAGGGGACGTGGTCAGAAATGGGGCCCTAGAGTTTGTATGAAAGTCAGACCTCACTCTCCACTCAACTAAAGGAGCCTTTTAGTGCAGGTCTCACTCTGTTCACTCACTACCTGTACTGACCAGGGATTTCTCCCCAAGAAGAATACTTCCTAGGCAAGTCTAGCTTTTCAGCTCTTCTTTAAGTTTCAAGGACTCCTAATCTTTTTTATTTTTCTCCTCAGCACCTGAATTGGGGGGGGGGCTCAAAAAGGTGGGGGGTAGGGTGGGAAATAACATCTAGGCTAAGTGCTTGTAACATAGTGATTCTTCAAAGCCACAAGACACTTTTTGTCTATGCAATTCTTAGGCCTAAGGTACAGGATTATAACAAATATTTCCTATTGGCTCATCTAGAAATTGCTTATGAGGGTGAAAAAGTAGAAATATTTTAAGAACCCAACAATAATCAATTAGTTAAGTAATATATAGCATGCTTAAACTGTTGTGCTGTTGCATTTTATGCTATGTAAATATATTCAGTGGGAGTGGAGATATGGCTCAGCAGTTAAGAACATGTACTTCTCTTACAAAGAAATTGAATTCAGTTCTCAGTATCCACAGCAGGCAGCTCAAAACCCCTTGTGACTTCAGCTCCTGAGGCACCTGATGCCTCTGGCCTCTAAGGGCACCGTCTCTCTCTCTCTCTCTCTCTCTCTCTCTCTCTCTCTCTCTCTCTCTCTCTCTCTCTCTCACACACACACACACACACACACACACACACACACACAAAGTGCACACACACAAAACAATAAGAAATGTATTTAATAATTAGTAATGTAGGAGAGTATTTAAGACCCATTACAAAAACAAAACAAAACAAAAAAGACCCATTACTAAGTTTAAAAATAAAACAATAAGTTCAATACTATGCATAAGAGAAATTGTTTGGGGAAAGGAAAAAAATCCTACTTGTTTACAAAGGAAAATAAGTCTGTAAGGAAACAGGCCAGCCTACTAATGAAAGTTACTTCTAGATGACTCAACAGTGCCTTTGCTTTCCTTTGTTCATTTAGATAGTATTCAGCTCTGAACCTGGGTACCATTTGTAACATGATTAACTCATTGTTGCTTTCTAATCCAAGAATATGGGTATTTGTGAGGGTTTAAATGAAAATGCCTCACATAGGCTCACAGGGAGTGGCATTAGGAGATATGGACTTATTGGAGAGTGGGCATGGCCTTGTTGGAGTAAGTGTGTCAC
Source organism: Acomys russatus (assembly GCF_903995435.1). NCBI lineage: Eukaryota > Metazoa > Chordata > Mammalia > Rodentia > Muridae > Acomys > Acomys russatus. The sequence continues at coordinate 21,300,352 of NC_067137.1, forward strand.
AGGGGATGATGGGCTTTAAGGTCATGAGACCATGGCGATAGTGGACCAAATCTCTGAACCATAAGCCAGCCCAAATGAATGATTTTCCCTTATAAGAGTCGCCACCGTCATGGTGTCTCTCCACAGCAATAGACACCTTAACTATACAGATTGCCTTGGACTTTTGAGGAGGTGGTGCTAATTGCTTTATTCCACAACAACCCAAAGTGACAGTGATGGCAGCTTAGCTAAAGCGGACAAGCGGATGGATAAGCAGTCCGTCTTTCCCTCTCCCCATGGAGCGTATAGTGTACTGCCAGACGGCATCAGCTCACCAATGCAGGACGTCCCCACACTTACCAGATACCTGCTCAGTTCGTCTTTGATGGATAGACAATAACTGTGAAAATTAATGAGCAATAATGAGCTGAAGAACACACTCCGGGACCACGCACAGCATTTAAGCAGAAGTGGCACAAACGTCCCTGCTCTGTTTCCATCCTTGTCCCTAGAGACTTACCAGAAGGGCTCTGGACGGTCACTTTTCCTCTTGGCGGGACTCTCCACCAAGCTAAGGTCACTGAGCAGATGAGCAGCCTCTTGTTCTTGCCTGTGTTCTGGAACCCGCCACGAGGGACCACGTTTGTTGTTTTTGGGGTTTCTTGGCAGAAATGTGCCCCTCATCTCTTGGGCCATGATGACCTGAGTCTTAGGTCCTCACTTTACGAATAATCCTTATGAGTAATCGCATAAATCGGCTGTGATTTGTGATCCGTCCCAGTCTGATTCTGGTGTCAATCTAATAGCTGGAGCTGGGTGGGGGAGGGGCATCAGAGACTGCCTTGCCTGGGTGAGTCAGCACTCTTGCCTCAGGAGCAGCAGCATGGTTCCAGGCACAGGGTACCTCAGGCTTTGTAGTAAGTGAACCCTCCATGGAAAGGCATGGGTTATCAACATCTCCTGAACCAGATGCCCTTTCTTAATAGTGCAGTGCAATTTCTATCCAGAGTGCAATGGGGACTGCGTTAGTTGTTTTTCTCTTCATTGTAACAGGGTGTCTGAGATAAAGCAAGAACTTAATTGTGACTCAACAGTTTCCTAGTGAGGAAGGCCTGGCTCCTATCCATGGCTGCAGGAGCTTGTCAATGAATTTTACATCTTGGTGAGCTAAGAAGGGGAGAAGAGAGAGAGAGAGAGAGAGAGAGAGAGAGAGAGAGAGAGAGAGAGAGAGAGATGGAGGGAAGGAGAGAAGGGGTAGGAGGGGGAGAGAATGAGAGCAGGGGTGTGAGATGGGGGCTGGAGGGAACTCAGCAGACATGGTACTGTTGTGAACTGAGCGCTGTATGCCTCTGATACTCAGCTTTGATGATCCAGAGCCTCGCTAGATGTGCATCCCCAGGGGTGGCCTTTGAGGATGGAAAGCCTTTCCCCCTTCCAGACCCTTCTCTGTTGCTATAATATGAGCCTGGGCTTCCTGTTGCGGTCACCTGCCATCATGCCTTCCTTGACTTTATGGCCCACTCCTCTGGAGCTATAAACCAAAATAAACTCCTCCACAAGTCACTTTGGGCTCTGGTATTTTAACACAGCCACAGAAAAGTAACTGACATAAACCTTTAAGCATCTCCCCCTAGAGAGCCAGTTTCTCCAGCTTGAAGGTGACAGGTGTGCAAGCACATAGGCCTGTGGGGTTCACATAAGCCCGTGGGGTTCACTTTATGTTCAAACCGAAGTAGAGGGGTTACTCATAAGAAGTAAGGAGAGTCAGGCAAGGGGGAAGAGGCTCAGGCTGTGATCTCAGGTATGCTGGGGTACTGCTTTCCCCTGTGAGGCATGAATTTTGTTTTGGGGGTATGCGTGTGTGTGTGTGTGTGTGTGTGTGTGTGTGTGTGTGTGTGTGTGTGTGTGTGTTGCATACATGTGCCCGTGGAGTCCAAAAGAGGGTGTCTGATCTCCAGGAGCTGAAGTCACCTGAGGCTGTGGAACCTCTGACATGTGTGCAGAGGGACAGATGGACGGTTAGACGGATGCATGTACATGGAGATCAGAGGTCAACCATGTCCTCTGTATTGTTTCTATGTACCATCAACTATCTTTTTTTTTAAAAAGACAAAGTGTCTAACTGTCCATGGCTTACCAATTAGACTAGAGTAGACTAGCCCGTAACACACACATGCACACGCACAGACGCACGAGCTGCATACCAGGCCTTTGGCAAGCTGCTAATTGGCTCTGAGAGCTAGGTGTGGGTCCTATGTCAAATGAAACCAGCAGGAGCTACAGACTGCATTATGCTTTTTCACCTGCCATGAATTTTGATTCCTACATCAGAGCACAGTAGGTATTATCCTAACATATGGCTTTGGTAAACTGAGGCTAGACGGTAGGCTGCAAACAGAGGAAACTCATTTTCTCTTGGTTGTTACAACATCTCAGGAGACTACTCAAGACCTGGTATGAGACAGATATTCCATACCTTTGGCCTACAGTTGGAGGAGACAGAGGCAGAGTTAATAACATAAACCTCTGGTGGAGGCAGTCAGAGCTTAAGCTGCAGGGGAATGGCGGGGTCTCTGCTTCCTTTGCTTGCTGTTGGTTGGTGCATGTGTGTGTATGCATGCCACCTAGCTCCTTAGTTGGTGAATTTTGTGGGTGGGGCTAGATAATATATAAAAGTCTCTGGAGCTGTATTGTTTTTTAAATTTTTCCCACTTCCTCTTATAACAAAGCTTTTTACTAATGTTATCTGGAATTTTTAGCCTCACTGGTTTCTATAGACCAAGGTGGCTCAGATAAGATACCATCCTAAAGAAATATGAGCTCTGCTTAAGAAAAGCCGTGAACCACACTAAATTTATGTCTGGAGAGATGTGAAGGAAAGCCAGGACCTTGCGAGAAAGAATGAAATAAAATCCTCTTGAATGGGGTGACCACAGTGACTACTTGGAGCAGAGAGATGATCTTTACTCATTTAAGACAGAGAAAGACTGGCTGTGTACTAGCTGAAGAGAGACCCAGGGGGTCATTTTTATCACTTTGGCTCTCTTCTCTGACTTGTTAGAAAAATTCATCAAAATAATGTGCAAGAGACCATTCCGTAAACAAGAAAATGGTACAGGAGAGCCACGTGTGGGCTGGCCTGATAGGAGTTATTCCAACCATGGGAGCCTGAAGCTCTTGGATCTGCTCCTCCCTGGGCTAAGAATCGTGACTCTGGGAAGCAGAAGGCTCCATCAGTTCAGGTGTCCGTAGGCAGCAGTATCCGTGGGTGGTGTTACACTCAGGACTTTATGGATGCGGCAAAGAATTTGCTAAGAATGAATGTGCACCTGTGATAGTGACCATTCCTGAGTCCTGACACTAGGTGGCATTCATCCAGGAGAGTTATCTTTCCCTATTGCTCCAACTAGAGAAAGCAAGGTTCTTCTTTTTTTTATTAATTTTATTTTTTATTGATAATATTTATATTACATCTGTTATCCCATCCCTTGTATCCTCCCATTCCTCCCTCCCTCCCGCTTTCACCCTATTCCCCTCCCCTATGACTGTGACTGAGGAGGACCTCCTCCCCCTGTATATGATCCTAGGGTATCAAGTCTCTTCTTGGTAGCCTGCTATCCTTCCTCTGAGTGCCACTGGGCCTCTCCATCAAGGGGATATGGTCAAATATGGGGCACCAGAGTTCTTTTTTAGAAGCGTTCCGAGCAGGTTCTAAAGAAAGCATGGCCAATCAGAAGGTGGCTCTGTGAGCAGAGTGCTTCTCATGCAAGCTCGGGGGACCTCAAGTTTGATCTCTATCACCTACATAAAAATGTTGTGAGTGGTGGAGGCAGGAGGATTCCTAGAGTTCCCAAGACAGCCAGACAGCCTAGATTTAGAATCAGCGAGAAATCTTGTCTCAAAGGGTGTGTGTGGGGGGGGGGGGGCTGCAGGTGGGGATTGGATGATGCAGAGCTATAGAGAAAGACTAGATGTAGATTTCTGGTCTCTACACACAAATGCATACATGTGTTCCTGTATTCACATTTGTATACATGTACAAACATAGGCACACCATCACACAGATGTCAGTATCCAGCAGTGTCTGTAAAGTGTCTGATTGTGGCCTAGATTACTCTTGTCCATATGATGCTGGTCTCTTTTGATGTCTTCTGCATCCTTCTTTAAGATGCATAGCACTGCTTTGGATTCATGCTTCATCAAAGTGCATTTGTTGGGGATCCTTCCGTCGCTTGTTAATGAAACTGCTGGTATATGTTGTGGGGCAGTAGTGACCCTGTCCTGCCCTTGTGTCCTTTTGGACAATTTCCTCCTCTCTGCTGTGGTCAGCACTCTATATGGTAAGGCAGAAGACGAGGTAATTGAAATATTCTTCTTGGAATAAGGAATTATTGCAAGGCACTCATCGGGATAATGGTCTTTTGGTTGTATGTCATCACTACAATATAGTAGACAAACACTAAATTCACTCCTATGACAGCCGTTCTGTGTGCCTTTGTTGGTTTCTGTCATTTCTAATATTGCTACATTAATATAAAGTATTATTAACATATAACTCCTTAGATTAGATGTGCGTTTCTCATTGTATTGTAATTTCTTTATCTTTTCTTCATTTGTTAACATGAGTTGTCTCTATTCAGAAAGCTCCCATTCTTCGACAATGTGCACTTGGGGAGTGCAGAGGGGAGTTGGAAGTGGCCACCGCTGTCTCTCCCATGTAAGTGCGTGCCACAGGTTATGAGGCACTGGAAACCTTTAAGTACAAATTAGATAAAGAACTCTGAGGGTAGTTAAAAGAATGGAGCCCTGGTAGTAATTAATACCTTCAGAATGAGGATCTTGGGGGAAGATCACAGTCTCAGTGTTTTGGATGGAGGTCAACAAAATCGTTTGGCCTCCTCATAAGTGCTGCACTCTTTTCTCTTGGCTATCTGCTAATGTTCTCTCCCCCGCCCCTCGCCCCCACCTGCCCACCCCCGCCATGAGCTTGAGGCTGATAAAGAGCCTCTGTGTGACCCTGCTCAGTCTTCTCCTGGTGAACTACCTGCTCTGTAGCAGGAACACAGAGGTGTTTCAAGACGGAGAAGGGAAGGAGAACCAAGGCTTGTGCACTGAGCTGGGCTGTGTGACACGTATGTGAACTAGGAAAAAGACCGCCTTGCTTCTCTAGTTGGAGAACTTAGGAAAAAATATCTCTCCTGGATGAATGCTGTAAAGTTCTTCTGGGTGTTTCCTTACCTTCTTCCTTGTCAAAAGCCTAAAGCTTTCTTCTTCTTTACAAATCTGGGGCAGGCCAGGCACGGCAAGCTGGATCGGATGGCTCACAGTCTAAGTGCATGTCCCTAGGTGGTAATGGCAAATTCAAACTCACGTTTGCCTTTTGTGTGACATACAAATAAGGGTATATCAAATAAATGCTGCTCACTAGAAAAGCAGGCTCAGTTGCCTAAATTGATAAGAGAATATAGCTAATTCCAGAAACCGATGAAAATGAAACATAAATGATTCAAGTAAACCCCATGCATTTATTTAAAGGATAAAGCTGAATAAAACTTCCAGCTATGGCGAAATGAAGAGAATAGAAAATTCTCTCTCCCCAAACCAACTCTAAGTCTGGACAAAAATCAATGGAAACAACTATTTCAGTGCTTCGAAAATTGATCAGATGTAAAGCATGTATGCTTTTAGAATGTTGAACTTCAGGTGAGAGCACTAGGAGTCTTTAGGGTTATGACCTGGTGCCTCTCCTGCCCACTCATTTCCATCAATAGAGATGACCTCCAGAGTAGACAAGAAGGAGTGGTGGTCTTTCAACCACACTCAGAAGGAGCTCATTTGATTTGAATGGGCAGAGAGATCTGGGGATGTCCATGGCAAGCAATGTCTAAGATGAAAGTGATTCACAGCACTGGGTAGAGTGTGCTGAGGAGGAGAAGATATTTATCAGTCACATGTTCTGGTCATGGACTTTGCAGGGAAGTTGTGTGTATTCTCAGTGGGGATAGAGCAAAGGCCAAGTTAACCTCAGTTTCCAAGCTAGATGGATGGCTTTGTGTATGCACAGAAGACAAGGAAGTCCTTCCCAGGCCTACACTGAATGCTGTCCCTGACCTACACACAGTTGGACTGGTATTTATAGATGTCTTGGTGGCTCAAGATATTTAAGCATAGTCTCTGTCTCAGAATTTATAGATCACTAACCACGGAAGGAGAAACCATAAGAAGACAGCCTAAGAAAGAAAAAAAGGCCATGACAAAGAATCCAAAGATGCTTCGCAAGCAAGGGAGCTCATAGATATGGCTTGTCTGAGTTGCTAAGCAACAGCAATAAAGACAAAGAGAACACAGGACAACCCACAGCGATCTTTAAGGGGAAAGGCAGATTCTGAAGTTGCCCCACTAGAGTATCTAAAGTACCAAATGTTCACCCAACTGTAGAATACATTAAAAGAAACAGTAAGAAGTTGTTGTTAAAGAGACCAATGGAGATAGCTTTGAATATCCTTATTTACTGGGTTAAAAGTACAAAGGCTTAAAGTTAGATATCGTAAATATGTTAAAAAGAATGGCTAAAATGTTAGGGATTAAAGTAAATTATAAGACAATTATCAACAATAACTGAACACTGAGGAGTTGACTGAATGAACATTTTTATAAGAACAAATAGGAAAAGTGGGGAAGTACTGAAACCAAAGTGAAGAGTTCACTGGGCACATCAGCATATTAAGGGGGGCAGAAAAAGGAATTAATGACGAGTTAGATGTGTAGGTTCATAAATTATACATGTGGGCAAAACAACCATACACATAAAACAACATTTTTAAAAAATTGGAAAAAGCAGTAGTTTCAATGACTCTTGTTTCTAAATTGATTTATAAATTCAGTTGATACCTACCAAAACTCCAATAGTAATTTTTTAATGTTTTTATTGAAAAATAAAATCATTCATATTACATTTCAATTGCTATCCCATCCTGTGCATCCTCCTATTCCTCCCTCCTTCCCACTTTCACCCCATTCCCCTTCCCTATGACTGTGACTGATGGGGACCTCCTCCCCTTGAAAGTAATTTTTATTCTTTTTATGGTTTAAATGTGTATAGACAATCATAGGATCTAATAGATATAGTACTTAAAAGGAAAAAAAGCCTGGAGGAATTTATGGTAAAACAATACACACATATATTTGTGTACATATAGTAAACCATATATCTATACACATGTGTGTACATATGTAAGCATATCTGTACACACATAAACAAATGGAAACAACAGACAAGCAAAAGTAGCTATTAATAGAGCCGAGGTGAGAATGAGAAAAGAAATCCTTTATTTTTGGTCAGTAGAGTTGTAGCAAAGTTACCATGATAATTCAATAGGGAAAGAATACTCTTTGTAAAATTGGCAATGGTATTGAAAATACCTCTACCAACACAAAGCCCAACCATTACCTCATTTTATACATGAAAATTAACATGGATCACAGGTCTAAATGCAGGACTTAAAACTATAAGCTTTCCAGGTTAATAACATAAAATCTTTGTAGATTTGAGTTAGCAAAAGTTATTAAATACAGCACTAAAACTAGAATCATTAAAGAATTAATAAATTATATTTTATCCGAGTCAAATTTTCCATGCTTCAAAGGATACTGTTCAGAACATGAAAACACTAGGAGAAAATGTTTGCAAATCATGTATCATAATAAAAGAACAGTATGCAGATTATAAATACCTTTTACAATTCAATAATAAGACTAAAACCCTAACTTAAGAATGGGATTCATACCACTTCTCTCAACAGGACTTAATCAGAATTAAGATAATGTTCTGGAGCCATGTTTGTGATGCAGTAAATACTTCGCAAGTAACAGTGATCATTGTACTCAGAGATGTCACCCACACTGCATGTATAAACAACTTGAGCAGCACAGCAGGCATAGAAGTGGCCTCAGGACACTCGAGGCAAAAGCAGCCTTGTCAACAGCCATGTCTTGAAGTGACCAAGAAGAATTAGAGAATTTCACGAGTGGACTTCACCTGGACTGAGTGAGAGGCCTCCCTGGTCAGTGAGGTGGCATACCTCTTCCACCAGGCTCTGCTGGTAAGGGCGGGGTTTACTGCAGAGGACGCAGGGAAATCTCCATGCCTCAGTGGGCTACCCTCTTGGTCTCCAAATCCCTACTACCCCTTCCTGGATTTCTGCTAATGGCTTAAACACTATTATAGTAATAGTTCATTATCGGGGTCACTTGAAATTCAGGAAACATATAACTTCTCTAAATATCTATCAACTGGACAAATTAATTAGGATTTATTTCTGACACATTTGATTATAAAAAATAATATATCGCACCAAGTTAGATGATTAAGCAAACGAGAGCCAGAGAGATGGTCTGGTGGCTAAAAGACTTGCTATTCAAGCCCAAGGACCCAAGTTCATATCCCTCAAGCCCACATAAAGCCAGGCATGGAAGTACATGTCTATAGCACTAGCCGCTGTAGAAAGATGCTCAGTGGACCCAGGTGGTCCCTGCAAGCCCATGGACCAGCCAGCTGAGCTTTCATGGAAGCCAACAAGACACTATGTCTCCAAAGGTAAAAGGTGAAGGCAGACGCACACGCGCAGGCTATGTAATGCATATTCCCACATTTGCACACACAGGCACACATACATACAAGCATTAAAATTCATAGGGAGATTAAAAGAAGAGTGCCAAAACCCATTGTACAGGACGGTGGGTTTTCTTGGTACATTTTCGTACAGCTATGCCATGTACTTTGACCACATTCGTGGGTATCCACAGTCGCCCCCATTGCCCTCTCTTGTTCTCCTTTCTCAGGCTCCCCTCTATTTCGCAAACACTAATATAAAGACATATGTGCTTTTCCAAGTGAAAAGTATACATTGTAAAACAATGTGTGCATTATGGCCCATTTTGGTTTATGTATGTTATTTAGATTTATAAAACATCCTGGGAACATATATCAAACTGTTTGCCTCTTACTTCTGAGAGTAGGATTTGGGTTGAAGAGCCTGGAGGGAAATAAATTTTTTTTTTTGCACCATTAGAGTTTTCCCTTCATTTTTCTTTTGTGATTAAAAACTAAGGAAAAACAAATATAACATTTAAAATACTTTCATTTGAAATCTCTTATGTATTCTCCATTAAGACAAAATAACCTGCTTAACATCACAGAAGGGGCAAATGCCCGGTATTTGAACTCAGCTCCATGCCTTCCCCACTATGATTACTTTTTCTCAGAATGACCTGAGCATGGGGTCTCAAATCACTGATACAGTTAACCAAGAATATCTTAGAATTGTCCACATGGGAAACACTGAATACTGGGCAGTGATCCAGAACAGTTCAGAAAGGTTACCTATGCCTTGGAAAGAAACAGGAATTGACCAAGAGACCTGGAAGTTGCTTTCTTAGTCTTCTGCAATTCAGCAGAATAAGGAAATACCGGTTTGTTGATAGTTTCCAATTAGATAGCAAATTTGCAAAGCAGTGAGGTGCAAAAAAAAAAAAAAAGTGATCCTAGACATCATCTAGTAATTCAATCCCTGCTAATATAGTGGAACAAATATTAAGAGGAAAAAAATACTATCTAGGATAATGGAATTATGAGCAATAAGCATTATGGGTTTTAAAAGAACAAATCATGCCAGACAAAGTTGATTGCTTTTTTGATTAGTAGACTAAGGGAATCGAGTAGATGTAATATATCTTGATTTAGCAAAAGGTTTGATAGTGTCTCATGAAATTTTACTCAGGAAATTAATTGAAAAATGGCCAGAGATGAGCACTGTCGCATGAACTTCGCGTGGTGGCCAAGCTGCCTAGGGAAGGAGCCACGGTGAGTCTTCAGGCTGGGGAGATGTGGGACAGCCAGTCTTGGAGCAGGGGTCAGTTCTATTTAATTATTTCATTACTTTTCAGGAAGAGAAAGAGGCCACTCTTACGTGAGTGAAATTCATAGTATGTCTTATCTGTGCGCTTTAATGAAAAGAAAACACCACTGAAAGCCAGCAGTCCATGTAGTTTTCAGTCCCAGGTGGAGCCTCATTCTGGGTCCCAGGAGAAGCCCTGTTGTGCACACTGTGTCAAATGGCTCAGCGTTAACTTTGGCTCTAATTCTGACTGATGGAAGAGGGATAATTTTTTGAGCCCCAAAGCTTACTCTTGTCACCATGCTCTTATTCTATATGGAGTCCCCTTGCAACCCTAATATCTTGGAGGCATCTGGCACCTCAGAGACCCACACTTAATGCTGAACTCAACCGTTCATTATCTGCCATGTTGCTGGTACATGGTATATCTGTGATGGATGTCATAAATATATAAACCATATGTGACAATTTGTGGTTTAGAGTAGCAAGCTCTAAGCTGGCAGTAGTCATTGCGGGGACTGCATTTGAATGAATGTTCTGTGGAAAAGCAGAGATAGTTAAGAGAAATGGAGGAGAGGAAAGAGAGTTTCAGAGAGTTGGGTGTCCCTACAGATACAAAAGGGAAATGCCGTTTGATTGATTGGGGACATAAGGAGAGGCGGGACTTTTTATAGGATGGGTAAAAAGAAGGAAACCTAGCTAGAGGATGGAAGTTAGTGGGTGGCCTCAAACAGTTCTCACCTGTGGGTAATGACCTGGAAGACAGCAGTGGTTGTGCTAGTCCCAAATGCTATGAGGACGAAGTGGGTGTTGTCTCTGGACCACAGCACCAAGCTGAGCACAAAGAAAGGCTCATCTTCCCTTGCTCATGCCCACCACGATCCTGCTGCTGCTGATGGTGGGGGACCAGCTGTAGTGAGGGAAAGGTCCATAGAAAGGGATTCAAACTTTATCTGGATGAGGAGAGGACATCTGAGATGGATCTTGTTTTCCTGGGGACACATTGATTGTGATGGAGGAGGAATACAAGGGAAACATGACCAAAAGGGGGCCAGGTAAGAGGCTACTCAAAGGACAGATGAAGGAAAAAAGCACGATCTCAAATAGAGGTGGAAACAGACAGAAGCCAGTTTGGTTTATGGCTAAATAAAGGAGAATCAATACGAGCCTGACTGTACCATACAGGCGAGTGGGTTTTCAGTTACATCATTATCTAAGAAGGGGAACCTAATAATGGCAAATGGCAGATTGAGAATTTGGACCAATTTAATAACCCCTAGAAGACATACACAGGCAAATTGAACCTCGAATGACGGTTAGAGCATCACCATTGCTACCTCTGTTTGCAGATGTGCGACGTCAACTGGCTAGAACTCCTGCTACTTGTCCTGGCTCTTGGAGAAACTAGCATCATGGGCAAGGGATTGTGGGGGAAACACCTTGAGGGGTTTTAAGTGGGGAAGAATGAGGAAAGATGTCCCGATCAGGAAGTAATAAACCGGAGATCAAGAGACAGATGCGGGGTTTTCTTACAAACAGTACCTTCTTCCCTTCCTCCTTCCCATTTCACTATGGTTCTAGACAATGAAGATGGCTTTCCCCAGAGGTCAGGATGGGTTCAGCATGAAGCCAAATGTGTCTTCAGTTTTCTCCATGAAATAAGACAAACACTAGAAAGAAGCATTACAGATATCTTGACCTTAAACATATTGGGTGGCAGACTAGACTTAGGAACTGTTTTTACTGTGTTATAGTGCAGAGCAAAAGTGGAAATGTTCACAACCGCCATCACCCAGAGTTGGATTTCCATCTATGCTTTCTTTTAAACATTGAACAAAGGCTAGTGAAAACGAGTTGGAGCTGCTGCCTGATTCATCGCCTGTGGTGAGAAGGCAGCCATTGTTGCCTTAGGTGTATAACAAACTGTGAGTCACCCAAAATACAATTTGTCCTCTTGAAACGATGCCCATGAGGTTAAGCTCAATCAAAGGAAATTGCGTATGTCTCATGCATGTGTCACTGTTGTTGTCTTTTCTTGGGTAAAGGTTAGTGAGAATGGGGGGGGGCATATGAGGGAGGATGATGAACAGGGAGAAATAGAGGGAGGGAGGGCAGTCATCTTTGAATCAAGAATTTCCTTTCCAATTCTTTCTTTAAAGCTTTGATTGACTGAGTTTACATAGGATCACCTGAAGTGATTAAGAAGAGCATTAATAATAATAATAAAAATCATGAAAGAATGTTGTATCCACATAATCAAGACATTTTTGCTTAAACTTTTTTTTCAGTGTCCCCAAGACATAATCACTGGGTTATTTTGGAGCCATGTTTTATAACTGTTTAGAAAAGTGAATATTATGAGTTTCAATGGGGGAAATTAAGGCTACCATTTAGTCTATTCTGACTTAAGAATTGCACTTTAAGGAAGTACTGTGGTAGATGACTGCAGGTTTATGAGGAGCTGCTGCTGTGTGACGTGAGCTCAGTGGAGGGCATTAGTTCAATGGTCAAACTTAGTGATGCTACCAGGCCTCTGGCATATCTAGGGGCTATTGGACACTTCTTGGCCTGGAGGAAGATACACACCAGTGAAAGACATGATGCTTTATCCAGGTAGCATGCACTATCATCATTGAAAACACAACCACATAGTTTGAATGTCAAACCTGCCCCCACAGGCTCATATTTGAACAGTTGGTCCTCACCTAGTAGTGCTGTCTTGGAAAGTCATTGAATCTTTTTGGATACGATGGGAGCCTAGTTATCCGACATGGGGCTCAGGGGTAGAGACTATGGTTGTAGACTTCCATCTCCAACTCTCTGATTTCTGACCACTGCTATGATAGAAACTGCTGTTACGCTCTTGCTCGCCCAGCCATATCCACCTGATTTCTCTGGCATGATGGGCTGCACCGTCTTAAACTGTGAACTGGAACAAATCCTTCCTCCCTCAAGTTGCATTTTTCAGGTATTTTGTGACAGAGATAGGAAAGGTGACGAATGCATGTGGTGAAGGTTAAAACCAATCAGAAAAGTGGACACACAGCTCCCTCTCTGAAGAAAAGTATCTTTATTTGGAAAATAACATTATATGAATTGTTTGGAGTGTATAGTAGAGCTAAAATCATAGGTGTCAATATATATATATATATATATATATATATATATTATGTATATATTTACATATTTATTTTTTTATGGAAATGATAAAACACAGAGGAGAGAGAAACAATGAAGGCCTCTTTGATATTGCTTCCTGGAGAAAAGGTTGTGGTTCAGGAAAAGTCACACTGAATGCTCATGTTGACATTGTTTATATTTCTCTCATCTGAACTCCCGTATTCTTTGCCCCCGCCCCCCATCCCACAAGTCTTGCGTTAAAACACTCAGGTTGCCTTGCATAAGTAGGGCTTGTTTTTGTTTTTGTTTTTTTGTTTTTGGTGGACCTCAAATAGATGTCCAAGTTTCACTTCTAAGTCGTATTGCATGAAACCTACATGAAATTGACACAACTGAGACAATCTACCGTGCAGTGAACAAACAGGAAAGACACAAATCTAAATGGGAACTTTAGACTTCCTTGACACAGAATTAGAGGTTCAGACCTATTATTTAGGAGATAAAGGTCATGGAGACAGCCACTAGCTGACTTTTGAGTTACATTTGTGTTGAAAAGGTATCAAACTATTTCTTCCATGTGTGGAAGACTTCAGCAGATAGGAAGTTTCCTTGTGCTGATGTCAAGTTTTCCACTTTATAGCTTCTAGATGCACACACCACCCAGGTCAATGGTGCACAGGTGGAATATACAGTGGCTATGAAGACCCAAGCCAGACTGCTTGAATTCACTCACTGTGTGGCCTTTGGAAAAATATTCTTTTATCTCTGCAATGCAAATGAAGAGCCCTCCCTTATAAAAGTGTGAAGATTAAATAATTAATCCCATGAGGATTAAATGATTAATACCTGGCAACCCAAAGACAAGCACCTACAAGACCCAAGCAATCGTTATTCATCTTCTTGTTAGAATCCAAAGTAATTTCACACTCGTGTGTCCTCACGGCGCCTCCATAAACTATTCTTATCCCAATCATAGAAGTGGAAACATTTATTTATTTTCAATGAAAATGTAATGAACCAGACAGTGCTGGGTGCTGTGGATATGCCAATCACAGAAGCAGCACAAAATTACATTGCCTCACTCTTCTTATCCTCTGCTTATTAACAAGCTTCTAACTAGGGGGAAAGAATAAGCAGGAGGGTTAGCTTGATGCGATGAAGAATAAAATCAGATCCGTCTCACCCTGCTCCCTGCAGCTGAATGATCTTAATCAAGTCATTCCTCAGGATCTTAGATTTCTTCTCTGTGAAACAGGAATAATGGAATAATAATAGCTTACTGGAGAAAGAGACAGAGACAGACACACGGAGAGTAATGGAGACAGACACAGAGACACAGATATTGTGTATGTGTGAGAGAGAACATAGAGACACACACAGAAATGTGTGTGTGTGTGTGTCTGTCTGTCTGTCCGTGTGTCATTTGTGTGCCTGCACACATGAAGAGGCCAGAGGCCAATGCCAGGTATTTTCTCACTCTCTTTTTACCTTAGTTTTTGAGTCAGTGTGTCTCATTGAACCTACAAGTCACCAATCAGTTCCTCCGGAGTGTCTAGCCAACAAACCCCTGGTGTCCGCCTGTCTCCTCTTTTCCCAGGGCTGCAAGCCTTCCCAGTCTCAGCAAGCACTCTCTGAACTATCTTGTCTACCTAGCCTTACTGTAGGATTTTGATGACATTTAAATGAGTCAACTTATACGAAATTCCTGGAAAAATATTTAATGCCCAATAAACATTGGTTTCTTTACTTTTATCACATAACTGTGTTACATGGAGCCAGGGAAGAGTACAGGGCAGTAAGCGCTTCTGATTACCCAGGAAGCCACTGAGCATGAATATTTCATGGGAGAAGTCAGCAAAAAGGAGAAATGGGGTGAGCGCCGGTTCCGACGAGAGCAGTATACGATCTGTTTATCTACCTTGAAGGTGAAAGCGGAAGTACAGGGTAAGAGGTCAAGAGCGACTGCGCATGATCCTTCAGGAACAGACACGAAACATGGAAACCATGGAATCCCAGAAGACTCCAAGGGAACAGGGTGGAGCCTTTTGGTACACCCCTGGGCACCCTCTCCTGGGACAAAGGCTCCAGTACTCTCTGGCCTCTGGTCTCCCTGTCTTGATTCATTTTTCCTGCTGTTTTCTCACACTCTCCTGCATCTTTGTCTGCTCCCTAACTCCCCCCTCTCCCTTACCTCCACTTCTCATCTTCTCTGGCAAGGAGAGTGCGGGATGGGGCTGGGGAGTTAACGCTTCAGCCTTAGAGCCACCAGCTGGGTGCCTGGTACTCAGAGGTTGTCCAGACCTCTAAGATGACTCAAGATTAGCGAGTCTTCTCCGGAGTTGTCACAATTCTAGATTCTCCTTCTTGGAATATTTGTCCCCAGCTCTCCAGAAGAAACGGAGCGCAGGTGGCACTGATTTCTAGCTCTTCTTTGTCTCAGTTAGTGGCTAATTTGCAAACTTGCTTAGTTCAGCTGGTGCTGCATCTTCTTGACCAGTGTAGAATCATTCAGGTAACCCACAACTGGGAATCTATGGGCAGAGCCCACAGCAGGTCCCAAGCCGAAGTGGAAAGCATTCTGGGCAAATTCTCCACATCTGTTTTTCCAAAGCATAAATGGCTCACTTGATAAACAGGCTTTGAAGCCTTTTCCAATATTTTAAAAGATGGATTCTTCCTATAATAGCAGCATTAAAAAGAAGATGTGTAAGAAAACGTCACGTTGGTGGAAGAAGCGGAATAAAGGATGCAGTAAGAAGAGAACAAAGTGGAAAAGTACACTCGTGCAACAAAAGGGAGGAGAATTGGGGCCAGGGAGGGTGTGTGTAAGGCACCGACTATGTTGCTTATTTAGCATTTTATTTCATGGAGCCAAAGCTCCCAAATAAAGGTACATGCATCCATCCACCCACATATTCACGCTTAAAACTGGTGCATTTCCCGAGTTCAGATACTATAGATGTTAAAACGACGTCTTGGTTCCATATGTGCTGCCAACTTGGTGGGGATTAATTGAGTGCAAATTTTCAGGGGGATTTCAGTTCACCACTGTGGGGTGGACCCAGCAAAGGTGGTTCTGTCCAGAGCAGCAGGAGTGTGGAGTATCGAGTCTTGACGAAGTGGAAATCCATGGATAGTGCGAAGGACATCACCCTCAAAGGCGTTCCCCTAGTGACCTACTCCGACCAGCCAGACTCCACCTTCTAAAGGGTTCAGCAGCCTTTAAAGTAGCCCAGCCATGTGGAAACCAACCATTCAAAGCATGAACGTATGAGGGAGACTTCATATTCAAGCCACAACAGATGGGCTGGCTTACAGGATTGGCAGGTAGACTCCCCTATTGATTTGTTTAATATCTTGGGTCTGGTCTCATCCATAAGAAACCAACTGGGTCCCTTCCTTTCTATGAATGTCAGTTCTTGGTCTATAACACAGGGCCTTGAGTTTCTCGCCACTCCTCTAAGCCCTCAGAGGTTGCTTATAAACTCACAAGCAGCCATAAGTGCCCAGGTCCTAGGCAGTGCTGACTCACAGTGGAAAGCTCACCATGGAGACCTAACTAACCATCCTTAGCCCACTCCCTAGGCAGAGCAGTGGTATCAACTGGTGATTCTTGCCTGCTGGGAGCCTCACCTCCTGAATTGCCATAAGTTCTGAAATGCTGTCTATAAATGCCACATTTATTTCATTAAGCAGTATTGTTCCCATCAGCAAATCTCCCATCAGCCACTAATTCTTTTGTGTGAGTGGGTTTTGAGTGTCCCAATCACTCCTGTTAACTATTAACATCAGGCTCCACAGCGAACACGAGCATTTGGGGAGGAGGGACAAGAGGAAACAGACAATTGCATGTCGTGGCTAGGCATTCAAACTCAGATGCCAACTTCCCTGCTTCTTGTGGAACCAGAGACATTTAAATGTGGCTTGAGATAATGAACCTTTCTCCAATTTAATTTCTTCTTTTCTAAAACCTCTCTAATTCTGAATAAAATAAAAAAAAAAAAATTAACAAAACCACAACAGCCAAACAGCACCATAAAACTGGCCCAAGAAGGGGATTAAACTTATGGTTTGTGCTTCATTCTGGTTTATGAGCTTCTTTATCTTGGCCTATTCCAGGGGTGACTATGTAATAAATATTACATATGTGTGCTATGTATTATGTACCGCAGGTAATTAGGAAAATTTGTATCACTTAATCCGCCCTAGAAAGTAAATATACCAGCACTAATATGTATGCTAAACAAATGGTGTCCCCTGAACTTGCAAATAGCACCTGTCTTTAAAAGGGGCTGTTATTCTTTAAGGCCAGGCCAACGTCGTGTGTGTTTTATTCAAGCCCATGTTTACGCTTAGATCTTTCATCTTTCAGCAAGGACCATACAAAGCCACTGTAGTCTTTCTGAGAGGATTCTTCACTAGTAGCTGGCAAATGCTTATATTTCTCCAAGAAAGTTATATGTTAGCTTCTTGTCACTATTGTAAATACTTGAGACATCAGTTTGTAGATACATAGGGTTTATTAGTGCTCACACTTTGGGGAGTTTCAGTCCTTGACTGGTTGATACCCCCAATTCAACCCTGGATTACTTTATGCCTAGGGAGTAGGGCAACATATTTTGCTGATAGGGAATGGTAAAACAAAACCATTTGCCTTATGGCTAGAGTGTATGTGTGTTGAGGGGTATCCTGTAACTCCCTTGATCAAAGCACATCGCACTAGCCCCACCTGGTTAAAGTCCTTACACCTTTCAGTAGTGCCCAACTGGGAAGCAAGCTTGTAAGCATGGGCCTTTGAGAACATTCCAGATCCAGACTGGAATACAGCAGGACCTGTTTAGTTACTGAAAACTCCCAATAGTACAGTGAATCCCGAAAGGGCAAATTTTTGCAGAACCAGGCAGTTCAAGTGAGCCCAGAGAGGTTAAGCTCCAAGAGCTCCAAGACAGTTGATGAAAGAGATAGCTCTAAGAGTCTAGACTAGGGCTTGACTTATGCAGAACAGTGCTCATGATAACTGACCACTCTGCTCCTTTCACACTCCTTTGAAACAATTGTATCTTCTGTTGTTGTTGTTGTTGTTGTTGAATTTCTGTCTTTTATCATGGCTTGCATAGTGGGCAAGAGAAAAGCAGGAAGCTCTGGAAACTCACTCTTTTCATTTTTTCCCTCTCCAGCTTTGTAGCTGGGCTTCTTTGCCAGCCCCAGAATAGGACATGCTTATGGCCTGCAGAGACTCTGGTCATCCTTCCAGCTGTTCAGCAGCCCGAGACAGATGCTCAGCCCAGCGACTGACCTGAAGTGACTGGCAAAAATTAATTAACTTGCTGTGGAACTAATAATGAGCTGCTGGTTTGTGTTTTCTTTCCCTAACACCAGTTGCCAAAGAGTTTTTCATTAGCGGGCTGAATGCTTCCTTTGTAACCAGAACAGCCTCATTAGTTACAGTCCCATCATGGCCAGAAAGCCAGACAACCAATCATTGTCTCCTTTTCAGCCACCGTGACCTAACTTGTCATCTTTCTTTGTCTCCCAGGGAAGAGTTCCTCTCATCCCCTAACATTCTTCATCTTT
The DNA here is from genome assembly GCF_903995435.1 of Acomys russatus. Lineage (NCBI taxonomy): Eukaryota > Metazoa > Chordata > Mammalia > Rodentia > Muridae > Acomys > Acomys russatus. Next base: position 21,318,921 of record NC_067137.1, read on the forward strand.
TCTGTAATGTCTCATTCATAAATGACTTTCAAATATACCTACTTACACACCCACTGCTTTGTTTTATTCTGGTTGGCAGAAGAACCATTTTGTGTTCATGGCCCAGGCATTTGTTGGGAAGAAAACCTTCATGTACACCCCAGGTCTCTCCTCCCAATTTCCCTAGATGGCTCACCTCCACAGCTATGGACGGTGCTATTTTGTTTTAATTCTAGCTCTGGTGTGCTTTGTGTATGCACATCATCTGTTTCAAAGTCATGCCTCTGGGCTTCACAGTGGGCCTGCTGTGACCTCCTTGCTTCCCAGATAAGGTCTAGGAAGGCGAGGAAAGTACCATACCTCAAGCCATGTGTTTATTAAAGGTTACAACTGAGGCTAAGGAGAAGGCTGGATCAGTAAAGGGCACGCTGCTCAAACATGAAGAACCATGTGAAAAGCCATGCATAGTCACCACGTCAGTAGCCCCAGCACATAAGAGGCCTAGAGACCGAAGGGCTTGCTGACTGCCAACCTATGCAAGTCAGTGAACTCCAGGTTCATGGATAGGACCCGTCTCAGAAGATAATGTGGAACATGGTTGAGGAACATGTCTTCTATACATGGCTAGCACACAAATACACAGACACACAAAGGGAGAGGGAGGATAGGCGAGGAAGGGCAGTGACCAGGGCATCCAGCTCTAAGTAAGCTGCCTTCTGTGATACAAGCCTCGTAATCCTTTGCTCTGTCCCATCACCCCCCAATCTAGATGTTACATCCTCTTCATTTTCTTTGACCTTAGCACTGTGGTGCCTTCATCAGTTTGAGTCTAGCTGATTGATTATCTTAAATCCAGCAACAGTGGAAGGAGGGGCAGGGGCACTAGGTATAAAAGGACCCGCCCATTGGCTCATGTCCCTTGTATTTCACAGGTCTTCCTTTAGACTACTGCTAACCAGCTGATGCTCTAGTCCTTTGTAAATACTTGGTGGGGGGGGTGCTTAGTGAGGAGGGGAGAGTGGGGCACAGGTGAAGGACACACCGTGATTACATATGGATCAGAAGCAAGGACCACAGAGTCCACGATACAGTCATAGCATTCGGAGCTCCATATCCACCTTCGTACAGAGTATGATTTGGTCCCTCACCACTCAACCTTCCTAATGCTGTGGTGGCCCTCAACCATAAAATTATTTTTGTGGCTGCCTTATAGCTGTACTTTTGCTACAGTTATGAACCATAGTGTAAATATCTGATGCAGGAGATCTGCTATGTGACCCCTCACTGCTCTAGATTCTGAGGCTCCCCACAGTATGCCTGCACTCAATGTCAGACTGTCTGGCTTTATAGCAGCATGTCCATCCCTCATGCTATGGGCCACATGTGTTTCTAAACAGATATGAATGCAGTCCAACATATTTCCACATCATATCACAACATCAAAAGTTTGGAGAATTTAAATCTCAACTTTTCTCCATACCTGCAATGTAAACAGTGAACAATCCATTTGAGTTGTCTATTTAGGATTCTTCATAGGTAAGAGACAATCAGAGCTTCAATGTCATAGGAGTGTTTCAAGAAATAAATTAATGTATCTATGTTTCATAGAAATGTATGATATATTGTAACTATTTGATAAATCTCCTACAGTAAGATTGTATTCAGTCTAAAGTGAGATATTAACATTATGATATATTCCTCTGTATATGAGAAGAAATGCGTGCACATATGTTAGATAGGTTTAAATACAGGCTTATGTCATTAGTTCTCTTAATAGTGTTTAGAAGATAGAAATTTAAAGTGCTTCACTGGGTTCGCTTGGAAGTACCCGTGTACTTTCAGACATGGGATGAGTGTTACATACCAGTCGGCCAACCCCTCTACTCCTCTAATGAGGTCATTAAGGAAAACTTCATCATAGACTTTTGTGTTTGAGGATTTCATTGTGTGCCATTAGCTTAGATATGATGAAGTATTTAATGTACAAATGTATGTTTATAAAATCCACATTTTGTAGCAAACAATTATACGAGTCTTCACAAAGAAGACAGCCACAGAACTGCCACCAAAGTAGAAGAGGTTACCCCTAATTACTGGCCTTCTGCTGCACTTCCTCTGTGTATTTGAATTTGCACATGTACATATGCTTATAACCTTCAGACAGATTCACATATTCTTTCTTAAATGAATTTATTGTGTATATGTGGCTATATGCACGAGGGTTTCAGGTAGTTAGCCGCATTGCTAGTGCTAGACATTATTTCCCTCCTGTTGAGTGGGCCTTACAGCCAATTAAACACCATTGGTTACCACCAAAATACGAGTGCCACTATTGTACCTTTAGGGACATCCCACCATGCCTGTCATCATTGTGGTTCACAGGTATCACAGCTGGATAAGCAGCTGGCATAGAACATTCTGGTACTATGAAAACTGAACTGAAGGACAGAGGCTTTCAACTTAGATACAGCTTGGATCCTCCAAGTTCTGTGTCTGAAGTGTGTGGCATCTTCAACAATAGGGATGTACCATAAACCTTTCTGAGATTCAACCAAGGGCAGTGGCAATAGCTATGCTGTTCTGAGGGTCACTTAGATGACCCTGACAAACAACTTGAGCAGGGATTTCTTGTGCCTATTACTTGGGTTTTGTTAGTCTGTGCCTCTTCTGGGCAGTATTTTTAGTCCAAGTAGCACAACTTCATTTAAAACACACACATATATGTATATGTGTGTGTGTGTGTGTGTGTGTGTGTATATATGTATATATATATGTATATATACCCATTTATACATATGTATGAAAATGTGTATATGTGTTTTAAAACATTTGTAACACAAACAAGTATATGTATGAATATACAAATATGCAAATACTTATATACATTACATATAATTTTAGGTAAATATAAAATAATATGATTCCTTGATACTTTATCAAACATCCTCAGAGATATTTGTCCATCCTCCTTTATCTTTGAAATAAGCTGAGACTCTGTCACTCCTCTACAAGAATGGCAGAGTCCAAAAACTGTGAGCTTGAGGACCAGAGGATGAGCCTCTTGCCTTGTGTGGTCTTCTTAGTCTCCTTAGACTCAGCTTCAGATAATCAGAGTCCTCAAGCACTAATAAGACCCCGTGAAATCTTCTTAGGAAGATTTCATTGGTAATGTGCGAGCTCATAAGAAACTACCAACATGATCTTTCTCTCTTTTTAAAAATTATTTGTTTGTTTATCAGCTTTTTTGAGGTAGGGTTTCCTCTGTGTAGCCTTGGCTGTCCTGGAACTCTGTCTGTAGACCAGGCTGGCCTTGAGCTCACAGAGATCCACCTGCCTCTGGCTCCCAAGCCCTGGGATTAAAGGCGTGCACCACCAGTGCCCGGCTCCATCAGTATCTTTCTTAGTGCCTAAGCAATGGCTTGGAGAAGCTGCCATAAGAGGCTGTTCTATCATCACTATTTTTCACTGCATATTTTTTATATTCCTTAAGTCATAAAGCCTAAGCCTTGCAATCAGCTCTTTAAATTGTGTAGTTCCAAGTTTCTCCAAAGCCCTAGTTTATTTGGGCAGCCATTTATGATCCATGGACATTTCTGTAGCATCCCAGCACCGCCACGTTTCCACCTTCAGGGAACTGTGGAATTCTGGCATTGCCACGCTCTAATCCAGTACGGAGAGCCATGTGTACCATGAATATAAATCAGAGACAGACATGGCTTTTTGGTGGTGTTTGCACTCTCCTGATAGCATTTTTGTGCATTTCTCTGATTTCTGTTCCTGGAAGCCAGTAACTGATCCACAACAGCAAAGATCCACTTGGCTTGTTAAAGAGCTCTCTTGTGGATGGAACAAAAGCACTTGTTTCCTTAGCCCACAGTGAGCTAGCCATGACAGAGAGGCCAGTTCATCATCTTTTCTTTATTAACAGATGTCAGAGTAATTGATGAAGTCTTTTTTTCCTACCTCCAGTATATTTTTAAAACGGATTGATTCTGGGGCATTTCAGTTCATTTACTGACAATGTCTTAAGGATGGAATGTGACTGTAATCAATTTTCATTATCATTGTGTAGCTAATAGGGCTAAAAATAAGAACTCTTAATCTGCTATGGTGTGATTGATTACTTAAGAAGGATATGGAAATAATGTCTTTTAATATGCCCAGAGTGTTACATTAGACCTTCGAAATTTTCATCTTCAAAACACACCACTTTTTGTAGTGTTCTGTCTACTATTAGACAACGTGGGGCTCATGGCGCTGCCTTTCTCTAGGCCCTCGCCCCAGAGGTAACGCCTCATTTTAGCACTTACATGCTCTTCTGCACATACATCCCATGGCCCAGGCTTTCTTCTTTATGGTCCCTCTCATCCTTGTTTTACTTGAAAACAATTTTTTTTTCTTGCAAGCCATGATAGATCTGGAAAACCCGAACATCTTCCTAGATCTCTGATGACTCATCTCGTTCCTCTGTGGACCAGATGCAGGTTTACAGAATAGGGGATCAATCAAGGAGTTCCTAGAGGGTACAGCAGAGACGTAAGTAAAGATAATGTGTCTCATAAAGAACGTCCTAGCTGGGAAGACAGACACGTTGTGTCTAGGCCTAATTTCGCTTCATGGTCTAAGCCAAGCCCTAATTTGAAAGCCCCAGTTTTCCCCATTGAAAATGAGTGCATCTATGCAGGGTCTTTCAGAGGGTTGTCAGGAGATGCTAGTAGTGTCACAAGCACAGATGCTCTTCAGCTATAAAACCTTATCTATTGCTGGTGTTAGTCCTTCTCATATTCTTTTTCTCCTCACTTTGCATCATCTGCTTCTCATCCTTGTTCCCAGGCATTTTATGTTCTGATAAAACGTTAGATTTTCTTCTTAATTGCATAGCCATTTACCAAGAACTCATCCACATCTGGCCCTTTGAGAGAATCAGGGACATTGAATAATAAATCATTTTGTTGGTCACTTATGACCAGGACCCATTTATAGCAAAAGGCGATTACCTATCTACCTAATGTTTAGATTAGGTAAGGTAGTTCTACCAACGTGGTTTAAGCTGAAGACTGATCCTAGGTCATTGTTCTTCAAGAAGTCTCAACGTTTACTAATTAGGTCAAATTAAAAGACAAGATATGATGGACTCAGTGACAGCCAAAGGAGTGAGCGCTAGAAAAAGTCTAAACTTGTTAAATGTGATGGCCTTCTTTAGTGTCTGTGCCTCCTGTGGCTTTCAACCTGCCCAAGGAGCTTTCAGTGGACATGCCCACCATTCCCTCCTTTGTCTTCAGATTGCTGTACAAAGACAACCTTTCCTCACCTCCTTAGCAAACCTTAGTATTGTTTTTACTTTACTATGGGCTTAAAACCCTAAGCCATGAGTTCCCACCCTGACCATGTCTGATGCATAGGGGAAGCTACAATAAGGAAACTCAGCATTATTCTGTGGGTGAAAAGGATCCTTGATTCCTCAAAGAGTCACATTATAATATTTTTTTAGGCATACACACAGTACTGAATAAAGTAAAAATTCATTTAAGAACATCACTAAATTTATAGGACACTGGATGCTCTCTTTTATTAACCTTTGCTTTACCAAGCCGTTGTGTTAGCTGTTTCTTCATAAAGCATCTTGATCGATGTCCATAGCAACTTGTACTCTCGAGGTCAACAGGCACACTGTAGCCTACTGCCATCACTTACAAAGTTAGCTTCCCAAGAGGCCCTGGTATTTATTCTAAAAGATGTTTATGGTAATTACAAATTCAATTTCAAAGAGAAATGAGAGCTATGAGTTCTGTGAAAATTCAGCTGGCTGCTTTGGGAAGATTCAAGAAAGGTAAACCATTAAAAGAGAAGTTTCAGCTCAATGAGGCAAAGTTCCTCAGAACAGCTCTCTATCCTGCCGCTGCCAAATGCCCAAGAGCCCTCATAGATGACATGTCCTCGAGTTTATAGGATGTGAGTACAAAGCAGCATGTATACACACAAGCCCTCAAGGGGGATATCAAATGGCTGTGAAAGTTAAAGCGGAAGAAGGAAAGTACAAATACCTCCAAGAAGCCTCCATTGAAAATGATCTCAAAATTATTACTTTTGGGTTTGTAGTTCCCTTTATATAAACTCAAAGTGGAAACCATAAACAACGCATTAAGCGCATGGTAAATGTAAGAAAAGTGACACACATGCCCTAAATCAAAAACACTGCTATTAATACCCATGTTGGAGTTTTATAGTTAGTAAACTGTTTAAGTCTACTATTTTATGATTCTCTTGGTCACCCAATAGCCTTAGGAACTCTGTTTTGTGCTTCTGTTCAATGCTATGTTGTTGGGCAAGCAACAATCAAAGGACAACTACCCCCTAACCAGGAAGAGTGATTTAAATGGGTAAAGTTTTAAACTTATAAAGGAATTTCATCATTGTTGTCTTGGGTGATATTCAGTTCTCTCTTAACTGAGTACAGCACTAGGTAATGTCCTCTGTGGTGCTTTGCATGATAAATTGCCCCCCAAGGACTTAGGTACTTGACTGCTTGCTTCCCAGTTAGTGGTGCTTATTGGGGGATAAGCCTTGCTAGGGGAAGCACATTGCTAGGGACAGGATTTGAGGGATAATGGACTCTCCAGTTCACTCTCTCTGCTGCATGCTTGGGCTTATGGATGTGATCTCCCAGCTTCCTATCCTGGCTGACTGCCACCCTGCCTCCCAGACATAACGGGCTCTTATCCCCTGTACCGGAAGAATAAACTCTTTCTTCTTCAAGCTGCTTTTGATCACGGTATTTTATGGCAGCAAGAAAAAGTGACTAATATCCCACCATTGCCAAAAGGGGACAGAGACTCCTGAAAACACCCAAATCCATTTTGGAGTTTGCCACAAGCTCTCTGAGCAGCCCCACACAATTGTTGTTTAAGAACTCCAAGTCACCATGGGGCGGCTAGCAGATTCTGCATTCTCCATAATTGCACCCAATTTTCCAATTGAATTATCGCATGATTTAATTCGTTTGCTGCATCTGGAGAGCATCAGCATTGTGCAGCTGTTGCAGCTTCAAGAGCTAATTGTTGCTAAGCACATTAAAAGTAGCCCTGTTGCAATGCACTGGAGTCAGAGGGGAGGGGGTGCAAAGTTTCACTTCCCATTTTCTCTTTGGTTGACTCATCACCCAAGGAGCCTGAGGGGGTAGCAGACATTTAGGTCCTGTTAGCTGGGAGACCTCGTCATGTGTGGTTACTATCACGAGATGAAAGCCTTTAACTCAGCCAGACATATCCAGATACCAGAATATATGGAAACCTGAAAGCCCTATTTGGAGCATCTAGAGAATTATGCCCAACAAGATTAGGTCTGGTTGGAAAGAAGGCAACAGGTCACCAAAAGGTACTAGGAAGCCAATTGCTGCTGAAGTACCCACACATCTAAAAAGCCCCGCCCTCATATTCCAATAATAATAACTAGGCACATATGCACCACCCTAGCCATATGATCAGTTCCCCTTGCTGTGTGTCAGTGGAGTGTCTTCAACCAGTATGATCACTTGAAGGCCTGTTTCAGCCTCAACTATCATCTTTTTAAATTTTTTCATTTTATTAATTTATTCAAATTACAACTCCATTGTTATCCTCATTTCCTTCCTTGTGGTTGTAAGGATGTGTGGCCTGATGTCCAGAGGGTTTCCGTCCTCTGCATAGATGAAAGCTAAGAACGATGAGTCCATGAAAAAGCTCAGGATGTTATATTTAAAATTTACAAGGAAGAATTGCAAGCCATGGGGAACCACAGGAACATAAGTGGGTCCACTTGGGAAAGAGTAAAGGGACGCAAAAATAGAACCTGAGTGGCGAGCCTAAGAGAAAGGCTGTGTGAGGACATGGGTATGCAGAGTACTGAGCACTGGGAAGTCAAGAAAGACCAGTGGAGTTCCAAAGACTTCTTCTACCTCAGGCCACAGAAAAGCGAGAGTCAGGCTATGTCTTCTGCCTAGGAAAGAAATAATATTATTCCTTAAAGAAACCAGGAACCTTCAAAAAAGATCTACTAATGTTGACATGGGAAAGCCTCTTTATAATAGCTAAGTCCTTTCCCAATCACCCTTCTATGGAGCTTATAAAGCAACAATCTCCATTCACAAATAGGTTTCCAAAAACTTTTAATTCATTTGTCTTATATAAAGTAGGATAACCAAAAAAAGTCACTAGGCATTTGGCAATAGACATTCTGACTAGAGAGAAATAAACTTGGCACACATATACATACACAAGTGAACCCAGAAATTGTCAAGCAAAATTTAATTATAAGATATGAAAGATATAATAATACATAATTGCAAAATTGTGGAACACTAGGGAATATGAAGAGATTGTATATCTTGCAGAGAAAAATATATTGCTCACAAGCAAATGTTAGGAAGCATTACCTACCTTAACAGGTCCAGAAGCTGGCTGATAAATGTAGTCATGATTATAACCCAGGATTCTATACCCAGCCAAAGTATTATTAAATATGAAGCAAAATATTTTCCATGCATTCATAGTCTTAACATTGTATTCTTATTTATTTGTTTGCTTGCTTGTCTCTTTCACACACTACAACTTGGTCATATTCTTTCTCTTCTTTCACTCCTCTAAGATCCTTTCCATTTCTATACCCACCCAACTTCATGGTCTTTCTCTCTCATACACACATTCTCTCTCAAACAAAAAATGAAAACAAAATATGAAAAGCAAAACCAACAACAGCCAGTAAGGCAAACAAAGTGTGGTTGATGAACTCAGTAACATCCCGTTGGAGAAAACTCATGTTCACTTTTCCAGAAGGTATCAGTGGAAGATAGCTTCTTAATCAGGACTGTGACTTTGTGTCCACTTCCCCCTTTCTGGGCAAGTATTTTGTCTGTCTTGAACTTGTGCATGTCTGTGTGTGCTGACACAGACTCTGTGCATTTGTATGTCCATCAATCCCATTGTTTCTAGAAATAGTTTCCTTGGAGCCATCCACCACCTCTTAGAACCTTTCTGCTGCCTCCTCCTCATAGAGCCTTGAGCCTTGAGGGGAGGGGTTTGATAAAGACATCCCATTTAGGACTGAGTCTCTCACTCTCCGCACACTGTCCAGTCATGGGTCTCTGTGGTAACCACCATCTACTACAAGGAGCTTCTCTGATGAGGGCTGAGGGATGCACTAGTCAGTGGGTAATGATTTATCTGTTTAAAAGATACTGAAGGGCTAGGAAGGTGGCTTGGTAGGCAACATGCTTTCTGCACAAACGTTTAGACACCAGAAGCCATGTAAAAGGAAAAGCCAGATAGGTGTGATGGCATTTTTGCAATCCCAACATGCAGAGAAGGAGACAGGAATCACTGGAGCAAGCTGGCTGGCCAGACTCATCAAAACAGGAAGGTGTGGGTTCAATAAAGAGACCTTGCCTCAATATGTAAGGTGAAGAATATTCAAGAAAGACATTTGACATCACCCTCAGACCTCCATATGGCAGACATGGGCAAACATAGACATATATAACACATGCACAGACACACATACAGACACATACATAGACACACACACACGGGGGGGGGGGGCTGAAAGACATGCTACATGCCACATCCAAATAAGGGAATGAAATTGAATAGTAAAAGATGGGATCCAGAATCAAAGGACCTGTCTCAGAAGAGAGTAAAAGAAAGCATTCATCAATGGCAAGTGGATGTCCCGGAGGGGACCAGAAGAAGGAGATGCTACAGCATCGCTGAAACCTGAGATCATGAATGAAATATAAGTAACCACAAATGTATACCACTATGAGTTTGTTTGCATGCAGGGTCTAGTGTCATCGAAGTCATAGAGACAGAGATGGATAGAGAGTGAGTATTTACTGTGGGGTAGTTTCACTCTGGGCAGTTACTATGGATGCTGCTGATGGCTGTGCAGCAGTGTAGGTACCCTTAGTGACATAAAGCACTGGGCTTAAATGTGATTAAAATGATAAGAACTGGTGCTTATCACCATTAGAAGATGAAAGAGTTTGTTCAGGAGGGTGGGAATCAGAATCGAGGGCATTGTTTTCTGTTAAGTCTGGCAAACCTATTGATTCCTAAACATTACACAAGAGGACACTGCATTCTGTTTCCCTTCTCTTTTTGAAACTCTAGGCCCTAAATGGGATTTCTGTACCAGATCCTTCCCTTCATTACAGAAGAGGGGGTGGTAAAATGGTGAGATGGCCAGAGGGGATGGGTGACTTCAAGGAAATGTTTTCTAGACACAGCAAGGCAGATGGGCTTGTGACCTCACAGAGATTGGGACAGCGCCCTCAGGATTCATGCAAGCCAGGAAAATTCCTAGCATGGAGGAGGGGAGGTGGGCATGAGTTCCCAACCTCTGTTCACATTTGATTCCTTTTGAGCAAGGGAGACTCAGTTTCCTTCAGTGGAGTGACATTTGGTGTGGGGAGTGTTTAGAGAAGCCTTTTGGAGGCTCATAGAGCATGCTGGGTAAAGCGTCAGTGGCTTCCATGCCTCCTCACACATTTCTGATCCACGGCACAGTGTTGATCTACTAGGGACTCCTAGCACATTAGCTAGGTCTCAAAATGGATCCGAGGCTAGGGTGGAGGCTGCTTCCCCCTTCTTTAGGGAAGTCACCTGAGGTGCCTCCCCCTCAAAATTGGTACTTGAGGCTAGCATGATCCCATCAAGTCTGCACCTTGAGTCTGGTCTCTGGCATCTGATTCCCAGAATTCTGTATGGGCTCCCTCACCACTCATCCCCCTTCCCATAGTTCCTGAACTCCACAATTTAGTGTAAAGATCACACTCCAAGGCATGCCTCACATGCAGGAGTAGTTGACCAACATGAACTAGACTCTGTTGAATTTTTCTTAAGGGGTGGGAAGACAAAGTTGAGTGGGTTGGTAAGTGGCGGAGTAACTGGGAAGAGCTAGAGGGGAATAAATAAGATCAAAATATATTGTATAAAATTCTCAAGGAATAAATAAAAACATTGTTTAAAAATTATATGTGAGGAATAGTTGAATAAAAATCAAGAATGAAGAAGTAAAATTTATTGTGTTGGGCATTTCCGACAAAGGGAACTGTATTGCACGGCTCTCCTCTGGGAGATATGACACAGAGTGAGAGGACCTTAACAAGTTCATGCTTAGGTGGGGGGTGGGTTTCGAACCATCTATGTAAAGGGGCTGAGAGCTTGCTCTCAAGACTCGTGTCTCCCACAGAGAGGTACATACTTAGGAATGAACTCAATCCTTGTCCTCCTTGATGACAGTCATGAGCTAGCAGCCCTAAACTCAATTATAGTTCAAACATACAAACTAATTTTGAGAAAAAGAGGCAGTGAGGTGGACCAGGCCTAGCAATAGGTAAGGAGTGAGAGGGCCATGGGATCCAGAGCCTTCAACTCGGGATTGAAGCTTGAAGCATCTCACCAGGGCTGGAAGTATGGCTTCTACAAAGAAACAAATGGCCCTTTGAGGACAGACTCCATACACCCAGATACAGAAGTAATGGCAGAGGTTCGTTGTCAGCATGAACTGCCAACATTTGTTATATTGTTAAGTGTAGTGATTTTAGAAACTGATTTTCTCAAGTGTGGTACAGTAGAGGAAATAAGACTTAAGACCATCCATCTATCCGCTCACCCTCCCATCCATCCAACAGCTACCTATTTAACACATATCTCTTCAGCACAGCTGTTTGTGGACTGTCTTTTACACAGGAGACACATCAACGAACTGAACAATCATCAATCCTTATGTTCCTGGCACTTACATGGTCATAGAAAGATATTAAAAAAAACCAAATACATAAAGAATACACTGTTCTGGGAACATATGTTAGAACCAGAAAGCAAGACAGGAGTTATGGGGTGCAGTTTTAAGGATGGTCAGCTTAAGCCTGTGTGAAGGTGACATTGGGGCAGATCTTAAGAAGTTGAGCTGACAGGACATGTCTCCCCACCCCCTTATTAGGGAAGAACATCCAGGCAGAGAGCACAGGAAGTACAAAGGCAGAGTGACTAGAATATTCCAGAAACAGCAAGAAGGGTAATGAGGCTACAGTAGAATGAGGCAGTAGGTAAGTGGCTGGATATGGAGCCAGGAGGCTTTGGGACGTGCTGTGAGGCCCTTGGCTTGTGCTGCTAGAGAAATGGAAGCTGAAGGCTGCTGTGTTCTGATTTAAGTTTGTAAAGATCCATTTAGGTGTTAGATGATAGTGTGACGCAAGCCGAGACACTTAGAAATTTAAGAGGCATTTTCAAGATTTTAAGCCAGGAAAAAAAAAAAAAAAGGCAATGAGTCAGACACGAGATGGTAAAAAGTGATTAGCTCTGAGATAGAGTCAGTGATTGGATGTACAGTGTAAGAAAGAGCAAAGGAGGGAAAGGGGGAGGGCACGAGGGAGGGAAGGAGGGAGGGAGGGAGGGAGGGAAGGTAGTATGAAGACAGACAGGGCAGAGAGACAGGGGCAAGGGAGAGGGAGGGAATGTACTGTGACTCCAAAAGTTCATATCCGGAAGGAAGGATGCGATTGCAATTGATTGTGTTTAGGAGTAACTACAGGTCGATTACTTAGATTTTTTTTTTTTTTTTTTTTTTTACTTACAAAATTTGAGATACACAATCCTTATCAGTGTCCAAGTAAAGCTCTAAGGAAAGCTGCAGAGGTCAGAGGAGTGGCCTGGGCTGAAGACTCAACAGCAAGGCTGCCACTGGGGACATATTGCTCAAGTCAAAGGAACTAGCTATGCTTTCCAAGGAAATGAACATACGTGGCAGAAGAGTGGGGTTCCAAAACCTAAGCCTCAGTGAACCTCAACATTAAGCTGAGAAAGTGAACATAGGGGAGCAAAGAGAGGGTGGTAAGGTTGGAGAAAAAAAACAGGAGTTCTGTGTTCTAGAAAGTGTTATGAGAGAGTGACCAGTTGTAGACAAATGCTGAAGATGCTCACAAAAAAAAGCAGCTGCGGCCTGCATAGCAATAGCTGAGATGAGAGGGAAACATGGGTGAGGTAAGCAAGCCTGAATTGCTAGATTCTGGTCCATTCATTAGGTGACTGGGGCCGGGGGTGGGGGGCGGGGAGGGTGGTGGGCTCCTCTCAAGTCAGTGTACTTCTTTGCAAAGTGGAATGATTTTGACTGATGCCACACACCCCAGTGTCACCATGTAGCTCTCAAAGTCTGAGGTTTCCTTATGATTCTAATGGAACAGATTCTACTCTTCTTGAGGAACTGATACCACATGGGAATTTGGAATCTGAAATTGGCTGGAGGGACTTCTCCTTTGAGGAAAGGAGAGTAGTGGGAATTCAGAACTTTCTGCAAGCTGACCTTTGTGAAATCGGATTAGCCTGTAGATCGTTACGTGGATGTGCCTGTGTGTATATACATACAAGTGTGCATGTGTGCACCTACACACAACAGAAGAGAGAGAGATAAACACAGAGAGAAGGGGAGAGAAAGAGAGAGAGAGAAAGAGAGAGAGAGAGAGAGAGAGAGAGAGAGAGAGAGAGAGAGAGAGAGAGAGAGAGAGGGAAATGAATCTAATTTCTATCTGTATTTTTGTTTTTGTTCCACGTGCAATATTGATCCTACTTAATTAAAGTTTCCAGAGTCTCATTAAACAGAGTTTGCTTTGGTAATTTCCCCAATCTGAGCCTTCGTCATACTTTGATAACTCCACCTTTCCCATGGATGCACTCACTCCCCTACTACCACCTGGTGGTAGCAAAAATATTACAAAGTAGAGGAAAATTGGGAAAGCTGAGTTTCCTTCTACTTCTTTATGCCCAAAGGTTGGATGTGGCTCTTCCCTGTCAATCTTGGCCTTGAGATAGCCTCAAAGCCTCCCAGACCCTGGCACTCGAAAAGCTGTATGGAAAACCAGTACCAAACCTTGGTCTGAGCCCTGGTGATGAAATCAAAAGCCAGAGTCACCAAGTACTTACCCAATGAGACGAGCCAAGCAGGCCGAGCACACTCTCACTCTTTGCTTTAGAAATGACCTACACAAGAATTGTTACTAAAATTTTACCTTTTGAAAAGTAGAATCTGAGCTTTCTGTTCGTCTTTCCTCTGTCAAACTGTGAGCATATCTGGTTACCAAGGGTGTGAACTTGAATTACCCATACGTGCAATGACTAGCCACTAGATTCCTACACAAATACCAAAGGCTCTGCTTTTCCTGGGGAGTAGAAAAATAAATACTTTTAATTTGAAAGAAACCAGATAGGACTTATTCTGCTCTCACAAAGGCATGCTGTTGTAAGCCATGCCTCCATGTTTCTGAAGCCACAGGAGAAGCTGGAAACAGCTCTGAGGAGTGACAAGAAACCTAGATTTCTGTCATTGTAGCACTTCAACCTCCTGCCCTCCTGCCCTCCTGCCCCGAATCTTCTGAGCCTTCTCAGAAAAGAGAGCCCAAGCTATGAAAGAGCCTCAACAATGAATGATATCAAGTAAAACTGGAATTCCCTCTAGAAGTCTTTACTATCCTGAATGACCCCCCAAGACTTCACTAAATCAAATCACAGGGATAAAGAGGGTGTGTTTTTTTTCTCAATAAAGAGAATCGATCAAATATGACATGAATTCAAGATCACTTAGAATGATAAGTTCTCTGGATATTTATTTTTCAAATCATTCTATAGAAACATCTAAAATTATAGTACTTAATACTGAAGGTGGCAATTTTGCTAACTATGGCGGAAGATGAGAGAAAATGACTGGGGCACACTGCTGGTAGAGAGTTATTCTTACAACTATTCAAGTTTATAATTTGATGTGAAAAGAAATGAGAGGCCACTGGAAGCTTGAAATTATCTTTGTCAAAGAAGTGGGCAGAAGAGCTGCACTTAGTGGCACAGGTGTCAAACGCCCAGCATCTGCCTGGCATTGTGGCATTCTGGCGCATTTAAGGGATGCGAAGAGTACAGACCCCAGTCTTCATAGCCTCTCTCTTTCCATGGAGTCAGAGCGCAGGTCTTAGAGTCACTTCTTCTCCGTCGTGGATACAAACTCACGGTTAGAGGAGTGGCATTAGCTATCCAGTCTCTGGAGAATTACCAGACACCCCATGACTCTAGTCATCAGACTGTTCTTGCCAGTGCCTCAGCAACATCTTTAAGACAATTCTGAATATTCTTGAGACTTCAGGAATATACCTGAGTGAGGTGGAAGGAAGCCACTGTGAAAGATGGGTGGGGTAGGGTAGAGAAGACAAGGAATCTTCCATTCGGCTGTACTAATGTTGTAGCACTCAGCTGTGTACCTTGGGTGCCTTCTTCATCTTTTCCTTTCTTGCACAATCCTGTATTTTGTTTTGTTTTATTCTTGTCTCTAGGTTGGTCACTGCCCAAATCAGTGCTTCAACCAGGTTCTAAGTATATATTTCCAGTTTCCTACTGGGCATTTCCTCCTTAATTCCTCCTAACACCTTAGTATGAAGATGCCCAAATTGGATGCCCTACCTGTACTGTAAAATGCCTTTCCTGGTTCCTTGACTCCCACTGTCCTCCCAGGGATTCTGATCCAGGCATCGAGTATCACTTTTACTTCCTTCTCTTCCCTGAAAGTCATCGATGATTTGCTATGTCTTTTGTCATTATGGCTTCCCTTCTACACATCCACTTTCTCTCTGTGCCGTTCTTAGCACAGGCTCTCACTGTCCTCTCTACAGCTGTTTGAGATGGGCCCTGTAATGGTTAATCTTCATAGTTAGTTTGCTTGGGTCCAGAATCACCCAGAAGGCACACAGCTCCAGTCATGTTCAGAGAGGACTAACAGAGAAGGAGACACAGGTGGAACCACCCTACAGGCGACGGTCCTGCATTAAAAGAAAAAGAAAGCAAGGAGAAAATCACCTGGGCAACAACCTTCCTCTTTCTTGACTTCCAGACCTGTCCAGATGTGTGCAAGATGCTTCACATTTCTGCTGCCACAGCTCAGAGCCACCATGACCACCTCACCTTCTCTGCCATGGGGGACTGTCTGTACTCTTAAGCTATGAACCCCAAACTACCATCCCTCCTTTATGTTGCTTCTTGCAAGGAATTTGGTCACAGCAAGAAGAAAAGCAACTAGTGCACTTTCTGGTTCCCCTGAATGTCAGAGGCAGCACTTTTTTTGCTAGGAATTTTGTTGACAAGCTCAGACTCAGCTATGTCACATGGAGGAAGTGTTTGGTAGTTCCTACTTACTACTGAGTACAGTTCAGATTCCTTGGCTTATAATCTTCCAATCATGTGTCTGTGTCTGTGTGTGTGTGTGTGTGTATTCTCCTAGTGTGTATATTCTCCTCTCTCTCTCTCTCTCTCTCTGTCTCTCTCTCTATATATATATATTTATGTGTGTGTGTGTGTGTGTGTTTGTGTGTGTGTACACACACACACACACAAACATACCTTCACACAAAGATCACTGAAGTCTATCTTCCAGCGCATAGATATAAAAGCACCTTACACACAGTGGCCACTTTGTCTTTGCATGCCCTGTTTCCATTGCTATGAATACAGCTTTCTTTGCAGGGACAGCCCTAGAAATTTTTAACATATAGCCATATTATTTTGGCTTTTTAGTGATGTTCAACCTGCTAGACCATAAATAAAGCTTCATTAATTTTCCATCAGAAAGGATTGTCTGTGGACTAGCTTGAGAGCTTTGTCCGTAAAGGACTTGTCAGCCAAGCATGATGACATGATGACCACGATGTACCTGGATGTGGTGGCATACTCCTGTAACAGCTGTCTTAAAATGAAAAGGAATGTGGCCTGGCAAGTGGAAAGCCTGCGTAGCACGCTTGAAGCCTTCGATTCAATCCCCAGCACCACACACACATTCTTCTCATGGGCTTTCCCGATATGTGCTTCTCTTTGTGAATCCTCACTTCTTCCTCTCAGGTAGGGTCATTATTCCCAGAGCTTAAACCCAAAATAAGCTATGAGCTCTAAGAGGAAAGCTAAAGGCTCCATTTAACCTCTCTTTGTGTGACACTTGGGCTGGACTCATGAAATACTCATTAACAATTAGAGGAATGCATGACTAAATTAATGTTACTAAAAGCAAAACAAAACAAAAAGATAGCAGGCAAACTGAATGGTTATAAGTAGAAGGGAAAGAATGATCCAGAAGTTACCCATTACAATATACCTTGTTGTTGTTGTTGTTGTTATAAGGTTTTTTTCTTCATTTTGTTTTCCTTTTTGGAGGAGAGGTGAAGGCAAGATGGAGTGTCAGATGGGAGAGAACTGTAGAAGCTGGTCCAGGATGAGGACTTGGGAAGTTAAGGGGAAGCATAGGAGTGGGGCTAATAGCTTCATGGAAGATCATTTGCCTGGCACTCAGAAGTCCTTGAGCTCTATCCCTTGTAGAATAAAAATAAAAAATAAGAAGAAAGCAGGGAGGGCACATAATACTCCAAAAATTTATGTAGATCCAGATGTGGCGTCAACCTCTGATTACCTACTACTTGTATATTTTAAAGAAATATGCAAAGACTTCAGTGCTTGCTTTTTTGTTTGTCTCCCAATATATGCATGAGCCAGCAGAATTCGGGACTTGATTTACCTTTGCTGATTCAGCTTCTTTTCACCAAGCTTATTTATGGCCATGGGAAGAAGCATTGTGTCGCTGCTGATAAAGAGCAACGGGATGCATCCTAAGCTCGGCCAGCAAGTGCCTGTGGGGCTTGAATAAAGTTAGTTCCTCCCACAGATGATCATTTTTCCCAAACAAAGGAAAGCTGGGGCCATGTGTGAAAGACAGAGTCCTGGACCGCAATGGCTCAGATATGTCATGTGTGTGCCCACCTCCCGGGGAGGCTTGCTGAGAGGCAAGCACTGTTTCAGCAGGTCTGTGGTGGGGCCTAAGGTTCTACATGTCAAAGTGGCTCCAAGAAAGCACATGATGCTTTAGCACAGGCTGAGTCATTTGGAGACAGGAAGAATGTGAACCTTCACCCAAGCTGTGGTCCGCAGCTCCAGGCCATCGTTAGACTCACTTGAGAGCACATCCCAACCTCAGAGTCACACAGGGGACCCATTAAGCAAATTTTAAGGATTCATTCATTCATTTATTTATTTGTGTGTGTGTGTGTGCGCGCGCACACACACACACATACACACACGCGCATTAGGCACACAAATATGCTGCTGTCTGTATAAAGCAGAAGACACATTGGATTCTCTGGAACTAGAGTTATGGGCAATTGTGTGCTATCTTAACATGGGTACTTGGAACCAAACCTGCATCCTCTGCAAGAATAGCAAGTGCTCTTAGCTGCTGAGCCACCTCTCCAGCCCCAGAGGTGAGTTTTTAAATATGTTCCCTAGCTCAATATGATATACACCTAGGTTTAGTGACCACATATTCGCCAGATCCCCAACTCAGGAATGGCAAGGGTAAGGCCCAGAAGCCACTTGTATTCCATGAGGGAGAATCCTGTTAATTGAGTAGCTTTTCTGAAAGACTACCTTTTGTGCATTTTGCTAACTGATGTGAAATTCCCCCCTTTAAAGACTCAGATGTACCCACTCCTGTATATAATTTATTTTTAAAAGCTACTAGCACAGAAAACCAATTGTTTCTGCCTCTTTTGCAGTGATAAATGCTGTAGACTATTGTCATTCCCTCCTGTGGTAGGGGGTGGCGGTGGTAGTGGTAAGGAATGGCTATTAAGCAATTATGTTACTCAAACACATCATTATTATTATTACCAACATGAGTGGACTCATTATAATTGAACAATAAAAGCATGAGTGACTTTGCATTGTTATTAGTGTCTGTCTCGGGGCTCCTGCCTCTCCCAGGGGCTAGTGCATGCAGCAGATATGACTCAAAATGTACCATACTCACAGTGTTCAACTCATAGGCTATTGGGTGGCTTAAAGACCTAAGAGTTATTTAAGTGTTTTCAAGTCCCCTGCGCTCTGATGGCCTGATCCTAGGCATCCCTGTCTTTCCCTTACTCCTCTTTTGTTCTCCTTCCTTTTTTTTTTTTTTTTTTTTTGGCTCATGATCCCTGGAACATTGTAATTGTCTCTTATGACTTGATGACTTGTCACTCACTGCTTCTTCTTTTAGAATACAATACTTTTTTTTTTTTTTTTTTTTTTTTTTTTTAGCAAGTCTTGCCTGGCCGTTAAAGAGAAAAGCTTATGTCTTCTGCATCCTCAACCACTTCTCTTCTACTGGCTGTACTGTTTGTTTTTATGTTCTAGAATGTCCCAACATTTCTAGTTTCTGGGATGTTCTGATCTCTCTCACCTGGAGGAGCTGAACATGCTTTTCTTCCTGTTTATAAGATTCTTTCTCTGGCTGTTTCTCCCTCCTCCTTCAGACACCAGTTTGAATTTCAATTTCTTAGGGAGCCTTCCTTGACCTCAAGACTTTTATACTTCCTGGCAATCCCTTTGGTAACAGTGGCATTTCCTTGATGCTAACAGTGTCTACACCAGTAGCAAGTAGTGCCTGCTGGATGGTTCTCTCCCTCCACTAACGATGGTTCCCTCTCCTAAAATAGGACTGTTTACAAAGCTAACTGCTCATTGTCTAATATATATAGCCCACAGAAGACACTTAGTAGTTGTACATTGGGGAAATGAGTTTAAGGTTGCTCTGGGCAACTGAATTTACAGAAAAACAAGGATGTGAGGGGGAACTAAAGGGACTGAGCCTCCTTTTCACTAGGTCCCAGAGTTAGGGGCTAAGCTTTCTCTTCCACAGACACAGCTTCTTCACCCATCCAAAGTATGTTTGGAATAACTATGAGTAATTAATACGCCTTCTATTGCCTAACCCAGTCTTATTTCCTAGGATAGTTGTAGACTGTTAGTCTCTAAGGATGCAACAGCAAAGCCCAGCCCTATACTTTTATAGACTTTTTGTTAATGATGCTATTTACTACATCATGTCTCTTATATAAAGACACCTTAGATAATGACCTCTTATATTTAAATATCTAGAAGGGCTTTGGCTCCACAGGACCCTGGTGTTTTCTTATGCCCACTGAATTCATGTGTGACTCTTTTCTCTCTCACTTTTGTCTTTCATGAAGCCTGGTGTCACACTCTCAGCTCATCTTTGTAGCTACTGAAGCCAGTGGCTCATACTCCTGGCAATATTACTTTCTCCTGGTCTTGATTTTCTATCATAAATATGTTATTTTCTCTGGTCCTGATTTGTTAAATTATTTACAGCTTTCTATTCAGGAGTACGGAGTCTTGTAAAGCTGCCACAGATCCTTGGTGGAATGTGGCAGGGAGATATATGAAAGAAATAAATTCATGAAGCTCCAGGATACATTCTCTTTTAAAGTGTGGAGGTCCTTTTCTGTGGGTAGCACAGGTAGGAGTGAGGGAAAGAGAAACTGTGGCTGGCAAGGGTGTTCCTTAGCACACATGGCCACAGTAGGATTTGCAGTACAGGGATCCTTCTGGAACAACATGTGAGAGTGAATTTGTTCCTGTGTCTCACTGAAGCTATACCCAAGAGGCTCAGGAATCTGAATGAGTAACCTATATTTACAGGCCAACTATTTCCCACAGATGGCGCAATAGAGGGACTCAGTAATTGGTGCTGGATTCTGCATGAAAGCCACCTATCTGTCCCCTGAGATGTGGCTATTTCTTATGGGGTCAGAATGAGAGTGTTTCTGTAGGCAAAACTATACTTTCAGATATTTTCCAACTCACCCGGGGTGTCCATGGAAACCTCATGTGATTTGAGAAGCTGACACTCATCCCTGACTTAAAGAGATGTGGGAGCCAGTACGGACGCCACTTGTGCTGTGTGCCAGATGTTCTGTATATGCCACACAGAGGCCAATTTAATTTCCACAGTTACCTCATGAAATGGGATTTGTATCTTTATATATAGGAAATGCAAGGCTCAGGGAGAGACTTGCCTGGGGTCATTTGCTAACGAGAAGTAAAGCCAGAGTTCAATCCAAGATAGCCTGACAGCACACAGGGAGGATGCTCTACCAATTCTGTAGCCAATTCTGAGCCTGGAAGGAAATAGGATGCTCCACTGCTGTGTGAGAGAAGTCAGAGACAGGCAGAAGACAACAGACCTCCCCTAGATCATAGCCATCTCCCTTCCTGGTTGACTTGTGGTCCCAGGCACAAACACATCCTCTGGCAACTCTGCTTTCCTAGATATGCTTATCCCCTCAGACAAAACAGAGATAACTGTCCAAGCATCCTTTTGAGTGGAAGGTGAATTCAGTTCTAAGGTGGGTACTATATTAGCCACTTTCCAGTAACTGTGATAAAAATACCGTGGCCAAGGCAACTTACAGGACACTTTATTTGAGAGGCAGATGAGTCCATCATGACCAGTAACAGGCATACTGAGAGAAGCAGAGAAGGAGTTTATATATTCAAATGCAAGTACAACGTATGGCGGGGGGGGGGGGGGGGGGGGGGTGGAGGCAAGAGCAAACTGGAAGTAAGCCAGGCTTTTTAATCTCAAAGCCTATCCCCAATGTTTCCCCCAGCATGGGGGGGGGTACCACCTAAACCTCCCCCAAAGAGTATCACCAACTGGGGACCAAATATTCAAATGCCCAAGACTGTAGGGGAACATTCTCACTCAAGCCACTACAAATACTAAGCCCTGAACGCTGGTATGTGGTGGGGTGTGCTCATTTTCTGGGCCCTTTGGAGCAGGGTCTCAGTTAAGCATCAGCTAGCATAGGGAAGCACCATCCCCTTAGAAGTCACCCACTCTTAGGCTATTAGCAATGCTGGCTCCCCAGCTCCCTGTCTCTGCATTCCATCATTGCTGAGATGACAGCAGAACCCTGCGACTGTGAATTTGAGGCTTGTCTTTAAAGAATGAAGAATGAAGTCAATGCAGAATGGATTCCACAGACCTCCACGGAGCGCAGTGTTGCACGCAAGGCTCCCGTGCTCACTTCCCTGGCACGCACACCACCTTTTACTTTCCAAGTTTCTTTCACTGTCTCATATGAGATTTAATTCCCACCTTAAGGTTTTTGGCAATAAAATATAATTTTATTGATTTATAGATTCACACACCAAATAACACAGCAGATGCCATTTGCCATTTTTCTTTCACTCAGTTTCCACCCATGTTAGTATCAAGAAAAGCTCAAGAATAATATTACAGCTGCAGAATTAAGACTTGCAGCATTTTTAGTACCCCAGGGGGGCCCAGGTTTCCCTTTTACTTTCACACCTACTTCTCCCCAACTTCACTCTTGCCTTGACATTATAAACTCTCCAACTGTTTCATATTTTTAAAATATAATTTCAAGAATGGACTCTGCATAAATAACTTTCAAGGCTTGCTTTTTTTCCATTCTTCATGAATTCTCTGTAGATTCTCCCAGTTTTTCTTCTACACCAATGGTTTGTTTCTTTTACTGCTGAGTAAAATCCCGTGTACCACCATCTGTTTAACCCTCCCCTTGCTGGAGAACACTGCGGTTGTTATGATGAGAACTGTTCTAAGCACTCACGTGCAGGTTTTCACATGAACTTACCTTCACTTCTCTGGGACAAGTTCCCAGAGCATCAATGGCCAAGTCTTCTGGTTGGCGGGAGCGCAGAAACAGCACAGTCATTCTAGAAAACAGTTTGGCATTCTTATAAACCTGAACATGCAGCTACCCAACCCCACACCCAGTGGGGGTGGGTTGGTTCCTGTGAATCCTTTCCTTTTGTCTTCATTATTTCCTAAAAGCCTTGTTTCCAAATATGATACTATTGAGGTTTAAGGGTTTCAGTGGGTGAAGTTGAGGAATGGAAAACAATTCAGTCCCCAGCACTAGTCTACCCTAAAGAAACCTGCTCCCTCTGAGCACTCAAAGATTCAGCACAGTGTCCCTTCCTTTTGTTGGTTTTATACTCTGTGCAAAGCCATATGCAGATAGCTAGAGGATCTTCGCCTCAGCCCTCTTGGAGCTTAGCACAGCTGGCTAGAGACCAGCAAAAGCCTTCTACCTGGGACTAAGTACTAAGTCTAAGTACCGAGAGACATACTGGACTTGCATCCTGGCTTCACCAGTTCCTACATGGAGTCTGTGCACGTCACTTGTTTTCCATCTGTCGCTTGGATGAGGTGATCCTTCTGTCTTTTGCCTCCCACAATCAAATGATGTGTTTCAGGGATATGAACATGAGCCTAGTAATGTGCAAGCTGGGCTTGCATGGGGTGGGGGCTGGTGAGTCATTGACAGTACTGGAGTGGAAGGGGTGGAGGTCAGAAGAGAAGAAACTAGGGTAGAGTGTGGGCTAGGACTAGATGACACAGGGCGTTGAGAGCTGCATTCCTAGATTTAATATTGACCTTCAGGATTGGAAGACAGGTTTACAATGAAGTTCGTGCATAACTGCTTTACAGCTTTCAGAAAGATTTTATATTCATTTCATATGCTGCGTGGTTCTTCATTACATAAGGTGGATACTGGTCAATGAATTAAATTTTTTTTACAAAGAGGTTAACTAATTATCAAGGTGATAACAGATCTGTGAGTTCCAGCACCAATTCTTTAACCCAGCCCCTCCCACTGGCTGCAGGAGAGCACAGTCCAGGGGGGTGGACCTGGGACTTCCTTACTTATGCATCCACATAGCCCAGCCAAGCCATGGGGAGCCTCAGAGTTGCCAGTGTTACCCTGCTTGGTCTAGACTGTTTAGAATTTGAGCACAGCTCCTCCCTACTATGATGATAAAGACCATATTTCCTTTGATTTGTCAAATTTTACTTAAACAACATTCTCCCCATCATAGACATAGCCAAAAATCCAAAATTGTCCCTTGCTTGATAACATGTACCAAAGAGGAGTTTCTCCTATGAATCTTGAGGAAGGAAATGTGTGACATTGTGAACATACAAATTCTTGATGAGTCTCAGAGCTCTATGTTGAACGTTTAGGTTGATATTTGCTTAGATTTTTCATAAAAGTGTATAGATTCCTTTAGTGTGGACTCACCTCGGCCTTTTATCAACAAACCTGTGAACTGACTTTCTTATTTGAATATTTTGTATATATACATTTCTAAATGTTTTCCACTCTTGTACAGCTAAAGAATAAAAATAATTTGCTATACAGATTACAAACACATCTATGGGAGGATTTGCAATGGCCCTTGATCCATGGTGTCACCCAGAATGACACTAGGACTTGTAGGGCTGACCTTTAAGGGGAAACTATATACCAGTAGGCAACTGAGCCAAAAATCATGTAGCCTAAATGCCTAGCTCCTCAAAGACACAGATGAGATGATTTAAAATATAGTCTGCTATCGACAACTCCTGTGTGTATTTTCTGTGAAATTATAACTTCACTAGGATAACAGAATATTAATCTAGGGAGCTTGTTAATACCTTAATTCATGTCTTAAAAACAGCATGATAAAACTATATTGAAGATACACACACACACACACACACACACACACACACACAAATACATACACACTTGGTAGACTCAGCTACTTAACACTGTTCACCTTTACCTCATTCTTTTTTCTTTTCCGTTTTCAGTGAAAGCATAGTGTTTTCTCTTGTAGAGATTGGCTGTCAAAATCTATGGGCTACTATATAGTTCCCTGATGTTTGGTATTAGAGAATACACACACACACACACACACACACACACTAAAATTTCTATTAACACCAGAGGATCCCAGCCAGTGTTCACCTTTTAACTATTTCCTTACTCTCTTCTTTCTTTGCAAGAAAGAGAAACTTCTGTTTTTTCTACAGTGGATTTGGAAGAAACTGAAAGAGAATAAAAGTTCACAACCCACATAACAGGCTCCCTGGGCATCCACCAAGTCTTCTACCTCACCAACGATGTCAGTTCCCAATACCTTATTGTTGAGGCTGATGTGCAGTCAAGTTCTGTCACGACTCTGATGGTACTTGCGGTGCCTTCCAAAGACGATAGACTCAAAGTAACATGAAATAGTCTCTTACTGTTCTCTGTTGAAACAATTTCATGGGAAATGAAAGGACAGGGAAGAGAGTAGACTTGTAACTGGTTGGTTGGTATTCTACTGTTTCCAGGACATGCTCATCACTTCACATGTCTTGGTCTGTAAAAGCAATCCCTACAGGGTCAGTATCTCACCCAGTAGTTTAATGATTAAATTATGGATGTGGTGTCAAACCAAGATGATCTGAGTTCTTACTATAGCATGATTAATGCCTGCATCTGTAAAGCAGAGGTAATAATGATATCCAGTATGGAAAATTGTCAGGACTAAGCAGGATGGTGTGCGTGAAAAGCTGATAGAGGCAACTCAGTAACGCTAGATACTATTATTGCTGCCATTGTCATTATTGAAGGACAGGTAGCAGTTGCTAAGTGCACAGAGAATGCCTGAGATGAAGGTTCCCTGGAAGCTGTACTTAATGTAAGAGAAAAAAAAAAATCACGAGAGCAATTGAAGAGCATTCAGTGTGAGACTATCCCATGAGCCTCAGCTTTAAACATCCCACAGAAAAGCCCAAGTACTTTTTGAGGAAATTGTGTACCCCATTTCAAGAAAGGTTCAAGCAAATAAAACCATGGTAGGCCACTGCCTGTCTGTTCGCTCTCACATGAGCTGCCTGAAGAAACACTTGTGCCATTCCCACCTCATCCCCTTAGTGTCTGGAGTCATCTAGCATTTATATAGAGGAATGCCTTGTAACTATTATGATAATTTATTTTAATTATACAGAATATGCAGTCTCCTTGCAGATTGTCTTTGCATACAGAGCCATGAGAGAAGGAGGAAATCTTCCCAAGAACCCATGTCTAACTCTGATGTCATAGCTTCAGCAGACACATAATCAGATAGGGCAATGGATGCCTTCTCCAAGTGACACCTTGCAGCTGACAATAGGAAATGAATATCTTTCCTTCCAAACAGTTATGTGGAAACCTTGGATTCATCTTTATTTTAGTTGCATCACAGTTTGAATGTGAATATGAATGTGACTCCCCATAGGCTCATGTGCTGAATGTTTAGTCCCCAACTGGTGGCTCTATCTGTGGAAGTAGTAGAGACCTTAAGGTCCTAGGTCACCTAGGAAATGTACCTTGGCCACCAGCCATGTCTCCTTCCTTTTCTCTCTGTCCTCCCTCCATGAGCTGAAGACTCTCCTACAACATGCCTCCTCTCAGAACCAGAATGTTCTGCCCAGCACATGGAGCCAATAAACTACAAACTGATGCTCTAAAGCGATGAACAAAAACAGTCCGTCCTGGGCCATCAGGATGACTCAGGGGATAAAGGCGCTTGTCACCAAGCCTGGTCACCTAAGCTTCATCTCCCAACACACATAGTGGAATGAAAGAACCAACTCCAGAAAATAGCCCTCTGTCTGACTTCCATATGCAGGCCATGATGCATTTTATGCACACACACACACACACACACACACACACACACACACACATACACACACACAAAGGGGAGAGACAGAGACAGATATAATAAATAAATGTAATAAATTTTATCAACAATAACAAATACATTCTTATTCCTTTAAGTTGTCCTTACGGGCATTTTAATCACACTGAGAAGAAAGCTCATACACATGTTTTTATCTTCTCTACATTAGAAAGGATGACTTGTCCCTGTGCTTGGGAGGAAAAAAGTCACAGTCTTGCACATAGAAAATCTGTACTGTGTAACTTCCTTTATGATGTGGTATGTTCTGCGGATATTTTTTGGTTTGGTTTTTCCAGTAGCTTCTCCTTTAAGGTTTATTTATTTTAAGATTTATTTGAGTTGAAATATTTGCATTATATCTGGGCTATTGCAAACAGTTTGTGCAGTCCAGTTTCTGCCAAAGATTTGGTTTTAATTATTAAGATACCAAGACATATTTTCTGACTCAAGCATTTTAAACAGAATGCCACTACACTAAACGGTTCCAGTGTTTTTAGACTACTACACAGTATATGTCATGAAATAATATATAGAGTTCAGTATATTTGTGAGATGATACAGTTGCATTTTTCTCTCCCTACCAAACCCACATCCCCTCCATATGGTTCCTCCAGCTCCTGAGTTTGGCTAGAACACTAAACTAGTCTCCTAGTAACTGTGACTGCTTATACACTTAGTCCCATAGTCCCACAGACTCAAGAAATGTCTCACTGAAAATGAAAATTAGCTATATACCATGTTTTAATGGAGAGTTCGTGCAATTCATTCTGGATGTGTGAAGATGATGCAGAGAATTTGTAAATTTTACTTGTGGATGTGTGGGAGGATTTAATGCTCATGGATTGCATGTTGACAAAGGTAAAACGCTTGCTGAGAATCATAAGAGGCCTAGATGGTGCTTTTATTGTATTTCTGGGTCTCACAGAAACATGTCTGTGAGATCATAATCGAAGTCAAAGGGAAAAGAATCTAGCTTAATACATGCGTTTAACGGTACACATAGCTGTTTGGGGACCATATGAGATTCAAGAAATACGATCAAACATTATTGAATTTACCAATTCTTCATCTGAAGTCTTCTCAAAATGAACGTGGTTGATTCCTCAACTGGATTGTAAACGAGAATTAATGACATTTCCCAAGTCAAATCAAGGTCGGATGATGCTCCCAAGCTCACTCCTCCCTTTCCAGCTGGGCCCTCTGCAGATGGGTCATGCTAAACTTTTTCCTCCTTAGACTTCTTGCTTAAATAGTGATGAGTAAATTACGTTCTGCTGCCTGACAGGAAGATAGATTGTTTAACACTCATTATGCCGCCCCAAACTTAAAGCCCAGATGACAGTTCAATTCGCATTTGCGTGAAAGAACTCAAAAGTTTTCATCATTGCACCTCCCTCTTCCATCAAAGAGTCTTGGGACATTTTCTGGTGCAGCAAAGGGGTGGAGGTGGGGGGAGGGGAATCCCACTTCCCTTTTGCTCCCTGCTGTGAGGGTCTTAGCAGTAAAGCAGGCAGAGACATGCGCACATGTGCATGAGACGATGCTTAAGTTGGATAGATCAGAGCGTCTCAATTCCCCGGCTCGTTGCTGTTCACACAACATAAATACAATAATCATCCACATCTGCTAAATGAGGGAGTGGAAATGGGCTAGCGGCTCTCTGATGCCCCAGTTTGCAGCATCCACAGTGTGTTTGGGGGGAAAGGCAATGGCAGGCAGGCAAATCTTCCTTGAGAACCATCGTGCTTTTTGAATGCATGAAACGGTTTTGATGCCCTCGCTGGGGACTGTGCAGGGGCGGCCAGGGCTAGAGAACAGAGGAGAATTTTCTGTTATAATTGGGCAAGAGAGAAATCTTTCACAAAAGAGAAACGGTGGTGGTCTGGACAAGGCTGCTGCCTTCCAGGCAGAGAGTCTCTTACCCAGTGGAGCCCATGTGTCACTCCACTGAGCTGCTGAGCTGGTGGTGCCTGCCATTAAGCATCCTTAGGGGATGCAGAGGTATCTGACAGTCGAGGAAGAAAGGAGAGGGGCTTTATTTTTTGCTATAACTCTCCTCTTTTGGAGCCTCCCATTGTCGCTGCAGATGTGGAAAAGGCAACATGAAGAGTGAAGAGATCAGACTCTCCTCTTCGGCTGCTATGGCAAAATACCATAGACCAACAGGCTAAACAATAGCCCTCCTAGGCTTCTGGGAGCGGAGAGGTCCAAGACACAGATGCTTTGGGTTCTTATTGAAGGTTCTTCCTGGATCGCAGAGAGCTTACTTCTCCTTGGTCCTTGCGGATCCATTTCTTTCTTCATGAGGATTCTGGTTTATCCTGGAGGACTCACCCTCTTCCTAACACTGTCTTCAACTCAGCGCCTTCCCAAGAGTCTCATCGCCAAACATCGTTACACCAGGGGTTAGGGCTTTAACCTGGGACTGTGGGGTTACAGAAACCTTCCGTTCAGACTCTGCAGCTCCCAGGGTCCCATGCAGCCTCTGCAAGGAGTGTTCCCCTGGCAGGCGATGCCTTCCCCTCAGTTGATGCAGCGTTAGGGGTCCTTAGAACCTCCCTCATAGGGCGGGAGAAAATTCTGAAAGCCTTGTTGGTCTCCAGGAGTCTGCCCCTGGTCTTGCCTGACAGTAGTAGTCAGGGAGGGTAGGAAGCATGGGCTGAAGTCGCAGAAAGCGCATACGTGATTTCTTTATTCATTTACTAACTTGTTTGTCTCTCACAGTCCATGGTTATCAGTTTCCTGATCTGTGAAATTGAAGTAATTATAATTGCTACTTTGCAGGCTATTGAGAGACTCCAGTGAAACGTGGAGGCCAAGGGCTTGGTACATGGTTAAATATTGTTTCAAATTGTTGGAAAGGCTTTTCTTCCTACTTCTTGTAGGTAGGGCTTTGGGAGTCAAGGGGGATTAATTTGGAAGTTTGACTGTAGCTCTTCTTTGGTTAGATAATCTTTAGTATTCTTATAAAATTAAGATAATAGAGGAAAACAGTGGAAACTGTTTAGTGACATACCATCTGTAGCTGCTGCTTTGTTGTTTGGATTTTTTCACCTGTTTGTTTTGAGTCAGGGTCATCTATAGCCCAGGCTGGCCTCAAACTTGCCACAGAATGAAGAACAATGTTGTCCTCTTGATCCTCCTGCCTTTTATACCTCAAGCGTTAGACTTATAAGGCACACGCCACCACACCTGGTTGCCATAATGCAGAGACTCAAAGCCATAGCTTCCTGCATACTAGAGAGGAAATACTCCACTGAGCTACACCTGCAGCCCAGCTGCTCATCCCTGACAGGACTGGTATCAGCACAAGGCACCCCAAGACCAAGTTCTCAGCACAAAGGAGATTCATTTGCCCCAGAAGGCCAATAAATAAGAGAATAAGAGACAAAGACAGGAGATAGAGGACAAGAGAGAAGGGGTGGGGGACAAGGCAGAGTGGAAAGGAACAAAGGCCCACCTCTGGAGAGAAAGGAGACAGACATGGCCCACAAGCAAATGGCAATTTGTAAAGGTAAAAGGGGAAGCCTCCTGTGAGTATGAGGTGTTTAATTTTGATTGGACAGGTTAATTAGAGTAGCCACAAGGGAGCTTTTGATTGCTAGCCTTCAATACTTGGATAGCTGAACCTTGGCAGTCAGCCTCAGGAGGAGGAAGTGGCCAAATAAGGGACTAGACCTTGGTGGCTAGCTTTGGGGGTGTAGTCTAACTGCCTTTAGCAAGGCAGAGGGCATGGGGGAAGGGCAAGGCCTGCCAGAGCTGGGTTTGCCATTCTGGGGCTGGCTAGAGTTTCCTGTGTCGACCACTCTTTCAAAACCACCCGAACCTCCCTCGTGCCTTTCATTGCGTAGCTTTCCCTGTCTCCCCCAACCGCTCATGCTGGCAAAGGATTTTACATCCAAGGATTCTTGGTTATCTTTTCCCTGGGCATGAATCATGTGTCCCCCACCAGCATGGAGGCTTCCAAACATTACCTAGCACCAACCAGGACTGGCCACAGTTCAGGTTTTCCTGGGAGATATCACTTGGATGACTGTCCTAATTCATGCTGGTTTGGGTAAGGGACTGAAACCAAACAGAGGAAAGGGGGTCTTTAAGTTTTGAGGCAAAGTGATTGCATCACTGTCCTTCTCTCCACTGTGGCTCCTGCAGCCATGTGCTGCCTGCCCTTCCTTCTCCAGGCCTGAAGAAGGTTGCAAGGGCGGCCGGCCTGCATTCCTCTTCCACGCACTCCTAAGATTTCTTTCATGCCTCACAGGTGGCAAACCTCTGGGCCATCAAAACATCTTGAATGAGAGCTCAAGGGATTTCGGGAGGGGGTGGGTTTAGTTTGCAGAGACTTCAAATCCAATGAACTCAGCAGGAGATTAAGGACACCTTGCTTTGCACCTCATAAAGACACACAGGTCTCCCCCCTCAGCAGCTGCCCAGATAATCCCCTGCTGTATGAGATTTCCTGGAGGTGTTGTGAACAAATGTCTATTCATCCTAGACAGGGCACTGATGACAGGCCAAAGAAACTGACTGATTCCAACCACATCTAGTTTAGTGAGGCAGTGAGTTCATTTGGGCTACCCACAGAATTTGGGGGGATTGCTTACAGGAGCTGGATGACTCAAAGGCAGCTGATCACTGCAAGGGCCATTCCATCCACATACTCATGGATGCCCCACACCTGGGAGCTCCCTCCCCAGCTCACAGGCAGTTCTTCTGAAAAGTCTCTCTCTCTCCAACAACTGTTTATTTCTTGTATAGCCTTGAGGGAGGGGCATCTCGAGTCCAGTGACTTTCTAAGCTTCCTAAGCCTAAGCTGTTTGCTTAGCTTCCTGGGTCTTTATGATCCTCAACCCTCACAGTAGGAAATGTTTCCATTTTCAGACAATAGCTACGGAGCACACCCCAAGCTATAGATGGAGGTCCTCCCTACCAACAGCAGAAGTAGGGTTGAGGAAGAGGAAGAGCCTGCAGTACGCTTCCTTTTTATTCACAGTACACCCCCAAATCTCCCACCCAGAATCAATCCTATTTCAGAGACTGAAAAGCAGGACAGGATACATGGTGTTCAGCAAAGGGGTTTTTTGTTTGTTTGGGTTTGGTTTGGTTTGGGGCATGTGTATGTGTGTGTGTGTGTGTGTGTGTGTGTGTGTGTGTGTGTGTGTGTGTTAGACTGGTGGCATTCTGTGTTGAATCTTATAGAGAACAAACATCAAATCCCATATGCTGCACACTGCTGTGAATATGCGTTATTGAAAAGGAGAAACTACCTGAAGAGAAATGCAATTTGAGTTTTATGTGCTGATGAGTGTATCAGGTAACTTAGTATTTAAACACTGCCTTTGAAGACCATTCCAGAATATGTAAACCAACTGCTGTGGTAAGCATGCTGCTCAAAAAACAGTTGAAGATGTCTACATTATTAAAGTTCTGAATTGTGTATTAAAATGTTTATTGTAAAGCTAGTATAAGGCCATTTATAGAAAAATTCAAATATATGAAAAGAAATTCACTTATAGTTTTATAGCCTTAAAAAGCAATAGCATTTGATTCTATTTTCTTCTAAACTCCTGAATTTTGCTAACACAGTGACAAGGACTAGTTTTTCTTGGGTTTGGATCCAGTCCCTGTCACTTAATAGCTGTGTGATTTAGGGTACCTGACTCTGCCTCTCTGTGCCTCTGTCCTATCATCTACAAGATGGAGATACTAAAGTGTCCATTATATAGGAGTAGGGTTTAGATGTCAATGATTCAAGCCAGGCATACAACTGTAATCCCACCTACCTGTCACCTGAGCCCCCGGGTATGAAACCATCCTGGAAAATGCAATACAATACTTCAAGGACTTAAAGAAGGGGCTAGAGAGATGACTTGATGTGCAGAGTGCTTGTTCTTCTTCCTTGGGACTTGAGTTCACTTCCTAGAACCCTCACCAGGGCCATTCCAGCCACCTGTAACTCATTCCCATACACACACACACACACACACACACACACACTATATGCACATATATTTAAAAATAAGCCACCCTGGTCTACAAAACGAGTCCAGGATAGGCAAGGCTAACACAGAGAGACCCTGTCTCGAAAAAAAAAAAATTAAATTAAAAATAAAATAAAAAATAAAAATGAATAAAAATAAAAATAAAAACTTCTGAGATTTATCAAAATTATGTAAATTATTAAATTGCCTTCATACATATATTACTACCTGTTTGTTTTTATTTTATGCAATTATACTCATCCTATCTGTATATTGTAAAGCCTTTTAATTTAATTATGTTTTATCATAACTCTTCCACATTCACAAGTTTTCATAACTTTTTAGTGGACATTTAAGTGTGCTCTAGCAATTTTTATTTTAAACAGCCCTCTGTTAATACCATCATGAAGATCAGTTGAGCTTGTTTAGGATAAAGTCCCAAAAGAGAGGTAGTGGGGTCAAAGGTTACAAAGTTGCTGCTCCCAATGTTCCTAATGCATCTTGCCAAATCACTTTTCAAGTGTCATGAATGAATGTATATTTCCACCACAAAGCAGAGAGTGTGTGCCTCAGTTTCCTCCTGAAAGAACTGAGCTCTGTTGGCTTTTGTAATTATCAGCCTCCAGCAGCTAAAGGAGGAGTTCCTTAACAGTAAACATCTTCATTACTTCCAACATGCTGGGGCTAAGTCTCACACTGTGGGTGCTGAGTCCAGGGCCCCTTGGTTGGCCTGTGGTACAGAGCAAGAGACCAGACACTAAGTTATAAGCTGTCTTTTACATATTGCTAGGCACAGGAGAGGGAGCCAGTCCACCATGGAGGTCCGGGAAGGCTTCCTGAAAGAGGCAAGCTTGGGTTTGGCATTGGATGGGTAGGGTAGGTAGACAAGTCCTTGGTGTGGTGGAGTGTGAGGGTAGAGGTTTGTACCACAGCAAGAAAAGAGAACATGTGGGGGACTGAGGGAGATGCGGTGTCGCAGGGAGAGAGCACGTTCATATGAACTTGTACTGGAATCATTTGGGGAGAGGGAACCCCAACTGAGAAAATTACTCCACCAAACTGGCCTTTGGGCAACCCCGTGAGGCATTTTCTTGATTGGTGATTGACGTGGGAGGGCTCAGCTCATTGTGGACAGTGCCATCCCTGGGCTGGTGGCCCTGCGTGCTGTAAGGAGGCAGGCTGAGCTAGCTAATGAGCACTGTTCCTCCATGGCCTCTGGATCCACTCTGGCCTCCACCTTCTTGCCCTTCCTGAGTTCCTGCCCAGACTTCCCTCAGTGATGGACTGTCACTTGGAAGTATAAGTGACATAAGCCTTCTCTTCCCTGGGTTCCTATTGTTGTTTTCTCACGGCCATATAAACCTAACTAAGATGAACTATTTTTAGACAGATTTGAAGGGATATTGAGAATAGAGGCCAGAGCAGATCACACAGTGGGTTACTTTCAGCTAGCTAGGAAGTGTGCATCCGTAAAGGTTGCCATTTATTGGTTGGTTGATTGGTTGGTTGGTTGGTGGTTGGCTTATTAAAACAAGCCACAGTAGAGTCTTACACAGGAGCTTCTGAGTGGGCACATTTACCCATCGGGTTGCGGTTTTGCACAGCCTATTAGTGCTAGCACGCATCCAAATGAGGTTTGCCCGCCTGCCTGCCTGACAACACAGTGACACAGATGTGCTGTCTCCAATGCCTTCCAACTACTCAACCCTCCTCTTTTATGCCCTGCTACTTTTTCCTTTTCACATCAAAGTTTTGGAGCCCTACTCAACCAGATTTCTCTCTAAAGGATCCCAAGATCCCACCCCCGGCCGGGGAAGGTGAGGGAATGTATCCATAGTAATGGGTCTGGTGGTTAAAGGGCGTGGCCCTCATCTTTCCAGAAGCATGTGAGTTTTAGATGTTGTCACTCAGGGACAGATATTCATGCCACCTGGATAAGCTACGGAGGTGGGATTTCAGGCACAAGGCTAGCAGGTTAAGGGGTTGCCTAAGGCTGGCCAGGAAATGCCCCTTTGGCCTCCAAAGTCTACTATGGCAAAGAGCCTTCAAGCAAGGTCACATATGAGTCAGCTTCCAACCTGAGCTTGACACCTTTATTCTTGTCTTATCAATGGCATATAGCATGACTAGTGTCTCATGATGGC
Organism: Acomys russatus; assembly: GCF_903995435.1. NCBI lineage: Eukaryota > Metazoa > Chordata > Mammalia > Rodentia > Muridae > Acomys > Acomys russatus. The sequence goes on from NC_067137.1 coordinate 21,353,439, forward strand.
TCTGTTGCATCCTTAGCTGTCCCTGGAAGCTAGTCAGACCAGTCCACTGGCCAGTGGCTGTGAGGGCGAGGGATCACGTGAAGTGACCACTCCCATCAAACATATTTACCCTTTTTTAAAAAAAAAATCACCAATAAACAAGAACTTGTATCTTTTCGGCTGCCTAGGTAGAAAAAAAATTCGTCTAGGAAGGTGCTTTTTTTTTCCCCCTTCACCTCCGGAAAACATAATTCCTTCCCAGCAGATTTCCTAGATCTTAAATATCAACTCAAACATTTATGCATGAGAAATTAGAAGGCATGAATGATGCATGTGTTTCCAGCCAGCCTGCTTGTAAATCTCCCTTCCTCCTTTGAGAAGCCCCGTATGGCAGCCGAGCCTCATTCTCAACCCCTATTTCAAAGACACCTGAGATAAAAATTTCTATTTGTTTCCCACTCGCTCACTTTGCCTGTCAGCCTTCCCTCGTGGCAGACGTGTCGGCTATTATCTCGTCTGAGATATTGTTCTTTCACTTGACCAGATTATAGCACAACTGTCGGCTTGCTCTTTGACAACGCTTCTTCACTGGGGATTTGCGAGGATTAATGAGATAATGTTTGAAGACCACTTTAAATTTATATAAACTCTTTGTGTTGGGGCTTGGGGATTGTTATCTCACGGTTGTGACACTGTATCTCCACGTGAGAAGTTGCAAAGGCTTTGCAAACACTTGGTTCCGGTCCTGTGCAATGATGAAGCCATTGGCTCTTAGAGTTTAAAAGAGGACCCCAGGACTGAATTGAGTCCTACCCTCAAAAGGACAGGCAAAGAGAAGTCTGAGGCCAGAGAATGAAATGTGTACACCCAGCGCTACACTCAGTGGCAGAGGTGTGTTCAGCATTTAGGTGCTTTGATGCCCTGTTCAGCTCTCCAAAACCGCTGCAGGCTGGGTCATGTGCCCTCCCATGGCCAGATTCACTGTGAAGTCCTAACCCCCAGGAACTCAGAATATGCTTTTACTAGCAAAAGAGAGATTACAGCCATACCTAGTGAAGCTGTAAAGAAAACCAGGCCTGCTAACTGCTTGAACTGTGTCCTTCTGAAAGGGAGAGCTCTGGGCACAGGCATATGTATCACAGGTCAGGTGGCACGGGAGCAGCCATTCACAGTCCCAGGAAGAGCCAGGCGAGGATCCCTCCCTTGCCAGCCTCCAAATCGATATGCCCTGGTGACACCTGGATGTTGTATGTGTGGCCTCCAGAGGTATAGCTGTTAAGCCACATTGAAAGACTGAGGTGGGAAGTCAGGGTTTTGTGATTCCAAGGCCACACAGAGGGTGAGAGGAGGACGAAGGGCCCCAGGTCAAGGCCAGCACACATGTCACACACACACACTTCAGTCATCATGATCCAGGCTGCTGCTGCCCCTTGCTCTCCATCACTTCATTATTGCTATAGGCCAGCTCACTGTCTAAAAGCTTAAGTGCTCACCTCTTCTCAGCACCGAGGTCCACAAAAGTGCAGAGCTGCTTTCTTAACACGGATGCAAACAAATGCATAACTACTTTAGAGCGTTTTATTTTCTAATCGACTTAACAGCTCACAGGTAGAAACCACCAATTTCCTAATGCGGAAAATAACTCAGCGAGAAGACAACGGATAGGGAAACAGGGGAACACTGAGGGTGACTAAAAGCCCTGAGAGGTAGTTAGGGTCACAGTCGACATGGAGGAGACTTGCTCTGGGATGGAATGGGGGCCATCTTCCCCCATCATGGTGAGTAGGCTCAGAGGTAAAGTAACATCGAAAAAAGATAAACAGGGGCATGGCTTAGTTGTGACTTGGAGGCAGGAGGACCTGAGTGCATTCTCAGGGATGGTGCTATGTGCTTACAACTCCTGTTATGAAGAGGCAGAGACAAGCAGATCCCTAGGCCTCAGTGGCTCCCAGCTTTACTTTATTGATGAGCCCGGGTCCCAGTGAGAGACCCTGTCTCAGAAAAACAAGATGGATGGCACTTAAGGAACAAGAACCAAGGTAGACATGTATATTCCATGCATAAATGTGTGTGTGTAAGAGAGAGAGACAGAGACAGACAGAGACAGAGAGGGACAGAGACACAGAGAGACACAGAGAGAAAGAGACAGACAGACAGAGAGACTGAGACAAAAAGAAAGAGACAGGCAGAAAGGCAGAGACAGAGTGGAGAAAGAGAGAGACAGAGACAGGGAGAGAGACAGAGAGAGAGAGAGAAAGAGAGGACATACATGGAATCAGATGACAGAGCTCATGCCCACTGACCTTGACTTTTTAACAAAATAAACTGACGTATGACAAACTGATGACAACTTGAAAGGACCACTGAGTTTTAGATCTTAAATTAAAATTGTATTACACTCATCTAAGACTAATCTTGTTTATCAAAGGGTAGAGGCTAGTGGTTTCAGGGGTGGGAGGAGGAAAAAGAAAAAGCTAGACTTTGGATCTCAACCACGGTTCTTAAGACACTACTGTAATTGCTTCTGGATTTGATTTTGAGGCTGACCTTTGACCAGAAACCTTAGTTTCCCAGAATGAGGGCTCTCCCTCAATAAAGACTGATTTGATTGCTCAGAAATGGGTGGAATGTTGATCAGAAGCTAAGTACTTTCTCAACTTCTGGCTCAGTCTCACCTTGCAGTTAGCCATATTGACCCCAAGGTAAGGCATTTAGATAAATGCTGAGGCTGATTTTGGAGCCTTTCCTCCCGCCCTCCCTCCCTCCCTCTCTCCCTCCCTCCCTCCTTTTTCTTTTTCTCCCTCCCTCCTTTATGGACCCCACAGCACCTTCTTGGATTGGATCTACCACATAATGCCAAGTCTCTCTGGCCCCCCTGTGGAACCAGAAAGAAGAATTGTCACTCACATATTTTCAGGTACTTCATGAGGGCTTGCTCTTCTCACAGAGATGCTTGTTCAGAGAGAAGGCATGCGACTAGAGTGGCCCATGCAGGCAGGAAGAAGGGGGTCACACAATTTCCTCACCTTATATTCACACCCTTGTTGCTTAAATTATAAATCTCCTTTCATGACAGTGTAAGCTCCATGAAAGTTTAAAAGCTCAATTTAATTCCTAGATAGACAAGCGGAAAGAATAACAATCCTTACTTTTTTCTCTCCATATTCATGGGCACCTGCCCCCATCCCGGGCTGCCTCCCCACCCCAACAACAGATCCTGTCAATCTTCAGATACCAGCGCAAGTGTCAACATTTGCACTAAACCTCCAAGGAGGAACTCAATCTCCTGCTTCAGAATCCCTCTGCCCCTTCTTTCTAGCCCACACTCTATCTTGAGACATCATAGTGAGCTGTGATTCCGTGAGGTTCACATGGTGTCTAGGTCTCTTCATCTCTGCCTCACTGAGAATCGTTAAGCAGAGTCATTTAATGGGGCCTCTTCTGCATAGGAGATGCTGCCTACACCACATGAAACCTTGAGGTGCTAAATGCTCAAGGGTTCAAATGTGTGTGCGCCGTATCCTTCTCACTATTAAGTACCCTGACTCCCTAAGGTGAAATGCCAAAATATTAGTAGCAGTTCAAGTACTGCTTGGAGACCTATGCTAAAATAAGCTCCCTTGCGAGGCCCAGCATACCTTCAATGCCCACCCACACCTGCTGTGAATCCTTGATCAGACTCACAGTCACATCAGCACAGGAACTGGGAAGCTACTGTGTGCCCTGACCATCCATGCAAAATTGAGAGAAAAGTACAAATATAAACAAGACCTAACCCCTCATGTTAACAAGCCTCTGGTCTACCTTGAGGTACAGTGGGGATTAGGAACAGGCACACAATACAGAGTGTTGACGACAATAATAATTATAGGGGGAAAGAAGAGTTCTTCTTACATTTATAATTATCAACCATAATAATTAGGAATTGTAGAGGCATAGGCTATCTGTCGGTGGAAAATTGCTAAGAGACATCAGTGGAGGAAAGAGGGGAATTCTAGATGAACTGACCTCCGAGGAGTCTTGCTAAAGGTGGGGCAGATAGGTACAGTGAAGAGTTTGATATTGTACCTTCTGTAAAGCTGGACTTGTGGATAGGTACTGTTTGAATTTGTTTTTGTCATGGAATATTTTGTTTTCTCCATTAATGGTTATTGATAGTTTTGCTGGGTAAAGTAATCTGGCCTAGCATCTGTGCTCTCTTAGGGTTTGCAGGATCTCTGTCCAGGCCCTTCTGGCTTTTATGGTCTCTGCTGAGAAGTTGGGTGTAATTTCTGATAGGTTTGCCATTAAATGTTATTTGGCCCTTTTCCCTTGCAGCTTTAATATTTTTCTTTGTTTCTGTATATTTTGTGTTTTGATTATTATGTGACAGGCAGTTTTTCTTTTCTGGTCTATTCTATTTGGTGTTCTATAGGCCTCTTGTATGTTTATAGGCATCTCTTTCTTTTAGATTGGGGAAGGAACATTATGATAGGCAGATTTGGGCCCAGGGGTCCCGCTCAAACTATGGCACCAGCCAAGGACAATACAGGCCGTAAACTTCAAACTCCTACTCAGATCTAGCCGATGGACAGGACAGTCTCCACAGCTGAGTGGAGAGTGGGATATGACTTTCACACGTACTCTGGTGCCTCATATTTGACCATGCCCCTGGATGGGGAGGCCTGGTGGCACTCAGAGGAAAGATAGCAGGCTACCAAGAAGAAACTTGATACTCTATGAGCATATAAAGGGGGAGAAGGTCCCCCTCAGTCACAGTCATAGGGGAGGGGAGTAAGGGGAAAATGGGAGGGAGGGAGGAATGGGAGGAGACAAGGGATGGGATAACCATTGAGATGTAATATGAATAAATTAATAAAAAAAGAGAAAAAAGAGTTTGATATTGGAGACAGATATTAGAAGTAGAGAGTTCTAAGTGAATCAACTTGATAGGCTTTTGTTGTTGTTGTTGTTGTTGTTGCTAAAATTGGGCTTGTGAGGGACAAACTCAAAGAGGATGGGGTCTACCTGGGTTCAGAGGAACCTGGCAAATGGCTGACCACAAGAAGAGAATGTTGGTCAGTCTTCAGGTCATTTGGGGAAGTAGGGCCTGCCTTCTGGCCATGAAGAAAAGAAACCAGAAGGAAAGAGATGAGTAGATGAGCCTGTAAAACAAAAAACAAAAACAAAAACAAAACAACCACAACAACAACAAAAACAAACAAAAACCTGGGTTAGTGAATCAAGAGGGAAGGGCATAAATAGCCATGACGCATTGGCTGATAGCTGCCCCTGTGCTGGGCACTTGGAATAGGCCAGCAGTTTAGTGTTTAGTGTCAAGGTGGAGATTCTACTTTCTCCTGAGCAAACAGAACTTCTGAAAGGTCAAGTGAGGCAGATCTGACAGAGTGTAGAGCTAGGCTTATAAACCAAGCCTCAGTGATGCTGGAACCTGCTGTAAGTGTCATGACCAAGAGAGGCTGGGGGCAACCAACCATGGTCAGCAGGTATCTGAGGGCCTGGTGGCCCAACAGAAGCAGGACTATGGTGTAGAGAGGCCACAGGAAGGTAGGGACAGTGGCTCTGACCCCCCTTGCTCCTCATTGTCAGAGCCTGTAAGTCAATTGTCAGGTTGACCTTCCTGGACAGACTCAACTGTAGTTGGACCAAGATGATGAAGTTGGAAGGGAAACGCTGGCTCCTGTTGGACTGCCCATTAGTCTTCGAAATGCAGTGCTCACCATTTCCCTGACTGGCTAGAAGTAGATCTGTCTCTACTTAGCCAGAGGGAAAAGCAACTCCAGCCAGATCTGCAAAGCTAAGTAACCAGGTTACCGCAGGGCAGGAGTGAATCAATCAAGATAATCACATTTGGCAGTATGCGAAGCCACTGTGCTTGGACAGTACAAATTCATTTTGTGGTTTAAAAAAAAAATGCTGTTTATTTATTGTGGAAAATCACTGAACTCATGGGCACTCTACTTAGCGTTCAACTTTCCCCACTCATGGAAAATGATCCGTTCTTGTGGTGGAGTTATCACAGTGTCAGGTACGTGTGTACTAATGGGGCATGTGCCCCAGCTAAAGATTGTATGTCGACTGGCACCCGCAAAGAGGAGGACCCAAGCAGTGAACTGTGTTTCCATTTACACTTGTGTTTTTCAAAGCTCTCTCTCTCTCTCTCTCTCTTTTTTATTTCAAAGAACGGGTTTATGCCTTGAAAGGAAGTGTCAGCAATAGAACATGCTAGCTAATTTGATTTCTTGAGGAGAAATGTGAAAGGGATTGAGGTGGTTTATTATGTTAAATCTCAAATAAACCTGGACAATTAAAAATGGAAAGGCAGCCAGAACTAATTAAAAGGAGAGGAGAATGAGAAATGCCAGGCGTCTGGGATAAATTTATTATTGCATTTGAGCACTGTGTTTAGCTCGGGGCCGCCTTGTGGCGCAGGCATTCAAAAAAAATAATTTGGGTTAATAAAGTTTTTTAGGTTCATTTACAGAAAACTACTGATGACCACAGCCATGAAAGAACACTTTTGACTAAACAGTTAGCACAGGCATGGAAATGCAGATAGGATGAGGAGCCACTCCTTTGTTCTCAGGCCTGCCCCTGTCTGAAGCTCTGTGTGATACCTTATCCTTACTTGTGCCCAGGGTCACCCACTATCTGTGTGCCCCAGCATGGAAGGACATCTTGTTATCTGGGCTTTGTGTGTGTTTGGAGTCCTTTCTCTCTGAGGGCTACTGGCCTGCTGAGGGGGTGTGGAGCATACAACTCTCAATTTCCAGAAGGTGAAAAGGAAGACAGCAAAAATGGCTGCTCGGAAGGCATTCGCTTTTATTTTTTTCCCCAAGACAGGGTTTCTCTCTGCAGCCTTGGCTGTTCTGGGCTCACTTTGTAGACCAGGCTGGCCTTGAACTCACAAAGAATTGCCTGCCTCTTTCTCCCTGAGTGCTAGGATTACAGGTATTTGCTTCTTTATGCTACATCTCTCTCCTTGTGGACACTGAGTCCAGCCCCTTGCTAATCCCTACCTAGCTCCCATTCCAATGGCCATGCGTTCCGTTCCCTGAACCATCAGGAAGCACTGCTGCTGCAGACTCCCCAACAGCAGAGCGATCTTTTGGGCTGGGGTAAGAGAAGTTCAGGTGGGGGTCCTGAACTCTGGAAGTAGGGCTTTAAAACTGCCTCTATTTTTAAAGGCAGAGCTACAGTTAGATCCGGTAAGCTATAATGTTCTAGGGAGGGAGTGACTATAAAGGTGTCTCATGAGTGCAAAGGTATTGAACAGGAGGAAGAGAGGGGAAGAGGAAAGGAGGAGAAGGAGAGATATGCTTCTCTTCTACTGTTGTGATGGAGCATCATGACGAAGAACAACTTACAGCGGGGTTTACTTATGGTTCTAGGGGTCCAGGTGCCTGTAAAGGCAAGAAATTAAAGGAGGGAACAGGAAGCTAAGAGATCACATCTTAAGCTCACACAGGACTGTGAACTGGAACCTAGGCAAAGTTTTAAATCTCCAAGCCCCGATCATAATCTTTTCCCAGCAAGACTACATAAAGAGTACCATGAACTGGAGACTCCTAATGTGTGAGCTGATGGGGGCAGAGGGGCCGATATTTCACTTCCAAACTATGGCAAGTGTCAAGTCCCACTCTGCCTCTCCTGGGTCTTAAAGCAAGCGACCCTGTGTGGAGGCCTGCATAGACACTAGCATAGAAGAGTCTGTCTGTCATTTATACATCTGTTCAAACTCTGCCTTCTTCTGGGTGAGTCTAAAACAAAGATACATAACCGTCCATTTGAAGAGCTAACAGGAAACAAATGAACAGATAAGATACCAGTAAGCTAAAGGTCTACTCATCTCATGAGGGTGTTTTGAGACAGGGTCTTCTTACTATGTAGCCAGGCTAGCCTTCAATTCCCCCATTGTCCTCCTTCCTCTGCCTCTTCAGTGCTGAGCTTACATGCATGAGTCCCACACCTGTGAACATGTTTACTTCCTGACAGGCTCATAACAGATAAGCAGTTTGCTAAGTCTGGTGACACACGGCACTTTCTGCCCACATGCCTTCTAGAGAGCTAGGGAGCTTAGGTGACCTCCCCTTCCCTGATAAATTGCCTTCGACCTTTCTTCTCCTCCATCCCTGTCACTCTGACCTTGGAGCTCTCTGTGGCCATCCCTCAGCAACACCAGCACCACCCCCACCAATCCCAGAAAGCTTCATCCAAATTTCACTGGACCTAATGGCAGCTCCTCTGTATCCCAGACCCTCTCTCACCTGCAGGTGTCACATTAAGGAATGGTACATTCTACCTTAGGAGCTATAGCCTGAGGAATAGGGTCCAAAGAGAAAATGGGAGAATCAATTAATGATCCTAGACACCTGAAATAAATTTTTCAGCAGGGTCCCGGAGAAAGTACAGCATCAGCAACACCAGACTTATTTCAAATACGTGAAATATATTCAAGTAGCAAAATTCACAGGCAGAACTACAGTATGATTTTATCCAGAGTCTTTTTTTTTTTAATTATTGTTGAGAGTCGGAATCTAGTTACAGAGAGATGATTCGATGTTGATGCCCAGACTCTGCCTGTAAAATGAGATACAGGGCAGCATTTGCCCGATGACCTTTTCCTTCTACAGGACAATTAATAGATCTTATTTTTGTAGAGCTATGCTCTTGTCAGTTTAAATACAGTTTGCTGACCAAACGGGAGAGCAAGCTTTATCTCCAACCGGCCAAATGCTCCCATCCCCCCACTGCCTGGAAGCCAGCTGGCTGGCTGGTATGAGTGAAATTTTAGCTTTATCAGACCAGCAATGGAGTGGAAATAATAAACACAGGGTTCAAATGAAAAGAAAGCAGAGAGGAGAACTCATCTAAGAAGAATGAAACCCTTTAAATGAAAATACATCTTTCTCCATAATGGGAGTTCTAATGTTTTGGGGGTCATTAGTGTAATAGCTTTTCTGCAGTGAGCAACACATTAGGGAGGCCAAGTCAGAGCAAAGGAGCAGCATCTTCCAACCATTTGTCCACTGAGCTGGCGGTGAGTCACCTGCCACACCTAGGCCTTGGTTTCCCCACCCATACCCTGGTGATGGCATTATGCTTCTGATTCCTGTTGCAGCCTATGCAATAAATAGCAATGGTTTATTATCCTGTGTTTACTGTAATAGGCACTAAAGTTATGCTGGTATCTCAGGCAACATGAGTACACAGAATAAATTCTGCTTCCTCCATGCGTAGGCATATTTGCAGACCTGACAGGTAAAGGCAAGATGAGAATAACTCAGAAAATGTGTCCAGGCAAGACCAGGGCTGCTGTGTAGAGCATCGAGGGAAACTAGTCTTGGCAAAAGAGTTGTATGAGAAAATACGTGTTCTGGTGACAAAGGAGCTCACTGAATAGGGACTTATCTGTCACACATATTTTAGTGGCTTATGCATTAGTACAAAATGGTGGGATGGGATATTTGAGGTGCCATTCAAGTTCAAAATTCTGGATTCTAAAATATTACTCACGATGATAATACATAAGGGAGAAAACCTCTAAAGAACCTTTGCTGTGACTTGCATCATCTGTGGGTCACCTGGGTAAATGCCCCACCACGGAGGCCTGTACTCTCTGCCTGCTGCCATGCAGTGCTGTTTGTTCAACATGGAATGTTTACAGTGCTTTGGATTGGACACCACCAGGAGTGGGCAGAAGTAGAACTGTTCACCCCACTGAAGCATGGGCATTGAAAATAGAAAGACCATTATGTGAGCTGCAACTGGTAGATAGCTGGACACCTCCCAAACTCCTCAAATACCCAATTCTCAGCAATTGTAATGTTGAGTGCTGAGGACAGTGCCTTTCCTGTAAGGGGCAAGACTGTTTCCTGCAACAACAACAAAAGTCCCCTTTAAGGTCAGGCATCAGAGAGGGTGTTGGCAGTTTATGAGCAAATGTCTTAGCACAAACATGGTGGTTGATATTTGTAATTCCAGAACTTCAGAAGTTGAGGCATTTAGGATCACGAGTTCAAGACAGACTGAGCTTCATAATAATATGTCTCTTTAAAAAAAAATAACATATGCATTTCCCCAGTTGTAATAGGTCCTTGTGATGTCAGCAACAGGAGACATTGGAAAGAGCCTGGCCTGAGGCCAAGGACCCAGTGAACATTTTCTGTTGAAAGTCAATTGTTAACCACAAAAACCACGTGAGAACAAAATTTATAGGGCTGCTGCCCTGTGACACATAAGTCTCCAAACAAGCAACAGAGTCTCCTGAGCCTTCACGGAGCATATGCTCCAGGGTAGAGAAAGCAGACATCTGACCATAGCCGAACAGAGCCAGAGGCTATGGGATGGTGCTAAGTGCTGGGAAAGGCAGAAGTCAAAACAGGGACGAGGGATGGTGTGCTTCCTATAAGCATGTATAGAGAGTGGTCCGGGTGATGTTAGCCAAGTGGACTCACAGAGAGAACATTCCAGACAAAGGATGGGAGTGCACATGTGAGTGTCAGCAACATTCACTTGCCATTTAAGGTGTTGAGGAAAAAGTGTAACCAATGCAAAGCACTGGAGCAAGGGCTTGAGGGGCTCCAGAGTGAGGGGTGAAGGAGCCAAGAAGTTCAAGGAGCCAGGAGGAGAGTCCAGAGACAGGCTAGAACCCAAGAGGAAAGGTTTTGGAGGAGAGAAAGTCAACCATGTAGAATGCTGCAGATAATTTAAGCGTGGCAAACTATGAGCTTTGCCTATTGGATTTAGCACCTGGAGGTCATAGTGACACTGGTAGGAGAGAGTTTGGGAATGGCAGTGGAAGAGAGCACAGGGTTAGAGAGGGCTCATGGGATCGGTGGAAGATGGGGCTAGAGGAAGTGTCACCAGAGAAAGGGGTGGAAGCTGGGTAGAGTGGCACCCCAGAAGGAGTTGGGTCCAGTTTTTTTTTTTTTTTTTTTTTTTTTTTTTTTTTTTTTTTTTTTTTTTTTTTTTTACGGTGGACAGTGTTTTTTGTTTATTTGGTTGGTTGGTTTGGCTGATTTTTGTCTTTTTCGAGACAGGATTTCTCTACGGAGCTCTGGCTGTCCTGGCCCAGGCTGACATCGAACTCACAGAGATCTGTCTGCCTCTGACTCCCTGAGTGCTCCTCCCAGCCAGGACGCAGCATTTTTTAAGCAGACAGGGATGGTCCAGTCAAAGAGAGACAGTCAGATGCTGCCTAGGGCAACACTAGCTACCGAGAGTGCTCCCTAACTCCTCCTGTGACCACCTCCTCAGAGAGGGGCTGTGCGCCTCTCCACCACTCAGACCTAAGAGGAAAACCACAGCTCTTTCCTCAGATGTCATGAGCGAAGCTGTCACTGGGCTGGAAAATCTAAGCAAGGCTTGTCTACAGGCTTAGGGGAAAAAAATAGAAAGAAAATCAATTCAAAGAACAGTAATAAGCAAGGAGATTGGTGTTTCATCCAGTGTGCTCCTTACGCTCCGCGGAATGCTGATAGGGTCAAGCGAGCCGGAGGAATGCTGAGCCAAATGAAGCTGAGCAGATGCAGAGCTGTGGGCCTTGTTGGAGCCCGTGGAGCACTGTGGGTTTCTGACTGGGGAGGCTGGTGTGAGGACTCGCTCCCAGCATACTTGGGGGGAGTGCCACAGTCACACAGTGCAGCAAACAATGAACCGCACGAGTGATTCCTGGATGTATCTGTTAAAGGCCAGATTGCAAATAGTTCGGACTTGGTGGGTCTGTCCCAACTACTGAACTGTCTCAGATGAGCTCATTGTCCTGCAGCTGTCCCAGTTACCCACCCACATGGGGTGCCCACCGTAATTTCCAGGTAATTCTGTGGCGGAGCCAATTGGGAACACGCTCAGGCAGACTTTAAAAATTTCAAACTTATCAAGGAGGCCTAAAGACCCAACTAGACTCCCACTGCCTTCTAGGGTTTCCACCTTCTTTCTTTCCCTGTTCTTGTCTCCCAAAATACCATCCTTTAGGGCGTTTATGAGAGACAGCTATTTGGGTCCAAACTGAAAAGAACTCTTACTCATCTGGATTCCATTTATCTGGGGGGTTTTTACTTACACCTTCTGGGTTTCTCTCTTTCCCTCTCCCTCCCCGCCCCCATCTCTCTCTCTCTCTCTCTCTCTCTCTCTCTCTCTCTCTCTCTCTCTCTCTCTCTCCTCCTCCTCTCGCTCTCTCTGTCTCTCTCTCTCTCGCCTCTCTCCTCTCTCTCCTCTCTCTCTCTCCTCTCGCTCCTCTCCTCCCTCTCTCGCTCCCTCTCTCTTCTCCTCTCCCTCTCTCTCGCCCTCTCTCTCTCTCTCTCTCTCTCTCTCTCTCTTCTCTCTCTCTTCCTCTCTCTCTGTCTCTCTCTCTCTCTCTCTCTCTCTCTGTCTCTCTCTCTCTCTCTCTCTCTCTCTCTCTAAGATAGACTAGGGAGGGGAAATGAGTAAGTGTTCACCACTTATTCTCTGTCGAAAGCTACGCCATAAGAAGAGGGCCAGGAAATATGAGCTTAGCTGGGTCTGGACAAGAAAGGCTGGCAAGGTTATTGTAGGGAGCCACCCGTGTGTGTCCTGGTCTCTCCCCTTACCTCATAAAGGTCCTAATCACATCACAAGACCCCTGACCTCATCTAAACTTAGTCATCTCCTTCATATCCTACCTCCAAGTTGTAGCACATTGTGTGTGTGTGTGGGGGGGGATCACTGTGTGGGTTTTGTGAGAACACAGATAATCCAGTTCATAACAGCTGAAGGCCCTTGACATGTTTATAAGAGGAAGACCGTGAGCTCAAGCATGCTTCGTTTGTTTGTTTGTTTGTTTGTTTGGACTGGAGATTATTTTTTCCATAGCTTCCTACTACAACCCTGCCCCACCCCACCGATTGTCTTACACATCACACGTGTTTATTGTTTGAAGTGAAAACGTCAGAATATCCCAGCAGCTGTTGTTGAAAGGAGGACCCGCTGACTTTCAAGAGAGTTGGATGAACAAGTGTTTTCTTCTTAGTGTAGCTCTGGTTGGAGCAGAGGTGAGGCAGGCAAGGCCCGCTGATCCGGGGACAATTGTCACCTTGGGTCCCTGGCTTTGTTCCCTTGCCAGAGATGTGAACATGAACAAAAGCAAGGTCTGAAAGCAGAGCCATGTGACACCACAACTCACAACCCCTGAGGTTGTTGCATTTTGTAGCAAAATGGAAACCAAATTCTACTGGGGAACAGACAGGTCATTTTGGACCCTTTACAGCTGAAATGCCTTTATCTCTTAAAGTGTCTTTTCTCAGGGAGATGTACGAAGTGGCTCTTTACAAAGTACCTTTTATCTTGGATCCTCTGGATATTTACCTAGCACAGAGATCTAGAAAAACTACTGTGGGTGGGAGTCAGATCAGATTCTCAGTCATGATTTTTTTTACAGTCCTTTTTCTTTTGCCATTTTGGAGAAACTCAACAAATGGAAAGAAATTCCTGCAAGAGTTTAAAAGATCCGAGTTTAATCCCTGGCACATCTGCGAATCTTCAAATGACCCTTCTCTGCCCTTTGCTCAGTCATAGCTGCTCATCTTTACCATGGCAACAAGAAAGCACCATAAGCAGATAATATATGAATGAACAGCTATGAGCCAATAAAACTTTATTTATGAACACTGAAATCTGAATTTCATACAATTTTCATGTCATAAAAAGTCTTTTATTTATTTTTTTTTCCAACAGTTTGAAAATATTGAGGAACCACACTCAAGCCTAGGTCCTTACAGAAATAGACAGATGACCAGCTCTAGCTCATAGACTAGTTTGCCAACCACTGTTCTATTCTGGATACACAGGGGACCATGCTGGATACATTCTAGTTATGTGGCACTTTTTCAAGAAATGCACATAAATCATTTGCACAGTTTTCATGTGACCAGGAATTGCATAGGAAAGAAAGTAGAGAGTGTGATTGAGAATAATAACATGGAAACACTGTTTGAATTGGGCAAGTTGCAAGTCAGTGGGAAAAAGGAGGCTGCCGCTTGGATCAAGGGAAATGTTGGCAAACACTGGAAGAGTCCGAGGCAGAGTGGCAGTCATAAGCACAGACTGTTCCACCCACAGTGTTCCCCTTCTCCACAGTCCTGTGGGCGGGTGTGCTGGAATGCTTCCTGAGTCGCTGTGGTACCCAGCCTGATGGAGGAAGGGAGAGAATGGCTACATCTAGAGTGTAGCAGGGATGCTGTTCAGCCCATGAATGGACATTTTTCTCCTCCTACCTTGGTGTCTTTCTGCATTTTCACAGACAGATGGCCCAACTCTCTAGAGTTGTTGTTCTTTACCATGGGAAGAAGGTAAAGGGTAGACGAATTATGTAACAAACTGGTACTTTGTGGTACTAGACACCATGTAGCCTGTCTCAGATGCACATCCGTTGTTACCATATCTTATAATCCCAATTGCACTCCGTACCCTTTCTTGAACTGAAGTGATTTCACACATCAAGTGTATCCAGGTAGGTTGTCTACAAAAAAAAAAAAATCTCATTATGTAGCAAAGCTAGCCTAAAACTAGCAATGTAGCCCAGGCTAGCCTCAACACTTCAATGCTCCTGTCTCAGCCTTCAGAATGCTAGGATCACAGGTGAAAACTACCATGCTTTACTTTGTTTCTGTTTTAAATGTGAGGGATGTATTTATTTGTTTATTTGTTTGTAGGCAAGGTCTCTATGTTGCCTAGGATAACCTCAAATGTTTAATCCTGCCTCAGCATCCTTGAGGGCTGGCATTGGAAGTGTACAAAAAGCACTTTGGACTTGATGATATCTGGAATTTCTACAGCTTGGGTCCTCTCCAGCTCTGTGAACACTGTCTCCTCTTCAAGTCTGTCCATGTAGGATCCTTAGTCAGATCTTTGGTTTTGCTGAGGAAAATATATCATGGGCATGATCGTAGCCATCCCAGCTCCCTGAGCTGTGGTAGTCAGGGAAACTGAAACCATTTTCTCACTACAACTACAACAATAACAACTACTACTACTACTATTACTACTACCCCCACTACTACTGATGATGATGATGATGATGATGGAAGTAGTAGTTGTTGCTGTTGTAATCCTGATGGCAACATAACTGGAAAAACAAACAAAACACACAGTTTTTATTAAGGTTGTTGAGTTTCCTGCTGCCTCAGCAGAACCATAGGCAACTTGTGACATGAACTAGGTGGCAACCTTTACCTCACCAGCACCTCAGCGTTTTACCCCAGGTAGTTACATCCTCAGGGTGCTGAGCCAAGCTGTTTCCATCCCTCCCAGCCTTCATGCATCCCCCGAGGCAGCCCTGCAGTACTTCCGCTCCCATCCAGCTTAGACTTGTTTCCATCTGAGCTTCCAGCTCAATTCTCATGGACAGGAAGCTTTGGTTCCTGGTCTGGTACAGGGACAGGCAAGGTTCTGAACCCACCTTGTAGATTCTGCCCAGTGCATTCACTCCACTAGATGGGCCGCGTGACCAATCATATGATGTTCTCCATTACTTAAGGAGCTCTCTTCTCTCAGCTCACAGCTCTCTTGCAGAACACTCAGAAACTGAGTGAGCACCATAATTTTCTGTCCAATGTCCTCTAGCTGGACATCATAGTGAGAAAGCCCTACTGGGCCTCCTGACACTTCACCGACATAAATGGAATCATAGAAAGCCAGGCTTCATAGCATAACTGCTTTCCTGCTGCACTTCGTCTCTCCTGTTACCATCCCTCAGTCAACAGCACCTGTCCTTTCCACCCTTGCATTTGGTGCCCATCACAATCCTGATAGGCAGGGGGGCAATGTTGTTTCACAGGACACTGAGATACCAGGGTCATGCCATTAAAAAGAGAGTGGAGCTGGTACCCCATTTCTGAAGTATTCAATAAATGCTCCTAACGTGAAGCCCCAGGCTCCAGCGCTGATTCTCCAGGTGTTTGTACTGGTCACAGAAGCCTTCTGCCGAGCTCCAAGTTGAAACCACTTTTAGACCAGGTATCCAAGAGTGAATTCTCTGCATATAGAGAGAGCTTCCTGCAAATACGATTCTGCTTATTTTGAACTATTTTATGGTGAACTTGAGCTCCAGAAAGGAATTACAGAATAAGCCAAAAGCCCAATTCAAAACCTTTAACCCAATATAGTTGGTGACCCCAACAACCCTCTCCTCTCTACCTAGGGAGATATCCCACTGGGCTTAGCTGTTAAGAAATTGTCCATTAAGCCTCAGTAGAGATACTGAGCCCTTTCTTAGTCCTGCAGTCTAAGCTGCCTGTTTCTAAATATACAGCCCGAGCCTATCCATACGTCTTCTGCTCTATTTATTCCAATTTGCGATGTGTTTGCTACACCAGCTCTTAAAGTGTTCTGGTCTCTCCAGTGAAATGATCTTACCCTCTCTCCAGCTCCCACAATGCTCAGCACGGCCTGAATCTTCTGGACCCTTAGGACTATCCCCACTATGCAACCAGCACCGCATGCTAGCAATTCTAAGGACATGGGCAGTGGCTAGGTTCGTGTCCATCTCCCAGAATGCTTCAGTCTTCTTTTGTTTGTTTTTCTTGCTATGGTTTTAGCTTTGGGTGTTGCTTATTTGTTTGTTTGTTTTGAGCCAGTGATTAAGTTTCTTCTTTCTACAGATTTTGTTTTCAAATTTCCTGGTTGTTTACCTTTTGGTAACTACCAATGCTCCATCCATAATTGTCTATTCTTTTCCTTGGGTCAAATTTACCTCCTGTATTTCTTTGTATGTGTGAACACATTTGTGTGCATCTACATGTGCATCTGTGTGTGTGTGTGTGTGTGTGTGTGTGTGTGTGTGTAGGTCACAGGTCAACCTCAGGTGTTTTCTCAGTTGTTCTTCACTTATTTTTGAGGTGGGATCTCTCACTTTTACCAGGAACCTGCTGATTCAGCCAGGCTTTTTGGCCAGGAACTTTGGGGGGAACCCAAACCCTAGAATTGAAATTACAAGTGTGCTACAACAGTGCCCAGTTTATATATATGTGGGTTCCGGCATCAAACTCAGGCCCTTATGCTTGTGTGGCAGGAACTTTACTGGTTGAGCTGGGGACATGACTTAGTAAAAACTTGCAACTTGCAACAGAGGTATGGAGACCAAAATTTTGGTCCCCAAACTCATCTAAAGCCTGCTAGGCTAATCCTAGCCTTCAATAGACAGAGAAAACATCTGGAGCTAGCTGGGGAGCTATATAGACAGAACAGGGGAGCTCTGGCTTATGCAGAGGCCCCAAAGCCATAACAAACTAGGGAGCAATTGAGGAAGATATCCCACGTCAACCGCAGGTCTTCACAAACACAGAGGCTTATATACATACCTGCACCCACACATGCCAATGTGCACAGGCACACGTGTAGCATGCACATACACACACACATGCTCTTATAACACACACACACATGCACTTGTAACACACACATGCACCAACACATGGCAATGTGCACATACACACTTGTAACATGCACATGTACTTGTAACACACATGCACTTGTAACATACACACACATGGATGTTCATACCATGTGCACATGCAGGTGCATGCATGCACACACACACACACACACACACACACACACACACACACACACACACACACACACACCAGAAGTTGAACTATTTTAAACAGTGTTTAAGCTAGCCTACTGGTGGGTCTTCTGTTACCTCTGTTTCCCCATGTGAGTTCTGTGTACTCTGTCCCGTGGTGTCCCTCTCTCTCTCTCTCTCTCTCTCTCATGCACGCTTTATGAGTTTGAAAGCTCATCTCATCCCCTACCCCCTGAGTTTCTTTTTTTTTTTTTTATTTTTCTGAAAGTATTTTTTCATATAACACACTCTGGTTATGGTTTCTCCTCCCCCTGCTCCTCCTCACCTCCCCTTTCTGTCTTTCCTTAGAAAGTAAACAGGCATCTAAGGAATAATAATAAAATAAGATGAGATTTAAAATAAACAAATTGGAATAGGACAAAACAACCAAACAAGAAAAGGAACCAAAGAAAAGAAATCACAAGAAACACATATGGATGCAGAGACATGTATTTGCACACACAGAAATCCCATAAAAATGCAAAATTGGAAGCCATGGCATAAGGAGCTTTAAAGGTTTTTTTGTTTTTATTTTTTAATGCCTGATAAAACATGAGATAAAGAACCTCCAAAGGTGCTGTTGAGTCTGTCAGTCATCTACTGCTTGTCATGGGTACCACCGTAGACCAGTTTGTTTCCTCAGTGAAACTCCCTTGAAGAAAACTAACTTTTCATTTGCAAGGGGCTATCACTTAGAGGCGGCTTCTAAGTGTGAGGATGGGGTGTGTGTCCACCTCTCCTTTCAGCTCTCAGAGCTTATCTGGTGCAGACCCATGCAGGCTCAGTGCACGCTGCCACACTCTCTGTGAGGTCATACGTGCGTCAGGCATGCTGTATTTAGAAGGCCTTGTTTCCATGGTGTCCTCTGTCCCCTCTGGCTCTTAAACTTTTTCTGCTTCCTCTTCCACAGAGTTCCCTGAGCCGCGGGGGAAGGGCTTTGATGGAGACATCCTATTTAGGACTAAATGTTCCAAGGTCTCTCACTCTGTGCCTAATGTCTGGCTGTGAGTCTCTGCATCTGTTTCCCATCCTGCAGCAGGAGGAGGCTTTCCTGATGGTGCTTGAGCAAGGCTCCGATTTATGAGTATGGCAGAATATGTCAATAGGAGTCATTGTGTTGCTATATTCCTTTAAGAGAACAATTGTATTCGGCTTTTCCCTGGGTCCCTGGCCTATCTGGTTCTTTCTTAACAACCCAAACAGTGTTGTGTATAGGTTCATCTCATGGACTGGGCCTTAATCAAATCAGACATTGGTTGGTTACTCCCACAAGCCTTGTGCCGCTATTGTACCACTGTATCTTGCAGGCGGGTCACCCTTGTAGATCTGAGTTCGTAGCAAGGTTGATATTTACCTTTCACCTTTGGTAGTGTGAAGACCGCCATCTGGGTGGAATCCAGGCCTGCGTTGATACGCCCTTGGCCTATCCTTGGATGGAAAGTGTGGCTCTAAGCTACGTCCTCTCAGTGGAGTGAACTCTGGGACTTGGCATCCTGTGTCCTTGCTTAGACACAGGAGTGTGCAACATCATCTCCAACACTAGGCAGATCTCCAGCTTGGTTGTTTATCTCTCATTAGTGTGGTGTTACTGGCTACTCTTATGTCACTTGACACAAGCTAAAGTCATCTGAAAGGAGGGAACCTCAATTAAGAAAATGCCTCCATAGGATTGGGCTGTGGGCAAGCCTTTTATTAATTAGTGACTGATAGGGGAGGGTCCAGGTCATGGTGGGCTGGTCGTCCCAAGCTCTATAAGAACACAGGCTGAGCAAGCCATCAAGCGGCACCCATCCATGCTCTTGGCATCAGCTCCTGCCTTGTTTGAATTCCTGTCCTGACTTCCCTCAATGATGAAAAGTGATGCAGAAGTGTAAGGCAAATAAACCCTTCCCTGCCCCAAGTTGCTATTGGCCATGGTGTTTCATCGCAGTGATAGAAGCCATAACCCATGGCTTGTCCCTCAGCTCCCAGGGTTTTGGGCTTGACCTTGTTCCAACTTGGGCAGAAAACATTGGCTATGCTGCCCAGCTTGGGCTCCATTTTGAGTCATCATATTTGGAACTGTGAAGCATCTTCATTTTGGTCCTGAGAGGTGTCTTTTTTTTTGCCTCTGAATGTGTGTGTGTGTGTGTGTGTGTGTGTGTGTGTGTGTGTGTGTGTGTGTGTGTATGGTCACTTGTGCTACCCTGAAAGCTTTTTGTGTCCTTTTCAGTGTTAGGTATGAAACAATTGAAGCATCAATTTATTCTCACCTTGTTATATCTTGAACAGAATGTTCAAATTCAAGTTCAAATCTCATCCTCTCTACGCCGGCAGGTCCTTAAGAACCTACGTATAAAGTCCCTGATCACACCCTTCCATTCACTGTTTCGGCAACTTTGTTTAAAAGCTCCCTCAATGCCACCCGATCCCAGTCTCTAGTTACCCTAGTTACAACTGCACAGCTCCTACAAGAGTCTTTTCCTCTTTTCAACTTAAAAATGTGTTAACAAGTGGATGTCCCCATCCCACTCCTAGCAGCCATTGACTTTGCAACATTAAAATGCACTTAAGTGTTCCTAGTCTCATTTTATCACATCAGGGACTGTCCCTCACCCTGAATATGTGCTTGTTATGCCACAGGCTCTTCAATTACATAGCATCCTCTAGGACAGGGCATAATATATTTTTTTGCAGAGTCAGATATTTAAGGGGATTTTATTGTCAGGTTTTTCTTTGTAGCCATTGTAAAGCCAGCCTGACTCTTCAGCTACGTCTGAGGGCAACTTGTCTATTGATGATACAGCTGTATATTTTTACAGTGTTCCACACCATACAGCTTAAGTACCTGGGCACTGTTACTTTAAAGTAGGGACATTTTTCCCCCTTGGTCTATGACTTCCTACAGTTATTTTCTATGTAGTTTGAGGCATTCACATTATTTTGTAATAAGGAATAAAAGAGGTATCTGAAGGTGTTTTTTTAAAGTAAAATATTTATTTTTTATAATATAAACTCTACATTTAAAATGTTTTTTTTCCTCAGGTATGGGAGCAATTTAAGCTTTTTACAGAATATTTATCACATAGTCCCATAAACTAAGAAAATAGAATGGATTCATAATCTCATCCAAAGGCTTTCAATCAGTATTTTGGGATATTTTCTTCTCTCTTTTCTCTATGTATATCAGTGTACATACATGTAGCACACTTTCCATTTGGAACCTGATTGCACACAGTTTTCTAGTTCCCTGTCTTTGCTGAGTGCCATGTGACTTTAATATAAAAATGTTTATGGGATAAATGGAATGGGGTTGGAAGGAGGGAGGGGACTTTGATTGGGATGTAAAGTAAATATATAAATTTTTTAAAATTAAAGAATATTTATGTGTGTGGGTTTTTCACCTGCATGTAAGTCTTTGCACCGTGTGCTTAAAGTTCCCCATGGAGGCCATAAGAGGGCATCAGATCCCGTGGAACTGGAGTTACAGACTATCTTTAGGGCCCACATGGGTGGCGGGAACCGAACTCCAGTCCTCTGGCAGAGCAGTGTCTTAGCTAGCTTTTCTATTGCTGTGGCAAAGACCACAGCCAAAAAGTAACTCGGGAGGAAATGGTTTATTGCATGTTTCAGCTTATAGACCATTTTTCAGGGGAGTCAGGGCAGATAGTCAAACCAGGAACCTGGAGGTAGGGGCTGACGCAGAGTCAACAGAGGAAGACTCCACTTGCTTGCTCAGCACAGGGCCACCAGTCCAGTGGTGGCACCACCCACGATGGGCAGGGCCCTCCCACATCAATCACTAATTAAGAAAATGCACTGCCAGCTCGCCTACAGAACAGTCCAGTTGCGTCAGTTTTTCAATTGAGGTTCCCTCTTTCCAGATGTTTCTGGCTTGTGTCAGGTTGACATGAAGCTTGCACCAGCAGCCAGTATCCTTAGCTACCAAGCTATCTCTCCAACCTCATTGTGTCATGCACTTTTAAAACCAGAGCCAATACCCTTTGCCCTCTGGACACATTTGCTGTCCCCTTCCTCCTTTATAAAACGAGGAAGCCATACGCTCTATAATAATAATGACGCAAGATAGCCACACCTTTGGTCTCAAATGAATGGGTTTATTAAGCATGTAGCAAGCAAATGTCAAACCACACTAAGTAGCAGATAGACCATAATATGTCATCAAGTCAAGCGCTTACAACGTCAAACAGACGGAGGAGTAACCTAATTGAGAGCAGACAAAAGTGACATCAAATTGGTGTTCATGACATCCAGCAGAAATGACTGGGGAAGCAGCTGACATAGCCACGCAAGAGCTCCTGCTGGTCTCCAGGCAGAGTAGTGTAATCTCCACAGACAAGTTTCCAGCTCTGCCTCCTACTGCAGGCGCTTTTCTGCTATAGGGTAAACAATAGTAACCTCTGTTGGAAATGGGTTTTTTTTTCTCTCAGTGTTCCCAAGGGCACAATGTTTTTAATGCCCTTAGCTCTTTGGTGTTCCTTTATCGCTGCTACAAGATGAAAGGCCAGCCTACCCCAGGACAGAGGGGTCCTGGATGACTCTTGAAATAAATGCGCTGGAGTCTGAAATAAGAGAGCCCTTCTTGCTCCCAGAGTTCACTTCTCAGTGAGCTTAGCCAGCACATGACAATTTACCAATGGAATTTCTGTTACACCACCAGCTTTCCTGGCATCACTGATAAAAGGTGTTAGGATGAACACAATTTGCTATGAGGTCATGCAGGGCCTTGGTGTTGCCTCTTGTTTTCCAGATAGATTCTGTTATGCTCTTCCCCAGCTTCTCAAACTGTGGTTTGCAGACCACACAGGAAATGTACTGGTCATGAAAACATTGACTGCAATAAGATGTTTCTGAGTACAAAATGACCGAAGATTTAAATGAAGGCAACCGTATATGAAGCAAGCTGCACACGGCTGTGTTTTATCATGTGACTTCACTGTTGACCTTGGTCCTGAACACACAGCATGTACACTTTGCCTTGATCATGCCATCACACACAGCATCAACAAATGCCTGAGACACCTTGACTCAGATTCATTGTGTGCATAACTAGTGAAGTTTTTATTTTGCAAAGCTTTCTGTTCTTAGCGAGACATACTGGTTTAATTACAGAAAACAAAGACTTCCAATATGTTCCCACCATCATCTCCCAATATGTAAATATCAAATTAGTATATTGTTAGATTGTACCATGTTAGAATGCTTGATTTTTAAAACTACTGTTTCAGTTCTGACTTTCATATCACAAAAACAAAATTCTTCAGTGAATTTTGGCTTAGGATTAGGATAAAGTTTCTAACAATTTCCAAAATGCCCCCAAACAAACTTCTGCCATTGTGGAAAATGTATTTATGTGAAGTGGTGTTCTCAGCACTGATGAATAAAACTGAAATATTGATCAATTCTGAAAAACATTAAAGATGCCCCACTACCTGCAGTATTAAATAATCAGCCAACATTTAATTATTTACAAAAAGATAAATAATCATATTTATCTCATTAGTGAGCAAATTTGATTTAATAAGTAGTAAAGTCTATGCACATTAAAGAAATTCTTTTAACATTTTCCACAAAGAGGAGGAGGAAAATGATCACAGAAAAAAATTTTTAATTTTCTTCATGACTTATAGTAAATGTTTCACTTGCATACCCATTTTAACTACCTGACATCATGGGAAAGTGTCTCAGTCAGAGAATGGTCACAGGCGGGAAACATTTAGAAAGCTTGCTTTTGTCCACATGACATAGAATTCATGTTCACTCGTTTAAAAGTATGCCGTGAGTTCTGGCTTCTCAGTAGGATGGAGAGCGAGGGTAGGAGGCAAACCCAAGCAAAGCCAGGCTCTGTCCCTTGACACACCTCAGCGCTCCACTCTCCTCATCACCCTCACCATATTCTCTCCTTCCCAGCTCTGAGACCTTCGCCTGTTGCCTCTGCTGCAGCCCTCCTGTACCCCTAGAGTTAGAGTTAGGGTGGAAAAGGGGGCTCTCCATGGGCTTTCAATGTTTCAATAAAGCTCAATGCCAGAGAACAACATTATGTATTTAAACCAGTATTTAAATCACTGTGAAGATTCCGTGTCCATCAGGAAGCCTTACTGACAGAATGACTCATCAGACCTCAAGGACCAGCTGAAGCATCTTGGCTGCCAGATTTTTTTTTTAACCCTAATGCAAAATTTGTATGAGTCATCTTCCTTGTTAGAAATTAAGGAGTTTATTATTTGATTGGTTATGTGACACAAGAAAGGGGGAGCTAGCTTTCTTTGGGGGATTTCTGAGGACTCCATAGCAAGTGCAAAGACTCCATGCCAAAGCAGGCTATTGGCTCACAGTCATACTTGACTTGTCATCTCTCACGAGCTTTCAAACACAATAGGCATGAGAGCATGTGCCTGGAGGCTCTTCTCCCTCACAGTCCTGTGAACAGGACCTGCTGAAGTGGAGCCTGATTTATGAGGCTTGCCAGGCTTGCTGCCCACTGCCTTTGTCACCGCCTCTGTCACTGCCCATTGAGGATCTAGAGTTTCATCTCCTGTCCCTCTCATCCTTCCTACTCAACATTTTAGACTGGTCTCACAGCCCCCCAATACTTTTCTGACTAGTCTCACAGCCCCCCAATACTTTTCTGACTAGTCTCACAGACCCCCCCATATACTTTTCTGACTAGTCTCACAGACCCCCACATACTTTTCTGACTAGTCTCACAGACCCCCAATACATTTCTGTGGTCTTAAGTAATTTCACTCACTGTCTTGCTCCCTACCTCGGAATAAGTAGTATTTTCTATCTCCCTTTTCTTTTAACAGTTCAAGATACTTATATTAATAATGAGCCACTATAATCATATTAACAAATGACTTTGCTTTTCTATGGGATACTTTAACAGAATTAAGTTTATGTCAAACCAAGTTTTATTCCTCAAATTTCATTCTTGACTCTACCACAAGAATATTCATAGTAAATTTACTGGTGAGTTATATACTTTTAAAATTAACTCTGATTTTTATTATATTTAAATTTACAATTCTGTGCAGAAGAAGAGACAAGTTTAAAAGGAAATTGGAGACTTGAAGACCTCATTCTCAGTTCAACACAAATCAAATGAACCAAAAGTTTTCAAAGAAGTAGATATAAATACATTAAATTGTATATTTCCCTTTGATTACTGTCTTAGCTACAGCCACCAGTGTCTGACATGTAGTTATTTGGTTGTTGTTGTTGTTTATCAGAAACTTTATGGTGTAACATTCTAATTCCTTTTCCTATGTGGCAATGGGGGCCTTTTAGTCACATAGAAAAGATAATTTTATTTTTATTATTTTGTATTTAGTGTGAAGTAGTTATTTAAAAAATACCATTATGCCCCTATAAGGAAATGTTGTTTGTTGTGTTTTCACTTTATAGAAATCTGGGGAGTTTAGTGAACAAATATGTATTAAATATTAAATTTTTGTGGCTCTTTTACCACCATTGAGGCTAGGGTACTCCTGAGTTATCTAGTTGCCTTTATTTAAGTCTTCTTAAAGTTTTCCCTGGGCTGCATCATCTCCATTGCACTAGGAGGATGGTGTTCAAGTCTTCTGCTTTTCGTGCCTCTGTCTCTTCAGTGACACATGCAGCTTCTGTGATAAGAAAGTGGATTGCTGGGAGTCAGCATGCACAAGTTCATAATAACTTCCATGTACATTTTGTCTTTAGCATCATGATGCACCCTTCCTGTGCCTTCTGAACTACTCTGTATGGTCTATGTTAGTAGATCATTTCTTATTTGCTTTATTAAGCCTGGCTCACATTATAGGCTCAAATAATAGTTCCAACCACCACAGTCAGTATGATGGCTAAAATATTTGAATATTTAAAATATATTTTGCATAGATTATGTATATTTGCCAAGTTTTGTATTAGAGTATATTAATTGCAAAAATAAGAGTTTTATTATGACACTCTCATATATTTATATAATATACTTTGATCAGATTCATCCCCTCTTGCCCTTTTTCCTACCTCTCTTTTCTGGATCCATTTTGAAGTAGGGAGTGTTAAGAAATATGGGTGAAGAGCATCCTATAGTTATACAAACAAAAGATGCAAAACTCTAGATGGGAATGTTCTCTCTGCAAAGGAATTTAGTGCCAGCCCAGGCTTCTTTGCCTTAGGTTCCCTGCACAGATAGTAAAGATGATGAAAGACCTGCCTCATGGACCCCTTCATGAAGTGTGACTTTGTACAGCCATAGCAACACTTATGTAGTCCGGGGCTACTAGAGGTCCCCAAGTGTTCTCGGTACTCCTCAGCTGGAGTTCTCAGGTGACAGCATCAGCATGCTCACGCTAATTAACTATCCTAGAGTCAGATTTCTCAAAGAGTGTTCTGTGAGCAATCAGCCCTTGTCCCTTAGTGTTCCCCGATGGGTTTTAGAATGGCACCATCTGTCTCTGACATGACTCAGAGCCCCTGGCATCTGAGCTACTCTCTACTCGTCTTTCCTTTCTTCATTCCCCCAGCCCTTTTGAATGTCATTTCTTTGTTATGCCCTTGATGACCTCTTCAGGTTCTTTTCACTACCTGGAACACTTTCATGTAAGGAAAGATCACCCAGGGACAGAAATGCTGGATTGCTTTGGTGTGTTGAATAGAAGTGACAGCAACACATTTAAAGTACCTATAGGCTGCTAAAAACATATGATGTGGAGGCAATGGTTGTAGAACCTAAGCTGTGGAGCCAGTTCTCATGTTCAGAGAGTCTAAGGAGAGGTATTGCTGGGAATGTAGGGAGGAGTACATAGTGCCCCAAACAGGACTTCTGCCCAGGTTGATGTAAGAACAACGTAGCAGATAATTCCAACAGGAGAATGGCCAAGAGGAAGGCCACAGCACTGTGCGATTGGAACTCAGAATAGGAAATGGCATTTGTTGATTGTTTAGTAAGTCCCGGCACTGCAATATATGATTTACACCCATGTAGCTGGAATCACAGTGGAAAGCTGCGCTCTCTGCAGCACATCCCCCAAGACGCTGCCCGTGGGAGAGTCTGCAGAGAGATCATCAGGATAAAGTCTGAGAGGAGTCAAGGGGTCTAGCTTAAAAATTATTGATAATGATTGATAGATGAGGCACTGTTGAAATGTGCTCATTGCTTTTTCTAAGTTGATATTTGTTTTAAATTTGTTTTGATTAGAATATAACAAGATCATGTCCCCTTAC
Organism: Acomys russatus; assembly: GCF_903995435.1. NCBI lineage: Eukaryota > Metazoa > Chordata > Mammalia > Rodentia > Muridae > Acomys > Acomys russatus. Next base: position 21,380,209 of record NC_067137.1, read on the forward strand.
CCCTCTCCTCCCTTCAGTCCCTCTCATGTGCCCGCTCTACAACGCCTCCTATATCCTCCCCACTCACCCTCAAATTGATAGCTTCTTTGTCTTTGATTTTTATTGTTTTACACACACACACACACACACACACACACACACACACACACACACACACACGGGTATATAAATACAACCTTCTGAAATCATTTTTGTTGTTTTGGTATATAGGTATAGTACTTTTTAAAAGGTATGTATTATTTTAGGGGATAATGAAAGAGAATCTGTGGCAGAAATACAGAGGTTTTGCTCTCTCTTATTATTATCATTATCATCTTTGTGTATGTGTGCTTGTGTGTATATGTGAGAGCGATAGAGGGAAAGGGAGAAAGAGGACGAGTATATTATTGAAGGCTTTGGTCATCTAACTCCAAGATAAGTAATCCTAGCCCTACAACATGTTGTAGAAATGTATGCACCTAGCACAGCAGTGCTATTTGGGTAGAAATGGTGCATTTTAAAATGTTTCCTTTATGTTGTAGCCACAGAATAGTGCCAAGAAGAATAGATATCAGATATATATCTTATAACTAAGTGAAATCATTTGTTGCATTGAGTAAAAAAAAAAAAAAAGGCATTGCCAAGCCGGGCATGGTGGTGCACTCGGGAGGCAGAGGCAGGTGAATCGCTGTGAGTTCGAGGCAAGCCTGGTCTACAAAGCAAATCCAGGACAACCAAGTCTACACAGAGAAACCCTGTCTTGAAAAAACAGAACAAAACAAAACAAAAGGTATTGCCATATTAAGAACATAGATAGAGTTACAAAGCTAATACTAAGATCAAATTTCAAAAGTAACAGAAGTAAAAAATAGCATTCTGAAATTCCCAATACAAAGTGAACAGACAGATGTAGTTTTATTTTGGGTCTAAGCCATGTCAAGCTGCTGTTGGATCGAGAGCCAAGGCAAAGAATGCTCAGATTGCAGGTCTAAATTGCTCTTCTCTGAGGTGATCCAATCAAAGAGATGTGAGGCCGAATCTTTGCTAAATATCTGAAACATCAATAGCCAGACAGAGTGTCAATGGAACTGGAAAACAAAACCAAAACAAACTAGCAGAAGCCAATAAACAGCCCAGAATGCAATAGTGGTAGTTCTGTGCTCGGCTTGGACGTTTTAAATCATGCTACAAGAAAAGACGTTCTCTCTGTGTGTCTCTCTGTCTCTGTCTTTGCCTGTCTATCTATCCATCGTCTCTCTCTCTCTCTCTCTCTCTCTCTCTCTCTCTCTCTCTCTCTCTTCCTCTCTCTCTCTCTCTCTGTATTATACTCACTGTCATTAGTTTTCTCTTTTTATTTTTATTTTCATATTGAAGGTTGTGTCTCAGTATCTAGTCCAGGTTGACCTGATACTAATCATCCCCTTGTCCTAGTCTAAGTGTTTAGATTACAGTCCTAGGACACCACCTCTGACTATCAGGTTTTTTTTTTAATATTAATCACCTTTTTGGGGTCTGGGGAGATGGCTCAGGAGTCATTAGCACTCACTGATCCTGCAGAGGATCTGGGTTGGGTTCCAGCACCCACCCCAGGTGGCTTACAACTGCCTGTAACCGCAGTTCCAGGGGATCGGAGGCCCTCTGGTCTCCGTGGGCACCTGCATGCAGCTGGTGTGCACTAACTCACTAAGGCCACACATACATACAAATTTAAAAACAGCAGGTATTTTTAAAGGAAGAAACTACCTTTTTGCTCTTCCCAGTTGTAAATTAGCTCCTGTCTGTAGACTGTTTTTAAATTCAGAACAATGCTAAGAAGAAAATAGCAACTCCAGCTAATGGCAATGCCACATTGTGATTCTGGATTGTTTTGTTTTGTTTTATTTTTCCTTCCAGTTTTGTTTTGTTGTTTTCTTTTTCTAAAATGCCAGTTTTGAATGCAGCTTTTGAAGTTGAGGCTAATTTGATTATTCATGGTAGACCAACAAGGGAGAAACAAGGCTCAAGCGTCATGTGGGGTGGGCGAGTAGGGGTGCTACCTCTCCGTACTCACCTCTACCTTCTAGTGGGGAGGCTGAGCTCACTTGTTGGGCTTCCAGCAGCCTGAGTGGATGTCCTCTTTTATCTATACATCCCCCGATTGGGGTCTTAGCCCCATTTCCTTTGTTCCCCGTTACGTACAAGATGCTCCGCCCCTGTCCACCTTCACGCTTATTCATTTCACGGTCCAGGGTTTTCCATTTCTCTCCCTTCCATTCGAGAGTCCACTCGACTTCAGCAAACTTCCTGTGTTTCACCTTCTCAGCTGCCACTTTGTCTCTTCAGACCTGTTCCACTCATGCAGTTGAAAATTTGATAATATTCTTTATCTAGTTAAGTTTGTCTCAGTTTCCTTCCCTGCTTTCCCCCTCTCTCCCTTCCTCCCACGTGGTGCATCCGTTTCTGCATCCCGGAGTGATTTCAAATTCTATATATGACAAGTAAGCAAATCCACACGGGGCAGCTACCATATGGTGACCTGGCTCCCCACTTACATCACTCTAAAGCCAAACGACTCTTTATCAAAAGTGGGATTGTTTTTAAATATCTAAGCCCGAAATGAAAACTGAAAAATCATCTTGATGGTTCCCGATATTGAGCTATTATGCTTCACATAACCTAAATATTCAAATATTCATCTAACTTGGCAGCACAAAGAACAGACATCTGGGTGAAGGATTGCTTTTTTTTTTTTTTTTTTTTTTTTTTTTTCCTTTTCCATCCAGATGTTTGAATAGTCTAAAAAGATAGATTTAGATGCATGGCTTCCTTCCCATGTAAAATGCTTCTTGTAAATACCCTATTCCTTCTGTACACTCTTTTTTTTTTTTTTTTAAATCAGGGGTTTCATTTTTCCAGGCTCCTTTGGCTGTATCCCCTGTTTCTGTTAAGAAAAACATGAGGTCTCTGCTTTACTGCATTTTCCAAGAGAAGTAAAGGATGGGAAACCATACATCCTATAGAGGCACTTCCTCCCATAACAACTAAGTTTGTAACACATTAAGGAAGCCATATTTGTGGTGTTTGCCCTTTCCCATGGCTAACTGTTCCTCCCACGGCCACCTTTAAGCTACTGACATGGCTTTGCTGAATGTGGGATTTGTGGAAGCATCTCCACAAGACAGATTCAGCATGTGGCTCTAAAACCAAGTAAACACTCTCCAAATATAGATACTAGCAAATAATTCATCTGTCATCAATGGGTTTGAGTTGTCTTGTTGCCCTTGTTTCAATGCATATAACATATTTAATTCAGAATTTTTCAACTTTAGAACTGTTGACGTTTTAAGATAAACAGTTCTTTGTTGTGGGAATGTGCTCAGGATTATGGGATGTCTGCCAGCACCTCTGATCCACCCAGGGGAGAACATCCCAGCAGAACAACAGGGGAGCTGTCCAGCATCTGCCGACATGGTTTCATGTCCCCTGGGATCCAGTCACTCCGAGTAAAAAGCAGATTTATTTAAGTACATATACTTTAATTTTGATAGAGTTGTACTTAACAAATTCTCAAAAGTCTACTATTTTCCCAATATGCACATCCCTGAGTTCCCTCTGAGACGGATAAAATTGTCTGCTCTGTCCAAATGAGGAAGCTCTTATAGGTCTTCATGTCCTCCCCGAAAAGCAAGCTTCACAGTGGGAGACAAGGATGCCTGGCCTTCGAGGAAGTGTCAAGCAGCAGTCTAGGTCAAGAAGGCCCAGCTCACCCCCATAGTCTGCTTCTAATCTCATTGGTCAGCAGTGGCTCAGCTGCAGCTGGTATCTGAAGCCACCCTCAACCGTCTTCCTTTCTGGGTCTTCTCTGATGCCATCTTTCACTTTTCCAAATGTCCAGCCACCCTCCACAGACCAGAGTTCCCTCTGCTTGCCCCAAAGCCTCCACTCTAAATGCAAAACCGGGCGTAGAGGTAAAGTAACCTACAAGACAATTTGGTTAGACCTCTGGGGACCAGTTCATAGTGCTCTCCCCTATTTGGGCTCTCCCCATCGTCCTTAGTCTTTTTCTAGGACATTTCTAGTTTCTGAGGGTGGCCACTGCTGGCTGCCTTAGAATAATAGAAAGGATCATGTCATGGTTTTGGAGGTCATGACTCCAAGGTCAAGGTGAGCCACAGCATGCTCCCTCTGAAAACCCTAGGGCAGAGTCCATTCTTGCCTCTTTCATGTGCCTTCTTCCATATGTTGTTGTGGCTCCAATCCTTTCCTCTGTTTCTTGTAGAGATTTTGTTTTTTATTTATGTTATTAGATAACCCTAATCATATCTGCAAAGACCCTATCATCAAAGTATATCCCCCTTCTAGTACCAAGGTTGGAGACTAGTATATGGTTTTTTAAAGATTTATTTAGTGCATGTACACTTGTGTGTGTGCACGTGAGTGTGTGTGTGTATGTATGTATGTATGTATGTATGTATGTATGTGTACCACATTCATGCAAGAATCCACAGACATCAGAAGAAGGTGTCAGATCCCCTGGAACCAGGGTTAATGTAGTTGTGACTATGAAGGCTCCAGGAACTGGCTGAACCTGGGTTGTTCCCAAGATCAGTTAAGTGTTCTTAGCCACTAAGCTATCTCTCCAGACCCATCCCTTTGAGGCACACTGTCCAGATCACTACCCTAGAGCCAAATGAAGCCTGTTACTCAATTTCATTATGTATTCAGCTCATCTGACTACTGTGTGCTAACACTGGCCAATGGAGCAGAGAACCCACGGCCTCCAGCCACCCTCTCTCTAGATGCAGGAGAGGACACTCCTGTACGCACCTCTCCTTCCACACTGAGCAGACAGCTCTGGACCTCAGTCAAGAGGAATTTTCTTCCTCTTGCACAACAACTAGCGCTCATAGTTGGGAAGCAAGATCATAGATCACATAGGACTTAATAACTGAAGGCCCAGGTGGCTGAGAAGCAGGGTGATATGGTGAAAGATGGGGGGAAACTGGGGTGTTATACAGAAGAAAGGGGGATCAAGGAAAACATGGGGGACATGAGGGAACCCAGAAGGAGGGAAAAGGTGTCCTGGGCTCCCATCTGTCACACCGATTAGGTTCTGATAACAGTCAGGGATGGCGTGTGTGTGTGTGTGTGTGTGTGTGTGTGTGTGTGTGTGTGTGTGTGTGTGCATGTGTGTCTGCCTGCCTGCCTGTGAATTTATTAGCTAAGGTGGGGGGAGGAGAGAAGGGGGGAAGACATTACTTTCCTCCTTCTCTCCCCAGGTTCTATTTCTCCCTTTCTGCCTCCTCCTACTTCCCTCTCTCCCTCTCTCTTTCTCCCCTCCCTCCCTTTACCCTCCCTCTCTCTCTCCATGTATCCCCTTCCTCCATTTGTCTCTTTCTGTGTCTCTCTCTTTCCCCCCTTTTCTCTGGCCCCTGCCTCCCTCTTCTGCCTGACCTTTAGTAAGAAATATTTGGGCTGTAGTCCAGCACCGTCTCTGTGGTGTTGTTTTGGAGTGCTGAGATTTTTATTACCATCTCTCTGCATCCCAGCAGAGCCCAGCCCTCACCTAGGTGCCCCTGGTGTTCTATAGTCTCCTCTCTTTCTAGCCATCAGCATTAATGTTTCACAGTTTGGAAGCGTAATTGAGAAGGCGGTTGCTCACCCTTGCCTCTCCAGCCCTCCCACCTGATTCTTCGCAATTCCTTTTGGAGATTACAATCATTTACCATCCAAGTCAGGGGCCTAAATGCCTAGCTAAGCCAAGTGGGCTTCAAGGCCCCAAGCTCCAGTGTGAACTATATAAACTTCCCAGTGATACAAAGAATCACTAGAGGTGAAAGAATTCAGGGTGTTGGAATGAGGGACTCCAAGGGACTTGATCAGTGATCTTAGTTTAGATTGCTTTAGAATTTTGTTTACATCTGGAGGCTACTATTTCAGGTAGATTATTCAATGGCATTTTGTTCAAGCACAGTGGGGCAGATTTTATTAAGGACAGGAATGGAGAATGCTGCAATGGTATTTTACAGTGAGGGAGAGAAGTTGGATAACTCACAGTGTAGCTAGGTGTGATGGAGCTATTCAAGATGCAGGTCCATGGGTACAATATTGTGAATCTCTTGCTCATATTACTAGACATTACAGTAAAGGCAGCTCTGACTGAACTGGCCTCTTTTTGCTAAATCCAGGCCAAGGCCAACAAATATTGCTGGGGGACAGTGGATGAAGAGAGTATGACCACATCCCAAGTTGACCATATTTAGAGAGAAAGGGTTTTTGACAAGCTACATGATCAAGGTTCTTACTAGAACTGGATTTTACAAAGAAATATACAGAAGAGCTAATAGAAGTGTTAGGATTCTGACTAGTTTGGTTAAAGAAATAATCCTATTAATTGAACATGAAAATGAGTTTGGATATGTTTTAAAAAAGAACTTTGAAAATGTCCAAATGGAAAAAAACAAACAAACCAACCAACCCTGGAACTATCCATGAGGTGTGTTGAGTGTTGTAGGTTAATTAGTACAATTCAAATTAGTGATTGGTCTTTGAGGAATTAACAGATAATAAAACCACCCAGAGCATCCTGTTCGAGATAGTTGAGTTGTTTTATGATTAAGACTGTGTTTGTTCTTAAAGTCAGAATCCTACCTACCAGCTACCATTGTCCTGCAGATTATGAACTTGGCAAATAACAAAAGCTCTGTTGATGACAAGCCAGACAAACTAACTGTCACTCTAGGCAGGTGGCATTCCAGGGGTGACTTTCCTATGATGTGTTCAGTTATGTCTTACTCCCTGTACATGGGACATTTAACATGATGACCCCCCAAAGCTCTTTTAGACTGGCAGGCTGACAAGCTGACCAAAGAGCACTTTGGTATTTGCTTCTTATTCTCCCAAAGTGCTTCTACGTGGCAGAAGGCTGCCTGCTCCCTGGTGGCCAGTTCTGAAACATGACACATACCTAAACTCAACAGTTCGCTGAATGCTGATCAGACCCTTTGGGTCTAGGTGGTAATGTCCTGAACATGCATTGTGCTACCAATCAGATGAGGATGTGCTGCTGTCTGGGCCATAAAGAGAGCCCGACTCCTTGCAGGATGGCGAGATTAGCCAACCCTTGGGACATGCTTACAGTTACAGCTTGGGGACAGAGGACTCTGCAATACTGAGACTTCTCTGAGGTCTGCGTAGTGTGTCTGTGTCTTAACTGAATCTGCAAATCGTGCCATCCAACTTGACCACCTTCTCCCATCAGGCAGCTCTGGGACATCAGATGGTTTGTCCTGCCTGGAACTCTCCCTTTGTCAGCCATCTTGTAGTAGCCCCGACTTTGATTTAGAGAAAGTGGGTTAACATGCTAGCAAAGGAGAGCAGCATTCTTAGAGTGAGAGCACATGTCCTCTGTGCCTTACAATGTGAATAAATCATCCTGATACATACACAGAAAAAGACACACCAGGCCACTTCCCGGCTCATGAAGGATCTGGGTTACCAAGGGATGACTATAACCAGCAGACTCTAAGCCGACCTGCGGGTTAACAGTGGTTTTGACACTCTCAATGACTGAAGCAGAAATCAAAAGAGGAAAACTGCTTTGTGCCGAGTGAAAATTACACACGAAATCACATTTCTGCGTCTATGAAATGTAGCTGGCGTGCAGCCAAGCTCATTGGTTTAATATTGTCTGTGGCCGCTTTTCCCTGCAACAGCTGACTTGAGTAGTCACAACAGAGGCCATCTGGTCTGCGAGGCCTAGAATCTTCACTATCTGGTCCTTTCCAGGAGAGGACTGCCAGCTGCCGGAGTAGCTTGCGACTCATCTTACTCCAGTCCTCTTCCATCTTCAATGTGAGTAATGAGGACAACTGGGTAACTCATTGTCCTGCCTGACACCTTCCTGAGAGCACATGGGGACACGGTGCACACACTGAGACTTCCCTATTTAACATCTTTAGTATGAGCAGCCCCAAGGCCAACTAATGCCTGGGGTTGGAAGGCTGCATTGGTCCACTGCTGGATTCATTCATTACGTCCCTTGGGCTAATGACTGGGTTCACAGAGAAGAAACCTTTTCATACACTGTAGAGCTTGTCTCTGCCTGCCTACTCTGTCCTCTATCCCATGCCCTCCATCTTATCAATAGTTTGGCGTTGCTATAAATTCTTGCTTTGGGAGGAATAAACTGTGTAAGAGCTTTAATTTTTAGCACACAAAAGAGCATTGACTGCAGCAAGTACAGAACCTCTCACCGTTGTTTCTGAAGCTGACAAAAGCCATGCGTGCCGCTCAGTTATTTGCACGGGAGATCAGGAATGAAAAATGTCAAAGGTAGAAATGAAGCTTCTGACAGTTTTGTGGTTTCAGTCAACCAGGCGGGAGATGTTGTTTGTTTGCCCCGGGCTAGAGAATTCATGTCTGAGCATGTGGCTCAACTGAAAAAAGAAATGGTTCCCAGAGCCCAGGGCCTTAGAATTCTCCAACTCTTTGGTCTTCGCAAGAGGGGATGAGGAGGAAGAGAAAAGGCAGAGAAGGAAAATGAGGATGAGAAAGAAGAGGGAAAGGAGGAAGAGGAAGAAGAGGAGGAGGAGATCACACAACCTACTAGACAGCTGATTTACTACTCTTGTAGGAGCACAAAGAGCAGTGATTGCTCAGAAAAGCAGACTCCATAGTCGAATCAGTGCTTTGAGTTGTGCTGAAAAATAAGCACAGGGCTGAAATCAGTCATTGAAGATACATGTAACATCAATCAGGCGCCAGCCAGGACACATGGATCTGCTGCACTGGGAGACCAGGGCCTTGGTGTCTGTGTCCAGGGCTAAGACATAGAACAATTCCATCCCACCTATATGGGGTACAGTTCCTGCTACTTTAGTTGTCCTGAGGCATCATTTAACCAAACATGCATAGAGAAAGACTTAGAATAAGACGAGGCTGTCAGGATGGGAAGAGCAACAGCAGTGAAAGGTGGATGGAAAGAACTGCATCCCAGTCTCACCATCCTGGGTGGGCAAGGGTGCACCTGTCTCACTCATGGCTCCCCTTAGGCCAAGGCTCTTCAGTCCCTATTGAGTCTGGGACTCACCAGAATTCTTGCAAAAGTGTTATTCTAACCTCCAGGAACAATTTAAGGCTCTTCTTTCCTTAGCCTCTGCATTTTTCTTTCTTATTTTTTTTTCTTTCTTTCTGTTTTTGTTTTTGTTTACTTGTTTGAGCTACAAGTGCACGATGGTGAGACAGCAACACTGACCCGAGCTGGTAAAGGGTGTGTACGTTTTAGGAGATGACAGTGGGAGGCAGGTCTTCCAGACTCATTCAGGCTGCTGCCTGCCCTCTAAGGAAGCCTGGAAAACAAACACTGCAAATGGTTCTGTTCCCGGGGCCAGAGAACAGCACACTGGCCCAGAGGATGTTGGGAAAACTAATGTGTTCTCCTGAGCCAAGGTCTTGAGCCTTTGACAAATGCCTAGACCTACTAAGATTAATTATTGATTTTAGCTGAATTTACGTACTTAAATCTAAAAGACCAAAGACACATTTGAAATGTGTATGCGAGCAGTTATCCTCAGATGTAGATAAGAATTAAACTGAGCAAATCTATTGAAATGATTATAAAAGGATTAAAATCCTGTGATCCAGAAATTATAACAGAATGGAAACACAAATATACTTCTCAAAACTAATAGAAAAATAATTGACGGAGTTGAAATACACATAAAATGCCTCAAGTAAATAAGAAAGGATCATTAATACCTCCCAAAGAAAGCTCTGATAGAAAGTAACAATTCAAAGAAGAAAACATCAAAGACATTGGCGAGGAGACAAAAAGTCATGGGAATGGCTGGTCATCAAAACTGCTAATTACAAAATAACCCATTTTCAGCTGCAAGATGATCAGGTTTTTTTTTTTTATGGTAACACAATAAATCCAGGGAGGATGTAAATAAAACAGGCAGACTGCTGCTTATGCTGCTAGCAGGAACATAGGCTGCTGTAATGCTCGCAGAAAGCCCAGAACACCACTGACACCGACTAAATGACTTCTATGAATTTATTCTAAGATAATGATTAGAAGTTAAATATAAATTCTGGGCATATTTTAATAACAAAATTACTAATACCAAAGTAACGCAAAACAAGCAGGAAAAAGAAAACCTGAAAGCATATTTAAAGCCCACAATTAAAATGCAAATAGAGAAAGAATGATAACAGAAAGATGTCTGTAAATCTATGTGGGGGGCATAAATATGAAACAAGGAACTGGAGAGGTATCTTTGAGAGTAAGAGCTAAAATTATTCTCACAGAGGACCCAAATTCAGTTATCAGGGCACAGCTTGCAGCAGGTCATTCTCTCTTTCTACCATTTAAGTCCTAGGAATAAAACTTGGGTTGTCAGGCCTTGCAGCTAGCACTGCTGCTGGGCCAACTCTCCCACCTACTTCTAAACATTTTAAATTATATGTTCAGTCATGTTCAAAAACAATTTTAATGTTTAAAATATGATAATTGAGTAAAATAAGGATACTTAGGGAATGTCAAAGAGAAAATATGGTAAGATAGCTCCCCTGTAGCTTGGAAGCTCCTAAATACCCCCCAAACCATGCTACATAGTACGATGCAGCTGATAGACCAAGTTATACACTTGGCTATAAGCTTTCCTGGTTGTATACAGAAAACATGGAATGTTTTACAGCTACAAAGTTCACCACGTATCTAAAGCAAAAATCTAATCAGTTGCTTAAAAAGTATGTGGTCTGAAACAAAGACCAGAAAGTAGCATTTTACAACAATGTTTGAAGAGACCTAGGGCCTTGGAGCACAGTGCTTCAGGATGCTTAGGTGGTGATGCTCATCGTGGTCCTGAAATATGGACCATTCTCCTCATACTAAGAGATAATCAGAAAAGCAATCTAGGATGGGCTCTAGGGCAGGGAAACCAGCCATTCTAGCTAAGCACTCCACCCATAGGCTGAACCTCCACCCCTGAAATCCACTTTTCTAGAATGAATTCTGAGGACCCTCAACTGTCAATCATGTTTGTGGCCTCTCAGTGGGAAGACACACTCTAGACATCTTCATAAGCCAGGGGTGATGCTGCCAACTCTAATGGTCTCTAATCCAGTTTGCCTGGATTTAAAACGTTGGCCAATTTCTTTGCAAGGCTCTGCCACCACCTTTACTCAGATTTACTTTAGTAAAAATTTGTAGGGAAATCCAGTCTTCCAAAGGAGTAGAGCTGAGGATGTAGTTGAGAGATAAGAATGCTTGCCCAGCATGCACAACACTGTCGGTCCAATCCTTCTTACTAGAAAACAAAGACAGACAGAAAATGGACTATCACTTAGCAAGCAATAAAAGAAGAACTATACTTGGAGTTACTATGATGTCTGCTTGCTTGTTCTCTCTCTCTCTCTCTCTCTCTCTCTCTCTCTCTCTCTCTCTCTCTCTCTCTCTCTCTCTCTCTCTCTCTCATACACACACACACACACACACACACCACCACCACCACCACCACCACCACCACCACCTTTCTCTTCATTCTCCTTTTCCCTCCCCTTTTTCCTTTTCTACTCTCTCTCTTGTATTTTGATAGAGTCTTGCAATGTAGCCCTAGCTGGCCTGGAACTCACTGTGTAGATCACTCTAACTCCAAAATCTGACAATCCTCTCTCTTTTGTCTCCTGAGCACTGGGATTACAAGCATTCCCACCAAGCCCAGTCTTTCACTGTCTTGCTGTTGCCCTTGTATTTAATTCTGCTAGATCTGACTGAGGGATGGCTCACAGAGACTCATTTTCATGTGGCCCAAGCTTAGACTTGACGGAATGTTTTTTCCCCGAGTTTGGGGAGTTTCTTTTTTCCAGCGTTCTCCTTTGAACTTCCTCTCCGCTCACCACGGTCCATCTGGCTTTTGCCTTTAGCATTCTGCCCACTGATACTCTGAGACCCAAGAAGACAGAAGCTAATTTCTTATTGTGTCATGCTATAGTTAGTGAGGCCAACTTGGATAGTGAATTAGAGAAGATGGTGAGTGTTGATAGACATGTAAATAAATCAACGTCTAATTAAATCTAAGTAATAAATAAATAGGTTGTCTCATTTATTTAGTAAACAAATTTAGGCAGATAATGAGTTTTCGGCTGGAGGCTGTACAGCACCCCAGAGGCACATACAGCCTTTTAGCCTGACAGCATCCCACATTTGCTATAGAAAGTTTATCTCATTTAACAAGTTCAGTGTTGAGAGACATTATGCAAAAAAAAAAAAAACCAGAGGACTGTTCTTTTATATGTGACCATAGAAGCTTCCAGAGAGCAGCACCCAAGATAAGGCTTTTGCAGAGAAAGGAAGCAAGTTCCTTGTAATTGGACCATGAAAGGACAGAACATAGAGATTTGGGTGTAAAAAAAAAAATTCTTTTAATGTGGTCAAAATGGTTGATGATAGATTCAGCACACATCTGACCTGTCTTCCTTGTTAGGAGGGCTTTGCCTGGGGTCCATCAGAGAGGCAAAAAGGTCACTGGACATTTTCTTGAATTCATGGAGCAGAGTCAAGAGCTCCCACTGACCAGAAGTAGCCTTGGAAGCACTTATCCCATGTTTCTGTAATCTGCTTTCTTTGTCTAAACACAGTCAGTACTGGGGAAGGGAATTCTTTGTTAAAAAAAAAAAAAAAGATGGATGATGCATGCACTATAGAGATAATTTGGTCTGTAATGTGCTTGCTGTACAAAGCAGAAGGTCCTGAGTTAGGTCAACAGAGCCCATGTCAACAGCACCAACAGCAGCAACAGAGCAGTGGATTCAGCGCTGAGGATTCAGAGACAGGCAGGTCACTGCCTCTCACTGCCTAACCAGTCTCACCTCCAAGGCAAGCTCTAGGCCAGTAGAAGATCCTCTCAGAAAACAAAGTGAACACACCTGAAGAATCATACCACACCTGATCTCTGGACTCCAAACATGCATACACAGACACACACACACACAGAGACACACACACATGTGCGCACCGTGCAAACACACAAAACAAGCACCAAGAATGATAATGCCAATGTCTGTCTATATTTTAATATATAGATAATAGTTGGACACTGTGGTGGCTAGCATTGGTTGTCTGATTGACAGGATTTCAATCACCCTAGAACCATGCCTGTGAGGGATGATTATTAGTGGTTTAAGTGAGGTGGGGGAATCTGTTTTACCTGTGAATTGGCCCCATTGAACCCCAGGTACCTGCACTATGTAAACACGAGAAAATGAGCTAAGTATGTCAGCAACCATTATCTGCCTTTAACTGTAGGCTCAGCGTGACCTCCCTTTGAACTATGAACCTTTGAACTATGACCTAAAATATACCCTTTCTCTCTGAGGTCATGTTTCATCACACCAACAAGAAGGGCTAGGAAGACAGAAATGAAGGGAATACAAAGCGCTCTCTCTGGGTTTGAATTCAGCCTTATTTCTTTATTCAGTAACATTGGAAAGAAATACAAGCCTCCTCTGTCTTAGTGTCTGTCTCACTCTGTGCTTCTATGTTGTGTTCTCTCTATCTTTGTCTGGGAAACAAGTGTGGCCATGTCTTGGGAGGGGATCATGATGCCAGGTTTGGGAAAAAATACTGCGTGCAGGAAAAAGATTCTCCAGAGCATTGATCTAGAAACTGACAAGATGAAATGGCAGCACGGTAGCCTTTTAATTTGCAAATGCCCTTCAGAAACCTAGCAGGTACGGGACAGGTGAGAACACCTGGGATGGAGTGTCTGAGCAATCTATCACATCAAAGGAGTCAATCTCTAGTAACCACTCAGGACTTCCTGCCTCACATTCTCATCCTTTTTATTTATGAAAATAACAAAAATAAGACAAACAACAATAATAGAACAACCTTGGAAGGTGCGATGTCTGTTCTTCCAGGATCTGGGATAGTGTGACCAGAGTCTACCAAAGTGTTCTTTCTTCTGTGATCTCTTCAGCAAGAAGGCTGTTTCCCTAGGCTGTACTGTCATGGAGTTTTGTTCCCGAAGGTTCCTGGGTACTTCTTCTATCCTCCAGATATGGCTCTGTCTGTGCGAGTTATTCTCTTCAAGATAAGGGGCAAACAATGCAAAGTCAGAGATGAATGGGACAAGATTCCCATGTCTTCACAGAACTCGTGCCTTACACAGTGAGGACCCAGAAGGCTGTGCTGGAGTGAACGTCCAACTTGAATCTGCCCACATGGATGGAGAAGGCAGAACTCCGTAGTACGAGCCACCTTCCCACCGTACTCTCACCCACAGCCACTACTCCATTATGCTTGGCCTTTTCACCCCATTAACTCTGCCTAAAGTGTAAGGAAATGAGGCAGGGTGGACATTTAATCCATCTCTAAGAAAAGAAATAGATCAAAATTTTAAAATTAATATTAAAATTAAAAATAAACAATCCAGTCTTTCTCAGGAATTGAATTGTCCCATTTTGGAGAGAAAGTGGAGGCAAGAGTCTCTCTCACTCTGAGAGTGAGAGGGCTGGGGTCTCTCCTTTCCCCCTTCCTGGCCTGGTTATCTGTGCTCATCCTCATTTCTTAGGTAGTTAGGGTCTTGGTACAAGTGAAGATTTCCCATTTCTCTAACCATGACCATAGCCACAGCCTCAAGGTGTGCCAGGTCACTCTTCCCTTCCCAGATCTCCCCTCCCCAGTGCACCGGCAGAGAACAGTGAGCAGAGTCCAGCAAGGAGCGGGCATGGCGCAATGCTCCCATGGCTGTGGAGCTCTAGGCTAGACTTCACTTTTGCTGTGTTGTCATGGGCAGGCCCTGCTCCATGACATCATTAGTGACAACTTCAGAGATATGTAGAAGAGACATACCTGGCAAAATTTGGCAAAAGAGACACCATATATTCTCCGATAGTGATCCATCCTTGTGTCCTGCACATTTCTCTTCTTCTTCTTTTTCTTCTTCTTCTTCTTCTTCTTCTTCTTCTTCTTCTTCTTCTTCTTCTTCTTCTTCTTCAGGACACATGAGAATAGCATGCCAGAAAGGGCCCAGACTCTGGCCAGGACCAGACCTGGCCACCCCTGAGCCCAGGCATGGGCTCCATGCTCAGCTTCTTTGATTCCTCGTGACTGGGCAGCATAACTAGCCCCAAATCGCATCAAGGCCTGTCTTTGTTCAAGCTGAACAAACTGTCACACGTACGGATGGCCATCTTCCCCACCACATCTGTTTAATGTAATTTGAAAATCACAGCTCTTGCACCCACCTGATTGGGACCACATGTTCTCCATCTTCTATATTATCCCAAATTACAAATGTGGCCTGGTGTCTGCATTTCCTGTGCTCCTTGTAATAACAGAATTCTAATCTGACTCCCAGTCAAACTTTGGGAAAAGACATATCTAATTGGAGGGGGTTTCTGCAGATCTGATGTCTATGCAGTCCTGGCATGAAAGGCAGTCTTTGCAGTGGCAGCGGAGAGAGTGGTCCCCAGGCTCTGGTAATGATGACATTCTGATGCCAGCACTAGCCTTGAGATTTGGCTCCTGTGCGTGACAGAGAGCGAGCAAGCAAGTGCGTGAGAGAGGACACTGAACAAAGTGCATCTGGGCTTCATTAGTTGCAATGTAATTTACAAAGGGCAGCTTTTCAGATGTTGGGATAATCAGCAGACTGTTATGGAGGTAGCGCATGGTAATCATGGCTTGACATGAGCAATCCACCCTCAGTGAGATAAATGGGTTTGACTGGCAGGGCAGCAGTTGGACTTTAATACAAAAAAAAAATTTGAATTTTTCCCCCGGTGACTTAATATAAGAATCCCCTGGATGAATGCATAAAACCAACATGGTAGCAAAAAAAAAAAAAAAAAAAAAAAAAAAAATGGGTTGGCGGTGGTGGGCTTGTGGGGGAGAAAGTGCCACCATTCTGGGTCTCAGAGCCAATTTTCTCAGCTATAAATACTGCGGGTGTTTGGGTAGTGGCTGAAACTGGAGTGGGTGGGGTGAGGAGGAGAAAGCGAGGCAGGGACCTCTCAGCCCAAACCCAGCATAAATCATGGAGTAATGGACAAGTAATTTAATACCGTTCTGGAGCTTCAGAGTGAATCATGGCTTTCCCCACAATGAGCCTGGGCTGCGGTGGGTGAAGAGCTTGAAGCTGTTGACTCCGAAAATTATGCCCTTTCTGGGAGCAATATATTCATATGCCCAGCATGGTCAAAACCAAAGTCATTGCGGAGGGGTCAGGTAACCGTTCCTTTACATAGCCAGCCTCCCTTTGTCAGAGACAGCACTTGGCTCTGTCCTCCCAGGAGCTCCATGCTGGGCCCCCAGGACCTCAAAGCACCTGTTTCTTAGACTCATGAAGAGTTTTTTTTTTCTCTACCCTGATGCATGATGGGTATTCTTGGAGAAACCTCAGGCTAGCTCATGGAAACTGAGTTCACTTCTGGGGCAGAGAGGAAAAGAGAAAGAGAGAGAGAGAGAGAGAGAGAGAGAGAGAGAGAGAGAGAGAGAGAGAGAGAGAAGGAAGGAGCTACCAACAATGGATGAGAGGACACCAGGGAGGCTATGGGGGTAGGCTGCGAGAGTGGGAGTCAGAGGGCAGGCTGCAGAGGTCGGGGGTGGGTGCAAGCTGCAGGGTGAGGGGTGGAGGGCAGGCTGCAGGGGCAGGGGTGGGAGCCAGGCTGTGGGGGTGGGGGGTGTTCTTACTTGATATACACATGATTGTCAATGTCTGTCTGGATGTCTTCTGTTTTATGTCACTTGCATGTGAACCTGCATTTTGTCTAAGTCACAGAGATCTTGAGGCACCCTAAGAAGAGTGTTGGATAGAAAGGATCCTGATTTTCCATGGCAGACTGACAGAAAATGTAGTCCGTGGTACAAGATGTTGTACTTTTAAAGGTAGGGAATTCCAAAGCAGAAGAAATCGCTAACAATAATCTATTCATAGATTGAGCAATTTAAAGGCAAAAGATCACGTGGTAGAACATTGTCCACAGTGCTGGGGCTAGAACCCTGCACTTTGGACTCACTCAGGGGCTACATAAAGCTTTCTAAAATGAATCAGAGGAACCAAGAGCTTCTCAAAGTGTCACAGTGTGGAGGGCCACTGCTTCTCTGAGACTGTGGCATCCTCGCTTACACTCTGCCAGCTTCCCCCTCCCGGCAGCCTATGACTGTAGTCACTTCATCAGTTACGAAGGCACAGAGACGTCTCTGAGACTGCGTGAGGGGCAGGAAGTATAGAAAGTTCCAGATAAGGCAGAGCCGACCTGAGATCCGCACTGTTTAGAAGCGGGATGACTTCAGGCATGTCTCTGGCCATCGGGCTCCTTTATTATAAAACGTGGGCCTGGAATCAACCACCCATTGGCTTTTGTGGCAATTCTTGCCTTGTTTCATGGGATCCCTGTAACCCAGGCAGGCTCTTCATTGACGTTGTATCTCAGTGCAAAAAGAAATGGTCACAGTGGGGCAGTTCTGGTTGACAATGAAAGAATAGCCTAGGATTTGGGACCTCTACTCACATCAGACCACACGGAGCATGCGTGAAAGGGCAGTGGACTGACTTTCTCCAAGGCCCTTTGGGCTCCAATGGTTTGTGAGTGTAGTAATCTCCTGGACCCTTGTGTACAAAGAGATACCATGTAACACAGTCTCTCTTGAGTGTTAACTGAGCTCTGTTTGTTTGTTTTTCGAGAAAAGGTTATTCTAGGTAGCGTTGGCTGTCCTGGACTCCCTTTGTAGACCAAGCTGGCCTCAAACTCACAGAGATCTGCCTGCCTCTGCATCCTGAGTGCTGGGATTAAAGGTGTGTGCCACCATGCCTGACTCTTATAGGCTAAGAATCCCCCTGATTCTCTTCATCCATGACAAAGAGCCCAGCACAGCCAGAGGCAATACCCTGGTCTGCCTCTCTCTCCCAACCTACCACTGACTCAAGGATGGAAGACTCTCTCCTACCAAAACACAAGTCTGGATTGCCTTGCGATTTGGTCTGAACTGTTTAGGTTGCTTAGAGAAATACATCACATGACAGTTCATTCCACATGAGAAGTGGGTCAGAGACTCACCAAGCATATGATCTGCTCCCAGGTGAGTTTCCGGCCCCTGAGAAGCAAGGACATTTAGCAGCTGCTTCTGCGTTTTCGGAGCCATGGGGATTTTGTGCTAGAAGGAGGGCCCGGTGATGAGCTGTGATGCATGCCACAGCAGCAGCATCCCCTCGGACCAGACCTTGTATCCCCTTTCTTTCACTTCACTAATCCTTCGCTGTCATGGTCCCAGATGTCATGTGGGCCTCACACACCCGTGTGTGTGTCTACTGTTATTATCTGTGTTGGCTAAAGCAGTTGGACACTTCTAACACTGGACTAGGGCCATGCAGTGGATTTTTGTCGCACTTGAGGCAAGGAAGGAAGTGCAGTTTATAAAAATGACTGCTGGATGCCACAACAGAACATTCCCGAACCATTGCAAACACCTTCTGCTCCTCCGAAGTGGGTGTCTTTATTTATTCACAAATAAACTAGTCAGGGAACCCATGGGGTAGAATGACTCAAGGAGATATCGGGTGAGTCCAATGCCCAAACATAAACAAAACTGGAATGTAGCACAAACTTCCAGTATTGCTTCCTCCAGGAACAGATAAAACCTTGGGATCCCAGAAGGGGGTAACCCATATGGGCTGCCAGGCAGCTAAAAATCCCCTTACCACCTGTTAGGAGAAGCTGTTTGGTGCATCAGCAATCAACAGGTGGCTCGCCAAGGGCACTTGGCAGGCAGAGACACAATCTCAACAGAGAGAGACAAGGGCCAACACAGCTTCAGCTGAGAACATAAGCCCTTGGCCTCATTAAACTGGCAATGGCAACGGGTGTGGGGAGCAGCCAGGCTTGCATGTGGTGGGGGAAGGGGTTTCTATGGCATGTTTTCAGGAAGGAAGCAGAGGAAGGGAAATGTAAGTATATGCCCCCATCAAGGGCTGGCTGGCCGGCCAGACCTAGAGCAAACAGGGAGTGGGGGAATTGAGATTTGTCTCCCGCTCTTTTGAGGGCACCATTGGGCTGGTGAGTTTGGGGCAAAGCACATTTATGACTTGGGTAATGTCTTATGATTATTTGAGAAAGTGATTTTCAGCACATCGTATTTCTCTGTGTCATTCATCCATCAGTCTTTAAAATAAACCTCTATTGCAGTTCATGCAGCCTTGAAGAGCAAATCAGTCAGGCTCAGTCCCTGCATCCACACCCACCACAGTTCCACCCTCTGGGGTTGAAACGAAGCTGTTTCAGTCATGCCTGAAACTCTCCTTCGTCCTGCTTAGATGTAGGACAGGCAGAAGGAGCCCATACGTGTGTCAGGCTGGCCAGGTGTGCAGAAAGTTCCCAAGTACAAACACTCGCCCGCTACATCACTCTGGGTGTCTATATAGGTCTTTCACAAGGCCCGCAATTAGGGCCCTGATGTGAGGAGCCCTGGATCCACCATGTCATGTATTTGGTGAACCTGCAGGCTTGGCCAACAGAAACACCCTTCCAGGGCCATGACACTGCAGAAGAGCAATCATTCGCCCAGAAACTTTCCAGAGAGCTGGGAACTCACTTATCTACAGGCCAAAATTGCCAACCTGGGGATTCAGTGATGCTTCTCTGCAAAAACAGGCCCTGGATTACCCTGTGCTTAACAAATGGTTGCCCTGCTCTCCTAAAGCTGCCAACACAAATTGAATTGTGTTTTTTCATTGGTGTATACAGTGGGTGTGCTCTCGAGGCGGCACTAATTTTCCCCAAGCAAGATAAATGCAGAGGCCTGAGCCTGCCTGCTTACATTCTGCCTCATTCTAGCAAATTAAAATGTCATGGAGCTACAGCAATCCTTTAGGAGATGTGGTCAGATGGGGGGCGGGGAGTGCTGCGGGAGACGGGGAGCTACCATGTGCTCTCATAGTGGGCTTTGGTCCTACATAGATGACAAGGGAGAAAAGACACTGACTAAAGCAGGTTAAAATATTCCCAGATTACCATAAAATATGACTGTAGGCAAGAGGTATTGGCTGGAGTGTGGAAGAATAAAAAGGTTCACTTTGGCTGTTAAAAAAAAAAAAAAACCTTTCTTAATTTCAATACATAATTTCTATGCATGTGTGTATATGTGTTCACTCATGGGGGCATCCTAGTGCATGCCACACATGCAGAGGTCAAAAGACACTGTGATTGCCATTCATCGAGTGCATTCCATTTATTATTTGAGACAGAGTCTCTCATTAGCCTGGAGTTTCACCATGTAAGGCCAGGATAGCCATCCATGAGCTTTCCAGGGTCTACATGGAACCTCCTGCCTCCCATTTCTCCATCTCTGGGGGTACCACCATTGTGCTACTACACCCCACTTTTTCTTGATGTCCTGGCTAATCTTAAGTCAATTTGATACACAAACTAGAGTTATCTGAAAGGAGGGAAACTCAATTGAGAAAATAGCACCATAATATCTGGCAGTGAGGCATTTTCTTAATTGCTGATTGGTGGGTGAGGGTCCAGCCCATTGTGGGTGAAGTCATCCCCAGGGCTGGCGGTCTGGGTTCCATAAGATAGCAGGCTGATCAAGCCATGATGAACAAGCCAGTAAACAGCACCCCTTAATGGCCTCTGCATCCAGCTCCTGCCTCCAGGTCCCTGCCCTGGTTGGGTTCCTGTATTGACTTCCTTTGACCCTAGTTGGGTTCCCGTCTTGACTTCCTTTGATGATGGACAGCAATACTGAAGTGTAAGCTGAATAAACCCTTTTCCTCCCCAACTTGATTTTTGATCATAGTGTTTTGTCGCAACAATAGAATCCTCACCCAAGAGGATGAGGATGAGTTCTGGGGATGCAAATTCAGACCCTCTGACTTGTGAGGCTCGCGCTCTCCTGACTGGCTTGACCTTCCTGCCCATAAGAATGATCTTTCTATGACTGGCACCTTTCCATGGATGCTCATCTCCCTCCCCTTCACCTTTAAACCCACCCATGATCAATTTGCCTTCAGCTCTCTGAAAATTTTCACCCAAAGTAGCCACTTCCTGAATCAGAGCTCATTGGCCAACCAAGTGTAGCCCATCAGAAATGGTTGGGGGGGGGGGAGATTCCCAGAGAGGATCTGCAGGAGGAAGCAGACCCATGTGGAAGGCTGCAGTGGCACTCCTTGTACCTTCCTGAACTGTCTGAAGTTGCAGCAGAAAAGGTATTAATAATGAAACACCTGGCTCTCACATGTCAGTTTCTGGCAGGCATCTCTCAGGCATCAAAGCTCCAGACAGCTCACCTGCATCTTGAAGGAATCATTTTTTGAAGGGAAATGTGTGAGTGCATGACCAGCTTGTCTCCAGCATAGCAAAGGCAGGTCTAAAAGTCCCCTTCCAGGACCTGGACAGCATCTGAGACAAGTCTAGGACCACCTGCACATGTCAAGAACAAACCTATAGAAAACACTACCCTGCAAGAAGTCTCGTATCTGAGAAGTTCAATGTATTTGCCCATTTCTGCCCCCATGGCCAGAGGTCAGGCTTTCCTCACCAAATCTTCATTAACAAGGTCCTGCCATGAAGTTGTCAGGGAGATGGAGTTTAGAAAGGGAAATATAGGACTTCCTGGGACATTCCAGTGGTTTATAGGGCCAGCAGGACCAAACATATGAAATCAAAGCTGTCCCAGAGAATTCAAGATAAATGGTAGTCAACCCACAGGGACATCAAATCAAAAGCAGGGAACAGCAGCGCAAGCAGGCAGGCCGGGGTCCAATCTAATGATACTCAACCCCTTATGCCTGGACCAGTTTCAGAAGAGCCTCCCCATTCGAGCTCTTGCTCACAGCTGGGGGCAGGATGGGAAAAGGGCTATAAGCCTGATTTACAAGGAAGAAATGTGGACCGTCAAATCCATCCTTCCCATTCTCTTTTCTCCATTGTTTGTTTTTATTTGTGTGTCCATCTCATTTCACTAAGAACAGACACAAAAGGCAAGATTTGGTTCGCAGCTTTATTTCCCTGTGTGTAGATCAGAAGTCAGCATTTCAGTAATGGGCTGGATAGTAAGGGTGTGAGGTGTTTTAGGCGATGCACTTGCTGTTACTTCTCCTCATCTTTGCTGTGGAAATGTAAAAGCATCTCTCAGTGATATGCTTAAGAATGGGCATGACTGTGTTCTAGTAGAATTCAATTGGCAAATAGTGGCAGTTAAATCCAATTTTTACATGACTTGAAGTGTTCATTTTGGCTTTTCCCACCACTTAAAAATGTAAGAAAGAGAGAAAGAGAGAGAGAGAGAGAAGAAGAGAAGAGAAAGAAAGAAAGAAAGAAAGAAAGAAAGAAAGAAAGAAAGAAAGAAAGAAAGAAAGAAAGAAAGAGGAGGTGAGGGAGGGAGAAAGAAGAGTACATCCTGTGTGTCATAAAAATAGGAGAAGATGATTTCCCCAGCATGGACTCAGCCTAGTAAGGAAAGCTTGCTCTGTGGTGGGATTTGCCTGCAAAGGCAGACACTTTTGTTTATAAGCCATCTCTGTGTGGCTGGACCTCTCTCTCTGGTTCTGGGATGGGGGGGAGTGCATCCAAGATTCCTCCTGAGGAGCTCATTTAAATCTTTAACAGAGAAGGGAGTGTGTGCAGAGATGCAGTTCCCTCCCTGTAGGCTCATCAGATCTTTCTACACTCCCTTAGTTCTCTTTGCCAGTTCTCCAAGGGCCTCTTTCCCTTCCATTTTTCCTCTTCTCTCCATGTCTCCACTCTGTGATGATCTGTACTGTAAGCAAAAATGTTTTTATTATTTTGTTATAATTATTTGAAAAGATTTTATGCTTCCTGTCTCTGACACAAAAGGCTGCTGAGAGAACAATATTACATTCCTTCTTGTTCAGAATAAGGTAAATAGAAATGTTTTGGGTTTTTTGTTTTGTTTTGTTTTGTTTTGTTTATTTGTGGGTGAGATCTCTCTGAATAGGCACTCAGCAGAATAGACCCTTATAACAGCTCAGGGTCTACTCTCTGCTCAAAGAAACACTTAGCTAAGAACTCTGTCCCATGGATGTCATCCCTGCACATCCAGCCTTCCTGTTGAACAGGCAGAGTCTAAAAGGGACAAATTCCACCTAACAGGGGCTATGATGGCCTTCTACATACAGCTGGGCTGTTCCAAGTCCTAGAATAGATTTCTCCAAAGGCCGAGTCTCAGAGCACACTTGGGCTGAGGCTCTATTCATTGTGTGACCCTATGAGTTACATTAAGTGACCCTTAGAGTCTCTAGCTACCTGGAGTCTTCTCTCCTCTTTAGGTTAAAAAAAAAAAAAAGCTCACATAATTTGCACATTCTTGGAAATCTGAGCAAACTTGCCAGACTCCCCTGGGAAAGAGTTTCTAAAAATTAAGCCAGCTTCCAATACAATGATTACACCCTATGTGTGGGTCAACTCTTTGCCTAAAACGTCATCTTCTAGGCTGTGTATTATCTTGAGTATTGATCACTCCTGGTTGTTTGCCTTCTCCTTCTCTGCAGAATCTGTTGGAGTCCTAGGCTTTAATAGTTTTTCCTTTGATATCAGGAGTTTAATTGTGCAGTTCTTAGCATGCCCTTGAGAGTGTAATGAGAAATAAATAATTCTAAGCAGCCTCCTGGAGTAATGAAGGATAAACTCTATCCAGAGGCTCCAGCATTAAGATTTGCTAATAGTTCCAGAAGGGTTGGGTTACTCACAATTAGATGGGGGAAGATTCCTTTGTGTCCAGGGTCATTTCTGCCATTGCTGTTGCAGTTTTAGGGATCAACTGTACCAACTGAGATTCGTGGCTGGAAGGCTAAGGTTGTAACATCCTTCTAGGGCCCTTCAGATTCCCCAACAAAGACTGGATGTGGAAAGGCGCTGTCACCATGTGATGAGTTAGTGTTTGGTCCCCTGAAGTCCTTTGGGGCCCCTTGACTAACAGAATGATGTGAAGGGAAGGGACTCTGAGCCTCTACAGCTAGCACTCTCTCTCTCTCTCTCTCTCTCTCTCTCTCTCTCTCTCTCTCTCTCGTCTTTTTCCATCCCTCTCTTCCTCTCCTTTTTCTCTCTCTTCCTCTCCCTTCCCTTCCCCCCACCTTTCAGTTCCTTATTTAAGGAAAAAAAGAGAAAGAAAGTCATATTTACTGAACATGTGCAATGAGTAGCATCCTGCACTAGGTCTGCATATTATTAAGACTATACTTCCACAGTATAATTTAATATTGGCTCCATTTTATAGATAGGAAACTAGACTTAGGAAGTGAGGCTAGGAGACTTTCCCAAGTAAGATAGCTGCTAAGTGATAGACATGGTGGTAGCAGAGGACTTGATCAGAATCTAAGGAACTTGCGTGGCCCTAGAAGGGTTCAAGAGGAGGCAGTCACTGCTGCCACTTGGGCTATGAAAGAATAGTTTGTTTGATTCTCAAGTGTCTGCTCTGCTTTGAACAAGAACAAACTCTCAAGGCATTTAAGCCACACAAAGGTTCATCTTAACAGGCAGGCCCACAAGACTTGAGGCGATTAACAGTGGTGACGGGCCTGGGTAGTCAGTCTTCCTTGGATGGAAAGGGGGTTGCAAAGAGCCTGAAAAATGTAAAACTCTTTTTCTCACCATGAGAAGAACTGGAGGGATCCGACATAAATTTGAGGCACGAGCTGCAGGTCCCTGATGCAGGTGGCACACATGCAAGGGTCACCTTGAAGACTTGCCCACAGCCACACCACTGCTTTTTCCACCAAGGCCCACTGAGAAAAGTGACCAACAAGCCAACAAGTCCTCTGTCCCTCCTGTTGCCTTCCTTCCCAGCCTACAGTCCCACCCACCAGCAGGAGTGCCTCCTCCACGCAGAGGCTATCAGATCAGTGGGTGCACAGTGCACCACACTGCTGGGGGGCAATTTGCACCACCGTGGCTTTTCCCACTAGAACATCTGTGGCATGCCCAGAGACCACTAAACAGTGCCTCCCACAACTGACGCTTGGGGTATCCCTCCCTTCCCTGCCCCCGCGCCCCCACATGAAGTTCCTCACTCAGTTCAGGTCTCAGTTTGATTTTTGTCTTCCCTTCTCTTTTCCCTATCCACTGTCTCTTGGGCAGTGACACTTGTAGCCACTACAGAATGTAGCGGTGAGGGGGAAAATGTCTCTATGCTGTTGACAAAAGAGAAAAAGCACTCTGCTCAATCAACTGTGAGGGAGACTGAATTATTTATCCTGCCTTTGTCAGTCACCGCGTAAGGTAATTTCATTGCTGAATTTTAAGTTTTTCATTAATTAACCACTTTTCCAGTTCACTGCTCCACAGCTAGGAATCAACCCACTGCAGAGTGATTTCTGAGGAGGGATGGGGGGTGGGGAGGTGGGGCTGGATTTGGTTTTGGCCTGGATGTTCCCAGTGACATATGGATGTTTCTGTGGTTTTGTTTTTTCAAAGCGACTTTGGCTGTGTGCTGGAGCTGATATTGAATGTTTCATTTAAGGCTCGGGTCTCATCCAAACTGTGATTTAATATGTCACAATATACATGTTGCTAAATCATCCTGTGTCATCTTTCTCAGCGTTCTGTTATTAAAGCCCATTTTTCATGGTAAAATATTCCTCCAAGAAGTGCCACAAGGTACACACACCCCCAACTCCACTGCTTAACTCTAATCAGCTGAACCTCTAAAAAAAAATGAGCCAGGAATTGAGAAAATGTGGCAGAATCGTCGGGAAAATACTTTTCTTAGAAACAGAGTGGGTTTTAGACTGGAAAGGAAATTCACAAGAAAAGTGACATTTTACCTGAACTCTCTCTAGATAATTGCTTCATCTTTTCTTCTCCTCCGGGAAAGCACGAAGCTGGCCAGACTTGCCCCAGGAATGGTTTATAATATGGCATGACTGTGAACCATCTTTCCGAAGACATCTTTGGGGGTGAGAGCCTTTCAAAGATTATCCTAATAGAAACACAGCAGACAAAACTGTGTCAACCCAAGGGGGCATACGTAACCACCTACTGTGGGCCAGGTTCAGGTAGGTAGGTGCTAGGCACACAGAAAACAGCACAAGTTCAGTCCCCGCCTGGTCACGAGGAACTGGAATGCAACATAGTCTGTTGCTCCTCATAGTTGGGTCTTGGAAAAGTCAAGCTTTCTGGAGCCTGGTCCTTTGGAACTCATTGTCAGTCAGCCATAGATAAACTGTCTGCAAGGATGCATGGACACTGATCAGTTCTTACTCTTGTGAGAAGGCAGTTCTTCGTTAGGAAGCTAGGGGGAGCTGTGATCTGGCTTCCGCTGCCTTTGGTCTTTCTGAGTTTTCTTTGGCGCTTTAACTTCCGTAAGACACTTTGCTCAAATGGTCACACAAACACCTACGTAATTCAGCTTGATCAAAAGCAACATAGTTCCTGGAAAAATTGATAATCAGAAAAGTTGTCCCCAGTTTCTGATGCAAAAGTATCCACGTTTCTGTTTGAGGGGCACGGCCTCTCCCTCTCTTGTTTTTCTTTGCATATGTTCACACACGTCATCTATTCATCGCTCTGCAGTCATGCTTTGGGTTTACCTTTTAAGTGGAAATATACCACAATGACCCTCTGAGCTATTTGTTGCTGTCCTTCAACCCCATCGCTTATTCTCATTCTATACAGGAATTCTTTCATTTAAGTAAATCCTCCTTAAACTGTTTCCATTATTTTTGCCTTTAGAATCAAAATGTTTATTTTAGAATATTCTAGAAACTACATTTTAACTCACCCCCCAAATTATTTCCACTATGCAAATTTTGAATTGCTGGCCTCAGATCTTTGTCAAATATTAGGTTTTTAAAGAATTTTTTTCTCCTAGAAATCTTCCACAAATTTACATTTCTACCAACAGTGTCTTTGACAACTTGCTTCTCTTGGTTTCACGTCATTGTTTTGTTTGCTTTGGCGCTTTTAGTCCTGAGATTTGAATCTAGGGCCTTATGTACTTTGCCACTGAGCTATCTCATATTCATATTTATTTTTTAATATATTCTGTTTTGTGACAGACTCTCACCAAGTTGCCCAGGCTAGCATGGCACTTGTAATCTTCCCTCCTCAACCTCCCAAGTAGCTGGGATTGTCTCGCCGAGCCTCCATACCCAGCAAGGGTTTCAGTTCTTAGCATGTTAAAATTATGTAGGAGAACCTGCCACCAAATACTATCAGAGTTCCATTGGGACAGAAGTCAGTGAACCTGCACATATTTTTTTCTTCTATGTGGATACAGGGAGTTGATTTTGTTACTACTGTTAATGTGGAAACACAATAAAGCATGCTGGTAGTTCTTCTTTGAAGCTCTAGAAAGCTCTATATAAACATAAGATGTGCAGGCATGCAGGATGGAGCCAGTCAAGTCAACCAATGACTGATTGGAATTTATCCCTGGTGAGCTGCCACCATCAAACGGGTGGGTTACATGCGCTAGTGAAGTGATCCAGGGAAGGCAGCCATCCAAGATGGTTTACACAGTATAACCTTCATCTGGTTTCCATGCCTAGCTCTTCTCACTGCAAGCTTGTAGCTCATGTAGGTGTAACCTGCCCTCAAGAGCAATGCCGCTCTAATGAACCACCCTGACAGACTCTCACAAGGCAGTGAGGATATGTTTGGTTCTGTCACACAAAGTACCGGATGTTAGTGGTGTTCCCTTCCCACCTATTCATAGATCTTTTTCTTTTCTTTTCTCCTTCAGTTCCTCCTCCTCCTCCTCCTCCCTTTTTATAACTGCTCTAATTTAATCTCACCAATATCGAACTCATTCGTGAGAGGTAATAAAATCCTCTCAGGAATAAAACAGAGTTTATGTTGAGAATAACAATCTACAAATTTTGCAAGGCCCTATTAAATTGCTGCTATACAGCTGAGCAAAGCTTCCCTTGTGGTGTCACCTGCTCTCCCATAGGATAAGCCAAAACTAGGGAAACATGGCCACTGGTGTCTAGGAGGGCCAGTACTGGGAGCCTCTACTGAGTACTCTGAGAGCTAAGTAGCATGAGATTTAGTTTTCTCAGGCTTCCTTCAGTGGCTAATAAATATGTCTTTTCTACAGCCCCCCTACCTGGTGCCTAATTCCCAACATTTTGTTCTTTTCCATTGCCTTCCCATTGTGTTTCCCACCCTCACAAACTTAGCCTTGCTAAGTAGCAAACAGGACCTAAAGACTGACATATGTCCACCCTCCTGCTATGCTGTGCACATCAGGCTCTCCAGCGTGAAGTTCCTTGCTACTGCGATGGTTACTTTCAATTATAAACTTGATTAGTTAGGAAAAATGGAGCACTAGTGAAACACAGCTTTGGGTATGTCTGTATGGATGTTTTCAGAGAGGTTTAACTGAAGAGGGGAAACCTATCCTGAGTGTAGGTGGCACTACTCTCTAAGCTGGGGTCCTGCAAAGCAAAGAGTAAAAAAGGGGGAAAGGAGAAAACTCAATGACATTGCCCCCCCTCTTTCTCTCTTTCTCACTCTCCTTCTTGGGAGACACCATAAACCTAGTTCCTATGCCTTTTCAACCATGATTGACTGTGTCTCTCCAAACTGTGAGCCAAAATAAATTTTTCTTCCCATGAGCTGATTTTTGCTCACTCACAGCAACATGTGCAGCAACTACTACAAGTGACAAGATCTTGGTTCAAACTTCAGTCTTACTTAGAGTCTTGGCATCTTTGGATTTGGGTCTTTTTCTTTTCTTTTTTCTTTTTTTCTTTTTTTCCTCACTGTTTTCTTTCCTAGAACTATGCAAAGGGTCAAGGAGAAGAACTTACGCAAAGTCTCAATGAAAATAATTCAGATAACCTACCACAGACAGAGCTGATATGAGAGGGCACTGCCCCCATTGTCATCTGGAATTATGCTGTATAGCAGCCACATAGAGGTAACCAATAATTGCTGCAATATAGCTGCAATTATGATAAATCCCAACTTCTTCTGAAAGAAGTCTTCATTCAGTGGCCCTATTAGCCCCCAAGGGGATTCTAGCAAATGTTCACACTTATAACCTGCTTGCAAACCTGGAGGTCCAGAAAAAGGTTGGTTCCTATCCATCCAGAAAGATCCCTGAAAGGAAGGTCTGAAGACAAAACCTGTTGTTCCTTTAAGAAGAACACAAACTGCTCCTGAGGGTCCTTCATGAGTTCACTATTCAGGCAGAAAACTCATGTAGGTAGAAATGCTAGGCCTGTGGGTTCCCTTGCTTATAATGGCTGAAGTGGAGAACTCAGCTTCACCTGGTGCCTTTGGTCTGCAGCAATTGTTAGTCTAGAATGGATCTAACCACCAAACTGTGCACCTTCTGGATCTCTTCTAAAACCAGCGTCCCAGACAGTTCACCTCAGTGGCCCCCCACACTTACCCTTACACTAGATGTTCTCTTTTATTAATTTCTAAGCTCAGATCTATACCTGCCACCATAAGATTCTCAAGCATTTACTGTTAAACTCCAGGGTGGTTTTCATAACAGGCCACAATGCAAAACACTCTTAGTCTGAGCTGCAAAAGAAAAAGTCAAGGATGTACAACATCAGCTGTGAGTCTGAATGAGGCTCACAAAGGCTGCGACCTAATCTACCATGGCTCCCCCCTTTCCTCTCAGGGTGTTGAGAAATTCACGACTTGGGTGTGTTTTACTTGATTCATCAGGATGAAGATATTTCTTTTATGGAACGCGGCCTGACCACTACCCCATACACAGTACCTAAGCTGTCGGTTTTTTGTTTTTTGTTTTTTTGTTTTTTTTTTTTGTTTTGTTTTGTTTTGTTTTGTTTTTTTTCTGAAAACTCAGAGGGTACTTTCTTTTCTTTTTTTTTTAATTTTATTAATTTATTCATATTATATCTCAATAGTTATCTCCTCCCTTGTATCCTCCCATTCCTCCTTCCCTCCCATTTTCCCCTTACTCCCCTCCCCTATGACTGTGACTAAAGGGGACCTCCTCCCCCTGTATATGCACATAGGGTATCAAGTCTCTTCTTGGTAGCCTGCTATCCTTCCTCTGAGTGCCACCAGGTCTCCCCATCCAGGGGATGTGGTCAAATATGGGGCACCAGAGTTCCTGTGAAAGCTAGACCACACTCTCCACTCAACTGCGGAGAATGTCCTGTCCATTGGCTAGATCTGGGTAGGGATTTGAAGTTTACTGCTCGTATTGTCCTTGGCTGGTGCCATAGTTTGAGCAGGACCCCTGGGCCCAGATCTGCCCATAGCCAGGGTCCTGAAAGAAAGTAAACAAAAGCTAATCACTCTACCTTCATCTTGTTCTCTGTAATCAAGGAAGAGAACAGTGGTGTCCCCAACTTTAAACTTTAGAAAATAACCATGAAACCCCAAATAACATCAGCATAAACAAACCACAAATTAAGGTAAGCAACCTCCAAATGATTCATGCATGACTCAGGTGACCTCTAAGTCAGGCTGGAAACTTAGACGTTTCCCTCTAAGTGACATCAGTTGGGCCCTCTAAGTCCTTATTCATTATAGTTATAACGATCCCTCGAGTTCTGACATTTTAGGACTCCCTAACAGCATGTGACTTCTGTTACTTTTATTCATTTCTTAAGAGGAATGGAGAAAGAACAGAAGTCGGTTGAGGGACAAGATGACCCACCCCGTGTGAAGCATCTCTTCCAAATGACCACACAGCGGAAGAAGCCTTCTAGGAGGTTTAGGTACAGACAGGAAGCAGAATGTCTCCTCTTTTTGTTGGAAGGGTTGTTGAGTAACACCAACTTTTCTGTTGTTTTGTGTTTAGGTTTTTTTGATGGTTAATATAGATTAGAGACGTCAAGGAAGTTGCCTGTTCTCACCTGCAAATTGCAGAAGAAGACTAGGGAGTTCATGGGAGCCAACTCCTTGTATTAGGGAAAGGCTTATAAGTTCGTGTGCCACAAAGTTCAGAGACCGTTACCCTTCCTCTTGATAGCTCTTTTAGCCTCTGCCATTCCTGCTTATAGGATTTTCTTTATTTATGATGCGGGCATGACACATATGGTTGATGCGACTATGAAAAGGGACGGAATCTTGAAAATGGTCCTTTTCAATGACTGTCCCAGGACCAGGCAGGAGGGACTGTTTCTGGGGTTCTCTGGCATTTCTTTAGTCCCCTCCCTATGCCACATCAACCCTTTATCCCTCTGGACTCAAGTGACCCTTTCTAAATAGCAATCAGTGTCTCATCTCCATCCTGCAACCCCAGTTGCCCTATTACAACAACACCCAGAACGTATTTATATAATAAACCATATGAAAAGTCACTCCACCCAGGTAGTCAGCTCAGATAACGAGTATTTAATATATGTAAGTTGAATTTGAAATGAATTCTTTGGAGAGAGATGTAGGTAATTGGGCTGACTAAGAAACAAATGTATGCTCTCACAGTCTGGGCCCTGTGCCAGCAGCAGAGAGGAGTCCAACATGGCTACTGTGCCCTGGGAGCCCATGTTTTTGTGATGGAAGTCATGTAAGGCCCAGCTTCAATCCACAGCCTGGAATTTAAATGGACTCATCAGACGGCAGCGAGGTGTGCTTTGCTTCTGATCTTAGTTTATCTCTGGGGACCAAAAGCATTTCCCAAATAAAATGGACCTATTCTAGTCTCATCTCTGATGGTGTGATAAAACACTCTAAGTAAAAGTAATCTAGGAGGGAAAAAATGGTTTATTTCAGCGTACAGGTGAGCAGCTATCATCGAGGAAAATCAGGGTAGAAGTTTAATCGGGAACCTGAGGCAGAAGCCATGGAGGAGCGCTGCTTCCTGGTTCATTTGGCTCCTGTTTAGTTAACTTTCTGAACCAGCCAAAGACCACCTGCACAGGGAATGGTGCCACCCACATGAGGCCTATACCCTCCTCCATCAATTGACAATCAAGATAATGTCTGGCAGACATTCTCACTGGGGCAGTTTGATATGGTTGATATCTCTCCATTGAGATCGAGATTACACACCCAGGAAACCTATGGTGTGTAAAGCTGATGGTTAAAGCTTATACCTGACCCGTGTAAATTCCAACTCCTGCCTGCTAAGCCCTTTGCTGTGTAATGCCTTTTTGCCATTATTCCCAGTCTTCCGCCACTGGAACACTTGATAGAAAATTAATAGTTTATAGATAAAGTCAGAACAACTGAGAATTCCATTCCACTCACTGTCTCCATTCTAGCAAATTGGATCCACATTCACTTGGATGGGCAGCTTGTGGACTGCGATACTCAAACACTTAGAGCTTATAGATGAGAAATTTTAGGAATCTAGCTTTTGGATTTTGTCCCCCTTCTTTTCTTTCCTCTTTCCAATTGTTCTGCTATTGAGCCAAAGCAGCGTGGTGGTTGCATTACTGGGACCGTAATGGCCTTATCAAGGAATGTAATTGCCCTGCTGTACTGGCCCTGGGCTGACACCATCTGCAGGATGAACATTCGGAGGATTCACAATTCAAAGGGGGGAAGTTGTCAAACTAGTCCTGAGAGCCGGTCCAGTCGCAAGCCTAGAAAAAGGGAGCATTCTGGGAAAAGGTCGAGGAAGTGTGTGTGCGGTAAAGGAAGGAGCGAGTCAAGGCGCCCTGTTAACTGTTCTCAGATAAAGAGCAATCTCTTATACAGAGACAGGGTAGGCTTCCTCAGTCTTGACCAGACAGCAAAATAAAAACTCATGGGTGGACATTACAAGTGGCGGGACTGAGCATGGAATGGGAAAGACAGGCCAACAGTGATAGCAACTTCTAACAGAAGGAGCAGGGTCCATCCAGGCAGCGTCTACCCTGAGAATCCTGCAAAAGTCAGATGACTACCCATGGATGACAAAGGATCCTGGCCCTGCCTAGGAAGGAGGTCATAGGGTTGGCTTGGCCGGTGGGACTCTGTGTCTCCTTCTTGGGCATTTTTAGGCCCACTCTTACCTGCTTTAAGTCTGTTCTGAAGCACTGAATGAGCAAGGCTATGATTGTGGTCACTGCCCAGACCCCACCCCAGACCAGCTCAAGCACAGCATGTAATTTCCACGGAGATCCAGGAACCATACCTTTGATCCAGCTGACAGGACGTGACAGCTATCTTCTTCTCCTTCAGGAGCTAGCATTTATTCACGGAACCTGCTGGAGGGAGTTACTTCTGAAAAGCCAGCTTATTTGTCTCAGTAAGTTATTAGCATGCAAAGTTAGAGTCTTCCGGACATCTTTAAGCTCGTATGCTTACTTGAACAGATAGCATTGATGCCCACAGAGATAAAGACTGTGTGGGTTTGGGGTTCTCTACTGGACATGATCCTTTGTCAGATATTGAGTGTGATCTTCCCTTTTACTCCTGTTCCTCAGCCCCTTCATCTGCACCTAGCCCTGCACCTCTCATCCACTCAACAGGATATTGCTGTGTAGTCAGGACATAGAGCAGTGGTGGTTTGATGACTCTCCTCTTTCAGAATCTTCTGGAGGCTGCATTCTTCTATCCTCATACTATGCTGGATGCAAGCTATGGGGAGGGGAAAGACAGTCACCAAAACTGAATAGAAAATAGAGGTAGTTTATTTGATATTATATGGCTTTCTGGGGATATGTTGTCTGATACAAACATAATTTCTGCATACATAATTTGGTAGCCTCATTATAACAATAAAAGCAAACAGATAGTACCAATCATAATATATTTTATTTTACTCAGTATACCTACAATAGTATTACTTCAACATGTAAAATATTAAAATCATTTCACTTAAATTTATTTAAGAATTATTATATGCTAATGAGAATAAGTACTTTAAAATTACATTTAAATGTATTACATATGAATAATGATGTTGTATATAATTAAGTGATTTTCAAAGTAAAAATAGTTCCATTATCTCCAACGAAAACATCCAGTTCCCTTGTCATCATACCTTCTAGTTCCCATCCCCTAGACTCCTGCAAGCCTTAATCTGCTTTTGCCTGTATAGTTATAAAGCTAACCATAAAAATGTGTGGTCTTTTATGCTCAGCTTCTTTCATTTAGCATAGTAACTTTATATTTATTCATGTTGTAGCACACATCACCGATGTGTTCCTTTTTAATTGCTGAGTAGTAGTCTGTAGCATGGATATTCAACCATTTGTTTCTTCATTCACCAATTTAGCAACAGGTAACTTTGTTTCCACCTTTGACTATCACACAGGGTAAACCACTCTCTGTCCACATACAAATGTTTGTGCAGACATAAGTTACCATTTCTCTGGTATAACTGTCTAAGAATGGGGTTGATAGGCACATGCTAACTTCACAGCTAGTGTTGTAGAAATCACGCCCCCACAAACTGCCTTCTAAACAAAACATACATTGTATATAAAAACTAAGTCTTCTAAATATTGTGTGCTTATAATATCCCTAACATACCTGAATACTGACTAGCCACATTGCAAAGGTTTAATAGCTACCTCATACCTTAGGATTACTGTATTAGACAATGGCCATCAGCATCCCAACCAAGTAGCCTATATAGGATCAGAAGCCTCATGAGAAGAATGTGATTTGAAGCCCAACACATACATACACATACACGTGTGCATGATTTCCCACCTCTTCCCCCACATCATAATAGCATGCATGATGATTCTATACCCCCGTTACTCTTCATTTGTGATTTATTCATTCGCTTTTACTGAATGATGCGATAATTAGATTGTGCTAAATAAATGTACTTTACAATAATTTATCCGTGTCTTGGTGAAGCACATTTCTCCTGGGATTGAAGGTGATAAATTAACTGAAATATACCCCACAAAATGAAGATGTAGAACCTCATTAAGGGTTGATCGCAAATATTAAGTATGTGGAGAGACAACAAAGATTAGAAAGCAGAACATATTAAAACTGTGTCCTAATTCAGGATCTCTATTTCATGCCTGTGAGTCTCTGTTGTGCAGGAGCTGGGGACTTCTTCCCCCTTCCACATAATTACTCTTGTCTAAAATCTAAAGACCTTTGGTTCCTTGGTTCTCCCAAACTATCTACAGAGTGAGATCACGAATGTCAGAAGGTACCCCGTTGCAGTACCCAGATTGTTGAAAAAATTGTTAGCATTCTGTTAGGGACTTCAACACCATTTCAAGCAGCTAGGCTCAAGTCTGGCCAATGTTTTAGAGACTTTTTTTTTGGCTCCAATCCTGGGTCACTTTCTCTGAGCTCTTCAAGGTGTCTAAAGTAGTAGCAGCATACAGACTATAAATATACCCTCCCCACTCTATACATAGATGTGGGACTACTTGTAGACAGAAAATTATATACCATCCTCTTAAATATTCAAATTTAAACTATCATATGCATTTATGAGTTCTTTCACAGACCCCAAACTATGTTCCTTTCCAGTTCAATTTAAATAAGGGCAGGCAGTGATAACAATTCATGAAGCTTTAGGCAGCATTACACACAAACCTGTGACTTGTAGAAAGTGTAACAAGACCAACACTGCTTGAAGGGAGTGGAAAAGTCATCCCAGAGGAGGGAAGCCTGGAAAAGCCAGTAGAGCCCCCAGAGAAATATCAAAGAAAAAGCTTCGTGAAGACCTGGTGGCCTTGAGGAGGATGACACCTTTGATTGGCGATGGCAGATCCTTTGGATAGGAGAAGGGTCACAGAATAAGCAAAAAGGTCTGAGGGAAAGGAGACAGGACTTCAAAAACCTCAGTTGGTGTAAGCTCAGTCTCCTTTGGATCCAGGGGGATGACAGTGAGCAGGAGACCAGGCATTTGTGAATGCCCACCCTAAAACCCCAGTCTCAGTTATACTTAAGGCAATGGCACCTGTGCTTTTCATAGTGTATTTTTCTTATTTGGTTTTCCCTGAGGACAAGGAGAGTGTATCTGCCCCTTTATAAACATGTCTCTCTGGCAATATAATGAACCTAGGAGTACTTGAAATCTATTTCTTGATTCATCAGCATACATCCCAAATAAAGGAGAGAATGATTCATTCAAGAACCACTGATTTTGAACTTGATCTTGTGTTGTCCAAAGGAGCCAGATGGCCTCTGCTATCCACTCCCAAACTGGGAACGTTCATGGATCTTTTGCTGAAAGCCCAAAGATCTATCAGCAGCCTCTGACCCCTGAGACCAGAAGATTCCACTAGAAGGATTTCAACTTCTTTAAGAGAATGAGACCGTCTTCACCTGGGACGAAAAACTATGTCTTGGTGGCCTTTTGGGTCCTACAAACCCAGCACCCTCAATATGCCTTTGTGCTTCCAAATGTGTTATAAATCTAGGCAACTTATGAGCGAGATTTAAAGGATGGGTCTCAATTTCAGGGCAGTTCTTAGTTCCTTTCTTTTCATCATTTTCTATTAAAAAAAAAAAAAAAACACCTTGCATTTGCTTTGTTCAGCCATCAATCAGTCAGTGAACATCTACCTGGTTAGGACCCACACAGAACTTAGGGAAGAAAATATATGATTTTATTACACATTTGTGTGACAAATGTTCCTATCTGTGGAATAGACCCTGTGCTTTATGAAACATTGTAGAGTGGAAGGCAGATCATAAAACTGAAGCATTTGTTCAGATAGTTTTGATTTAACTAGTTAGAATGGAAAGAAGAAAGAAATCAAAATATGGAAATGTAATTTACTACGAATTGTCTGGAGGAGAGATATTTACAGCTCATAAGCACAGACTAAACATCCTGAGCTTATAAACTCCAAGTGGAGGCTACCTTGCGTCCCTTGAGGCCCGGCTTAACAAGCCTTGAGAAACCCAGGAAATGTCATCAGTAAAAGCCGGTGAAGGTGGAATATTGATCAGGGAACCCTAAGCCGAATGTAGCTTCCAGGTGTAAATGAAACATGCATAGTTCTCAAAGGCCCAACAAAAACCACTAGCAAAGCCTAAGACTTC
This sequence comes from Acomys russatus, assembly GCF_903995435.1. Lineage (NCBI taxonomy): Eukaryota > Metazoa > Chordata > Mammalia > Rodentia > Muridae > Acomys > Acomys russatus. Next base: position 21,417,031 of record NC_067137.1, read on the forward strand.
CTGATAATAACCCCTGTAGCTAGACAAGAGTGGGTCTGTGAAGCCACACTGGCTGCCTTTCTATTTCCCTCCCTTGTCAAGCCTCTATCCCGTGGCCGTGACCTTGAGAACTGGTCCCTGCTGCATTTCCTGCATCCTTCATGGGGCATGTGTCTTGACACCTCACAATTACATAGGACAGTTTGTCTGCAGCAGTAGTGGCGATGATGTTGATGAGAGTGAACAGTTATTGAGACCCTGCTGAATGCCACACTCTATGCTAACACACGTGAACGTGGGTGAATCTTCTCCAAGAACTTGGCAAGAGGGCTCCCGTCACCTCTCTACCATGTAGACATTGCAGAAACCCTGTGCCTTCTCTTGTAATGAGTCCACACAGCAAATAGCAGGGCCAAATCCCAGCTCTGCTGGCAATAACCACTGGGGGGACTTAGGGAAGTTTACTTTTGCCCCCCTGAAGGTTCAGTGCTCAGCTAGCTAAATGGGCAACAGGTGGCTCAGCAGGGAGAAGGACACGCAATGCTGTCATGTGCACAGATAGTGTCACTGGAAAATGAGTCCACAAACCCAATGCAACTTAGAAATGTTTATATTTTTTTTTTTTTTTTTTTTTTTTTTTTTTTCTTAATGGAGAGGGAAATGGATGCTGTGGGCGATTCAGAGGGAGGGGAAACAATTGTGAGAGGAGATGGGTGGCCAAAAGGATGGATAACAACAACTAGGACATAGGGTACCTGGGTTTCAGGTATGACGTCAACTCGTGTGTGTGTGTGTGCGCGCGCGCGCGCGTGAATGTAAGAGAAAGGAAGAGAGACAGAGACAGAGAGAGACAGAGAGACAGAGAGACAAAGAATCTTCTGGAGGCTCTGTCAAGCTTAAAGAATATCTCTTTCTTGTAATTCAGGAAGGAATGGGGCAGGAAGGAGAATTTTTATATTCAAATCACTTGGTTTGCAAAAGTACATACTTTGAGGGGTCTCACTTCCCGCAGCCTGACCTCCAATACTCCTTATGCTGCAGCATCACAGGGCAGCTGTGATGAAAGGCACCTGTTTAACCATCTTAGGTACAAAGTTAAGTCTTCCTCAGTGCCCACTCTGACCATCTCCTCACTCAGTTGGGTCACAATTGTTCAGGATCTCAAGGCAGTCTATCCCTACTCTCTCCTATGTCAGGCTGTCTCTGTCTCTGTCTTTCTCCTCTCTCTCTCTCTCTCTCTCTCTCTCTCTCTCTCTCTCTATATATATATATATATATATATATATATATATATATCTCATGTGTATGTATCTGTGCGTGTGTCTCTGTGTGTGCATGCTTGTGAAAACCAAAGGGCAACCTCAGGTTTAGACCTCTGGTTCTATCCAGCCTCTTTTACTGACTTACTTACTTACTTACTTACTTACTTATTTTAAAAGACAGTCTGTTCTTGGCCTGGAAGCCTCTAGAGAGCCTAGGCTGGCCGGTCTTCCACATCATCTCATATCTGGCATATAAAGCCTATCACCAGGCCTGCTGTTTCCCCCCTGCCCAGCTATGTGCCCTAAGGATTGAACTTGGGCTCTCCTGCCTGCCAGGCACTTTACCAACTGAGGGCGCTCCTCACCTCTCACCTGGCATTTCAAGTAGTTTCTCCCTACACAGTGCACCTCCTACAGCCCCCACCACCATCTCTGTTTCTCCTACAACCATGTTGGCTTTCAAATTCTATCCCTAAATATTTGAGTTACCCTTTTCTTCAGTCCTAAATGTAAACGGATCTATTTTCATCCTTCATATATTTTTCCCCTTCTGGTTTTTGAACCTCAAAGCATGCTTCCCATCCAAAGAAATAAAGACCCCATTCCTTTTCAGCTTCCACTGTAACTTATGGCTACAAGGGTGTAACATCCATGATGCCAGCTGCATTTTCAGCTTTTCACTGGGGGTCCTTTTACCATCTGCTTCGGGATCTGATAGCTACAGTCACAGAGTTTCTGAAATCAAAATAATTCTTATGCCTCAAGTCCATTCCAAGGGAAGGGAGACAGGTAACGAGCAGAGGTGGGAAGCAGACTCTGATACCCACCTATAGACATGTACTTATTTAATATTCGCGCCCCCCCAAATTAACCAATCTCAGTTCAGAAAAGCAGAACTCAGATTTCTCACGAGGCTCCATGACTGATGAGTCAGCATGTTTCAGCATCCTGGTCTGATGATGTCCTACATTGATCAACTCCAGTGCCCACAGAAACCTGTCAGATGAAGAAAATCAGTGAGGTTGGCAAATGGCAGCTTCCCTGCAGCCTCAGGGATTGGGCCACAGGGATGATGAGGACGGGGAACTCACAAGACATGGGGCATTACAGAAGGGAAGTAGATACTCAAAGCTGGTCAGTTGTTGGCCCAGCACAGCCAGGTGCCCCTCTACTTCCTCCCAAGTGAGAGCAGCCAGTTACCTGGGTGGTGATCTAAAGATCATTTCTAGACAATTAAACATTGATAATCGATCCACGAAAAGCCAGAGCTGGTCAATGCTAGACTCACCTGTGAGCCATGTGAGGCCATGGTTAGTGCTTCACCAGCTCTTCTCTTAATCTCCCTTTTTCCAGACATGAGTATTATTTTGCAATTTGGATCTCACTTGAAATTTGAAGCTTTGCTTTGTCTTTAATAAGAAGTCTCTGACAGTACAGACTTCATGACTTTTCTCTTAGCTTTAACTTTTTTTTTCTTTTTTCCTAACTACCTAATGATTTCCATGGATATAATTATGCTTAAAATTACTAGCCAAGGACTCATAAAGCAATTGACATCCCCTTAATGTGATTATTCTTATCCAATCTTATTGAAGGCAATGCTACAGAAATGCATTGTGGAACACTCAAGTTCATAAATATAAGAAGGCAAATTGATAAACTTAATATATACGTAAGATTTGATAGCCTAAAACTATTCAAAGATTTTACAGCACAAAAATTAAATAAATAATAAAATAAATAAATAAAGTAGGAAAGAACAAGTAGGCATATTAATTGTGGTAAATACAATAAAGGGTTAATGGTGGCTTAGTTTTAAGCTCTTACAAACCAAAGGGGGGGGGGAACACCATGCTTCCAACAGATAACTGAACAAAAGACCCTTTAACAGACAATTCACAAAAGAAGAGAAAGGAGCAGCTAAAGAGCATATGGGGAAATGATTCAACATTACTAGTAATTAAGGACATACAAGCTGAAACCATGAATGTTACAATTCCCAGTTCGGACAAAGGTTCTGGATAACTGGTACATCACCGATAGATAAAAATCCAAAGCCTCTCTGTTAAGCAATTTAACGCTTAGTGTAAATCAGGACTTTGTTTCTGGTAAGCGACATCGAGCTCTCTTTTTGTGGTCAACATTGATTGCATGCAAAACGAGCAAGGTCCACATGTGCTCTTGAGGACTGAGCACATTCTCTGTGTCCCCTGCGGGGAACAGACAGAAGTAACCACATTATTTATACAGAGAGATGACAGCGGTATCTACCAAATACGACAAATGGATGATCGAGACCAGATTGGAGTCTGCAGGGGCTAGAAGGTGTCTTAATCCATTTGTGCTGCTATAGCAAAATACCTGGGGCTGAGGAATTATTAAGCAATGGAAAACTATTTCTTAGAGTTATAGAGGCTGGGAAGTTCAAAATCCAAGTGTCAGTGGAGTCAGTGTCCCACGGGGAACTACCCTCTGTTACTTTATTTCATGAGGAAGAAGGCATGGAAGGATGGAACGAGGGTTAACTGGTTCCCGCAGGCCATAATAATGCAGCAATCCATCCATGGGGCAGAGTCCTCATGACTAAATGGCTTGGTTAAAGGACTTACTTATTTTATTTTACATTATTACTTCACTGCAATGGAGATCAAATACCAGCATCCACTCTGCCCGGGGTGGGCACACTGAAGTCATAGCCGGTCTGCTCGAAGAGATGATCCTGAGCTGAATGTAAAAAGGGATTGGTGTCAAGTTTCTTCTTGGTAGCCTACTCTCCTTCCCCTGAGTGCCACCAGGCCTCCCCATCCAGGGGACGTGGTCAAATATGGGGCACCAGAGTTCGTGTGAAAGTCAGACCCCATTCTCTGCTCAACTGTGGAGAATGTCCTGTCCATTGGCTAGATCTGGGTAGGGGTTCGAAGTTCACTGCACGTATTGTCCTTGGCTGGTGCCATAGTTTGAGCAGGACCCCTGGGCCCAGCATATACAGGGGGAGGAGGTCCCCCTCAGTCACAGTCATAGGGGAGGGGAGTAAGGGGAAAATGGGAGGGAGGGAGGAATGGGAGAATACAAGGGATGAGATAACAATTGAGATGTAATATGAATGAATTAATAAAATATATTTTTTAAAAAACCGATAGTGGAGCAAGGCAGCCAGCACCAGGTGGGAGAAATAAAAAAAGGGGGGGGGGGAGGATTGGAGTTTATGTCATTGAAGAAAAGCAAGGAGAGGGGAGAGAAGAGAGGAAGGAGGCGTTTTCAGTGTGAGGTGGAGCGTGGAGCAAGGCATGGTGCCTGTAGGAAGTACGAGAACATCAAATACGGAAGCACCAGTTAGAACTGCTCTAACATCAGGCCAGAAGTGGAGGAGGAGTCACAGGGTCTAGCCTGTGCTCTGGGAGAAAGAACAATATCCTAGAGGCAATATAAGTTACAGAAGCAGGAAAGGATTCAATCAGGTGTGCGTTCTGTTAAAAAAAAAATCATATGACACTAGTTTTGTATTTTAATAAGTATATGGGAACAAACAAAAATCCAATTGTTACAAATTATTTAATTTTATGTGCATTGGTGTTTTGCCTGCATGTATGCCTGTGTGAGGGCATCAGATCTTGGAGAGTTGTGAGCTGTCATGTGGCTACTGGGGATTGAACCGGGATCCTCTGGAAAAGCAGTCAGTGCTCTTAACTTCTGAGCCATCTCTCCAGCCCAAACAACCCAATTTTTAAGTGGATGTATTAGCTGCTTTTATGCTACAATCCATTACCTGATAGAAACGAGGGAGGAAAGGTGTTTTGGGACTCGCTGTCTCCATCCATCACAGTGGGAAGGGCTATGATAAAGTGGCTTCAGCCAGGGTGGCAGGAGCATGTGGTGTAAACTGATCCCGTTGTATGAGGTCAGGACGTAGAGAGAGTGAGATGTGAAAGGTGGGTAGCTACAGCATTCCAAGACCTCACCTCCCAAAGGCTCCACAGCCTTCAGAATAGCACCAGAGTCTGGGGACTAAAGCATTCAAACCATGAGAGATAGCTCAGATTCAAACTGCAATAGTGGGAAAGGGACATTTCTCCAAAGAAAACACAAAGAGGCAATAAGCATGGAAGCGGTGCTCAGATTTACTAGTCTTTAAGGAAATGCATGTCAAAACCACCATGAGATACCGTGCATTGTCACATGACCATGAAGTTCCATTCCCAAGTATTTACCCCAAAGTAGGAAAAACAAAGAGTAAACAAGCTAGTCCACCTGTGGTCACAGCAACACTACTCATTGTAGTCAGAGGTGAACACAACAGATCAATAGATTGATAAAATGTGGTTTATAAATGCAATAGTACCTGGCCTTAGATAAAGTTCTGATCTATGCTGCAAAGTGGAGGAACATGGAAAAAAGTGGAGGGATAAGCCAGAAACAAAACAAATATTCAGTGACTCCATGGACACAAGATATCTACAATAGGTAAGGACACGGAGACAGAAAGTAGAAGAGCAGTGACCAGAGCTGGGCGGAGCTCCTAGGAGAGAGTTACTGTTTCATGATTAAAGTTCTTTTTGTTGTTGTTATATATCTTACTATAAAAATTTTAAAGTAACATGTTTTAGAAAACTATACATGTGCACTTACTCATATATGTATACATTTATATGTGTGTAAATATTTTGTGTGTGTGTGTGTGTGTGTGTGTGAATACTCTACCGTGCAGAGTTGCTCACTTGGTGTTTCAATGACTCTTTTAGATTGCTTTATTCTGCCATAGGTATAGTTCTCCATTTATCGCATTTTACAAAACTGGACGCATAGCATTCATGGTGTTTTGAAACTGGCTTTTCTGCCTAATGGGAGGCTGTTGTTTACATTTCTTTTCTGTTGCTAGGATAAAATGTCCCAGAGAATGCAGTGTCCAAGAGAAAGGGTTTGTCTGGCTCACAGCTCCAGAGAGATCTTGTGCATCATGGCAGGGAAGGCATAGCATCAGGCAGGAACGATGTCCGAGTTTACATCTGTTTTCTGTGATAAAAGCCATGACCAAAACCTATGTGGAAAGGAAAGGGGTTATTTCACCTCTACTCATCCAAGTCACAGTCCATCCTGGAGGGGCGTCAGGGCAGGAACTGAAGGCAGGAACCACGGGAGGAGGCTACTTACCGGCTTGCTCTCTGCCTCATGTTTAGCTTGCTTTCCTGTACACAAGCCAGCCTGCCTAGGAATGGAATTACTCACAACAATTTGGACCCTCTCACATCAACCAACAGTCAAGACAACTTCTCATAGACACAGCCGTAGGCCAGGCTTGTCTGGGAAGTCCCCAGGTCAGACTCCCTAAGATATCTCTGGGCTGTGTCAGGTTGACAGAAGGCATGAAGGCATAAAGGCCAGCCACATTGCATCAAATTCAGAAAGCAGAAAGACCAGGAAGTGGGGCTGGACCATGATGCCTCAAAGCCTCCCTATGGTGATCCACTTTCCCTGTTGGGACTCTACTTCCAAAACGTTCTGAGAGCTTCCCCGAAAGTGCCACTAATCAGGAATCAAAATATGTGAGTCTGTGGGGGGGGGCATGTTAAGTTCAAATGACAGCTGTGAGCATTTTAGTTGTAGCATAGTCACAGAGAGTGTCTGTTCTGGAGACACACATCAAGGCTTAGGCCTTAATTTCCCTTTGCTTATTTTACTATCAGATATTTGGCCCCTGAGGGGTCACCCAGCCTTAAGCTTGTTTCTTAATCCTTACAAAGAAGATGAGAATAATTTCAAGCACATACATTATTAAGACTTAAATTATATCCTAAATAACATGGTGCTCAGTACTCAATAAAAGAAAAGCCATGGCTATTAATATTTAATAAGCCTGACCTATGCTTAAAGACAATATTTTAATGGCCCCGGGAGCACTTAATTGCATAGATATACCATACACTTTGTTTAATGAATATTCTATTTTGAACATTTACTACTTATTTCTAAGTATTTGTTCACATAAGTAACAGCGAGAAAACTTTATAGACAACTCTTTACACAGACAAAGATAACCTTGGAACTTATGATCCTCCTACCTTTGCTTCCCAAGTGTTGGTGTGTGCTACCACTGTAGTTTTTCTGGAGCTGGGGATCAAAGTCAGGGCTTCATGATACACACTCACCAAATGAGTGACACTCTCAGCTCCCAAGCAAGTTTTTAATTAACAACTACTTCTTTCAAAACTATTCCTGGAAAGGGAGTTGTTGGGTCAAATAATAATAAGCATAGTTAAAGGTTGTAGACATGTGTGTGTGTAGACGCACCCCCCCCCGCAGAGTGCAGCATACATAAGCAAAGGACATAACTTCATGTATAATGGCAACATAATTGGAGAAATCTAATGACAAACTGAAGGTTACATATGATGCCTACGAATTGTCACCTATTTGTGTTTATACATATGCTTGCAAAGTCTGCATGAAGACCTAGCAAATGTTCATGACATGATGTTAATTTGAAAGATCAAGGGACAAAGTATATTTAGTGGAGATATTAGTTTTTTTTTTTAAGTCCTGTGCAAAGTAATGGGAAGTCTGTGTAGCAGAGAGGTAGGTAATTTTATTCTCTTATCATGCTGTTCTCTGTACTGTCTTTAATGAATATAAGCAATCTCTGTCACTAAGATAGAGTAATTTTCTTGGGAAAGTATGATTTCTTCCTATGTGTAAAGGCTGTTACTGACCTTTAGTCTCCCATTGTATGTGCTCCTTAAGTAAGTACCGGTAAGAGTGAACATTCATTCAGAATGGATGCCTGAAAAGGTGCAACAGTTTTCAGGCACAAAGTCACCTTCTTGAGCCTTATCTATATATTCAGAGTCTGTGGAGCTTGACAATTCTTGCCTCGCAGTGTTGGCATCGGCAGTAAGATCAGGCAGCCATTATTTCCCAAAGGAAATTAATCTCAGTGGACTTTAGAGATACAGCTGCCTGCTGCCTCCCAATCACAGTGTTGTGCAGCTACCCGGGCAGGGCTGTAACCCAGGGACAGGCCTTAATTGTCACCCACCTTCATGGATCTCCCAGGGTCTGGGCCCTCCAGGGTTGAGCTGGCAGGAAGTTTAATTGATTGCAGAGCCTCATTTTTCTTTCTTCTGAAGAGCAGGCCTAGCAATCATACTACCCAGCATTCCAGGGCTGGTGCAGAATCAAATGCAGGGATTTGGGTAAAATGTTAAGGTAAAGATCAGGACACAGAAGCAGTGGATAACCATTGGCTTTGTTAATACTGCCACCATCTCTGGTTTGTTCTGCCTTTCCAGATAAAATGAGTTGAGTCCTGGGGAAGTGTGAATTGCTTTAGCTCAGTGGGAAGAGCCTCTGATTTGGAGTCAAGTGGTCTGGGCTGTATCAGTGATTGAAGAACCTCTTATCCATTGGCCTAGGGCAAGCAAGGCTCTTCATCCCTAGAGAAGGGCTGTCTAGTAGCAAAAAAAAAAAAAAAAAGTTATTCCAAATTTCATAGAAACAACATTACACAAAGTAAAACAAGTGAACTTAATTTTAACAATTTTGCTTAGCCCAATATATATACATATATATATATATAATATTATCATTTCAACATGTATAACATATAAAATTATTAGAAAAGTATTTTATATTATTTTTCCAAGTGTGCATTTTATACTGACATCACATTTAAATTTGAGGCTAAATTTTTTACTGAAATATTTCATCTGTATTTCATCAAATATGTATTTCAAAAATTTGACTCACATACTCAGATTGTTGGATAGTTTTATAATAGCAGAATCAAGTGTCCACTTTTAAAGTTTAAATTAATTAAAATCAAATAGAGAACTTAGTATCTCAGTTTCTTGTGTGTATGCATATGTGTTCGGGTATGCATGCACATGTTTACACATGTGTGAGCATGTGAGCAGAGCGTGACATTGAGGTGTCTTCTTTAATTGCCCCCTGTCTTTTTCTTATTCAATCTCTCACTGAACCTGCATCTCAGACTGAATGGTGAGCAAATCCCTGAATGATTCTGTCCCTTTCCTTATAGCTAGGATTACAGGCACCTGTCACTGCACCTAGCCTCTGGAAAAACCCTGTGAAAACTAAGTCATCAGTCTTGTGTAAAACAGTTTCCCACTGCGACCCCTTCCACATCCTCAGTTTCTCACCTTTGCCAGCCACGTTTTAGCTGCCCAGGTCTCCATTTGGCTAATGTCTGAAGAGAACCTATGTTTTATCTTTGGTCTGGTAAGATTCCTTGTATGAAAGAATTTGTTAAATATCAGGAAATTTCTTCTCCTTAGTCCCCCAGTGAATGAGAAGTGACCCATAGCTCAAAATTGGCCCAATTTCATTTCCACAAATGAACAATACTCATCCTGAGAGTGACATTTGTTATATCAAAAGTATTATCCACTTTTCAAAATGCATTTTATAAAACAAGAGACCATTTGCACCCACGCGAGCTTGTGTGTGTGTGTGTGTGTGTGTGTGTGTGTGTGTGTGTGTGTGTGTACTCCTGTGTGCATCATTTCCCAAAGGAGATTTACAATAAAGATATTTCTAGATTTTACTTACTTCTTTCTCCTTCTATTCTTATCCTCCCACTTTGCATTTAATACTGGTCATGACCCATTAAATTGATTTCATGGCTCACTAATGGGTTACAAACTACAATTTGAAAAACACTGAACTTAAGAGCCCAAACTTCCAGGCACTTCAAAAATTGATTTGTTTTGTGTAATAAATAATGTTCCTGTAGTCATCATTCAATTCAAAGGGGGAAACATCCTCTCCAACAGAAAAAAATGAAGTCTGACTCCATTTTAGATAAGATATGGAAAAATAAATGAATTATCATCTTCTTGGCTTCGGTATCTTTGCTTTATCTATCCGGTAACTGTTTGTGGAGGGAGCATAATCCTGGCCTTGCATTGGGTGCCAGTGGACAGACAACAACAGCCATCCTTCCCTGAGCTTCAGCTGTAAACCAACATGCATTCTCTCCATCGGACTTAGCTAGGCATTTGAGGTTCCATCTCACCCTAGTCAAAGTGGTTGTCACCAAGAAAACAATCCTCAAACGCTGGCAAGCACATAGGAAAACTAAAGCCCTTAGATGCCACCAGTGGCTCTTTAAACTGGTAAAGCTACCATGGAAATCAGAAATCAAAAATCTAAAATTGGATCTTACCTACAGTCTGGCTATAGCTTTCCTGGGCCTATGCCTGAGCAACCTCTGTGAGCACATCATAAAAATGCTTACTTTATTCACATTGTCCAAGGTATGGTGGTTGTTTAAATATTCATTATCAGTAAAATGGATATATATGTAATTATACATATATATATATATATTAAATTTATCCAGCCATAAAAAAGAATGAAATTATGTTATTTGCAGAAGCCTGGATTGAACTGCAGATGATCTTGTTAAGTAAAGTAAGCCAGAGATAGACAAATATCACATTCTCTCTCATATGTGGAATCTAGAATTTTATATAGACAGGAAGTAAAGGGAGAGGGGAGAGATGGGGAGAGCAGCGGAGAGGGTAAATAAGAACAATCGTATATATCTATGAAAATGTCAAATTGAAGTCTATTGTTTTGTATGACAACTTATAAATAGAAATAGAAAGGCCAATTAGGAAGGAAAAAAAAGAATGTCTGATATAGGCAGTTGAGACCTAGTTCGCATATCCAACCCCACCACTGGTGACTCGGCTTTTGTTACTTTTCTGTTATAAGCACTTTCTATTCCGTATCATTCATGGTCACCAGGCAGGGACTGCACTCCAGGAGTTATGTCCACAATCTGGGGATGAAGAGGAAGGGGAGTGAGAAAGTGGAGTAGGAGGTAGGAGGAACCAGAAAAGGGAAAGTTTCTCTGCAAACCTCCAGCGTCAGATAAAGCATGAAATGCTCAGTTAAACGAGGATTTCAGATGAACAACCAGTGATCTTTTTAGAGTTAGTGTTCCTCATACAATGCTTATACTAAAAATGTTGTCCACGGTTCACCTGGAATCAAATACGTGTTGGCTAGTTTTAGATCAACTTCATACAAGCTAGGATCATTGGCACCTCAATTGAGAAAAAGCCTCCGTAAGACCAGGCTGTACGCAAGCCTGTAGGACATTTTTTTTAAATTAATGATTGATGAGGGAGAGCCCAGCCCATTGTGGGTGGTGCCATCCCTGGGCAGGTGGTCCTGAGTTCATTAAAAAAAGCAGGCTGTGCAAGCCATGAGGAGCAAGCCAGTAAGCAGCACCCCTCCATGACCTCTGCGTCATGACCCCTAGGTTCCTGTCCTGTTTGAGTTCCTACTCTTGGTACTATTGATGATAAACTGTTATGTGAAACTATGAATGAAATGAACCCTTCCATCCGGAAGGTGCTTTTGGCCATGGTGTTCCATCACAGCAACAGAAAAGTGAACTAAGACAATGTCGAATACGAAATCTTATATCTCATGTGCTGAAACTGGCACAGTCTGATGAGTCCAGTGCTGCTTGCATTTCACTGATCACAGTTGTCTCTTGGCCCCTCCCACCTGCAAGGAAAGCTGGTTGAATCAAGTTACCTCTTTTGATTTCTAATATCAGCAAATGAGAAAGACCAAAAAAAAAAAAAAAAAAAAAAAAAAAGAAAGAAAAAAGAAGAAGAAGAAGAAGACATAACAACAGACACTGAAGAAATTCAAAGAATCATAAGATCCTACTTTGAAGGCATATACGCCACAAAATTTGAAAATCTAAGGGAAATGGACGATTTTCTTGAACAATTTCACTTGCCAAAGTTGAATGAAGAACAGATAAACAAGCTAAATAGTCCCATTTTCCCTACAGAAATAGAAGCAATCATCGATGGTCTCCCAACCAAAAAAAGCCCAGGGCCAGATGGTTTCAGTGCAGAATTCTACCAGACCTTCAAGGGCGAGCTAATACCGATACTCTTCAAGCTACTCCAAAAGATAGAAATGGATGGAAAATTACCAAATTCATTCTATGAGGCCATAGTCTCATTGATACCTAAACCTCACAAAGACTCAACAAAGAAAGAGAATTTCAGACCAATTTCTCTTATGAACATAGATGCAAAAATACTAAATAAAATACTTGCAAAACGAATACAGGAACACATCAAAGATATCATTCATCATGACCAAGTAGGCTTCGTTCCAGGCATGCAGGGATGGCTTAATATGGAAATCCATCAATGTAATCCACCATATAAACAAACTGAAAATAAAAAACACATGATCATCTCCTTGGATGCAGAGAAAGCATTTGATAAAATTCAACACCCATTCATGTTTAAAGTTTTAGGAGATCGGGGATACAAGGCACTTTCCTCAACATAATAAAGGCTATATACAGCAAGCCAATAGCCAAAATCAAAGTAAATGGTGAGATACTCAAGGAAATTCCTTCAAATCGGGAACAAGACAAGGCTGCCCACTCTCTCCATATCTCTTCAATATAGTACTCGAAGCTCTAGCCAGAACAATAAGACAACAAAAGGAGATCAAGGGTATCCAAATGGGAAAGGAGGAAGTCAAGTTATCCCTATTTGCAGATGATATGATAGTGTACATAAGTGACCCTCAAAATTCCACCAGAGAACTCCTAAAGCCGATAAACACCTTCAGCAAATTGGCTGGATACAAAATTAACTCAAAAAAGTCTGTAGCCTTCCTATACACAAATGACAAGCTTGCAGAGGAAGAAATTAGGAAAACCACACCCTTCACATTAGCCACAAGCAATATAAAATATCTAGGAGTTACCCTAACTAAGCAAGTGAAGGACTTGTATGGAAAAAATTTCAAAACTCTGAAGAAAGAGATTGAAGATGATCTGAGAAGATGGCATGATCTTCCTTGCTCATGGATCGGGAGAATTAACATAGTAAAAATGGCCATCCTACCAAAAGCAATCTACAGATTCAATGCAATCACTATCAAAATACCTACACAATTTTTTAAAGACATTGAAAGTTCAATTCTGAACTTCATATAGAAAAACAAAACAACCCAGAATAGCTAAAACAATCTTGTACAATAAAAGGTGCTCCAGAGGAATCTCCATACCTGATCTCAAACTGTACTATAAAGCAATAGTACTTAAAACAGCATGGTACTGGCACAGCAACAGGCTGGTTGATCAGTGGAATCGAATCGAAGACCCAGATATGAATCCACACACATATAGTCACTTGATTTTTGACAAAGAAGCCAAATCCATTCAATGGAAAAAGGATAGCATCTTCAACAAATGGTGCTGGTCTAACTGGAGGTCTATGTGTAAAAAAATGAAACTGGACCCATATTTGTCACCTTGCACAAAACTCAAATCCAAGTGGATTAAAGACCTCAACATAAAACCAGAGACACTTAGCCACTTAGAGGAAAAAGTGGGAAAGAGCCTGGAACATATTGGCACAGGAGACAACTTCCTGAACAGAACACCAACGGCCCAGGCCTTAATGTCAACCATTAATAAATGGGACCTCATGAGGCTGAGAAGCTTCAGTAAGGCGGGAGACACTATCAAGAGAACAAAGCGACAGCCTACAGACTGGGAAAAAAATCTTCACCAACCCTACATCTGACAAATTTCTAATATCTAAAATATATAAAGAACTCAAGAAATTAAACACCACCAAACCAAATAACGCAATTGAGAAATGGAGCTTGGAACTAAACAGAGAATTCTCAACAGAGGAGTATCAAATGGCTGAGAAACACTTAAAGAAATGCTCAACCTCCTTAGTCATCAGGGAAATGCAAATCAAAACAACTCTGAGATTCCATCTTACACCCATCAGAATGGCTAAGATCAAAAACTCAAGCGACACCACATGCTGGAGGATGTGGGGAGAGAGGAACACTCCTTCATTGCTGGTGGGAATGCAAACTAGTACAGCCACTTTGGAAATCTATCTGGTACTATCTCAGAAAAATGGGAATAGGGCTTCCTCAAGACCCAGCTATTCCACTTCTTGGGATATACCCAGAAGATGCTCCAGCACACAACAAGAAAATTTGCTCAACCATGTTCATAGCAGCCTTATTCATAATAGCCAGAACATGGAAACAGCCTAAGTGTCCCTCAATAGAAGAATGGATAAAGAAACTGTAGTACATATACACTATGGAATACTACTCAGCTATTAAAAACAAGGAATTCCCGAAATTGTGGATAAATGGATGAGCTAGAAATGATCATAATGAGTGAGTTAACCCAGAAGCAGAAAGAATCAAATGGTATATACTCACTTCTATCTGCATACTAGCCCAAGGGGCATGTCCACGAAAGCCTTCACTTACCAGGAAACTGGGACAGAGGGAAGGCATCCTATTGGGACTCTAAATGAGAGACGCATGGGAGAACAGCAAATAAAAGGATCCAGAGGGTCCTAGAAATCTACAAGTTAGAACAATATGATAGGCAGATTTGGGCCCAGGGGTCCCGCTCAAACTAAGGCACCAGCCAAGGACAATACAGGAGGTAAACTTTAAACCCCTTCCCAGATCTAGCCAATAGTCAGAATATTCTCCACAGTTGAGTGGAGAGTGTGATATGACTTTCTCACGTACTCTGGTGCCTCACATTTGACCATGTCCCCTGGAGGGGGAGACCTGGTGGCACTCAGAGGAAGGACAGCAGGTAGCCAAGAAGAGACTTGATACCCTATAAGAATATACAGGGGGAGGTAATCCCCCCCAGGAACAGTCATAGGGGAGGAGAATAATGGGAAAATGGGGGGGGGAGGAATGGGAGGATACAAGGGATAGGATAACCATTGAGATGTAACAAGAATAAATTAATTAAAAAAAATAATTAAAAAATAAATTAAAAAGAAGAAGAAGAAGAAGAAGAAGAAGAGAAGAAGAAAGAAGAGAAGAAGAAGAAGAAGAAGAAGAAGAAGAAGAAGAAGAAGAAGAAGAAGAAGAAGAAGAAGAAGAAAGTGTCAGTGTCAAGGGAATAAACTATCGAACTTGCTATTGGTCAATTTTGTAAGCCATAAATTTCAAGATATTCTGTGTGTTTCAAAATGACTTTTTAAATTTTTTTCTCCCTTTTATGTGTGTGCCCACATGTGTGTGAGTGTGGAGCATGTGTGTCAGTGTGGTGCACTTGTGTGGTATAGGTAAGCATGCCTGTGCTCAGACTCAGCAGCCAGAGGACGGCGTCAGGTGTGCTCACCTACCCCTCTCCAACTTTTTCTTTTGAGGCAGCATCTCTCCCTGAACCTTGTGTTTTTTCTGAGCAGCTGGAAGCCAGCAAGTCCCAACAATCTTCCAGTCTCCACGTGACATAGTAATGAGGTCACAGGCATGTACAAGACAGTGCCAGCTTGTTACAGGGGTGCTAAGATCTGAATTCTGGTCCTTGGGGTTCTGCAGCCCAAGCAAGCACCTCTCCAGCCCCAGGACATCCTAATTTTAAACTGTAGCCAGGTGGAAGGAACTGAGCCGTTTAAAACAAGGAGAGTGACATGCAATTTATGTTTAATATGGTGGCTACACCTGTTACTTTCAGGTTATATGAGGGTGGGTAAACTCTAACTACAAACATGTGTTAGTCTAAAATAATGGTTCTCAACCTGTGGGTCCTGACCCCTTTGGGAGTTGTATGTCAGATTTCCTGCACATCAGATATTTATGTTACAATCTAGAACAGTAGCAAAATTACAGTTATGGAGTAGCAGTGAAATAATTTTATGGTCAGAGATCACCACAACATGAAATACTGTATTAAAAGGTTGTAGCATTAGGAAGTTTGAGAACCACTGCTCTAGAACCTTCTACCCACCATATCAAGAAGATCTCCCTCCTTGCACATGTAATTCTTCTTCTGAACAATGAATAGGATGAAGCCAGATAAGGCAACCCAGCTAGGGGAAAGGGATCCAAAGTCAGGCAGCAGAGTCAGAGATGCCTCTCACCCCCACTCAAGTGCTTAGGGGACACACATGAAAAACAAGCTGCACTTTTGCTACATACTGGTAGGGGGTCTAAGTCCAGGCCATGATTGCACTCTGGTTGTTGATTCAGTCTTTGTGAGCCCCAATGGGTCCAGGTTAGGAGTTGACACTGTAAATCTTCTTGTAGTACCTTTGACCCCACCTCTGGCTCCCTCAATTCTTAACCCCACTCTTCCACAAGATTCCCCAAGCTCCGCCTAATGTTTGGCTGTGGACTCTGCATCTGTTTTCATCAGCTGATGGACGAAGCCTCTCAGAAGACAGTTATGCTATCTGCCTGTCTGCTAGCATAGCAGAGTATCATTAACAGTGTTAAGGGTTGGCTCCCTCCCATGGAATGAGTCTCAAGTTGGGCTAGTCATTGGTTGGCCATTCCCTCAATCTCTGCCCCATCTTTATCCCTACACTTCTTGTAGGTAGGACAAATTTTAGGTCTAGAGTTTTATGGGTGGATTGAACCGTCCTTTCTGGCTATAGAAGGTGGCCACTTCAGGCTGCATATTCCTCATTGCTAGGAGTTTCAGATAGTGTCATCTCCATAGACTCCCAGGAGCCTCTCTGATCCCAGGTCTCTGGCTTATCCTAGAGATGATGCCCCCAAGTGATTTTCATACTCTCCCTCAGCCCATTTATTAATTGTTGATCTTAATGCCTCAGCTGTTGGTGTTCTGTTCAAAGCTGCTCTCCACTTTCTCATCTATTAGATTAAGTGTATCCAGCTTTATGTTGAGGTCTTTGATCCACTTGGACTTGAGTTTTGTGCAGGGTAATAAATATGGATCTATGTGCATTCTTCTACATGTAGACATCCAGTTATACCAGCACCATTTCTTGAAGATGCTTTCTTTGTTCCATTGTATAGTTTTGGATTCTTTGTCAAAATTCAAGTGTCCATGGGTGTGTGGATATATTTCTGGGCCTTTGATTCTACTTTGTTTATCAACCTGTCTGTTTTTATGCCAATACTATGCAGTTTTTATTACTATTGCTTTGTAGTACAGCTTGAAATATTGGATTGTTATACCTCAAGAAGTTCTTTTATTGTACAGGATTATTTTATCTATCCTAGGTTTTCTGTTTTTTAACATCAAGTTGAAATTTTCTCTTTCAATGTCTGTAAAGAATTGTATTGAAATCTTGATGTGGATTGCATTGCATTTGTAGATTGCTTTTGGTAAGATTGCCATTTTTACTATGTTAATCCTATTGATCTATGAACATGGGAGATCCTTCCATTTTCTGATTTCTTCTTCAACTTATTTTTTTTTCAGATACTTGAAGTTCTTGTCATATAAGTCTTTCACTTGCTTGGTTAGAAGTACACCAAGATGTTTTATGTTATTTGTGGCTATTGTAAGGGTGTTGTTTCTCTAGTTTCTCTCTCAGCCTGTTTATCATTTGTATAAAGGAGGGATACTGATTTTTTTAGTTAATTTGTATCCAGCCACTTTTCTTAAGGTGTATGCCATCTGTAGTAGTTCTCTGGTAGAATTTTGGGGGTCATTTATGTACAGTATCTTAATGTCTGCAATTAGTGATACTTTGACTTCTTCCTTTCCAATTTGTATTCCTTGGATCTCCTTTAGTTGTTTTAGTGCTCTAGGTAGAAGAACTTCAAGCACTATATTGAATAGATATAGAGATAGTGAGCAGCCTTGTCTTATCCCTGGTTTTTGTGGAATTGATGTCAGTTTCCCTCCATTTAATTTGATGTTGGCTATAGGCTTGCTGCATATCGCCTTTATTATGTTTAGGTATGTGCCTTGTATCCCTGATCTCTCCAAGACTTTTAACATGAAGGGGTGTTGGATTTTCAGCATCTAATGAAATGGTCATGTGTTTTTTTTTTCTTTCAGTTTGTTTATATGGTGGATTACATTGATGGATTTTCATATATTGAACATCTCTGCATGCCTGGAATGAAGCCTACTTGGTTGTGGTGGATGATGTTTTTGTTATAGTCTTAAATTCGGTTCATGAGTATTTTATTGGGTATTTTTGCATCATTGTTCATAAAGGCCTCTGTGAGAAGGCAGGCAGAGGCGTGGGCCAGAGGATGGAGCCCAGGGGACAGCATACAGCTCACTTCTGCTGACTGTGCCCCAGGTGGCCCTCTTCCTTCCTTCCTTCCTTCATTTTCTTCTTTCTTTCTTTTTCTTTTTCTTTTTCTTTTTCCTTTTCTTTTCTTTTTTTTTTTTTTTTTTTTTTTTTTTTTTTTTTTTTTTTTTTTTTTTTTTTTTTTTGGCTTTTCAAGACAGTATTTCTCTTTGTTATCTTCACTATCCTGCACTCTCTTTGTAGACCAGACTGGCCTCGAACTCACAGTGATCCACCTGCCTCTGCCTCCCAAGTGCTGGGATTACAGGCATGCACCACCACGCCTGGCCACGCTTCCTTTCTTAGGTTGTTTTTGTCCAGTATGCTGTCACAGAAACTAGAGAAACAACTAACGCATTAGTACACCTGTGATCTTGTGAGGCTCTAGCAGGGAAAGAAAGAGAAACTTTTTAAAAAATTAGGGTCTGCAGAGATGCTTCGGTGGTCAAAGGAGGAACTGCTCTTGCAGAGGACCTGAGTTCAGTTTCCAGGATCCATCAGGCAGCTCACAACTACCTGTAACTTCAGCTCTTATAGTTGGGACACTCCCTTTTGCCTCTGCAAGCAACAGCACTCACATGCACCACCCACCCAGACATACACTCACAATTTTAAAAGGAAATAAAATCTGTAAATGTTGTTACTAAAATTAATCAATGAAATGCACAGAAAATGTAGTGAATCTGTTACCTCTTTGCTAATGAGTGACATGGAAGATTGTACTCCTGACATCTAGGGAAATCACTAAGGCACAAATTGAAGGATTGGGTTCCAGGGCTCAGAATACAGGTGAAAAGAGAAAACTGTGCTTTTCTCTCCAAAGCAGAGAACCACTCTGTCCCCAACTCCATCCCCTCCTTTGCACGCAGCAGCAGATGCTCTTATCTCTCCTTCCTCCTGCTTTCTCGCTGAATTAAATCAATTGTTTCATTTTCATTTTGTTCCCCTTTCTCTCTCTCCTCAGATCAAGTGCTGGTCTATTTTCCTTGTGGATTACCAAAATGAGCTCTCTGGGAGAAAAAGGTTTCTCAGCACTTTAGCTTCTGTTTCCTTCTATTTATTTGCTTTGTTTTTATTATCTTTTCTTGCTGACTTCCCAGGACACATATTCACTATGCAGAAGTTATTGGCATCTCTGTTTTTTGCCTAAGTGAAAAATCTTTGGATTAAAACAAAAACAGCCGTGTGCCTCTCTTAAACAATAGTTCATTCTTTTTAACAGGGTCAGAGATCTAGAGGGAGATACATAAAAACATACTCTTATACACAGAGACGTATGTCTATAGACACATGTGGGAATATAAATATGTGTATTTATCTGTCTTTGCACATGTCCACATATACCAAAATACATATATCCTTATGCACATAAGTATAAATATATCCTATAATTTCTAGGGAAACTTCGTCTTAATTAACTTGGGCCTAAAAGGTTGTTTTGCATTTTTTTGTTTATTGAATTTTATTAAATGTGAAAGTGTGTCAATACTTCTGGGCTGCAACTTGACTCATTGTGTTGTGACTAATGACATCAGCAAGAACGCTCAGCTTGCTTTCCCCTCGTCCCCTCCCTTAGTGAGTGCACTTGGATTTTTTCTAATGGTTTCAAAGCTAATATCACTTCTCTTCCAGTTACTTGTATTTGAACTGAAGGCTGAGAATAGCAGCAGTCCATTTAAGTCCTGGTAGAGGAAGGACACAGAGCTAATTCCAAATGCTTGCTATATAAGCAGAGTAAGCCAGTCCAAGTGCACTGGACCCGGTTACTCACACTGCCCAGGTGTTTCTTCTACATGTAGCTATGGTCATGCACTGTGCTGAGCTGTTTCCCTACCCATAAGGATATGATTGGATTAAGATTTTTCTAGAAGCCTCCAGACCTTTGACACTTTGCATGCTTGCCACACCCCTTTTGGGAGAGCAAGCCAGTGATGATGACCTTATCTACTCTCCGAAATTTCTAAATTCTTTACTATGTCTAAACACATAAGTCAGGGCTGCAAATGGTAGGAGAATTTGGATTTGGAAAATAAATAGTAAGGACATTTTTCCTTTGACCAATGCATATAGCCACATGAACAGACTCCCAAACACCCTCTAGCTAGTTAGTATGGGGCCATCTTAAGCTCTAAAAATTACCTTAAAATTGGCCCCCACCTGCCTTTGTAACCTCAGGGAAAGACAAGTGGGAGTTTGAGAATGGCTGACGAGACTGATTCTCCATGTTATGAGAGTGCAGACAGGAAAATGATGGCAGGATAACAGAATCTAACCACAGGTCATTTGGCTGAAAGAATACTCATAGACACCAATCATGGACAGACTGATTCTGCGCAGTGTGACACTGTTTGCATTAGCAATCTGAAAACCTTGTTCCAAGTCCTAGATGCATGGCTAATGTGCAGTTGTCCTTTGGCAAGTCTTGAACTGCTCGACTATGGAGTTGTTCTCCAATACAACAAGCAATTAACCTACTGATGGCCATATTTAGTTTAAATGACATTCCCAAAGTCAGATATGGGATCAAAGTAAGAGTCTCCTCAGACAGAGACCAGTACAAAGAAGGCCTTCCACAGGCTTGCTTCTGTCATAAGAAGCTTAGGTCTCAACTACAAAGCAGTAGTAGAGAGAAATGTAGACATAGATGCTAATAGATTGTTCACTTCTGCTTTTCCTCCTTGTGTGTTATAATTTCCCCCTTCTTATTCCCTGCACATGCTTTCTGGCATGACACAAGACTGGAGAAGAGTTTCCACACCATGCCTCAGGTTACACACCACACAACATGAATTAAGTTCTGCAATGTAAGGAGTTTGGGCAGTGTTCCATTCTTTATTTCACTACCGAAGAGGCATAACATTTACTGACATCCTGGAGTTCTGAAACGTCCTTCAGCAGAGGGGCTTGCTACTTTTGCTAAATCCAAGAATCCTGTGGCTCATTGACTCACAGGACCTTTTCATGGTGCCTATTAAGACTGCAGGGCTACTGTTCTTTGAAGGCACACTGGGAGTTGGTGTGTCTTATTATTCCCTGGTGCTTGTCTGGGGGCCATATGTCAGTGTGAGTCCTGTGTGCAGCACAGAGTACATCTGTCCATATCCTAACCCATGAAACCACCACTGACCCTTAATACCCACATAACAGCATTGGCATTGTGATCAGTGAGTGCATTACAGCTTACAACGATGAATTAATAGTTTGTTGTGTGGTGGACAATTAGCCAGTGATGCAGGATCACATTTGATTGATTGTGATGGAAATCCAGCTACCCACGCATCTCCTTATTTGTGTTTTCAGTCAGAGACTATGATTAAGAGACTTCTTGTTCAGCAAGGCAAACTGAGCACACATTCATCTCTTTCTTTCATGCGGTCTTCCTAACACCAGGTATTAAGAGTTCAATAGAGGAATAAATTCTGAATCACAAACAGAAGAGAGGAGGAGGCAAAAAGTAACTCCTTAGGCACAAATAGAAACTGTGGATGGAACAGGTATAGTAGTAAGGCCCAGAGTACTGGGAGCGAGGTACCCTACACACCTGCTGAGAGCAGACATAGGAAGGGGAGATTCCCCCCACCCCAGAAGGAGGTCAAGGGCAAGAAGGATGGATGAGAAGGTCTGCGTGTCACCTTCATGGTACCCACTCGTTGTCAGTCATATTTTCCAGGGGAAAGGATAGTAGTATGCTTAACTACAATGGGTGGGGAATGGAGTTCCTCTCCAAAGACTCCAAATGGAGTGAGACGTTGGTTTCCAGTGTGGCGTATCCTTCATGATGGCACTGGGGAGAGAGGCACCTGGAAAATGGCCTGCCTCTCGCCATCAGGGAACTCCCAACACAAGGAACGAGACCCACCTATGAACATGCCTTCTCAGTCTTGGTCCTAATATAAGGAACTGACCAAGGATCACCCACCCTGCAACAGTAGAGCAGTATGAGAAAAGAGGGGTTCCCACAGGAAAGACAGACCAGCCAGGTGACACAATTAACTTGAAAGACAGCTCTTCAAAACGACTCAAGACTGAGACTGTGGGGTGAGTAAATATCAGAGAAACAGCAAAACATTTGCCTGAAATGAAGGAGACACACCTTTTCTTTTAAAAAAAAAAATCCTAGCAAATGCCACCAGTAAGTTTTTATGAAGGAGTATATCTAAATTGAACTGAAATCTCAGAACTTTAGATTAGGAAATATCCTAAAAGAAATTAAGCAGTTTTATCTTAAGACTCATGGACTCTGGAAAATTCTAACACATGCTTTCTGGTCTCAGGGGCTTGCTTTCTAACATGGCAACCAGAGCCAATAAACTGCCAGTCAGTCAAGGATGAACGAGAAATAAGAAACAAGTTGAATACTCAAAGATCCTCAAGGAAACCTCCATCTGAAGAAGTTCCTCGAAGATAGGGAAGGGATGTGAATATAACACACATATGTGAATCTTTAAAAATTAATTTAATTTTTTTAAAAGATAGTGTGACTAACGGAGTCCCAGTGAAAAGACATCTCAGAACTGTAGCTGTGCCTGAGGTGCAGGAAGTAGGAGAGTCAGATATAAAACACATTAAAAGAGAAAAGGCAATTAAATTCATGGGACCCAGGAACATCACAAAGAAGCCATGATCCCGACGTGACACAATTTAAAAAAGTGACTCTGTAGGGGGGAAGGGACGCCGCGGGGAAGGGAGAGGGAGAGACGGACTTCAGTTGATCCTACTGATGCCAGAAGCAGTTTCCTTGTCAGAGAATCTTCTAGTACCTATAGAGAAGATCAGAAATATAACTCTTATTCACTGCATGCAGTAAGTAGACAAATAACCATCAGTATAAAAGTTCTATTTATTGATTTTTCGGTGTTGGCATTAACCTGTAACCAGAACACAAAAGCCTTAATCATCCTTACACAACCTTGAAGAAAAATACAGCTGACTTGGGGGGGGTGGGGGTGGGATGACTCAGGAAGACAAGAGCAAGGTGACTAATAACCCAGCTGCCAGTGAGCGTGCCAGCAGAAATTGTCTGAAGCCTGCAGAACAAGCAAGAAAAACCTCTTGTAAGGTTCAAAAGCTAAGCAACTGCAAACAAGCAGAAGATGCTTTAAAAACCAGGACAAGGGCTGGGAGTGTGGCTCAATGGTCAGATGCTCTTCTAACATGCTCAAAGCCTTAGGCTGGATCCCCAGCACAGCCCAAGACCTATAATTAAACAAACAAGCAAACAAACAAACAAAAAGTCAAGAAATAAAAACTGGCGATGAATTGTTGCTATACATATAGACTAAGGCATCCGTCTCTCAGCCATATCAGAGAAGCTTCAATTTGCAGTAGATGGTGCCTAACACAGAACCGGCCACTGGCCAAGGCTTGCCAAAGAAGAGACTGAGAAACACTCAACCCTAAAAAAAAACAAAAAACAAAAAACAAAACAAGCAAACAAACAAAAAAAAAACCATACATATTCCATCTGCTCCTCCCAAGGCTCAGGGACTATTGAGGAAGAGGAGGTGGGAAGACTGTAAGAGTCAGAGGCCATGGATGACTACAAGGAAATGACATTCTCCAGAAATGGCAGGGTAGCTGCACCTTTGAACTCAGTGGCGTGTCAGCATGCATAGGCCCTGTGTGAACTCAGGCCAGGCTGCATCCCATGATGAGAAGGGAGGAAGGCACAGAGCCCCACCCTGGACAGGTCCACAGTTGATAGCGTCTGGGAGAGGAAGACTCGGTTTTCTTTGAGAGTGTTGCTCCTGGGAAGTGGTCCAAGCCCCAGTGGAAGGCCACATATGGAAGAATGCATGTGCGGCACAAACTGGACTCGATAGGAAAGAAAGAGCCAGAAAAACAACAGAGACGGCATAAAGTTGAAAGATTAGGAAAGGGAGCTTGGACCTGGGCTGAGTGGAGAAGGAATGATGATGATCAAAACAGACTGTGAAATTCTCAAAGAACTAATACAAACAAAATATTTTTTTAAAAATTTAAACGAGGTGTGATCATCTCTTATAACATCATTAATGTGAAAAAATTCAGTTGTATGTAGCCACCAATAACGCTGTGATCAAACTTTGAAATATGTGGAGAGTCACCTAAATGAATTAGAAATCCTTACAAATAACGCCTTCCAGCGTGTGGGACTTGGTTGGAGGAGCAGAATTTGGAGACTGTTCCCTACAAGTTACTATCATAAATTGCCCTTTCCTGTTTATTCCTGGATATATCGCTTTGCTAGCCTAAGAACACTGAGTACCTACTGTGGTACTGTGTTAAGTAACAGACTGGTTGAGGTCATGCCAGCCTCAGGGTAGAAGCGTGAAACACAGGATGCCAGGCCAGGAGCTTTTCCTAAGGGCACATCTGTGTAAACTGAGAAAGAGGGAGGCAGGACAAGATCCACAGTTTACTCTCAGCAGAGCGTCCGCGCTGTGTTTGGCCAATTGATTGAAACTGTTGGTGTAGAACCCTCAGAGAGATGAATTAGGAGAGGAAGTATTTAGGACCTGGGGGCTCAGAGACTTGACTCGGCTCCTTTTTAGGTTGCTAATATTCTAGTCAGGAAGATAGAATTACTGAGAGAGTCAAGCTGGAGGGATCCTTAGAGCCAGGACTTAACCTTTCATTGTATAAACAAAGAAAGCTTGGACCTGACAGAATAGGGCTGAAACCTCAGTCCCTCTGACAGATTCAATTCCAGTTCAGTGTTAGATCAAAACCCTCTGAGGCTTGGAGAGGTGGCTTGGTGGTTGTTCTGAGCTTCAGGAGCGAAGTTCAGTTCCCAGTACCCACACGGTGGCTCATAACTACCTAAAACTCCAGTCCCAAGGGATCCGATGCTCTTTCTGGCCTCTACGGCCACTAGGCACATTCTAGAGCAAAGAAATAGCATGCAGACAAAACATCCATTCACACAAAATAGATAAGATATTAATTAACAAATAACAGCGCCTCCAAACTTAGGTACCATACTCCAATCACGGCACTGGCATTTTTCACAAATCTACTATGGGTCAGGCACTGTCCTGGTCATTTGTGTCCTCTGTTTGATTCCATCTCTCAGCGGCTGTATTTAAGGTAGACTGTATTCATATTGAACATGGGCAAACTAAAGTCGTAGAGACTTTGCATCGTTTTTCTAAGGCCTGCCCCTAGACAGATGTAAAGCCTGGAACAACAGTCTGACCTCTAATATCATGACCTTTAAACTTCTTGGCTCATGACCTTGGGTTTCTAACTCATGTTTTATGACCTGTTGGTTGAGAGGAGGGAAACACCTTCCTGCACTAAAGACAGAAAAAGAACAAGAACCATCAATGCCACCCCCACAGAAGGAAACATGAAACAGCCACTGTGTGTCCAGGGCCTCTCATCTGCCTCTCTAATCCCCTGTGGCTACCATGGGTAAAGGCCTATGTGTGGCCAGGCTACTCTCAATTAGAAGAGACTGCAGGAACCTTCTCTTATCTCCAAGATATTCTGAGCAAAATAAACAAAAACGAGAGAGAGAGAGAGAGAGAGAGAGAGAGAGAGAGAGAGAGACCCTCACTGATTTTAAAAGATTTATACACATACCATCCTGAGGAGCTTATGAAATATATTTTTCCTGTTTGGGTGGAAGAAACTGCTGATGAAAAGATAGTGCTCGGCTTCAGAGTTTCATTGAGATTGAAAATACTTTAGGCTTGGTCTCTTATTGATAGTCCAGTTGCACAAAATAAAATTCATATAAATATCATCTCTCATATTAGAACTAGAAGGGAAAAAAAAGAATCCATCCTCCAGTCAGCTTTGAATGAGCCCTGTTGTTGGGGTACTGCATCAGTAATTATGGGGGCAGAATTCCCATGCGTTCCCATACCTCAAAGGAGATGCAGCAATGCAGGAGAGCCCCAGATCCAACCCCCCGCAACTTCTACTGGATTCTTGGGGTTCCTTTGTGTTCACACACATGTAATCTTCCAGGAAAAGGGGGAATGGAACCTTCATTTCACACATATTCTTTCCTATTTTTTAGCTCAACTCTCTACTGACTTGAAGTCAGAGAAAGGGCTCAGGGCAGCACACAGCTGTTGTTCCTTTACTTGGAAACTAGCTCATGAGACATTGGACAGTCTTTACTGTAATCTTAGACAGTGTCCCCAAGAGTCCTGAGCAAAACTGTCCATCTTTTCTTTCCAAAACAACATACTCAATGTTTTGAATCTAGTCACATCCTTGACCTAATGTACACTGGTGGAGGAGGATTTTACTGGTTGATACTGGTCTCCTTTACTGCGTGATCAGATGAGACTTCTGGAAACACCACTCTGGCTATGTCGCTTTCCTGCTCAAACTATCTGGCTCTCTTTAGCCACAAAATGAGAGCAGGAATCTTCACCCAAGAATAAATGCTCTGGGGTCCCAGCAGCCACTTTCCCTATCCATTTTTTTTTTCGTCTGTCTTCTCTCCACGTTTCCCACACTCCAGCCAAGCATTTTTCTGCATTTAACTTTTGTGTGTGTGTGTATGTGTGTGTCTGTGTGTTTGTGTGTGTGTTGGCTCTACCAGTGTTTTTACTAAACCTTTAAAACACAGGACACAGGGCCAAGAGGCTGGGAAGATGGCTGAGCAGTTGAGAGCTCTTGCGGAGGCCCAGAGCTCAGTTCTGAGTACCTATTAGGGGCAGCTCACAAGTGTTTCTAACTACCAGCTCCGAGAGCTTCAGGACCTTACATATTTAATAGGCCCTGCATTCACCCTTCACAAAAGTGTGCTCTCTCCCTCCCTCCACCCAGCCTTCCTCCCATCTTCCCTTCTTCCTCCCCCTCTCTCACACACACAATGTCAAACTAACAAATATATATTTTTTAAAAAGATATATAGTCAAAGAGTCTTTCTTCATTTTTTTAAACTATCAATTCATTTTATGTGCATGGTGTTTTGCCTGCATGTTTGTATACATATCAAGTGCATACCTGGTGCCATCAGAAGTCAGAAAAGGTATCTGATCCCCTGGAACTGGAGTTACCAACAATTGTGAGCATCCAATGTGGGTGCTAGACATAGAACTTGTGGCCTCTGGAAAAACAGCAAATGTTCATAACTGCTGAGCCGTTTCTCTAGGCCCTAGGATCAAGGTCATTTTCATTCTGGATCTTCCTACCTGGACCTCCAGCCTCCTCCCTGGTTTCCCAAAGTGTTCTACTCATTGTAGTCTGGGTGTTAGACTTGGTAACTCCGAGACCATGATGCTGCCCCGTTCCTTCCAGTGTGCAGAAGGGAGAGACTGTGCTTGGATAGTTACTCAAAATAACCAGCCAGGAGGAGTAGGAGGGATCCTGCCCAGTGTCCACCAGCTCTTCCTCACCCTAAGTGCTTCTGTGGGGGTGCCTGGCACATACACTGCAGACAAAGCTTCCCTGACCATGTGTTAGGTAAAGGAGCCCATCTAATGATAAGGAAAGTGTGTGCGTGTGTGTGTGTGTGTGTGTGTGTGTGTGAGAGAGAGAGAGAGAGAGAGAGAGAGAGAGAGAGAGAGAGAGAGAGAGAGAGAGAGAAGGCACTGTCTGGGATGCAGGACACCTGACAGCTGACCCTGTCTTTCAAACCCTTTGGCGCCATCAGTGGCCCACCTGGATTAACAGAAGCAAAGGAAAGGGAACCCTAGAGAAGCAAAGAGTTGTGCTATATGGCATGTCCACTTCTGAGTTTGGGGTTCCAACCTTCTTTTGCTCTGTGCTCAAGACGAAAACATCCGCCTCCGGCCTAAATTGAGGTTTAGATATAGATCACATAGTGGGGTTTAAAGAGCATTTTTCCACAGGCCCATAGCCATGCCAATGGGTTTTAAGAGTAGAGCATGCGGATTCTAGCACTGACGCCTCACCCTCACACTCACAGCATCTTTGCTTTAATTTTAAATGACTTTTACCGGCCTTTTAGCATGTTGCAAGTTTCTGATTCCTAAAGCAGCAACACTGTCATTCTCAGAAATGGATGCTCCTGGTAAGGATTCTGCTCTGTCTTCTTCATCAGTCTCCACCACAGACCATTTGCTCATTTGCAGAGTTAGTAAACTGAAATGTGTAGAAGGGAACCTTGGGCAAGTACCAGAAGTGGTTTAAGAAGGCCCAGCTCATTAGCTTGTTCCCACGAGGGAAGTCAGGGTCTCGGGACTAAGTCTCTGCTGCAAATGCAACTTCTGCTGGTGGAAAAGCTCAGTGCAGAAGCACTACGAGCAAAATTAATGCATTGCAAGCGGTGCCTGGAACAATAAAATCCTGCTGGGATTTTTATGCAGGTGGTAATCTCCAGGAAAGCCAGTTTCTTGTAGGTCATCTGGCCTGTGCCACTGGAATCCAGCTTGTCCCAGAAGGAAGCTCTGCCACAAGTGTGAAACCAATGGTGATTTCTAGGCCTTTCTTTTGTGGAAACCAGTTGCTCATTCACATGACTCCATCTGAAATGGAGATTGTTGCATCCAGCTAAACCTTCTCATTCCATCCTAGAAAGTGAAAGCTAAGAGAGCTATCATTTTTTTCCTAAAATCATTTAGCTAGTAAGCAATGGAGAAGTCATTTGAAATAGATGCCTTTTTTCCCCCTGTGTCATAGATAAAAACAAACCAAACAAATCTACCCCAAGGTTCAAGGACCTAGAGCCATTTTAGTAGGGGACACGAAGGTTATGACTTAGTCAGTGATCTGTTGCTGCGAAGAGACACCAGACCATGGCAACCCTTATAAAGGAAAACTTTTCATTAGAGATGGCTTACAGTTTCAGATGTTCAGTCTATTCTCATGTGGCAGGCAGACGTGCTGCTAGAGAAGTAAATGAGAGTTCTACATTCCTATCCACAGGAAGCAGGGAGAGAGAGAGAGAGAGAGAGAGAGAGAGAGAGAGAGAGAGAGAGAGAGAGAGAGAGAGAGAGAGACAGACAGACAGACAGACAGACAGACAGACAGACAGACACAGACACAGAGACACAGAGACAGAGACAGAGAGAGGGTCACTGGGCCTGGCTTGGGTTTTTGAAAGCCTCAAAGCCCACCTCCAGCGACACACTTCCTCAAACAAGACCACACCTTCCCCTTCCCCTAGTGACCAAGCACTCAAATCTATGAGCCAATGGGGGGCCATTCTCGTTCAACCCACCACAGGTTAGAACTTTGTCCCTAGAGATTATCAAGGCCATGTCCCTGGTCACCATCCACCTCCTCCAGGATGGACCGCTTTAGAAGAAAAGCTGTAAGAGGAAGAATGGGGATAGGTGTGCCCATCTAAAGCAAGACATACCTGGCATCTCTGAGTTCAATGTTGTTGGCGTTCATCCCCTTCCATGGAACCACAGCTTGTCCTAGTCATTCGACATATCTTCAGATTTCCTTTCCTTTCCTCTCCCCAGGCTCCTTCCTCCTCCTGAACACATCTGCAGATTCCAAGCACACCATTCTGAGTCCGTGGATGCGGAGCAGCAGTGAGCACTGCACTCTGGCTGTCTCAGTGCGCAGACATCTACAGCCCTCTGGGAGATATGTTGCCCAGCTGCTGCCCCACAATGAAGCTGGGAGAGAGATTCTTTTGGTGCCTACCCCAGGGAAGCATGGGTAAGTCTTTCCCAAGGTCCAAATTGATTTTTAGAAGGTGATTTGGCTTCAGAGTGCACATTTCCAGACCCTGACATCTACTTAAGGTTCACAATTGTCCTTTAATGGGTAGGTCCGGATTGAACCATAACTGCTAATACTCCCCCAGGTAGTGCCTCAGGCCTTGATCTGTGGGCCCCCCGGACTGCCCTGGCTAGTGGTCCTTCCAAAGGCCAGAGGACCAGCTGTCAAACTGGGCACTTAATGTGTGGATGTTAAAGATATTCATGTCTCAAGGTCCAGATGGAGCCAAGGAGCAAACAGCTAAAGGGAATGTTAAACAGCTGCCATGAAATCAATTTAATATGCCAGAAAATAGGTTTTATCAGCAGAACGTGGGCAAGGAGGGGGAAAGACAAAATATTGTAACCACCCAAGCAGATCCTATGAGACTATGTGGCCTGGAAATAGCAGGCCTG
Organism: Acomys russatus; assembly: GCF_903995435.1. Classification (NCBI taxonomy): domain Eukaryota; kingdom Metazoa; phylum Chordata; class Mammalia; order Rodentia; family Muridae; genus Acomys; species Acomys russatus. Next base: position 21,447,382 of record NC_067137.1, read on the forward strand.
TTAACCCTTCAGAGATCAGAAGACAGCTTTGTTCTAGAACTTTCCAGATGTGCGCAACTCTGAAGTCACCCAAAGCCTACCACAGAGGAAACTGATAAGCTTTCTGGAAATGTAGTTCACTTGCTCAGTGATCCATGAAGCCTCTACAAGGAATGACATGGGAAAGCAACTTGAACTAGGCCGTCACTCTGTCTGCCTTTTTGTCTCCATCCCTTTATAATTTTATAAATAGCATGTCAAGGAGTTGGCTCTGAGTGGCCACATATTTGATGACTTTTCAGTCAAGAAGGGTGATGAACCTTCTTTGTAATCATTATAAGAGAAAAAAATCTGGTTTTAGAATGATGCTCAAATTGTTTTTCTCTCCAGAAAACAGCTTTTCAGAAGACCCCCCTCTTGACTGATGCCTGTCACCCACCCTCTGCCCCTGTGGTGTGACTAGGCGGCATCCTGACTATCACGTTTCCAATGCAGCAATAAGATCTCCTCAGTGCTTCCTTAGAAGTCTCTTTCTCATGCCATGCTAAGGACCCATCTGCTTTCAGTTCTATCTAAAAGAAATACAAGCCACGGCAACCCCAACAGGAATGCAATCTCTTATTTTTATCCCTTGGTTTTCTTTTATTTACTCTTTCACTGGACATGACAAGACTGTTGGATGCCTGAACTCATAGAAGCAGTGGTCACCTGCACAAGATCATGCCAGTTACATGTCCAGCATGGGTCAGAGATGGGCTCCCAAGCCCTGCCCCTGCCTGAGGAGGAGTTACTGGCTGTTGATGGCTATTAGGGGAAGAAAAACCTCTTTTCTTTGGAGGAATGGCCACTGGTGGGTTTCCCATGTTTGTAATAGATGGGCCGATACCTGTGTGCATATAGGCAGTACCAATTGGACCAGACTCACTTGGGGAAAAGAGGGAGAAAGAGAGAGAGAGACAGAGAGACAGAGAGAGAGACAGAGAGACAGAGAGAGACAGAGACAGAGAGACAGAGAGAGAGACAGAGAGACAGAGAGACAGAGAGACAGAGACAGAGAGAGAGGGGCAGAGACAGAGACAGAGAAACAGAGAGAGACAGAGGCAGACAGAGACAGAGACAGAGAGTAACAGAGAGAGAGAGAGACAGACAGACAGACAGACAGCGAGACAGAGACAGAGAGACAGAGAAAAGGATATGTGCAGGACTAGAGGTCTATCAGGATTCATGGAGAGACTATGGCAGGTATATGATCATGACACATAGTATTCACTTAGGAATGACGTCTAATACCAGTGAGGATGCCAACCCCATAGCTAGACTCACATTTATCTTTCTGTTTCTGAAATGCCTCTCTGAGTCTCTTGCTCTATTCTAGTCACTAAAAATAAAAAGTGTCAAGTGCCTGGGATGCCCATTGTTTTGGACAAGCTCTTCTTGGGTACCAGGACTTTTTTCATCCTGATGTTCTTTTCCAGTGGAAAGCTCAAAGAGTAAGCCCCGCCCCCATCCTTTGGCAGGGCAGGACCAGTGATGGCTTCAGAACATGACAGCCTCAGAGCTGGTTATTTTGACTTACCATTTCTGCGTCCTCTCCTCAGGCAGCCTGGCAGATAGCAGGGAGTGCAGCTTGGAGTTGCTGATCCCCGCAAACAATGAATCCTCAGGGTTCTGTGGGTTGAGGCAGAGAATCACTGATGTCATAGGTGGCTGTGGTTAGAGATCACACTGAAAGGCAAGCCTACAACGCCTGTGAGTGTGAGGGGATACCAACACCTCCCATGTGCTAGTGCCAGTGTCCTTGTGGTTGCTCTGTGGTAACTACCCCAAAAATATTTGCCTCAGTATCTTCCTGTGCTTATCACAGCCAAGTGAATCCCCATTTAACAGATGGGAACATGTACATTCATAGAAGAAGTAGAAAGTGGCATTGTGTTCTTTCCAGTAAAGCAGAAACCCAACTGAAAAGTAAGACTGTGTTGTGGTCATGAGTAAGGGGCGAGGAGGGCCGAGAAAGAGGAAGGAGTAACAGAACCTTGCAAATGACACATGCCTTTGATCCTCTGGTTCCTCGAGACAAACAAGCCTGGAGCCATGAGAGGCTAGTACCTTCAGGGGCATTCTTCCCTTTGCCTGTGATGAGACAAGAAAAACCCCACCCCACTGTGTAGCTAGGCTGTGAACTCCCTTAAGGCTGCCCTAGCCGTCAAGTTCAAGGTCCACTCCACTGCCTAAGGTGACCTCTTCCTGATCCCCCAGAGGGCTTGAGCTGCCCTCTGCAGGCTGTGACCTGAGGCAGCAGAAGGAACCTGAGACCGACCTGGTGATGTGGACCCCCACATCTAGAGAGATTTGTCTCTCTTCTAGGCTCAAGAATCTCATAGAGAGAGGGCTCCTCCTCCCATCCCTGGCAGAGCCACTGTAGACTTCAGTGATGTCCAGGAATGGTTCCAACTTTAAATTAAAGATGCCTTGGGCCAGCTTCTTACTTCCAATTAGATCAATATGATGAGGGTATGAGGTGTCAGCACAAGGGACAATCAATAGAGTATTCTACTGCATCGAGGAGCTCTGTTCTCCTGGGCATCTTGGCAAGCTACCTGACACAAGGCCCTCGTCCAGCACATCAGAGCCCTCTGAATATTTGCAAGTTAGGTCAGAGTCTCTCAGCTTCATGTTACTGACATTCAGACTAGAAGGGTTCTCTTCGCTACGTGGGCCTGTCCTGTGCATTTTCTGCCAACAGCCCTGGCCTCTGCTGTACCAGATGACATCAGGACACTAACACCCCTCCCCAGTGTGCCAATCAAAAACCTCCCCAGGTGTTTTTCTAAATGTTCCCTCTCAGTAAAAACATCCACTCTGAGAACCAGTCAGTTCTACGGGGGCATTGTAGAGCTGAGGGAAACTGTGAGGTTTGCTGGGTTCAAACTTCTCAACTTACAGATGCAGTAACTAAGGCCAGGGAATGAGGACACTTACTTCATGTCACATCACAAGATTTATTTTGTCAAGTTGGGTGTCTGGAATTCTGCACTCATGACAGTGTGTCAGCCACTGTGGTCGGTCATGGTTTACGATGACATATAACATGCAGTTCATACAGCTACAGGTAAAATGTATTCAGCACTTCCTAGATGCACTGGCAAGTCACCCCTGTACCCCTCACATGTGTTTTCAGTCTTAATACTCATAAAAACACAATGAGACACATTGCCGCCATCACCTCCTGCATTGCAGACGAAGACACTCAGTGAAGCCAACTAGCCTGTCTGAAGTCAAAGGCTGGGCAGGTTGGAGGTGCTCTGTACCCAGCAGCCAGGATTCAGAGCATTTTCATCCATTGCTGTAAGAGCTCAATCAGTCACTACAGTTCAGCAGGAAAATTGTAGTCCAGGTGCCATGTTGAATGACTTTGGGATGATCAGAGAGCCCTGGATGGTTGTAAGTTAGGTCAGGGTTCTCCCAGCTGTGGGTTACTAATACCTGTTAAGACCACAGAGGCACAAAGAGTATACAAGATCAGCCCTACTGCCAACAGTGTTCTGGCTTCAGGCAAATCCCACGTCTTCTTAAGCCGTTGTTTCCTCATCTGTATGTTAGGAATGATGCTGTTGGCCATGTCCTCATGCTGCTGTGGGTCCTCTTCAAGGATGGGGCCATTCTGTCTAGTGGATATAATGCAAGGCCTATATCCTAATGTAATCTGTTCTGATAATAATCTGCTCTCTGCTTATGGGGTCCTGCCGGAAGAAACCAGTGGCTCATATTACTGAAAGTTCACTCCTTCAGGAACATAGCACTCAGAACAACACAAGGAGGACAAGTGACAACCTGGCGATGGTGACTGTGACAGTTACAAGTGGGGCTGGCTCCCTCTCACTAGAAGAGATGGTAGTTTGGAGACCAGTCATTGGGAAGCCATAGTCAATGTTTGTAGTCACAAGAAAAGGAATAGTGATAACCAAGTCAGCTGTGGGGGTGGGGAGTTGGACTCAGAGAGCCAGGCCAAGGAATGACAAGTCAGATTCTACCAAGTCCCTACAGGTCCCTGAGTCCTGCTTCCACAGTGGCAGCTCAGTGGACAGCAGTCTGCCTAGAAGCACTTGGAAGCAAAGAAAAGGGCAGTGGGGGGCAAGGCTCACAGCAGCTGCTCACTTCCTAATCTTCTGGAGAGCAGTACAGCATGTCAGGGCACAAGCACTGGAGTCTGCCAAGACTGCCTGGCATTGGAAGGGGTCTCCTGGGTGACAGAAAAATGAGGGCCAGTCTGCTCACCACCCAGCCAAAATGACTACAGAAGCAAGGAAACAGAAATCCAGAACTGTTCAAATAGCCCAGGTCTGGCTGGCCACCAATAGACAGAGCACATCAAAGCTAGAAATGAGTGGTCGCTAAGTCTTCTTGAATTGAAAGAATATGATAATACTTATTTAATATGGTGAGTTGTGAGATGGTATGAGGAAAAAGGCTCACATTATGACCAATTGTAAGAGCTTCTTAATAGTGCTAGATCCCTTTTCCCATAAGCATTCATTTTCCAACAGTAGAGTGAGTGCCCTGCCTGTAAGACATGCCAGAAATGACAGAGCCAAAGGGCACATGGCCATGACTTTCAAGGAACATCCAGCCCATTAATGAAGACAGTCAAACAGCAACAGCAATGTTGTAGAGATAGAAAGATGCTTAGCCAGATTCTGCCCAGTGAGCTACCTGCTGTATTATGCTGCCCTGGTGATGTGTTTTAACAAGATCGATTCTGCAGCAATCGGCTGCATGTAGCTAGTGCCCTCCTGGGTTCTGGGGCACAGGCTTACGGATTTGTGGTGTCTGGGGCTATACGAGAGAATTTTCTGGGCTTCTTCCCAGCCATCCATCTCAAGTCTCCCTGCCTCTCTAAGCATACAGATTTCTCCTGCAGCCATGACTATCTGGGGATTTTATTATGTGTGACCAGAACTCCACAGTGTGTGAAGGGAACAATTGGTCCCTGAGGGCATAAGGGTTGCCAGTCACTTGAATTGCTAATACTTGAAAGATATAAATCTAAAGGATGTGTTGATATTGAGGTTTGAGCCTGGCAAAGCTGTCAGGAACATCTGCGTGCCAACATGCCTGTTGTAGAAGGCGGGAGAATACTGCTACACCCATCTATACTACACCTTACTTTCCCTAGTCCCAGAAGACACTGAAGCCCAGAGCCCACTCACCATCAGGTTCCATGTGGGGAAGTTGACACTTAATAGCATGGTGTGCTATTAAATGTCACCCCCTGGCTGATTAGCTGTGATAGGAAATGCCTAGAAAATGAAAATCCATAGATACCTGCTCAAATAAAAAGGGATGCAGGTCCTGGCTAGAGGCCACTCTTAGTCAAATCTGTTTTAACCTAGGATCAATAGGGTTTAAAAAAGTAGTAGTGATCCGCCAGAGTAATATACAACAAAAAGAAAAAAAACTGGCATTGAGAGGCACGGTCTCTGTCCTAACTCCTCCTGTGGCTTGCAATGTGAATTTCTAGCTCTGGTGCATCACTTCCTCTAGAGCACATAACAGTGATAATGATTCAAAGACCATTCTTTGCCAGCAGCCCCTGCTCTGGATGCTGCCCTGGTCTGGGGCAGCTGTCAGCTCTCTCCAGCTCTCTGACAGTCATCTTTCTAGCTATCACAGGGGCAATTCTTACTACCCTTCCAAGGGGACCTTCCCTCCCCAGCACACAGAAGCTTGGCTTTTCTTGAAACTTGATAGGGCAGGAGGAAATGAGTGAGAGATGGACCCAAGGCAGCAATCAAGTGAAAAGATGCCACCGGGCACTTGCTTCTGAAGAGGGTTCATTACCCTTCCAGTGTTGTTTGGGGTTTAAGTCTGGGCATCCCAGAGCACTGTGGCAAGTGTGGCTGATGCAGAGAAATCAGAGCTGGTAGCAGTCAGCATCCTGCCAAAGTTATCCTCAAATCCTGCCTGCATGATAAGTGGGATCAGGAATTAAAAAAAAAAAAAAGTGATCATTTATTGAAATTGATGCCCTCGAGTGGCAGTGTCACAATGATTTAATTTCAGGCCCGGCTTTTTCTTACTTTCAAAGTCATTCACGGGTGTCAGCTCCCCTCTCTTTCCCCTTGGTCTGAATAACGCACTAATAAATATACAATAAGGGCTTTAATGTCTGGGTGATTTACACTAAAAAGAGAGAGCCATTCAAAGGCTTTAAAGATAATTTTTAAAAGTCTTAAAACTCACACCCTGGCTTGTCAGAGGCATTATTTCCTGGTACTCTAGCTTAGTAACAATCATGACATCAGAGGTTCTGTGATGCAGGTGGTTGTGGGACATGGAAGCCTAAGTGTTCTTGGGGGTTTGCTGTCCACCCGCAATGAAGGGCTTGCATGGATCTGAATTTCTTAATAAGGTAAAAATAATCACAGGCCCCACATGGCTCTGAAGCTCCAACTGTGGAACCTGTGCTGAACTCTTCTCCCACCTCTGCAGCCATCCGTCCTTCTAAGGGGTTCAGGGCAGCTCCCCGTGGTTATGGGACATAAACATGATCGGAGCAAAACATGATCAGCACCCACTAACCCAAAACATGAGCTCATGTTTCTCATCCTTAGTGTGGGCTACCTGTGGTGGAACAATAGCCCAACTCATCATGCCTGGCTTTACCATATTTTCCACCATCCTGGGTAATAACACCGAGATGACTTTTAAGATGTCGAAATCCTCTTGTAGGAGCTGGTCTGTCCTCCAACATGGTAGACCTGAAATTTTGATGACAGAGCTCAGAGCCAGGCCATTCCTAAAACTCACATAAACTGAGTCCTACCCTCAACCATTCGCCCCATCTATTCATCTCTGGGTGAGCATGAGGGTGTATGTTTTAGAAAACTCCCTGGGGATTCCACTCTGCATCAAAACGTAAGAGTCATGGCTGTCATCCTGACTTATTCGCTTGATTGCGTAAGCCAGTAGATTTCCACAACTGCTGGATTAAGCAGTAAGGAGAAAAGAAAATGCTGGGATGTGTGCCATGGTCTAAGGAGAGGTGGAACGTTGTTCTGCCATGCATAGATAGACAGGCAGAAGGTAACACTTTGCAGCTGTAGCACAGGCTTGACTGTGCATTCCTCAAGCTGGGGGAGCTGGACTGTACGCGAGTCCTGAACCTGATTTGTCTTCACTATACTCAGATACTTCTAAAAGGCTTTTCAAAGGTGCAGGACACTAAGACACTGGAAATACAACAGAGAGTAGAGAGAAGCCATACCTGCTAGAGTCAGAGAAAAGTCTCTTCCCCATCCATGTATTTATCCAACCATCTCTATAACCATCATGATGATTGCGTCTATCCTAGACATCTACCCATCTATCATCTAACCATATGTGTGCGTTTTTTTTCCACCTCTCCATATATCCACCTATTATTTTCCCGTCCATTCATGCACCCTGTTCATATATCAGAATGTCATGTGTTGGCTCTCATCTGGGTCCCAGGGCACAGCCCCCTATGCTGTTCCTGGGAGATGGATACTCATCAGTTAACAGCTATGGTGGGAACCTCCTGCACTGTGTCTATTTAGTTCACCAGGTACACCAGCACCCACTAACCTATTTCATCTTCACTGTAGTCTTAGTCATGCGCATTATTCTCATTTTATAGATGAGTAAGCTGAACCCAGAGAGGCTCCATGATTTGTCACGGTCAGCACAGGGGAATACAGTTTGCTGGGTTCATTTTCTTTTGTCTTGTCATCTCTCCAGAGGGCCTTGCAGTTAAATCCTGGCCCCGTGCCTAGCTCTGAGGAAAGAGAGAGCTGTTCGCATCCATTAGGAAAAGCTCTCCTCACAGAAACTCATCTAATTTCGAGCCACAGCCATGAGAGGGGAGACCTTGGCTTGTGGATCTTTTACTCCCCCCAAGGCATCTGGCATAGTGTGTAGCACATAGTAACATTCAACGATGGCTGAGTAGATCAACTTAAAGATAATCCCACGATGCAACACTTTTTAAACCTGTGCCTTGGATCTGAAGTGAATGCTAAGGCTCAGACGGAGATCTCAGAGGAATGTTCAGTCAATGGGAAGATGAAAAGTCCTGTCTCCTCACCTTCCATCTACACCTTAGGATAGGTATGTATCCCTCCCTGGGACTCAGGAAGCAGCTGTCAGAGTGCTCCTCAACTGTGAAGGTTGCCACTAAGTACAAAGGACAGTTTCTTTCCTGGCAGGAAGAACTTTTACTCACGATTGCCTTCATTGGCAGAAATCAAAAAAATAATAATACAATAAATGAGAAGACCATCCGCTTCTGCCAGCTCTGACCTTCGTAGCTTGACAGCTGAAGGCTTGTAGTAGGGTCTTTTGAGCTTGCCGCTTTTGTTTTCCTACTCTGCCCTGGATATCTGATGGGTTGAAGTTCAGACAGAGGAGAGAATTCTGAATACCTGTAACCCCTGCCTTGTCAGACTGGCTTCTTGGCAAATCCCATAATGATAAATAGACATTGTATACAAAGAGAAGTCAAAACGGATTGAAAGGATCACATCTCACCTCATAAGTGTTGACTGAAGCTCTCCATTTCCCAACAGGGACAAAGATATTAGAATAAATGGAGGAATTTAGGTGATAGCCCACTGGAGGCTCTCATTCATCCATATATTCTGACAACAGAGGTTTGTGAGTTTTTCCCGGCCATCACTGGGACACTGGTGGCTCTTGCCGTTTCTAGGCTATCACAACATGGTTGAAGTTGGACAGTAGCAGATATTGCAGTGCCGTGGGGGACAGAGCTGTGATGGCTATTTCACATGGGTGCTGTGGGAGTACAGATGCTTACCAGGTAATGTAGCCCAAAGAGCTAGCTCTGAAGGGGAAGCGGGCTGGTCAGGTGCTGAAGAGATGAAGGAACCTAGTGCACACACACACACACACACACACACACACACACACACACACACACACACACACAAACAGCAGTGGAGGGGCCAGGCAACCTGAGGAGGTAGGTGAGGAGCTGGGGCTGTGACATCCTTTCTGTTTGTCATTTAGTCCGTGGTACAGTACCTGATCTTATCTAGTCCCTGATCAGACTCTTGGAGTTCTTCCTTCGTGGGCTTGTGTGGCAACAAAACCATCAGCTGCCCGCAAAGACAAAGCCTACTCCCCGGACCCACATCACCCAGCCTGTGTGTGAAGAAAATGTCCTGGGGTAAAAGCTGAAAGGACCACCCTAGGGTCCAGGTGCTGCCCTCACTGTCTCTCTGCTGCTATGTTTTATTTTTTCCAATGAGGACTCCAAGTGTCTAAGGACAATGCACAAATGCAAGAACATCCCACAGTAATGCCAAAGAATCTCACAATAGAGAGAACCTTTGTTAAGGTTGGGTCAGATTCCAGAAGTTTCCTACTGTCCTTCCCTTCTTCCTTTGGCAGGATTAGGGGAAATGAGTTATTTTTCAAGTTTGATTACCCTCTACCCGATTTCCACCAGAGGATCATGTGAATTCTTCAATACCCAGTGCAATATCTTCTCTCTGAAAATGCCTCTTAGTGTTTCCCAGATGTCAATGAGTACCAGTGGCACCATGCGGCCTTGGGATCCTCCCACCCCATGACTAACCTGCCCTCAGTGTGCTCTCATCTTGGCTTCTTAATTCTCAGAAGTAAGGAACCTGTAGCCTGAGGGACAGTCCTCTTCCACCCTGCATCCTCCTTAATTTGCAAACAAAACCAGTGAAGGGAGGAGGGGAGAGTGGAGCTACAGTTTCCAGTCTCACAGTGGGGCTGCTGAAAGTTCTCCCCAACCTCACACAGTGGGTACGAAGATGGCTTTGAGCCCACACCATCCAGTGCAGCAGTTTATGCTCCTGTGTGTGTCCCCTCTAACACCAGCCAATAATTAATGATAAACTAGTATCATTTCCTGTGGCATAAATGCAATCCGTCCTCTTCAAAACAAAGAGCAAACTTCAAGTATTGTCTCACACTAGAGACTGATTTTGGAAAGCCAGCAGTCAGAGGAGCAGAAACTGGCAAACATGATCTGTGTACTCCTGGAGGCACGGCCCGTCTAAGGATCCAGGTCCCTACTCTCTTGTCTCCCCAAAGCTCCCACCAGAGTATCTCCTTTCCTCTTCCAGAAGCCAAGCCTGTTATGGTAAGGGCACAGAACGGGATGTCAGAATCACAGGCTTTTTTATTTGAAACAAACTGTCTAGACAACCGATAGTGATGGCTCCAGGGTTTGAAAACAGCACCATAGCCCACATGGTAGCCCAGCTGGACTTAGCATTTATTCCTAGCCTCAGAGCAAAGCCGCGTTCCCTCTTGCCTAGCCTGCTCCTGGGTGCTCCTCTTCCCCTTCTGTTTTGTTTATAGCGCTGTACATGCATACATGCCTCGCTAAACTCCGGGCTTTGGCAGAAATGCGCTCTCTCTTATGGTTCAGAGCCTTAGTTAAAAGCTGTAGCCACCATGGGATTTCAAATTTAAAAGGCTTCACAAAGTCTGCAAACAGATTTGGTGCAGTGTTTACTCCTGAGAGAATTTTACATCACTAAGCTCTGTGAATGAGCACCCCCACAGCTTTCAAATGACTGAGCTTTCAAATTACTCCTTTTACCAGTGGGTAAGGGGTAGTGTTGTTGGTTTTTTGTTTGTTTTAGTAAAAGACAGGAGGACACTTGGGGAAGGTCACAGCTTCCTGAGATTAGGTTGGGCCCCTACCCCTAGCATGACAGTCACTACAATCCACTGATCTTCCTGAGATTATTCACCCAGAGACAGAAGCTGTTGACAGCCCAAGTCTTCCTGCCCCACAGCTCAGATGCCTAGTGCATAATGGGTCTGGGAAAGCCATATGGTGAGCATTCTACCCCCACCCTGTTCCCACTTTCTTGTGTACAGGTACACACATGTGTACATGCATCTGTAGGCCAGGGGTCAACCTCAAAAGTCTTTCCTTTGTTTTTAAGATAAAATCTTCTCCCATTATGGCCTGTGGCCTACCATGTAGACTAGCCTTGCCAGCCAGGGAACCCTAGGACTCAGGCTGTCTCTGCCTTCACTGTGCTGTGATGACAAACATGCACCCCCATGCTTAGCTATTTACCTGGGTACAGGGGTATCCAAACTAGGTCCTCATGCTTGTAAGAAAAATCCTTTGCCTAAAAGACACCCAAGAAAGAAGCCACAGCAGACTGAATTCTCCCTTGCTGGTAATTCTGAAAAGCAATAATTGAAGTCCTTGACAGTATCCTCAGAGACTCCGCCCACAGGAAGTCTCCAAATGAACAATGGAGACTGTGGTATCACAGCAGGTCAGATGCAGCCTATTTATTTGCTTGTGTCCACTGAGTGGTCACCTGCCCAACACAGAATCAAAGCTGAGCTCCTCTTGAGCTCAGAATCCAAAGCCTTGGTCTGGCTACCCAGCTCTCCAGCCTGGTTTAATAATTAAAAAATAAGATGCCAGGCAACAGATATTATGTGGAGAAATGTATTAAAAGACCATGGGGAGAGGAGAAAAGGGGGAAGGGGTCCCCCAAAGAGAGGGACAGAGGAAGAGAGGAAGAGAGAGGAAGAATGAGAGAAGAGATAAAAGGAAGGGAGAGAGAGACAGAGAGACGGGGGGTGGGGTGGGGGGAGAGAGAAGCGAGGTGGACCTGTCCTTTTATATACTGGGCAGGGCCACACCCAGTGGCAGGTAGGCAATGACATCATAGGTAGGCAGACCAGAGCGGAATCTTAACCCCTAGCTCAGCCCACATGTCATTCAGATCAAACCACTCTGTGTTATCCACATGAATCAAAGGGTTCAGACCTTCTCGATCATTGAGAATAACCCTTCTCCTGCTTCCAGAAGACACATGTTAGCCACTCCCCCACAAAGCTTCTATAGAGACCTCAGACCCATGACATGCAGAGCTGATCATGTGTTCCTTTATGTGACCATTTCCCAGCTACTCCATACCTCTGTTGCAGTTCTCTCAGCACTGAGCTGCATTTATTCTTATCAATTAGGCTCCTCAGAAAAGCATGGTCATTATTTCTGTTCATGCGTCTAGCGCAGCACTCAGCCCAGTATGTGTTCAGAAAATGCTTATTAAATCAACAAATTCCTAGGCTAATTGGACCAGAAACTCTTTGAGAATAGAAACATGGTTTTTAAGGAAAATAAAATGTACCAAAATCTCCTCTCTATTTTCTGTAAAAGCTCACTTCCTTCTGTTTCGGAGACAAGATGCTACATCTGCAGTCATGGACACAGTGACTGTCCTTAGGAATCACCTCTGACCATGGCCCTGGCCATCTCACACTGGCAGGCCAATGCTGGCCTGAGAACACTGTGGAAATGGATCCTTAGCATCCTTGAGTGCAGTGCTCTCTGATTATCTACGCTGTGCTCACCTTTGCCCTTCCCATTCTCTGGGTTGTTTCTTGCACATTTCCGATTTTCCCATTCAAGACATCTACTTGTATTGCCCCTCCCCCTCCCTCCTCCCATTCCTGACTTTACTAGACTTTACATAACTGCTTAACCACACCAACTCCTGTTGAGGGTTTTGTTTTTCTTTCTTTTTTTTCTTTTTTTTTTTTTTTCCAGACAAGCTAAGCTGAATTCCAATTACCTTCCCTCCAACTGTTCCTTAAATATTCCCTTCATTATTTTGCTCTTCTCTCCCAGGACTAAAGTTCCTTCCTGACTGCATAAAATTAGAATCAGTATTCTATTAAATGTTTACCTACAGACCTCAGAGTGAGTCCCCGTGTATTGAGTTTCTGGTCTTCCTTGCACCAACTTAGTCACCTCCCCTGGGGACCCCTTCAGTATGTACCTAGTCCTCTTTGTCAGAGACCTAGATTATTTCTACATCAAAAAGAAAAAAAAAAAAAAGAAAGAAAAGAAAAAGAAATCCTTACTTATTTGTCATTTTTCTCTCTCAATTATCTGCCACCTTGTACAGTTTAGGGATAGTCTCTGGAGACTGGACAGCTGGCAGCAACAAGTACAACTGTCTGTGACATGAGCCAGGAAATTCAGTGATTGGCAAAGCCAGAACTCTGGTGGAAATAAAAGCCCTGTACTACACATATCCATAGCCCCCCAGGGTCCTGGCCCTGTGGCACTTCTCCAAGCCCACATTCTCTTGTGACTATATCTGAGTTGGAAGCACGGCAGATCATGAAGAGTATTTCAGTGTGGCATCTTGAGGCGTGAAGGAAGGAAATTGAATTCCACCTCTGTGCGCAACCCTGAGCCCATGGAAGAGCCTTCTTCAGAGCTCGGCTCTGACTTGCCTGGCCTTAGCCAGCAGTGGGCTCATCAAAGCTCAGCCTTGACTCGCCCCAGACAGTGGGCTGCCAATCATGTTGTAAAGCAGATCACCCCTTTGCAGATCAGCTGTAGCTCCTTGGAAAAGCTTGCTAGTGATCCCTTGGCTTTGGGACTTTAGAAAGGCATTCTGTGCCTCCATCGCTCTAAGCCACCAGTGTTTCTCCATAAAGGCATGCTAATACCTTGTAAGATCACTGTGAACAATGAACAGCCAGCACACAACTGCTGCTTACCATATCCTTGGTACAGAGGCATATGGTTGCATTTAATAGTTCAAATTTTCTATAAATGAGTCCTATAACAATGTAGTGTATATGTATATAAAGCTCCCTGGATGACCTCGATATCTATTAACTCCCTTTGCTCTTCTACTATTTTCTTAACCTTTTGTTTGCTGCTTGGATCACATAGAGCAAGCCCACTTCTTCTACCAAGGCACTTTGTCTTCCCTTTGAGGATAACGTTCATATCTTACCTCCCCTATGCCTTCAATGATCTGAGCTTTTCTATAGCTCACTTTCCATAGCTCTGTCCTCCATTCAGATAGGATCTTACCAGAGAACCCACTGAGGTAGACCAAGCTTAGCTTGCCATTTTGTTAGCTGTGCCCTGGCCCCCAGAGTCCCAGCCAGCACTAACGTTGACACCTAGAGGAGCCACGGAGACTGCTAAGCATGTCACGAGCACCATTTCTTAGACAGTTTGCATCCTTTCTTCCCAAGGGAGACTTCCCAAGTTTCTCTTACAGGGGAAGAAAGACTTTCTGGTTTGCCATCACCGTTCCTCAGAAGCATCTGATTCAAAAAGAAATTTAATCCCAGCCTCAATGTCTGCGTCATCTTGCTTCGTTTGTCATCCCTGTAGCCTGCCAGCTTTGCCCCTCTGTTCCCCTAATTGCCAAAGACATTTTTATACTGAGTCAATTGCATCAGGGCTCAATGCAAAATGAATCAATTTGAGAAGAATATAAGCTGCACTCTTGTCTCAAGTGTGCGTTAACATTCAGATGAGCTATTTAAAATGGGTCCAGGTTAGTGCTGGGGAGACAACCTTATCATTACTCTGACTCATCCCCTTCTGCCGGACTCCAGGAAAGGGGGCCTGGGAGCCCTCTTTTAGCCTCTCTCTCTCTCTCTCTCTCTCTCTCTCTCTCTCTCTCTCTCTAGGGAAGAATTAAACTAGGTGATGTCTTTGAAGCACTCAGATTTAAGGGTCTGATGAACAAAACCGAGTTTGACTTGCTGAGCTTACAGAGAAAAGAAAAGGTGGGCAGAGGAGACAAAAGTGAGAAGGGATTCTCTGCCCCCCCCCTTCCCTTGCTTGCTCATCATGCCTCAGGAACCCACATACATATGAAACCCAGGCCTAAGCACAAATCACACAGCCAGAGTCTCTGGATATAAAGCAAAGCAAATGTGAGAAGCAAACAGCCCCTGTTAGCACTCTGGTTTCAAAATTAAACAATGTTATACAACTGGTGAGAAAGCAAAGCCGTTCTGCAGCTCAGAGGATCATGTGGTGATTCAATGAACTAATTCTTCTATCATGAGGAGAGTCAGATAATATCTCCATTAGTAGCAAGAGGTTTAAAGAAGAGAACGAGGGGCAACACCAGAACAATTGCCTGATTTATGCTTTTTCAATCACCTGGGCTCATGGCCTAAACTGGTAATGGACTCTATCCATCAAAAAATTATTCTATCTGGCATGCTGGCTTCTGAAGAAATCTGGATGTCCTCACAGAGAATTGGTTAAATGATTTAATGTGTGGGAAAGCTCTTAGCACGGTGCCTCGGTAAAAGCTGGATGGGTCTATTTGGTCTGCTTTAATTATATGCTCCAGATATCATGATATATTACATACACACAATAGAAATAAAAGATCAGTTGTATGATAGAGGTCCTATAGCCCTGAAGGGTACAACTGTTAGCAGTGTGGAAGTGTCATCTCGTCAGGAAGATAGGCCAGAACAACATCTCTGTGCCCCAGGGTGTCCTCCTTCATGGTTTCTGAAATACCCCAAGTCTATATCGACTCACTAGTCATGCGCATTTCTGTTTTTCCTACTGATTCTTGCACTTCATCAAGACATACATATACCTTATGTTTTCATTTCCTTGTCCCCAACTCCAAAACAGCCCCTCTCACAGATGAGGCATTCGATAAATGTTGAAATTTTACAACTTTCGAATGGTGTCATGCTTAAGGCTAGAAAGATGCCTCAGTTGGTAAAGTGCCTGGTATGCAAGAATGAGGGCCTGAGTTCAAATCCCAAAGCCTATGTTAAAGCCCAGGTGTGGGCATAGACATTTATAATCCCAGAAAAGAAAGAAATGCAAAGATCTGTGGCGATTGCTGGCCAGGGCGTCAGTGACCCCTGAGTCCCAGTGATAGGCCCTGTCTCAAAATAAAGTGAAAGAGTAGATAGAGAGAGAATGAGAGAGGAAGGTGGGGGAGATAGAGAAAAAGACAGAGAAGGAGGGAGCAAGAGAGGCACTTGACCAACAACAGACAAGGTTGGTTCCCTGCTGTGTGATGCTTACTCTACACCAGGCATTATTCTCAATGCCTTCACATATGTTTATCCATTTCATCTTCACAATAGTCCTGTGATGTCACGTTATATTAGTCCTTTTTTTTTTTTTTTTTTTGCCACTGGGTTTATTTTTTTTTTTTTTTTTTTTTTAATTAATTCATTCATATTACATCTCAATAGTTATCCTATCTCTTGTATTCTCCCATTCCTCCCTTCCTCCCGCTTTCCCCCTACTCTGCTTCCCTATGACTGTGACTGAGGGGGACCTCCTCCCCCTGTATATGCTTACAGGGTATCAAGTCTCTTCTTGGTAGCCTGCTATCCTTCCTCTGAGTGTCACCAGGCCTCCCCATCAAGGGGACGTGGTCAAATATGGGGCAGCAGAGTTCATATGAAAGTCAGTCCACACTCTCCACTCAAAACCCAGCTATTCCACTCCTTGGAATATATCCAGAAGAAGCTCCAGCACACAACAGGGGCATATGCTCAACCATATTAGTCCTTCTTAATAGATGAAGACTCGAACTTCCTCGGTCACACAGCTGCCAATGATCAAAGGTAGAACTTGAGTCCATGGGATCTCACTTCAGAGTCCATGATCCTTGCCTTCTCTATGACCTCTCCAGATAAGAACCCATGGTCTGGGCATGCGGCTCCATTAGTTGAAGTAGTGCTTGTGTAGACTAAATTCAGTCCCCAGGGGAAGTGTTCCCTGCCCCAGGAAAGCAGTCTGCATTGGCCCAATCAAAATCAGATGACATGTCTGGTGGCAGAGACAAATTGCAAAGAGATCTATGTCCCACATCAAATTCTATCTCTACCACCTAGCCACCATTAAACCCTGGTGGGACAATGGCACATTATCCATTTGGGCAGCAGTGGGGTGAGAGGGGGACGAAGAGCAGAGCTATGAGAGGCTTTCAGTGGGGTCCACTCAGCCCTACATGCCGGGGACATGGATGGATGAGGATCAGGAGTCAGAATCTGATCTACATACCAACTGTCCCCAGCTGAGCACTTAGTAAAGATGCTGCTTTATTTTTATTCATAGGCAAAATTAGATAAGAAGCCACTAAGAGGAGGACTGCATACATAATGTATCATCAGATAAACTGAGATGATGTAGAAATGACCAGGTCCATATGCATCCCTCTGTATGTAGAGTCAGACTCCGCACCCCCCTCTCTGGCTGAGCCCTCACTAAAATCACTCAAATCTGAGCACATTGATCTCCTCCAACCCCAGTGAGCCAAGCCAGAGGTGGCCTTCCACAGCTGCATGTGGGGGGCTTCCAGATTCCCCAGAGCAAATGTGAAAACAAGTTCTTTCTTTTCCAATTGGCTCATGAAATGATTCCCTCTAATCAAACTTTCTCCACTTGCTTGTGCCTTTTGCCGCCTGCACTTACTTGCTTTTAAGCGGGGGAGTAGCTGCAGTCAGGGGATTCAGAGGTACATCAGCATCTTTTGTTGTGGGAACTGTTTTACCACATGCTTCGAAAGCTGGTTACAAACAGGTTGGTTTTGATAAGACTGATGTAAGTCCCACCAGGCTTGCTATAATTAATAGTCTGCTTACATGATGGGAGAGAGAAAATTGGGTATTGATTCCCAATTCAAAAAGAAAATCAACAATTGTTTCCCACAACCCCATGATTTCTTCTTGACTCCTCTGTCTTCCCAGATCTTAACCCCAAGGTCCACCCCACCCCTTTCCCGGTGTTGCTTCCTTTGTCTTCATTCACTCATTCGTGTATTGATATACTAGATGCTCCTTTCAATAAATATTCCTCCATACACACAGGAATTGTGCCAAAGGGTGGAAGCAGAACCAGGAACAAGCAGAGGCAGTCCTCATCAAGCCTGCCTTTTACAGAGGGGAATGAATATTACAGTGCAATCCTATGTGCCATCCTGTAATGACAGTAAAGATGCAGGGCTCTCACAAGAAGGGCCTGACGCAGGCCAGAGGGCCAGAGGGCCAGAGGGGTAGCCTTTCTCAAGGAGGTGCCATTTGAACTGGAGGTCAGTTGGAGGGACAAGTACAAGAATCTTTCGAGGAAAGGGAGAGGGCACATGAAGTCACAGGAAGAGAAAAAACATGGGGGCATTTTCAAGGGACTCAAGGGAAGTGCACATCTAGGCCCAGATGAGCCGAATGGAGTGTTCAGAAGGAAGCCTTGAAACAAAGACCAGCAGAGGACAGATCATAAACACGCAAGACCAAAGTCATGATCTTTAGAGCCGACCAGAGCCAATGTAGCTTGGGTAAGATGGTAAATTGGAGGTAGGATAAGTTGTAGACCTCAGATGGTTAAAGAACCTCAGGAGAAGGGGAGGTGGCTCTGAATAGAGAGTGGGCTATTGAAATAACTACAATGACCAGGGTTAGTGACAAGATGGACATGGGTGAGTGAAGGGGACTTTTGGCGGGGGGGGGGGGGAGGGTGGCTTGAAAGACTTGGTAGATGGAGCCATTCACTGAAGCAAGCCAGATTAAGGAGACGAGTATGAGAGGAAAATACAAAGCTCACCATGGAGGTGCTAAGGCTTCTGGAACTTAGAAGCATCCAAGCAGACGTGAATCTGGACTTTGAAGGAAAGATCTGGATTAAAAGAAGAAACTTAAGAGTTGTTAGTGTGTGGCATGGCTTAGCATACACAGGATGCCTTTGAAACAAACTGGCAATGAGCCACAGACCTAAAAATAAAAATCAAAGCACAGTGTTCAAGAAGAAAGTAGTTCTTTACTTTTTAAAAGATTATCTATCTTCTATCTATTTATCTATCTATCTTCTATCTTCTATCTATCTATCTATCTATCTATCTATCTATCTATCTATGTGTGTGTGTGTGTGTTTCTGTCTCTGTCTCCCTGTATCTTTGTCTCTGTCTCTTCCTCTGTCTGTTTGTCTGTCTTCAAAGGCTAGAACGGATATTGAATACCTTGGAGTTGAAGCAACTAATATGGGTTCTGGGAACTGATCTACAGTCCTCTATAAGAGCAGTAAGCTTTCTTACACCACTGAGCTATCTTTTTAGCCCTGAAAATTTCTAAAAAAAAATCCCTGAAGATTTGTGTGAACAAAAGATTTTTTTCAGCACTACAAAGATCATAAGCAATAATACAAATTATTAAAGACCAATAAGCATATTTATCAAAACTTTTAAAACCTGTTCATCATAGAATTCCATTTAAAAATAACATCACCAGCTGGGACTGTAGGTCAGTCAGTAGAGTGCCTAGCACACTCTAAGCTCTGAGTTCAGTCCCCCCAGTAACACATCAAACTAGGTATATATCCAGCACTCAGGAAGTTAGACAGGAGGCTCACAAGTTCAAGGCCATCCTCCGCTAAACAATGAGTGTGAAGAAAATAAAAATAAAGTTAAAAATTAAAACATGAAAACTCAAATCTCAAAAGGGAAGAAAGCGTTGATATATACAAGGAACTTCTTGTATCCACTGAATTAAGAAATTTATTTATTTATTCACTTTACATCCCAATCGAGCCCCATCCTTCCTCTCCTCCTGGTCCCACCCTCCCTGCCTCTTACCTCTATTCCCTCCTTTACCCCTCTGAGCCCACCTCAGCACATCAAGTTGCAGGGAGAGATTTCTTATAGATCCTGTATGAAAGAAAATATGCAAACGGCATGAAGCCCAGAAAGATGCTTGCAACATCACTTAAATTAGGAAGATGGACCACACTGCAGACTGTTCCCTGTGCTGGCATGGATATGAAGGACTAAAACCCTCATCTCCACTGCTTAGAGCATAAGAGATGGTCACAATTTTGGAAAACACTTTGGCTATTTCTTTTAAAACTGCCAGTACAACCAGCCAGCCAGTCCACTGCTGCATCCTTATGTGAGAAAATAAAAATGAATGTCCATACAAACTTGTACCTTAAAATGTTTAGCAGCTTTATTTGTAAGAGCCCCAGAACTGGAAATGAGCCAATTGTCCCTCTGAAGTCAGGCATACAAAGGGGCTTTAGGTGAGGTTCATCGTAGGGCACTGTCCAATAAGAAAAGGCATGATTTAATGAGCATTCCTCCAAGAGTGATAATCTGAATTTAATCCCTAGGACTCACACGGTGGAAAGAACATTAACCCTAACTTCTGTGACCTTCACATGTGAGCTATAGCACACATATCCTCACACAGATAGCTGCACACATGCACATTAAAAATAAAAATACATTGTTTACTGAATACGCAGCATAGGTGAGTCTCCAACTCATTGTTTCAAGAAAAAAGAAGCCATGTGTGCCTCAGTTCACATATAATCCCAGAAAATGCAAGCTGGCACACTAAACCAATAGGAAACTGGACAGTGGCTGTCCAGGAAGTACAGACGCAAGGCTGACTGCAAAGAGGCAAGAGAGCCTCTGCATTACCAGCAGGAGGGCTGCAGATAATGGTAGTGTTCCATATTTTGAATGGATTTTGTGGTTTCCTACTGTAAAAGACCATTGCAAATTATCAAATTATGCACTTTTTCTTTAAACAAAATGATGGTTAGCGTGTATTAATTGTACAGAATAATTGGGTTTCGTTGTGATATTATAATTTGTGCATATAATGAGCTTTGATTACAATTATCCTCCCATGGCCTTGTCTTATGCCCTTTTCTGTCTCCTGCTGGTCCCTTCTTCCCATCAAGTGCTGTGCTTTAAGTGGATGGCACTAGATGCAGAAAAATTATGCAGTTCACTAAGGTGATTTCAAAAGTACCCAGAATGCAATGGGAAGACGCAAAGCACCAAGAGCAAAAATCAGAAGATGTGCATGTGCACGGATGTTTTAAGAGTTTAACTAGGAGCAGCCGGTAAGGAATAAGACAGCAGCTAGAACAGAAGAGAGCTCAAAGTCCACTTGTACCCCTGCCTCACGTATGTGGCTCGGGTACAGCTAGACAAGATAGAGCTGGGAGTTTCGGGTCCCTGCCTCACCAGTAGCTCCCTCAGAAAGACTTCCCAGCACACAGCAGCTAACTCCATAGTCAACTCTTTAGGGGCTGGAGAGATGATTCCATAGTATTAAGAACACCTGCTGTTCTTCCTGGGAACCTGTGTTTAGTTCCCAGAACCCACTCATAGGGGGTTCACAACTGACCGGAACTCTGGTTGCATGGGATCCCATGCCCTCTTCTGTGTGCATAATGAAACCCTGTCCCAAACAAACCAACCAATAAAATAAAAACTATTTAGACAACAAGGGGCTAGCCTGCACTCTCACTTTCTTTGTCAATTTCAGGGCTATCTTTGTTTAAAAATTGAGTAAAGATTTCTGGATCCCTAAGGGGATATATATTTTTACTGCTAGCCATTGAGTTTTCACTAAACAAGTTAGAAACACTGTACATATTGAATACTTGTAAAACCCGGTAAAATGTTATTAACATTTACTTCCAGGAAATAAAACTAAGGCTTGGGGAAAATGAGTCAGTTCTCTAAAGTAGTAGAACAGAGATTTGAACTCAGATCCTTTGATTGCTAAAGCCTATTCTGTAACAAGCGTTAGAGAGACAACCCCTTTCTGTTCGCAGCCGCATGTCGTACTTAAGCCGTGTGCACTGTTGTTCCAAACTGGTATAGTGTGAAGCACAGTGCAGATGCTAAACAAAAATTGATTTATTGATTGATTGATTCCCTTAGCTAAAAATTTGTGCTTCAAAATAGCAACCTGCCACCAGGGACTCTTAAGGGGCTTTAAAGATATCAGTTACTAAGGACACTTCATCCTTGCCAGAGCAGAAGGAATTGAATTAACAGGAGCCTTTAAGCTTTCGTTGGTGCCTCCATGGGAAGGACAGAGGCCTTGGCTTCCGGCTGTCCACTCACCTGGCTGTCCTTCCTTGTCTTCTGGGACCATTTGTCCTTCCCTCTAAGAGGACTCATGAGAACGTTGGAACATTCTGACCCAAGAGGGATCCCTAGGGTGGGGAGTAGAGCCCAGACCACTCTTTGGTCTTTTTCCTTATTATGATATGGCAGGTCTCAGACTCGCCCCATAGAGTGATGGCAATTGTTAGACAGAAATACCGCCACCATCTGGCTACCAAGACTCCACGGTTGTCTTAAAATATCTCTGTGTGACCCCAACCTTTGTTCTTCTTTAGGATCCCCAAGTCTGCGTTATAAGTGTGTGCCTAAAAGGCTTTTTGAGTTGTTGTAAAATAACATTCTACTAGGTATAAATGTGACCAGAAGAAGAGAGACACACACTAAGGAATCTAACTTCCAGTTTGCGTGTTCTTGATTTTTGCATAATTTGGGGTGAATCACTGCCTTTCAGCAAACGGGGAGGGGGGGCTTAAGATTCATTCATGAATCAAGGCTGTCAAGGGTTTCCAAGAAACCAAGACTCAGTACTTATGTGGAAGGGAGAAAATGTTTTTCCTCACGGATTTTAGACTTTATATTCATTGAAAAGCACAAGAGAAGGAGAGACGGAATGCAATTGTACAAGTGAGTACAAAGAGCTTTCACGGATCTAATTTAGTCTTAAAACAGCCTCTTCCATGCTTGAGGAAACCTAGTTCTCCTTAAGCCTTTCTACCTTGACTGGATTATTTTTTTTCTTCTAAATAAGCTTCTTTTAATGTGAAAAAGCAGGACTATGTGAGAGATGCTTCCACAGAAGATGAGGGAGTCAGTGATGCGCAAAGGTCAAGCTAAACTGTTAAATAGTGAGAGTGCCCACAGTCTGCCACAAGTTATTTTTTGTTTGGTTGGGTTTTTTTTGGAGGGGAAGGGGTTGTTGGTTTGGTTTGGTTTTTTGAGACAGGGTTTCTCTGTGTAGCCTTGGCCCATGTCTTAGACTTGCTTTGTAGACCAGGCTAGCCTCAACTCTCAGAGATCCACCTGCCTCTGCTGGGATTAAAGGCGTGCGCCACCACACCCAGCTTACAAGTTATTTATAAGCTTTCACAACAGTCAGTGCTCTGCAATTCCAGTAGTTTCTAATCTAAGGAGGTCTGTCTGTCATATGTGACCATGAGTACTGTGGTCATGCATGTGTGTGTGTGTATGTGTGTGTGTGTGTGTGTGTGTGTGTGTGTGTGTGTGTGTGTGTGTGTGTGTGTCCACGTGTCTCAGAAACAAGTGAGCATAAGTCTTCCATTTCCCTGTCTGTTCACAGGTAGCGAAGTCAGCTTATTATTTATGTCTCATGTCTCATCATTTCTTCTTTCATTGGAGTGAAAAAAGTTCTCTCAAATGAGATTTACACAGGAAGTTTGAACGTTGCTCTGATAACATAGCCTGGTGGCAGCCATGAGTGGTCACACTTCGATAGCACCGAGCAGGGCTGCTCAGTGTCCACTGTAATTATGAATCACCTGGGAAGCCAGTCAGAATGCAGATCCTGGTTTGAGGAGGTCAGGGATGGGGGCTGGCACTTTACATTTCTAACCATCTCCCAGCTCAAGCTGATGCTGTTTTGGCCAGAGCATCGTGGGGGGCGGGGCAGTGCACAGGGAAATAACCATCTCAGTACCTGTACACAGGTGTTAGCTGAGGCTAGACACCAGAACAATTAGGAGTTGAGTGTGGTTTCCTTAATTCTTGCCACCAGCTGGGTGATAGTGGAAAATTCTCTCAAGGAAGACCTGGCGCAATAACCATTTCTCAGAGCACTCACCTCGCCAAGGTCTAGTTCAGACTTTGTTTTGGCAAGCCCAGACATGCTCAGAACCTACACTCACAAAGGCCAGATGAGCTTGTGCACCTGATTTTTAAATGTTCAATGGAACACAAAACAAATGTTGGAAATCCTCTGCATGGTTGCTTAGAAGAGCCACCAGACAGCCTGCAGGATCCCTGACCAGAGTGACCTTCACTGGCCATGGGACTTAAATGAAGGACGTATAATCTAGGACATTCCTACTGCAGTCCCGAGGAGCTCTTGCTTCCCTTAATGGTTGGTGTTCGAGAACAACTCACTACCAGGTCTTTCAAACGCTGAGCCCTGTAAAGCCTGGCTGCTGTCCACAGAAGGAACCATAAAAGTCTGACCCTGTTCCCAGTGGGTTTAAAAAGCATGTTTTCTCTTTGTCTTCTTTTAATTGTTTCTGGTATCCTTTTATCTCTTATTGTTGTTGTTTTGAGGCAAGGTCTCCTGTATCCCGACTTGAGCTCACTATGTGGCTGATCCTACTCCCGCTGCCTACCTCCTGAGTGCTGAGGTCGCAGGTGTGCACCACCACGCTCACTTTACACAGTGCTGGGGATTGAGGCCAGGGCTTGTGAGTGAGGGGAAATGTGTCTACCAACTTGGGCACCTCCACAGCTTTTTGTTGATATTTTTAAAATCACACAATATACGTAATAAAATTACGACTCAGTGATGTTTAAATATATACTTCGGAGGTGTTGAGCACATCCGTCTTGCCACGCAACCACCAGCATTATATCCAGAATGTTTCCAACTTCCCAAACTGAAACCCCAAGGCCATCATGTCCTCTTCTCTTAGCCCTTGGCAATCACTCTAATTTCTGTATATATATATTCTAGATACCTCGCATCAAGGCAATCGTGTACTATGTTACCTTTTGCAGTTGGCTTATTTAATTTAGCTTAAACTCAATAATTTTGCAGGATGTGTCATTATTTCCTTCCTCTTTATGGCTAAGTAATATTCCATTTAATGATACACTGCATCTGCTTTTTCTACTCAGATATTGACCATTTGGGTTGCTTCTACCCTTTCACTGGTTTGAATAAAATATACCTATAAACACAGCTATACTACTATGCTTTTAAGACCCTATTTCACATTTTCTTGGGTATATACCTAGAAAAGAACTTTCTGGGTCAAATGGTGGTTCTATTTTGAACTTTTTAAGGAGTGTTGTAATGTCTCCACAGCTGACCCATCATCCACTTCCTCCAGTATGATTAATTTCTCCATGCCCACTCTAATCCTCTATCTTTACCTACAAGCACCGTCCTCATCTGTAGCTGAGGCCATTGCCCCAGTGTCTCTCCAGAAGCACTAGTGCAGCCTTCAAATCTCATCCTTTGAGTCACAGAGCCACCATTTCTAAAAGACTTGGATGCATCAGCCCCTGACAGGCTCATTTTACCTGGCCCTGGGAACCACCAGTACTTTCCCTAGCAGTAAAAGCAATTGGCATTTGTTGTAGCTTGTTTGCTGGAATCAAATGAAGGGAAGAAAAAAGCATGCAGAATCCTGTACAAAGGGATTCAACAGCCAAAGACTGATCTCTAATCAGGAAATGCTGTGTGTGTGGAGAAAAGATGGAGTCCCGTTGTCCCTGGAACATTACCTCTGCCCTCTGGTAGTCATCCTCATGGCCACAGTCACCTTGGGAAGCCCAGACCCCGAAGATTATTTGGAAAGGAAAGATGCCTCCTTCGGGAGGGCATGCTCTGCGAGAGTGAGGCACAGCCTGTAGCGAAGCAGAATTCATTAGTTTGGGGGATTGCTGTAGTAGCCCATGTGGGTTTTATCCCAGCTCTGCAGCCACTTATATTACACGACACCGGGTTTTCTTCCACAACCATCCAGGCCATAGAGAACGCCGGGCAGAGCCCCCTATGGGGCTGCTGCTAGCTACTGAACCAAACCCAAATGAAACCCACCTTTGTCTGACCTCTTCTCCGCCTCCATTGTCTTTTCTTTAGAGATGCTGTGGTACCACTCGGGTGTCTTACGTTACAGAAAGAACTGCGCAGTGCTGGCCTCTCTGGATGGTGCTTTTCTCAGCCATTCCTCCGGGTGTGCCGATGATTAAGGTTCCACTGTGGTTCATAATCTGCTTCCCTCCCACTGATTGCCATGACGCAGCTCTCTGAAGCCTACAACCACAGGCAAAGGGGCCCAAAAGAGCCTAGGGCGTAGCCCTTGTCCTCTGAACCTTTTCCGCACTAGATGGGATTCCAGCTACCCGCCCCCCCCCGCCCCCCGCCCACGAGAGCCTAACACGCTGTAAAGTGTCTCCTGCACTCGCTGGGCCCCAAGGGCAACGCAAGCTTGAAAGAGAAAGGTATACTTAGGATGCCTAGTACAACTTCCTGTCTGTTGTGTGGGTTTCACCTATGTGAACTTCTCATTTGCCAGGGTAAACACTGCCCGCAAAGGCCGTTCTGCCAGCTCAGTGTTCTCCGTTAGAGAGCTGCCAATGTCTCAGAATTGGCTGGGGCATGGAAACTTGGGAAGGCACACTAAATGGCTGTTTGGTGCCTGCTGGGAAATCTGTGGGGCCAGAGAACTGTCAATGGAGCACCCCAACTCAGTAGAGAAGCCGTCAGTTTTCTGGCCTCAGGGTCCCAGTGCAGAACTGCTAATCCCAGTTTGGCCTCATTTGAACAAAGGCTTCACCCAGCATTTTTAGCATTTACTCTGGGTGCTGTGAGAAAAATGAATTGGAGGAGACCTGAAGCAGACAGAGGGAGGCCAGTGAGGAGGCTACAGCTGTGCCAGGTGAGACATCACAGCGGCTTGTACCGGAGTGGTAGGGACAGCCTGGATATTACTACAATACATGGAATGTCTCCCGTAGGCCCATGTGTTAGAGCCTTGGTCTGCAGCTGATGGTGTGGTGTTATTTGGGGAGGGTCTAGAAACTGTAAGAGGTGGTGACCGGCTAAGAGAACTAGGTCCCCAAAGGTAGGCCTTTGCCCCTATCTTTCCTCATGTTTTGCCCAAACACATGGGGCCAAGAAACTTGTGAGCCCAAAGCAATATATAAATATACCTGCTTTGGCGATAAGAAAAGCAACTAATACAGTAGGTCAATGGTAAACATATACTTTGAAAAAGAAAGCACAGGAGTTTTTCTCTCAGTGCATATGTGGGAAGAAACAAAGGAGGGGATGAGAATTACAGCCTTGAGTAGTGGTCAAGTGGTGTGGCAGACAGCCAGGAGTGGGGACATGGGGTCACAAGTGGGCAGGCTGGCAGGCTCATCAGCAAGGAGAGGTCTGATCCCTGGCAAGTGGGAAGCCGCAGAATGGTGACAAACAGAATACTATGCAAGGCTAGAGTTGTAGGTGGTCGTTTTGACAGCCAGGCAGAGGATGCAGGCAGGGAGCAATAGGGCCAGGGTAGCCTCAGTGCTCCACAGAGGTGAGAGCCTAGAAGGGGGCAGAGATCCCACACTGTCTAAGGCCTGCTGACAATCCACGTGCCCTGCCCTGTTACAATACGGAGGACAGTGGGGCTCTTATCAGGGAGGTACAAATCATTGGACCATTGATATGTCAGTGCACTCCTTTACTATCGAACCTTTGGGTGGTTTTTTCATTAGTCTCAGAATAAAATCGAAGGCCCCGCTTCCCTCACCCTGCTCCCCTCTCACCCGCTTGCCTCCATTTTCTAGCCGTCTGCCATCAAGCCTCGGGCCTGATGTACTTACTGCTCCCCAACCTGGTGCCTTATGCTGACATCTGTGGAACATCACTCAGATCTCAGCCTCGAAGGATCGCCACCTCGGGAATGCTTGCTGCGTCTGGTTTTTCTGCCTCAGCATTTCATTTAGTTCCTTTTAGCACTACTAGCAGTCTGTAATTAATGAATATTTGGTTCTATGTTTACCGTCTGAATCCCCATGATACAAAGAAGCTTCATGCAAGCAAGAATCTTGTCCATCTCATCACACCCACAGGATTGTCAGCATCCATTGCAGCTCATGGCACTTGACTGAAATCCTTTAAAGAGCCAACATAGTTTATGGCTGTGTCTTGGAACTTTCTTTCTTACTTACTTACTTTTCTTTTCTTTTTTTTAAAACAAGGTTTCTCTGTAGCCCTAGCTATCCTGGAAACTATCTTTGTAGACCAGGCTGGCCTTGAACTCACAGAGATCTGCCTGCCTCTGCCTTCCAAGTGCTACAATTGAAGGTGTTTATCACCATCATCTAGCATGGAATGTTTTCTTAAGATATTGTTTCTTGTTAGAAAAAGCAATCCTCTTTTCATGGAAAAGTCATCTCTTTTCAAAGCTTCCCCATGTGGTATCAGTTCTTAGAAAACGAAGAGCTTAGTAATTAAGTACTCCCTTAAGTAGCATTAGTCCCAAGGCTGCCGTGTGCCATGGGTCAGTAGCCGGGACCATGTTCTATTCTTGGGAAGTTGTTTGAAAAGATGGTTACCATAGCCATATCGTCTGTGAGCTCTGAGAGAAGAGGCCGTGCCTTCCCCACTCTCCCTCACTCACAATCAAATACATAGCCCGGAACACAGGAGCCCAGCAAACTCTATGCCTGCAATCCTGCCTTGCAGGAGGCGAAGGCTGGTGGATGGACTGGGAAAAGTTGGGGGCCATCCTGGACAGTTCAGGGAGTTTCAAGCCCTCCTGTGATACAGACTAGAGCCTTGCCCTCACCAAATAAAAAAAAGGGGGGGGGTGGGATGACAAATATAAAAGAGTCCCTTGGGTATATATTCCATGGACCAATATACCAGGCCTCTGACTCACATCACATGTGTCTTAGTTTCTTCATCTTCGAAATGGGAATAACAGTCACCAGTATATCTATCTCTGAAGGTTAACTGGATTATAAAATGGTAAGTACAAAATATAGTCTGAAAATGTGACTATGCTCACTTGAAAAATACGTCTTGGGTCATTATTAAGTAACAAGGCAAACAGGTTCCACATCTGAAGACAAGTTTCTCTGAGGGATCTGCTTCGATTCTGCCTCATGGCTAGTCAGTTACCCAGCATGAGCACATGTCTGCCTCTCACGGCCTTGATTCTCGGAGGGCAGTATCTTCGCAGTTCTGGATAAACCCACTACTTTCTTATTCACCTCCGAACCATCGAACCACCGCGTTCTGGTTTTTGCTGGCTCTCTTCTGGCTTCCCAGCTGTAACCATGGCTGAGTGATTCCCTTGGCAACTCTAGTCCTACTTCAAGAAAACTGTCAGCAGTATACACGGCACCCGGCCATCCATCTGTGTAAGAGATAATGTAATTCTAAGACAATATTTAACATTGTAGGATGAGGCATAAACTCAATATGTTTTCAGGCAGAGTTGGGGGAAAAAATGTGCTCCGTCTCATTAATCACAATAAGAGTGAGGGATGGGGCAGATACCCAGGCTGGTGGCGTTCCCTTTGAGTTAATCTGTCTTAATACCAGGCCTTTGATAAACAGAATGCCCATGTCGTTCTTCGGCTTGTTCAATGGCAATTTACATTGGGGGAGCTCACGATTTATGGAGTCACGGGAGCCTCTCAGTAGTAAAAGCTTGAATGGTCCTCACTGTGTTTGGAGGGAGCTCCTACACAAACACTCTCTAGGGATGGGACTTCGAGTGGGACTTCCCGTTATGTCTTCATAAAACTGATCTGCATACGTGCATCTACTGAGTTCATTCACTTGCTCGCTCATGAGTTTTTAGTGGGCACTGGTTGTGTCCCAAAAAGTTTGGCTTGGGTTTTGGAAGCTGCCAAAGGATCCAGGGCTGGTCTGCACCTTCAAAGGAATCACATTAGGGAAGCTGTGATAAGGGCGCTAATGCTTAAGCTGAAAGTCTATTAAGTGTCATATTATCATATGGAGTATTATATTCA
Source organism: Acomys russatus (assembly GCF_903995435.1). NCBI lineage: Eukaryota > Metazoa > Chordata > Mammalia > Rodentia > Muridae > Acomys > Acomys russatus. The sequence goes on from NC_067137.1 coordinate 21,476,784, forward strand.
TGTTGTACCTATCCCAATCACAAGTCCTCGTCCCAAAAAAAATGCTATTAAAATTATTCAGTGATAAGTGTCTATTGACAGACAAATTGATAAACAGAAATCTGATACAACCATACAAATAGTATTAAACTTTAAAAATGGGAAAATATGTGATGGGAGTTGTAACATGGATTAACCTTGAAGACATTAAGAAACAGGACACACACACATGTACATGCACACACACACACACACATGCACATGCACACACACACATGTGTGGTTTCATTTCTGAGAAGTACTTATACTCAGAGTTCTAGAAATAGAATGGTGGCTGCCCAGGCTTGGGAAGAGTTGAAATAGAGAGGCACTGTTTAAGTAGACGGAGGTGAGGGTTACTCAGCCATGTGCATGTATTTACTGCCGCTGAATTGCAGAATTAGCTTAATTCTACATGATTTGTAGATTTTACAGTAAAAAAGTAATTGCTTAAAGAAAAGAGGAAGAAGCTAGCAATAAGTCCAGAGGGAGCTTGATGGAAGAGATGTATGTTAGTTTTTGAGAGATTGTACACTGGAGGAACTTGTACCCTCCTTGGGAAGGAGGAAGAGAGAATGGGAAAAGTTATGGACACACTCTGCGGTGTCCTCCAAGCAAAGGACCATGGGGGAAGCATCACCACATCTCATAAAAGGAGCAGAGTAGTTTGGGGCATAGAAGTGAAGGGCACAAGTCCTTGGCCCTTTGATTCAGGACAAGAAGGTTTCAGGGAAAAGTCAAGTGTTTAAGGGCTTGAAGGACTCCCACTGGACAGACAAGTCTCTCTGGGTGGTGAGAATCAGGGTGAAATCCCCACCTAAGGAAAACACCCTAGGGAAAAGGCTGGAGAGCCTGCAGGTAGAGATGCCTGAAATACAGTGGCCAGCAATCAGAGGTGAGTGGAGCCCTGGCTCCTGTGAGCCTACAGCCCCTTTGTGTGTGTAAAGAAAGCAGAAGCCCCTGTGACAAGGAGTGCTGGCTTCTGATGCCTAGGAGAGAGAGGAAAGATGGGCTAGCTACCAGATCTCGGGGGGGGGGGGGGGGGGATGTTGGGGGACAAAGGGGAGTGTGGAGGGAAGGTGAGCAACAGAGAGAGCTACAAGCTTCCATATGCAAATATAAACACAGCTAATGCTAACACACCAGCATCTGTGAAGTCCAGGTAGATGACAAGGAAAACGGGATTCAAGACAGCTTGAAGGATACGCAGCACTCAGACTCAAGTCATGATGAGGGTGAAGAGCTGGATCCAGAATAAAGAAAGCTAGGGTGGGCAGAATGAAAGGAACGCTGGGCAGAGGAAGGGGGAGGGGACTCGGGGAAGGAGGAAGGCGGGAGGGAGAGGGAGTCCCAGCTGGGTGAGAATGGACTTGCCCAGAAGAGAGTTCACTGTAGAAAAAGGTAAGGACACCCGTGGAGGAATATAGGATGGAAACAGGGAGCTGGAGCTTGGATGTGGGATGTGGGTGATAACGGGGAGCTGCTGGGTGGTAGAGCTTCTTGAAGATGTATGGCAGGATCTAGAGTGACATCAAGATGGCACAGCTTTGTGCACTCCTGTGTATCTGTATCCAGAGCCTTGTCCTGCCACTGCCTCTGCCGGTGCTCAATTAGAATGATGGCCCAACCCTGCATTCTCTCTGTTGGTGGGAGGAAAGACACTCATTAGGAAAAAGCAAAAGCCCTTAGCTGAATGATAATGCCGCCATGTACTTATCTCAATCAGGGCCACTGTGAGCATAAACAACTCCTTCTTGCAAATTAGAGGGGGGCGGGGGAATCCTCTAGCTCTTAGCAGTCAAGAGTAAAGACAAATGATCAAAAGCCCCTGAGTCCCAGTTTAGCTGGCTCAGGTGGGGCGCTTCTCCCTCCTGGAGACAAAGAATGGCGATTGGCAATGGCGATTAGCAGACAGCAGCGCGCTGGCCCCATTTTACAGATGTGGAGACCGGAGTGCTAAGGCTTCCTTAGGCCCGCTGGAGCCACAGACTCTTGCCCCACCCCACATACCCAGTATGCTCCAATTCCTGAAAAAGGCCAGAACAGAAAAAGAGCAGAACAAAACTGTTCTGTTTTGATTTCTGTCTATTTGCATCACGAAATGTGCTTCCTTGTCCAAAAAGCTTAACACCTAATGAAAGATGTCTCCCCCACCCCCCTCCAGCCCAGCCACACTGCCTCCTCCTCTTGCCTCGCAAACCATATTTGGACACTAATTATATCACCCACAGCCAAAAATGCCATCTCATGGGCAAAGAATATAGTTGTAATATTAAGAAGGCATGGAATAAAAACTGAAGCCCATAACTCTTTTTCATCTTTTTAGCTCCTATACGCACTTACTGAAATACACAGGGCCAGAATGAAGAGGTGGGTGTGTGGGAAATGAATCCTAAAGAAGTTAATAGTAAGAGCATAAGAAATTGCATTTTGACTCAATATTATTACTTATTGTAAGTGATAGTATTATAAAGGTTTAAGAAGCTCTCAATTAGTTTTGTGGCTTTGGACTTAGAAAGAAAGGAAAAAAATAAATTTACTCTCTGGACCAAAAGGGCAATAATCATTTTATGACTATATTCATTTTCTTAGCCTCTGATGAAAAAGGTGGTCAGGGACTAGTAGTAACAAATGATCATGCCTTATTTTTCAAGGCCCCTGACATGACCAAAACAATATGGTTTGTGGATTTTCCCAACACAAACAGAATACTGAACCTAAAATGAAAAGAAAGATTTAGTTTTCAAGGGATTTTTCTCTCTTGATAGGAGCTCAGGGCTTTAACGCACAGAAGAATTAAAATGAGTTTTACAGATTTACAAATTGCTGTCAAGCACTGATTCATGAAAGGCGTTACAGCTTGGCTCTGTGCAGCGCTTACAGAGGGGAGAGGCAAGACTAGTACGCTGAGGCCAGAGGCACCAAGAGCTGAGCTGCTGAGATGGTGAGTGCAGTGCCTGCTGCAGACCAAGGGAGGGGTCTGGTTTGGATGGAAATGGGGTAGAGCAATGCGGGGAGTGTTCAGGGAGCTCTCATGGCCATCTCAAGTCGCATAGACTGACCATCACCATGTTGCCTATCATCGCCATGCCTTGTAAATTCATCTTACAACAAAACCCTGCAGTCCTATGCTCTCCTGCCTGGGCAGTGGTAGTAGATGGAGGCTGTCATGCCATAGCCGTTTGTTTGGCCGTGGTTTTCTGAAACATGATGTGTTACAACCAGACGTGGCAGGAAAGGGAGCCATGTTGGTTATTGAAGTCTCCCATGAGCTGTACCCCTGGCAAATGTTTACCATCTCTACTCTAAGGATGCCTACAGATTGAACCAGAAAACTAGAGTTGAACTAAATAATTATCATAAACCACATACTTACCTTTGATAAACCACTGACTTGCTTTTATATCATTTTAAGAGAAGGCCTACCGTATTAGGAAATGTATTCCTTCAAGACACGAGATTTTCGTTTATTGTAAAATTGTTCTTAACCTAGTGCAACAGAGCAGACCACCCTATGACCATCTCCTGGAGTAGTCGCAAAACCACAAAAGCCACAGCAACTCAGATGAGAATCCCTTCAATGTGGCACCACCGCACGCACTTGTCTAAATAGTAGACTTGAAGTTGAAACTGGTTTTGAATCTGTATTGTATGTTGTAAGGGTTTGTCATATAATATATATAAACACACTCTTTGTAGACCAGGATGGTCTCAAACTCACAGAAATCTGCCTGCCTTTTTCTCCCAAGCTCTGGCATTAAAGATGTACACCACCACAGCCTAGCTACGCAGTATATTCCTAATTGGAAAAAAAAAAATCAAGCCGCAAAGAAAAGTAAATAAGTTTCTACCAGATCTTGAAATTTTGCTAAAAGCATATAGTACATTGTGGTCAGAAAGGCTCTTAACGAGCATGTGCTGTCCTTAAATGAGAGATGGGCTCTGCACTGAGCCACTATAATGTTGTATATTTTATAAAGGGCATCATGCTCTTTAAACACTTCATATATGGTATTTCATCTAACTCCTACATGTGAAGTCATGGTAGATTCCTGAGCACAGAATTGACATGAGGGAAAAACAGTTGGGCAGAGAAAAGAGACCTCATTGTGGAAATTATACAAAGCTTCCCTCTTTAAGAGAAAAAAAGTGATACACTTTTATTCATCTAGGCTTAGATTTTCTTAACTGAACCTGAAATGTGCATTTCATTATTTAATTTATCAGCCTCTCCAGCAGACATCCTAAATCATAGCTCCATTCATTGGATGTGCCTGCATGATTAATTATACCATGCAACCCCCTAACAGCATTTCCTGGGGACTAAGCGAGGAAAAAAAAAACAGACTAAACATAAGAAAACAGAAAAATCTGGGTCAGTGGTTTCTTTCTAGCCAAGTAACACGAAGTGAGTCACTTCTGGAATTTCTCTCCTGTCAAAGTGAAGTTGGACTACATGACCCTTGTCATTCAAGGAGCTGAGAGGAGAGAAATGGCACATTCAAATTGGATAAGTCAAGGGGAGGTTTTGAGAGGAAAAGTCTTTTTTATAAAGACATGGGCTGGGTAAGAAAACTACCGGTTGAGAGCACTTGTACCAGGGCTGCTAGCCACAGGTAAGTCATCGCTGGGTCAGGCCTGAGAGACAAGCATGTTTGTTAGAACCCAGAGGGAGGTGTGTCCAGAAGAGGCCACCTGAGGAGGGCGGTGACATTTGCCTGGGGACACACTGTGTGATGCCACAGTATGGACTGGGAAATAGTACTCCAATGCCACACTCTGCTTTTCTCCTAGTCTCAGCTAGAAACCAGAACATACGAAAGCCATGGTGCATTTCATATAGGCAGCTCAGGCTCCTGCATGGAGGGGAAGAGCCGTGAGAGAGCGGCAGATGTGGGGTAAGCAGGAAGTATGTGGCACACCCCCAGTTGCACCCCAAAGTTATGAACTTAACTAAGGCTCATTAAAGTTCTCCAGATGCCGAATGTTAGATGTGGTAGAGGACGTTCTGTTTAGCTTTTTAGTACACATGAGTTACCTGGAGAGATACAGCATATAGAACAGTATGTCATAGCAGGAGAGCAAATTACACTTATGGAATGAATAAATGCATGAAGGAAAATAGTTCTAGCTGAGGCCTAATAGCGCGGAGCCCTGAGAATACAGACAACTTGTGCACACAAACAGTCTCTAGAAAGCTTTGGTTTTTCCCATGACATTACAGTCAACCCTAGGACTCCAGCCCTAGACAAACCATGGAGCCTCCCACGGTATCCCATTATAACATCATCTTGGAGGCCAAGCTGACCAGAAATCCAAAGGTTTGACATCTTAGTTGGCCTGGAAGGAGAAACTGGTCCAATCCAGTCTTGATGTTCCAGGCTGGCTTACCTGTAGTTACAGAGGGGCTTGATAGACCAGAGCCTCTGTTGGAGCCCGGTCTGGGCTAACCTTCCCCTCCTGGGCTAACCTTCTCCTCCAGAACTCTGGTTTTCCTCTAGCACTATCTTGCTCCTAGTATCGCCCCCATTCTGTTAAAGCTCTCAGCACCCCAATCGTAGTGCTTATTAAAGACTTCCTGATTCTGGAATTTTCCATTATAGCTTTCACCTGGAAGTCTGTCAAAGACTTTTTAACACACACACACACACACACACACACACACACACACACACACACACACACTGCCCCCATCCCCTGCAGCAGAGACCCTGGAACTGATACCAGCTCCAGAGACCTTGGGGTTATGCCTTTGATACTGTCATTGCTGCAGATAATGACAAAGGTGACTGTGCTCATAATACAGCACTCTAGGGACAGGTCTGACCCAGGAACCCTCAAATACCATGTTCCATCCAACTTTCCCCAATTCACCAAGTTGAAAACTCTGTCTGTGGGTCATGGAAAGACACTGAGGCGGTTCTCTCAGACACTGGGTTGCTTGCCTAAGTGTCCAGGACAAGTTAATAGTAGGCTCCGTGTGTTGTTCTGCCTCCTTTCTGCTCTGTCAGAAACAAGAACTTTCAAGGACAGAAAGACCACACATACACCCTTTACCGTGTTTGGGGCTGATTTATCCTGGCAATGATGACCTTGTAAAGAAATCCTTAGTGGAGTGCATGTAACAGAGTCCCAGAGCCTTTAGTTGGTACCTCTCAAAGAGCCGTCAGCCTGTTTGCAAAGTGCCCTTCTGGATCTAGGAGCTGGGAGTCCATACAGGAACTAACAATAGGAAATATTCCTGTTGTACAGATTAGAAAACCGAGGCTGATCCAGGGAGTAGGCACGGAGTCCGTCCTGTTTGGAAAGCTTTCACTCTTTTCACTAGATGTGTCTCCCTGGAATTCAGAGAACACAGGGGAACTTTGGAGGTCACCAGTCTCAACCTCGCCCTGATGCCGAGACCTAGAAGCATTCTAAGAAGGGCCTGGACTTGAGCTGCTGCTGTCCCCAGACAGCTCACTCTGTAATGAGACTTCTGTGGTATGATGTTTATGCCTTTGGCTGGGGACGGTCTCGGGAAACAGTTAGAGGATGAAGGGAGACCAAGACTTGAAACAAAAACAGTTGTCAAGACAACTGGAGATGCTAGAATGTCTGAGTTAAGCTCCTGAGAGGGGAGCCATATGAAAATTTGATGGTCCAGGCTGCTTGTCCTGGTCTCTGTGTTAGATAAGTATGTATGACAGGACAGGGGCAGGGGACACAAAGACATTAATCCACACTCCTCGATGTTAGCGATTAGCAACTGCAAACCCACTCGATAATATTATCAACTACTCCACATCTATCTTATTACTCAGAAGAAGAGCAGGAGGAATTTCGTCGAAAGCTGAAATGAGATGCACACTCTCAACTGTGTTCCCCAACCTGCTGAGCGCCAGGCCTATTAGACTAGAGAGCAAGATGGGTTTCCTGGCAGTGGCTTTCCGGGGATCCCCGTGTGCTTTGCAAAAAAAAAAATGTTCACCAACCATCTGGCTAGAAATCCGTATTTAAATTTGGTCGGGGATCTATGCCAAGGTTCTCACTGTGAAGTTGATGTTTTAAATCTGGAACTCACCTCTACAAAATCTGCAGCCGACACTTACATAGTCAGACAGCTGCAGGTTACCTCCCTGGCTTAGGCAAGCACATCTTCGTGGGACATCTGGTCTCAAATGTCATCTTTAAAAACCTTTCCTGACAGCATTTCCCCACTTATGTTCTTGGGCTCATCCTTAGGCAGAATCCTGGACCAGGTGAAGTCATTAAACTTGAATTAAGTGCCTACTGTGTGCGGAGCACTGGAAATGCCCAAGACTGTAGGTCACTGTGTAGTCTTACCTTCAAGTACTATTGGTCCTATTTCTTCCTTTCCGCTCCTAATGCCCCTCTCTCTCCCTCCCTCCCTTTCCCTCTCCCTCTCCCTCTCCCCCTCCCACCCTCCCTCCCTCCCCCCCCTCTCTTTCTCCCTCCCCCCCTCAACTCTGGCCCAAACCTGACATCCCTTCTTTCCTCAACCGCAAGGACTCTGTATGCTCATTTCTCAGAGTGTTCTCACTGACTGGCTCCATGTCTTCCACTTGAGAGTGGAAAACACTCTCAAATACATATTTTTTGCAATGATAACAATGTTGATCACAGGTTGCTGACAAAAGAAACAGCCCAGAGCCAAACAATTTCAGACTCAGAAAGAAAAAATTACGGAAACACATTAAACATAGGATTGCTGATTAATATGATTAAGTATTTAAGCAGGCCCTGCAAGACTGTAATTTAGAATGGTGACAATAGCATACTCTTCTGCCTAGACCAAGGGTGATATTTTAGATGATTAGCTTTTGATTAATCCTACTGGTTATATATTTCATTTACAGCCTATATGTTTCTTCTTAAGGGTTTAATTGACGGTACATTTTATAAGCATTAACATGGCTGTTATGTAAATGAATTTTCAGCATTCAGTTCACCTTTAAGATAATTAAATTAAGTGTGGTTAGCGAAGGACATTAGGCATCTATGAAAAGCCCCTGAGACGCATTTGGATGGTTCGGAAACGAAGGAGGCTTTCTCTGCTTCTTACTCTGACTTCTCTGCACCCGCCCAGTTAGTCACTGTCTTCGCGCCTCTCCTGCTGCCACTAACCAATTTTTCAGTTAAAGAAAGACTCATGTTGAGTGAAGTAACAACTGGTTTCATAAGCAAGCCTAGCTGTTTCCAAGGGGAGCCAGAGGGACCCGCACTCCCTGCTGAGATGCTCCACTCCTCAATTTGTTGAATTGTGTTCTAATTCCAGTGGAATAATGTTGCTCATGATATGTATACTCAACATAAATTTGAAATCAAAGCTCAGCTGTCAGGTCGGGAAGATCAAGGTGATGAAGTTTCATTTTCCTGACTGCAGGATGAATAAAGAGAATGCCTACTTTTCTTAGCAGCATGAGGCTTAGGAGATGGCACAGTGGGTAAAAGCGCTTGCTGTACAAGCCTAAGGACCTGAGTTCAAATCCCAGATGCCAGGCAGTGCAGGATGAATATCTGTAATCCCAGCAATATGGGAGGCAGAGACAGGAGAACCACCTGAAGCTCAAGGACCAGGGAACTCAGTGAATGAAGCAGGAAAACAACAAAGAGATTGTCTCAAACAGTAGAAAATGGCGATGGATGACTGAGGCTGTTGTCTCATCTCAACACATACACTGTGCTCTCCACACACCCCCACTCATGCTAATACACAGACACACAGAGACACACCATGCACACAGACAAGTGCATGCTAACAATAGCAGCAGCATAGAGGGACGGCGGGCTTGGCTTCTGTAGCAGGTCTGAATGTGAAAAGGATCCCCTCTTTCTCTCCCCATTGGCTCATGTTTACACTGGACCTCCAGCTGGTTGCCCTGATTCAAACAACCGTGCAATCTTTTCCTATCCGCATAAGACACTGGATATGTCTTTTCAATCCACTGAGCCTTAAGTTCCCCATACAATGGGCATATGAAGAACAACATTATTAAAAGGACAAGGTTCTTTCAATGGTGGTCAAATGCTTATAACAAGTATCTTAGTCCAACGTTCATAGATCCTCAGAGGGCCCTGAGTAGAATCCGTTAACTTAATTGATAAAAATACATCATTGTTTTATCTCTAATTCAAAGTTAGCTCCTCTCCAGTTGTGAATGCAGAAACAAACCTGCTACTCAGCAGCAGAGGGCTGTGGGCTTTTGTTACTAATGAAAATTACATGGCAGGTGTTGCAGGCATCCTCAAATACTGCTTAGCTTCATTGGTACTTGAAGCTTACAAATGTTATTAGACCTGCCATGAGATGGTGTTATTTAATGCATTAATAAAGAATCACATATATTACAGTATCGTAACTTTTTATAGCCGTATTTCAGTATCATTTCAGATAAGTGTATTTCAATGCGATTGGTTTCCTTTGTGGTTCTCTGCACTTGAAAAATGCTCATCTAAGAAGGAGCCTACAGGTCTCATTAGGCTGTCCAGCAGGTTCATGACATCCTCAGAAAGAAAGAATGCCTGGCTCAGTGTTTTCCATACCTGAGCATGTGTAGGGATCCTTTGAGGGGGATCCCTTGAGGAGTTTGTGGGAACAAATCAATTACTGGCTCCTTGATTCCATTCCCACTCCCCAAATTTCTGACTTAGCAAATCTAGGTCAAGGCCTGATAACTTGCACCCCTGCCGAGTTCTCAAGTGAGCCTAATGCTACTGAATTGGAACTCTCAGAACCACGGACCCAAGAACGTAATAAGAAGTCTTACATGAGCACTTGCGTTTCATGAGGATCCTACGAGATGACCTGGCAGGACATATTAACATCTCATTGGAGCATGCTAACTGTGCGTGCTGAGCTCGTCTTCTACCCTGGCCAATATCATGTGACCCTACGGCTTGAAGGCTGAGCCCTAACTCTCCATCCATAGCTCTAGTAATTGGCAGTGGCAGTTCTGTGATTTACCATCAAGGCACCCTTGCTGCCATTTAATTCTAACCCTTCGTCCTGTGTACACACAGAGATACCTGCTTTTGCTCGCTAGATGAGCCCTTAACCAGTCTAGTCTCTACTAGACAACAGTCTGCTCGCTGAGGATGTAAGATGATGACTGTGATCTGGTACCTACAGAATTCCTACCTTCATATATTTAAAAGAATGACTTGCTGCTGCCTTCTTGTCGATTTATTTCTCCTTTCTTAAGGCTACTTTCCCTTCAGAATAACTGCATATCCGCCCATCTATTGCCCATCCTTGAGATACCATATCTTGATCATATCCCAAGTTTTGCTACCAAAGACAGCCCTATATATTAGAGTAAGTACCTGGGGTCCATGTTTCAGCTTACCTTGGTTAGCCTACCTGTTAGAATTCACTGTGGCATGACCTATTACATTCAAGATAGCACATTTGTCATGCTTGGCTATTTGGGATATGAGCAAGCATCAGATTAATACATCATCTTTGGGAAAGCTTATGCAGTTGAAGACTATTGAACTCAATTAATCATTCATTGCATGTCTATTAAGCACGAGGCGTCATGCCAAGCTTTAAGAATAGAACCAAAGCCAACTAAAATACAGACCTTGTTTTAGAAATGCTCAGGCTGATATGAGATATAAACATAAATAAATAACCCCCGTCTCCATTTATCCCCTTTGCGTATCCATTCATGTAGTTCTGCGTCAATTACTGAGGCATCTTGAGTTCTGCTTCCTGTGGCACTTTTACAAAGCCTAGTGATGATCAGTTTGGGGTTCTTTTTTTATGAGCCTGAGCTCTTTTGTTGTCTTCTGTTTATGATCGCATTTTCTATCCTCGAGATCGCCAGTGCTGACTTAGCAGAAGCGACCACTTCTACTCTCCACTGTAAAACTGAGCTGATGAGCTTACATAGACATCAGCCTTCTCATGGAAGGAGGCCAGGCTGTGATTAAAACACACCACCAACCCGATCTTCCGCGGCATCTACCTAGGCTTTCTACTTCCAACATCTGAAGCTCCCTTTGAAGCTACACCTTGGTTATAAAATCCTCCTGTGACTGGACACTCTGGCAGGCTCCCTGCAGACCACTGACAGCAGAGGAAGGGTGGCCATCATGAGGGAATTATGGAGGGTTAGACTGTTAGCCGTTATTGTTTCTCCATTCTTGCCTTTGTCAGCCCAACCTTAGTGAAATGTATGAAATACAATCACAAAGGCCTTCTGGAATCTTCCCAATGCTAGCTTGCCCAAGCTAACCCTAGTGCTTCCAAGTCATCAGTCATTCCGAGGAAACTGCTTGACGTACCCTGAACTAACACTGTTCTGCTCCGGCGCTGCTGTGATTAATTAGACTTTTAGGAGAGCTGGTGAGTCATCTCTGTTCCAGTCTCAGTTTGAGGGGGGTCAGGGATTGACCCCAGCGCCCTGATGAGTACAGTAGTGTGATGAAACACTACTTATATAACGAGAACCAGGCACCCAGTGGAGCAAGTGACAGATTATTAAAGAACACGGAACAAGAACTTTTCAGTCGCCTGAAAAGCAGCGGAAGACACTGCAGATATGGTAACTACGCACATAGCACATACTGATAACAACACCTGCTTTGTTCCAAAAACCTGTCCTGGAGTTACCTAGGACTGTATATGGGGTTATAGCTGCTGCTATGGAGGTGACATGCAGAAGGCAGACAGAATGTGAAGGGGCATTAGGGTGTGTCTGTGTGCCCAGGTGGTGCATGACTTTTATAGCGGCAAACAAGGAAAAAAAAAAAAAAAAGCGAATCGACTGAGCCAAGAAGATGAACTGATTCCAACCACACAGCCCTCACTTTTGCCTATGGGATGAGCTCCATGGACAAACACAAGGTTGCCGAGGATGGGGTCGACGCCATGGGCTATGGCATCTCGGTCTGACCCTGATTATGTCCCAGTAGAGTGCCATGTGGTCCATGAAGCAGTGCTGAGTGTTAAGCAAGCTGACTGCTATGGGATGGATGTGAAGGAAGTGTTTCTTCGCCATCTGCAGAAGGATCCCCAAATCGTACAAGGGATAGCAAAGTGGATAGCAGCCTCAATTCCCATTTTTCAGGTGGCGAACTCGAGCCTCCAGCCTATTAAGTAAGATTTGCCCAATGTCATGGAACTGTTAATCTGCAGGGCCAGGACTGGCCACTGTGAGTCTGCCACCCATATGGTATGCCAGGTCACCACCAATTTCACATTTTCATGGATTAACCAGTTCAAGTACAGTCTTTTCTCCCAGGAAAGTATGGGATCCCAAATAGCCCAATCTTAACAAATACAGTGGCATAGTCTCATAGACATGAGCCTTGTGGTCCATCATCAGGGTGGAAGATAGCTCAGTCAGTAAGGGCTTTGCCACATGGCTTCAGTTTGATTCCCAGAACCCACAGAAAAAGCCAGGCATGGTAACACATGCTTTCAATCCCAGCCCAGGGTGACAGAGACAGTCAGGTCCCTGGGGCTAACTGGCCTGGCAGTGTAGCCTAATCACCAAGACGTTAGAGATCCTGTCTCAAAAGACAAGGTGAATGGCTCCTAAGAAATGAAACCTGAGGCTGACATCTGACCTCCACGTGCAAAACATGGACATGCGTGCCCGTGTCTCTCTGCACGCACATGCACACACACAGCAACAAAACCATAAATAAAAACTAAGCTTTTAAAGTGAGGTATTGAAAAGGTCGTTACACATCACTGTCTAAACCAAACCCTGTGCCAAGCCACATAGCCATGGGTCACTTCACTGGGGGTCCTGGAGGTCCCCTCCCCATACCGTGCTTTTACCTTAAGCCTAGCTTAAGCTCCTCAAACTGTCAAGGTCTCCGAGGAAGTGCCCACACCCTCCAGTATGGAAATCTGTTTATTTCAGTTCTTTTTGAGCCACAACCCTAGACAAGCAATTCTTAGAAATCCAATTTTTGCCTTTTTTTTTTTTTTTTTTTTTTTTTTTTTTTTTTTTTTTTTTATGACTCTAAAGTTCATGAAGTTAGAGTGTTGGTTTTTAATTAATTCAGCTTTCCAGAAGCTCCAACTGCAGCTCTGCTTACTGTGGGAGCTCTGCCCTCTGCTGCTACTGAAAAGTGAATATAGACCAGTGGGGTTGATGTTGGGTTTTTTTGTCATTGTTATTTTTTTTAGGACTTCACTTTGGAAAACTTACATTTCAAAAATTGCTATCATTTAATTCTATAGGCAGTTGATAAAAGCTTCACTTTTTCCATTAAATGAAAATTAAATTAAGCTCATTATTGTATTAGACAATCATTGATTGGACCCACTTTGGTTTTAATTAAATGCTACTATTCATTATTTCCTCCTCTGTAGTGCTTTTTAATTTTCCTTGGTATATAATTTGGGGGCTACCAACAACATCAGTAAATTATCCCTCATAAATAATACAAGAAGAGCAAGATATATAAACACTACGGAGGCAATTTGAAGGTACTTGCTTATTGTCTTTAATTTAGTGGTTGGCGTGTTTACCCGTGGATGGTTTTTCCATGTTGTTGCTTTGCGATAAGGCAGGCCATGCCCATAGCTCACCTAAGCAGCTCAGACTTATGCTGACTTCAAGTCGTCATCACTGATCTCAAAAAATGTGTTGACTTTATTGCAGCGCTGGTATTGTGATCCCGGGGGTAGGTGTTTGACTTGGAGTCTAAGAACGTAATCAGGAAGGTTTGAAGATGCTCAGACATTCATTTCATTTTCTCTGTGCTCATTTCCTGTCAATCTCCTGCATCCCAGAAATGAAAATGCACAGGGTGACAGAGAACTACACTGTCTGTCCTTCTGACAATGGTGTTCTAGAAGAGTGAGTGTTGGCATAATACAGACCAGCCTTCATCTTCTGAGGAAATAACATTCTCCATTATTACCCTGGGCTTCTTCTCTGGAAATCTACACTTTAAGTATAAGGCATGTCCTGTAACATCCTGCTCTACATACGTCACAATGATAGAAAGTGTGGAGTGACACAGTTGAGCTCAGCAATGCAGGAAAATCCTGTCTCTGCCTCTGAAGCCAGAACAGCAGTGGACGGTCAAGCTGAGCTAAAGATGTTTAGGAGTTCACATGTGCGGCAAGGAGTTCGAAAGATGACCAGTCACTATGAAAGGCTGAAGCTTAGTGTTTGTAGCCAGTTCATGGGATGCAATCACCACAAATGAATCCTAAAAATTGTCAGTGAGTTTTATAATAAGCTGCAGTCCTAGAGGCAATAGTTTGTCATCTGAAACAGAACCAAAACGCCCAAGGATTGGATAGTCTTATTGGTTATGGCTTTAAGAGAGGAACAAGCAGGAAAAAACACAACTAGGCAGGACCCCAACAGGGAAAGAAAGGGACACATAAACAACTACCTGTCACTCAAAGGGAACCTAGCCTTCATGTGCAAAACCCTAAAATGTAAAAATAGGCTAAGAAAGAAAGCTGAAGAATCAAATCATCAAGCTATCAATCCTCTTCAGACTAAAAAGATATTTTTATATCAGTCTGGTTTTAAATTTTAAAAGCATGTAGGGTCAGACATGGTGACTCGTGCCTGTAACCCAAGCATTTGTTACTTAACAGGCCAAGTCAGGAGGCTCAGGAGTTCAAGGTCATCTTTGGATTCGCATGAATTTTTAGACAAACCTCAGATGCATCCACTGTCTTTTGATAAAGTGCATTGGTGCTAGCAATATGTCTAGTGTTGGAATGTCTGCTTAGCCTACATGGGCCCCAATTCTATTCCCAGCAACAACACCAAGAAAAAAAAGGCACCCTCCTTGTAAAAGTAATTTTTATTCGATGGATGTACTTGTCATCTAAGAAGCTTACTGATGAATAACTGGCCCTGTCCTAGTTCTTTCTGACCTCTGGCTGGATGATTCAGTTCAGCTGTTCTGGCTCAAACTCTTCTCCAAGCTGGCTAATTCAATCTGGCTTTCCTTGGCTCCTCACTAAATTGTTCTGCTTGGCCAAAAAGAAACTCTGGCAATTTTTTCTGGTCTTCAGGTTCCTTCTTCCAACACTAGACATATTCTCTGGCATCAAATGCCTCTGCAGGAACTCACTACTGTACTGAACTCATTCAACTCCACTAACAGAACTGACTGAACTGATCTGAATTGCCACAGACTGAACTGCAACCGCACTGACTGCCTCTCAGCTGACTCCCCACTGAGGGCCCTCAACTCTACTGTACTGTCTTTCCTACTGAGCTCTCTACTATACTCTGCTGTGTCTTCTTCTTTTTCTTTTTCTTCTTCTTCTTCTTCTTCTTCTTCTTCTTCTTCTTCTTCTTCTTCTTCTTCTTTTCTCTCTCTCTCTCTCTCTCTCTCTCTCTCTCTCTCTCTCTCTCTCTCTCTCTCTTTCTCTCTCTCTCTCTGCCCTGCATAATCCCCTACCGCATTGTCCTCTTTGCTCTCTGTTTCTCCTGTATCCTACTCTTAATCTGTCAAATCTTTCTCTGATGTGTCACTTTGTCTGCTTCTCAGTTACAAGTCACTTTCAAACATGGGTGCTTCCTTCTACAAACTAATTTTACCTTCATTGTTTGGGATTAAAGTTGTGTGCCAAGGGTGTGTCTGTATGCCAGCCAGAGAGATTAAAGGCATGTTATTCCAGATGGGTCACACAGACCTAGAAGGTCTTTGGATATGATCTCTTGTCAGAGCAGACATGTTGCTGTATTAAAATTTCTGTATACCTCCCCACCCAAAAATAAGTTATAGAATTTATCATAAAAGGTTACTAATGAAGAAAGAGATACAACAAAGGAACACTAAAGGAACAACAACAACAACAACAACAAAACCTAGCAAAACGTCTGTCAACAGCAAGCTTTCTTTTTTATTTTTTACTATTTTATTTAAATTACATCTCAGTTGTTATCCCTTCACTTGTATCCTCCCATTCCTCCATTCCTCCCTCCCTCCTTCTTTCACCCAGTTTCCTTCCCCTAGGTCTGTGACAGAAGGGGACATCCTCCCCTACCAGAAGCCTATCAGGTCTCATCTTGGTAGCCAACAGCAAGCTTTCATAGACATAATGATGTAGACTGGTTATGTATAACATAAAATCTGACAGAAAACAATTTGATAAAACAGCCCTATCAAAAATGTAAAGATTAAACAGAAAATTACTTATTAAAGCTATAGGAGATGTAAACTAAATTACCACGCAGCATTTTACTATGAACCCAGCAAGTTCACAATCACACGCAAAAATTACAAAACATGGTCACATTCTATATTCCAATGCATAGAAATAGAGTTCTCTGACCACAATGCAATTAAGTAAAAAATACTAATAGTGCTTTTTAAACATCTAAAAACCATAAAAGCATATGTTTGAAAACATCAAAATGGCCCTCTAAATTACTAATGCATCAAAAAGACAATTGCTAGATAGTTATAACTGAAAGACACAATAAAAGCACTAATCAAAATTTGTGACATGTAGCTAAATATACTTAGAGATCAAATTTATTGTCTTAGTTTAACTTTGAATAATTTTTTTAGTTGTAAGATTCAACATAACCTACAAATGAAAAAATTAAAATTAAAGGGCATACATACTTATAAATACCTATAATCTGAGCACTTGGGAGGCTGAGACAGAAAAATCATGAGCTCCAGGTCATTTTAAGCTACGTAGTAAGATATTTTCAAATGAATCTAAGAAAAGGAGAGGAGAGGCAGGGAAGAGAAGGGAGGAGAGAGGAGGGGAACAGAAAATGGTTTGAAATTCAAATTCTTTGGGGGAAAAACTAATAACTGAGACAAAAAGAAAAGTAGAAGATAGGTAGTAAGTGTAGACATATTTGTAAATGAACAGATTAAAATATTTTATAACAGTAAGTTTGGAAACTAGATTAAACACATAATTTTCTAGAACCAGATAAGTTGCCTCCTTCCTGTGTTCATGCAAGCAACACAATTAAGCTCAGAGGGTCACAGACAGAAAGACATGAAAGTCAGAGAACTTGTTGGGAAGAAGAAGGTCTTCAGCGGGAGATGATGTTGGGGTGACAGTCATGGAAGGGAGGTGAAAACAACAGAAAATCAATATATACTTGTATGAAATGGTAAAAGAAGTTTTTAAAAAGAAATGGCATCCAGGTGTTTTTATTAATATATTTCCTAGACACAGTCTGCAGAAACAGATGAAGCTTATATTTTACATTTACTACTTACTGGTGGCTGATGTCCCCGCTAGAGCAATGGTGGCATAAATATGAGGATTACCAACTGTTTCCAGGTTGGATTTGAGGTTCTGCATTTTTGAAGATTATTCAAGGGGTAGATGAGTAATTCCTTTTCATTAAGGATTCCTTTTCATTAAACTAATCTAGAGAATAGAAAAAGTATTTGAAACTTCCCAACTCATTTAATATGGCTACCATATTCTTAATACCAAAATTGACCATAATGGAGCACTTTAGAACAATTTAGTTTAATACTATAAATACCAAGTAAAAGACTAGCATGTAAGTCCAGCTGTGTGCTAACATTTGCACTTGATATGTATGATTTTCTTTGTTTCCTAGTATGTATAGTATGTATATGTGTGTGTGTATGTATGTATGTATGTATGTGTGTATGTATGTATGTAGGCAAACATGCATGTTTACAGTGCCCTATTAATATTTAGCCCAGGGAGATAAGACTAGATCAACATTAGAAAAATCTATTAACTGGACAAGATCATTCTAGCTAACTGGGTGTTAGTGAAAGTACTATTTGTGTAATAATAACATAAGGCACTGTAAAACCATGCATGCAATGCTAAATTCAGGATAATGAGTACATTTGTGGGCAAAGTTTAAAAAAAATGGACTGTATTTGATCAGCAAGAGAATTTCTCAAGCCTAGACACATACTAGTGTTTGCTTCTGTAAAAGACTCCTGACTTTTGCAACCCTGAGTGATTCTGGTTCATTCAGTCTGAGGCATCTATTCCTCAAGTGATGCTTGTATGCAAAGAGAGTTGGAAATCATTGGACCAAAGCATTCTCTCTAAAGCATTCCTCTGTAGCCAAAGTCCAGGAGAAGCAGATATTTTTCCAGGTCATACGACTTCAGGCCTAGTACCCGCTTTTGCAATTTCTAACAATCCCTACCCCTAATCCACCTCCATCCACACAGAAATTCTTACTACCATCTTCTCTAAGCTCCTACTGTAGTGGTTTGAGCAAGAACGGCCCACATAGCCTCAGATATTTGAATGCTTGATCATCAGAGAGTGGCCATACTTGAGAGGGATTAGGAGGTACAGCCTTGTTAGAATAGGTGTGGACTTTTTGGAGGAAATGTGTGACTGGAGGTTGGCTTTGGGGTTTCAAAAGTTAAAGCCAGGCCCAGAGTCTCTCTCTCTCTCTCTCTCTCTTCCTGCTGCCTGTGGATCCAGAGGTGGAACTCACAGCTGCTCCTCTAGCACCATGTCTGCCTGTATGCTGTCTTCATTCCTGTCATGATGACAGTGGCCTAAACCTCTGAAACTGTAAGCCAGACCCAATTAAACGCTTTCTTTTATAAGAGTTGCCGTGGTCATGGTGTTTCTTCATAGCCATAGAACAGTGACCAAGACACCCACCATGGTCATGATGTTTCTTCATAGCCGTAGAACAGTGACCAAGACACCCACCATGGTCATGCTGTCTCTTCACAGCCATAGAACAGTGACCAAGACACCCACCATGGTCATGCTGTCTCTTCATAGCCATGGAACAGTGACCAAGACACCCACCATGGTCATGCTGTCTCTTCATAGCCATAGAACAGTGACCAAGACACCCACCATGGTCATGCTGTCTCTTCATAGCCATAGAACAGTGACCAAGACACCCACCATGGTCATGCTGTCTCTTCATAGCCATAGAACAATGACCAAGACACCCACCATGGTCATGGTGTCTCTTCATAGCCATAGAACAGTGACCAAGACACCCACCATGGTCATGCTGTCTCTTCATAGCCATAGAACAGTGACCAAGACACCCACCATGGTCATGCTGTCTCTTCATAGCCATAGAACAGTGACCAAGACACCCACCATGGTCATGGTGTCTCTTCATAGCCATAGAACAGTGACCAAGACACCCACCATGGTCGTGCTGTCTCTTCATAGCCGTAGAACAGTGACCAAGACACCCACCATGGTCGTGCTGTCTCTTCATAGCCATAGAACAGTGACCAAGACACCCACCATGGTCGTGCTGTCTCTTCATAGCCATAGAACAGTGACCAAGACACCCACCATGGTCGTGCTGTCTCTTCATAGCCATAGAACAATGACCAAGACACCCACCATGGTCATGCTGTCTCTTCATAGCCGTAGAACAGTGACCAAGACACCCACCATGGTCATGCTGTCTCTTCATAGCCGTAGAACAGTGACCAAGACACCCACCATGGTCGTGCTGTCTCTTCATAGCCATAGAACAGTGACCAAGACACCCACCATGGTCATGCTGTCTCTTCATAGCCATAGAACAGTGACCAAGACACCCACCTTCTGGGTTTCTTATCCCAGAGCACTAGCAGTTCATTCTCTCATCTTAACAACTGTATAGATCTAGTCTGGTGAAAGAGACTGGGCAGATCCTCAGCAGGGGTGTGAATGGAGGCAGACTGCCACTGCCACTCTCTCATCACCTCCTTTCCTTCCAGAGCCCCTTGATGCACACAAAGAAACTCTCTTGGGGGCGGGGTGGGGGTGGCTGTCATTCCACATATCCGAGCAATCCATGAAGTCCTCATGGAAGACTCTAGAAATTTTCCATCTTTGTTTGTTGCTTTGCTTCTGTTTTCCCTTATTCAGGCTTTCCTACTCTTTCATCCACTGGAATATGTGATGATCACCACTTGTTCCGTTGCACCAACACCATTCTGTGCAAAGACACTCCCCACCCCCCACAAGCCACATGGCATAGCTGGCTGAGGAAGTTCTCAAAGAAGGGACCTCAGATCTCTCATTAGCCTAACGTCAATGGGACGAAGGCTAAGCTAATCTGCTGAGCTATTGTCAGGTATCACACTGAGTCTCAAACCCTGCCTTCCACGGGTTTAACATCTCCTTTCTTGGATGTAGCTATAGATAGGCTGAGTTCTCTTTGAAAAGTATGTGCATCTGTTTTCATTTCATACTCTCATACAGAATCCTAGAGCTCAAGATGGTGAGACTATAGAATCTTATAGATAAATACCTCTGCTTTATACTACCATGAACCTGAGAGGCAAGAATAGTTCCATTAGCTCAAGCACACTGCCCAGAGGTATGTCCCACTCTAACTTACCTCTAGGCATTCCCTAGTCAAGAGAGACCCTTTATGAACCCAGTGCTACCAGGGCTCTCATTCCCAGTACTGAACTCAAATGAGACCTATCTCTATGGAAGGAAGAAGATCCTGGGCAGAAACGACCTTGCAAGGTTAAATTAAAGGACTCCTCATTTGAAGTCTGCGGTCCTTGGCAGAATGGGGGGGGGGGGAACCAATTGGTTTAATTCTGTTTTCTGATGGGGCCCCCTACATTTGACCACGTTCTTTCTTTTAGGGCAAGCAAGACACAAGACAATTAATTACTTTCTTTCTTTGTGCATAGAATTGAGGCTTAAGAGCCTCTGAGAATCAAACAGAAAGCCATTCTGTTGCTGGGTTTTAAATAGTACCTTGACCCTCTCTGCTGAATATAAAGTAACTGCTATATCAATAGTTCTTCTGTCCACTTATCACTTCCCTGGGCAAGAAAGCTGTGAACCATGTAAAGAGAAAATGACAGCTGAAGAGAGGAGTCCAGAAAATCATATTTAAGGTCTGTAAAGAAGAAAACTTTGGGCTTGAAAACTATTAAAACTGAAAAGACCTTATAGACAGTGGGTCCAACACCATTTTTAGGTGACAAAAATTGAAGCCTACAGAAGAGACATTGTCAAAGTCAGATGTTACAGGAAGCTCAAGAAAGAGACTGGGAGTCTGATAGGGACATATTAATCAGCCAAAGTGAGCCTTTATTTATGCAACATGTGCTGATAAAATATGCAGGTAAAATCAAGTTATACATGAAGTCAGTTACAAGAGCTTATAGTTTTCAGCAACTCTGTGGTTTAGCAATGAAAAGATAATTTTCTTTTCTCCATTGCCTTTCTGATTCAAATACAGATTTGTCTGTGAGAAGTTGCTTTAAGTTATGTACGCTGGCTATTTAGTGAATCCTTTTGAACTATATGTAGACAGAGGATCAAATGACAGTCCAGATGCACCGCAGGGCAGGCCCAAGCTTGAGAGTGACTGGGGCCCTGTGACAATCTGCTGCACTTGCTGTTCACCATGGCCTCTTCCTTATATTGAGGTGGTCCCCAGACAAAAGAGAATAGGCTCCTGTTAGAAAAGTATACCATGAGATACACCAAATGATGCAAAGAAACACACTCCATCTCTGGCCCTTTGTTAGGATCTTGCTGCTCAAAGTTTAATCCTTGGACCAGTGACATGACCAAACAGTTCAGTAGATGTGTACAATCTTAGGTCTCATCCTTCTTGGTCAGAATCTGCAAGGTGTTACAGTCAGAGTTCTGTTGCTCTGAATAGGCACCATAGCCATGATAACTCTTATAAAAGAAAGCGTTCAGCTGGGGCCTGCTTACAGTTTCAGAGGTTTAGTCTACTATTGCCACGGCAGGGAGTATGGCAGCACCCAAACAGATGCTGGAGAAGTTGAGAGTTCTAAGGCAGGAAGAGAGAAGACTCTGGGGTTAGCTTCTGGTCTTGGAATTTCAAAGCCCACCCGAAGTGACACTTCCTCCAGCAAGGCCACACGTGCTTGTCCTTCTGCATCCAACCAGAGCCTGGACTTTGTCTCATACTCTCCTCTCCTCGCCCTAACAAGCAGGAAACTGGAAGTGAATATTCTGGGCGGGAAAAGGGTGAAGCGCAGAATCGAAGGAGTTCGGGGCTCTGAAACCTGAGTCAGGTGGCAATGAGGGCCCAGCTGGTAATGGAGGATCCCTGGGAGTTCCAAAATTGAGAGGCAGAGGCCGAAGCCCTCGTTTTGTCCAGGTGGACAAAAATGGCTGCTTCAAAAACAACCAGCTGCTTGCTCCTGCTAATAGGCGCTGTGGTGGGCTGGGCGGAGCAGGTATTGGGCAGTGCGCGTGAATTGCTGACTGACCCTGCAGCCAAGCCCCAGGGGTCCAGAGGTGAATTCTCAGGAAGAAGGGAAGCCCTTCCTTCTTCAGAATAAATGGTGAGTCTCAGAAGGTCTTTGGACAAACAGGTGATGCTGCCCCCCCCCTTTTTTTTTGTGGGAAACAAGGACTTATAAACCTGAGGCAGGGGGAGGGTTTTTGTGAGTGAATGTGTTTGACTCACTCGGACTAGTGGAGCCAGGGATACTTCATACACATGTAGTAGTACAATTCTATTGTAAGAAGGGGGGCACAGTACTTAATTATCCTATAGGGGCGGGGGAAGAAGAACAGGTATAGTCATTGGTTGAAAGCTAAGGTCTCATTAGCATAGGGTGGGTGTTTCCAGGAATCCCCAGGTGCTTGCTAAATGGGTTTCTAATTAGAAAATGGTGGTGCTTATAATCTCCCTGAGGGCTTTGTGACACTCCTTAGAGGATCTCGGGTTCTCCAGATCAGGGGAAGAGGGAACCTATCTGAGAAAGGGAGCCCATCATCTTATACCAAGTTCAGAGGCTATCTGGAAATGCCAGACTTCGAATCCCCTCCCCCAATTCTTTCAAATTGTGCCACTCTTTGGTGACCAAGCATTCTAATCTATCACCCATTCTTATTCAAACCACCACACAAAGTACCCAGAGACCTCACAGGAAAGTTTGAGATGACTGACCTGAGACACCATCTACAGTTTCACTAATGCTAAATAGTTTTCTTCTTCAGCTTTCTCAGTCCCCACTTTTGCGTCTACCCAGGTACTGCTAAAAGTGCCTGTTGGGCTCTGGCCTGAGTCAACCAGCCCCAGGTCTTCCCTTCTTCTGGCCAGCCTCTTCTCTCAGCTGCTGTGTAAAGTGTCAAGGTTGAGTGAATATAAAAAGAAACATCAACATGCCTCTAGGAAAAGGGGACACAAGAAACATAATCAGACAATCTCCTAGGACCATCTAGCTCAGAATAAACAGTGCCTTACAAATCAGAAAAGATACCCTTTAACACCTCTCCAAAAGGAAAGAGTCTAATATTAATTCTTTTTTTTAAATCTTTATTTTATTTATGAAATGTTAAATTTATAAATAAAGTAATATACTATGTCAAACATCCATATACTCATAGTTAGAATTAGTAAACATTAATATTTTACACTAAATATTCTGGAATTTTTCTTCTCTTAAGAGACTGAGATAAGTCCTCACCCATCTTTCATCTTTCATCACCCTTCTCTGAAGTTTCTGGCTGCTGTTCTACATCTAATATCATACCTTTCTTGTCTATGTATATGTCCCTGGACAGTGTACGTACACACACACACACACACACACACACACACACACACACACACTTGCTTTCATGTTGTACGTAGTTTTTATAATTTGTGTTCTCACTCTATGTTTTGTTTTCTTGTGTAGACATATAAGAGTTTGTTCATTCATTTTTTAAAAACTACTCTTTAATATTTAACTGAATAAATAAAACACGGGAAGATAGGTTGAAAGGAACAAAGAGGACTAGTAAGAAAAATACGAACCAATTTGAGGGACTGGAGAAATGGCTCAGTTGATGAAGTGCTCCCTATTCAAGCTTGAGGGCATGGGTTCAGACCCTCAGCACACATGTTAACGGCCTGGCATGATGCTTACACATATTATTCCAGACTTGGGGCAGGGAACAGAAATGGGAGGCTCCTTGGCACTTGCTGGCCAGCCAATCTAACCAAATTGGTGAATTCCAGGTTCAGTGTGAGACCCTATCTTACAAACTAGGGTGAAAAATAAATTGCATGTACACACACACACACACACACTATATATATATATATATATATATATATATATATATATATATATATGTATATATATATATATATATATATGTATATATATCCCAAAATATGTATGTATATAGTATGTGTGTATGCATGTATGTATACACACACACACACACGCGTGCAAATTTTAGTTGTAGATTAAAAATAGTTTAGATCAAAAATTTTTTATCAGATTCCTAGAAGCATTGTACCCACTTCCTATTTTAAACCTATTTCTTCCACCCAAAATGAGCCTTTCCTCCAGATTTTCCTAAATTCTTCTGAGGTCACTGCCAGAGTAGAGCATCTATATTTTCTGAATGGTGGCACAAGGGCAGAGGGCTAGGCACCCTCAGGGCCCACAATCTAGCTGCCTCATATCCCCTTGTACAGCCTCGTGATCTTCAATCAAAATGCCCACGGCTAGGAAAGGCTCAGCTCCCTGTATCCAGCAACTGCAAGGAGAAAATGCAAACATTTTATTGCTACAATTTATCCTACGGGAGATTTGCAAAGGCCTGTGTCTGAGATTTATGGCGTGACACACAGAGATTTCATGCACTGTATTTCTCATTTATGGGCCTCAATTTAGTTAAGAGAAAAGATGCTTTCTAGAGCAAAAATACCCTAAAGCTTGGGTAAGATGGGATATTTAATTAATTCCAAAATCAATGAATGGGTAAGGAAAGAATTTGGGCCCCACATGCTCAAGCATCCCTGAGCTTATTAGTCTCCTTCCTCCTGACTCTTGGCCACAAAGCTGGGTTCCAAAGACTAAGCTAGGGCTAAGAGCTCCGAACCTGTGAATCCTTCCAACTACAAGCCTTGGAAGCTCGAGGTAGGACCTTCCCACCTGCAGTCGAATGAGCCTCCATTCCAAATGCTGTTGCAGGAGAGATGCAGAGACCCCAGGGTAGCCCTGGGTCTTAGTGCCCTCTGTAACATGTGTCCTTCTCCACCATGGAGCAGTTAATGAAATGTGATCAGGTAAGTTGGTCTTCTAGACGAATCTAGGACATTAATAATCTGTTGAAGAAGCAGGATGGCATGAACAAAGCTTCACTGGGTGGCATCCACCTACGCAAACACCTTGGTCCTAGGTCCTCTATGTTGCAGATCCAGAAACTAAAGTCCTACTGAGTATTATAATATCAGTCTGTATCTGAGAGAAAGCCCGAGAAATAACCAAGTATATAAACTAGGCGTATTTGCTCATGCTGGGACTCCCACCATCACCTTTCCAGAGCCTACCTTCCCTTCCATAGCCATCTTCAATTTCTAGGTCCTCTTCTCATGCCCCTTGACCTTGAATGACCTCTAATGAACACTCCGAATACTCATCATAAGTCCACCTTGAACATCACCTGCTAGCATACAGGGCTTGTATAAGCAAATGGCCTGTTCCTAATCAGTCTGCAGGAGCCCTAGAGCAAAGGTAACCGTTGACTTCAAAGTTTTCCTAAAGGTCAGCCCATGCAGGGGTTGGGGGTGGGGAGAAGGCAGCAGTCACAAGCAGAGACGCTGTCCCCCACACGCTGATGGCAGCTTATACCTTGTCTTTCCTGTGTGCATGGCAGACCAGGACAGAAAGCAGTTTGGGGCCACACCCATGACATGTACAGGAAAGACTAAGTGTTGATTTTTACTCCAGATGGAATGTGGAATGAATTGTCCTCTCCCCGGACTGGAATAGGGAGACACACACGGGCTGAATTCATATGTGTATTTATAATCACATGCATAGTTTGTATTCATATTCTATTTGTGATTCAATTGATATTCATATTTCTCTCTTTTGGGTCTGGAGCCCAAAGCAGCAAACCTGGGGGAGCTCTAAAAAGCTGAAAGGGAGAGTCTTTTCTTCATCTTTATGGGTACAGAAACATGTATCAAGAGGGACAGCACTTTGGACAGCTTATCAATATTGAACTAAGACTTGGGAGAATAGTTTTTTTTTTCATTCGTTTGAGGTTTTTATTGTTGGTGTTGCTTGTTTAAAATCAGTATTCTGTCTGCTAGACAAACACCTTGCCTTACTTCTTCAGTGTGTTTCTACACAGCAGCTCTGGCTGAGACCCATGTGTTAGTCAGCCCACGTTTTCTGACTGCCAGTCTATGCCTTGCCAGGTTAGCAATCTGACCTAGGTCATCTAGCCGAGGCCACAGTACCCACGTGTCCTGTTGCCTCTGACTCCACCCAGGCCCTGTGCCTGTCATCGCTGCACCTCTGAAACTGGCAGCAAGTTAAACATCTGTCACAGTCAGCGCAATTGTATCCCAGAGCAAGCAGAGCTGGGCCTTGGAGAAGCCATCGGTTTAGTCTATGACCTTCAGAGTTCTGGAGCCTTTTGAACTTCTACTACAGTCACAAGTTTGCTCAAAAGGCTGAACCCTGAAGGTGGGGACTCTCTGGTTTGCTTTGCTGGGAAGGAAAGTCAACACGTGTGCTGAGCACTTGACTGGGTAGCCTCAAGGTTTCGCTCTCACTAAGTCCCATCAAGAGAGCTGGGCACTGCAGTGTATTGTATATAATGAAGATCTCAGAAAGGCTAAGTAAAAGTGCCCCAGACCTCACAGCTGCTGATAAAGCCACTTCTTCTCTTGCATGATGCTGCTTGGTGTGGGGCGCGGGGGGGGGGGGGGGGGGGCGGGATAGCTTCTTCAGAAGACCGGGCTCATTCCAGCATGACCCTCTCACACCTTCCAGACCAGGACTCAACCTCCCTTAATTTCATGCCCAAGCCCAAGGCAATCTGCACTGTTCTGCTCCTTGCCCTTCCTCCACGCCATGCGTCATCTCTTCCTATGGCCACCACAGCCCTAGCAGTCTTTGTAGCTCTTTGTAGTGCCCAGTCTATATTAGCCACTTTATCCCACTGACATGGAACCCATTTCCCCCATCCCCCTCCCCTATCCCCCCTCCCCTCCCCCTCTTGCCTCTCCCCATCACATAGCTAAGTACCTGGACGCAGAAGGCAGGATGCAGAAGAAACTACTCATGGAACCTGATTACAGCCTGGGGCCCTCTGGCTGGCTGACACTCCATCTGCCATTCATCCATTTGGCTTAATTATTTCACCTTGCTAATAGAGCAGCTAGTAATGGCATTGTGCTTTGTTAGATGTTGCACTGCTCCTTTGTTTCACTTCATGAAAACGACTGGGATTAAGAGGAGAGTCGGTGCGAGGGCCTCGGTAGTTGCTTAGGGACAATGAAAAGACTAGCCATCAGGGCCGGGGAGACGGTGCTGCCTGTAAAGTGCTCGCTTGCTGCTTAAGGAGAGGATCTGAGTTCGGTCTCTAGAACCCACCTAGAGAGAATAGCTGACTTGTTGGTACAAGCTTATAATCATATTTACAATTCTGGGGAAGCAAAGACAGGCAGGTGCCTGGGCCTCGCTGGCTAAGCCAGCCTAGCATATGTAGTGAACTGTAGGCCAGGGAGAGATCCCCGAATCAATGGCCAGCACCCCTGGTATCACTGTGATGATTGTCCTCTGGCCTCCATATGCAAAAAGCAGGCCAATGGCGACCAGCTGGACCCGTGGCTGTGCTTTATTTATTTAAAGGCTGCCCCTCTCACCTTGACTGGCCTAGCAGTGAGGTGTGTTGACTTATCTAAATGCATTCTGTAAGAACTGCTTATGTGAATGCACAGATCATATGTGCCAGTTGCTTGATATGGCAGACACCAAGACTGGATGGACTCAGCCTTCATGATACTCGGCAACTCATCAGGCCAGGAAAAGGAGTGGTGGGCATTTTTTCCTCTGTGTTTAAGCCCCATTCCTGCTTACGTTGACTTGCCCCTTCTTACCTTCCCACGAGGCTTATCGAAATGCGTTGTAACTGAGATTAACATGCACAGTAGCAACCTCACATCTGCTCTGATGTGGTCCACAGTTAAAAAACAATTCAGTCATACTCAAAAAGTCATTAGTAACACATAGTGCTGTCACACCTCAGTTCATTTCTGCTGTAAGAAGTGCTGCAGGGTGGGATAGGAGCTTGCTCTCTCTCTCTTTCTCTCTCTCTCTCTCTCTCTCTCTCTCTCTCTCTCTCTCTCTCTCTCTCTCTCTCTCTCTTCAGGCTGGGAGCTGGGTGACAGTCTTCTTCTCTCTGATCTCCACCTTCTCCCAGTGTGCCCTTTTGTACCCTGAGCCTCTGCCCTGACTCTGGGCTTTCCTTCTCCTTCCTGTACTTGCCCCTGGGGAGTCCAACCTTACTCTCCACCAACAGCCTCTACATCTCAGGGGCAAATTGCTTCATCTTCTGTGCTCCTGGCGCTCCCAGTCTCTCCCCAGCACTGGGTATGTGGGGACATAGAACTCTATCCATAAATACGTACAGTGCCTGTTTCTAGTTTCTAGAAAGTGTGTTTTTGTGTGGTTTCTAAATCTCCTTCTTGATGCTTTCATACATTTTCTATAATAGAACCTTTCTAAAATCACTTTTACAAATGAGAAAGAAAAGTGTGTGGGGGGGGGGGGAGAATTGATGTGTTAAATGATAGTAGCTCTTTTAGGATCAAGCCAGAAGGCAGGTCTGGTTTTGTTTCATATTCAGATTCTAATATTAAACTGGGAACCTGGGATGTATTCGCTGTGCATCAGATGGAGTGAGGAGTGAGTGAACTAATGATAGACTTGGTCCTGGGCTCATGCTGCGTATCTGTAAGGCAGGTTGCAAACTGTTGTTGTCACTGTTCCCTCTGAGGCTTGTGGCCATCACACAGACACACACACACACACACACACACACACACACACACACACACACACACACACACACACAGTGTACCGACCACTGCTGGGTGAGCAAGCTGCCCCCTGCCTTGGGTCTGTGCCTCACTGTCCACCCATCTCTCTGAAGCATCCCTACACAGATGACTGAGACTCGTTTCATAGCAGCTGTGGGACTTGATGCCGCCGGTCTCACTGCCGCCTGGCTGGGGTTTTATAGACATGCTACTCCTGTTTATTGTGATGTCAGTTTGCACAATTTCTCATCATGTGCTCAGCACCTTTCAAGCAGGAAGCTCCCTGAGATGAATGGGCCTTTATCTGGAGCTCCGTGCTCCTGACTCTATGGCAGCCAGCTGGGCCCTTGGCGTTCTTAAATTTCCAGCCTTTTTTTTTTTTTTTTTTTTTGCCAGACCTTTGACTGAAAGGCCGGGCCAGGCAGAAAGTGGCCTTGGGGGCATTCCTTGATAACTGCATGGAGAGAGCAAAATCT
Source organism: Acomys russatus (assembly GCF_903995435.1). NCBI lineage: Eukaryota > Metazoa > Chordata > Mammalia > Rodentia > Muridae > Acomys > Acomys russatus. The sequence continues at coordinate 21,506,020 of NC_067137.1, forward strand.
AACCAGTGACAGGAGAAAAGGAACTGTGGCAGCAGCTGCCTCCCTGTAGCAAGTGTATCCAAACTTTTGACAAGAGGATGTGACATCATCATCTCCAAAGTTCACTATGGAGAACTGCGCAAATAACGGGAGATGGACAAGGAGGGAGGTAGGAAAGAAAGAAGGAAGGAAGGAAGGGGGGGAGTTACACACACACAGGAAAGGTCTCAGTGAGTAAAGTGCTTGTCACACATACATTAGGTTGTTTATTCAGATCCCCAGCACCCACATAAAAGAGAGAAAGGGGGCCAGATGCCACACCCACCTGTAATTCCAACACTATTTGGAGGCAGAGACAGATAAATCCTTGGAGCTATGGTCACTGTGCGGGCTAGTTTTTGTGTCAGCTTGACTCAGGCTAGCGTTACTTTAGAGGAGGGAACCTCAATTGAGAAAAATGCCCCACCAGATTGGCCTGAGGGCAAGCCTGTGGTGCATTTTCTTGATTGATGCTTGATGCATGTAGGTACATCCCACAAGGGTGGTGCCACTCCTTGGTGAGTTGGAATGGGTTCTAAAAGAAAGCAGGCTGAGCAAGCCACCACCACACCGTGGCCTGTGCATCAACTCCTGCCTCCAGGTTCCCGCCTTGAGCTCCTGTCCTAACTTCCCTGTATGGTAGACTACAAGCTGTAAGATAAAACAAACCTTTCCCTCCCCAACTTGCTTTGGATTGTGGTATTTCATCCCAGCAATAGAAACCCTAACCAAATCGATGAGCTCTATGTTAATTGAGAGAGAGAGCGCGCAATCAAGGACAATACTTAATGTTGACCTTTGGCGCGCGCGCGCGCGCACACACACACACACACACAAAATCTCATTATATTTGAAATAAGTTTGGGATTTTGTATTGGGCTCCATTTATAACTATCTTAGGATGCATTGCAGCCCACAGGCCTTACCTGATAGTGCCACCTCGGAGAAACTGGAGGCACACATAGTTTCACCCAACTAACTACAGGACCAGAAATGTCTCTGTGTGTTTGCCCAGCTACCAGTTGGAGGCCCCCTTTGAAAACAGTAATCAAAAGGAGAGGAAGATGAGCTACCAACACCCTCTGAGTGCGTGAGCAGCAGCCTCCTTCTAGGCTTGTCACTCAGGTGAGAATATTACTGTTAAGTGTTCCGTGAAGGGGAGATATCCTCTTGCCTGCCTCCTTTAAGCTCCAGAGGCCCGGGGTGCAGATATGTGGCCTTGGTTCTACAGAGAGACTGGCAGCTGTTGACCAGTGGCCATCCTGCTGCCTCACCTGCTTGGTCTTGTCCACTCTTTCCCTCACCTACTCAGGCTGGCACCACGGAATGCTTGTCCAGGAAGCAAGTTAAAGGATGACACACTTGAGAGAAAGAGCTAGTGGCCAAGTCAGGAAGATAAGAAGACGGAAAAACAGGAGCAGACTCCAGATGAGACAGAAAACCCTCAGCCGCTTCTGTGGAAACTTCAAGCGGTCCCCCCACGGTGTCTCTTCAAAGGGATGTTAGAGTTGGCCCTGACAAGTGGCAGGCAGGCGTGGTGGACAGGACCAAGTAGCAAAGCACTTTGAGTAGATAATCAATTCAGGCCTTTGTGCGCTTCAGTTTTTGCCTTTCAACTTGATCTGACGAATCAGCCCTCCAGACATCCCGCCCACTGTATTCTACTAGAAACCCACCTTTAACTAAACTTCCCCAAATCCAACAGAATCAGAAACTAATTCCGAAGTGAGTTTCTGCGCTGCCGCGCTCTCTTGTGAAGAGAGTGCGTTCTTGAATCTGCAGTTTTGTTTCAGAGGCAAAAGAGGTTCCTACAGAATTGGTTACTGTAGAGTCGGTCAGTTTGGAGACTGGATGCCTCTCCTTTTCTTTCTTTTTTTTTTTTTTCCCCTTTTCATGCTCTCTTCTAGGTGCTGGGTGGCAGGCATGCCCCTGCACACCTGGCTCCTGTTTGGTTCTTGCACAGAACCTGTCATTCAGGCATCTGATAAGTTTCAGATGCAGGAGTCAACCTTGAGTCGGAGTCATCACTATCACCAAAAGTGCCCGGCCACCCTTGCTGTGTCTATTTTTCATTATCTAGCTCACTTCATAAAATACAAACACATATAACAACAATCATACTTCAGTGCATAACTCATTCCCAAACAAAATCTCTCATTTAACTGCTACCAAGACCAATGTATGGAACATTCCAGCATGTAGGAGGCTGTCCTGTGCCCCTCTCCATCATTATAGCCTGAAAGAGAATCATTATTTGGCCCTTCTATAAAGGAGTGTGTATATGTGTATGTGTGCAAGTACCCCCAGAGGCTACAAGAAGGAGAAATGGATCCCATGGGGAGTTTTAGGTGGTTGTTGGCAACTGAACTCAGGTCCTCTGGAAGACCAGCAAGCTCTACAAACTACGGAGCCATCTCTCACTCTTTAACAATTTTCTGTGAGAGATTTCTATTCAATTGTACGTAGTGTTCATATTTTTATTGTTACATAATATCCAGTTGTATAAAATACCACAATTTATTCAGTGAATTGGGTCGTTTTGTGTATGTTTAGTATACTTATTTGGGGTATTTGCATGTAAGAGCAAATGGGGAAATATCTGTCTAGTCATCTGTAGAAAATATTTCTAAGGAGTCTGCCAAAGTGACTGTGCCAGCTGGCACTCTCTGTGGCATCATACTGAGAATATGTCCCTTCTGGCAATAAAGCTCAGTAGTAGAGCACTTGACTGACATATATAAAGCCCTAGGTTCAGTCGTCAACATGATAAGTAAGAAAGAAAGAAAGAGAGAGAGAGAAGGAAAAGTGTGACACACATACAGAGAGATAGAGAGAGAATGAATTAATGAATTTTATAGACATGGGTGTGAAATATTTTTCCTTATGGTTTTAATCTACATTTCCCAGATGGATAATGATACTGGACATCTTTTCATATGCATATTGGACAATCCTTTTGTGAAACATAAAACTTTTGCCGTTTGTTTAAAGAGATTTTTATATTTCTCTTATTGGTTTTAGGAGTGGTTTTTCTTTACATGTTCTGCACAAAAGTCCAATTGCAGATGCATGCACTGTAAATATTGCAAATATTTTGTCCTTGGCTTACAGCTTGCCAATCTGTTTCTTTACCTCCCGGTGAAATTTTTTCCAGTCTTCCAATGTGTCACTTACAGTTAGCGGCCCCTCTAAGAAACCTCTCTCTGTCATACACAAACTCTGCCGTGTTAGCTTCTGGGATGATTTTCACTGTTCCTTTCACATTTAGGCCTACAGTTCACCTGGTCTGGGTCATTGTGGGTGGCATGGAGTAGAGCTGGTGCTCACAGCAGACAGGCCCTAGTGACATAGCATTGTGTTGAAAAGATTATCCTGTCCCCGTTCGCTGCTTTGCAGTGGTGCAGGGAGATGGAGATGGGAGATGGATGTGGTGTCTTTATGGGCTCCATTCAGTAGATAGCTCTCCTCCATATTTACACCAAACTCCGTGGTTTAATTAATGTTGGTGTTTAATATGTCTTGACATCTGGTTCTGTCAGTACACCAAATTCATTCATCTTCAAGACTGTCTTTGCTATGCATATTCTCTGCATTTGTGTATATATTTTGTAATTATCTTATAAATTATGTAAAAAAAAAAACCTTTGCTGGGCTTTTTCTTTGGACCGTATTATATGCACATTAATTCAGGAGAGCTGACACTCCACAGTATTGAGTCCCCTGGTTCCTCAGCACACTACATACAGATTTCCATATACTCAGATTCTCTAACTTTTCTCAGTGATATTTCATGAGCTTTGTTAAGGTTCTTGCTCATATTTTCAGTAGACTTATTTCTGTATGTTATTAGTTATTTTCTAAAAGTTATTTATTTTTCACAGTATATGACTTTTTATTTCAGAAGTAAAAGGGAAGAAGAACACACAGATTTATGTAATCTTCTTCAACTCTTCCATCTATCCAGTAGATGTATCATATTGAAGTTTTCAAAAAGCAAATAGAAATACTATTTTAAAATGTAACCCCCCCCTTGACCACTGAAAATCATCTTGTTTTTCCTATGATGCTACACATGAGAAAGTTGTAAAAAAAAAAAAATAGTTGTAAAATGTGTTTTTCCTCTGTAACTCGTACTATAATATCTCAAAGATTATACTAAATTGTTAATGATTTTACTGATTCTAAAAGCTGATGGATTCCTTTGGGGTTTCTATTGTATTGTTTCTGCTTTGTTTCCAACTGCTATTCCTTTTCTCCCTTTCCTTGGCTTACTACTGGGTGAGGAGTGAGTCAGGTGTGCATAGGTGGTAACTTTAGCATTTCCACCTTGCTCCCTAAAGCCCAGAGATGGTTGTGACTCTTGTGAGGTTAGCATTTATTGGGAAAGCTTCCTATGTTCCAGTACCTTCAGGAGAATAATAAACCAAGAGGTACTTTATATAGATAGATTCCGTGCCTAGACAGTGCCGTAGGGAAAGCTTGTCCAGGTTCATAGTGTCTGTGGCCCCAGAAGTGGAAGAGAGGACTCATTTGGAAACATATTTGCTCATGGTAGGAGATTATTCCCTGCTATTGGCTAGTGGTCCCTCACCTTGGATCTCTCCACCATCCTCTTAGCCAGGTTAATCCAGGCAGTTTTATTCATGATTTTATCTTATAGATTATTTTGGTCTATTTCTTTGAACACATCCTTCCATAATTATTTTCATTCTCAGTGTGTGATATCTCTAATAATCATGTTTTCCTTCTTGCCTGCCTTTTAGCCTTTGTTGTCAAAGTTATACTACAAGAACCAACGTGAAAATATTCTTTATTTCCTGTTTTCTCTGCTTGCTGAATCTTTAACTACCTGGATTTCACGGTCTGTTATTATTTTTTATTGTGATTTTCAGCCATGTGGGCCTGTTTTCAAGTGGGGTTATACTAAGCTCTATAAGCTATGGTTGATGGTGCTCCTCGGAGAAGCTATAATTTTTTTCTGACTAGCAGAGGACCGCCAAGTGACACATGACTGTGACACTTCCGTGAAAGATCTGTAGGTAACAAAATCTTAGGGAAAACTAGTGTGGTCTAGAAGGTTCCAGGGGTAGTTTGCAAGACAGAAACAAAACACTCTAAGCCTGTGGACACCCAATAAGGAGGAGGCAGATGCCTTTAATAGAGCTCCAAAGAGGATCAGAACTGGGAAAGAGGAAGAGGAGCTTGGTTACCGTAGAGATGGTGCCTGTCTGTAAAAAGACACAAGGACTGAATAAGTACAGTGGCATTATATTTCTGCAAGAGAACATATTGTGTACAGGTCTAAATGTTAAAGTGAGAAAACCCTATCACAGTAATAGGCTAATACAACCTGTAAGGTCTGGAAAGCCACCTGCTGCTTCATGGTTGGATTCACTGGTTCTTTCCCAGGAACTCTCAAATCTAGGCCTCTGGGTATTGAGAAATCCATTTGGCACAAGATTAATAGCTGGTGACCACTGGTTTGGCTAATTCCTTAAGTTGGCCTGATGTCTATATAGATGTGGCGTGGGTCTGAACATCCACATTTTCGTTACCTCGTTGGCCAGCTGTCTGCTCCTTCATTCAGATTGGCAGCAAGAGTGTCTTCCTTAGGAAAATTGCTTAGGCTCATTTCTACCCTCATAAGCCTCATTAGGACTGGCAACTTCTGAGCCAGATGGGTGTGTGACATCAGTGGTAACACAATTACTGATTTGTTTCTTGCCAATCCTATTAGAAGCAGGAGCTTCTCATTTAGAAGAATAAAATACAGACATTTCTGTTCATGAGCTTATATTGTACTCATTTCTCCTGTAAACCAATGTCCTAGTCTGTGACCCCCAGTGGCCCCCCACATGCTTAGCACTGGTCTAGGGCAGCGGTTTCTCACCATTTTTCATCTCCTTTCCAGTCCTGAGAAGAATTATTGAGGATTCCAAAGAGTTTTGTCCATGTGAGTTATAGCTATTGATTTTGTTATATTAGATATTAAATTGGGAAAGTTTGAAGTGTATGTATTTATTTACAACTAATAACAAATCTCTTATAGAATATACTAATGTGAATAATGCGTTTTAATGAAAATCAGTCATGTATATCCAAACCAAAGCAAATTTAGCACAAAAAGTGTCAATGTTGTACATTTTTTAAAGAAATTCCCTAATGTCTGGCTTATTAGAAGTTATAGATAGAGCCTCTAGAGAGTTGCTCTGTACAGGTTTGCAAAACCATGTATAAAGGGGGCAATCGATGTGTTAGTTATATAATGAAAATAGTTTTGACCTTGAAGAAGCTCTGAGAAGCTCTCTGGGTTCCCACCATGTCCCTGGGCCACGCTTTGGTCTAGCTGGACTTGCGAGTTCTAACCCGGGAGAAGCACCTCGTTACTGAGGCTCGTCTTTTCCAGTCATACCTGCAGCCTTTCCGCCCAGGGTTAACAGTCTCTTCGCAAGGGTATAGATCTAAAATAAACCAACTTAGGCTAGAAAAGAAGGACTAGTTGGCTCGTGTAACTGAAAAGCCTGTGTGTTTGTTCAGTCCTTTCCCATCCCTGTGACCGAGATACCTCGCAGAAGCAACTTAGGGGAGAATCGCGCATGGCTCTTGATTTCAGGCGGGGGGGGGGGGGGGTGTATTTGAGTCCATCATGGGAGAAAAGGGCTGTGAGAGCTCGTGATGCAGGACCCTCCATAGTGGAGGACAGGAAACAGGAAGCACAGGGCTGGGAGTCAGGTTCAAAGGCTCACCTGGTATTGCCAGCTGCGCCTCATCTCCTAGGGATCCCACAGCCGCCAAAAAATAGCGCCACCAGCCTGGAACACGCATTTAAAACACTGGCCTGTGTGAGACACTTCAGATTCAAACCATAGCCTCCAAACGTGTGGGATGGAGGCGCATGCTCTTCCACGGCATGTGGCTCAAGAATTCCCTAAGTTTTAAGGCAAAGAACACTCTCACTGCCATAGGCCCAAGGCTTCAGCACCACTAAATACATAGTAAGTATGTGACACGTTTTAAGTTAATTAAAGAATATTAATTATATTAACAGGCCTCTGTTACCATTCTTCAAATCTATTTGTCTCTTTTTTTTTTTTCCTGTAAGAACTTCCTATAGAAGGATGTTTCCTTGAAGTTCATTAAGCACGACCCTTGATGTGTACAACCCCAGAGGAAAAATTTCAGCCAGCATCCATGTCATCCACAAAAAGGAAAATGTCCACTCCATCTTGGTTCATGGGCCCAGCTAAATCAACTGTACTGTGGGAGGGCAATGACTATTGCCAGGCATGGAAAGGGAGAGGGTGAGTCTGCTCATAGTTCCACAGGAGTCTAGTTAAATCGAGATGTGAACCCCGCCCCGAACCCCCCCCCCCCCCCCGCGCAAAGAAAGAGTGTTGATCATCGCTTATCACACACTGTTACAGATGTCCAGTGAAGCTGTCACAATAACCTACCACAAATGACTACCCAATCAAGTGTAAACTCAAATCATATTATAAAATATACGGACTGGTGGCTCCAGTGATCCCGATGGAGAGAGGGCTGTCTGTAAGCCAAGGTAACAATTGAGTGAGTGACTTACAATTAGTTGATAAAGTTTTGGCTGGTGAGCCTCAGAACAAATAAACATGTAGAAACATGTTTCATAATAATAGAACAAAGTATGTGGCCCGGAGCAAAACTGTATGAAAGGAGGAAAATGGCACCCTAAGGGCAACTGGAATCCATAGGTACGGATACAGAAAAATAATTGAGGATCCCTTTAATGACTTCCATATAGTAGAAGTTAAGTGTTCATCACAAACATTGTGTCAGTTTTTAAAATGAGACTTTAAAATACATTTGTAGTATGGCAGAATTGACATTACTTTAAAAATTGCAGAAATTTTTATGAGATGTGTTAGGAACTCATTATCCATATAAAGTGAAGTGTAGTGAGTGTCTGAGTGTGTGCATGGGTGAGTGCATGTGTGAGTGCATGTGTATATGAGTGTGTACAAAAGTGTGTATGATTGTGTACTTGTGTGTGACTGTGTGTTTGTATATGACTATGTGACTATGTATGTATGTGGTTGCGTGTGACTTTGTGTCTGTGAGTATGTATATATGAGAGTGAGTGTGTATGTATGTATCAGTGTGTTGTAATTGTGTTCCCTGTGAATTTTGAGAGGCAACAGATGTTTGGGATTGTGATGTCAACACTTTCACACTTTGGGGAGATGGTTTTCCCTAGCTCTGTGACAGTGCTTGCTTGGATTCCTAGAGAAGAGGAAAGACCAGAGCCCTCATGATGTCCAGGAGACTCGGACCACAGAGTTCCTAACCACTAGAGCGTCATTTTATAATTTCATTTTAAAGCCACTTCTAATTCGTCAACCCTCTTTTATTTCTTCCTTGCTGTCCTATGGGTGTTAGTATTCATCTTCAATGTCTTACAATCTACATTTAACTAATATTACCTCATGCATAGTAATCAGATTCATGTATTAGTGTATTTCCAGTCTCTCTCCCAGCCTTAGTGCCACGGCTGTCAAATATTTCAATTTTACATGAGACCCATAATATACTACACTGCCATTATTTTTGCTGTAAGCAATCAAGCCTTTTTGAATGGATTTTTGAATGGGAACAGATTATATTTTTAATATTTACTTAGGTATTTTCCATGTGTAGCATGTCCCATTCCTTTGTGGAGGTCTTATTATCCATCTGGCATATTTTCCTTCTGTCTGAAGAACTTTCTTCTTCATTTCTTAGAATGAAAGTTTCTGTGAGATTTTTGTTTCTCAAAAAAACCCTTTTTTATTTTAAAAGGATATTATCAATGCATATGGAATTCTAGCTTGGCATTTTTCCTCAGTGCTCCATTTCTATTGTCCTCCTGTTTATGTGGTTTCTGGCAGTTCACTGCTAAGCCTGCGCTTGTTCTTATTTACCTTGTTTCTCTGAATGCCTTAAATATCCTTTTCGCTATTTTAAATCAAGTTTATAGGATTCAATCTTCTTCTTCTTCTTCTTCTTCTTCTTCTTCTTCTTCTTCTTCTTCTTTTCTCTTTCAAGTTTTGTTTTTCAGATTGATAGTTGTCAATAAATTTGTAAATTTCGCTGTTATTTCTTCAAGCAGTCGCCCCATTTCTGGCACTCCAGTTGTACATACTGTGGATCACGCTGTCTAGTGTTAATAGCAGACTCTTACTAGGTTTTTTGCTCCTTTTCCCTCCGGGCTTCATGTTGAGTGGTTTCCATTACTCTGTCTTCAGATCTGATTGCTTCCCCTGCAGCACAATTTCTCAACGATAATACCAGGAACATCCAGAGTCAGAGAACGCTTTGTCAGGGGGCTATTCTGTCAACGTTCAGATGCTCAGCATCATCCCTTGTCTCCACCTGCTAGGGGCCACAGCAACTCTTTCCCATTAGTTCCAGGAAAATCATACCCAAATGCTGCCAAATGTCTGTTGGATCTTTTCCTGTCTTTCATTTCTCCCTTGATGTGTTCGTATCTTCCTGTCCACACAGATCAACAACGAGAAAGAACAATGCATGTCTACCCGTCCTCATATGAATAAAGTTTTGTTTGAACTATGTAACCTGCCATATTGTGTCTGGTACCGTACTATGACAGAAGAATTAAGCTGAGGATAACAGTACAAATTCCCTAAAATATTTATATATCTCACTCTGTCTCTCTACAGAACAGCATTACTGGTGCCGATATAACTGCATTGACTACATTTAAAAGGTTTCTAATGGGCATTTTGAGATAATTTTCTAATGTTTCTCCTGTCTCTATTACTTCTGGTCCTGTTTTCAGACAGATTTTTCTTCTGGTCCGATGTCAAATCTTCGAATGCCTGGTAACTTTTGGTTGGATACTAGACACCATGGTTTTATATTGTGGGAACTGGATTTTTGCTGTGTTCTGATAAAAGTGCTGGACTTTGGGCTCACATGCTGAATAAGTTGCTAGTCAGTGTGAGCCTTTCATGGATTGCTCTTAAGTGTGCTGCGTCAGTCTCACAGTGGTCTTTAATCTGGCACTAATTTAACCCTACCTCTGTTAAAGTGTGATCTCATGATGGCTGTACTGCATGGCCCATCAGTCCATTGGTCTGTCTGCTCTCTCACTAGCTGGGATGCACATTGCTTAGAACCTTGACTGCAATAACTTAAACTCAGGCTAGTCCTCTGCAGATCTGCCTTTCTCCCCCTGACATCTTTTAAGACAGGCATACCCGCTATGCCTATGCTTTCATTTTCTCTATAGTATAGTCTAGAAATTGCTTCCAGTCACTACCTCAAGAAAATTTTAAGGATCACTTCTTTTATTTTCTTTTTATTTTATTTATTTATTTTTTATTTTTTTAATTAATTTATTCTTGTTACATCTCAATGGTTATCCCATCCCTTGTATCCTCCCATTCTTCCCTCCCTCTCATTTTCCCATTATTCCCCTTCCCTATGATTGTTCCTGAAGGGGATTACCTCCCCCTGTATATGCTCATAGGGTATCAAGTCTCTTCTCTGCAACCTGCTGTCCTTCTTCTGAATGCCACCAGGTCTCCCCATCCAGGGGACATGGTCAAATGTGAGGCACCAGATTACGTGAGAAAGTCATATCCCACTCTCCACTCAAGTGAGGAGAATGTTCTGCCCATTGGCTAGATCTGGGAAGGGGTTTAAAGTTTACCGCCTGTATTGTCCTTGGCTGGTGCCTTAGTTTGAGCGGGACCCCTGGGCTTTATTTTCTTTTTTAAGGGCTAAGGCCCTGCCTACTGTTATCCATGGGTTTAGGGTTTACATTTTATATACATTTCCAGTTCTCTACCTTTTATCAGGAAATCAGTCCCTTTAGCTTTTGGCAATCTAGAAGCTTCCAAGAGGATCTTCTAACAAATTCAGCAGTAGTTGTCTTTCACATGCAATAACAATTGATAAAAAAAGAGGCCGTGAATGTGAAGGCCAGCAAGGGAGAAGTGTGTCAGAGAGGGTTTGGAGGGAAGGGAAAGGGGAGCTGCTTTAATTAAATTATAATCTCAAAAGTAAACAAAACAAACACCACACCTTCTCAGTGGGTCTTTACCAACAGTCATTATTTTCCTTGTATTTGGAACCTTTGGGATATGTCAGCCTGCTGCAGGAATCACCCCAAAACAAGGAATTAAATAAATATTAACTCTGGATACTCCATGAGGAGAAGAGAAATAGGCATCTAAATTATACTGTGAAAATCAACCTAAAGTCTGAAGCAAATAAAATTATTGTTCATTACATATTTTGAGTTTATTATTGCTAGCATGTTAGTTATATGTCAGATTTATGGCAGGGAATTTTATGCTTATAATGTTATATGACTACTTTGATTCTACACTAGGCCAAAATGTGCTATAATATGTTCAGTATATTTATTCCCATCTTATAGGACTTGGTTCATAATTTTACTATTTCAAATGATATTATATTTTGCTTTTGTGCCTTGTTACTGGCTATATTTATAATTAATTGAATCCCAAGTTTTTTGGCTAAAAGTACAACCCTTTTTATGAAATAATTCCCACAGGGAAATAGCAATCATTTTATAATGATTTGTTTTTATAACACTGTTTTCGGGGACATATTGTAGCATACGGTAGCCATTACTTTTAAAAGGCTCTAGCTCATCTCTTGTATTTCCTCTCAATCTGGCCTGTGGTAGGCCTTAAGTCCTGAGCAGGGACATATGCTGAGAACAATGATCAAGTATCGTATTCGTTCTATGGGCTCTGCCTTCCACCTAAGAAGAAAGCAGTAGAGCGTAACGCTTTTTTACTTCATTAGTCATCAAAGCACTGTCTTTAAACTATGTCCTATAAGAAAGCCCAATTTGGAAAGTAGATTAATGAGAGTTCCTCTAGTTGAAAAAGAGAGTCCAACTCTTACTCACAGGTCTCTCCCAGCTCTAACACATGGCAGTCACCACAGCCCTTACTTATAGGTAGGGGCTCAGCATTTGGAGACGTCCATTGCTTGCTGAAAGATTTTGAGCAGGTCACTCAACTCTTTGAGGTTATCTTCTACAAAACAAAGAGGGATTTAAGTAATTATGCTTCTCTATCAGTTACAAATGCTGTTACCTTAAAGAAATTGAGAAAATCTAAATAATAGTGATAAAGATATTCTTAAACTTTTTTTTCTTCATTAAAAACGAGTTCAAGGGCCTGGAGACATCTCAGTGGTTGAGAGCATTGGCTGCTCTTCCAGGGGACTTGGATTTGATTTTCAGCACATTCTAACCACATGGTGGCTCACAACCACCCATAACTCCAGTTCCAGGGGAAATGACTCCCTCTTCTGGACAAAACACTCATAAACTCATAAAGGTTTTTTTTTTTTTTTTTTTTTTGACAGTTCAAGGATGAGGATGTAGCTCAGTGGCACAGCTCTAACGCAGACAATACCCTGAGTTCTATTCCCAGCAACACACAGAACATGAAGTATTTTTAAAAGTTCAAATGTATACAGTTAGTGATTTAAAAAAATATTTTTCAAAGATTTATTATCTAGGTGACTGTCAGCTCTTCTACTTTGATTATACACTGCCCTTGTTAGGTTTCTACTTATGGGATAAACACCACAACCAAAAGCTGGTTGTGGAGGGAAGGATTTCTTTTACCTTACAGGCTACCATGCATCCTGAAGGAAGTCAGAACAGGAACTCAAACAGAGCAGGAAGCTGGCAGCAGGAACTCAAGCAGAGACCATGGCAGAACACTGTTTACCGGTTGCTGCTCATGGCTTGTTCAGCTTGCTTTCATGTACAGCTCAGACCACCTGCCAAGCGGTGACAGCACCCACAGTGTGCTGGACCCTTCCACACTAACCATTAATAAAGACGGTGCTCTCCTGACTAGTCTACAGGCAATGTGATGGAAGCAATCTCTCAAACGACTTCAAAGTTCTAAGATATCAATTACAGAAATAAAGAATGATCAGGCATTCCCATTTCCAAAAATTAACTTTCAAATTCTGAAAATTTAAAGGAATTTTTTTCCAACACATTAGCTGAGCATGATCAATTTTAGCCAACCAATGGCTAAAGAAACAATTTTGGACCAGTCAACAGTTTTCTTTTTCTCCTAAGGATAAAGAAGGGACACATGTTTTCAGGAGCCACAAGATCTCTAGCAAAAGCCCCAAACTTACCAGAATCATGTTGTCAAAAGATGAGCATCAGTAGAGGAGTGTCAGCTGGCTCCATGTTTGTTCACATACTTACAGGTGGATGAGTGTTATATGCTTCACATGTGAGTATTTGTGAAAGAGATTGGATTCTTCATTATGAAAGCTTGTTAGAAAATAGTAAAGAGTGAATAAAAGAGAAAGTTCTAATGGAGAATAAGAGTGGCTTTCATGGGGCCGGAGAGATGGCTCGGTGGTTAAGAGCAGTATGTATCGCTCTTCCAGGGAATAAGAATTCCATCCCCAGCACTCTCACCAGAGGCTCACAACCACCTATAACTCCAGCTCCTGGGGCATTGACAACTTGGCCTCTGATAGCACCTGCACTTACACGTACACATGTTTTCCCCTCTATGCACACATGCACATCATTAGAAATAATAAAATAAATTTTCAAAAAGAATGGCACTCAATGTTCTATATCAGCAATGATTAAAAAATCTAACCTCGCTATGCTTCCTTTGGGAAGTTTCAGAAATGCTTGTGATTTTGGATATAAGTTCACACCTATCAAAAATGAAATTATGGTGAGTTCCAGGAACTGATATTTTGAGACATTTCTCAAGTGACTCTTCTGCATGATTTGGGATAATTCAGTAAGGTGGAGTTAAGTGTTCTGGGGTGATGTGCACCTACAGTGGATACTTTGTTTCCTTAGAGGAGGGATAGTAATAAAAGGAGGTGGCAGAGTTGTAACTGTAGCTTCAGCTTAGTGCAGCCTCTCATACAATGTAAGCACTCAGTACTGTTGGCAACTTTTAGTATTATTGACAATTTTCTCCAGCACCAGGACCCAGCCTTTAATGGATGCTTCAGATATGGTTCAGTTGTTTGGTCACAATCTGTGAAATGAAGTCACTATCACCCACGGCAGCTTGCAATATACACTACTGAAGTCTCCCAGTTCAATCCACAGGGAACAGTATGCTATTTCCAATGCATTCTGTAGGTCAAGGAAAATTTCATGCCTCAAGATTGTTTCAAAGGCATTTGCAAGATTGATGCAGTATCTATAAAGGATATGGAGTGCCTCCGAAGAAAAACAGCAAATTCAAGGAGTAATGATTAGTGGCTCTCCTTATCCCAGCATGTTGAGAAGGACAGATGATAAACGACTTCAGCCCCCCTAACAGAAGACTTAAAATTTCCATGTAACATGACAGCATAACATGTGTGAAGCTAATGCTGGAAATGATTGAGCAGATGTTTTTCCTGGTCTAGTTTAAAACAAATTAATCAAATTATTGTTGATCTTAGTAGATTGCTTCCTAAGTTATATGACTGGACTTCAAGAAAGAGAGAGAGAGAGAGAGAGAGAGAGAGAGAGAGAAGATAGGTAGATAGATAGATAGATAGATAGATAGATAGATAGATAGATAGACAGATACTCAGACATAAACCACAGTGTGTATACCTGTGTGTGTGTTTGTGTACCTGTGTGAGTGTGTCTGTATGTGTGGATAAACATTGTGGGAGCCAACATTCAATGTGGTTATGAGATTTAAATAAATTTTTATTAGCTAAGCATACTTCAGGGTTTACACACAGGCTTTTGGGTACAGCGGCATATGAGATCTTTCTAAACTTCTTAAAGTGTTAAAAATACCTTAGAGCTACTGAAAGATTCTGGTTGGACAGGCTTGAGAAAGTGTATGAAAGTTGTTTTTTGTTTTGCTTTGCGTTGCTTTGGTTTTTTTTTTAAGTCTTGCTCAAGACTTTATTAATCCTTGGTTCTGTATCCTATCTATAAGATTGGAATTATAAAACCATCTTCAAAGAATTATTATGAAGATTAAATGAAATACTGTGTCCAAAGTTCTTAGGGTCTGACATGTGACGGGTCATCAATAACTCACTTGCTTTTACTTTTATTTCCTTCTATGCTCATATAGAGTAGGCTTGAAGCAGTTATTTGAGTCCCATCTTTCCATCTCATAGTGTTTAAAAGATTATACATCTGAGAAAGAACATGGGAAAATGGCATGGTCCTAGCCTGACTAGACAGGGATGTGTCCTAGCTTGCTTTCTCTTTCTGTGACAAGTACCATTACTAAACGCAACTTGGGGAGGAAACAACCTGTCATTAAGGGAAGTCGGAGCAGAGACTCAAGGTAGGATCCTAAAAGCAAAAGGACGAAGTAGAGACCACGGAGGAATGTTGCTTATTGACTTACCCTCAATGTCTTGCTTAGCCTGCCTTATACAACCTTGGATACCATGCCCAACCCATCATGGGTGCCAATACCCATGATGAGCTAGGCGTTCCCACCTCAATCATTAATCAATAAAATGCCTCAGAGACTTTCCTGCAGCCCAATATGATGGAGGCATTTTCTTGACTGAGGTTTCCTCTTTCCAGATGTCCCTAACTTGTGTCTGGTTGACAAAAATACAACCAGCAAACTGGCTCTCTGGAAGAGTTCTTCCATGTCTGCAGGCTGTCCATACACAGAGGTCACTGATACACTGAAAGTGGGATTTGGGAAAGCATTCTGGTACTCTTCTGGGGAACTCTATTTCCCATCAGTAACAGAGCTCCTCCCCTTTTCTCTGGGGTACCTTTGTACCTTGCTTCTGAAGGTCAGCTTGGCATACATAGGCAGATGTGGCAGGAATACCATTTAGTCAGTTGAGTAGGGCTATAGCTCCAATCTTCAATCAAGCTTCATGTTCAAACGTTTGTTGGGCTAAAGACTATGTAAGTAAAGCATCGTATGGTTGTTGTGCTGTAAAATAATGCTGGAGACAAGCAAGAGAGGTAAGGCTTCTTGTGCCTGTTTTGGGAGGCACAAGCTCCTATCTTCACAGGTCAGGAAACAGAGAAAGAATACATGAAGGAGCCAGAATACAATAGAAACCCCAAGGAAGCAAATCTAGTGACCTACTGATTCTATCTAGTCTACAGTTCACCATCTGCCCAGTGCCATTCATGGTGGAGTCTTTCTCCATCTCTAAAATCTCATGAATGGGACTTCAACCATCCATGTTTCTCTCAGCAATCTTATCTTCCAGGCTCCCACTAAACCAGCCCATAAGCTCTGTTGCCAGCATTCAATAGCTTTTCCAGCCCAACCTTCCAAAGCCTTCCACAAAACAATCCAGAGGCATAAAAAGCCACACTGTCAAGGTTACCACAACAACAAACCCACTTCCTCCATGCCACTCTCTGTCCTAGTTTCATGTGTGTTGCTATGATAAAATATCCTGCCACCCAGCAACTTAGAGCTTGTTATTCAGGTTCAAGTTCATCACTATGAGGAAGTTAAGACAGTAACTTCAAACAGCTAGTTACATCACAGCCATACTCAAGATCAGAGAGAATTTAATATTGCTTGTGTTCTCCACTCTTACACAGTAGGGAACTCCTGCCTGGGGAATTGTGCTGCCTGCGGTGGGCTAGGTCTTTACCACATCAATAATCAAGACAATCTCCCACAAACATGCCCAAAGGCCAACATGATATAGGCAATTCCTCACCAAGGCTCTTTTCCCAGGTGATTCACGTCATGCCAGGTTGACCTAACTAACCATCATACTATGCCACTATGAATCTACCAAGAGATTAATCTGTTGATTAACTCAGAGTCCTTGTGACTAAATGTCTCTGAATATGCCCCCGTGGACTTACCACAAGAGCTATGATGCATGCTGTATTTCTTAATGTAATCAAGTTGACAATCAAATTTAATCCTCACAGTTACTTATCTTTAAAAATTTTTTTTTTGAGACAGGGTTTCCACTGTGTAGCCTTTTGACTGTCCTGGACTTGCTTTGTAGACCAGGCTGGCCTTAAACGCACACAAATCTGCCTACCTCTGCCTCCCCAAGTGCTGAGATTACTGGCATGTGCCACTGAGCCCAGCATGTTTTTAACTTTCAAACCAGAAACTTTCCCCTTTCTTGTTTTCAACTGAAAAGAAATTTATGGTGATTCTTTATTGAAACCTTCCATTTTTACTTTGCTTCCCAAAGTTGACTATTCTTAAGGCATATATGGAAGAAAGTGGGCTCTCCAGAATGACCTAAAGTTTTCATCTCCCTTTTGTCAGTGAAGTCATCTCTGTGGAGAATTTAGTTTTAGTTTTAGTTTTTGTTTTTGCTTTTGTTTTTCAAGACAGGGTTTCTCTGTGTAGCCTTGGCTGGCCTAGACTCACTTTGTAAACCAGGCTGGCCTCAAACTCCTAGAGATTTGCCTACCTCTGCCTCCCTGAGTGCTGGGAAGTGTTATTCTTTATGGCTCCATGTGTGTGGCCACTGTTCGGCTCTAATCTCTTAAGAAGGCAAAAAGGAGAAGTTATTTATTCTTTAGAGTAGAAAGCCAACATGTGTAGAGCAAGTTTTGCATGATGGGCATTCTTCCAAATATCTTACATAACAGCTAATTTAATCTCAAAATAACTCCACTTGTTTTGTGGTTAAATTTCATATTTTATTCCCTGGAAGTACATGGTTTGGTGGCATGAAGTGCATTTGCCTCATTGTGCAACTCTATCTATAATCTCTTCCAAGACTCTCTTCATATTGTAAAATCTAAACTCTGCTCTGGGCAAACACTAGTTCCCTATCCTCCTACAGCCCTTGGTCCTTCCATTCCATGTCCAGCATTTAACACTTTTTACTACTCAGGTATCATATGTAAGAACTTATATTTCAGTAATATTTGTCTTTCTGTAACTGGCTTGTTTCACTAAGCGTGATATTTTCATCATTCATCCATTTTGGATCATAAATCAGATTTTCTTTTCTTTTCAAAGCCAAAGTGTATAATATTTAAAAATGTACCATATTTAATTTATCTATTCAGCTGAGCTGTCAACAGACATGTGAGTTGCTTTGATGACTTGATATGAACAGAAATGTGCAAATATCTGCTTGAATCCTTATTCTTAGTTCTCTTGAGTGTATTTTCAGGCATGGAGTTGCTCAGTCATATGGCAACTATACTTTCAACACCTTTTGAACCATTCAGAACTTCCTACAGAAACCACACCATGTTGCATTCCTACCAGCAATGCACAAAGATTCCAATCCTTCTACATCCTACCAACATTAACTATTTTCCTGATGCTCTTGCTGGAGAATATCCGTCGTAATGAGTGCCTAATGTATTCTCCTTTAGAAGTGAGAAACATGAGATATGTAAATATGATGAGTCCTAACTTACTTTTCTAGTTCTGTAATAGAATACAGACCAAAACTACATGGGAAGAGGGGGCCTATACATTCTTACACTTCCATGTCACAGTCTATCATTGGAAGAAAAAAACCAAGAGCTCAAGGCAGGAACATGAAATCAGGAACTTTGTTAAGTGGCTTGGTTTCTGGCTCTTGTTCAGCTACTTCTTACATACAGCCCAGGCCCACTTGCCTAGGGATGGTACCACCCACAGTGGCCTCAGTATTTGTAGGACAATTAGAAATCCCAGACATTCCCATAGGCCAGTTCCATGGAAATAATTTCTAAGTTGAGATTCCTTCTTCCTAGGTATATTAAATTAACTATAAACTTTGACACACAAACGCAATACTTTAAAACATAGCCTTCCCTTTCTTGCCCCCCCCCAAGATCGTGTATTTATATCATAATATAAAATACAATGTATCTTTAAAAGCCCAAAATTCTTCACAAACACCAATGGCTTAAATTTTTAGTCTCTCTTTAAACTAATTTTAGCCATGGTGTTCTGTAAAAATTTTTTAAGTTAAATACATTATTATTCCAAAAGGGAAGAACCAGGGCATAAAAACAATGACACTTAAGCAAAACCAAAATCTAACATTGTCACTAAAGTCCTGTAGCCCAATGTCTGACGTCTGGGAATCACTCAAATTTTCCTGGGCTTTAAATGTCTTAGGTAGCTCCAACTCTGCCATCTACAGCACCCACAGCTTGTCTAAAAGGTTCAGGCTGCCTCCACCATAGATGTCTCTGTCCTTGGCAATTGTCCCACAGTGCTAGCATATCTAGTATGCTGGCATCTCCACTGCAAGTGAAATTGCACCTTTATCAATGGCTTCTTCTGATATCTCCCAGTGCCAAGCCTCAGCTCTCTCCATGACTCTCTCAATCCTAGACTTTCTACAAGGTACCTTCACAAATGGCTACTCCTAACATCCTTGACATCACACAGTGCCAAGACTCAGCTACTATTCATGAACCCATCATGCCTTCAGAACTAGTACCACATGCGAAATTCTTACACATTACCAATACACATTACCAAATCCTGATAGCAGCTTCATGTTTAGCTTTAACCCCTTTTAGACCACACTTTCTCTGTGCTGACCTTGAGAAAATACTTCCTGTAAGAGTTTACTTCAATGATACTGATCTTCTGTTATTCAAAGTTGATTTTTTTTCCCCACCCAGCTAAGCAGCCTTGGTTGTCCCAGAAAAGAAAGCTCTAGAGTGGTGTCAGTCTTTTGTTAATCACAAGATACTTTGGCCCCAGTGGAGCAGAAACCACAGATTCTTAATTAAAAGCATCACACAGTCATGATGCAGTCTTTGAGGGGCTCTCAACCTTCACTCTGGAATTTCATAAGTCAGGCCTCCATTTCCACATTCTCTCAACATTATCCCCACAACATTCCAATAAGCTCTGAGCATCCAATAGCTTTTCAAGCTCAAAGTTCCAATTTCTTCCACACCCTCCCCCAAAACATGATCAAGCCTATTACAGCAATACTTCACTCCTGGTACCAGCTTCTATTCTAGTTTGTTTCTACGTTGCTGTAATAGGATAATGACCAAAAGCAATATGGAGGAAAAAAATGGTTTCTTTTAACTTACACTTCTATGCCACAGGCCATCATTGAAGGAAACAGAGCAGAAGCTCAAGGCAGGGGGTATCATAGAGACCGTGGAGGGATTCTGCTTACTGACTTACACTCCTGCATCAATCAAGAAACTGCCCCACAGACACGCCCACAGGCCAAGCCCATGAAGGCAAATGCCTTGGCTTTCACTCTTTCTGTCCGGTAACTATGACAGTGGGTAACATTGGACCCCAGTCTGTAGATATGCAAAAGAGGCTCAATCAAGAGCTCTTGAACCTTTAAGTTTTCCTATGTTCCTTGCATCACTACAATTCCAGGGGTGCAGGGCCACTGGAAAGATCACATAGGAGGAACCATGTTTAAGAAAAGAACACAGTCAAGTCTGTTGTCATGTCTAAGAGCTGCGCAAGGGTGGGAAAGCCATCCTTCTCAAATCATTGCCTGGCCAGGAGCACAGTTCAGAACTTTACATTCTCCATTTATCAGTAGAAGCTTTTGGATTCCAGGTTCTCCAACTCCTCTTGGTCAGTTGAGTGTTTCAGACCTTTTCTTTCTTGTATCTGCACTAAGGATCTCCTTGAGGACATAGTGCATATTGAATGCAACATGCCAGTTAGATGCTCTTGACTGTGGAGCTAGAGAGAGTTTTATTTGAAACATGGAAGTGAAAGAGAGGCATGGACAGAAATAGAAGCAATAAAAGAGAAGAGAGCAAGAAAGGGAAAAGAATGGAAGGCTGATATAATTAACAAAGCACACTTTTCAGACAACAACTATCCCATATCTGTCCATGGCAGATGGGATAACAGGAAGCTCCCAACAGAAGGCCAAACTTCAACCCCACCTGGGAACATTGCTGGAGGATCAGAAGGGTCTGCTGTCTCATCATCTGAAAGACCACACAACAAAGACTCAAATAAGGCAAATGCCCCGACTGGCCCCACAACCAAAATCATATGTGAAACATAGGGCCATGATGGTCTAGTGACAACGGCCCTTGAGCTTTTTGTACCCAGCAGCCAGTCACACCCTTCAGCTACTTTTAGGCAAAATCAAGACCACAACCAGGAGTAAGTCTAGCCAATGTCACTTACAAATGTCTGTTTGCAGCATGCAACATGGGACAAGGAAATGTGGACTTAGATCGGTTCCATGGATGCCCCTTTTCAAGCACCTTGCATGAGTGACAGCACAGTCTTAATTTCTTACTTCACGTCTTCAGTGCTGTCTAGATTAGGACCAGTTTCTGAATTCCCCGAGCCTTAGTTTCCTCATTTATAACCTAACTGTACATGGGGTATACTCTAAAGAACTAAAGAAGCATATAACCAGAAAATGGGCACATACAGAGCACTTGACATATGGCATTGAAATATTATTTGCGGAGGATCCAAGATGGCGGCGAGCAGTGTGGACCGCGTTTGGAGGCTCCAGTGAACAATTCAGGGAATTGCACAGATTTCTGAGCCAGGAACACCGAGGTCCAAACATCACGGCAGCAGGAGTGCTCCACGGTTCGGAGGGACCAGGGTGCGGAGGACCTGCGTGCCCCTGCACACGGGAGGAGTGTGGTTTTTCTCTGATCGGAGCGGCAGCGGCAGAGGCAGCAGCACCAGCGGCACCAGCAGCGGCGGCTGAGGTTTGCAGCTCATAGCCTTCCGGTGGAGGCGATTGGTGTGGTGGCTGGTGGGAATTGCTGCGGGAGAGGGGACTCGGGGCAAGATTTGGGTCGCGTGGAGCCTTTGGACCCAGACTGGACTCGGCGGACAGTTCGGCCCCAGAGTCCCGGGTATTGGCCCGGCCCAGCAAACAGTTCTGCCTGAGGCACTAACTCAGCGTGGCCATAGCTCCCCTGCTGTGGCGCAGGCTTAGTTGAGCACGCTGCTCCACACTAGGCACCACCTCAGCTCAGCGGCAGCTCCCCTGCGGTGACACAGTCTGGGCGGAGCACTTGGTTTCACCACTGGCGCTAACTCAGAGCAGCCGCAGTTCTCCTGCTGTGGCGCAGGCTTGGTGACGTGCTCGGTTCCATCCCATCCTAGGCACCACCTCAGCTCAGCAGCAGCTCCCCTGCGGTGACACAGTCCGGGCGGAGCACTTGTTCCACCACTGGCACTAACTCAGAGCAGCCGCAGTTCTCCTGCTGTGGCGCAGGCTTGGTGACGTGCTCAGTTCCATCCTAGGCACCACCTCAGCTCAGCGGCAGCTCCCCTGCGGTGACACAGTCCGGTGGAGCACTTGTTCCACCACTGGCGCTAACTCAGAGCAGCCGCAGTTCTCCTGCTGTGGCACAGGCTGGACAGAGCTCTCGGTTCCACCAGCTCTAAGACTCTGGTTGGACACAGTGTGCAGTTTGAATCCAGAATTCCTGGCTGAGATTGGTGGTCAGTTCGGGCCCTGAGTCAATAACTGACCACAGCACGCACTTTGGGCCAAAAGGCCCTAGCAGAGCTTGGTGCGTAGTCCCAGCCCAAAAATTCTGGCTGGACCCTGTGTGCATTTTGGGCCCAAAATCCCTAGCTGAGCTTGGCAGACGGTTCAGGCCCTGAGAATCTAGCTGAGTTCTGGCCGTGGTTCGGTCCCAGTGCTCCTGGCTGGACTTGGCAGGGAACACAGAAGGCTGTGGATACCTTGGCCTGACCCAACGCTCATTCAGAGACCCAGAACAATTGCAGGATCCACAGCAGAGGGGGACTGAGGATCACTGGCTGTGAGAGACCAGAACAACAGGGCTAACCTCCTAACATCCACACCAGTGAAGCTTTGAGCTCGCAGCCTAGGGAAATCGTAAGAAAACAAGTGAATCTATCGTCAGACACCCTCCATTCAACTCTGGAAGCTACCCAACAAAAACAAAGACGGCAAGATGTCTAAAGGACAACGAAAAAGCAACGCAAAAAACCCCAAAACAACATGGCATCTCCAGTTTCCAGCTATCCCAAAGAAAACCACCCAGAGAACTCAAATACAACGGAAATACAAGAAAATGACCTCAAATCCTTAGTAATGAGGATGATAATGGAGGAAACAAATAAAATTCGTAATCAAATGCAGGAAGACGCAGACAAACAGGTGAGAGACATAAAAGAAGCACATAGAGTGGAACTGGAAAAATTGCAGGAAAATGCAAACAACCAGATGAAAGAAATAACTAAAACGGTTCAAGCTCTGAAGACCTATAAAGAGGCAATGGAAGAAACTCAGGAATATACAAAAAATCAGATGAAAGAAATCAAAAAATCAGTTCAAGATCTGAAAATAAAAATGGATTCAATGATAAACACACAGACAGAAGAAAAACGAGAACGTGAGACCTCAGAGAAGAAGGCGAGCAACACAGAGGTGAGCTTTTCTAACAGAATCCAAGAGATGGAAGAACGAATCTCAGGGCTAGAAGATACAATCACAGATATTGAATCAACCATTAAAGAAAATGCCAAATCTGGAAAACTCCTGACACAAAACATCCAAGAAATTAAGGACACCATGAAAAGAAGAAATCTGAGGATAATAGGTATTGAAGAAAGAGAAGACATCAGACTCCAGGGCCCAGAAACTATTCTCAACAAAATCATAGAAGAAAATTTCCCCAATCTAAAGAAAGAGATGCCTATAAACATACAAGAGGCCTACAGAACACCAAATAGAATTGACCAGAAAAGAAAAACTGCCCGCCACATAATAATCAAAACACAAAACATGCAGAACAAAGAAAAAATATTAAAAGCTGCAAGGGAAAAGGGCCAAATAACATTTAATGGTAAACCTATCAGAATTACACCTGACTTCTCAGCAGAGACCATAAAAGCCAGAAGGGCCTGGACAGAGATCCTGCAAACCCTAAGAGAACACAGATGCCAGGCCAGACTACTTTACCCAGCAAAATTATCAATAACCATTGAAGGAGAAAACAAAACATTCCATGACAAAAACAAATTCAAACAGTACCTATCCACAAACCCAGCTTTACAGAAGGTACCAGAAGGAAAACTCCATCCCAAAGGGTCAAGCTACAACCAAAACTACCCAGGAAATAGATAACTATCCCATGGCAAAAACACAACTACACAAACGCTCGACTGGAAACAACATCAAAATTAAGACTCTTAACAGTCACTGGTCATTAATATCTCTCAACATCAATGGCCTCAATTCTCCAATAAAAAGACACAGACTAACTGAATGGGTACATAAACAAGACCCAACATTCTTCTGCATCCAAGAAACACATCTCACCCATAATGAAAGGCATTACCTCAGGGTAAAAGGTTGGAAAAAAATATTCCAAGCAAATGGTCACAAGAAGCAAGCAGGTGTAGCCATTTTAGTATCGAACAAAATAGACTTTCGACCAGAATTAATCAAAAGGGATGAGGAAGGACACTTCATACTCATCAAAGGTAAAGTCAACCAAGATGACATCACAATTCTGAACATCTATGCTCCCAATACAAGGGCACCCACATATGTAAAAGATCTCCTAAAAAAGCTTAAACCACACATCGATCCCCACACAATAATAGTGGGAGACTTCAACACCCCACTCTCACTGAAGGATAAGTCATTGAAACAGAAACTAAGCCGAGAAATAACATCATTAACCAATGCCATGGGTCAAATGGATCTAACAGATATCTATAGAACCTTTCACCCAAACAAGGAAGAATACACCTTCTTCTCTGCACCCCATGGAACCTTCTCCAAAATTGATCACATCGTAGGTCACAAAGCAAGCCTCAACAGATACAAGAGGATTGAAATAATACCTTGTATCCTATCAGATCACCATGCTCTTAGGCTGCAATTCAACAACAACAGAAATAACAAAAAGCCTACACGTTTGTGGAAACTAAACAACTCTCTGCTAAATGACACCTGGGTCAGGGAAGAAATAAAGAAGAAATCAAGGAGTTTCTGAAATTCAATGAAAATGAAGAAACAACATACCCAAATTTGTGGGATACATTGAAAGCAGTGCTAAGAGGAAAATTCATAGCACTAAGTGCCTTTAAAAAGAAATTGGAAACATCGCACATAAGCATCTTAACAACACAACTGGAAGCCCTAGAAAAAAAAGAAGCAGAAACACCCAAGAGGAGTAGACGCCTGGAAATTATCAAACTCAGGGCTGAAATTAACAAATTAGAAACTAAGAAAACAGTCCAAAGAATCAACAAAACCAAAAGCTGGTTCTTTGAGAAAATCAACAAGATAGACAGACCATTAGCCAAACTAACTAAAAGGCAGAGAGACAGTATTGAAATCAACAAAATCAGAAATGAAAAGGGAGGCATAACAACAGACACTGAAGAAATTCAAAGAATCATAAGATCCTACTTTGAAGGCATATACTCCACAAAATTTGAAAATCTAAGGGAAATGGACGATTTTCTTGATCAAGTTCACTTGCCAAAGTTGAATGAAGAACAGATAAACAAGTTAAATAGTCCCATTTCCCCTACAGAAATAGAAGCAATCATCGATGGTCTCCCAACCAAAAAAAAGCCCAGGGCCAGATGGTTTCAGTGCAGAATTCTACCAGACCTTTAAGGGCGAGCTAATACCGATACTCTTCAAGCTACTCCAAAAGATAGAAATGGATGGAAAATTACCAAATTCATTCTATGAGGCCATAGTCTCATTGATACCTAAACCTCACAAAGACTCAACAAAGAAAGAGAATTTCAGACCAATTTCTCTTATGAACATAGATGCAAAAATACTAAATAAAATACTTGCAAAACGAATACAGGAGCACATCAAAGATATCATTCATCATGACCAAGTAGGCTTCATTCCAGGCATGCAGGGATGGTTTAATATACGGAAATCCATCAATGTAATCCACCATATAAACAAACTGAAAATAAAAAAACCACATGATTATCTCCTTGGATGCAGAGAAAGCATTTGATAAAATTCAACACCCATTCATGTTTAAAGTTTTAGAGAGATCGGGGATACAAGGCACTTTCCTCAACATAATAAAGGCTATATACAGCAAGCCAATAGCCAAAATCAAAGTAAATGGTGAGATACTCAAGGAAATTCCTCTCAAATCGGGAACAAGGCAAGGCTGCCCACTCTCTCCATATCTATTCAATATAGTACTCGAAGTTCTAGCCAGAGCAATAAGACAACAAAAGGAGATCAAGGGTATCCAAATGGGAAAGGAGGAAGTCAAATTATCCCTCTTTGCAGATGATATGATAGTGTACATAAGTGACCCTCAAAACTCCACCAGAGAACTCCTAAAGCTGATAAACACCTTCAGCAAATTGGCTGGATACAAAATTAACTCAAAAAAGTCTGTAGCCTTCCTATACACAAATGACAAGCTTGCAGAGGAAGAAATTAGGAAAACCACACCCTTCACATTAGCCACAAGCAATATAAAATATCTAGGAGTTACCCTAACTAAGCAAGTGAAGGACTTGTATGAAAAAATTTCAAAACTCTGAAGAAAGAGATTGAAGATGACCTGAGAAGATGGCGTGATCTTCCTTGCTCATGGATCGGGAGAATTAACATAGTAAAAATGGCCATCCTACCAAAAGCAATCTACAGATTCAATGCAATCCCTATCAAAATAACTACACAATTTTTTAAAGACATTGAAAGTTCAATTCTGAATTTCATATGGAAAAACAAAAAACCCAGAATAGCTAAAACAATCTTGTACAATAAAAGATGCTCCGGAGGAATCTCCATACCTGATCTCAAACTGTACTATAAAGCAATAGTAATTAAAACAGCATGGTACTGGCACAGCAACAGGCTGGTTGATCAGTGGAATCGAATCGAAGACCCAGATATGAATCCACACACATATGGTCACTTGATTTTTGACAAAGAAGCCAAATCCATTCAATGGAAAAAGGATAGCATCTTCAACAAATGGTGCTGGTCTAACTGGAGGTCTATGTGTAAAAAAATGAAACTGGACCCATATTTGTCACCGTGCACAAAACTCAAATCCAAGTGGATTAAAGACCTCAACATAAAACCAGAGACACTAAGCCACTTAGAAGAAAAAGTGGGAAAGAGCCTGGAACATATTGGCACAGGAGACAACTTCCTGAACAGAACACCAACGGCCCAGGCCTTAAAGTCAACCATTAATAAATGGGACCTCATGAGGCTGAGAAGCTTCTGTAAGGCAGGAGACACTGTCAAGAGAACAAAGCGACAGCCTATAGATTGGAAAAAAATCTTCACCAACCCTACATCTGACAAAGGTCTAATATCCAATATATACAAAGAACTCAGGAAATTAAACACCACCAAACCGAATAACCCAATTGTGAAATGGGGCTTGGAACTAAACAGAGAATTCTCAACAGAGGAGTATCAAATGGCTGAGAAACACTTAAAGAAATGCTCAACCTCCTTAGTCATCAGGGAAATGCAAATCAAAACAACTCTGAGATTCCATCTTACACCCATCAGAATGGCTAAGATCAAAAATTCAAGCGACACCACATGCTGGCGAGGATGTGGGGAGAGAGGAACACTCCTTCATTGCTGGTGGGAATGCAAACTAGTACAGCCACTTTGGAAATCTATCTGGTGCTATCTCAGAAAAATGGGAATAGGGCTTCCTCAAGACCCAGCTATTCCACTCCTTGGAATATACCCAGAAGATGCTCCAGCACACAACAAGAAAATTTGCTCAACCATGTTCATAGCAGCCTTATTCATAATAGCCAGAACATGGAAACAGCCTAAGTGTCCCTCAGTAGAAGAGTGGATAAAGAAACTGTGGTACATATACACTATGGAATACTACTCAGCTATTAAAAACAAGGAATTCCCGAAATTTGTGGATAAATGGATTGAGCTAGAAATGATCACAATGAGTGAGTTAACCCAGAAGCAGAAAGAATCAAATGGTATATACTCACTTATATCTGCATACTAGCCCAAGGGGCATGTCCCACAAAAGCCTTCACTTACCAGGAAACTGGGACAGAGGGGAAGGCATCCTATTGGGACTCTAAATGAGAGACGCATGGGAGAACAGCAAAATAAAAGGATCCAGAGGGTCCTAGAAATCTACAAGTAGAACAATATGATAGGCAGATTTGGGCCCAGGGGTCCCGCTCAAACTAAGGCACCAGCCAAGGACAATACAGGAGGTAAACTTTAAACCCCTTCCCAGATCTAGCCAATGGTCAGAATATTCTCCACAGTTGAGTGGAGAGTGTGATACGACTTTCTCACGTACTCTGGTGCCTCACATTTGACCATGTCCCCTGGAGGGGGAGACCTGGTGGCACTCAGAGGAAGGACAGCAAGTAGCCAAGAAGAGACTTGATACCCTATGAGAATATATAGGGGGACGTAATCCCCCTCAGGAACAGTCATAGGGGAGGGGAATAATGGGAAAATGGGGGGGGGAGGAATGGGAGGATACAAGGGATGGGATAAACATTGAGATGTAACAAGAATAAATTAATAAAAAAAAAAAAAAAGAAATATTATTTGCTAATGAAAGTTCCTGTTCCTTACTGGAGAGACAGACACCGTTTGAGCCCTTCTTGCATTTCTATGTGAAGGACAAGGCAGCACATCCTGTTATAGTTCTTGAGGTTGGAAACAATTCACTTCCATAGGTCACCCAGGATGGATTATGCTTCAGTGAGCTACCCTTGCCCCAATTCCTCCCGTGTGAGACCCACTTCAGCAAGCATAACTTACACTGTGCATGTTCTGGCCCGCAGCCAATAGTCACCTCCCCACAAGAAGCTGGGTAGTGCTTTTTGGTCAGGCACTACATGGGTTAATACAGCCAACGTGTTTCATTCTAGTTAAGAGCTACTTTGATTAAATTAAATGCAATCAAACAGACTATGTCATGGGTGCTCAGTTTTGGAAATAGAAGGACAAATCATTTCCATCCTTGCTGGGGTCAGAGCTGCTGTGTCATTGTGCTCTCATTTGAGTTTATCTGACATTTTCTCCTTGTTAGACTGAGATTCCCTCTGTGGGAGAAGGCCACAGAAGTGATACAGTCTCTCAGGGCAGCGGATCAAGGTGATGCCTGGCGGCAAGGCATGAGGTTCCTGGAGATGTTACCCAGCCCTAGGCTGTACTTGATGACATCTGCCCAAGCAGGTGGTTTGATGGGTTTCTCGTCCGTGACAGAGTTCCTCTTTTCCTTTTTATAATTAACCTGTTTTATGAGGGGGAAGTATTTTAAGACTACCCAAGACCCTGCTTCTTGTGTTTATCGCCTTGTTTTATTACATGATGTTTTTTGGATTGTTCCTCACTGGTGAAGCTTACCTTTAATTAGAAAGAGATAGACAAGAACGTGATAAGATAAAATAGACGATTTTAGTTAATGAGGGTGGTATACAGGTGGCATAAGAAGTCGAGTGGGGGACGACAGGTGTCCCTTAGAAGGCACATCAGGAAAGGTTTCTCTAAGAGGTTGACATTTGAGATGAGACCTGAATGAAAAAAAAAAAAAAAAAAAAAAAAAAAAAAAAAAAAGGCTGGAGTGATATCTGAGAGAAAAGTACTCCACATGAAGCACAGAGCAAGAGCAAAAGCCACGAAGCCCGCCCGAATGAGCAAGGCCTATTTGAGGAAAGGAAATCAGTCAGGCATAGCTGACGTGAAGGAATAAGGGCAAACTGGTAGTAGATAAGGATGCGGAACATGGAGAGCCCCTGGCAGGTGAACTCCACGGGGAGGACAAGGAGCCGCGAAGTCTTCCATGCAACTTCTTCTTCTAGCCCTGCCCTCTATCTGCCCTGCCCACTAGGCTAGTCACTAGCCGCGTCTGCTTCTTTAGTATGAATTTGAATTAAGCTCAAGTTATATTTGAAAATTGGGATCCTTGAGCTATAATTTTAAGCGCGTGGTAGCAATCGCTATGTGGCTAGTGGCTGCCCTATGGACCATCACAGCTACGAATCCTAGCCATCACGGCAGTGGGCCTGGTAGTCACTGCTGGTGGACACGTCTTCTTTGGCCACATAAGTCCTTCTTTGTTAGTTCCTATGAGAGATATACAGCTAGGTGTGTGGTGACTCTCATTCTCCAGTCACTCCAAAATTAGTAAGCCCATGTGTGAGTAAATGCAATCTCAGGCAGCAAGTGTCAGGAGTTAAGGTCACAATGACAATAGTAAGACAAAGTGACACAGAAATAAGCTCACACAGCTATGACTGCCTAGGTTTGGGGATGGTGTCAGGAACATTGGGGAAATGACAGTCTCTTTTACATATGGTGCAGGGGAGAGTGCATTTCAAGTGGATCCATGTCACTCAACTTAAAGTGGATCTAAAGCCGAATGTAAGACTTGAAACTTTGAGACTTCTGGAAGAGAACACGGGGGAAATAGTTCAAGACACAAAGGCAAAGGCAAAGAGCTCCGGACGGGACATGGGAAACAATCCCAAGAATTTATTAGCTGGATTAATAAGGAAGTAGATGACCGAAGGGGGAAATCTTTACCAGCTACATATCAGTGAGGGGATGAATATTGATCAGATGTAAAGAACTGCACAACGAAACCCCAAATACTATCTATTCAGTAAATTAGGTTGTTGAACTGAATAGACAAGTCTCAAAAGAAGAAATTCAAATGACTGATGAATACTCTAGAAAGTGTCCAATAGCCTTAGCCTCTGAGCAAATGCAAAGTAAAACTTCTTTGGGATTTAATCCCATCCCAGTTAGAATAGCTACTGACACAGTCTAGAAAATAAATAACAACAAATACTGGCAAGGATTCAGGGAAATTGGAACCCTTATTTGGTGCTTGTGGGAATGCAGACTGGCCTAGCACTATGGAAATCAGTATGGAGGGTTCTCAAAGGTTTAAAAACACAAAACCATATAACCTGGCAATATTACCCCTGCATGTATGTTCTAGGGACGCTGTGTCAGTTTCTGAAGAAATACTTGCACATACATTTTTATCTCTTATTTTATAACCAGGAAACAGAACAGGCCTAGATGTCCATCAACAAATGAATGGATAAAGAAAACACCCAATGAAATTTTATGCAGCCTTGATGAGAAGTGAAATATAACGTTTGCAGGAAAATGAATAGAACTAGCAATCATTATTAAACAACCTAAGCCAGACTCAGAAAGACAAAATGACATATGTTGTCTCACTGCAGAGCTTACTTTTAAGATCATTATGTATATATGTAGAGGTCACAAAACTAGAAGGGGTTATTCAACAGTAGGAAGAAATATCATGGAAGGTGGGCAATAGAGTGATAATATAATGCACACAGAAAGGGTGAGAGAGTACTTCTCTGGAAGCAAGAAGTACCAAGGAGAGCATTGGGGAGTAGAAGGAAAAAGAAGAAAGCACAATGACACATATGCATGAAGATGCTTTGGGAAAATCCATTTCTCTGTATGCTAAACCAAAAGGTTAATTTTTTTCCAATTATAAATGAAGAAAAGGAAAACGAACCATTGTGGGGCACAGGACAAAAACTGCTGTAGGCATCGGATGACTCAACTGACAAATAGATCAAAAGAAAAGGCTCTGTGAAATGTGTGGTTAGCTGTCCGGAGGAGGATGGTACACATTTTCTGAACTGAGAGGAAGAAGTTGTGCCTGGTGAAAGCTTAGTCTAAGCTGAGGCTTTGGAGGCAGGAAGTACAGGATGAAACTGTCAAGCAATCTAGGTTGCCTGGAACCTGGCTGTGTGCCTGGGAATGTGAGGGTACAAGCAGGCACAGTGCGAAGGGTGGTGGTAGATGTAGAAGGGGTTTACTGAAGGCATCACATTATCAGAGCTGTGTTGCAGAAAGGTTGGCGAGTCTGCAGTGGACAAGGGGCACTGCAGCTGGGGTAAGAGGCTGCAAATGGAGAAAGGGTGGAAGATGTATGTGCACTAGGCATACACTGTTTGTAATGGAGCAGGTTCTGGGGCCGTTCCCTTCCAGTATATAAGTTTCTCAAATCCAAAAACACCAAGCACATGAAAACCAGCTGCTTGGAATATAGCATTCCAACATTAGCCTAGAGAGGCTGTGCATATGGTTCCATTAGTAGAGTACTTACCTGGTGTGCATGTTTCCATTGGTACAGTATTTACCTGGTGTGCATGGTTCCATTGGTAGAGGTACTTACCTGGTGTGCATGGTTCCATTGGTAGAGGTACTTACCTGGTGTGCATGAGCTTCTGTCTCAATCCCTAGGTGGTGGCCAGTACTTTGTAATTCCAATGCCTGGAAGGTAAAGTTCATCCTTGGCTTAACAGTGAGTTCATGGGCTAAAGACCTTGTCTTTAAAAAGAGAGAAGGGAAAGCTTGAGATTTGAAAATGCACTGCTTATTGCTTGTGTGAACCGACATTAGTCCCATAGGATTGTATTGCACTATTTGATTTCCAGTTAGTACATCAGGTGTGGGGACTAAGTTTTATTTTAACCAGAAGGTGCCATGATGAGGTGGTCAGTGAGGAAATATACCTGGGCACCCCGCTCCTGGTCACAGAGTCTCCTTCTTGTCGCTTATCAGCTATAGCCCTGCAAATAAAGAAAAAGTCCTCTTCATTGTGTCTTCTCCTCCTGCCTCCCTGAATTGGTAGACTTAAAGGACTATAACAAATTCTTGTCTATCCACAAACTTCCTTTTCTCTTATCAGCTTAAGATAGGCTTAATGAAATCTCCTTCACTCTTTCTTGCTGATTTGCTGAGCTTAATCTGTCTACCCTTTGCCCGGTATCCTTCATCTTGCCATATCTGGGAGTGACTTCCACAGACCCTAGGGGTCTCAGACAAGCATTCTGGAGTCACCAGGGTTTGACGTTCCTCACAGCTCAGGCCCCATGGGGACCACACATGTCCTCATAACCCTTTGAATTGAGGCATTACCAAAGTCATTTCGCAAATGAAATTATGAAGTCTCAGAGGTATGAATAGCATCCTCAAGGACACAGGCAAAATACCTGTGTTTAAACCAGATCCCTGGACCCAACATCCCATAGGCCTGTCCCTTAACCAACATGGCCTCAAAGACAGTAGATGAAGGGAGGCTAAGTATGTCACTCCACTGTGGTCATAGAAGCACTCTTATCACTGCTGAAGCAGGCAGGTCTCCTCTTTGCCCTTGGGTTTTGTTTGCTGTCGTCTGCTTCCAACCCCAGCCTTTTCTGTTTCTGTTTCTCCAATGATAGGCCCAGGCTGGATCAACATTCCTGCGTAGACATCCTATTAGCCCCTCTAAAAAACCCACATTCTCAATTCACAGGTACATGGGGAGTCTAGAGCGTGATAATTATGGACTTTTCTTCCAATTCCACACAAGTGAGGAGCTTTCACAATTTGACACAGCCTTTTTTCTTCCAAATATGTCAGATTGCAGACAAAATGCTTTCAAAAGTTAAGCCTTGAAGCTTTCCATTGGCTTGCCATTGCACAGCAGAGGAGGGTTTTGAGATAGATGCCTCTTCTGAATGCAGTTCCTGTAAGGTGAGTGGAGAAGGACCGGGGCCATCTGCAGCTATGCTCTTGGGCTGTGGGCGGGGGTGGAGGTGAGTTGGAGCACTGCCTAACCCCCAAGGGCTTCCCTGGCCCAGGTGGAGCAAGATCAGTCTGGATTTGGGAATGAAAATGGACCACAGAGTTATATCCGTCAAAACCTAGATTAAAAGTGACACTAACACAGTAGCTAGACAGCCATCACCCTGTCACTCTCCCAGGAACAAGTCGGCTTGAAGATGAGGTCCAAGACCCGGCTCATCACCTTGGAAGGCCTTCTCTGCTTCCACCCACCTTCCCACTAGGCAATTAATACGATTTCTGGTAAGCCCTCACTGGCCCTACTTTAGGCCTCCACTCACCCCCAGGAAATTCAAATTAGGTGTCTGGTTCAAATTAAGTGTCTGGTTCTTTACTAATTCTGAAAGCAGATGCCATTTCTTATCCATCTTATATCCCTAGCCCTAATTCCTGTATGGTGGGTGCCTAACATGTGCTAGCACAATACACAGAGACATTAATTATAGGACATGACATGGCCTGGCAGAACAGCTTTCTGGAACTGCTGGGTTGGTTGTTATACAGAGATTGGCAGGAGTGGATAGAATTGGATGATATGCACTTCCTATATGTTTGCCTAATGAATGAACACATGCATCGAGTACACAGTATGATGTGGTACTGCCAGGGAGATTGTCATGCAAAGAAATACCCTCATGCAACAGTGGATAGCACTGAGCGTCAGCACTAGGTGCTATGGGTTGACAACCAGAGGTAGTTTTGATTCAGTTTTGCTTTAAGTTTCTTATTTATGATTGTATATATGTACGTGTATATGGTGTGTGTGTGTGTGTGTGTGTGTGTGTGTGTGTGTGTGTGACTTTCAGGAGTCAGGTTTTTTCCAGTGTAGTTTCTAGGGAGGGAGCTAAGGTTTTCCGGCTTTTGTGGCAAATGCTTTTGCACTGAGCCGCGTCACTGGCCCTGGCTCTGTTTCAACAGCCTGAACACTGAGCAATCAGGACAGATTAAGTGCCTTCGGCAAGGCAGAGAAGACCAGCTCACAAAGCATTTGAGCTACAACCATAAGAATACGCAAGGATGCCCTGACACATGGAAGCTTGGAGACATGGCTGGTCTAGGCTTCTTCCAACCTTGAGGCTCTGATTTCAGAATTTGCTTTTATTCACCTGCACGGTTCCTTTATTGGTCTGAATATATATGGGGATATTTTTCATCTTCCAAAGTGATCGAAAGGCAGCCTCCCCACTTACCTGTGGAGCTTTTGGTGGGCACCATGGGTTGACTTATAGTGCGGCTCACTTGCAGGCTGCATGATTCACTGTGCTCTATTGATGCCCCCAAACACGTATATCATTGTGTCTGCTGTTCCAAGATGACACTGTTATTTCCCCACCTGTGCAAATACAGCTGTAAAAAATGATGCACGGCCAGCGGGCCTTCCCCCCAGAGCGGAGGAGAAAAGAGCGCGCACACCCTTTTCTGAATTTCAACACCTGATTTCAGGCCTGTTAACATGAGAAGAAAATTGCAAATTAACTCACATTACCAGGAAAACCAAATCAGCCTGCCTGGGAAATCGCTTGCCTCTTGTGCCTGCAGAAGCTCCAGCACCCTCTGTGGCTCCCCAAAATCAAAGGGTTTCCAGCAGTCTCAGCAAATAAGCAGGCTCTGAGCCTCCTCTCTTTGTTAGGGATTTTATTCAAACTGTGTCTGCTAGCTGAAAGATACAAAAGGAAAAAAAAATGTTCAGTATGGTACAGCTTTGAAATCTTTATTTTTTTTTTTAAGCCAGCACCACAGGAAAGAATAATACATGATAAATTGCTACATCTGGCCTTAAATTTATAAAGAAAACAATAATGCAAGAAACCAAATTTGTTTCTCTCCTTTGTCATTTAAAAAGAGAGTTTGGATTCCTCTTTACTTTTTGTTTGTTTGCCCCTTTACCTAATCAATTACAAAACTGGACCAAAAGTGTCATACTTCTTCCCACAGCACCCCTTTCTCCCAAAGTATCCCTCTTTCCTCAGTAGCATCCCTCTGCCCTCTCCAATCCTCTGCCCACAGCATCCCTGTCCCCACAGCATCCCTGTCCCCACAGCATCCCTCTGCCCACAGCATCCCTCTCCATGACCCTTCCGTATAGCAATGTACTTTTGCCCCCAAATCCACACAAATGAGTAATAAGCCTGCCACTCCAAACATAAGGTGTGTGGGTGGATTTCCAGGCAGAAAACAGCCAGGGGCTTACCTGAGACCCTATCATTGAACCCGAGAGTTAAAGTGGCCATCTGGGATCAAGGTGGGGACCTTTCATGTCTTCCCCAGCCACTCTTTCCATTCCACGGGTGCCAGTGAATCACGTCATGTTCTAATAGAAATGGACTCTGGGTTCCGTATCTTTCCCTTATTTGTGCTCAGCAAGCCAGGACCAAATCTATTATAATTCCTTTATTTGGGTACTCTTTATCAACTGCATTATAATAAACACATAAGGAACTTCTTTTTCTCCCCTCCTACAGTCACTGCTATGCTGCTCAAAACAATTTCCCAACCTGACAAAAGCTCTACATGCCAGTAGATGTGTCCTGCATGGATTCTCTGTTCTCATCCTACAAGAGTACCATGGTGACTTAGTCTGAATGCTACCCACCCTGGTAGCTTCCTTGTACCCAGAGCATCCCTGCCCCCACAGCATCCCTCTCCTCACAGCATCCCTGTCCTCACAGAATCCTTCTCCCCTACAGCATCCCTCTCCTCACAGCATCCCCATTCCCACAAGTTTTTGTACCTGTCAGAGATTTCAAGAAATCACCATACTTCAAATCATCACCCACTGCTAATGTTTAAGGGGTTTGTTTGTTTGTTGGAGGTAAGGTCGCTCTTTGTAGCCCAAGGCTCCTCTGTTGTAACTTTGGATGACCTTGAACTCTCTAGCCTCTTGCCAAATGCTAGGATTACAGCCTACATACAGTGTCACCAGGCACCAGGCCCAGTGCACACCTAGTGCAAATGAATGACAGCAAGCATCCTGGTGCACATCGGGATAAGAGAACCCAGGAAGTGGTGCTCCCAGGCCTCAGCTGTACCATCACCACGAGGATGACCCAAATGGAGTGTGCCCTGGTGACTGAGTCAGAGAGGACACAGAAGAGAGACCTGGATAAAGAGAGAGTCTTACCTCGCCTCGCCTTACCTTTCCGCAGCCTGGCACTACCTGATTCATTCAAAGTATTACTGCCCACACCTCACCTCGGGGCTGTCAGGAAACTGACTGCAATGGAGTCTGAATGTAAATATGGTTCAGGCAGGGTTAAGAACTAACTACCCACCGAGAGGGTTAGTTGCTGCCATCCTCAAAGTCAGGTAATCCATGTTTGTGCTCCCTTTGTCATTGTTATTATTTATCCGAAGGATGGGCATTGTTTGTCATAGCCATTTCCCTGGAGGAAATGGTCTTTTAGTTCACTCTCTGTGGTTTCTATCTAAGGAAGTGCCTATAAAACCCAGCCTGGCTTGTTAAAATGACCGAAAGGAAGCGGATCGGCTTGGTTTTCCCACCGAAGGCCATGAACCCATAGACATGAGCCAGGGCCATGTCTGTCTGCCCTTGAGTCCTAGAATTGAGTTAGAATGCTCAGCTCTTCTTCCTGTTCCACCAGTTTGGTCAAGTTCCAACCCTTCCCTGAGCCTCTGTTCACCTTTCTAGAGTATGGGTGTTGGATATGTGATGGTCCTCCCTGCTCTAACTTTCTATGTCTTTTAAAGATTGAGACAACAAAATATTCTTTGCTGACAGAAGAGTTGGGCCAAGAGCTATGGTCATTGGTATTTGAGAGATAAGCATCAAAGGTCCAAAGACGAGAAAAGGATGGAATTTCCAGTCATGTTTGGAAGGATGCTAGATATTGCAGGATGCACACCTGGGAAGTCAGAGATAGTGAGGAGATGGAAAAGTTCAAGGAAGAAGGTTGTGGAAGGTTTTAAGTGCCTCACTCAGATCAGGCATTCAGACATGGTTTAGAATGTCCCACACACATTGGCAGGGAGACTGGCTCCCACTCTCTGCCAGGGAGATGGGGAAAGAAGGTCTCAGACCTTCCTCCTCTTCCTTGAGTAAGTAAGTGCCTATGCAGTGAGTGTTGAAAGAGATGTCAGATATCCTGGTAAAAACCAAAGCCATATAATAAAAGTACAGTTGATAAACCCCGGGAGTAAGTCCTTTGTTTCTCAATATCATTTTTTTTTTCAAACTGAAAGGGTAAATGAAGTTTAAAATATTTTTGTTCTTTCTGATTCTTAAGATGATATAAACAGTCTTTGGCCACCAGATTTTTCTAACCCAATACAGGCACACTATGAGCACTTTATTTTGCATGAAATGGGGTCATTTGCATACATTTGCATAGTGCTTTCAAAAAGCCTTAATTCCAACTACACCAAATAAAAACAAATTAGTGTAATCTACTGCCATTGTATGGCATCCCAGCTTGGGGATCTTGCTGGTGACAGGCTAGTGGCGCAGAGAGCCAAGAGCAACCCATTCTTCCACAGTGAGGCTTGACAGTGGATAACTGTCAGGGAAGTGTTAGGCCTTAAGCATCTGCAGGGTGCTCAGCAATTCATAAACTGAATCTACTGACATCCTGGGGTCATTCAGGAAAGCCTAGAGACCGTGTGTACTTGCAATAAATGGGAACGGAGGGAAGGGATTCTGGGGGTTAAGCGACTTGCTGGCTTCCACTTAGTAAGTGGGCATAGCTAGATGCAAACCCAAGACTATTCCAGGCCACTCAGACTTTGGAGATGTGCCACTGCTCCAGAGTTGCCTGTAACATATCTTTCATTCACTCTTAATACA
The DNA here is from genome assembly GCF_903995435.1 of Acomys russatus. Taxonomy (NCBI): domain Eukaryota; kingdom Metazoa; phylum Chordata; class Mammalia; order Rodentia; family Muridae; genus Acomys; species Acomys russatus. The sequence continues at coordinate 21,544,382 of NC_067137.1, forward strand.
GTCTCTTTCAGCACCACACTGACTTGAGGAGGTGGTGTGAAGGAACCCCCTGGTGGCACAGGGACAGTGTCACCCAGTCTGTGATGCAGCTGGCCCTAAGCTATTGCCTTTTTATCACTTGAGGCAGTTATGTGAAAATTATGGTAATGGGGTGGGAATAGAAGCATCTTACAGTTTACTAGAACGTTAATACTCTGAGGGGTTTTTTGTTTGTTTGTTTGTTTTGTTTTTGTTTTGCTTCTGCATCTCTGTGTGACCTTTCCCACTGCAGGAGGTAATTTTATTCTGGGGCTTCTCTGCTTTTGATCTGCCATCACAGAGCCACCCTTGCCTGATTATGAATGTCCACACTTGCTAAGATCCACCGGAAAAGTTGGTAGTACAGCAACCTTCCTGTGGCCTGGGGAATGCTGCCTGGCAGGGGGGAGGGAAGCCAGAGTCAAACTCGGGCTGTGGAGAGAAGCGAGCACACCCAACCCCTCCCTGCTTCTCTCCTCTTTGAGGTCTTAACCTGAGCAGCTCCAGTATGCCATCTCTCTGTAAAGTAGTTATACACCTCTATGCTTTCTAGATGGCCAAACCAAAGTATTGGGGATAATCCTGTAAATTTGGGGTGAGTCTGACCTAGAAGCTTGGGACTGATGGGAGGGTTTTGTGGCCAGCAACATTCAAATACAGAGTATGCTTCAGTGCCCATCTCTCCATGAGGAAGAAGGTCCCGTGGCTTGGGCCCACTCTTACACTGTTAGAACTCCCAGCAAACTGCCATTTCTTATTATTAGACCACAGATTGAATAAAAATTATCAATTGGCCTAATACACAATTCTAATATACTTGTCTTTCTATGGGTGCAGTGAAATATAATTTTTAATGATTTGGGATCAAGGGCCCCATGAATACAAAGCTGCTTGGTGACTCACCTGCAATATATAAGATTAGCCTAAAAATCAATGGTTAGGTCATCTAGATGAAAACTGTGATGTAGCCTTGTTTTATATTACCAAATTCCTTGAGACCTCCTGTACACATACAGTCTCCATCTGCTCCTTGATAAACACCCAAGACAACCATGGGATGACACAGCCACAACATCCAAGATTCCCGAAAAAACACAGCCTTTCTCGAGGGGGTCAAAAGTCTCCAAGATGACCTTTGGTTTGTCAGATGCACTTATTTGCCTGCTTTGTGTCTTGCTCTAGCCAGGATCCTCCCACATTCCTCAAGTTCCCTTGTGAGCCTGAGCCTACCCTCAACCCTCTTATCTGAAGGCGCATAAAGGAGAAAGGAGGGAGGCTGCGTGGAGCTGGGGCTTTGGATTGCTCATTTTTCACAGTTGCTGGGCCCACCCAGCTCCTCTCCATCCCACGGATGCACTGGAGAGCAAACAGGGATTGCAACGGCAGTCTCATTGATTGGTCTTTACTGTGGTCCGTGGGGAGGGGGCGGGGGGGGAGTTGTGTGTGTGTATTTAACATAAGCAATTGATGAGGTGATAGAATCAATCCACTTGGCGATGTGACTCTCTGTGCCTCAGTTTCTCCCTCTGCAAATTAGGCCTGACCGAGCAGCCCCTTTGCAGCGATGGGAAGAGAGTTCACAGTGAGTGCCCTTTGGAAGAGCAGCCTGGCCACGTGTGGAGTTACCAGCAGCATGATTACCCAGAGAGCCCAGAGCATAAGGGCTTCCTGTGCTTACAGAGCTAAACGTCCGCCTCTGCTTCCTGAATCGCCATTAGTTAATTTCATCCCTACTAAAAGGGCCCTGATTTCGGTGGTTCTCCATCCACACCAGGGCCCGTGAATGAGTGATTAACTTGGGAAAAGTGGCCTGCTCTCAACCACTTCTGCAGGCCTGTGGGCAAAACAGCACGGATCTAAGTCAGTCAGTGCGCAAAGCAGGGCAGAGGCAAGAGAGGCAAAAGGAGGGGAGCGAAAGAAGAGGAAGGATGATTCAAATGCCAGAAGCCTGAGGAAACACTGGGCTCGGCTGTCCAGGGTTCTCAAGACTACGTCTTCTGGGTCCTCATTTCCCAGCTGTACTTTTGGTAAGCGCCCCCAGGCCTCCCACGCTTTTGCCTTTCTGAAGCTGCCGCGAGATAAAATCCAAGACGGCAGTTTAGTCTTTCTTCATCTGTTTCCTTTTTGAGTTAGTTTCAGAGAAGTTTTTGACCTCGAAGGAACACTGCAAATGACTTGACCAGCATTGCCCTTTTACAAGCAAACAAATTGAAACCCAGAAGCTTAAGGCCTTTGTGATTGCAAGTTCAGACAGCAACGGAGTCGAGACTGAAACCCAGGTCCTCTGATGTTGGGCCCAGTGTTGATTTCATCGCACACGCATATGCAAACAGAATGTATAGGTTTGTTTTGAATTTTACCATTTTCTTCATCCTTATACCAACCCTACCCAGAGAACAAATACTATGCCCGTTTTTACATAGATCAAAACAGTTAGCAGGTGTGACACCTAGATGGCTTCCGGTGTACACTACCCTGCCTTGTCTGGAGAGTTGGCTATTATGAAGAAGCCAGAATTCCCATCCATATTTATAGGGAAACTTCTGGTCCAACTGTGTTCATGCTTAGAAGTCTCAACATTTTTTAAAATTTATCAGAGGAATGAAAGTAACAATGGCGTTGATGGGGTAATTTGAGTAATTAACACCCCCCAAACTCCTAGTGCCTAAGGTTTTCGGATTCAGTGCGTTCTTCCAACAGATGCTCTATTTACTGGTCAAGTGGCGTTATCATGAGGACTGTAATGGAGGAAGAGAAAATGCCTGCCAGAGGGGAGGGAGGGCAGGCACAGTTTGGGTTTGTCATAGTGAGCTTAGGTATGCTTCCGTGTACTTAGGAGACTGCTTGCTGTGGAGAGTTGAGTGATGAACCAATGAGTTCCGGAGAAGGAATCGGACATCTGCTTCTCAATTAGTGTTAATTTAGCTTGTTTGCAAATGATTTGTGCCTCTGTAAGGCGGCATAACTAAAAGTTGGTTTCTTCGCTATGACTCTTAAGTTTTTACTAGCCTCACAATGGGCCAGATGGATGAAGCAGAGAGGCGTGGCCAAGCTGCAGAAGAGGGAGGCATATCCCTTTTTCTGCCAGTGTCTGGAAAGATGCTGTGCCCCTTGAAGCTCAGTATACCCATAACACTCATATCACGGTCTTCAAAAGCACCCAGCTAGCACAGGTCTTGGAATCCCAGGGCCAGCTTTGGGTGGACAAGCTCATTGTGGCTAGTTTAGACGTGGCATCCAGGTGTTTTACACAGCTGTGATTTCTCTGGCTATTAAAATACTGACATGTTTTCAGTCTGTTGGAAAATAGGCCATGCTTCAAGACCTAAGAGGGCATTACCACTTTCCTGGCTGACCTGGGCATGGGAAGCCCTGATAAAAGTTAATATGGAGTGGACCTGGGAACCAAGTACACACCTACCTACCCACCTGCTAGGCTCCTGAGCCCTGCTCCCCCAACCCCATACCTGCCCTGCTCCTGAATCTCTCCTAGTCAGGCTAGCCTCCAACAGGAAGACAGCTACTCTGTAGCTAGTCCAGAAAAACCTGAGAGAGTAGGCTGACCAAATGCTTTTAAAGGACAAGATGGGTCAAACCTGGTAGAAAGTAGAAGTCCATAGGTGAGCAATACAGTCGCAGGCTGCTGACCCATGAGTTACCACCCAGGAACCAAAGAGGGGCGGAAGACAGAGAATCACGAATGGCAAGAAATGAGTACAATCTGGGTGGTCTTGCTCCTCAAGCCAGAATCCACAGATAAAGAACCCTCCCTGAGTGTTCATGATAACATAAATGATGTTTTGATTTCAAGGCTAATTGGGAAGAAAACATCTCTACCTTTTACCCTTAAGGCTTGCTTCCTATCACTTAGGGATGAGATATGGTTCTTTGATTACCATAAACATAAAAAAAAAAAAGACAAGTAAGGCTGGCTTGACAAGGATTGATGCCCCGGCCTGTGGGGTTTGACTAAAACTTGGGAGGAAGTTCACCTGTTGAAAATGTAAGACACAAAGAAGGAAAGCAAGTCTGATTGATCAAACTTTCAAATTTTATTAGTCAGGCAGCAGTTTTTATAAGTCAGAAGGCAGGGAAGCATATTGCTATAGCAACCCAACTGCAGGCCTTTCTCAAAACACAGGGAATTCCAGGCAGGGTCTTAATGTCCTGCCACACAGGATATCTGGCTCCATCTTTGTCTAGTCTAACTGCTAAACCATAACAGGGTCACTCCATCTCTATCTGTCTTTAGTCTAATTGCTGACCCACAACAGGGTCAGCTAGTTTCTGGTGAAAGGCAAGCTCTGGGAAAAACAGAGACTTAAAGGTGCAGGCTCTGACAAGATGGCTGAACATTGGCCATATTGCCTATTGTCCCCAACAGATTGATACCCTTGATGGCCAATTGATCACAGGGGATCTGATAAAATGAGGGTTTGCAGTAGTTAGCTTACCAATAGCCCTCTGGAGATTTTAATTCATCACATAGCCCAAATGCCATGGACATGTAAACATGCAAAGACTCACATTCACTCACCAGAGCTACTGTGACATTGAGCCACAAACTAGATGGCTCATTCACTTGTAGTCCTGAAGAGTTGAAACCCAAAAGCACAGCCATGCTGCTGCTAAGACTGTGGGTCAGATCTTTCTTCACCTCTTCCTAGTGTCTAGCGTTGGCTATTAACTCAAGGAGTTCCTTGTCTTGCATAACCATCCCTCCAGTCTTTGTCTCTGTCATCAATTAGTCTCTGTTTCCATCCCTCCCGTCTTCTCCTTACAAGAAGAATAGTCATGCTGGCTTGGTCCCACCCTGATCACCTCATTTAACTTGATTACATCTGCAAAGACTCTATATATGGTCATAGTCATAAGTACAAAGGGATATAGTGTTTCAGCACATCTGTTTGGAGAACAGTTTAGCCCATAATCAAAACCTGAGGAGGATAGGTTTATGAGCTGTTTTCCTTGTGAGCAGCAACATTGTTTCAGGACACAGAGCTTGCTATAGCATTGAATTGATCTGCTAATTTGAACTATATGGTTTGGTACATTTATATTGACTTTATATTAAGTAGTTATCGAATTGTTGTTTGGTTTTAATAGCAAGCAAGAGCTATCTGTATAAGGAGCTCATACCCATGCTGCACATATTAAATGAGAATACGTAATAACATGAGAATACATAATTTTTCAATTCAGGTAACCCCTGAAACTTTTCCCTGGTTTATTTGCAGTGGTTGCACGTGGCATCAGTCCTACAGTATACATCTAGATGAATACTAGATATGTGAGGAGAGCATGCCTTTATGTGTGAGCAGATCTGTTTTTAAAAAGTTCTTGCATATATAAAGGGTCAGCTTTCAAGGCTGCACACCTCTTATGACCAGCAGATTCAACAAAGTAAAGTTTGAGTTCTAGAACAGCCTGGGATACACCTTTGATTCTGGAGTTGACAGAGCCGTCTTCTACCTCTCAGTGGTACTATCTGGGTCAGAGAGTCTGGCTTACACTCCACAGGTAGAACTGGTGCAGAGAGAGCCAATCAACAAAGGTAAATAGCCCCTGGACTCAAATGGAGAAAGCGGCAGCTAGGATTAGTCCAGAATTTCCTTCTACTAGAATCAGGGAGAACCTCAGGGAATATTGCAGCTTATCCCATTGACCCTCACAGCCCCAAGGACAAGTCTGTCCTGACTGCCTTCGAAAGGCAGCCAGCGGGTCAGCCCAAAGTACTTGCTTCAAGTTCTTAGATTCAGAATGGATATACCTCGATAGGGCTTCTCAGCTCCCCTTCAGTATCTCCAAGTCCAGACTTCTGGAGGGGAGGGGCTGGAAGACTACCCTTAAGGCAGATGCAGCAAATGACTGCAAATGTCTTTGCTTTGCATTTTAAATTGAACAGTCCTTTGAGTTCTCTTTCAAGTGTAAAATGTGTAGGCTCCATTCTTTTGGAAAATATTGAATTTGTTTCCTCAAGTGTTTGTAAGATATTCCAGACTCTTCCTGCATGATGGTATCTGCCCACCACCAGCCTTATCCCAATGTTCACTTGCAGTTTCTTAATTGGTGACACACTAAACAAATAGGCATGGCCTGTTCTTCTATGGTCAACCAGTGAGCGGTGGGACTCTGAATATATAGCAGGAACCCTCAACTTGAATCCCTACTCTCATGTGTAGTAGATGTTTTAAGTTGCACAACCCATACATCCCATACAAAGTCTCGGTTGCTATGGTAGTCAATGTTCCATTTTTATAAGAAAATATCTGAGCAAAACAGTTGATGGGAAGAAAACTATTCTTGGCTTCTGGTTGCAGCCCACTGACTTAAGTGGGGAGCAGAAGAGCAAGAAAGCACATCTCTTTGCAGCCAAGAAGCACAGAGAAGCAGATGCCTATGTGGTCAGGAATCCTCTTTCTTCCTGTTTTAGTCTACCTGGACCACCATCCAATTGGGTAATACTACCACAGTCAAAACAGGCCCCCTCCCCTTGGCTAATGCTCTCTGGACAAGCCCTCCCAGATACACTCACTTCTTGGTATTTTTCAAGATCAACCCTCATATTACCCAGGTAAGAAGAACAGGTATGGTATTAAGCAGCCATCTTCCTCATTCATGTCATCACTATGACTGAATCAGATACTGGCTGGGAGAACTTTTCAACATCTAAATAGCTACTTTAAGGATGATTATTTTTCTCCACTTACCTGGTACCTTCAGGCAAATATCACAGAAATGCACTCCTAGTTAAACAAGTTTAATTAGTTACTAGTTGTAGCACTGGAGAAAAAAAGATGGCAGGAGCTTTGTAAGAGCTGATAGAAAACAAGCATATTACAACCTTTGGGCTTTGGTTGAATAACTTCAGAGAAGGCCCAGGGAGCCGGGAGCTTGCTCTAAATGTATGCTGTCATAAAAGAGGAAATACCCAGGATTGGGCATTTTGAGCATCATTGGGCATCATCTCTACTGGAAGGAAATACCAGAATAAGAATCAAGCTGTCATTTATAAAGAAGCAAGAATACTTACTGTGAGCAAGAGAAGAGAGTGTTTGGTTTCTTTCTTTCTTGAGACACTGTCTAAAACTCATTACCTAGATGTAAAGCTCAGCATGTAGACCAGGCTGGCCCCAGACTCACAGACATCTGCCTGGCTCTGCATCCCGGGTGCTAGGATTAAAGGCGTGCATCACCATATAGAGTGTGTTTGGTGTTTTGTATATAGCTCATGATCTTATTTTTATCTACGTGCAGAAATCTTTCTGTCTCATTTTGTCATGAGTTCGTGTGGTGGTATGAGGCTGACGCTTCGGCAGGGCCGTTGACCTGACTGACCTGGGAAGAGCCTGAGAGATTAGGAATGCACCCTTTTGGGAGTGTCTGTGAAGGCATTTCTGAAGAGAAGTAGCAAAGAGGAAGACCCTCCATGACTTCGGACAGCACCATTCAGGGGGCTGGGAGCTCAGGTGGCTAGTACAGGCATTCTCTCTTTGCTCTCTGCTTGCTGTAAGGTGAGCTGCAGCATGCTACACACCCTCCCTACCTGGACTCACTGAAGCCTCTGAAAGTCTGAGCCAACGTCTCTGTTACTTTTCCCCCTCAGAGACCATCACAGCAACATCTAGCATGTCTGAACCTAACATCCTGTGCTCACCTCTAGGGAGGAAATCACATGCCCTGGCTGTGAGTGCCACATCAGCCTCCAAATGCCAAGGGCCTCTCTTTCCTTTTTCAAACCAACACATTCTTTCTGAAACTACAGCCTGCAAATGATTTCCAAGTTGAATAGACTCAGAGGAGGTGGAAAAGAAAAGGTAAAAAGGGCGGAGGAAAAAACATAAAGAAGAGACATTAAGGAGAATTGGGTTCCCTCCCCCTTTATTACGCTTGTGTCTCCACTGGGATTTGCACCAAAAAGCAAGAAATACACACTGTGGGCCCCCACTGGAGAGGATGTTATGAGTAGGAAGCCATGGAATCCCAACTCTGTTCGGTTCCCTCAAAAAAAACACCATTTACTCAACTCCTGGGATCGATCATCGGTTCTGTGCACGCCCAACCTCATCCCCAACTCCTTCAGGGTTCTATGTCATGTAGATATTAGAGTCTGTGCCCAACGCTTTGAGGAGCATTCCAGAGCCATTTTCTCCCCTGGCTGGTCTATGATCAAAGTGCACAGATGTTTCATAAAACTTAAAATGACTGAGCCATTCGCCTCAGGTGGCTAATCAAGCAGGTTTAAAGAATTCCAAGGGATCAGGGAAACACGAGTGCAGAGTGGAAATTGAATTGCGGTCACAGACACGCTTTGGCCATTAAAAGCTGGACTTGATGGGCTAATAGAGAGCTATCAGCTGATGAGGGGACATCAGCCTGATAGCAACAAGATTGGCCTCTGCTGAAAGGGCCTTTTCTCAAAGACCTCATGACACCCAGTAGACGATGAATTCTTGATGCCTGCCATATCTCAGTTAATAGCTTTAGCCAAATCAGATTAATTTGCAGGAGCTAATGAACATGATGCAGGAGGAGAGTTTGGAGATAATAATTTTGAGGCTGGGTTATCAGCTGAAAAATGACGACGTTAGAAACCAGCCCCCCTGAGCAGCAGACAAAGAGAACTGGGAAGTGGCAAGGCAGCAGGAGGTCCCTGTGTCCCCTCTCATGCCACCTCACCTCACGTAGACAGTGAGGTGTAGCAAAACTAGTTGATGTTTATCAGTGTTGTAATCCATATTTTGTTGTTATAGCAAAGTACCTGAACCCGAGTAACTTTATAAACAAAAGAGATTGGCTTGGCTCAATTTGGGAGGCTTAGAATCCAAGACTGGCTGGCTCGGCACCATGGAGAGAGTGATGAAGGGATGAAAGATCCTGCTATCAGACTCAGAGGTCAGGTTCAGGCTTCTGTGGCAGCTCACTCTTAGATGAGCACCCTTAATGGATCCCATGGCATTTACCCTAATGGCGTCCCCAGGACCTGAAGAACTCCCAATAAGCCCCACCTTTTAAAGTTCCCACCATGATTCACAGGACCAGGTCTCCAGAAAAATGACCTCTGTAGGGAATAAACTCTATCCAAACCATAGCAATATGTGAGGAAATTTTAAGTGATTATCAACTGCCCAAGAAATTCAAGCCTTCCTGGTAGTTTGATACATTAATCCTGAATTGCTTTCATATTACTAGGGAAAAGCCACTGGCCATTCTACCTTCTTTGTTTCCACCATCATTTGTTTATTCCTATCAGTTTGGGCAACAAAAGTATACTCAAGACAAAACTTAGCATCATTACGAATGTAGTATATAGAGAACCAAAATTAACAAAGATAAGAAAAGTGACATGGATAGCCAGTAAAAGGACAAGACCTTAGAAGCCCAACAAAACCCAGCTCTTCGAAACTGAGGGTCAAACTGCCCACATCCATTTCTCTGGCAGCACGTAACACAGTTTCTCAGTTGTCAAAGAGAGGAATGCTTATGTTGCCTTTGCAGTCAAATTCGCCCATTTTCAAATCCGAGCTCCCTTTATTGCTGCCGTGACCTTGGATGGGCCTTTGTGAAACATTTTCACCTTTCTCTATTGTGTTCTCAAAAGAACAATTGGAAGAGGAAGCACTCTTCCACTCACAGCCCCGCATGAGGACCCAGAGGCAAAATGCTCTGTCACTGAACTAGGTGGTTAAGCCGACACATTCTAAAGAATGCTGTGTTCAAGAGGCTGTGCTGTCTGTTAACCTCTCGCTGATGGCATCTTCCAGGACCACTTCTCGTAGATCCATGCATTGTCATTGGATGAAAAAAAAATGGTTCTCTTTGGTTGCACTGAAGGCTCCTCAGAGTGTTGATAAATGAGTTTTCAGGTCCCTGGAGGGAGGAGTCAATGGCTCCTCAAGGATTTAATCATTGAAATCCCTGTGCAGAATAAACACAGTATGGGTTTTGTATGTTATGAGTTAGGGTTGAGTAGTAGAGACCCCCATTGTTTCCTTCAATTGATTAGTTATTTCCATGTTGTTTTAGTCCAGAAAGCATAAATAAAATCTATTGGTAGAAATGGTAAAATGTTCTAAACTGGGAGCTCTCAGTGGCTCTGATTGGGGCAGGGCAGGGCAGACTTAGCCACCTAGGAAGGCTGAACACTTTGGCTAATGGTGTTATCTTGTGTACATCAGTTCAATTCACTAGGTCTGTTTCCGTGTCTAGAAAGTGGCAGTTTGGGGCTAGGAGATTTCTGTTCTTCCTTCCACTTCTAGTGATCCATGATTCAAAATTGACTCTTCCCTTATAAAGGGGTTCCCCACTAACCTAATGGAAAAAGACACAATTGCTTCATCAACCAGGCACAAGCCCAACCATGTCCTTCAGAACAGGAAGGCAGGTCTCTGATGTAACGCAGTGCTTGTATGAGTTTGGAACAGACCAGTGTCCTTGTTTTGTCAGTTAAGTGTTACTGTGACAAATATCTATCTTATGGATTTTAATCGTGTGGATTATCAGTACTCCTCATATGTTCAGGACCAAGCCATTGTTATCACTTATGACTGATTTAGAGCCAGGTCAAAGAAACAAGTGCTGAACATCGAAATATTTATGATACAACTAGCCTTTGCTTCCAAGTGATGCACACTACAGTCAGAAAGAAACACATTGTGACAAGCCCGAGCTTAAAGTGATAAATGTGTCCCCATTTGAGCCATGCAAATCATCCATAAGAGAACAGTCAATATGAACCTGATATTCTCAGAAGACAAGATGGGTGGGGCTGGACTTCAGGACTAATTCTGCTTTCTCAGCCTCAGAAAAGGAACAAGCCATTCCTAGTAGTCCCCCCTTGCTTGGACCCCATGATAACAGGGCCACTAGGATCCTTTGTCTTCTTTTTAAAGGACAATATACTTCTTTGAACTATGCTGAATACGTGCTTAAGATGGAGCTTAGTCCTTTAATGTTCATGCAGGAGCTTTATGCCTGACCTGTCTAACCAGAGAGAGGGCACGTGCAGTCCCATCCAGGTGTAAGTGATGAAGAGATAGGAATAACAGTCTTTCTCAAACTCCAACCCTAAGGCTGAATCCCCATTCCCACCTATTCCCACACCTTATTCTCTTAAGATATGTGGGCTGACTCCAGATATTGAGATCCAGCCTCAGAGAAGCTCTTGATTTTGAAATACCTTGTAGGTATCCCATTAAAATTGGTCTATAAAGAAGCCTAGCATGGACAAAAATGGGATCCCGAACCACCGATGGGGAAGCCATTTGGACTGTATTTCCAGTGGTGACGAAAATCAAAACAAAAGGCATCTTCTAACCTTCACCATGAAGAACAAAAATGCATCAGTTAGTAACTGAGCACTCCTTGGCTCCTGATTAGAGCATACACTGGGCAGGAACACAAATCGGCTGGCACTGTGCTGCCTCAGGAATGGCATCTAGCCTTCTATTACAGGTCTCGTGTTTCCTCATCAAAATCCCTCTGGAATCTTGCTTCTCAATGTGTCATCAGCATCCATATTAGCAAGGACCTTGTTAGGAATATTGAATCTACAGCATTACCTAAAACTACTGAAATCAGAATCTGTTTTAACAAAATCCTCCTGCTGCACTCAGGCATGCTAAGGATTGAGAAGCACTGCTGTGGACCACAGGAGTCTGAGAAACGATCACTTAGCCACTCACAGTGCTCATGGGGAGGGGAGGCATCCAAAGGCCCTTCTATGCATCCCACAGTGCAATACCAGTCACCGGTAGTCGCTGGACACTGCCCCTTCACTTTGGGAACAATTATAGACACTCCCTAAGGGTCCTCCGAGAGGACCTTGTTGGTTATGTGAAATTATGGACACAGTGAGGAAGGATCGTATTGATTCCCTATTTCCTCTCAATATAGACAAGGGAACTCAGACAATGATTCATTGCTCATCCATAGCTGGTAAGTAGGACTCGGGGAGGACTGAGCTTTCTTACTATCTGGAGCATATTCAACTCCACCTCACTGAGAGGCAAAGGCAGAGGCTGAAGGGCATGACTGGACGAATCCTTTGCAAATCAGTTGGTGAACACAGCATCAGACCACTCACCAAAAAAGACTGTGCCTACTTGGCCATTGAGCAACCCATTGCATTCTATCAGCTTTTCTAGGAGAGAAAATGGAATTGTGGAAACAGCCAGCATGGAAACTGGCCACATTTAATCATACATAAATATTCTAGCAATATAAATCCAAGGCCATTTGTCAATTCATGACCCTGAAAAATAGGTATCAGAAAGGGGGCTGCCTATAGGGCCTCAGGGGTCAGAGGGTGAAAACGCTGGCAGTGAATAGATCAGAACCACTCTCCTCCCTTCTGACCTAAGAGTACCTGATGCCAGAATAAGCTTAATAATTAGATCCACAAAGTGGCTGTATGTAGGAGTATTCAGTACTGTGTTTGATGGGACAACTGTCAGTCAGCAATTCTCAAGTTGGATCAGCTTCTATCTAAGGAACAATAGCAAAGGATTTCATGGCATCCATCACTAGCGGAACGGTCCTACCAAATACGCACCAAGTCCCTGCTGCTGTTCTTGCCTACAGACTACACTCCCACAGTCACCTCACCCTGGTCTCACAGAATCAAAAAAGCAGGCAGCTTGTAAAACATCCTGAGCAATAAGCTACTACAAGTGGGAGAAAAAAACCCAAATCACTTCAGTGGTTTTTGTTTGTAATTTAGTTTTGGCTAAAATTCAGAATCAGTGCTATCGGGGCCAAGTGAGTTGACTCCATCTCCTTCTGAGTCCATTAGCCTCCCTCACTGTGGTCTGGTGTCTCATAGACATTGTCTTACATGCCCATTAATGACTCGTAGGGAACATATCCTGAAAGCCTGGTGCCTTCCCATATCTGTCATTTGGTTTGCTTCTGCGGCATCCTCCATCCCTCCCTGTCATGTATCAGAAATCGTTTGATTGAATCACCTAAATCAATTTTCCTTTACTTTCAGCTGCCTTGCCATTGTCCTTTCTAGCTTCCAGCCTTGGTTGATTCTCTTGTGTCCAGCATTTCCAGACCCCACCCCCTCCCTCCCTCTGCAGAAGTGATTGTTAGGAGAACCCCTTTTTGTAATCCCTTTGCTGTACAGCCATCCTCCCCCCTCTTCACCTTGCCCTGGTGCCCATTGGTGCTCCTTCTGGAAGGGTGACAGACTATACCAGGGATGCTTTCTTTCTGAAGTTCTCAGTCAAGGTGCCTTGAAACAAGATGTCAGGAGACTTGGGAAGGAAAAAAGGTGATCCAAGAGAAATATGAAAAAAACTGGGGACCTCCAGCTTGACCCATTTGCTTCCTTGTTCGTCTGTTAAACAGTTTTCCTTAATTTCTCACTTTGTGCCCATCAGTAAGCACCTATCACAGTCTAGGCAGACCCACAAATAATATTTTATTTCTGGAGCTGACTTAGTACCTGTACCTTGGTTTATTTTTTTAAGGGTTGCTCTAGGGCTAGAGGTAACAGACAGAATGTGGCTTGCATAAACCAGCCACCTGTTTTATAAATAAAATTGTATTGGAACGCAGCCGTGCTTGTCTGTTACATATTCTCTATGGCCGTTTTCATGTAAAAGTCACTGAGTGGTTGTGCGAGACAGGCCTAAAATATTTACCATGTGGCCATTCACAAAAGTTTCCCTGCCATTAGTTTGTAGAAGTCTTGGTGCATTTTAAAACTTGAGTATTTGTCTTTCTGCTATTGAGTATTATTCTTTGTGTCGTAGATACACGTCCCTTATCAGCTGTGTGACCTCCAGTTATCCTGTCCTATTCACATTCCTGACAGGATCATTTGAAGCACTCAAGTTTTCAATCTTTGTGGAGTCTCTGGTTTTTCTATTTTTGCCCTTTCTTCGATATGACTTGTATGTCACATCTGTGAATGGCCACCATTGCCAAGTGTAAGAGCATGAATATTTACCCTTCTGTTTCTGTGTGGGAGTTTTATGGTTTTACATTCACATTTAAGTCTCTGACCATGATAAGAAGTAAGAATCCAAGATCATTCTGTTCTGTTGCCTATCCAGTTGACCAAGGAACCATTTTTAAAAGATTGTTATTTCTCTTATTGAATTGCTTTAATGGTTTCTCAAATATGAGCAAGTAGCTGTGGATGAGGGAAGAGAGTCACAGGTTCCTACCACATACTGCTGGTCAATTGGCAACCAATAGATTCTGGAAGAGAAGGAGGCATAGTATTCACCTGTACATCCACTGGCGATCCCATCAGGCTGTAATGTTTAGTTCCAAATTCAGGATCACATAGATGGTCTTAATTAAACTCGGTAGGACGCTTGTATAGTAAACATGCATGAAATTGTGAAAGAGCAACTTTTACTAGTTTAAAAACACATTTAAAAATTCAACATACACACGAATCAATAGACCATAATATTTGGATTTTATTCCAATTCTAATCCACTAATCTGTAGAATGTATCCATTAAAGACATTGGCTTCAATGTGGTTGCACAGTAGTAAGTTTTGAAAACAAGAACACAGACCCTCAATCTTCATTCTTGTCACTAAAGACTATAAATCTAATGGCTCAATGTGAAAAAGAAGAAAAGAAATGAGCTGGAGTCCCACGGTCTACCGTGTGGGAAGGCCACCAAAGACCAGAGAAATCCCAGTAGGATCCACCTGTCAGACAACACTGAGCTCAAGATGAAACCTTAAACAACAGACATTTGGAGGACATTGACGATCCAAACTGTAACAATAAGTTTTGTACAGAGTCTGACATGTACTTCTGATGAGAATCGTTATCTTAATTTCCTTTTTAACTTCAATGCTTTTTATTCTTTTTCTCACCTAATTTCCCTGGCTGGAACCTCTAGGATGTTGAATAGAAATGGTATGAGTTAATATTCTTGTCTTGTTCCTGATCTTAGAGGAATGTGTTTAGTCTTTCATAATTAGCTATACTGTCAATTGTGGGGTTTTGTATAGAGTTTCTAGTGTCCTAAAATTTGCTTCTGGTATAGGCTGGCACAAAAGGAGAATAGATTTTTATCAGATGAACTTTATATCCCAATTGTGATACTATTTTACACTTATTCTACTGCTATTATGCATTGCACTAAATGGCTTTCAAATATTTAACCAATCTTGAAAAAAAAAAAAACCAGCTATTTCTGCTGTGTCATCCTTACCAGATGTTGCTGGGTTGTGTTTCCTACTCTCCAGCACATTTCTAGTTATATCCGTGAGAGATACTGGTCTGTGACTTTCTTGGGATGTTTGACATGGTGTTATCAGGACATTACTGGCATCATCAAGGAACACATAAGTCTTCTATTTTTGGAAGAGTTTTTTAGGAAAATGATATTATTCCCTTAGATTTGGGTTTACTAACGAAGCCCTCTGGAGCTGGTGTATCCTTTGCAGGATTACTAATTTAGCTTCACTTCTTGTTCTTTCTCTATCCAGAGACTGTCTACTTCTTGCCTGAGTTAGTTTCAGTAGTTTGCGTTTAGGGATCTTTTAATGTAAAGTATCTGGTTTCTTGACAAGGTCTCAAAGTTTTATTTAGCTACTGTCTTTTTTATTTCTGCAAGATCGGTAGTAATAATCTCTCATTCTTGACTTTGTGAATCAGATTTTTTTTCTATTTATTTATTATTCTTGGATAACTAGCTGTGTCTTTATCAATTTTTTTAATCTTTGCAAAAAACTAACTTTAATTTCATTGATTTTTCTCTTTTCTCTTTCACTAATTTCTGCCTGCTTAGATTTAGTTTAATTTCATATTGGGATATATTAAGGTGGGTGGTGAGATTATTGATCTGATCTTCCTTCCTTTTCAATTATAAGAATCTTCATCAATATAACTTCCACTGAACATTCTCTATCGTCCTTTGCACATTTTGGTATATTTCATCTTTATTTTCATTCTTCTAAAATATATTCTGATGTCACTCACATATTTCTCTTAGTGTCTGCTATTAACTTATATTTTGTTGTGGTTAGAGAAAAATAATTGGCATCATTTCAACTATTTTAAATAAACATATTGATATTTTGTTGAATAGCCGATACTAGAGAATACTTCATATACACTTAACAGGCACTTGTATCCATCACTGCTGCAGAAAGTGCCTCAGTGACTGTTGGTCTCCTCCCAGTATGCACGCAGTGAGAGACTTGCTTTTTACTGTTTATTCTGTTTAGAATAATGGTTTTACTAATATGCTTGTACTTATGTCTGCAAGCTCACATCTTTCCTGGAAGCCTGGTGTCCCATTTTCCTTTTGATCCAATACTATCCTTTTTTTTTTAATCAAGTTAGCATTCTTCAGAGTAACTTTTAAAGTTTTTGGTGATCATTCTTCATATTCTTTCAGATTCTTAGTAGGTTCTTAAAAGCTTACTATATTTGCCTTGAATTAATGAGATCTATTTTAGATGTATAGTAACTTAGTTTTAGGGGGATATAGAAGCATTACTCTCATATAGCTCTGTTTCCTTTTGCTTTTTAATTGTATTATTGTTGTATATATTACAACTATAGATACTACAACCCCTACAATGAATACATTGTTATAATTATTACTTTATGTAATTTTATGTTCTTTAAATAAGCTGGGAGGGAAAGAGGAAGAGTAAGTATATATTTATAGTGTTAGTTATATTAACTTTTTTATTTACCATTTCTCTTAATTTGTTCCTGTGGATTAAAATTCATTTCCTTAGTTCAGTATAACTTTACTACACCCCCATCTTTGTGCTAATATTACCAAATATATTTTATACATTATGTGTATTCTTTTATGCAATTGTTTTTAAAAACCATTGAAAGAAGGAGAAAATATACATTTAAAGTGCCTCATATAAATATGCAATTACTAGCTGGAGAAATGGTTCAGTGGTTATAAGCAAGTATTATCGTTGCAAGAGATCTGAGTTTGATTCCCAGAATCCACAGAGAGCAATTCATAACTGCCTTGTAACTCCAGATCTTGTAGCCTCTGTGGCCACCTGCACGCGTGTGCGCGCACGCACACACACACACACACACACACACACACACACACACACACACACACAATTTGAATATAGAGCCTTAAACTGAATAAATATGGTTACTGTCAATAATGGTGTATGTATGTGTGTGTGGATTAATTAATATCTAGTGTTACACCCCTTAAGAAATTACTTTAATATTGCCTGTAAAGCAAGTTTGCAAGCAACAGACTCTCTGCAGTTTTGTTGATCTGGGAATGCTGTTATTTAATCTTCGTTTGTTCAAAGATAGTTTGACTAGATTCTTGGTTGACAGAGATGTTTCTTTCAGCACTTTGAAGTCATTCCATTGCCTGTTGCCCTCTGGCGTTCTTGCTGAGAGGTCTCTGTTAATCTTACTGCGGTTACTTTGTACCTAACAAGCCATTTTGCTCTTTCTGCTTTCCATATTTTCTCTTTGTCTTTGGTTACATTATTAAGATGTATTTGTATGTAGATACAGTAAGTTGAACTGTTTCTGCTACAATGATACCTTGGTGTCCTGATCCTCTGTACATGGATGTAACATTATTTGGCTTCAGGGATGCCCATTACCCTGAGCTGTGACATCCACAACACTACCCTTCATGGGACTCAGCCTTGGATATACTGTCATCCTGGATGCCAGTAGTTTGAACAGATACTCCTTGCATATTTAGTTGACTTGATGAAAATAATGCCTTTGTTGGGACCAGACCCACCAATTGTCAGCTGATTGTTCCATTGTTTTTGACAGTGCTCTGAAGTACATAGTGCTCCATAGTTGGTCCAGTTAAATGAAAGTCTCTTTGCAGAAGTTTTTAAGGCCAAGATTTGGACAGACTTTTATTTCCCTCACCTCAAACAACCTCTTCTTAGCTGTTACTTTCTATGATTCTCTTCCATTTTGTTTGTTTGTTTGTTGTTGTTGTTTTAAGTGGCTGGACTATCATTCAGCTTGTTGAGCCCACAAATCTACCTGTTTCTTCTCAGTTGTTTATTACCAAGGTCATTTTTGTCCTTGAGAACATACTTAGACCTGAACCCCACCCCACTGCACCCCCATATACTTAGCTTCTAATGAGTTCAGTCCCTTTGATGGGAAACTTTGGAGACCTCTTTCTCTTTATGTATAAGATATCTGGGTTATAATTCTGGGGTTGAAGGCAAACATTTCTATACCATTTCTGTTGAGATAGAGTCTTGCTTAATGAGCAGGCTGCTAGGCACAGATCATCAGTTCTCTCCTCAACTTGCATCTCTCAGCTTTGAGCCTTTGTCCTACACTAAGCAGTGCTGAGAGCAATCAGACTCCAGTATTCTCCGGATGGCATGCTACGAGCATCAAGGAGGAAACAAGTCCAGGCCTCTTGCAACATTCTCCTGGAACTGAGCCTTTACCATATGAAGCCAAGCAAGATGCTGTGATGTGTCTCTCCTGGGAGATACCAGACCCTACATAAGGATGCTGAAAAAAGAGTGGACTTATTCTCAGTGGAGTTTCTATTACACTAAACTAAAAGGGAAAAATGAGAAAGCAGATCATGGTTCAAATGTAACAGATTCTCACAATTCTCCTAGAGTTTCAGTATATTTCCTTAAACAAATTATTTTCCACTTGCATATTTCCTTAAGACAGATACCAAAGATTGTAAGTGATGATGTTTTTGAAATGATGCTCACCAGTCATTCAAGTTTCACTGAGAAGCACCTCAAGCCAGCATTCTAAAAGTGGAGCCGTCTGCTGTTCTTGCTTCCCTCCCTGTGGTAATTTGAGTAAGAACAAGCCCCGTAGGCTTATACATTTTAATGCTTAGTCATGAGTGATTGGCACTATTTGAAAGAATTAGAAGGTTCAGGAGGTGTGGCCTTATTGGAGAGAGTGTGCCACTGGGGTGGGCTTTGAACCCATATCAAGCTCAGTTCTCTCTGTTGGCCTGCAGATCAGGGTGTGGCTCTCAGCTCCTGCTCCAGCATAATGTCTCCCACCATGCTTTCTGCCCCAATGATACTGGACTAAACCTCTGAGACTGTAAGCCAGCCCCCCAATTAAATGCTTTCTTTTATAAGAGTCATGGCATCTCTTCACAGTAACAGAACAGTGACTAGGAAACTCCCAAGCTATTCAGTAAGCTCCTTTAGAATTGGGGCACAACAGTTTGGACCGATGTCCACTCTCTGCCAGGAATTATGCTGGGTCTTCTGTGATACTTTACTTCCAATCCTCTTGATTAACAAGCTAGATTTTATCACCATTTCTGCAACGGAAGAAAGTGAGGCTAAATGGGTAAGTGCCTTGACTGGAATCTTGTTGTTAATAAATGTAGCAAACACATCCCAGATACTTCTCCCCACCGCCCTTTCTCAACCACAAGCTTCCAATCCCACCCACCGTGTTGCCGTTGAATCTCACCACCTGTTATGGTGCTTGGGGCACAGATGCGAGGTGAGTGAGTGAAAAAAATGTGTGTAAGTGAGTAACAGGCACAAGACATCAATAAATATCAGCACATAGTTGCCTTTACCTCTGCCATACATTTTGTCCTGGCTAACAGATATAGCTTTGTGTCAGCCATCCTGACTTTGCTAATGAGTTCTTTTGCCTTAATGATACTCATGGCATCTGAGGTATTACCTAGCTCCAAAGTTCTGGAAGTCCAGTGCTGGACTTTCTGAAGCTTCTGAAAACACTTGACTTTGAGTTTGTTTCAGTGCCAAATCGTAGTGCTCTGTGTGTGTGTGTGTGTGTGTGTGTGTGTGTGTGTGTGTGTGTGTGTGTGTGTGTCTTGACTTCTGCATCCTTTGTCAGCTTCGCTGTTTTTAGGTCAGCCATTTCTACTGTTATATTATTAAGACACTCAGGCTGGATATACATTAAATAGTGTGACTCTACCTGGGGCTGCCTCTAGCAAATGTATCAGTCCATTGCAGTCTTGAAGTTGAATCAGTACTTTCTTTCCCAAAGTAAACTTTAGTTTTTAAGTTTCTCTTTCTCTTTTTTTCCTCTCTCTTGTTTGGAATTAAATTTTCATTACCACAGTAACATGCATTTATTCCACTTGAGAAAAGCTCTAGGAATACATATTTATTTACTTGTGCCACATGAAAAAAAAAAAAGCCTGAAAAAAACGCATTCTGAAACTTAGTATCATGGTTACCTCTAGAGATAGAAATGGGAAGAGAAAGCCTTCTAGTCAAAGATGATCCTAGACTTTTCTGTCATGTTTAAAATATTTTCCATCAAGAATTTCACTTCTCCTTTTGTGATTTCTCTGTTCACTATCATTTATAATGCTGACACATGACAGGGGACAGATACACACATGCTTATGAAGTAACTCCAGCCCAAACATTCTATTGAAGATCTTCCCCTTTTCCTGAGGAGTCTGTCCCCGCTTCATGAATTTTCTATCTTGGGTAAGAGAGATGGGAAACTGTTGTTCTTGCTTGTGTGAGTGGTTCCCCCCGCCCCGTTACAGTGTACACTTTATACTAGCTTGGTCTGTTGCAGTTTATGGCAGTTTTATTGCTTAGACTGTCTGCCCAGTAAACACCAGCTTGATGACAAAAAGGCCGAGAAGACTGAAGGGGAGCTCCCAAAGGCACATTCAGTTACCAGTAGCAGGCCTTTCCTTGCTTGGAAATTGGAGGTGAAAGCCTGTGGACCACAGATGGGGTCTGGTCAGCAGACATCCTTGCCCACTGCTGCAGTGAGCTCAGTCGCAGGCCCTCGCCACTGCCTTAGGCCATACAGGCATGGTGGGAAGAGCAAGGCCTTGGTGGCTTCAATCCTGCTATCCGTCCTTGTCTTACTATTTATTTCTAGTTCAAGGGCTGACGGGTATATAATGGTTTCATTCAAGAAATCTCAGTTTCTGCCTCCTTCCTCCACCCCTCTTCTCCTCCCTTTTCTTTTAGAAGCCAATGAAAATGACACATGAAAAGAATGAAGTTCAGTGATCACCAGGGCATATAAGTGGTATTCCATGATTGACTGAAACTTTCTTTTCCTTCTACTTAAGAAAAAAAAATCCTTCATTTTCCTTATGCCATTCATATACTCTCTTTTCTCGTCTACAAACCCAGGGAACACTTCTCCCATTCCCATCGCCTTTGGCATTATCAGTGATGCTCAGAGGCAAAGCTCCACTGGCTAAGCAGAGATTTGACAAAGGAACAAAGTACCAACTGCTGTCCCAGTTATGGTGTGGCGTTGTCATAGGCCCAGGCAGTAGTTTCTGAGAAGAATTTTTTTAAAGGCAGTAGTACTCTTAACATGGAAGACCCCCCCCCCCCAAGAGGTGCAAAATGAACAAGATTCAGGCCCCTTGAGGACCAGAGACCCTCAGCCATGCCCACAGCATCCTTCCTTTAGAGCAGGACTGTTAGGGAGAAACAACAGCTGGCAGGAGGTGTCTCAACACTTCCCTGTGTTAAGTTTGCTGTAAAGAGCATCTGTAAGCTCCAGGAAGTTAAAGAGGAAAACTAAATTAAAAAAAAAAACTTCCATGAATGTGTGCTTCTCTCATGAAGGCTCTCTCTGAACAGAAGTGTTGGAGAATCTGTGATTTAATCAGCCTGGGCTAAGCCCCCAACTTAGTAATGCCAGAACATCTTCAATATTTGGGGTAGGAAATCTGGGATTCTAGAGAAGCCATGTGTGTGAGCGCGCGCGCACACACACACACACACACACACACACACACACACACATACACAGAGAGAGAGAGAGAGAGAGAGAGAGAGATTTAGGAATGGTATTGTCTCTAAGTGAATAGGTCTCCCTCATTGAGACTTGTAGTTTGTCATCTTGAAGGCTGACCTTCCGTTAAGGACTGTGCCTTATATTAGAAAACCAGAGTCTCATAGTTAGGCTAGATCCCAACCAATCTGGTCAAGTTCGCTTAGGTTCCTCTGTAAAGGACTTGATTATAATTAATGTTCTTCCCAACCTTAGAACACCATGGTTCTAGCTTCTGCGGGGACCCGAGCCACACCTCCCTTCCCTGTGCACTCGCAAAAGACACCACTGGTCTTGTTTTCTGGACTTTCCTTCACCTCTCCTAAAGTATAACGCCAAAGGAGTCTTAGTATGGAGACCTTATCAGAACGATGTTGTTTGGGAAATTCTACTGTGTTCCTTAAAGCTAATCCTAAACAGCCTTTGAGATTAATAAAATAGAAGCTGAGTAAATGGAATTGCTGTTTTAGAATTCCTCGGGGTGGAGGGAGGAAGGCTCTCCCTCAAGACATCTCACTGGGGACGCAGAGAGGACTTCAAGCACAAAAGGTCTGTTTGCTCTCATTGTGTCTCAGATCTGTAGAGAGATGCTCAGAATGCCGGACCAAGGCTAGTCCCATGAGGCTCTTAGACCTGACTTGGATGCTCTGGTCTCTGTGAGGTGTAGGAAGCAGCCAGGCTGAGCACATCTTGTATCTGCTGTTCATCTCCGCTAAGGTCTGAGGTCAGCCGCACTGTTGGGGTGGTTAGAGTAGGAAGGTACCTTCCAATTAATGCCCATGCCTGCACTTTTAAAGGAGGAGGGAAGCCGAATGGCTTTTCAGATCCCTTCTCTGCAAGTCTATCCCTCTGGGGCTCCATTCCTCTTCATGTTCCCAGCTACCCGCATGCTTTATGACACATGATGGGTATTTAACACCTGTGGACAGATGAATACACATTGTACTGGTGGCCCCACGATAGAAGTGAAATTAACGTACAGGGCTTGCTTTCTCAGTCCCATCACTCAAGCCAACACTAAGCACAGCTTTGCACACAAACACTTATGCTAAGCCCAGGTGCTCTCTCTCTCTCTCTCTCTCTCTCTCTCTCTCTCTCTCTCTCTCTCTCTCTCTCTCTCTCACACACACACACACACACACACACACACACACACACACACACACACACACACGGCTTCCTGCCTGTTCCCTATCTGAATAGCTTTTCTTCTGATGGCATGCTGACCTTTAGGTTGAAGGGGCTACAGTTTCCAGGGCTGCACAGACTGTTCCTTGTCCAGTGGGCTGGAGCCAGTTTCTACTTTGGAAGCCAACATAGATGGAGCCAACATTGCTGCCTGGCCAGAGCTGTCCTGGATTGATGACAGAGACTAGCAGTGGGCAAGCAAGAGGCATCATGGACCACAGTTTTGCGGCCAAGTTGCGCAACATGGGAGAGGTGTACAGCTCCCTCACTGACTGTGTAGTATGTCCAAGAGCTAGCTGTTGGTATGCCCAGCAGAGCGCACAAGCACAGGCTGCCCAGTATGCCACTTCACCACCCTTTTTTAAGTAACAGGCTGCGGGGCTGGCATTTCTCCACTCTGTAGTTATTATCTGTTTCTTTTTGCAAAGCAAGACATTCCTGTGAAGGGCGCCGGGACCGTAAGGCAGGTCATAAAGGGTGACAAAGCAGAAAGAGTCGCCTGCAGTCCCCTCTGCCAGCAATTCTCTCGGCCTGGTTATTCATCCGCACAGAGGCGTCGCAAGCCTCACTCTTAAATGGCTTCATTCATGATGATTGACTCAGGAGATCTGCCTGAGCTTTTCGCAGAATGTTAAGCAGGGAAGAATTTTTCCCTCCTCTGAACCAGCTTGCCTGGAAGGCTCCGGTTTCACAGGGTTGAGGTGAGGGAGGCTGAAGGGGGAAAAAATCAGCTCTTGACTGGACCGGCTTCCTCAAATGAGAATAACCACTGAGTAAAGACAGTAATGAACCAGGGATCAGCTCCATCAGGCTGAAATTGATGCCTCTGGAAACGCAGGCATATTTCTGACCAGTCCTGAGCAGCATTTAAGTCCTTCAAATGCCCATAAAAGTTTGTCTGTGAGAGCTGCTTCCTATTTCTATTTCTATGGAGCTTCTAGATTACAGAAGTTGGGAGAGATTTGAAATCAGCTTGTTGTTTGTTAGAAATTCAGTATCAAGTGTGTTTATACGATGTTTGGGGGACTGTTGAGTGTGGCCTTGTCTTTCTAATGAAAATTTCAAAAACCTTGGTTCAACTTTTCTCCCTTCAAAATGGGTCCGCATGGGGACCCACTGACATTCGACACAGTGTTCTGCTCTTTGTAATTTTTGTTACTGCTGATGCCAAACCTTTACGTCCTGTGGACAACTTTATGTATGTACATTTGTTGATGAGACATGTTCTTGAGCTTCTCACTGGCTCTCCAGGGAGAGCCAAATTCTACACATGGGAGCTCGTTCAGTGAGGGGGGTTCTTGGCACACAATCATGAAGACCTGAATTTGAATGCCCAGAACCCAGATAAAAGCCAGGTGGCCACATGTGCCTGTTACCATGGTGCTGTGGGACAATGCACGGGAGTTACCTAGTTCATTTCAGTGGGAGAAATGAGATGGAGAGTGACTGAGCAGGACAACCTGTACCCTTTCTGTCCTCTACATGTCTACACACATGTTCATACACCACACATACTACGGTGGGGGGGGAGGGAAAGTGGGGGAGGGAGAGGGAGGGAGGGAGATCTTCCCACAGAGCAGATCTTGTTCCTGACACCAAGCAGCCGTTGTGTTTGTGACATATCAGCCTTCTGTGTGAGCTCCCACTCTGGCTAAGTAGGCTCACTCCGCCTTCTTATCTGATCCCCACGCCTTCCCAGCTCAGCAGCCCTTCCTAAGCCACGTGCCTATGCTTGACATGCCTTCACTTCCATTGCTGCCCATGACACCCCAACTCATTCATGCTGCAGAGCCCAGTGAGCTTTTGTAACAGCTGCTTATCAACTCCTTGTATTATATGACTAAATATTCTAGCTCCTCCACCCCCCCCCCCCGCCCAAGTACAATATACAACTTGAAGAGAAGGAAATGTGTATATGTGTCTACTGCGCCTTCTCACCTCGAAAGCTCACCGCTTTGTATAGTCACGCACTTTTAAAAATAGCTTTTAGGTGATGAGTAAATCTGTAAGAAATCAACAAATCAGCTTATTGATTCTGGACCTACTTCACTTAACTAGCAACACTTATCTCCTAAGCTAATTAAAGCAAAGAAAGTCACCTCTTAGTCACGTTATTCAAAGGGAAGATACACAGTATGTTGTTAACTTTTTCCTTGTCCAAGTATTTTTTGAGATACTAATGCATTGCATTTTTGACTGAAGGCCTGAGTTTTCTGATCCCAGGAATGACCAAGGAGTACTGGGGTAAAAAGATTGGAAAATCAAGAGCGAAAGCACCCAAAACATACAAGAGGTTCATGGCTGTTTAGCACAGGTGAACATTTTTTAATTGCATGATTCATTCAGCCCTTAAAGGTCGTAGACTATGAAACTTAGCTTT
Source organism: Acomys russatus (assembly GCF_903995435.1). Taxonomy (NCBI): domain Eukaryota; kingdom Metazoa; phylum Chordata; class Mammalia; order Rodentia; family Muridae; genus Acomys; species Acomys russatus. The sequence continues at coordinate 21,569,727 of NC_067137.1, forward strand.
GTGCTTCACACCAATCTAATATTAAAAGACTAATAAAAATCTAGCTAGAAAAGGAAGTGACTTCTTATGGATTGCAAATACAGTATGTTCTTTCAATCTTAGCAGCCAAAGTAAACTTTTTGTGTTTTCTGATACTGTTCCCAAAGACTGGTGGTCTCTGGAAGTGTTTCTTGATTATTTTTTGGAGAAATACCTTCTGTTAATCATGCTAGACACTTAGAAAAATGCTTCTGGAAAACTGAAAACTAGATGTTGATACTGGGCTCATTCTAGAAGCTGAGAAGAAATTTAGTCATGCTTCAAATCATGAAGAAATAGCTTAAAAATGGCTTCCCTGTAAATTGAACTTTTATTTCTAATCCCATTCCTGTTGGGTTTGCACACAAGAATTTTGAGACCTGACGGCGACCAGGGACATTCAGAGACGTGTCTATGACTATCCCATCTTCCAGGCTCTTCTCCTTTGCCATCCTTGGTCCTCTGTCCTTCTATCAATAGGTTCTTCATAAGAATACTTCCAATAAGGTGGATAGATGGATAGGTAGGTAGGTAAGTAAGTAGAGAGATAGATGAGAGAAAGGGAGAGATAGATAGAAAGAGAGAGAGGATACAAAAAGTATTTTGTGTTCACATGACTATGGAAGCCAAGAAGTCCTACAATGCTTTGTCATCAATCTAGAGAACCAGGTAAAGTCAGTGATGTAATTCAGTTAGGGATCAATGATCTGTAAGACAGAAGCCCCCAAGGTTGATGTGTGTGTGTGTGTGTGTGTGTGTGTGTGTGTGTGTGTGTGTGTGTCCATATGTGCACACATGTGTTTTTGAGCATGAAGACAGATCTCCATGCTGCACTCCCTAAAGTGACTAGAAGTTTTATGACCCTTTCTTGTAGAGACTTTCTGGAATATAGAAGTTTGAGGATCCCAATTACAGACTCTTGTCTCCAAACAGCCTGGAAAACATAAAGACAAGCCTCACAAACACTGTCTCATTAGCTCAGTAAAACCTTGCTAATTTACCCTAATTGTGGAGAAGGATCATTTGCATTCGGGAAGTGTCTGGAAGGGCCCTGCTTTAATAAATAGATAGGACTTACTTGTAATTAGCAATGTCACTAGCACACAAACAATCAATGCTTGTGTCCTTAAAAACAGTTTGTTCTCGTAAGTGGCTTGCACATTCCCAATGTCATCTTAAAGCTACTAACGTAAAGAATGACCTGGAAGCAAGGGTCTTCCATTTTCTTATTTTCAAATAAACAACAATATGAAAATATGGCCAGGGAATTGAGCTGAGATCCTTTTGCAGAGAGAGGGAAAGGATGAAAACAAGGCAGAGGGTTTGAACAAACAGAGGACTCAAAAGACTTAAGTTCTAATCCTGGCCCAGTCCCCAGGCTGTAAAGTCACTCTGTCTCCATGAGTTTCATCCTCATCTTTTAAAAGAAAAGCTCACGCTAAATGAGCTCCCAGTAAATTCTATGGGCTCAGAACCCTTAGAGCTAATCCAATTCAACCTCCCCAATGTAAATACAATCTCCTCTTCAGATGCACAGCCAACAGCAAATGTAGAGAGAAGGAAATGAGAAAAACTAGACACACTAGTTGCTTCACTTGTTACTGTGGCAAATACTGGTCAGAAGCACTTAAGACAGGAAGGACATATTTTAGTTCATGGTTTGAGAAGGGACAGCAGAGAGTCAAGGTGATGCTTAGGAAGGCAGGATAGTCTGGACTCCTCTCATCTCCATGATCCAGAAAGCAGAAACATTGCAGATGGAAACAGAGCCAGACTATAACCCTCAAGACCTGCCCCTAGTAACCTTTTTTTTTTACCAGCCAAGCATCATCTTTTAAAGGTTCCATAGCCTCCCCGAACAACATCACTAACTAGGGACCAATGGTTCAAACACATCTTTGGTGGACATTTTACAGCCAAACCATGCCCCAGACATATGGAATGGGGAAGATAGATGGGCTGGAGAAGCCCAGGTTCAAAGGCCAAAATAGGTCAGAGGTCACCCATGACAGCAAGATACCTACTACAAGTCAAGGACACAGATAAGAGTCTCAGCAAAGAAATTAAAACCAAGGCCAAAGTAGTCTTTGATCAAAGACAATGGAGGTTGATGGAAGTCACAGGCACGTGCCACAGGTGCTACTGCTGGTGGTAGTAATTAGTAGAGTGGAAGTCTACGGGCATCTTCTCTAATTTGAGGAGATCAAGGGGACCTGAATCAGTGAAGGTTCAGAAGGAGGAGAGGAGGAGGGGAGGAAGGGGAAGAAGGAATGAGGAGGAGAAGAAGGAGAGGTAGAGGAAGAAGAAGGAGAAGGAGAGGGAGAAGAAGGAGAGGGAGAAGAAGGAGGAGAAGAAGGAGGAGGAGAAGAAGGAGGAGAAGGAGAAGCAGATGCAGATGGAAGAAGAAGGAGAAGGACAAGAGGGGAGGAAGAAGGAGGAGGAGGAAGAGAAGAAGAAGAAGAAGAAGAAGAAGAAGAAGAAGAAGAAGAAGAAGAAGAAGAAGAAGAAGAAGAAGAAGAAGAAAGAAGAAGACCAGAGTAAGATAGACTAGCTAATTGACTGAAGCTCCACTCGATGGGGAATATCCAGCTAGTAATGAGTAGCAGGCACTTGTTTTATTGTAGTTTGTATTCCAGAGATGGTGCAGAAGCCAGGGCAGGGAACAATAATGCAAGTGAAGGAAACAGACACACAGGTGGGCTTGATAATACTCCACCCCAGAAAGAAGCCATATTCTTTTTTTTATGTTTTTTAATTGAAAAATAAAATCGTTCATATTTTATTTCAATTGCTATCCCGTGCATCCTCCCATCCCTCCCTCCCTCCCCCTTTCACCCCATTCCCCTTCCCTATGACTGTGACTGATGTGGACCTCCTCCCCTTGAATATGATGCTAGGATATCAAGTTTCTTCTTGGTAGTCTGCTATCCTTCCTCCGAGTGCCATCGAGTCTCCCCATCAAGGGGACATAGAAGCCATATTCTTGTCTCCTCTAAAATACTGCTCATTCTTTTCCTTCCTGTCCTTAGTATTTGTCTAGAACAGCAAAGGGATGGGTCACATTTGAGCATATTCTCCAGACTGGTGTTACTTTTGGTTTTCCTCCTTCAGTCTCTTGGTAGAGACTATGCACTCTCAGACTCCATGCTCATTTCTGTGGGGATAAATGTCAGTCTTGACCTCCTCACGTGATCCAGCAGCCATGGCAGAAATGTCAGAGAGGACTGTCTGCCTCCACAGTGCCTCTCTTCTGAATCCGCAATTCACAGAACTAGTCTCCTCAACTCATCTTATCCACCTTAAAAACATCGTGAAGAACCAGAAAGGTGTAACACAATGGCCAAAGCCATTAACACGTGTGATGATTAGTGTTCCAAGTCAGAATACCAATATCTCTGCTTTTAGAAGAAGAAAGGGTATCGTATGTCACCCTATATTAGAGCTTACTCCTCCAGAGAACCCCAAGACTTTGAGATAAGAAAGCACCCATTAGCTGAAGATGGATGGTAAGGATGCAGTAAGCATCAAACTCCTATCCAGATCCAGCCAATGGACAGGACATTCTCCACAGTTAATTGGAAAGTGGGGACTGACTTTCACACGAACTCTGGTGCCCCATATTTGACCATTTCTCCTTGATGGGGAGGCCTGGTGGCACTCAGAGGAAGGATAGCAGGCTACCAAAAAGAGACTTGATACCCTAGGATCATATACAGGGGGAGGAAGTCCCCCTCAGTCACAGTCATAGGGGAAGTAAATCAGGTGAAAGCAGGAGGGAGGAATGGGAGGATACAATGGATGGGATAAAAGTTGAGATATAATATGAATATTATCAATAAAAAAAAGAAGACAGACAGAGAGGGGGCTATGTATTCTTTATTCACTGGTATATCCTGAGTTCATTGCTCTCCCTGACTCACGCCTATCCTGAATTCCTGGAAAGTTCTTGGGAAAACACTTTCCTGGGTACCATTTGCATTGGGGATCCATCCTTGATCCTGCTAGCTCTTCTCTGATAGGCTTGGTTATGTATCTTTTTAAGCCTCTAGTCCTGAGGACCTCTAGAATTGCTTGATTTAAAAAAAAAAAAAAGTACTCCCTTCTTGGGAATGACCTCTATATGGTTCCCTAAGGTGAGTCAGAAGAACATAGTTTGCCAGGCAAAGTGGTGGACTTGAAACTCATGGTGATGCTGTGATCCAGCAAGAAGAGGGCGGAGCCCTGGGGATGCAGGGCAGAGAAGGCTGCTGGATTAGACAAAAATGTGCTGGATTATTGACCCACACACTGGAGAACTGAGGCACAAAGAAAGTCCCAGAAATATTCCCTCATTTCATATATAAAAACAGTCCCAGAGAATGCAAGGGGCTCGTCTGGGTCTGCACAGGGAGGTGGGGGGATACAAAGCAGTGGTTTTGAAGTCAGGTCCTAGGTCCTAGGTCTAGGTCCTAAATTCAGGCTCTGTGGCTGTGACTGTCAGTGTGATCTTGATGCAGACACTGAACTTTCTTGAATCTCCGTTTTCTCATCCCAGTCAATCTACCTAATATGGTTCTGATAAAACACAGATGGAAAAAAAAAAACGGCTACGACATGCTTAACACAATGTCTAATACTAATACGAACTCAATAAAAGTCACTGGGAAGAGCAATGGAGTTAGGATTACAGATGCCTGTCTCAGGGCTTCTCGCCCAGAGAAGACAATGTCCGTGCATAGCTTTGTTAATGGTCAAGCTGCATTATTGATAGGGTACTAGGAAATGTAGGAAAGAGGATGCAGGGCCACCTCACATCAGGAAGTTATGTCTAGGCAGGTCAGCATGTTTGCTGCCAGGCTGAGGGACATTTATATCCACCCAGGAATGAAGATGCACTCCAAGTAATGTGTGTGGTTGTCACTCAAAATAAGATGTGCTGCAATATGGGGACAAACAATTAAAAAAATGCATCTAGTTGTGAGCCATGGAATGAGAGCAGGAAGTGCTACCTCCAAATCACCATCCAGGCCAGTTCTTTCCCAAAGGTTCCTAATGCAGGTGTTGTGTACACTGAGTCCTTCCTGTTTCATGTAGGTTCTGCAACGCGGCAAGTGCGGGTAGTGATGTCCATGCTTCTATTCAGGACTATAAAGCCTCTGAGCCCAAGAAGGCAGGCTAGCAATAGTTCAGCTCAGAGCCTCATAGCTTCCTACTCCCCCTCAAGTCATACAGAGCCAAAGGGGGTTCCCCAAAACAAGAGGAAATGGAAAACTATCAGGAGAGGTTTTAAGAGGTCAGACTCAAGGCTGCAGACTCGCTGGAACGATGCAGTCCTCTGGCCTTTGCTATGGAAGGCTGCCCTGGCCTTCCCAGCATTGCCTCTCGTGGTCGACTTGTGCCAAGGTCATGCTCATCAGTGATACGGATGGAGAAGTGTCACTCTGGGCTTTGTTGGCTCTGCAATTATTCAAATGCTTTGCTTATAATCCAATCACATCTCCCGGCTCTGATTATTGGAATCATCAGCATCATCTATTAATGGGCTCCGAGCTCCTCTGGGTACGCCGCAGCATTGTATAAGATTGCTGAAAGGTGCCAAATGCAAGCTCAAAAAGAGAGAGGGAGGAAGGGGAAGGGGCAGAAAGTGGACCAAACCAGGCATCATCCTTCTGAGGAACACAATATAAATCGGCCTGAATCTGTTTGTGTGAACTAATCTTAAAGGGCCAGGGCCTTCTAAATCCCAGAAGCACATTAATTATTCCAGGTTTTCTTTGTCCCTCTTGTCTCCATTACTTCAACTCGCTATTTTTAGCCCAAAGTATTTGAACTTCCGTTAGTTTCCCTTTTATCTCTTTTGTTAAGTAAACTTTCTCCCCAGTGTGGCTGTCTGCAGGGTGGGAAAAAAATTTAACAGCTAGAACAAGATAAATTGGTAAGAGAGGACCTGCCTCCAAATTGGCCAGACCTTGCTGTGTCTGCACACATGGGCACCTGCATACCTGACACTCCTACTCAATGGAGAGAGGGGAGACATGCTCTGCTGAAACTGTCTGTCACCCCAGCGTGAAATGTGCTCAACCTGCTGCAGAGCTCCCAACAGCTGGTCTCCTTCCTCTCGCGCATGCGCGTTTGAGCCGAAGCTAGGAAGACAGCATGCCAAAAATGTCTTGGTCTCCACCAAAGACATACTGCAGGTGAGAAGGCAGGTGGCGGCTGCTCTATGGAAAAGCTGCTCATCAGTCTCTGATAGGAAGAGCTATGAAAGGTTCAAGTGACCCCTTCCGGGTTCCTCCGTGGAGCCCGACCTGCAGCTCTGCCTCTCATTAATCTTTAATGAACAACAGAGAAAATGTGTTGCTGGCTAATTATTGTGTAGGGTGGCAGATGCTTGTCAAGGAAGAGTCCTCAAGAGTCACATTGTTTAAAGGGACACTCAAGAAGCAAAAGACCTGTTTTGAAACCTATTCCCAGACTTGTAGCATTATCTCTTTCTTTTAAACTTGAATTGACTCTCCTTCCAACCGTGCTACCATTTTCTCTGTCTGCAACATTTGAACTTTACAAGGTGGGAGCAATCAGGTGACAGGACCGCAAATTCCTTCCTTCCATCTTCTCTCCTCCCCAGAGTTGAGAAGAAGGACTTTTTGTGTGCTTTCTTCACCTCCTAGCTCCTACTTGGGACATCTTTTCTTGCTTTACTTTCTTAATTCCATTGCTCCACAGCTAACAAATCCCATTCTGTGCAGAGCTGGACTCTATTTGACTTTGAATGCACTCAACACTTAGCCCCAAAGTGAAAACTCATGATGCACCTAGGACCTGTGGAAACTCATTATGCACCCAAGACCTGCCACAACCCTGGGCACACACTACTGAACCCAGTAAAGCTAGTTGTCTAAGTTTCTTAGACTCACTTGCTTTCTAGTTCATTCTCCTTGGGGTGGCTAATTTGAACGGTCATCTTGATCAGCTTCTAAGACACTGAGGGCATCAGTAAGACACGATTTTTGACATGTTTGTGAAAGTGTCTCCTGGGAGTTTTACCTGTGGAGAGAAGACCCCCCTTGAATGTGGCCATCCCCATCTAAGGGTTGGGGTCCTGGACTGAATAAATTGGAGGAAAGGAAAAACACAGCCAAGGGCTGGCAATCACCTCTGTCTGCTTTCTGGTTGGCCCAGCTGTGAGCCAGCTCCCTGCTGTCAGGCCTGCCCTCCCCTGGTGGACAGTACTCCCGTAAACAGTCAGTCCAAATATCTATTTTCTTTCTCGAAAAAGTCATCGATACACAGCTTGTCTATCGTCACACTAGCCACCCCTTGAGGGTGGGGTCCTCATCCAATTCTCCATTTGTCCTGCTCCTGGACATCTTGCTGCAGGTGGCTGTCACTTGTTCATCACACATTGCATGTCTGTGTCCATTATTCGTGAAAGCCACCTTCCACATCAGCCTAGCCTGTGCTGCAAGGTGCTCTGCTCTGGTAAGTGTCGAAAGGCTCTCTGTTAAGGAGGAGCTTGGGATGACAGGATTAGAAGACCCCCTCCTAGAAGCAAACGTATTGCGCATTGAAATGCAAGGATCTCCATGTCTGAAGGATTTTGAATACTTTGGAATTCAAGTTTTTTAAAAGTAGAAATATAATCCTAGTAAAACCCCATACAAGTTGCTGAGGAAGAGTCTGATGGTTCCAAAGCTCACCTAGAATAAGTTGATCTAGTGTGGTGGCTCTCAACCTTCCTAATGCTGTGACCCTTTAATACAGTTCTTCATGATGTGGTGACGCCCCCCACAACCATAAAATTATGTTCATTGCTACCTCATAACTGTAATTTTCCTACTGTTGGGAACATAATGTAAATATCTGACGTGTGCTCCCCATGAGAGGCTCCTTCAACCCCCAAAGGGGTCGTGACCCACAGGTTAAGAACCACTACTCTTAAGCATCATCAGAAACTGGGCTTGGGCTGGTGACATGGTACAGTGGGTACAGACACTTTCAACCAACACTTATGACCTGAGTTCTGCCCCTAGAATCCACATGGTAGAAGAGAATCCATTCCCATGAACTGTCCTCTGATGTGTGTGTGTGTGTATGTGTGTGTGTGTATGTGTGTGTGTGTATGTGTGTGTGTGTATGTGTGTGTATGTGTATGTGTGTGTGTATGTGTGTGTGTGTATATGTGTGTGTGTGTGTGTGTAGTTACACACACGCACACACACAAACAGATAAAAAACAAAGAACTAAATGTAAAAATAAAAATTTGAAAAAGGTTGGCCTTGGTAACTCACATCTAATCCCAGCACTAGAAATTTGAGGCAGGAGAAGTGCTGTGTATTTGAAGGTACAAAGTGGGTTCCAAACCAGTCTACACTATGAAGTAACACCCTGGTTTTTGTTTTGTTTTGTTTTGTTTTTTAAATCAGAGTCATGAGCTGAGCAGGATAGGGGAATGAGACAGACACAGGGTATTGATTGAGACATTTATTCGACAGTCTTTCCTTCAATATTCTGATGGATGTGTCCTTGACAAATTGAACACTTTTATGCAAAGAGGCGGAGTGACGGAGTCCATCCGTTTAGAAGGAATCTCTAACGAAAACATGAAAGAGCTCTTGGCTTTGGGCTCTTCGTGGCTTCAGAGTCTCACCAAAATCATAGCAGAGAGAGCATCTAAGAGTTGCTCGGTACCCTCTGCATTGCAGGCTCAGAGTTGGAAGCTGTCTGCCTGACATGACATTCCATCAGAGGCACAGTCTTCTGGGAACTCAAAGCTGTCAGGAGAGCTCTCCTACCGATGACAGAATTATATTGTGGAAACCACAACAGTTTAAAAAATTTTCTACAGAAGGTGCCATAGTCCCACGCCCGGGGTCAAAATTACCAGCTGCTATGAGCCATAGGAACTGTAACATCCAGCTTGGTAGCTGTTGATATGGAAACAATTGGGGGACAACCCAGACAGGGGCAGAGAGAAGAGAGATTTTAACATTTTAAGTGCTCCCAGGTGAAATAAAGCAATGGTGGTTTGAAGCTTCCAAGAAAGATAATGCTGTAAGAGCCTGCAGGCACGGAGTCCAATTCCCAGAAAGAAATGGCCTGAGCATTTTCTTCACTGGCCAGACCATCCGCCTACTATCCAGGGGCTGCAAGAATTCATCCAGCTAGATTTTGCTATGAAATTTTTAAAGAAAAAGAGGTAAAATACACCCAGAGGAGAATGGCTACACCTAAATAAGCACTAAAAAAAAAAGGTGTCAAAACAATAGAAATGTGTCATCATTCATGCTTTCAATGCAGTCTCCTGGTCGTCCTTCCTTGTCAGTTTTCCCTAGGCATGTAGAGTTGATACAGTAGCAGTACCAGGAACAAAGAAATGGAGGCACTTGTCCCAAGCCAGTGAAGGAGCTGAATTTGGAGCTGGGATTTTCCCCCTATGCCACATGTGTGAGTGTGAGTGTCAGTTCAAGCCCAAAGTCTCTGAGGAGGATGAAGATGTCATAGACCAAAAGAATCCTATAGCCACAGACTCTGAGTCTCTCTCCCGGGACCCTGCTCCCTACGGACTGTCCGTGTACCAGCCACAGACTCTGCCTCTGGATTTTGGCAGGACTCAGGCTAGCATTCACTGGGGACTAGCTCAGCCAGCCTGTCACTCTGCCTCTACCTACCCTCCACCTTTCCTTCCTTCACTGGTGTCTTGGGACATGAATGATATAATAACACAACCTGATGCTGGCCTGCACTGCTCCCTCATCCTGCCCCTCACAGTTGCTCCTATACTCAGAAACAATACCCTGATTATCATTCATTATTTCTACTTCTTAGCATTAAAACCCTTTTAATATGGCACTGAAGACCATTGGGGAGTTTTAAATTTCACGTCAGACCAGGATTTATGGGCCAGTTCTGAAATTTTACCTCTGGGCTCAATAATTGCAATTCGTTTTAATCGCTCTCTTAGACACCTCAGTTAAAAGACTTCAATTATTTCTACACAGGGGCCGCCTGGGATATGGCCAATCTGAGTACTCAACTTGTGTCACCGCCATTTGGAGACCAACACGGAAGCTATAGCCATGTAGGTAGAAGACACCGGGTTGTCCCCGCAGTCCTAACAAGGAATGCGAGTTCTCAGGAAAGGTTTAACTTCTCCAGCTGTTCTGTTTGGAAAACATGCCCCCATCCACCTCCACTCTCCCAGTCTCTTAGAGGAAGGAAGAAAGGGATGGGTTAGGATGCACATCCTCACCTGTGCTTATTGTGAAAGCTCTACAATTCTGTGAGCACGCAAATGCAAATGCGTACTAAGAATCTTCCCACGGAAAACAACAAAGGAACACGATGCTAGAGTGTGAGGTAGCAGGAGAGAGATACTTTGTTGCTCCCTAAAGAGACCTGTGGTGTCTTGAAAAGAGAAAGCAAGTACTTTCTGAGGAAGCTATAGGATGTTGGAAACGGACCTCACACCAACACAGCACCAAGGACAGAGAAAGGACACAGACAGCAACCGCCTGCCAAGGGCCGCCTTGCCATGCAGGAGCAGAAGGCAAGCTGTTGCCCTGCTCCCCACAGAGCAGCTGATCAAGGTGCATCGCAAGGGGCTCAGGTGGGATGTTGAGGATGGGAGTGGCTGGCAGTGCCACCACTGAGATGCACTGAATGCTTTGTGTCTGGTGTCAGCAATCTGTACTACAGAAATGTGTAGCTCTGTGTCCCAAATCACTAATTACTGAGAAGGCTTAATTGTAGCCCCCAAACATCTGCTTCTGTTGGGAGACAGTGAGCTGGGTGAGGGACAGAGATGGGGATGTGGAAAAGAGAGCTTCACTAAAGAGCTAAACCTGCTCCCCTCAAAGTCCAAGCAAGAAGCCATTGAGGAGAGTCTTTAAATATGCTGAAGTGTAGCTCTTCACAGTTGATGGCTTCTAGCAGGGGAGTGAGGAGGTGAAGAAAGACTCAGTTACCATTAAGGGGCTGGCCACTGGGAGTTTGACCATGCTCCAATGAGTATATGGACAACATTTTATATATATTCTTTTGGGGGAAAAAAGTACAAGGGTGAGAGGGTGGACCTGGGAGGAATGGGGAATGTATTATATTGGGGGGAAAAGAGACAAATGGGTGAAAGGGAAAAATACAAGTCTCACATGGGGCATCCAGTCCCACCATTGGGTGGAAATAGCCAAGAGGAAATGACAGCCTATGGAGGAAGTGTAAGGCTAGATTTCTTAATGGGCTGGACCAAAACAAAGATGACCTAGCTCTCCCAAGAATGCGGATCCTCTGACACAATAGGCTAGGCTAGGGTATCGTCAATGGAGGGCAGTTGCCCCACTGCATACAAGATGACTTACTGGGGCACTACTAACATGGCTTCTTATATTTATTATTACAAGATATTACATTTTACTATTTAACTGATGAGAGTGCACAGGCACACTTATCCAAGCTCCGCCCTGCTCCTCACGTCCCCATCTACAACTCTCTTATTTCCCTAATAAGAGTCAGCTCTGGACACAGGAAACACTCAGGCGGCCCTTTGGCAAGCACTACAGACACCGTGGCAACCTCAGCCTCAGAAGCCCGTTATTATTGACTCTTTGGTGGTTTCTGCTTAGACTGCTATTTACAAGGCTATATTGCAAGCCCAGAGGTGGCAGTCATGATGTTTACAAGCAGTGCGTACATCTCAGACACGTTGCGTACATCTGGAGGGAAGCAAGTAGAGGGAGATGGGGTACTCTATTTCATGGGTGGCTATTTCCCAAGCTGAAGGACTGACCCAGCCAAAACCCAGAAGCCAGGCCCTTCTGGGAAATGGCAGGTTCTAGCTTCCAAGGTCAAATCCAGTGTCAAAGGATTCTGAATGTTGAGGGATTTCTTACTGTAAATACTCAAAATCCTCTTGGACTCAAAAGATGGAAAGCGAAGCTGGCCCTGTGCCTGAGCATTCCCACCCAATCCAGCCTTGCACTGGTCCTCCCGCAAATGCCTCTGCTTCTAGTACAGGCTGCATGTTTTTTAAAAGTTTTAGGTCATGGTTTGGGTTGATCTAAAGTCAGATGAAAATTGGTGGAGGCAGTTACAGCCCAGAAATTGACTCCCAGGTACAGCACAGTCTCAGGTTCCTAAAGCAATTGTTTGCTATTCTACAGAAGTCTTGGCTAACACTCTAGAAGCCTGAAGCCCAAACTCTGCCAGTTGCTTCAAGCATTGCTTAAAGGTGTGAGCTCCTCTGCAAGTCTAAGGGACCCGTAATTCCTCAGTGTAGTGTTTAAGTTTGATTGTCACTTTAACAGGCTGTATAATCAGTAGGTGACAAGTCTCTGGGCATAGTTAGTTGGGATGAGGTTAATTGGGGTGGGAAAAGCCACCATAAATGCAGACAGGACCATTTGAAGGGCTGGGGTCTTAGACTGACAGAAAAAGAGAGAGCTGGTAGCTAAGCATTACCATTCTGTGTGATCTGCTTGCTGTCTGTGACACTATGTGACCAGCTGCCTCATCCACTTCCCTTGGCTTTCCCTACCACTACGGACCATATTCCAGACCTGTGAGCCAAAATAATCCCATCCTTTCCTCAGTTGTTTTCATCACAGCAAGGAGATGAATACTTATGGGCCGTTGGCAAGGGCTTCCTGACAGAGGAGCCTCTGTGATTCTGTCCATCTGAGAGCAGAGGCACACATGCAGGAAAACAGAGTGTGCTGCTTAGACCATACTAGTTCCTTTTCTGTTGCTACGATAAATGACCATAGCCAAAAGCAACTTCTGGAAAGAAGGCAGGAGAGTCCATCACAGTGATGATGGCACGGCAGCAGGACAGGAGGGTTTAAGGCTTCAATCATCAGTTCTGCGGACACAGGGGTAATATTCAACAAACGACAACCACCTTTCCTGCCCTCTTTAATGAGAACCAGGTAAGTCAGGCAATGGTTACCAGTGCATCGCCTTCAAGAAGCATTCCCAAGACTTCCAGGCAGAATGGGGCTCCTCCTGCCACTGCTCCTCCTAACCTGGTTCTACCTGGGGACTGTATGCCTGCCATGATGTCAGGGTGTGTGAAGAGCAACTCGGTGGTTTAAAAAGTAGAAAGGTGCTTTAGATATAACGAACCACACTGGCAAGAAGAACAGAGGCGTATAGCGCCTTGCCATGTTCAGGAGGGCTAAAGAGTCCTGGTTATGTCTGAGTTTCAAGAAGATTCATCCCCAGACCCTGGTTGTAAAATGGGTGCAGAGTGGAGTCTGATGTAGCCCTGAGGTTCAGCCTTTGGGAAACAGCTCATTGTTCCATGGAGCCGGACTATTAAGGATTAGATGTGAGAACAGCCAAAACTCAAAAGCCAGATCTGGAGCCTCTCACCGCTGCTATGACCTCATTGTCTGTGATACTTAGCATCTGTGCTAGATAGTAGACCTTGTCAGAGCCTGTGCACCAAGGTGCTAGAGGCCCCTTCTGTTCATCAAATCTGCTGTCAACTGGATGGCCACCCCAGCAAAGGAGTAGAAAGGGTACACCTTGCAAAATGTAACAACAGTTCAGGTGGTTCAGTACAGATCTTTGGGCTCCTCTTTCCCAGTATCCTCGGGCCCTTTGCCCTTCCATGCCTAACCACTGATTCCAGTTCCAGATTTTGCCTATGGGAACCACAGGCCATAGGCAGGGCCATCTACCATATAAAGTTTCAGTACACTGGCTTGACTTGGCTAGAGAGTTATGACTGACATAGAGCCTCTGAGAGAAGGCATCAGCATTTTGTTTGGCTCGCAGGCTTGAATTCTTTCTCAGACCAATCAATCTGTTAACACATCGAATGACATTTAGGCTGCCTCTTTGGGGAGCAGGCTGGGCTTCTGAGAACATGCAGCAATATAGTTCCAAAGCTAGGAATCCTGGGAAAAGGGCTGTGAGGCAGTGAGGTGGTGGCCCAGAATGGCTGTTTCAGCCCTGACCCCATGCGGGATCCGGGGTTCAAGCCAGAGGCAGACTGTACTGACAGAGGCAATCTACAGAAATGCCGCTTCATATTTCAATGCTGCCTTCCTCCCTTTCCATACGTGAAAGCAAACTGCAGGAACTAGAACTGATCTGGCTTATATTTGAAGAGAGCAGATGGTTTTAATGAGCAGGTTCCCAGCAGCCACATCTGGGTGGCATGGCCACACCTCCTTGGAGAAGGAATTCAAAAGACAAAGGGAAGGTCACACGTGTGAGGAATCCGGAAGACCTACCACTCACCCTGCCAGAAAGACTGTCCTTTGCTTTTGTAGACCACGAAACCATGGTGGCTCCCTCTCACTGAGTTCTCCTAGAATTCTCTCATTTCTTTTTTTAAAAAATATTTTATTAATTTATTCATATTGCATCTCAATTGTTAGCCCATCCCTTGTGTCCTCCCATTCCTTCTTCCCTCTCGCTTTCCCCCTATTCTGCTCCCCTATGTCTGTGACTGAGAGGGACCTCCTCCCCCTGTATTTGCTCATTCATAGGGTATCAAGTCTCTTCTTGGTAGCCTGCTATCCTGCCTCTGAGTGCCACCAGGCCCCCCCATCCAGGGGATGTGGTCAAAAATGAGAGAATTCCAGGACGTTCTCCACTGTTGAGTGGAATTCTCTCATTTCTGAGACACCAGTGCAGAACAAAGCATTGTCCTCTCACTCCCCCCCACCAAGTCCAGCTGAGTCCCACTCAGTCCTCCAACCCCCACGGGAACATCAACAGATGCAGACGGACCTGAAGGGTACTGTCTTGCTGGAAACCTAATCTAAAATCCAGAGACCAAAGGGCTGCATGGCTCTCAGGGTAAGCTCTCAGCTTGATTTCTGCCACCCACTTGTCTCACCTTTGGGGGGGGGTCCTCATCATTTTGTTTCTAGTAAAGGGAAGACACACTTCTGAATCTTCCATGTGTTTCTTTCTACAAGTCAAGGCATAGGAGAAGCCCTCCTAGACCATGAGAAGGGGATACACAGCTGCTTGGGAGTCAGCTTCCAGCCCGAAATGTTTTATTTACATTTATAGGGCACACATGCATGTTAATCTGCCCACTGTTTGGATGTATGGCCACAGTCTATGCTTCCAGCAAATTCTGTGGACATAGCTTCACACGGTCTTTCACATCAGTCACACTCAGGTCCCTTTCCTTCATCTGGGTTGCTCAGCTTTGGTTTCTCAAGAGAGGAAATCATTTTAAAGTGCTTTTGAAGATCTCTGAGCTTCCCCCCCCCCGCCCCGATCTTTGCAGCTGCTCTATTCAGACCTAAGTTGACAGCAGTATCTGCAGCAATATCTGTATCTAGTTTTCCCAAAGTTGTCCTCTGTCTGTTGCATCAGCTTAATGAGTTCACCCGCAGAAACAAGTTTGAACAGGTCTGGACAGAAATAATTGACGCTCAATGGGTAAACTCAGGTGATGTGAGTAGGGAGGGCCAGGTATTGAGAATTTTTTTAGTAACTGTGTGTGGCACTCGGAGGGCAGTTGCTGAATGCAGAAGTTGTGTGTGCTAATCCAGCAGGCAAATTGGCCGCATGGAGACCAGTTAAGAAGACTTTTATTACAAGTTTCCCTCACAGTTGAAACTAGGAAGTTCAGGTGCACAGAGGTTAAGTGGCTTGCCTGAGGTCACATGGCCAGTAGGAGGCAGAAATGAGATTAGCAATCAGAAAGTCTGGCTCCAGAGTTTTTGTTCTTTTTTAAAATTTTATTATAATTTATTCAGATTACATCCTGATAGTTATGAGGTTTTGTTCTTAAGCAATACACTCTCTCAAAGAAAGGTAGGAATTGCAAAAAGTAGGAAGGAAGAAAAATAGGGGGCAGAGGAGTGACAAAAGAAGAGGGAAAAAGGTAAGGAAGGACAGAGGCAGGGGAAGAGGGGAGAAGGGAGACAAAGGAGAAGCTAAAATAGGCCAAGGTAAGAAGCCCAAAAGGTCTGGGCATGTAGCTCAGTGGCAGCGCCCTTGCCTGGATTTGCCCCATCACTTGCTTACTCAGCATTTCCAATGACATGAAGCTTCTTGCTAATGCTAAGTTTTAGCCAGCACAGCCTGTATCCATGGGAAGTCCATCCTGCCTTGGCACCATGTCTGTTTCCAGCCCTCTTCTACGGGGCCTGGGACCATGGTTAGCTGGAGGCAGCTCTTCTCTACCATGACTCAGCTAAAAATCTCATCTTCCATCCCTATCCAGCTCCAAGTCCCAGTCCTCTCCAGATCACTGTGTTTGTGTGTGTGTGTGTGTATGTGTGTGTGTGTGTGTGTGTGTGTGTGTGTGTGTGTGTGTGTGTGTTTCCTGTTGGGGGAGATGAGGAGAAAGCTTCCCCTGATGTCCTTTCCTGCCACATGGATCTAGGCAAGCTCCCACGATCAGCTACTGTTCCTATCACGTATTCACACCTTCACGCTTGAGTTGAACCCTTGTCAAAGAGAGAGTCTGAGTAAACACACGGCAGAAGAATGTCAGCTCTGCAGCCTGAACTGTGACTTTATAATAGTAACCACCACCGCTGCCGCCACCACCACCACCACTGCCACCACCGCCGCCACCAAGGTCTGTGTGGCGGGGCTTTGGACACTTCCCTGATTCATCTAACTTCTGCCATCCCCAGGCCAGCGCATGACTTTGTCTGTCCCTAGAGGGTTCATTACCACCTAACAATATGGCTGTCAGGGCCAGGACAGAGCAGGAAGATGACTGTGTCTTAAAGCTTCATTTCCCCAGCCGTGTTTCCCAGGGCTGGGAACTGAAATAAAGATCTGGGTAGACTGTTTTAACTTCAAGGAGTTTAGAAGGGCGAGTAGGACAATGTTCTTCAACAACGAGTTATGCTCCCTTGTATGACAGACTCCAGCTCTAAGCAAAGCCTAGAGCGACTTTCAACAGCTGCTAATGACACTGTTTATCTTCATATCAGCGCTGCCCTTGTAACTAGTGTTACTGTTGTAGGCAACGTACACATTGAATTGACCTGTAGGGTACAGAGCATCAGTGCATAGGATGGGACTTTTTCTTCTTTGAGAACTCAGCCACCCCCAGGTATAATTATATAATTCTCTGATTCCTTCTTATTGGCTCTCAGGAAATGTAGCTACCATGAGTTACCTAGTGAGCCATGGGGTTTTTATGCACTGCCCCCTCCCTGCATCACCTTGGCCCCCCATCCCCCATCCTTCGGTGCCCCCTCAGAGGACAAGGATCATTATCACCTGGACAGATGATGGTTATCGTTACTGAGAGAACATGAAGTTTTAGATTCACTCAGCTCTGCCAGCACATAGTTTTTGCCCAAGAATGTCAGAATATTGTCAGATTTAATAGAAATATGTTCAATTGTTTCTTGTCTCCTTCAGACGATGCAATGGTGGAAGATCCATCATCTTGCCAGTAAGAAGGTAGGGGAGTGAGACACATGGATCGCCCTCCCTGTGGAGTTCAATAAAAAGTATTTCCTCTCACCAGATGAGACCACTGTGTATTCAGAACATATTCTATCTGTTCAACTTCTGCCTGGGTATTCATGCCAGTCCACATGCCCCATTCCCCATCCCCATTCCTGGCTCATTTTCACAACCCAACCTCAAGTGATACTTGCTCTGATCATTCAGTCTGAGCTATCACTTTGTCTGCCATGTAATGCCTAGTACCTATATACCAGGACATTCCTTAGCTCTGATGTCCTGTAGCTCATTATGAACTTGGGTATATATTTTTGTTCTCACCAGTTTGCAAGTTACTCTAGTGCAAGATAAATCCTAAACTCTTAGTGACACCAATATATATATATATATGTGTGTGTGAGTGTGTGTGTGTGTGTGTGTGTGTGTGTGTGTGTGTGTGTGTGCTTTTAATATGTAGCAGTGTGCCAGTAACACTTGAAGTATAGGTGGCAGCACCTCAACAAACTTTAACTGTGAAGTAGGCAGCAAGCATCTTCTTCCAGGCTGCAGGATGCTACAAAGATAAAAGAGAGGTTTATCTGAAATGTGGAAGGCCCTATTCCCAGTTCGGAGAAGATGGTTAGTGGTTAGTCTGGGAATCATAATCTAAAGCTAACACACCTTTCTGTAGGGATGTTCCAACATAATTTCTTAGAATTATGTTTATTGTATGAAGACCCACTTACATTTTCTTTATTTAAACAAATACTGTGGGTGTTAAATCAGAAATCCAAATGGTCTTCTCATCCTATTTTATTTACCATCCTTTCATCCATGCATCTTATGAAGAAGTTGAGTTGCAAATGTTTACCT
Organism: Acomys russatus; assembly: GCF_903995435.1. Lineage (NCBI taxonomy): Eukaryota > Metazoa > Chordata > Mammalia > Rodentia > Muridae > Acomys > Acomys russatus. The sequence goes on from NC_067137.1 coordinate 21,587,979, forward strand.
GGACTGATATGCTTCCTCAAAGAAAGCTGAGGTCTTCTGTAAGAACTTGCTACTTTGCCTGAATCTTTCTTACAGATGTTTAACATAATCCAGCAAGCCAGGCATTATGGCCTACACCTTAAGTTGGTTATTTGGGGTGGATGGGTTAATTGGTTGGTTGGTTCTTTGGTTGGTTGCTTGCTTGATTAACTGCTTGGTTGGCTGGTTGTTTGGTTGGTTGGTCAGTTGGTTGGTCGGTTGAGATGGGGTTTTGCTATACATCCCAGGATGACCCTGAATTCATTTGTATTGACCTCTATCTTAAAAGTTAGGAAAGTGAAACTTGTAGAAGTTAAATCACTACAATGGCATAGCATTCTCTATCTCGTCAACACCGTCCATGGCCCTCACAAGCTATCATAAAATGTTCCTCCATTCAATGACTAAAATGAGTTGATGCCTTCACACTCTAAAACCACGGCTGTTGACCCTTCAGTCTCATCAGCAACTTGCCTACAGCAGATGTTGCCAGGCACTTTCCTATGTAAGTATGTAGGGACTGGATGAGAGCAATGGGAACCCAAGAAAGTCCTTTCATTTTTATAGCAAACCTTAATATTGTTCTATGGATTTCTTATCCCACTGCCTATCTAGTGTCTAGGCTTAAAAAAAAAAAAAAACCATTCCAGTGATCTCTCTAGCATGCCAATTACACGTACCCTTCTCTGTCTTGGTGATCTTGGTGATGGAAGTGCAATTGATTGGGCAGATGGAGCCGTAGGCCGTGTTGTCTCTAATCCTCAGAACCAAGAAGCAGTACTGTATTTTGTGATGAACTCAAAGTATGACCTTGTTCAAGTCTCCCTTTTTCTGAACGAGTGAGACACGGCCTCTTTGTGTAAATAGAGCTGTGATTGAAGACTGATCGCTCTTCTCCAAACTCTGCGAGATATCATTTGTTAGTTGCAGCTTCCAAGGTTTTCATAAAATATTGTATCGGTAGGCATGCTGCAAAATACTGATGATGTATAACTCTAGGCAATTAAGACTCACAGGGAGCTTCCATCACAGTGGCTACATTTTTGCTAATGAGGAAACTTACACCCAAGGAGGTGTGGAGCACTGTTCAAGTCTTAGCAAGCCCCAAGCCAAAATCAAAAACTTCTCTCTGCCAGGTTAGAAATAGGCCTTTGTATTCCAAAAGAGTCCTCCTGGCTTTGTTTGTTTGTTTTTGCTTGTTTGTTTGCTTCATGTTTGTTTTTGTTTGTTTGATTGATTGATTGACTGATTTAGAGGTTCCTTGATCACCTTTAATTTATTCATTATATTGTAATCACTAAACAAAAGCAGATGGTCAGGATTTTCCTCAACAACAAAAAAGTCATGCAAAATTAGAGACACTTACTGCTTGAGAATAAAATCATTCAGAAAACAGGCAACATTTTAGACATTTTCAGAAAAGTGTCTCATTCAAAGTCATCAGGCAAATGAGCAGCAGAGGCAGAATGGGGAACCGGAGCACTCCACAGAGACCTGCGGAAGATAACAGATTGTGACAGGCTGTCCCGGCAATCCGTCTGCCTTCCTAAAGCCCAGGTGGACGCCCACACTGTCATATTGATTGATTGTAGTACCCGTGCTAGCATGTCACCAACCCCCAAAACATGGATACAGTTGCACATCTGTTTCCAGAAAGTTCTAGGTCAGAATACAACCCCTCCCTTTTGAGCATAAATTGAGTTGCCAACAGTTAAAACATGGGAAGTGGAGACCCTAGCGAGCCAGTTTCGTGACCAGTGGGAGATAAAGAAGTTGGAAGCAAGGAGAGAAGAGAGCTCAGGCCTGTTTTTCACTGGGCTTTTGGGCTGTCTCTTAAACAAATCTGACCCTAGGTACAAACTTGCCCTTTCCTATTCCCAGCTTCCCTGGATATAAAATACATGTTTGGCAACTGCTCTGAAAGTTATTAAAGTTTCGGCAGTAAACTATGAGAGGCCAGAGAATTTCAGGCAAAAGTTATTGCATCGGTAACTCAGAAACTAATTCCTAGAACTCCTGACACATTTATCCAGAGGGCGAGCGCCAATACAGAAATGGAAATCATTGTCAAGGGCCACTGTGTACCTGGAATTAAAATCCATCATTCCTCAGAGCGGAGAGCTGAGATTTGGGCACAATATGAGCGTACTCACACCTTTCCTTAAAATGAAAGCCCTTTATGTTTCAGAAGAACATGACAAATTCTGCATTCTCTGTTCATTTGTTTTTCTTTTCCTTAAGAACCCCTTGTTACATTTTCTTTTCAAATATTTCTTTCTTTGACAGTTCCACATTTAAACTGAAAAGCCTCCTTTTCCTTATTCAATTGCACTGGTTTTATTTGGGATGGAAACCCTGCTGGGTACCGTAACGGAGAACAAGCTTTACAGCAGCAATAAGCCTTTCTACAGCATCTATTGTGGGGGAACTTAATGCACTTTATTAAACGGCTGAAGACTTGACTCTAGCGATCTGAATTAACTACAGAAAAGCATAGAGATGGAACAAAAGTCCCCACTTCCTTCAGCAGACATCTACTTCATGCAGAAACCCAAGACATAAAACTGCCCCTTGGGAGACACCTTTGAGAAGGGTCAATGACGCCTTAAGCAATACCGTTATCACCAAAAGTGAACCAACATAGGGCTGGGAAATGGCTCAGTTGGCAAACTGCCCCCTAAGGAAGCCGAAGGGCTCAAATTTGGGTAAAGGCTGGGTGTGGCACCTGTGTGCAGCTACAGTGCTGAGGATCAGAGATACACAGATCCTCAGAGCTCCCTGCCATGTCAACCTAGCCAAAATGTCCACTCTAGGTTCAGTGACAGTCCCTGTCTCAAGAACTAAGGTAAAGCATGATTAAGGAAGATGCCCAGGGTCATTCTCTGATGTAAGCACGCACATGTACAAGCACCTACATGCATCCACGCAGACATATGGAGACTCAGACATGAGAGTAAAAGAAAAAGCACAGACAGCAAAGGGGCAGGATACCATATTAGTGAGTAAATGCAGACGTGGACCGTCAACCGCACTAGGGTAAGTGGAGAGTACACTTCAGGGGTTAAGTGGACATAGACTTTGACCGTGATTGTAGTCATTTAGGTAACTATGCAGGGTAGCTTTGGCACAGTCACAACAGAGAAGAAGGCAGAAGTGATGCACATTAGGTCATGCAATCAGTGAATGGTGATGCCATCTGTATTTACCACCTTTGGGCATGTGGTAAGTAGGTACGGACAGTCAGGCAGGGGCGTGTAGGGTGGTGGCAGTTGTGTAAAATGACAGCTGGGCCTGTACACTGAGGCGGTGAGTATGACTGTCTCCTGACAATGGGTGCCTTGAGGTATTTGAATTTTCTGAATTGCTGGAGGCTTAACTTGCTTTATCTTATTTTCTACAGTGATCATTATTTTATCTTTTGGTGTGAGGGCTTAAAAGTTTCTCAAACAAAAAGATTAGTTCCACCTCCTCCCCCTGAACCCCAGTTTCTTTCCTTTAGTTCAATCTGATAGTGAAAAATATAATATATAGAATATTATAATATGATCTCATCATTATATACCCAAGTCAAAAATCTCTAATATACAAGTTTTCATTTATCAAATTATATACTTTCAGTGAAATCAATTTATAATGTGCTAATTATACCTCACTAAAATTGTTTTTAAAGAAAGTAATTTCAAGTTGTCAGAGACAATTGTTTAAATATACAGTTATAAATGAACATATGTTCTCTCCTTCCTTTACTCTCTCTCCTTCATTCATATATGTATATGAAAAATGTGTGTGTGTGTGTGTGTTTTGTGTGTGTGTGTGTGTTTCAATGTTGAAAAGGAAATTGGATGTTCCATTAAGTGGCAGGAGGCTAGTCCAAGAGGTCAACAGCATGAGTATGGTGTAAGAATGGTCCTGTAGCTGACCCTCTGCTCAGCCTCCAAGATCACAGACAGATGCCATGCCCACCGTCTAAGCTGCTTTCACCTTCTGCTGTCTTCACTGTCTCTCAAAGTCCATGTCAATCTTAGATACCTTTTACCCCAAGGTACACGCTTCAGTGCACTTTAATTTTGCAGCAGTTGATAAATAGTCCTCTCTAGCTTCCCTAAGTAACCACACAGCAAACCTGGGGATTGGGAGACCTTGGAAGCAGATAACAAGCCCAAACCAAGTATTGCTCCAAAGAGATGATTACGAATTGGCTGGTAAACCTTAGGAGGCTGTTCCTGGGCTCTGCTGCCAGGTTGTCTCGTGCGTGGATGCCCTTCCTCTGTGAGACTAGCTGCAGAACTACTTCAAAGATGTGCAGTTGTCTAGGAATACCACTGCCTTCAGTGGGTTTGAGAACAGGGTTTCTGAGTCCACCAGACAGGAATGAAACAAATATTGACGTATTGCTCTCAGCGTCCCTGTTCTCGGTGGAACCATTTGGGGTTCCGTCTCTTGGTACCCACTAAGAATGTGATACCTAAACTCACTCTAGAGGAGTGGTCCTCTCTGCAGATTAAGGTGGCTTCTCATCACTGTTTACTTATGCTTTTCTCCTTTGCCTTCCAATGTATCCAGCTGGACAGTGCTGCATGGAAGAATTGGGCGTCCAGAGAACCCGTTTAGAGTGGCCCTGGAATACATCTCGAGTGGAAACCGGAGCTTGTCTGCAGTGGATTTCTTTGCCCTGAAGAACTGCAGTGAAGGTACCTTGAATCTGCTTTTGCTTCTCTCTCCTCTATAGCAAGTCTCAAATATATCAGTAATTGTATTGAGCTTGAATATAAAGTCTGTGGTGAAGGGGAGCCGATTCTGAACATTAGCAAGTGCACCATAGCCCCGGTAATCAATTTTCAAAGAATTTCAGAATAAAGTTGTATCTACTTATCTTAAAACTTTATCAAGTGGGATACAGCCTTTCTTTGATAATATGTTAGCTTCGCTTCTTGGTGGCAAGTGCTTCCCACTACCAAAGATATTTTATTATGAAAACTGTAAGTGGATCAAGTAAATAGAATAGAACATGATTCCCACCTTGCCGCCTTCACCCAACTTAGCAGTCATCAACACTCTGTCATTTTGTTTCACCTATGATTCTACCCACCCTTCACCCTCCCCTCCCTTAATGATCATCACTATTTGGCTTTTTCTGGAGGTACAATTTACAACTAAGTACTTGTGTTGGTTTTATCTGGGCGCTTGCTGAGGGACAACACGGGAAATGGTTAGATGTGGAATTTTCATACATTTTTGTACAAGCCTGATGGGCATGGCCCACTGTGTCATTGAATTTCTTTTGCATAAATGCCACATTGTGACTTTACTTCAAGGTAAGCTTTTATTCTTTCTTCCCCCCTTTATATCTTTGTTTCCAGGAAACTGAACCAAATGTAATAAGTTCTCCACCGTAGTCCTCTGGTTTCTGTAGGCCTTTGATGAGCTCTTCTTCTTCCCTCTGTCGCATTTGAGTTTCCAATCCCGGTTTTCAACCTTCTATTTTGTATGCATATTTCATTAAGTATTGTTTCCAGTTGGGATGGAAAACAGAGAGACAGGGGATTATCGGTAGTGAGGTGAGGCTGGGCACCCCTTGGCTTTTTAGAAGGCCACAGTCTACTAGAAGCATCCTTTATTCCTTCCCAGATGTAGAGTAGCAGAGAGGAGTTTCAAGGAGTCGTCTTCACTGCTGCTCTCTGGCTCCTGCCCCCTTCTCCTCATCGAAGGTCTGCTGAAGGACACTCGGCTACAGAACTTGTGTCCAGAGCATCCTAAGCACGGAGCATGGGTATGAAGGAAGCCCGCAGTCCCTTCTAGACCTTATTTCTCAATGACGTAATTCATGAGCAGCCATGAAGGCCCATTCCCCAGAGGGCCATTCTTCATGCAGAGACACCTGGATTTGATACTTGCTCCTCTTGCTTGTTAGGTGGGACAGTGACTCCTGCTCTCTCTCTCTGTTGCTGTGACTCTCCATTCATCGGTATCTTTACAAGAACTTCCATAAATGAATGATTTTACTGTTCTTGTTGTAGTCAAAACTGATTTCTACATGACAGAACAAAACTCATAACAATGTGATAGATTGAACTAGTTACAGCACAAGAAGTAGTTAACCTGTTCTGTGCGGCAGTGTGTGAGGAGCACATGAGATTTGAGGCAGGAGGGTTTTGCGTGAACATTTCCACACTTATGAACTTAAGGATCCATGAAGATCTCTGGACATCATCAAGCTTTACAGATTTTTAGGGATCTGTTTCATTCAAAAGACATCCTCTGCAACCAGTTAACAGAAATGTCACAGGGAAAAGGCAGCCATTTACACAAACAGTATAATTCCATTTGAAAAACATTTGGAAAAAAAACCAGTTGAGTACAAAGTTCCAGATATCAAGCCCAACACAAAATAATGTCAATATGACTGGCTCTGCAAAAACTCTGGATTCTCAAGGCAAGAATTTTGGCCAAGTAAATAGATGTTTCATCCCTTGCTTTGCAATCCCCTCTCACCTAGAGAATTTCTTCCCCTGGGGCTTGGGTTGCTTGGCAATGAATCTGCTGAAGAGCTTAAGCTTGTTTCTTGTCTCTTTCTCCATCCTTGCAAAAGCAAAAGCTCCAGTAGTCTTTCAAAACTCAGAAAATTACCTCTGCAGGGTACCCTCTTCTGCCTCTCCTTGGTCTAGAAACCTGGCGGGGGGCGTCCTTATAGCCTAACCACCATCCCATCTCTAGGTCTGGAGCTCCCAAGTCCAAGAACAAGACAGTCTTCATGAGCAAACAGTTGATCTCTGCATCTTTCCTCTCCACCCGCACCACCCCCCAACTGACAACACATTAGCTCCTAAGGCATATGGAGGGTCTGCTGTAGACACGTGAAGAAATAAAGCAGAGATGCCAGAATGCTCTGAGTACTTTCAGCCCTCGTCCCATCATGGAGCAAATTCCAGTGATGTGGACAAGTTTCAAACACATGACTCATCCTAAAACTGCACTCATGTGTTTATAATCAAGGGTATTTAGGATTTTCTTTGGTACATGCTTGAAGCCTATGTGATATAGGCAAGTTCTTGCGTTCTGGGGCCATGGCTTTGGCTCGTTCATAAAGGGTTCATGAAGGAGAGAAGGGGAAAGAAATAGTGCCTTTGGGGTGTGGACAGAGCTGATAACATGCTAGCCAGGGCTGTAGATAGGCCTGCAAGATATCCGGTCTATTATCTAATTGTAACTCGATACCCCACAATGAGGCACAGATAAAGTATGAAGGGAAACACAGCTAAATAACACTATACCTCATCCTTGGCCCCAGTGAAGAAGAGCACTGTTTTAGCTAACTTGGGGAAGGCTGACAGGGGATGTTGGGCACAATTCTCTCTGCATAGGAGACAATATTTCCCTGTGGTGTCTCCAGAAAAACGGGACTTATGTATTTCTTCTTTAAATATTTACATCTGGCACAGTGTGTATACTTAATAGATGCTCAGTGGATGCACACCAATTTTGATGGGGCAGTCACATATGCTAAGGCCAAGTGTTCACCCCCTTCCTGTGTACTGTCTCCCACAAGCTTTACAATAAAGGTATAGAACAGGGACATTTCTCATCTCACAAGCAGGAAAACTGAAAGTCATAGGTGTTTCAAAAAAGCAAAATAAGTTTTGTAGTTATTTTTGTATGAATCTATTTTTTCTTATAACCATGCAAGTGCTAACTAGAACTATAACAATTAATTGTGTATTTCTTATTTTGGTGGTATCTGTATTAGTCTAAGTAATATATGTATAGAAGTGATGCAAATACACTACTGCTTCTCTGTGTCATGTTTTTGTTGTAGCAGTTACAAATTGTTACAGATGGTGCAAATAAAAATAGAAATGTTTTTAAAACTTGCCCAAACCCTAAGCCACAGAGCCAAACTGGATCCGAAGTTGATGTGATCACAAAGCCATTGCCTCATCCTTGACACTCTCTTGCCTTTGTAGAAGGTGCAGATGCTGAAGTTTACTTTATTACTGTATGCCTAGCATTCTCTCAACTCCTTCTGCTCCCCTATTCCCTACACCAAATTGACCTGAACATCGAGCCTACCGCCATCTTGTTTTCTATCTGGGTCCACGAAGGTGCTACATTGCTGACTCTTGTTGGTTTGTTTCAAGACAGGGTTTCTCTGTGTAGCCTTGACTGTCCTGGAACTCACAATGTAGACCCATCTGGGCTCAAACTCAGAGATCTGCCTACCTCTGCCTCCCGAGTGCTGGGATTAAACCACCACCCGGCTACATTGCTGACTTTTGAATTTACTTGTCAGACTTCATTTTTCTTAGCCATATGCCTTATTCCTCTCATATCCTTTATATATACTAATGTGCACTTTGGCATCAGCCAGGTAGTGTCTCTAAGACCGTTACCCATCTTTCTCACACTGCAAATCGCAGTATTCCCACTCCTTGCAGCCCTTTCAACAGGACATAAGTAATTCCTTATCACCTCCAATGTCAGAAAATAATACAGGGACTCTACTGGACTCCCTTGCTCAGGAAATGTCATTGGTAGCTACTGAAATTCTGCTTGGAAGGTCTTGATGTCTGCATCTAAATCTAGTGATCATTTCCCAATTAGTCAGTCATTGGGGGACCCTAACTTGAGATTCAATACATTGTCCTTTATTTGATTGGTTGCTCAGGGGAGCAGTTAGCACATTGCTAAGCACATAGGAAATATCACATAAATGCTTGTTGACAGATTGCTTAATCAATCGATTAATAAATGTTGATCTTGGTTTATAGCTTCAGGCTAGTGTGGGGAACTGCTTCCAAAAGAAGGTAGCTGTGAGTCGAAGTTGCTTAGACTTGGTGTTTCCCAGGAAAACTAGTTGAAGAGCAACGCATACGTTCAGTGTGACTGGGAGGGACATCAGCCTCTGGAGACAGGGGCTCCCTTATCCCAGGCACAAAAAGCTTTTCACTGGCAGACAACCTAGGGAAGGTTGCTCCTGAAGCCCACCCCCACAACTTCAGAGAGACTCCTACATAAGTCACACAGAACAGAATTAGCAGGACCAGCTCCTTGAAATGGATTTAACAAATCCACAGGGCTCTGAGGAGCTCACACGATGCACACTGTAAACGCCCATCTAGCGCTTCCTCACGCCAGGACCCGCTCTATGTATGTGTTTCTATTAGTTTCCTTCATCCACACTCCAGTGCTGAAAGCTCTATGCCATTGTTATTAAATCTGTTCGTTGGATGGGGAAATGGAAGACCAGAGAATTAAGTCATTACCCCAGAGTCACAGCTGATAATTGGATTGGAAGCCATCTGGATCTTAGCTGCTTCCTAAGGAAGGTCACCACTGAAAAGGTGACAGAAGGCATCTAGACAGCCTCGTTCACTGTACAAAAGTGTAATGAGCAAAACCCCAAAGAATTTCCTTGGAATGTGATATTACATTACTGACCAGCATAATGTACTTTGTCCTTCCGTCTCCTTTGATCTCCGTGTTTCTAAAGAATCAATTCAGTACTTCCTTCACCCTTTCTAGATTGGTCAAGGGCCTTTGAGATGTACCACTGGTGCCTACTGGTGAAAATGAAAACATTCACCCTTTCTAGATTGGTCAAGGGCCTTTGAGATGCACCACTGGTGCCTACTGGTGAAAATGAAAACAAAGAACTGCAAGGGCCCACTTACATAAAACAAGAAGCTATGAGTGAAAACTCCAGTATGAGCCTAAATGCATTTTATTCCAGCTACTGCAATTCCCCCTTTTCTTTCATGAATCTGCAGGAAACACATCTGAGGTTTCCTGCTCCAGAGCCAAGTTGGAGTTGCTCACAGATTTCTCAACCAAATGCAATCTAGGTTCCTTACATTCTGGATGCCTCTGAACATATGTTATTCCTGACCTGTTCGTTAAGGAGAATGGTATAAACTTTACCCATAGGACTTACTTCACTGACCTCAGTAGCTCAGAAAGGAGAATGGATCCAAGAGGACAAACTCCATGCTGAGACCACTTGAAACACACGACCTCCGGGTTGGAGGAGCACAAGCATCTTAATTTCTCTGAGACGGCCTTGTGGGTTCTTAAATTACAACCATGGTTTAAAAATGGAACCCTCATCTAAAAGGTTTACATGAGAGGCTAGTGTATAATGTGACACAGGTAGAGCTTCCTTTAAAAGTAGGGGATGGAGCTGGAAGCAGTGGTGGCGCACGCCTTTAAACCCAGTACTTGGGGAGGCAGAGGCAGGCAGATCGCTGTGAGTTCGAGGCCAGCTTGGTCTACAAAATGAGTCCAGGATGGCCAAGGCTACACAGAGAACCCCTGTCTGGAAAAAAAATGAAATAAAACAAACAAACAAAATAGAGGCCAGGACCACTTCTAGTACTCCCCACAATGAAGCTTCCTAAAATAAAATTTGAGAACTACTAGATGACCTGGTTTTCAGCTTTTCTTTTATCTGGATTTTCTGATCCTATAATTCCGCTTTCACAGAAGATACGAGAGCCAACACCAGTTATACTCCATACTTTGTTGGTGTGATCGGGACTAAGCATGAGGTTTGACTGTTTTAGAGGTTGGCCAAAATTTTTTTTTTTAGATTAGTTCTCTCCCACATGGATCCTTGCTCAGCTGTGCTGGCTACAGATGCTCTCGGAAAAAGGTTGGTGACTTACGGCAGCCTTCCCCACCAAAAACAACAATGAACAACAGAAGGCATCCTCTTTAGCCCAAGAGAGGATAAGAAGAAGTGAGAGAAGCCAAACAAACAAGTTCAAATCTTTGGTCAGTCATGTGAGGCCAACCAGAGTCTGGGGTAGGCTCCAAAATCCAGCTGGGCAAAATGAAGTATGAGTCCATGGGCTCCTGGCAGCCTGGCACAAACTGGGCGTTTTGTGTCCTAGCAGCAAGCAGTGCCTCAGCAGGGTCCTCAATCTGTACTTGTAAACGGAGATTACTGTGGTGTTCTGTCTTGGGGTTGCCAGCAAAACCTCCTGCCCCGCCTTTCTGCAGAAGACTCCTCATCTGTGAAGCCACTGGTGCATTCACTGGTGCATCTGCCTGGTTCATTCAACAGACATTCACCTAGAAGATAGAAATCTCAGATGCTCCTGACCCTAATATACAATTGTTTTTTTTTTTTTCTTTTCTCTATCTAGGGCCGAATTTGATATAGTGGGTGTGAGCTCTTCATCCTACTTTGTACAGAAACTTCTCCCCAAAGGGCATCCCTGTTCGTACTTAATTTGCACCAGCAATATCAAGGAGGTATTCCATCTGCCGAGATGCCTTCCTCTAAACTAGCTCCAATGTTGCTCTTTCAAAAAGATCGTGCAATAAGCACTGGACCAGCAATCAGAAAACCCGAACCTAAGTCCCCGCTCCCACCTCTTCATTTCCAAAGACTAGTCAACCCTTCAGATCTGAAAGGACATTAAAGGTCTCCTCCAGAGTTATCACATTGATTGTTTTTTAATTGAAAGTGGGAATAGCAATATGTCAACAGTTTTCCTGGCAACTGACCTCATCCTGAGGGCCAATAAGAAACTGACTTAGAGAAGTAACACAAATTATGCCAAGGGCTGCCTAACGTCTCTGGGCCCCCCTTGCCTGAGGCTGGTTAAAATGAGCTACTCTCCCCTTGCATCTCAGTTTCCCATGGAGAAGCTACCATGCACAGGAACAAATTGGCTCTTCGGATGCCCCTGCACAGCTGGCAGATGGTGATTAGTGGCCAGATGCACAGTAGGTGCTGAAAACCTTGTAAGACCAGTTTGGAGAGGTTCCACCAGCTAGGCCTGTCACTTCAAGGGACTGAGTCAACTCTAGAAAGAGTAGGCCTGTTCCTTGGAGTTGAACAACAGAGAGAAATTGCAGTTGCAACCTCCAGAGAAATCTTATTTGTAGCTGATGATCCCTACTTTCAAAACGCCCCTTCTTAACTCTATTTCTAGAACCTCTTACCTTTAATTTACCAGTAGGCTGCGTCACTTAAAAGCAAGCGTTAAAATTATGCCAGGCGGGAGAGAGGGCTCAGTTGATAAAGCATTGGGACGCAAGTCCAATCCTCAGGACCCAAGTTGTGAAAAAATAAAGCCATAAAGGGCATGGTGGTACCTGCTTATAATTCTACTACTGAAGAAGCAGAAACAGAAAAATCCCGGGGTCCCCTGGCAAGCCAGGCTAGCCAACCAAATGAGCTCTGAGTTCAAAGAGAGGCTGTCTCCAAAAGACAAGTTAGGGAATGATTAAGGGCCAGACCCATGGTCAACCTCTGGCTTCCAAGTGCATGAACTACACACATTCTCTTCCTCTCCATCTTCCTCTTCCTGCCCCTCTCCCCCTCCTTCTCTCTCTCTCTCTCTCTCTCTCTCTCTCTCTCTCTCTCTCTCTCTCTCTCTCTCTCTCTCTCTCTCTCTCTCTCTCTCTCTCTCTCTCTGTCTCTCTCTCCTTCATGTGTATACATGCATGTGCACACAGATACACATGTATACACCACTCACACAGTAATGTATACACATATGCACACACACACACACACACACACACACACACACACACACACACACACACACAAAGTTACGACTTCATCTGGCTATTGCAATCTACTCATGCTTGCCAACCCCTCCCCACTCAGAACTCCTTCTATCCGTGTGCCTGCAGCACGGCCTGTCCTCCTCAGGCCCACACTTCTTTCAGATCTCAGCTGAGATGCTATTTTCTGCCTCACTTCAGAACTGTGTTTCCATGAGCTTCTATTTTAGAACAATCCACTTCTCTGCAGAGTTATTTATAAGCCTCACTCAATAGACGCTAACTTCCTAGAATCAAAGCCTTTTTTTTTTAAATCCCTGTGTCTCAATTAGCAATGAAGAAGACTGTTTCCTTGGTGAGCGCTCAATAAAGGTTTGCTTATCCTAATGTAGGAGGGAGATTATGGGCTTTTAAATCAGACCAAATGAGTATGGAAGCTCAGCCCTGTCGCGTACCACCTTTGTGAGCTCGGAAGAGTTTCTTAAATCTATGAGCTTTGTTTTTTTCATCACTAAATGGGCTAATAATACATAATTATAGCTTTGTTGGGAGGTTAAAACAGATATCGTGTGCAGAGCTCTTAGCCGGTGCAGGGCATGATAAATACCGCTGCCTTTTCTCTCAAGCGTCTCTTGACTAAGCTGTGTCTCCTCATGCTGGAACCAGAGCCGAATAATTCTGCACAGCTATCCCAGGGGTCGTTTGCAGAGCCCCGCCCACTGTCTGCCTTCCGTCTGTGCCCTGTCCGAGCCATCAGGTGGAGGGAAAGCTACCTTATTTCCAGCAGACTCTAATAGCCTAGATCTGCTTGGCGATTTTAAAAGCAGCTGCTCTTCTTTCTCCCCTACAACTGGTACTTCAACCTCTGATAATGTCATTTTCTTTATCACTCCGTGACCCAATCTCTAGAACTCTTTGTGGCTTGCAAGGATCTAATATTGTTTAATCCTGTGGGGATGGTTGAAAATTGGGGAAGTCCTTAGACAAACTGCTCACACTGCCTTTCCCCCGTCAGACTGGAATCCAAAGCAGCCAGGCAGAGCCCTGCCACAGGACCAGGAAAGTCTCGTGCTGGCTTCTCTCTCCCCACCAGTGATCAGCCACTGTTGGCAACTGCTTCCTTACTGTGCAATGATTTACTCATAATCACTAATAAAGCCAATTACAAATGCCCGTAGAGTGCTTAGGAACAATAACGATTGCTTGGGTTACTATTTTAAATATTGAACCATTGAAACTCACCCTCAAGTGGAGGCTAGATCCAAAAAGGGTTTTTAAATATAAATAAATAAAGAATGAATGTGCTGAGGTCATGGTACTCCCAGAAGAAAATTACTTTCAAATTGCAACTACATAAAAGAAATAATTGAAAAGATTAATCACACTAAAATAATTGGTCTATTTTACAAGTAATTTGGAGCACGATTCCGTCATTGACATCGATGTCTAGTAGTAAAATCGTAATGAATTTCATTCTCTGACTAATGTATTTATTTTATTAATGGTACTAAATGGTGTTGTTACTGCTTATAAATATTTCATAACTTTTTAATTCATTAAAATGTTCAAGGAATTTCCAAAAGTATTTATTAGTTTTAAATCGACCTCAGTATTCAATATGCAATTGCCACTCTGTCTTGATAATTAAAAAAATTATTGTTTGGGGTAATGAAACTCTCTTTGAAGGTAGAGGATTAAGCCCTAGTTATTAATGAGACTAATGCACCAGCTGATGATGAATTAGGGACTTGGGGATCTGTTTCCTATTTAGGTCATCAAGAGCCCTGTACAGCCATTTTTAAAAATCCATGCCTATGAGGTGAATAGGGCCCAGAAAGAATAAGAAAATGTCAGCTCAACATTGGCTTCAACCCATCACTTTCCCCATAATCTCTGTCTTCCCCAAACTGCAGATAATAGCAGAATCAAGCATGTGATTCTCCTTTTTTCCTTCATTGTCCAAAGAAAACCATAAGTGCAAAACAAGACTGTCTCAAAAAAAGATAGAAACATAGATAGATAGAAAGGAAGGAAAGGGAGGGATAGATAGAGAAAGAAAGGAAGGAAGGAGAACAGATAGCAAGCCAGTACCCAAAAGCAACGGAAAGGAAAGCAAGAGATGCAGCAATATGCACAGAACAAAGGAGATAGGAGGTTATAGAAAACAAGGGTCTACAGGTAGGGTTCATTCCAGGCATGCAGGGATGGTTTAATATGCAGAAATCCATCAATACAATCTACCATATAAACAAACTGAAAGAGAAAAACACATGATCAACTCCTTAGATGCAGAAAACACATTTGACAAAATCCAACACTCATTCATGTTTAATTGGAGAGATAGGGGATACAAGGCTCATACCTAAACATAATAAAGGCTATATACAGCAAGCCAATAGCCAACATTAAATTAATGGAGAGATACTCAAGGAAATTCCTCTAAAACCGGGAACCAGGCAAAGCTGCCCACTATCTCCATATCTCTTCAATATAGTTCTTGAAGTTCTAGCCAGAGCAATAAAACAACAAAAGGAGATCAAGGGGATCCAAATGGGAAAGGAGGAAGTCAAATTATCCCTATTTGTAGATGATATGATAGTGTATATAAGTGGCCACTAAAATTCCACCAGAGAAGTCCTACAGCTGATAAACAACTTTATCAAATTGGCTGCATACAAAATTAACTCAAAAAAATTTTGTAGCCTTCCTATATACAAATGACAATCATGCAGAGGAAGAAACTAGGAAAACTACACCCTTCATGTTATCCACAAGCAATATAAAATATCTAGGAGTTACTCTAACCAAGCAAGTGAAGGACTTGTTTGAAAAAAAAAAAAAACTTTAAATCTCTGAAGAAAGAAACTGAAGATGACATGAGATGATGGAAGGATCTCCCTTGTTCATGGATTGGGAGAATCAACATAGTAAAAACGGCCATCTTACCAAAAGCAACTTACAGATTCCATGCAATCCCTATCGGAAACAAGGGTCTGATCCCTGAGTCACGTGGGGACTCCCTGAGTCATCAAACTGCTGTGTCTCTGTTGTCTATTGGCACTGTGTGTGAGAAGCGAAGATGGCGCTATCAACTTCCGTGTCTGTGTCTGTGTGAAGAGCAGTAGTCATCATGTGTGCACCACTTGACGTGGTGTCTGAAACCAGTAGGCTATGTGTACCCCTCCCAGCCTCCAAAGGACATGTCATGGTACTGTTGCTCAATGGCTCTGACAGTTCTTTGCTCATAGGCAGGAGAAAAGGTAAGTCAACAGGACGGGAGTGAAATCCAGTGGAAACCCCATGAAGAAGAGTCTGGCCCATAAGCCTGAGAGCAAACTCTCTATATGGAGTCTCTAGAGGTTCAGCTCATGAAAATGACTAAAGGTAACGTGCCATGGCAGTGAGGACCAATAGGTAGGTAGATCAAGCTGCTCATATTTGGATGCTGTACCTGTTGGAACATGCATCTTCTCTGAGGCTTGACTTTCCTTTTAAGCAATCACAGTGGGAAGACATTTACTATTAAGATCGCCAGGGCTACATAGTTAATTCCATTGCAAATCACAGGCAAAGTTTAAGATAAATTATGAGCACTGAAACCCTTTTCCACTTTATAGCTGATTTTCCCCATTCCCTGGCTTGTGAGCTACATCACAGGGGATATCCATGAGGCAAGAGGACACAGGAAGATGAGTAGGAGGAGACACATGGGGCCTCCCACTCCTGCGTGCAGAGCTGGCTCTAGAAGGGGAGATGTTCTCTCGGTGCAAGCCATAATCAGACAGACAGTGAATAGTGACTCATGATGACACTAGAGATTTATAGTTGGGTACAACTTCCCACGTGAGGTAGAGGAGCATGCAACTTCTAAATTGCACATAAAGTTCGTAGTCAGACTCACCAAATACTAGATTTTTTAAATCTCTTGTGCATTAGCCTGAAGTGTATGGCCGTGTATGTTTGTATGTGTAGAGGTGCATGTTCATACAGAGCCCAATGAATGGACAGCCTGAATGGTCATTCCTTGGAAGCAGTCCACCTTGCTTTTTTAAACGATGTCTCCCACTGCCTTGGGAGCTTACTGACTAGGCCAGGCTGCTTGACCAGCAAGTTCCAGAATTCTACCTGTCTGGTGCTGAGATTCCAACTGTGTGCTACCACGCCTGACTCTTTTCACATGGTTTCTGGGGCTCAAATTCACATCCCCATCCTTGAAAGACAAGTGCCTTACCAGCTATGTCCTAGCACCCCTAAAGTAGTTTTAATCTCCCCAAGGTTGGAACTGGTGTGCCTGTTAGTGCCTTTGGTTTGTGGGTTGATGGATACAAGAGAGGTGGCTGCCACACCTTTATCTGACCATCCAAGAGATGCTTGGTAAGCTCAGGGCCAAGCCAGCACTCTCCATAGCCCGGCAGCTATGGGAACCAAATGCCAAAATCCTCAGGAGTGGAGGCCCTGTGGCATGAAGTGAGGGAGCCCTTTGCCAGCTGACTGTCATGGTTAAAAGAGCGGGAAGACGCACCCCACTAGAATTGGATTATTTTTGTTTGTGTTCATGGATATTTTCAAGGTTGGGCACTCTCTGTTGTCAAGTCACGCTGAGAGCATGAGTTTAGGGGAATGTTACATTGCCCTTCTTGTAACTTGTTTGGGGAGGCAAAACCTGGGAGGTAGTTGTTGGGTGACTGCCCAGAAGGTCCCTGAAAGTACAATGTACAAGCCACTAAGAAAACGGTCTCTGAGATCCCTCCCTCCCTCTGCGCCAATATTCTGGCTTTCAGGATCAGCATTTGCAGGATGGGGAGTCTTTGAGCTTTTGCTGCCCCTGCATCTTCACTTAGCTCTTAGCCAGCGTTTTTGTGTCTGTGAAAACAGTTAACAAACATTGACTAATTACCCCCTCATTAATCATTCATGCAACTCGTAAGCTAGGATCATATCTTTTCCTTCAAGAGCATTGCAATATCCTGTCTGTAACACATATCACACACACACAGGGATGATGGGGCTCATGACAGCATCCGGGTCTGCCTGAGGTCGCTGGGGAGAGTGGGCCGGAAAGTGGTCCTGGGCTCTGTGATGGTCCATCCCACCAGGATGCCCTTTCTGCTCTAATTAACAGGAAGGACAAGCCACATGGCTGGCCAATGGCAGTTGAGAGGTAATAAGCTTTAATTACAGGCTTCTTCCTGGAAATTCTCATGAACATATTAAATCTATTGTCTTAAAAGGCCCAGAGAGGTTGAACGCCTAAGTTTATTTTTTACTCTGATCCTTCCCACCGTTTAAGAAGCTTAAATATAATGAAAATACTGCCTCAGGGTGAGAGCTCTGGTCAGGTGCAGCACTACAGGGCAGGTGAACCAAGATGAGAGTCAGGAAAGTGGCCATCTGTTCCATGGTGGGATGGCTGACAGTGTGTGGTTCCGAAAAAACAAGCAGTAGGGCAGGCGAATGAATGGCAGGGGGAAAGCCAAGCCCAGAACCGTCTCTCGGACATGGGGGCAGGAGGGGGCCTGGGAGGGCAGGGGAGGAGCAGGGGGAGACCTGTTTGTGAGAGTGCTGGGCAGCAGGCACCTCAGTTCCTCTTCTGTCCCAGCCATCTCTACCCTGGAGACAGCCTTTCCCTGACTTGCTTCAGCTTCTCTTCCACACATGTCTCTCTCTCTCTCTCTCTCTCTCTCTCTCTCTCTCTCTCTCTCTCTCTCTCTCTCTCTCTCTCTCTCTCTCTCTCTGTCTCTCTCTGTCTCTCTCTCTCTCTCTTCCTCTCTCTCTCTCTCTCTCTCTCTCTCTCTCTCTCTCTCTCTCTCTCTCTCTCTCTCTCTCTCTCTCTCTCTCTCTCTCTCTCTCTCTCTCTCCCCTCTCTCTCTCTCTCTCCCTCTCCAGACCCCGCCTGTTGCAGGCTTTTTGCATACCCCCTAGCTCATTCTCACCCTGCAACTTTCTTCCTACCCTTCTGTGAGGGCAGAAAAGCTAGGCTGTGGAATTGGCTGGCTGTTCTCTGTTGCCGCTATGAGTATCAGGGAAGCCTGGTACTCATGCCTCGTGCTCAGGCCTAAGGCTCTGCATCTGTGGAACAAGGTGACTGAAATGGTCAGCTGAGGCACACTGGGGCCTGGAGTCTCCTCTTTGAGCATAAAACCTTTGGTTCTCTCCTACCCTTCCTTTCCTCTCCTCCTCCTCCTCCTCCTCCTCCTCCTCCTCCTCTTCTTCTTCTTCTTCTTCTTCTTCTCAGATGCCTACCATTCCTTCATTTAAAAAGTAGCATGTATGCACACACATGCATAGGCTCTATCCACACATACGCAAAGGGTTTTGTGGATCAACTGGACATGATAACCCCTTCAGAATATCACAGTCTTTCAGTTGGAGAGCAAGACCTTTTCAGATATATGTTTTAATTTTCACATAGTAGTTATACAGTGGAAAACAGGGACATTATGGGGTACAGTGCATATTATGGGGTACATTGAGATAGTGAGACATTCTAATATACGTATTCAATGTGTGATGAACATACCACAGTAACTGACTTATCTAAAGGCCTCACAAGTTTCTCATTTTCTATGTCTTGGGAACATACAAAGGCCTCTTTTGTGTACGTATGTATGTATGTATATGTATGTATGTATGTGTGTGCACTTTAATACAGTTCCCCATGTTGTGGTGACCCTCAACTATAAATCTGTTTTCCTTGCTCTTTCATTGCTTTGATTTCTCTACTGTTATGAGTTATACTGTAAATATCTAATATGCAGGATATCTAATATGAGTCACAGCCCACAGGTTGAGAGCCGCTGCTCTCATCTAACCTCTTGACCCCTAAAGGAAAATGAGCGCCATATTACTTAGTATTGCGCTTGCTTTTTCCAAGTGACTCACAGTAGCAAAGACTTCAGCTATTAAGGGTCAGTATTAAAGAGTCTCGGCATTAGGGGGGAGGTTGAGAACCAGTGAAATAAAGGTTGCTTCTCAGCCATGGGAGCTGAGATCCTGTTCACTGCATGAGAAAACACTAGACTCTATGAAGGGGGGCCTTGAGGCAACCATCTCCTCCCCCAGTAAGACAGAGCTAAAGCTCAGAGCTAGTGCTGGAGGATTTTTCTTTTTCCCTTTTCCCAGTTTTTCGTAAAGTTGTGTTGAACACCAGGCTGATATTGGTTGTACTCCCAGAGTTTTGTCTGGGCTATTGCCAAGGTTTTAAAGGTTTTAAATATCACCCTTGAGACCAGATTTATGATGGCAGTAGTGGCCCATAGGACTCTAAGGAAGCAGCAAATCTCAGAAAGAAGAAGAAAAAAAAGGAGGAGGGAAAGGAGAACAGAAAAAATAGCTATGAGGTTGAACCAATTCCTTCTGAAAGGGTTTACCTTTGGTGCTAAATTTGGAGGCTGAAAGCTTGCAGCTATGAAAGAAGGTGCAATCGCTCTACTTGGCCCACGCCCAGAAGCATACTCTAGGTTCTCCCCGCCAACTTGTACTTCTCCATTTTTTTATTTTAATTTTTAAAAATTTATTCATTTTACATCCCAATTGTAACCTCCTCCCTCCTCTCCTCCTGGTCCTACCCTCCCTCCCTCTTCCTCTTCCCCCTCCCCTAGTCCTCAGAAATGAGGAGCCCTCCTCCCCTACTATCTGACCCCAGCCTATCAAGTCTCATCTGGACTGCCTGCATCCTCTTCCTCTGTGGCCTGGCAAGGTCATCCTACCAAGGGAAGTGACCAATGAGTTGGCAACAGAGTCCTTGTAAAAGATAGCCCCTATTCCCCACATTAGGGGACCCACATGGAGAGTGAGCTGCCTATCAACTATATCTGAGCAGGGGGTCTAGGTCCTCTCCAAACATGCATCAGTCTCTGCAGGTCCTCCTGGGCCTACATATTAGCCATATAATAGAGGATGGCCATATTACAGTCCAGAGACCTAAAGAAGCTACATAACAAGGAAGACCCTAGGGAAGATGCTGAATTTTCATTCAGAAGCGGTTGAAGAGAGGGGACATGGCAGGAAACAAGACTTCACCCAGAGTGGTATAGAAACAGATGCTGAGACTCACAGCTTTGGGCAGAGTGCAGGGAGTCTTGTGGAAGAGAGTCAGGGGCAGGGGAGAGTGTTGAAGGACCCAGAGGGGACAGGAGTTCCATAAGGAGACCAGTGGAGCACACGTCTCCACTTCTAAATCAAGAAGGCATTCATGTGTGTCCATATTATCATGTTGTCTGGTGCACCATCTAAGCCCCACTGGCATGTGATGTGCTATAGTATCTCACTGGTGTTCGATCCTAGAGCTAAGGGGCAGTCCCTCTCCAGTTGGTAGACTCTTTCACTGGGTGTTGATTTTCTTCCGCTGTTGCTGTTTCCAGCTCACAGAACATCCTGTTTGAAGTATTCCAAGGCCACCCCAATCTTTCACCTTCAGCATCCTCTCAAGCTAAGGCTCCCTGTCCCCCAAGGGTGGCATCTGAGTGTCATAACCACCTTGACTTTTTTTTTTATTCCATTGTTTCTGCCTCATTTTTAATGGTGAGTCTCACTTTAGCTCCACAATGCCTGGCACACAATAAGGGTACCATGAATTCATAGAGAGTTTTGAGTGAGTGGACCCACACACGAGCCGGGAAAGCATGGTGTGGGGAACTGTCGTGTATCAAAAGTTCAAGGTTATTCCAGGTTACAGAGCAAGTGGAGGCCAGCCTGAGTCACATGAGACTGTCTCAAAAATTGTAAGAGTCATAAAGTATAGGATCTGAAAGGGCCTAGAGGTCTTTTTTGGGGCAGGGGCTTTCTTCCTTTCTTTACATTTTAGCAGAATGAAGTCAGAAAACATTAGTGCTTTATGGATATCAAATGATAAAGTTAGGACTCTTTGCCTCTGATTCCATTGCTTTTCTTCTTCTCCCAACTTCACCCTGGGACAAAATAGAAAACGGCTTTAAGACCTTTCAAAATCTCCTGCTTTCTGCTACCCTGCCTAGGAGCTTGGCTCCAGAGCCATCCAACGCAGTGCTCAGATGGAACCAGCTAGATGCTCAGCCAGTGTCTTCAATTGCAAAGAGAAAAAAATGGAATGCTGATGTCCTGATACACGTATATCAGTTGATTGGTAAATATATTGGAACCTTGGATTTCAGCTGATAATCTTCAAAACAAGGCCAGCCAGAGTCTGTCACAGACAAGGCGTGCTTATGACGACAGGAGGCTGGCCGCCTGAAGCAGTGGCCAGGACCTTTGAGAGCTTGAGCTGAGCCATTTTAGTAGTAGTGTGACACACTACTGTCAGCTCTAAGAAGGCAACCTCTGCTACAGATACACTAGGAGTCCTGGGCTGGTCATTCCACTGTGTACACACGTAGCAACATGTCACATTGCCCTCCACAAAGGAGTCCCACTATGATGTATCAGTGAAGGTTTTATTATTTATAATTTCTTACTTTTTACTTTTAATACTTTAATAATTAAAATATAGCCATGCTAATTTCTCCCTCCTTTTCCCATCCTGCTATGTCTCCCAAGTCCCCTCCCTCCAACTCAGAGATGGCTAGGTTTGTTTCCTGAAAGCAGAACTTGCATCTCCATTTTTTTTCCTGACCCAGGCCGGCCTGCTCACCTTTCTCCATCATGGCCTCTTACTAAATCCATACTGTGGCCTAAGCACATCACCAGTCATCCGGCTGAGCCAAGCATTGGCCTCCCATCTGTTCCATCCCCATGTAATTGTCAAGGAACCACAAGTCTCATTTCACCCCCCAATGGCACCCGGGAACATTCCTACTGCATTGCCCTTTAAACTGCACATCTATCTCAAACCAGCCCTAAATTATCTCCTGCTCGTGACTTCTCTTCTACTGAGATTTTGTTTTTAGCATAATTCTCTGTTCCTGGCACCACCTAACAGCTCTTGGTTCACTCAGCATCCAGGAGAATGTGTCCCTGCCCACCTAGCCGATAAATCTTTGAGGACAGCATGCTACAGTGGAAAAACATTTCAAGGCCAAAACAGGCCCCGTCTAGTGAAACGTTTCTAAGCGTTGGTCCTTCTCATTATAAAATTGGAATGATAAACATGTGAGGATGGGATTAGACTCAGAAAGATAGCCTGTTTAGCACATCAGTTACTGGAAAGCTCACTCTTCCTCCTGTTTCTTCAAGCTCCTCCATTGGCCACTTCACCCCAGCTTCTCCATTCACCAAAAAGGCTCCTCCCAGCTCCGCTAATGGCACAATGCCTAAGCGTAAGTGCTTCATAAAGATGAGCTTGATGGATGGAGGATAATGTGTGAGTGAAGTGATGAGCATACACAACGTCCTAAGAGTACACCTTTGTCTGGGCTTGCTTCCTGCTTCCTATTTGGTCCCCTAACCAAGTGGTTTTGATTAGACTTGGGAGGCCTCCTGACAATTCCACGGCCATTTTACTAAGCTTGGCAGGGATTCCTTCAAACTTCAGCATCCTCAAGAATGAAAGCTGAAGCCTGTATGAGGCTGTCTCCTCAAGGATGCTATAGCCCTCCAAAGTAACTGGCAGAATGTCTGTCAGAGTCTGGTTCCCTCTTAATGCCATGTGCAGGGAGATTCAGTTCTTCGAAGCCGTGTGGATACCATGTGAGTCAACCTAGCTCACCAGCCCTTCAGCAACTCTGCCATGACCTGGGCTTCAGAGAGTCACCATGGCAACTTGCAATGCTCTGTTTCTTTCTTCACAAAGGAAATAGGGGAAAACAACAGAGATCATGGTTTCTTATCCATGCCAGGGTTTATCATTTCTAAAGCTGGGGTTCTCTTCCCCTGCCTGTCTTTAAACACAGGTGTCTGCCATTGAGCTCAGGTATCTATTTTGGACACAAATATCTGAAAAACCTCCCTTTAATTAACCCCTAATTGTGGAGGGCTCTCATTTGGTGCAGAGCATTAGCCCAGTGATACTTAGATTATTCCCGGTTTGAATCTGTGTTTATAGCCCATGGTGATGAGAGACCGGAGCGGTTGGGTGACATCCTTAAGGGCTTAGATTTACTTCCATGAAACCATTGGAAAGTTTAGTCATCTCACTCCCAACACAGGAGGAAGGAGGAGTGGGTCTCGCAGCGGCAGGGGTGCCACTCCTTACCACCATCACCCCAGCATCCAGCTAAGGTGTTATATTCTCCGATGCTCCTGCAGAGCAGATTGCAATCTGGGTTACTCAATGCACTTCTTAATAACTTTTTGAAGAGACGACAGAGTCTCTGAATTGTTGACTCAAATTGTACCAGCTTTCCAAGAATCTTGCTTTCAGAGCCAGGAATGATGAATTGAAGTGTTATTTATTTGGATTTTTAAAATGTGTCTATTATTGAGGCTCCTGGGCTTGTGTACAAAAGATTCAAGACACAATTCCCTGAGAAAAAAAAATAGACTAAGTAACCTGTATGCAGGCAAAACCAGCCGTAGTCTAGGAGACCATTTGATTCTGGCCTTTAGGTCCAGAGAGAAGTTAGTGGCCCAGCAGGCTTATAAGGCTAGAATGTGTGTGTGTGTGTGTGTGTGTGTGTGTGTGTGTGTGTGTGTGTGTGTGTGTGTAGAAATGAATTTACTGACCAAGTCAGGTGATTTCCACCTATACTCTCAAGTCAAAAGCTAGGACTTGGGCTGAGGAAGTATGTAGTGCAGTGATAGTCTTTTCCTAGCATACACAAGGCCGTGGGGTCCATTCCCTTACCCTTGCTCCCCTCCAAAAATACAGATTTATTTTTATACTAAGTGATCACCAGTCCATGGAACAATCCATAGAAAAGGCTATACCTCTCATTCCCTAGATATGCTAAAATCCGAAACAAAACCCAGTGGCTGTGGATCTAGGACCAAAGCATCCCAAGAGGCATGAACACATTGCATCAGTGCACACCCAGGATCTGCCTGAGTAGACACTGTGAAGGAGAAACTGGGCTAACTCATTCTTATTTGGGACTCATGGAGTAAGAAAGGGCAGAGCAAAAAGAAAGAAGAGAGGGAACATGGGAAGGGGAAAGAGGCAAGTCCAGGCAAGGCATGGATGCTGAGGAAAGCATCCAGAGAAATATCTCTCCTTTTTTCCATGAACAGTGGTAGTAGGATGGAAACCCTGGGTGAGGGTCCATGTATATATGCCTCACACAGCACTTGATAGACGTGGGCTTCATATTGGAGATGAAGACGTTCATACCCACTCTTGGCTGGTACCATACTAGGTTTCCTGGGCAATATAAATGTGAAGGTCATTCAACCACTTCTGTCCTTAAAGAGGCTCAGTGTCTTTGGAAAGGCAGGTGTGTAAGGAAGCGGTTCCCATGCAGTGAGGTGACCATGGATAAAGCCATCACAGAGCCATGGAAATGCGGGAGATGTTATTGCATGAAGCAAGATGCTGCAACAAAGCCACGGGAGGAGGGTGGAAAAGCACAGGATGGCATGGAAATTCTACTCCCCTCTTGAGATCAGCTGGTTCTGCAAAGCCTCTCCTGAGCTTCCTGCCTCCTGTCACCAGCCCCCATGTGTCCCCAGTAGGATCAATCCAGTCCTGGTTGTACACACACCCCTCTTAAGATAGTCTTTCCACACCTTGTCGCACATTAAACACACTGCCTCCCTCTAATATACTGTCAACCCCTAGCATTCAAGCATGTTTTATTCATGTTTCCATCTTCAGAAACTATAGTACTGTGTCAGGTTGCGTGCTGATAATACATGTTTGTTGGGAGGAAGAAAGAACGAAGTAAAGAAAGGGAGGAAAGAAATTTCTTAGGTGTCTAGCATGCATTTTGGTAGCCTGCTGGCATTTATCTGGATTTGCCACCTTGTGCTCCTTCCAATGACTTCTTCTGTAAGCCAGGGCAAACACCTCCTACTTTCCATCCCCTATTCTCATCCTCGCTCTCTTCCATGCTTCCCCCATCCCTGCCTGAGTGCCATGGTCCCTTCTGCCCTCAGTCTCCTTTCTGTTTCTCCTCCACTTTTTACTCTTTGCCCTACATCACCCCCTAAGCCTATGCACCATCCTTCCATAACATCCCATGATGGCTGATGAGAGCAGAGACCTGATACGGCTCCTGAAGAAATGACCAAAGGAAGGGAACGGGGAGTGGGGACCATTTGTTCCCAAGAAAGCTAAGCTTAGTGCTTAGATCAATGGTGAGCAAAGAAAGACCAAGATGTTAAGGAGTCCATGTTGGCCAGGGATGACTCATGATACACAAGAATTGTGCATTGAATTGGCTTGATGGGATTCCATCCCAGAGAAGAAGCCATAGAGAGCCCTTACTCAGCCATAAAAACAGAACCTGCATGGTAGGTATCTCCAAGTTGCTGATCCCCAATGATTCCTTTTCCTAGCCACCTCATCTCACAACTTAAGAACCCAAGAGCCAGAGAGATTAAGTGACCTTACTTACCCAAGGTCACACAACAAGCCATAGTCATTGACCTCTCAGCCCAGTGTCTTCCTATCCGATGCATGGCTTCCAGTCCCCTCAAGCTATTGCCAACCCCCAAGATCGATGCAGCTGACACATCGAGAGCTATTCTTCCTGCTGGGAAATGCATGCTGAAAGGGAAAGGGGGGGTGACAGCTGTTTAATGGCAGCTCTATGGGATGGCTCTGGACTCTAAACGAGGACGATTATCTCCTGCTGATGTGTTTGAAGAGATGAGGGGAAAGAGAATGCAATTACCCAAACGGCTGTTTTTCCGGGATACCAAAACAAATTCTCTCACCCTGGTGAGTTATGCTAAAGGGGTCTTTAACAATTGGTTTATGCCCTCATCGGAAAGCTGTCATCACTCTGAACAGCATGGGGGTGGGGCCGGCCTTGCCACCCATGGCTTGAGACAGCCTCAATGATCTGCTTTATTGAGTCACCATTTTTTCTGAAGGTTCCAGGCTCTCCAACAAGAAGGATCTAGACAGGCTCTGCCTCTCAGCGCCCAGCAGCATGGTCTCAGAGACCTCCCTGGGATGCGGCCTCCCTTCTCTGCAGCGGTGATGGGCCATTAGTGGTCTATTTGTTTCAAAATGCCAATGGCGGAGGTTGGGGAAAAAGGAATGAAAGGGCACAGGGAGGAGTGAGAGAAACACCCTGTTCTTAGAAGGACCACTCATCTGTAAACAAACCTCATAGGAACACCACTATGAAGCACATAATTTAAACATAATTAATTCGTCTCATCAACCTAGAGATAGGTTTCCCCTCCTGTAAATGTCTGGAGGCTTTTATTTTTACCACTTACGTTTTATCACAATTCCTGATTGTTTGTGCTCCTGTCATGTCTGCCATGAGATTGCAACTCTGAGCTATGAGTTAATGAATCATGCCGTATTCTTCCATACCCAGCACCCACCACAGACACATGAAAGTTGCCCAGTACATAAATCCTTAATGTGAAACCCTGGGGAAACTTGTGCTGGGTGCCTAGCTTCATTGTGTCAGAGGTAGAGCCTTGAGTGGGAGGTGCTGAGTCCTGAACCCCCATGGACTTCCTTTTCTCCAGATGTCCAGTTACTAGATAATGCGGTGGGTCAGAGTTGTAGACAATGAAAGAATTTTCCCAAGTTGGCTTAGAGTAGAAAAAGAGAACTTTGTTGAATACTGCACAAGATGAAGTGGTGGGGCAAAAGAATTGTCTATAACAGTGGTGCACTTGTGCGTATGTGTGTGTGTGTGTGTGTGTGTGTGTGTGTAATGTGGTATATGTGCCTGCATATGTGTATATGTGTTTGTTTGTATGTGAGAGCACTTACATGTGCACATGGAGGCCCAAAATTGCCATCATGGCTTTTTATCTCAATTGCTCACAGTTGCTTTCCACTTTATTTACTGAGGTGGGGTGTCCCACTGAATCCAGAGCTCTCCAATTCTGGCTAAGCTAGCCAGCCACCTAACCCTAGGAAACCCCCTGCTCTGCAAATAGCAAATGGCCACCAACTTGCCTGGCATTTCTGTGGGTTCTGGGGACCTCACCTTCATCCTCACATTTGCGTAGCAACTGCTTCTATCCACCCAGGGTTCCAGCCAATGAGGGCAGTTCTGATTGGTTGTCTCAAACTGATTGGGGGCAGGGGCGAGGTGGTGTCCGGGTTTACAAGGTAGCAGCCTTGTAGCATGAACTGTGGTCATTTTGATTGGCCATTTTCAGTCATGCTGCTCCCAAAGTGCCCTTCAGACACGCTGATTCCCCCACAGGCTTGTGAGTGAGGCAGCCGATTGGTTATGCTGACACTAGCACACAAACTCACAGCACTGCGCTATCCAAACGCACAAAGCCACGGAAGCCAGCCGCACTTAATGGCGCTTGGGACCCAGAGCCTCAACCATGGCAATGAAAACTCTTTGTAACAGGAGAAAAGCCAAAGCCATAGAAGAAGACAACTACAGAAAAGCTACAGCCCGGGGCCTGTAAATTTAATGAGGGCTCTCAAACATTGGATTCTTCCCTGCCCAGATAGAAGAAGAAAGGTGAATAAAACACATGGCTCAATTAAAAAATGGGCAGGTGATATGAATCCACACTTCTCAAAAGTAAAGATGCAAATGGACAACAAATATATGAAAAAAAGTACTCAAGGGTGTTAGTCATCAGGAGAACAAAAATCAGAAATACCATGAAATACCATTTCATCCCTGTTGGAATGGCTATTATAGGTAAAGCAAAAAGTGAGCGCTGGCAAAGATGTAGAGGAAAACGGGGCTCTCGCACGCTAATGGTTGCCGTATAGACTGATGCAGCCACTGTGGAGGTATCTCGACAAAGCTGAAAATAGATCTAACCATATAACGCAGCTATTCACAGCTGGTATATATACAAAGGAGATGAAATCAGCATACCAAAGAGATACCTGCCCGCCCGTGATTACTGCAGCACGAGTCACAATAGCTAAGAAATGGAATCAGCCTAGTTGCCCATGGACAGATGAATGGATGGAGAAAATGTACTATATATGCATGTGGGGTTTTATTCAGCCATAAATAAAAATGAAATCCTGTCATTTGCAGAAAAAATAGATCGAACTGAAGGACATTATGTTAACAAAACAAGCCAAACACAGAACGCCAAACACTGCCGCATCCTCTCTTACATGTGTAGGGGAAAGTCCTTAGAAAAAAAGGAAGTGATTACTGGGGAAAGGGAAAGTGGAAGAATGGAGGTTGGAACGGATCAGTGGGCTTTATGCTCATGGAAATATCTCACTGAACCCCACTGACCCATGCAATTAATGTGTGCTGGTAACAAACATAAACCGTTAAAAGAAAGTATGCTGGATGTAAGCCTTTCTCCTGACAGTAACGAAGGGGCATTTGGAGAAAGACTGCATTCTCAGGCTTACAGGCGGCTTGTGGGTAATGTAGAGTTGTCCTCCAGGCAGAGGGGGGGGCATCAGAGCAGAACAGGACAGTTTTGCTGATTGCACTGCAAGGGATGAGATGGGCAGGGCAAATGAACTGCCTATGACAATGATGAACTGTGTGCCATGTAAATCAGGGCAACTCTCTCTCTCTCTCTCTCTCTCTCTCTCTCTCTCTCTCTCTCTCTCTCTCTCTCTCTCTCTGTGTGTGTGTGTGTGTGTGTGTGTGTGTGTGAGACTACATTTGCATGTACACATGAAGAGCTAGTGAGACTCCCGAACAATACTGTGTGCTCATGGGATGTTAAGTGTGGAACTGAGCGGGGGAGTGGGGCGGGAGCTCGTCACCTTTGGAAGGTGGGTTGGTTGAAGCAACCTATTATAGCCACAGTGAGAGCCTACAGGAATTGACTGTCTGCAAGTCTAACTTGGTGCGTGTATTGATCCTAAAGTCACCCTTAGATGGACTAGCCATAAATTACCAGTCAGCTTTCATTAGGAGAGAGACTTTCAAATTCTAGGAGTCGGCCTTTTCTCCCGTTTATTACCCTAATGAAACACCATGATTTGGCCTCATCTCAAGAAAACACCCCCATGAGAGGGAACACACTTTCTCAGACCATTAGTCAGGCTCCTACTAAAAAAAATCTTGATACCAACTCTGCTAGGGTTCCTACTCAGTGTGGGGGACAGTGTGAAAGCCAAGTCACATCACTTCAGAGGAGACAGTGACAGCCTAGATCACCCATGCTCCAGGAAGCAGAAGCTTGGCCGCCATGCTGACAGTGGAGACACACATGTGTCACTGTGCCCACTGAAACCTCTGGGTCACCCTTTCAGATGTTCACAGATTTATTAGTTTATATTTTAGTTCTTATTTTCTACTAGTTTTGCTGTGGCAGGACCATATAAGATGAGATCTAGCCTCTTGGATGCAGGCACAGTCAACAGTCAAACTCTGCCAAGACAAGGTAGGGCAAGTCCTCAACAATTCCTGCCTCACAAATATGTCTGTCAGATACATTGGGCCAAAAGGCTGAAGAAGATGTTCCAACGTAATAGAGAGTTTGGGGTGACTATTCAGGTAGCAAACTGTCTCTGTCATTTTCCTAATTGGGAAGTTACTAACTTGCACTCTTGGAATATTCAGGTAATCAAGTTTATTCCTTCTCAAGTCTCTGATGGAATTGGAGACCAGGTAGCTTAGTTTTACAATGAAGCTTCGTTGTTTTAGAGGTTAAGATGTTTTTAGACCTAGATAGATGTTTTTAGTTGATAATGACAAGATGTGATGGAGATTGATTTACATTCAGAATTTCAGGCGCACCAAGATAGGAAAGATGTTTTCTTCAAGACTGTCAAATACAAATAGCCAAAACACTAAGAATGTAACATTTATATAATTCCTTACTGTGTCATAGTTATTCTTGCTATAGGTAGTTTATTGTATATATGTAGAATAATATAAATGTACATGTAAAAAATATAAATGAATAAAAATAAAATAAAATAGTACTGCGATATAGAGGCACAAAGCTGCACAGTAGATCTTTCTATAGTTCTAATATATTTTATTATTATTCATTTGTAATTGACATTTAATAGCTATGCGTGTTTCTAGGGTATATAATGTTATGTTTCCAAACTTGTGTACTCTATAATGATCAATTGGGGCAATTAGAAAATCCATCAACTCAAATGTATATGAGCTCTTTGTAGTGAGAATATTAAAAATCTTCTCTTTCAGCAGTACTGAAATAGACATGACATCATTGTAAACTATAGTTGCTTTCAACTAGAACAGAATGCTGAACTTCTTCCTATCCTGCTGTAGCTCTGTACTCATTGATTAGGCTCAGCCCGCCCTCTAACCATCCTTTGTCTCTGTTCTCTTCCGTACTTCTAAAGGACCCACCTCTTAGATGCTATCTATGAGATTGCGTGCAGAATATTCTCAGTTGTAAATCTCTTAGTTTAAAAACTCCTATGCTATTGCCGTTTGTTTATTAAGCCCCCAACACACTTATTGTTCATCTACAAATGTGTGTAATGGGGAGATGTTGCTTCTCATGGAGCTTGTAAGGTGATAAAGGCAAAAAATATGTGACAACTCATTTTAAGGAAATTAGTACTAAGATGGACCAGAGGGGGGCTGGGAGGGGGGCTGACGAAGACTCATAAACAGGTGATGCCAAGTAAAAGGGGTGTGTCTATGGGACCACAGTTTACTTTATAAAAATCGGATGAGAATCTGTAAAGAAAGACGGGCACCCATGGGCAGTCAACCCACCTTGTAGTTCAACTAATGAGCTACGAGCTTTCCCTGATACCTGAGCAAACTTAGGATGAAAAAGTTTTCTCTTGTGCTCATGGGAGAATCTTCTGTCAACCAAACGGCTTCTGGGGTGGTGCTGGGAGATTTCAGTTCTTATTTGGAGACAAACAAGCTGGAGAGCCCTAAATAGAAATAGGCTGCCTCCCTAATGTGTGTGAGGTTCAAATATTGACCTGGTATTTTCTGCACTTTTGCTTTTATCTGATATTTTTCTCTATGTTCACTTTCCACTTAGAGCCAGAACATTTGTTTTAAAATGATAGAATTTTGTCTAATCCTACCAACCAACTTTGAGAGATTTAAATTTCCAAATTAGCGAGTATCTTGTGAAGGCACCCTTGATGATTTTAAGAAATGAGTCTACTACCATGTAGTCATTGGGAATTTTAAAAATATTCTTCCAGCTTTCCTGGTAGGAATTGTTTATGACACACAAAACTCAGAGGTGCACCCCAGCCACTTTGATATTCTGTTGGTAGAGAACCCTGGTTCCTACCTGCTGTCCACAACTTTAGTCTTCTCTCTGATGATCTCTGGCTTTGGAATTTGATTGATACATAACTTCTCATTAGCCTCAGTCTGAACAGCATACTGTATACCTGTCGTTGGCTGGGGAGATTTTACACATGGCCTATGAAAGGTCCAAGCCAAGGAAATACCACCCAGCACCTCAGAAACCAAAAGGATAGTTTCTGAAAAGCAAGGTTGACCATCCTTGCCAACTCTGCCCTCCCATCCTCCAAGAACTCCATGGCTTACATCAGACTTTCTGGCTCCTGTTAAGTCACCTGCAGACTACAGAATGGGGAAACTAACATGGGAGAGCATGCCACGGCACATCCCAGTCCTGGTACTTGGCATAGTGGATCATGAATACTTCAGAGGGTATGTGACATTGTGGTTTTCACAGTGCCCACCTGGGTTCAGAAGGACAAAGTGGGAACTGACTCTGTTCATATGAGACCTTCACCAGGAAAGACATCTGCTGTGCCAAGGTTGCTGAGGCTGCAGAAGTTTCACAAGTGGTCTAAAAGCAAGAATCAGGGTGATGGTGTGCCACATGAAAGAAGAAAGAGCCACCTTCTCCCCGGAAGAGTCATCTGGCTGGGTGTTGTGGCTTGAGTGTATTCACATGTTGCCAGAGTGATAACACTTTCAGAGTTACAAGGCCATGAACACTCCAGCATAGTGAATGGGACTCTTAGGAAAAAGACTTGCCTCTCTGCCTTCTGCCACGTGAAGATGCAGCAGCAAAGCCCTCAGCTGATGCTGGTGTCTTGCTCTTGCATGATGATCTTGGACAACGGCATTTGGCTGCAGACGTAAAGGATAAGATAACTGGCCCTCCTGGGTGCTGAAATTAGGGCAGAAAGCTATGAAGGACCTTCCTGAAGTAAGAGACAGTGAAAACGGTGGTAAGAAGAGCGAACAGGCGAAAGGCGAGCTAACATCGCATCGTTATCACCAATCATTGATGATGAATACTTAGTCCTGGTTACCTGACCTCATGCTAAGCACTTGCAGTGTGGTAGCCCATCCCACACCACCTGTGCAGCAGTTAAATGTCCCACTTTTAGAGATTTAAAAACCAGCTGATATTCACTTGTAGCTCGGTTGCGAAGGTGCAGTCAACACCCCAGCTAGGCTCAGACTCTTCACTCTGAGAGGTACGGTGGGACCAGAGCTCCAGCGAGTGAGACAGGAGTCTTTGGAGGAAATTTGTGTGTGGGCAGTGCTGGAATAAGTGGGAAAGCCTCCTCTGGTGGTAGGTTTTAGCTTGCACCCTAACCCTGGAGCATTTGTTAACCTCAGCTGAACTCGGGTCCCTCACTGGCCAAGACAGCCCGTGATGAACAGCAGCGCGCAGCTGTGCGGGGCTCATGCTGTGCGTAGGGCCCAGATGGTACTCTTTCCTCTCCTCGTTTATGCAGACGCCATTTTCAATGTGATTGAGTGATTTCATAAGCCCAGTAGCTGTGCTCAGCCTCTTGTCCCAGGATCCAGCAGGAGGAGAGGGGTAAGTCTTCAGTGTCTCAAGGGTACTTGTCACTTACAAATGGAGTCACCGTTGAGTGAGCAATTTGTCCAAGTGTCAGAGCCAGAGGCAACCAGGGGAAAAGAAGCCCTCTGATTCCTCCACTGGTACTTTAGTGACAGTGTTACTTTTCTTAAACTTTTATTGAGGAAGTGTATGTGTGTGTCTGTGTGTCTGTGTGTGTGTGTCTGTGTATGTCTGTGTGTGTCTGTGCATGAGTGTTGTATTGTGCATATAGGCACATGCACACAGGTGTTTCTGGAGGCTAGAAGTCCACATTACGTGTCTTCCTCAATCGGTTCTCTACCTGACCTCTTATGACAGCTTTTCACTGAAGCCAGAACTGCTGGTTCTGCTAGGCCTGCTGTCCCTGCCCAGAACACAGACCCACGCATGTCACCACAGCTGCTTTTTCCATGGATGCCACATGCTTGCTTGGAAGCAATTTACTCACTGAGCCTATCCCCATAGACTTGGGAAATTTCTTTTTACGGACTAAGTCTGGTGTCACAAAGCAGATCAGCAGAGAGATCAGGAATGTGGGTTAAGCAGCAGACTGCTTGAACTAAAATCCTGATAACCACCCTCACCAGCTGTGTGGTGTGGGATACATCGTAAGGCCTCTAGGAGCTTTGCTTCCCTTCTCTGTGAAGAGGCAGTTAGTGGTACTCTCTGTTTCTTGCAGCTATAAGGACCTGAAGGGAGTTAATACTTCTAGCCTCAGCACAGAACCAGCCTGTGTTTTGTGCTCAGTAAACTGCTGTAGTTCTGTGGGACAAACGCAGGGCTGCCCAGGTTTCCTCAGGATGGGATGGGGGGGAAGAGGGAGATTGTGGTTCTCCATCTTTAGCCACCACCAGCAAGCCTCTTGGAGGCTTCTATGGCTCCCACAGAGGCCTTGGCAGTTATATGCTGGCAAATGTTTAGCAAGTGGCCCTTCATGGTGGCAGGAGAGCGACATCCCTGGTTTTCACTATTTGCAAATTGACATTAAATAAATGCTCCCATGGTGGCCAATTATGAGATGGCACCATGAGGTCACTGAGCATGGAATTGGGAAGAGACAAACACAGTCAGTTCCAGGACATCACTGGCCTTAAGACCCTGAAGAGCATGGTGCCCAAGCTAGAGAGTCTTGAACACCTGCCCGAGCCTGGCTTTGTCGATCTTTCTCAGGACACCCCAGACTTTAGAGTTATGCTCCACACAATGTCAGGTGCACATAAAGGAATGAACAGAGTGGATCAAAAAGGAAAGACTTCAGGAAGCTCACAGTCGTAGGTTTTAATGGCTAATCCAAATAGCCATGCGTCTAACAGCTCAGTGACTCTTAATTAGCTGAGATTGAATCAGCAGAAGTGCCTCCTGGCACCAGCAGGCCCTCCCTTCCAGAGCAGCCACTCAATTGCTGCTAGGGCCCATTGGGCAGCACGCCTCTGCTGAAGGATGGGATAGTGGCAGAAGGCCATGCATAGCAGGAACTTATCAAGGATAAGCATTGCGCCCGTGTGTTAGGGTTGGGAGGGGTGTTGTGCAGAGCCTGGGCAGGATGAGCCGAGCATCTTGTGCTTCAAGAACTCAGCAGTTATTCGGGAGAAAGCAACTAGAAATCCCAAGAGGTTCAATAGGAACAGCGTTAGTATAGGAATTCAGGGCCTGGCTTTGGCTCAGAGTTGTATGGATCTGTTTGTTCTTCTAAACAGTTGGGTATCAGGATGTCCTTATTTTCAGGGGGCCTTGGGATGGGGGACTGCCCTCTGTGGCAGCTCCATCCAGGGAAGAGGCTTGAGTTCTAGTCATCTGAGAAATGGCACGATACCCACAAGCTGGCCAGAGGCCAGAGAAAGTAGTCCATTGGGTATCTCCTCCTGTCTTTGGAGAACAGTGGGTGTGTTGTAAGCTATTCAGAGCCTGGAATGGGAATGGTGAAGTTTCAGACAAAAGTTAGTTTGGTGTCACACCCCTTGGGAGGGGAGGGGGGATGGCTGATTGGGGAAGTGTGATGAAAGCTTCTGGGGTTCAGCTTCTGTCTCCAAACTGAGACACAGAGGAAGCAAGGGTGGAAGACAAACACTGTCTGCCATGCACTTCATCACAGCATTAGTTTGGGTTCTGCTCTGCTCCCCTGCCCCACTCCAATGAGAGTCTTCTAGATTCAGCTGGAATTCTGGCCCAGGAGAGCCCTCAGATCTACCCAGAAATTCAATCTAGCTCTCACGTTGGGTCAGCCCTGTCTTGGTTTCAAATACTAAAAACAAGACCCAGATTGCCCCGAGTCAGACTTTAAGCCTCGAAAATCACAGGCCATTGTTGGCCAGCCTACAAAAGAGCCACCCTCTGGCTCCAGCCAGAAAGGGGCACAAAATACAGAGAGGCTAATGGGTCAGGCTCACTAGGACCCAAACTGGGAAGCACACTAGTGCAGGCCTCTCTGGACCATCCACCTTCCCTGGTACACAACCCCAAGCTTCATGGCTTTTGATATGCTCAGAAGTCAAATTCAAGAAGACCTAGTGGCCAGCCTAGAAGATCACCTAGGTCATAGCTACCATTCAAGGATAGAAAAAGAAATGGCTCAGGGTCAGAGCTGAAGTTTTCTACTATGCAGGGGTCAAAATGGCTTCCATTTATTGGAAACATCAGCCTTGGTTCATTTGGGTTTCAATATGCTAAGCAGGCAAAAAAAAAAGGACGACCAGGGTTTTCCTGCACAACGCCCTTGGAGGATTCAGTGCAGAGTGGGAGCGCGCTAGGTTGACTCACATGAAATTGCTTTTTTATAGGACCAAAATGGTCCAGTGCCAACAATTCCATCTGGCTTTTCCTAATAGGAAACCTCCAGTACATACACTTTCCTTTACACCCTCGCTCTACCACGACCTTCTCCACCAGAAAAATATTGAAACCTCAACACACCGCCTCCAGGTCGTTTACAGCTCAACACAAGTATGTAATAGACAAAACACCTCTCCCAGTAGGCAGGTGAGTAGGAGCCGGCTGGAGCTCTGACACCACCTTGTAATCGCCCTGCTCTTTGCTCTCGAGACACGGGAGACTTGCTGTTCATGCATGGCACCAGACTCAGACTTAGCAAAGCTGTCAGGGATCTGTGTTTTGGGGCTGGACAATTCCAAAGAGGGGGCTTTCTATGTGATCCTGGTATTTTTCTCTCTTCCTTGAACATTGGAGTCATTACAGAAAATAAGAAGTTGGTAGGTGTTGGGTGAGCTAGAGCAGCCAACCAAGCTTCTGCTTCCCCTGGAATGGCTCCCAGCTGGCCCTGCAGTTCCTCTTAGCACAGGCAAGGCTTAGTGAAAGAGCTTATGGAAGGAGAGGGGTTAGATAACCAAGGTAAAACTCAGACAACACTGACCTAGGCTCTGTCAGCTGCTAGCATCTCTTTTTGCCTCTGGATCTCAGATTTCACTTTACTGAAATGAAGACATGGCCAAGTAAACTCTCATTCGCCTTTGGTACTGATGAGATCAGAGGTGGGGTGCACACTGTACAAATTACCACAAAATGAGTTGCAGCTGGGGATAACCCTGAGCCAACCATGACGGAGAATAGGAGGTTCCTACCACAGCTCTCATGCCCTGGTCCCTGCTGTTCTCTGCCCCTTGGACTGACTCCTCCTTCCCTGTGTGTGCTGTTGGAACCTCACCACCTCCTACACACCCTCATAGGCCTAACTAGTCCAAGAGTCTCAACCCAGCAATTCCTTCTTCCTCTCCCATCACAACCTAGGTGTTGCAGGATCATCACCTTATGTATATGGATCTGGTTTGCTGTCCATCAGTTAATCAACATCCCATCACACCATCCCTCTGGGCCTCAGTTTTCCCATCTGCAAAGTACGAAAAGTAGATATTGAATTTGCAGAAGCCTCCTGGGTTGTGAGACCCTCTCCTCCGTGCTCTACCTTGCAGATGTGATACTGGAGAGCCAGGCTGGAGAGAGCCTGGAGCAAAGGCTCCACAGCACGCATTCTTCGTGGCCATGTGGTCCTTGTCAGCTGAAAACTGACTCCTTTAGCTTCCCCAAGCACAGCTGATCCCCTTTCCAGCTTTTAAGTATATCTCTGCCCCCCTCCCTTTGCTCTATTTTCAAGGCTAGTAACTGTAATGAACTGTTCCCCTCACAAACAGCTTTCACTCCTGGTATCTCACTTGCTCTTCCCTGAGGCCATGGCTTCTCCAGTTGAGCAATGGGAGTGATGGTGTGGAACCAACAGGAAGGGGGCATACCAGAACCAGGACTGAGATGGCTCACTCTAGCCCTGTGACTTGTCTGTAACACCATACTTCATGCGTTCAGGACAGCCAGCAAAATGGGCCAGGATGCTGACACAGCACCAGCCTGCCCCTGGCCTAAACCTAATAGGTCTTAAATACCAAGACACAACAGGAAATCTTGCATCTTTAAACCGACATTCTGCTCTTCTTGTAGCTCATCCCCGCCCCCACCCCCACCCCCCAGGGAAGGGATGCTCCTTTCTTTGGCTCTTTTTCCAACTAGAATCCTCCTAGTTAAGTGTAAGTAGCTGCCTCCCTATCTCAAGGCAACTCCCACTCAGCTAACCAAATTATATCTGCCCCTGAACTTCCCCAGCCTGAGGTCGCTTCAGGACTTCTGGGCTGTGACTGTCACCGTGAATCAAGTCTCCCCGTCTATTTGATCAGATTTTTCCAGTTGAGAATCTGATTGTTCTTATTGGCCCCTTAGGCCAGGCCACACCAGGCTCAGCTTGTGGACAGCCTAGGATTTGGCAGCTGGTGGTAGGAGAAGCCAGGAAGGCCTGGTGCACAAGTGACCCAGAGAGGTGGGAATACCCATAGCCACAGCAGGTGCTGTAGCTGGAGGCCCTGGCACCCTCAATGCCATTACAAGGTGACCTTAGTTGACTCACTCGTGAACTTCAGTAAGAGAGAGTCTCTCCCCTAAGCCTCCAGGAAGCTCTCCTTGGGTGTTACATCTCTTAGCTCCCACAAAAATATAAGAGCCCCAGGGAGAAAACGTGATACTCATGTGTCTTTAATAAACCCATGTGTTGGATTAAAAGCATGTTGTAATCAGTATTTCCCAACACTGTTGGGATGGGGAAAAAAACATCATGACCAAATATGTATATGGAATATTGGGGTTTTCTTTTGTTTTTTGTTTTTGTTTTTGTTTTTTGTTTGTTTGGTTTTATTTTTTGATCAAATACCTCCAGGACAGACCCTCTTGGAAGCTGCAGACTTCTCAGGAGTGATATGAATTTCCAAAAGAAAGGCAGAGTTCATAGCCTTCCCATACTTCCTGCCAGGAGATCACATCTTCAGAAAGCACCAGAAGTAGTTCCAGGGCCATTGCTTTCCCATAGGAGATAACAGCACAGCATGTTCACTTAGACTCAGGTGTGAAGAGGCCTCTCTAGGCATGTCTAGCTGCTAACAATAACAGTGTTGACTCACAGGCGAGAGGACAGTGTCCAGAGTAACCTTCACAGAAGCTGGTACTGAGCAGACTGTATGTCAGTCAGCAGCCACTGCTGCATTCCGGGTACTCCCCCGTTGCTGACCTTATTCCGGAGCAGGGACTAGGGATGGTGTCTAGAAGCACAGTACCACGCAGATGCTGGAAGCACTCCTGACCAGTAAGCAATGCTTAGCAAGACCAGACCAACCAGGAGCCCCCTCTACAGGGCCAGGTGACTCAGATGTAAAGTTCAGACGAAGGATCTATTTCCCAGGCTCTCGACATCTGCCTATCTCCCACCCAGAACTGATGGTCCACTGAAGCCACCAAGGGACCACTAGACACACACACACACAACTGCCTGCTACCCAAGGCCATTCTTATCTGCCAGGCAGCATTAAGCAGTAGCCACACATCTGCACAGTTCCCCCATGCTTGTGGGGAGTTCTCTTTCACGACTCCTATTTCATCACTCCATCCAGGTCTTGTAGACCTCACACAGAATTCCCCGGGGTTATATAGCAGCATAGAACCGATCCCAGAAACACTATGGGTTCATCAGAACTGCATATGCCCAGTTCTCAGACAGGAATAAGTAAGCCATGGAAAGACCCAGCCAACCACCCAAGTCTTTGCCTGAAGATCAATAGCTCATCGGCCACGCCAGCTAGAAAGACTCTTCTGGACTATGAATTGCTCTCCAAGGCTCTGGAACTCCCTCCACTCTGAGCAGTCAGTGCTCCTAGGTCATCTCATGAAATGCCCTGTGCTTCTCTGTAGCCACAGTGACAGCGACCCTGCTGACGCTGGTACTCCTTGGGAAGCCTGGAGCCTTCCGCTAAGTCACAGTGTACACGCCACACAGCATTCTCTTAGCATTGCATATCCTCTGTGATGCGTGTGGAAACTAATGTCTTAGACCTTTCCATGACCATCTGCTTCCTCCCAGTCAATTGTCACACCCGTCCACTGCACTTCTTTATGCCACACGCAAGGTGCCTCCCAAGAGCTGAAATTGTAATGAAAGAGGCCACTGACGAAAGGTAATGCAGCCCTTTTTCTTTTTTTCTTTTTCTTTTTCTTTTCTTTCTTTCTTTCTTTCTTTTTAAACTGAGAGCTTGAAACGGAGTAGGGGCAGAAGAGTTCTGCTTCCTGGGTGTGAAGTCGATTTGTGTCTAAACAAACTCCTCCCCTCAGCCACTGCCCCCTACCCTGAAAGATGCTGTGCCAACTGCCTTCCTTTAATACACTCTGACTCCCCCACTGTGCTTTGTAATGGGCTATTAAGCCCACGTTGCCCATGAATCTCAACCTAGAAAACATCAGTCCTAAACGGGAAGTTTGAAATGACATTCCCTGGATGAGGCCACAAACAAACAGAGGCCAAAACCCAGGCTGAGGTCCACTGTCAAGATCTCAAGCCAGAGCAGGGTCAGGAACAAACAGGAAGGCTGCACAGTGGGCCAAGAACACCGCTGCTTCTCGGTAATTAGAACTCAGCAAGGCCCTTAGCAGAAGGGCCAACTCTGCTGTTCTGGCACGCTGTGGAGACAGCAGGCCTAGAGCTCATCTCAACAAGAAGCAGCAGCTATAAAGCAGCCAGTGTCCAGGAAATCCCTCTCTGTCAGGCACTACGAGCTTGATAAACACTCTCATTGGCTCTTCACAGATGACTGCTGAATAAGAGCTTCTTACATATTATTCCATTACACATGTCAGTAACTGAGGCTGACAGAGGACAAGCCACCTGCCAGTGCCTCCTTCCTTCTACGTCAGTGGTTCTCAACCTGTAGGTTGCTCGCATATCAGATATCCTGTACGTCATATATTTATATTACGATTTATAACCATAGCAAAAGTACAGTTGTGACATAGCAATGAAATGATTTTATGGTTGGGGGTCACCACAACATGAGGAACTGCATTAGAAAGGCTGGGAGCCACTGCTCTCACTAAATTGGTATTTGTGGTTTCACGGAACTATTGAGAAGATGGCATTTTACGTGTCCAAGTGCTCCAGACGCTATGTCACGTACCGTATGAGCCTCTAGTGCTATGACTCTCCTATAAAGAGCCACTCACTGTCCCGTCATGGTTCTGTGACTCATCGGTAATAGAGATGGCCCAGGCGACTTCGTAAACTGGTATATCAGAGCTTCCACATTTAGGATATAAACTGTATTGTTGACATATGGCCACCTTGTAACCTTGCTTTCAGCTGACCGGATGGTCCAATTTGGTGCAGAGCCACCGTGAGCTAAGGCCCACGGGTGCCAAGAGGACGCAGAGTGCAATATGAACAGAGTGCATTTATTATTACAGTAATTGTGGGAAGATGCCCTCTCTAGAGAGGTGCCAGCATTTTACAGACACAGTTCATTCATTTTCATAAGCAGACGCAGATGGACCACCCTGGGGGACCATCTGGCCGGGTAGAGTGTGCCAAGTCAGCTTCTGAGAGATGGAGACACTTGGACTCACTGGCATGGGAGCAGAATCCTGTGACTCGCTCTCTAACTCCTACCTAACCTGGCACACAGGCGATGTTCCCTCTGAAAGGGAAAGCATGCTGTCACCCCCAATTGTTCCTTATCCTTGTGGACAAGGCCATTTCAGGCTCATGAGAAAGGCTGTAAGGGGATGCAACATACCCCAAAGACCACACAGTAGTTTTCAAGGCTCAGGCCAAGGGCCAACACCACCATAAATTGCATAGATACAAATGCAAATGATCAGACTGCACCCCAGAGCTTCGGAGTTAGGAAGTGTGGGTGTTTAAGAAGCGTGGTGCTGATGTATGTCAAAGTGAGGAAACCCAACTACAAGAGCAAAGGTTACCCAAGGCTCACGGGGCGGGGGGGGGGGGGGGGCAGCCGAAGGGGGAGGTCAGCCCTGTGGCCGCACTCTTACTGGGCAGTCATTAGTTCCAGGCTGGAGCCTGAGAGGCTTTCAGATTGGAGTCCCTGCCTGTCACCTCTACACCTTCTCACCTCTGCCCAAGTAGCCTGAGCATCTGAAAAGTAGATGGGACCACATATCAAGTGCTCCTACAAGGAGTCAAAAGAGGAGAGTTTCCCCAATGCTTTGTTTGACTCTAACTCTCCATTCTTCCCAGGGTTTCAGCTTCAGGTTGACCTCAGCAGCTCAGAACCCCAGCCTCATCACCCCCTCCCCACCCACACCCTACCCTAGGCAAACTAAGTTGGTTACCTTAGGCGGTCCCCCAAAATGCTCCTAGAAACGCACCTACCTCTCACTGCTGAACAAGGAGATCTGCTCACAGTGGGCAGCTCCAAGATAGGTAATCATTCCTGTGTGGTTAGAAGCGAGTGAGCGGCTGAGTGGACTCTAGTCAGGCATCCCTCAGCATCACAATATACCTGACTTGAGAACCTTAGGGCCAGAGACCAAGCCGGCCTTCATTTTCTTCTCTAGTCCTACACAGCGTAGAGAAGTGATCCGTTGTTTCCAATTGTCTCTTTCTCAGAGGGCTATCAGTAGAGCCTGGATGAAGGAATATAA
Source organism: Acomys russatus (assembly GCF_903995435.1). NCBI lineage: Eukaryota > Metazoa > Chordata > Mammalia > Rodentia > Muridae > Acomys > Acomys russatus. The sequence goes on from NC_067137.1 coordinate 21,630,219, forward strand.
TTGTTAACAAGCTGCAGCCCGGGGGCAGGAAGGATGAGGAGTGATCCATGGGACTGATCAAAGTGAACAGGGGTCAAGCTAATCCACATGGGAGCTTGAGACCAGGCAGGGGATAAGCAGGAACTACCGTGGAGGTAACAAGATTAATGAGACAGGCACTGAGGGAGGAGAAAGAATAGCTATCAGAAACCTGAAGTTAGGTGGTCTGTGGACTCTGGGCCTTACTATTTGTTTATGCTCTGGAAAGCCACAGGGACTTGTGTTATCAGGCTGATCTTCACTGTACTGTGACAGGCCAGGGACCTTGGTCCAGGGAATTCTGGATATTCTAGCGGGGGTCATCAAAGCTCAGGGAGCTCTGGAGGGTCCCTGCAACAGACTGTGTCCCTCTGTGTCCCTGATCCAAGTCTAGCGAGAACTGTTTCCAAGCAGATCTTGGAGAGCCTATGTGTGCCTGTGTAAGTGTATGCACGTGTGTGCACACATTTTCATGTGTGTGTGTGTGCCTGTGTGTGTGTGTGTGTGTGTGCGCGCGCGCGCGTGTGTTCATGTACCTGTAACTTTGCTCTGAGCATAACCTGTCCCACCATCTTCATCTTTCCTAAAGCCATTAACCCATCAGAAGGCAGAACACCTGAGAATATCATACTAAGGAAATAAGCGAACAAAAGAGGAAACTGGTAGAACACCACTTGCGCAAAAGTGCGGAACTTGAGTTCACTGTTTTAAGTATTCAGAGGGGGAAAGGGTAGGCACAGCTGGTCAGGAAATGCACTGATGATCAGTAGCTCTAACACCCAGGAATAAAAACGAATTCTAAGCATAGAGACTCTACAAGAAATTAAGGATGTGGGCATGGTCCCTCATCTTAAACAGAGACCTCCCCTTCTGGCCCCTTTAGAATGTTCTAGACAGAGCGTTGCACTGGCGGTACGAACACAAATCCCAGTTTTCACTGCCCTGCATCATGGATCTGACCTTGAGGCAGCTTCCTCCTCTGTAAAATGACCTTGGCAGTCCCATGCTTGTCAGGATTAAATGACACCGTTTATGCTGTTGAACCTCAGATTCTAGAAGGTACTGTGCAAATAAAGAGCTTTATTATCCGGAGTTGCTGCTCCTCAAGGAAGACAAGTGAGGTCAGGGAAGCAGATGAAGACCATCAGGGCAAGAAATTAGGAGTGAAATGGTCCCACTGATTGGAACTAAGAGCCAGGAATCCTGTTGCTGAGTGAATGGCCGGCTCTTGGGGACTGCCTGTGGAGGTTGGCATCCTTGTATTGGTCTCCTCCCAGTTCAGCGCTCTGACAGATGCGCACAGGCATTGGTTCACACAGTGACAGGGATGCTGGGGACAGTTTACAGTTTAGCCCCGAGCCTGTAGAGACAAACTCCTACCTCACTGCGTTGTGCCTGGACCACATTAAATCTAGCATATGATGGGGCATAAAACATACCACTTAGCCGATTTGCTAATTTAACTGTCAAAGGGAACCGGATGTTGCGATGCACTATAGTAGGAAGTAGCGGTTTGTGGCTCTGTCAGCAGTGCCCATATACACTGTGATTTTGAGAGCTCACCCTGCACTGTGATTGTTCAGGGATGTGTGGTGCCAAGAAGACAGTGGACCATCCCCGGGTAAGGCCCACCCTTTGGGTGAGCTCATCACACCACCCTTGATTCTGCAGGATACTCTCAGGAGTGGGTCAGGGGTATGAATCGGAGTCTCTATACAAAGACCCCACTCAAATGATACCTTTCCATATCATTTTTCTTCTCATTCTGCCTGTCTCCTGGGAGGATACTGGGAAACTGGGCATGAAAATGCTTTGAAGACTTTTGTAAATAGCAACAGCCAACCCGATGTCTTTAGAGTGTACACTTCTGTCTAAGAAAGGAGACAGAAAACAAATCGTCTTTCTCCTGCCTTCTGAGTAGTCTTACTTCATTTTTTTTTCAGGTTACAAAACTTGTAGTTCTCATTATAAAGCACATAAATCCGGAAAGGATGGGAAGAAAATTCGGTCCATTCATCAGCCCCCAGCTCAGCGGTGACTAGGCCTAACAATTTAATATATTTTCTCTAGCTTTTCATTGCACATAAGAATGGGTTCTGACATGCTTTTCTAACAGTCTTGCATATGAAAATGTTGGCTTTTCATTTGTTGTCTGTTTTGCTTTGAATTCTGTTTTATTTTTTTCCATGAATGGGTCATGAATTTTCCCCAAGTGTTTGTTACAGGTGTGCCAGCTCTTATGACTGTCTCACTACCACTGAGCTTCTTGACACTTTGGAGTTTTGTTGTTGTTGTTGTTGTTTGTTTGTTTGTTTGTTTCCATGGTACTCTAATCTGTTATGAGTAACTTTGGGTCTAAATATGTGTATAGCTCTGTTTCCTCAAAGGTCACTTCCTAGCTGTGGAACTCTAAAGCCTAGGGGTCTGAATATGTTTGTAAAATTCTCCAGATGTGTTGCCAACCTTTGCTAGAAAAACTATTGGCTTCACATTCTCACCAGCAGTACAGATGGTCCCCACATTATAACACTTACAAATGCACAGATAATGAAATGGCATTCAGTGGGAGCCATACTTTGAATTCTGGTTTTTGTTCTTTTGGCTACTGGTACATAGTATGGTGCTCTCTTGTGGTTCTGGGCAGTAAGGCACAGCCACACCATACATGGAGAAGCCCCAGTGCTCACAGTGCCTGGTGCTGGAAGCTTAGTGTTTAGTAGGTTAGGTGCATTCAATGGTTGTCTTCAGGCTGCCAAGCAATGGTACTGAAAGTATATGCCACCACATCCAACTCCTCAAATCTTTTTTTTTTTATGAGAATGAAGAAATAACTAAGTTTATTGCCTCCAAAAACCGTGAGCTTGTATATTATCTTTGAAGACAAGCAGCCTTGTAAACATGACCAAAAGAATTTACAACATCTAAAGAAACTCAGCTCATTGTAAGGGAAAGGCGACACCCACATACCCTGGCCTCTCCAGGTATTCTGACAGGTGGATTTCACACCCAGGTCCTTTCTACAACAATCCACAGAGGTCTCCCCAATCCCAAACTCAGCACTGAACTAGTTCATCACCCACCCAGCATACTCTCCCACCCCTCACCTCAGCTGCCACGAGGCCTCAGGCTCTCAGCATGACCAAGAGAGAGACTAGGATGCTTGGCTCTGAGAGGTCCTGAGTCCATCCCTGTGCCCAAGCATGTGCTCTAGGGTAATTTTATTTTTGCAAAACTAACTTTTTTTTATAAAGAATGGGTTTGATTTAGCCCAGGCTTGACTCAAACTCCCTATGTAACTGACATAACCTTGAAATTCTCATCCTCGCACCAATATCTCCTAAAAGCTACAACTACACTCATGTGCCTCCACAACTGGCTGAAGCAGTACCAGGTCTCACACCTCAGGCTTTGTGCATACTAGGCAAGCACTGTACCAACTGAACTACATCCCCATCCCAGAGTAATCTACTTCTTACCCAAGGCATCCCAGGATAGTAGACCACCATGCCCTGGCAATGTCTTAGATGATTCCCTGGTAGAACTAGTCCATAACCTGAAATCCGCAGATGGCAAGGAGGCTGCTTCAGTCAGCACTTGGCAGTGACTGAGGGAGGCTCTGCCATGTGTTTAGGCTCCGAATACCAAATTGCATGAGATCCTCTCTGGCACACGCTGGCTCCCCTCTAGTGTCACAAGTGCAATAACAGAGAGGCACAAGGGGCAAGCCAGCATAGATGCAGCCTTCTCAGAAGCTAGGATGCACCGTCACCAACAAGGTGCTGGTGTGTGCTGCAGGGAGTCAAGGAGAGATATCTATCTGCTGCAGGCTAAGTGAGGAGGTAACTCCAGCTTGGTTGTACTTCGTTGGATAGCTTCCATACTGTTTCCCACTGCACTTGGATTTTACAGTCCTATCAATAATGCATATAGGTTCCATTTGCTTACTGATACTAGCTATCTCCCATTACTTTGACAGTTGCCATCCTACAACAATCATCCTCTTGTGTGTTTATGCCTCTCAAGGAATCATGTGAAAGGCACTACAGAAAAACAGTAGCCAGTGCATAGCAGGCACTCATGGCCTATTGCTTCACCACCACCACCATCATCATCCCTTCCTCCCTGCCTGTCATCCCTCCTCTTCCTCTTCCTCCTCTTCCTCTTCCTCTTCCTCTTCTTCCTCTTCCTCCTCCTCTTCCTCATCCTCCCCCTCCTCTTCCTTCTCCTCCTCCTCCTTTTCTTCTTCTTTTTCTTCTTCTTCTTCTTCTTCTTCTTCTTCTTCTTCTTCTTCATAATGTTTCTCCCTGTTTTCTACTTCTAGGGTTCAACTCCAACCTGAGAATCTTATAAAAGAACTAAGAAGTAAAAACATGCCAGGAAATTCTGGCCTTCTTAACCAATATAGGCAACCTTGGTCTTTTCACAGGAGGCTCAACCCCTTCTCTGCCTCCCTTACCCTGGACTGTGTCTATCAAACTAAGCAGTATTGAAGTTCTCGTGTCCTCTAGGATGCCCTTGTGTCACTGCCTAGAAGGATGACCTGTCCACTCCCCACTGCTAGAAGGATCAAGGCCACTGCCTTGTCCCACGTCTAGAAGGAGCTCTCTCTGGCTGTCTCCCAACCTCTTAACGCTTTGCTATAAATTAGTCATCTGCTCTGCTCTCTGTGTGTGACACAGCACACAACAGCTTGCCTGCCAAAGCTTTATCCTCCCTCCAGATCTGCAAAGGTATGAGTACGCAGCTGTCCTCCTGCAGGAAGTTAATAGCTCCAAGTATGGTCTTTTTAAAGGTTGCTAACCTTGTGAGGTGCCTCTGCTTGGTTTGCTTTCCATATAGACAAATCCCAGCTTTCTCACTTGTAGTCACAGGAACTGTGGTTCTATTGAAGTCCTCCTCGGCAAAATGCCTTTCCTCTGAAACATCTACTCTAAATCATGAACGAGGCACAAATTCCCCCTTCTAAGCCTATTGCGCAAAGTATCTCTTAAACGGCAGTGTCCACTTGTGCTTTCAACAAACATTTATCACACTCCCACAGTGTATCAGACAGTATAGGCCCTGGGTATTCAGTACTGGAGATCTAGTAAGTTCTCTTTCATTCCTTGAATGCTAACTGGGGAGGGAGACCCAACCAAACTAGTAAGGAAGTGACTATTGCCTGAAGCAAGCAGCAAGGAGGAACAACATAGAAGTGGGACGAGTCTAACTTGGGCTGAGGCAAGGATTCGAGACGTAATCACAGGGAGCCCGTCCCTGAAAAGGCAGCATTTCAGTAAAGAGGAGGAGGTGAGGGGGTGCGGTCCTCCGGTCTCAGTGAGTTCATGGTATGAACATCCAGCAGTTCATACTACAAATAAAAATGTAATCATTTGCTACCGCGATGTGATTTACAAAATGCTTGCTCATGATCACCTCATCTGTCCCTGTTACTATTTGACCTGGAATATCCCCACACACACACACACACACAGACTCAGGCTTTAGGCACTTAGCTTAGCTGGTGGCTCTTTGGGGCAGTCAAAGAGCATGCGGCATAGCTAGCCAAGGAGGAAGAGTGAGAGTAGGCTTGTAGGCTACACCCACAGCCTGAGTTCCCTGGCTCCTGACGCACATGATGTGAACATCGGCTGCCTCAGTCTCCCCCTGCTCTGCGCATGATGCCTCCCACATCTCCATGCTTTCCACCACATGATGGACTGTACCCTCAGACTCTATGGGCCCCCCCAAAAAAGTGCCTCCTCCCTGAGTCTGCTTCTGAGAAAAGAAATGATTATACATTCACCCCAACCCCGCAACACCTCTGACAGGAATGGAGTTTTTGTGTGGCTCAGGAGGACAAACCATGAAATCTGATGTTCAGGTTTCTTTTACTCACCGGGCCTGGACTTTGTCTTTGTAGCTTTCAATTCTCTCCAAACATTCTTGTTGGTCTTTTAGGAGAACAGGACCCTGTCCTGGAATTGCATACTCTGACCGCCTAGCCTATGGCCTTCAGTGGCTCACTAAAACCACCACCTTGTTTGCCTGCGTCCCTCTTTCTCTCTCCCACCTGGTTGGGGATTTTATTTGCTTGGGGTTTGTTGTTTGTTCTTGTTATTTTGTTGTGGCTCTATGGTTGTTTTGAGACAGTCTCATTAGGTCCCTCCAGCTCCCTCAAACCCATGGTCCTACTGTTTCTGCCTCCCACATTGGGGAATTACAGCCAAGCAATGCCTTGAGGGTTTTCGTCACTAGCCTGTGATGTACCTACTCTGTGACAGTCTACTGGCTTGAAGCCCACAGTCTACTCTGTCTATTCCTATGCCTTCTACCATGGCTTTTCCTACCCTGGTGGCTCTAGAAAGTTAGTTTTAAAAAACTTGGACTTCTCAGTGAAGCAGACATAAAACTCTAGTGCTGCCAACTTGCTATGACCTTGAAAATGACCTCACAAATCCTTCTCTGGGGCCCAGTTATCATCTCGGTAAAAACAGATAATAGGCAGGTGCAGTGGAGTACATCTGTAATCCTAGCTCTCTGGAGATGGAGACAGTGGATAGTGGGCTTTCTAAAAAAAATTAAAAATTTTTTTAAATAAAGAAAAATAAAGGAGCAGGAAAAAAATATTATATTTTTATATATAATGCAAAATATATATTTTATATATAGTGCAAAATATTTTATTTATATATATATATATATATAGAGAGAGAGAGAGAGCACTTTTCATTTGATCTAGAACGTTATGAACACTCAATGCATGGTGAGGGTGTGGCTACTGTTACCATGCCTGGTAGCTGCATCAACATCCAATGGCTTTCTGTCCTTTCAGCCAGCAGCCACCCCTCTGCCATGGCTACTATAGTTTGAGGCAGTCTTTACTGGTGACCTTCCTTCTACCTTCAAGAGGGCTGAGTCCATCCATTTCCTCACTGGGGCTCAGGGGTTACCACTCACAACCAGGTGGTACTGTCTTTACTCCTCCAGACTGAATGACGCCCCGTCTACCTCTCTTCCTTTCTTCTCCCATCCCAAGCCGACTTCTCTACTACGTAGTCTAAAGCCTAGTCTCTGCAGTGATCACACTTGTAGCTATAATTTATTTGAGATTAGTATTAATTCTCTAAAGTACAATTGGAATTGCTCATTGTTTACTGAACAAACAAGGGAAGAAAATGACATATTTTGTGAGGAGCTATGGTGCAGAATAGTTAAATATCACCAAGTTTCAGAGAGATTAATGATAAAACGTTCACAGAGGTCATTTACAATATTAAAAATAAAATTATTGGTGTGTCTTTTCAGAAAAAGCAATGAAGATAAATGTCAAATAGGGAAACCTTATGGGGAAAAAAGACCATGTAACAAAATGAAGGGGCTATCGGAGGCTGCAGAGGAATAAGACAGTTTTAATTTCTTCAGAGAGCTCAGCCGTGAAAATGAATCGCACCCTGCCTTGTTCTGATGGCCGTCAGAAAGCTGTGTGGTTCGCAGGAGAGTCCCAGGGAGAAGGAGCCTGAAACAGCCCTCAGGGGCTTCCTATGTTAACTGGCATGCCTGGTTTCATCCTAACGCCACCTCTCATGTTGTCATCTTCCTCACCCTCACCTCTAAGGCACTGATCCTGTCAGGGACACCTCCAGGGTGACACTCATGTCCACTCGTGTCTCTTCAGCTGTATAACCATCAACCTCGCCCAAGCTGTCTTCATGACTTGCGTGGCCAGTCACAGAGGCAGCCAGCCAGCTGGCGCTTCCCACTCCTAGTCATTCTCCAACTCAGTCTCCCCAGATCACTCAGAGTGAACTTCATTAAGACTTACCAGCTGGCCTGAAGACATGGCTCGGCAGTTAAGAACACTTGCCGCTCCTCCAGAGGACCCAGACTTGTTTTCCAGCACCCGCGTCTCTAGTTCCTGGAGATCCAACGCCCTCTTCTGGCCTCCACAGGCACCTGCATGCACATGGTACAAATACACACACACACACACACACACACACACACACACACACACACACACTTAAATTTTAAGTTAAAAAACAAAAGACTTACCAAGGTTCTTGTTTTGAAGTCTGCTATTTAAATCCCTCACATAAAATTCACACCCCTAAATCCGTTTTCAGGATCCTCCCTGACTATCCCTCTTCCTTCTACAGACAGCCCTATTGTCCCTTTCTGACATCATTCTGGGCCACAGTGGCATTTGCTCTGTCTCTAGATCATGACACCATCCCCACCCCGGCTGCTCTGCAGTCATTTCCCTTGGCTGGCTCTCTCTCATCCTCCATTACAAGCCCAATATCCCTGTGCCCACTGTATCAAACTAGTTCTCTAAGCCACTCTATCTTCGCTGCTCTCACAGTTCCAGGCTTATGTAAAAATTCTGAAAACAGTAAGTTAAGCGTTGAATAGAATGGCAAGGAGGGAGGAGAATGAGGTTAGACCTTTCCCTTTTTACAGCTCAAATGAATAAGAAATCCCTAACAAGACTCAAGGAAAACACACCTCACGGCATTCTTGGTGATCTAGTGTGCCCTACCTGGATGAAAATCACTAATGCTTGCAATGTGCCAGGCCCTCTCCAGGAGGTAACATGAGTTAGCCAAACCCTCCTGCATCGAGGAGACATGAGGCTTCTTCTGGGGAGAAGAACTATCAAGAGCATCAAGGGCACAGCATCTGAGGTAGGAGGAATTAGTAGTAAACATGAGGCAATTCTAGGCAGCCAAAACTGGTTGCATGACCACAATAAGAAGCTGAAAATCTTGATAGCTAATTAGATTCACAGAGGGATGGGAAGGTGGCCCATGGAGTTTAGAGTGTATACAGCAGAGACTATAGCAAAACTAGGCCTTGAAGAAGCTGGGTTCAGAAAGCTCAATCGGACCCAGAGTTGAATCCCTCCAGAGGCAAACAGAGCTGAGACTTCACCATTGCAAGTGTAGTTTTTTTTCATAACTATGACTTGTATCTGTTCCCATCATAATTTTTGCTCTAAGGATCCAATTCCATAGCCTCAGCGCCACCGTGGGATGTGAAGATCACCCAAAGCTTCCTTGGGTCCCTAAGATTGGTCCTGCCTAACCAACCGTGTGGGTTGCACTGCCCGTATTTCACGACTAATTCTCTAAACCCTGTGCCTCTATAGTTAGCTAAGAATAAGAACCTTTATATTTATTGTTCTGTAGACATATGATCTCATATGAGACCTTCACCGAAATCTGTGCATTAGACTGCCTTCTTGAAGGAAACTCACATGTTGAGTTGGTATTTACTCCACTAAGCAGCAGAAGGGGGCCGAAACCTGGGATAATTTTCCCTACATCTTTGTGGATCTTAAGAGCACAAACTGAACAGAATTGGGCCTTGGACATGCTAGGATCATTACAGAAATGACCGAGTCCAAAGGGAACTCCTGGACTTGGAAGAACCCAGCACCGTGAGAGTGTGGGTTGCGAGTGATGGTCAGATCTTAGGATTCCTGCAAAGAAAAATGAAACTAGGAAAACTTTTACCCAATGTGAGAGGTCCTTAGATTTGGGGTGCACCTAGTTCTTATCCCAAAAGCTTTTAGAACATGTTATTTCATGGCCTCTTCTAGACACCCTTCTCTGACAGCTTTCTGAGGGCCCAAAACTCAGCTCCATCGCTGACTGTGTGATTCCGATGTCTTTGGGAGCAGTAGCCCTGGCCCCTAGGACTGTCGCCTGGCTTTGGAGGATGTTGGCACTAGGAAGCTACAGCCAAGATTGAAGGGACTTATCCATGGTCTCAGAGACCAAGAGGCAAGGTGAGGCTCCATCCAGCTCTTCTACTCTGTAGAACAGTGTTTTCTTCTCCAGCCCACAGGCAGCCATCTGTGACTGGGCCTCTCCTTTAGTGTAGACACCAAGATGCCAGGCCCTTAATGAGGTTGTCCATCCTACAATTTATGAGGCACAAAGCCTTCAGAAGGACTGATTTCTGCCAGGCTTAATTTACACAGTTCACAAGCTTTCCAACACCCCCATCAAAGTCAGCAACGGAGCTGTGGCTGTTGGCCCGTACACACTATTTGACTCTGTCCCTGTCATGTCACCATTCATTTTCATGTCTCTTGGCTTGTTTGCCCTTAAGCACCTGGACCCTGGACTAGGAAGTATGAAGTTTCTACCAGGCAGGTGGGAACTCAGCCCAGCCCTGGGCTCCAACTCTAGCCCAAGCCTACCCACAGAGCCTCTATATTAAAAGCTCTTCCACAAATCATCCCTGATTTGAATTAAGAGCAAGACGCCCCTTCTCTTCTCACCAAAGCAGCTGTCAGTCCCCACCCCTGCAGTGAACACCATTGGTTAGGCAAGAGCAAGCAGGTAGGAGATGGCTGGAAAACTGAGGCAAATGTGCCTTTTTTAAATTGCCACATAAATTCTCTTAATTAAAAACTAATTTAAGTGCCCTAAAATCGGACACTCATTTAAAAAAAGAAATTTGAGTTAGAGAGTTGTGTAGATTTCATAGCACAGAATCTCTAAGACACAAATGAGGTGGGGGAGTGGGCGCGCGCGTGTGTGTGTGTGTGTGTGTGTGTGTGTGTGTGTGTGTGTGTGTGTGTGTGTGTGTGCATGTTTCTAATGCAGTCAGAGAAGGAGGCATTCCGTGCGAGTGAACCCAATAAGTCACCTGCGGTGTAGAACAGCGATTCATGGAGCTTGACCTGGACCACACATGTTGCTGACGCAAATCTACATTAATGTCTGCAGCTTCCACTGAGAAGATAAATAGGCAAACAAACGTGCCATGCTGTTTCAGAAGAGATGTTCCAAGATGCAAATGACAGATGACTGGGACAGGAAATGCCAATGTGTGAGGCCAGCTTGCTGGGTGAGCAGCTTAGCAAAAGACTTCAAGGGAGAGCCACCTACAGTGGTGGGCATTGACCAGGTTGGCACTAATGCTAGGAAATCCATCTCATCAGCATGTAGCCTTCAGTGCCATTGCTTAGAACCCAATCAGGAGATTGTGGACAGAAGGAAGCTTTGAGGTAAGAGTTGAGGTCGACACTCCAGTGTGCCATAGGACAGTGGAGGCATCGAGACAACGAAATCATTCAGGATTCCACAGATACTGAGCTTCATACTCCTCCAGTCCTCCAAGGCCATGCCACTCAACTGTGTGCCCTCAGAAACATCCAGGGGTCTTTGGGAACCACCAATGCCAAGGACATCTCCTCCAGAAGTACAGATGACCTTGGCCCAGGTGACACAAGAGCACCTGCCTGCCAAGTGACTCCACTATGCATCAGGCTTTGCTTATGGCAAATGATCTATCATGAGTCATGGGACAAGATGTCACTGGGAGACCATCTGGCCAAGTTCTGGGCCCTTGTCTTTGGTTTACTAGTGGCACATCCCAGTAAGAAATTGGTCACATGTTTTAAAAGCAGCTGTTTAAAAAGCAACAAACATTTCTTAGGCTCTTAAATCCCCAGTCTTCTGATTAATCAAGTGGGAATAATAACTGTTTGACTCGGTTTTTATGGGCTTCAGACAAAGAAGGCTTAAGGAAGCCCATTGCAGGCTATTAAAAATGCTACACAAAAAGGAGTGACAGGGATTAAATACAACCAGTGACTCACATTGTTGGTCTGGGAGGAAGTGCTGTTTCAAGGACTAATAAGTAAATTTCCATAGTGAGGACCATTATTAATGAAAGGTCCCTGAGCATCATTAGCCCTCCCACAGGTGACTTGATCTCTTACTGTATGTGACTGGGGACCCTGGGGAGTTTCCGTGTTACTTGGAAATTACCAGCACCCATGGTAAACCTGCCAACATATAAGGGATGTTTCTTCATGTCCAAACCCCTCCCTTCCCTCATTGCTCCAGAGACAGGCTACAACCACGCAGACTCTCAGGGTAGCCTACTCCTCAGGGTAGAACAATGCTTGTACAACCACAGAGAAGAGAAGATGCTGTTTAGGAAGTGTGGGTCCTTGTTTAAAACCACTCACCAAGGATATTTTTCTCCTAGGAATTTATGGACCCCATAAAAAAAGAACTTGAGGAGACAGAGCAGTTGTTTTTGGTTTCACCTCATTAGTTCTGAGCTTGGGCAGGCAGTAAGGATCAGAGTACCTGGAGTCCGTCTATTTGAGTCTCTAGTAAGCACAAAGCTTGTTCGGCCCAGAAGAGACTCTACCAAGGAATCTAGACATCTCCAGGAGAGAAGAGAGATGGCAGGGGAAGCAGGGCTAAAAAAAGAGACAGCTTCTTTGACTTACTGCTGAGCCTGAAGCTAGAGAGAGGTCCCAGAAATATGAATCCGTAAATCCCCAGGCACCCAGAGAGTGGCAGCCACACTCTCCTGAGCTCCTGCATTCTTCTGTGTTTAGGCTTGTGGGTGGAGAGCAAGCATGCTGACCTTCTGCACGCTGGGCCCACTATAAGCACTGGGCACATCCATCGCTTGAATGACCTCTTAGACAGACACAGCACAAATGAGGGAGAACATGGTGTGAAAAGGCATAGATTTCAACCAATCCCTCAGCAAACCAATGACCACTCTGGAATTTTTTTCTCAATGGTAAAACCAATTTAATAATGCCTTCCTCCACTGCTATGCTGAACCGGTTCAATGCCCAGTTATTACAGGGATGGGGAGGTCTGTATTACCAGACATTGTTGCAGACCTCGTGAGACTCAGTATCTCCCTTCTAGTCAGTGGCAGTTTGCTAAAGAAGACAGACAAACAGCCAATAATACTACCAGGCAAAGCCTCAACTATGCTCCATGCCAGAAGTAATGTGCTCAAAAACCCAAGTGGAAGGAATGTTTGGAGAGAGAAAAGGGGAGTCCATGAAAATGGGTGAGGATGAAGGTCTGGTACCCAGCTGCTGAGACATTAAGGGCTAGCAGAGGATATCCCCAAGAATAGGTCAACCCCAAAACAATGAAGGGTGACCCAGAATGCCTATCAGTCCCACAGGAAATAAACTCTCTAAGCATCCGAGAGTATGTGTGTGAGGAGAAAGGAGGGAGGAGAAGAAAGTGAGATGGGAGATGGGATAAGGAAAAGGAGAAGAAAAAGTCATCAAGGAAGTAGGACAAGTTCAGATTTCACTGAAGCTTAGATGCCTGTATGTCAAAGTACACTATGAAAATATAATCTATATATGTAAATAGAGTGCACCCAAGCCCTTGTTAAATGATCTTGCACAAATCAGTATGTCCTTTTCAATGAAGGGGCAAGGCAGGTAGAGTACTTGCCTAACAAGTCTGCTACCATGAGATTTTCTTTTAATCTTTACCCAGCCCTGAAAAGAATAAAAAAGAATTTAAAAGCCTCCTTCTCAGAAAAACTCAAAGTAAACAGCTCTTAGCTTAAAATAAAAATTCTGATAGCACTCAGGGTGGACCAGTGTGTGGAAGAAAGGCATGCGTGTAAGAACACAGCTGGGAAAGAGTGTAAATTGGATTCACTTCTAGAAAGCAATTTGGCAATGTGTATCAAGAGCTTTTAAAATGTTTATACCTTTTGATTCAGTAATTCCACTTCTGGGAATCTATCCTATGAAAATAATCGGAAACGCAGGCAAAGGTTTATGCACAAAGATATCCTTCAAAGAGTTATTATAAACAGACTAGCAGCCCAATCGTTGAATAATGTTTAAATAAATGGTGGCCAGTATCACACTGAATTGTAGCTATTAAAAAGAATTCTAGGGGGAAATGTTTAAAGCCCTTGGAGAAGTTTGTGATGGCACCATCATTATTTTAAGACCTCTACACATATGAGAGGGCGGGCTGTGAGCAATTCCTAAATCACAGACAGAAGAAGTCAGAATAAAGTAGCCAGTTCATTGCTTTAAAGAGAGAGAGAGGGAGCCCCTTGGTGCTGAGATTCTGGGTGCTCTTTTTGTTTCCTTTTACCTTGCTTCCAACTTTAGACAGCAGACTTCATTTAAAATAAAGGAAAAGTGAAAGAAGCAATAAGGCATATCCAGTATGAGAAACACTCATGTGTCCTTAAAGGTGCACAGTGAGGAGCACAGCATGCATAAATAGCACAGTGGACGAAGATCTTTACAATGTCCTTTGGGTTTTGTTCTGTGGCAGGCTACAGTGAGAGCAATCTGCCATGACTAAGGATCTCCCATGATAAAGCCAAGGGAAAGTGCTTTGAAAATGAAGCCAGAGAGCACATGTGGAGAGCCTGTCTTACCATGCTCATCCTCAGTGCCCACCTTCTATGCAGCTCACAGCTAGATATCCAGAGAGCAGGGTGCTGGCTCTGGCCTCTCTTCAGCTGTACCACATCATGGCTTTGGGAGGGGTGACGGAACTTTCCTATTGAGGAACCTATTGAGGAAGCACTCCTCTCCTAATTTCTAATAAGACACTATCAACACACAAAAATAAACATGGCCCTTACATCAAATGAATAAGAGAGTTTATTCTGGAGCCAAATATAGTGACGTGGGAAATGCAGATATAGTTACCCCAAATCCCATGTCCAAGCATGAGCGTGGTTGGCTTTTTAAAATATATATAATAATAGAACAAAGAAAACCATAACTCAGGAGACTTCAAATTCATTAGTAAAAATATCAGGCAGGTGGGTTAGAACAAAATGAAGAAATCTCTCTGCTCAGCCTCGGATGTCACCTGATGACATTCTTAGACTGACTCAATGGAGACTGGGATTTGTCTGTTTATTCCAAAAGGATGCACATAATAGCCACATAGAAGTTAGGTCACACACGGGGGATAAATTATACCTGCAACATTGCAGTTCTTCAAGCCGTTGAGCTTTTAGTCAAAATGAATGTTCAACCCAGGTGCGGCTTTTCTTAAACCTGAAATTTAAGTTAAAGCATGACTGACAAATGGAAAATTGGTGTATGGACTTAAATCCAGAAAGTGAACTCAACATCTTACCTTTCCATTGACTCTCTGATGTGCTTTTGATCCTGAGTGTTTATTCTAGAGTCTTTGGAACTGGCATGGTGTGGGAAGGAGGGCCAGGCTCCAATACATGTTAGCATGCATGCTGGGCTTAGAAGCCAAGAACCATGGGAAGACACTTTACCCTGTGCTTTCCTAGGGTACAGCGAACAGTAGATCCTTCCTTCTCTGTGAACAAGAGAAAGGAAGAGATGACCAGACCAGAGAACTCCCGGGCACTCATCCCAGAAGCGATTTAAAGCACTGAGATGCCCATCTGAAGCCACAACGGGACTCAGGCTGGCCAAGACCTCAGTTGACACAGCCAGTGATTCTTGCTAGAGCTGGTTTTAGACTGTGTATTAATTTCCTGCCCCTGTTGTAATGAGCTACCAGAAGCTTAATGGCTTCAAACAATACAATTGTATTCTCTTACTGCTCTGGAGGGCCAAGGTCTGTAATCACTTTCATTGGGCATGTGCAAAATAGTCTGACATCAAGACTTCACTGGGAAGTTTCTAGAAATGTGCTCTTGGGCTTAGCTGTGTACTCTGGAGAACCAATTTTTCTGCCTCTTCTAACTTCTATGGGTCCTTTGTGGCCCTTGGGTCATAATCTTCCCTCCCACTCTGAAATTCATGCTTTTCTTGTTACGTTTCGGTGAGGGGTGGGGGAGGGGTAAGGGATCCAGAGAGAGAGAGAGACCCAGAGTTAGATTGATTTTTAGGCAAAGAGTTTATTATCTAACAAAGCAGCAGCAAGGGAGGGTAGACATTGTCCTTCTAATGTCCCTTGTGAGAGAGCAGAGAGTGGAGACAAGGTTTGCCATAGGGAAATGGGTCCAAAGTCAGTTAGCATCATCAAACTAGACTTAGCTGACTGAGGCCAGTGTGTGAAAAGCCCCAATGCTATCCCTGGATGAGGGCGTTGGGAAGAACAGTGGACTGGCTAGCACTAGTTCTGACTGTAGCCTCAGTGAATTTCCAGCTTGCTCTCTGGAAGGGCCTGTTCCCAGGAGCAAGGGAGGGAACAGGTGCCCTGCCTCTGTGATCTGAGAGCCGCCATCACAGTTCCTGTGTCTTTCCTGACTCTCTTGCTTTCCTCCAATAAGACCCCTTGGGATTCCATTGGGGCCTCCTGGATAATCCACCTAAAAGATTTAATTACTCAAGCCAAGTAGAGTTCCTCTTTACCACAGAAGGTAGCATTCATCGTCCTTTTAGGTTCTGGGTGTTAGAGACCCTTACATGTTCTAGAAATGACCATTGAGCACAGTGATCGTGACCCTCCTAGAGGCCAAGACTGGAGAGAGCTGGAGAATGACCAGCAGTTCAGGCAATTTCATGGGGCTGATAAGAACTTGCCCTGTGAGTTCTGGAGCCCAGTTGAACGGTGCCAAGGCCAAGTGCATGCTGGGAAGAAGGCTTAGCGATTGTCAGAGGTGAGGTCTGTGAGCTGGGCCTGCATGGCTAACACGTTCTGAGTACATCATCACATAATGTTAGGTTCATAAAGAGAAGCAAGAGGAGAGGAAACAATAAAAGGATCGAGTCCCATCCTGAGACTTTAAGGAACAAATTAAAGAGACCGGATTTGATTCCCTGGAAAGACATGAGGCCTATTCCCCTATGCCCAGAACTTTCAGAGCAAGTCCAGCCAGGCTAGAGGCTAGTGTGACTATGCCATGTGACCATCTGTTGTGTGGCTTTTCCTGGGGAAATGTGAATAGCTAGTCATCCCAGATAGAGCTCCGGTGACATACATAAGACACCATTGCCCTTAAGTCTGGCTTCATGGACAGATGAGTTTGTTGAGGCTATTTGCAGGAGCATGGCTGAGTTAAAGGCAAGGACATCACTAAAAATCCTGTCTCAACATGGATAGCACAGTTGCCTCAGAGATCTCCGTGTGCCAAGGTAGGCAGAAGGCTTACAGAAGCAAGGGACCTTGGTATGACATTAGTGTCTATGCCATAGGAAGCACTCCAGGGAACTAAAAAAAAAAAATCATAGAACTTGAGATATTAAAGATCATGTGTCTGGGGGGTGGGGACCACTTATGGCTCCTCAGCCAAAACTGGAGGAACTCACCTGGATGTGAGGCTCAGAGAGGCAGGGCTCCAGGGCCATCAGGAGTACAAAGATGAGAGAACA
The DNA here is from genome assembly GCF_903995435.1 of Acomys russatus. NCBI lineage: Eukaryota > Metazoa > Chordata > Mammalia > Rodentia > Muridae > Acomys > Acomys russatus. The sequence goes on from NC_067137.1 coordinate 21,647,293, forward strand.
GTATGAGAAACCTGTAAAGGGACCAGTTGCCATGGCAAGGAGTAGACACCATTGCAGCCACACCTGAGGGCTCCTGCTGCTCATCTCCACTGGCACCACCAAAGCCTGCCAGCTCACACTGAGAACTAAATATCAGAAAGTGCAAGCCAGACTTGTCTTTCCCTCTACTCAACAGGGGAGATGATGCCAGGCCAGCGCACTCCTCCTCATGGCCTTGATCTTTCAGGTTTACAAGAGACTCAAGTGGCAACGGGCTGGTTAGTTACTGTGATGCATCAGTGTTAATTCAGAAACAATAACTGCTAACGGGCTCATTAGAAGACACAGCCCTCCCTTCCTTCCTGGAAGATGTGGTTCCTCTAAGGGTTTGAGAACTGGTACGCATCTTAGTAATATAATCAAAATCCATCCTTTCATAGACCAGACAATAGCCAGATAGAGAAGGGGTGTTGTTGGCCTAGCCAATCACAGAGGAGTCAGGTCCACCTCCCCCAATGATGAGTGTCGCTCTTCACAGCAGAAAGTGCCTCTACTCTATAAATCTGCTCAGTAAGTGACTCCATTGCTAGGATCTGATGTCAGAGCCTAGGGAAGTTATACCAAACAAGGTATTCCTGTTAGAAGCCCAAATTCTACCTTGAGAGCAGAGCTGTTTGGAGCAAGGCCTCCAGCAGGAGGTTCTGCTACATGAAAGTCAGATTTGAGGATCTCAAAATGCTGGGAGAATACGGGCCAGTCCTCAGCCCATCAGTGGAGTGTGAAATCCTGAGTAGACTATGAATGTGTGTGAGGAGCTCTGATGCTTCCATTGGCCTTGAGCGTGGTCAGCTGGGGATGTAGCATCTCTGTCAAGTCTTGGGATGTAAGTGGTTGGCGCAGTCTTCCCGCAAGACCAGCAGATGCCTTCAACGGCCTGAACTAACAAGGAACGTGTGTCTGTCTATGTGCCCTCTAGGAACATCCCCAGGCTCCAAGATGGCCTTACAGAGCTCCTTCACTTGTTGGAATGGGACGGTCCTCCAGCTCGGGCAAGCCTGTGATTTCCACCAGGACTGTGCCCAAGGAGAAGATGAGGGCCAGCTATGTGGTAAGTCCACGGGGGTGACTCCGACCCTGCTTATCCTATCCATTCATGCCCGTGGCCACCCCGTGCATGCAAGTCTTGGTGGCCTTCCTAACACCCAGCGACTCCTGTGACTGCTCTCCTGGCAGCACGATTCCTAAAATGTAGAGCTAAGATATGAGGTCCAGAGACAGCACAGGCCTCCATGCTCTGTGGACACAAATAAGGGGCTGCAGAGGTGGCTCGCTCAGAGGTTAAGAGCTCTTGCCTCACTTAGAAAGACTGGAGTTCAGTCCCCAACACCCACACTGGATGGCTTACAACTTCCTGTAACTCCAGGTCCGGGGGAATCTAGTGTCCTCTTCGGCTTCTTTGGGCACCTGTATGCACGTGGTACACATATGGACAAACAAGCATACACACATGCACGTTTTTCAAAAGGAAAGTAAACTGCCTTTTACGGTTTGCTGTCCGCATCCTCGGGCCCAGAGGGCATGAGCAGGATGAAGTATGACCTGGTGGTGTGACATTAAAAGTCTCTATGCCCACATTGCCCTCACTTCCCTAGCCCTTCCTCCCAATCTTCTGTGCACGCCAACTGCAGCCATATCAAACCACTTTGAGTCTCTGTGGTACCTCCATGGCTTTGCTTGAGTGGTCTCCCCTGCCTAGCACACGCGTCTTTTCTTGAGTCCCAGCGACTCCTTGAAGACTCTCCCCAGTGGTCCATCCTTCCAGGAACCCTCCTCTCGCCATGGCCACTGAGCACAATTTGGTTCTTTGTCTCCTGCAGGCTCCTCCTACTCAACTGAGTGTGTCTGCTCATTATCATTTTGAAATCCTGTTATCAGTGGCTTTTTGTGATACAGACCACATACCATGTAACTCACTCATATAAAGTGTACAGTTCACTTCTTTCATATAGTTATGGGGTTGTGCAACCATTACAATGGTTTAACTTTAGACCATTTTACCACCCCATAAAAGAAAGGACTTGCAATCTCCGCATTTTCCTCCCACCTTTCTGCCACCATCCCTAACCATTAATCATTCCATTTGTACAGATGCACCTCCTTGTGCCTTGCATATCAGCTAAATCACATAATATGTGGGGTTTTTTATTAATTTCTTCAATTAGCTTAGTATTTTTGAGGTTCATGCACAGCATGGTACATACCAACCCTGTATTCTTTTTTATTGCAGAACGTTGTTTCATTCTATCAATATGCTACAATTTTCCCATTTATTCACTAATTCAAGGCCATTTGGGTTGCTTCCAGTTTGGTCCTATTGTAAATAATACTGCTATGAATATTCACATATCAGTTTATGCACAGATAAGAGTTCAATTCTCTCTGTATACACCTAGGATAAAATTCTTGGTTCATACATTTACTCTACATGTAATATATTAAGCAAGTGTCAAAATGTCTTTGAAAGTAGCTACACCATTTTGAAAGCCCAGCAGTGACATATAAACATATCTCTTTGCTAACATTTGATATTATCTGCCTTTTACTTTAGCCATCCTAGCAGATATGTGTCACTTATGTGTTATGGAGGTAGGCTCCTGGCCTCACTTCCTCTCTGTGGGAGGATGGGTCTAGTATTCTTTGCAGTGCCAGTATCTCTCTTGACTCCGGGCATGGGATGAGTGCTCACCGACTAGTGACTGATATGAGTGGGTAAGTTGGAAAACTTGAGCACCATGAAGAAAAACAGACTGTTGTGGCCACACTGATCCTTAGGCAGGGCACTGCAGACTCCCCACCCGTGACTGATCCACTTGCACAGTATGCTCTCAGCAGCCGAGCTCTAGGTTTTTGCCAAGGAAACCACAAACACGGAGCACCTGTAGTGAGCTAGAAAACGTGCCAGGTCCTAGGGCACCGGCAAATTACGAGGACTCAATCTGCAGTAGGACAAAAGCTCAAGGCAGAGAGTGGACCCTCGAAAGCTGGGAAACTGGGATGTGGCGGGGCCCAGACCAAGGGCTCAGACACAGGCCACAGATACCACTGACATCTGGGGAATTTGGGCAAATAACTTTAAAAACTGAACAGTGTCCCGCCCCGCCCCCAAGTCATCTGGAGCACATGGAAATTAAAAGGGGTTTATTCATTCACTGAAGCAAACCAATAGACATCGATTTTTTATTTTTTTAATCTTATTTTTATACAAAGACTTGAAGTGAGGTGTCCAAAGGATAATGGAGTTGTGATAGGTTTTGATTGTTTGTAACAGGGTTTTTGATATCCTAGGCTGGTGTTCAACTTGCTTTGTAGCCAAGGCCCAGGGCTTTTGATATCCTAGGCTGGTGTTCAACTTGCTTTGTAGCCAAGGCCCAGGGCTTTTGATATCCTAGGCTGGTGTTCAACTTGCTTTGTAGTCAAGGCCCAAACTTCTATGCTCGGTTCTTTGGAGGCTCAGGACTTTACGCTAAACAAGCACTCCACCAAGTGAGCTATATTACCAGCCCCTGTGGTATGTTTTCATATAAAACTTCATGAAGAACTGTATAGGAAACTAACCTCGCTAGCTTCGCAGGTAGATCACAACCCCACTTTCCTTGGCCCACATTCTTTGTTCCCCGTTTTCCCTCAGCATCCTCACAGCAAAATGTAGCCCAGCCTGCCCACAGTGCCCTGGGCAGCAGTCTATATGTATACGCCTAGCTATTTGTGCCTGCGGCATATCCGACAGTGCTTCTACGCTCTGTAATTTTGCAAACGCCTTTTAAAGTTTTCTGATGCTTACTTCCCAGCCTGGGACGTAGGTTAGGCAGGGCCATGCCCCGATTTACAATTGGGAAAATGAAGGCAGGGAGAAGGTAATTGATTTGTTCAGGGTCACACAGCATGTCGGGAACAGAGCTACGATTAGAGCTCCCGAGACCTCTGGATCCAACCCCGTTACTGTGGCTTGGGGGCAACTCCCACGTCTCCTCAGCTTGTCATCACGGATTTCCAGAAACAGCTCTCAGGCTCAGGACAGTCAGGCTTGGGCACCAAGGTCAGGAACATGAAGCCCAGTGGCCTTTTCAGCCATGTTTGAAAAAGCTGCTCTGCCCAGCCGTCAGAGGGACAGCTCTACCCTGGAGAACACTCATGTGTGCTGCAGGAACCAGAAGCCGGTTGCTGGGAAAAAAGGCTTAGCTCAAAAAAAAGAGAACTGGTGCAGTCTCCCCACCAGCTCTTGGCAAAGGTCTGAGCACCTGTCTTCCTCTTGCTTATGGCCCTATCCTTTCTGGCATCTCTGCTGTTTTCCCTGTAACACCAACTGATACTGGAAGGCATCACCCTGACGGTAACAGCGGTCAACATCTGCTCCGTGCGGTGCCAGGTACCAGGTACTCTCTCCCAAGATGAACCTATTTCATGGTCACGGAGAGCAGGGAGCTGAAACAGTCATCAGAGACTGCGCAGTGGTTCAGCTTCAGTCAGACTTCAGAGCCCACCTCTTGTTCTGGAACACAGCAGGCCACACCCACCTGCTGGGTGAGTTTCAGCGTCCAGCATACGCTGTGCTGAGCACAAAACCTCGCTGTACTCTCTGAACAAAGGAGGCTGAGAGGTCCAGGGTACTACCATCACTTTCTGTGATGTGAGAGGGTTCTCAGTTTTCTTCTCTGTGACGTAATTCCTGTCCACATGCCTGCTTTTCAGATTAAAAACATCACCAAATCCAAGGAAGGCCTCTCAGTTGTGTAGCCCGCCCCGCAGAGAATGTCTGCTAATGCCCCAGCCGCTATGATGTGTGGCTCCCGTGAAAGGGGCCACGAGTCTCTGCTTTATTCCCAAACTCACTTAGCTGTGCAGGTAGATTACTTCCCCTCCCCCTCCAGGGACCCAACAATCCCATCTGTTTTGTGGGTATGTGCTTCCCTTGCAGGCAAAACCAAGTTTGTTTGGTTTTTTTTTTTTTTTAAAGTTTATTTCTTTATTATAAAGTAAAACATTTTGGTTGTAAAATACTTGGAAGATCCAGAAAAATGCACAAGAGAAAAACTATTGCCCACAATCCTCCTTTTCAGACATTCAGAGATAACCATAATATTTTGATGTATTTCTTCTAGCATTTTCCCCCATGACTCCATAGTTTCAAGGAAATGTATAACACATATTTATCAAAAATGTTAACAGAGTTGTCACGAGGGAAGGGAAAGAAGAAGTGTCATTTGGCTTGCCATTTACACTTGGCAGCTTCCACAGCTGTGGCCGGGGTCGCGTCCCTGTGACTCTGCCCATTTGTCTCCCTTAGAGTGGAATCAGGTGTCATAATTGCCAAATGTGGTGGAATTGACCCCCCCCCCCCCCGCCAAGCACAACTCTATTTGCCACCCAGCCCATGAGAAGCCTGGCCACAGCCCAAGAAGGGGGGCAGGGGTGGGGAGGGACAACTCTGTGAGAGAGACACTTCTCCAGGGAATCCTTGGAGAGCTAGCTAAAAGACAGATTCTAACCAGCAGGCTGGGTGGAGCCCTGAGAGGCCATGCTTCTGACTCCACAGGCCACAGAGAGGACCTGGTCCCTGGAGACTCTGTTAACAGTTAAATCTGTTGCCTTTCCTTCCTTTGGCAACTAGATATTAAAGACCTGCAGTGGGCCATGTACACAGCAGGTGCCTGGGCTGAGGGACAAGAGGTGACAATCAAAGACTGAGGCAATGCTGATAGACTCAGCCTGATGGGCCAGCCTTACACTGAGCACCTAGCTCCAGCAATGATTTCCTGGCCCCACCCTAACCCACCAGGGGTCTTTGTTTTTGACACACACCCACTCCAGCTCCCCCCAGAGTGCCTTTCTCTCAGAGCACACTGCCCTGATGTGCTTTAAAAAGATGGAATCCTCTCTGCCCCCTTCTTCCCTTCAAAGCTTAACTGTCACATAAACCTGCCAGTGACCTGCCTAGAGCTGCCTTGCGTGCCTCCTCTCCCTTTATTCGGACAAAAGTAAATAGAACTCCCCCATCCCCCACCCCTGCAAGCAGTTCTAGGAGGCCTGTCCTGGAAGATAAGGAGGGCTTGTCGCTACCCCTTATCCCCGAGGTTACCCCTAGCTGCTTCAGTCCCCTCCCTCGGCGACTTCCCCTGGTGTGGGTGTCAATGGCAATGCGAAATGCCACTGCCACTCTGTTTATAAGTTCTGTGCAACTTTGCTTATAGTGGTTAGCCCCCTCATCCTTTCTATCTTACCCTAAAACCAACCCAATGAAGAGAAACTAATGTCGTCGTCCTCTCCCCACCCCCCTCCCCAAACCACTTTACAGAACGGAAGCCAGAGGGGTCTAAGAAAGGAAGTGACTCACCTAAGGAAACCCAACGGAAAGGAAAGGCTGGGTCTAGAGCTCCTAGCTTTGCTTACCTATGCTATGGTGGTGCCAGTACCTGAAAGGGTTGGGGGCGGAGTTTTCTAAGCTCTTGCTCTGACTCCTCCCACCAGCCTACTCCCTCCCTGTGATCCTTGGCTGTTAAAGCACGACTTTCCTAGAAGGTCACTTCTAGATGCCAGTTGGTTTCTGTGCAAGAAGTGGATATGGGATCCCTTGAGGGTGGGAGTAAAAAATAAAACAGAAAGATCTCCTTAGCTTTTGGATTTTTAATCAGAAGAACACGCAGGGCTTGGGGGGAAATGATTTCTTCAGGGGGGTATAAACGGGAAGAGATGCTTAAAGTCAGTGACAGCCTGTTTTAATTTATAATTCTGCCTCTGTGTGAAATGCACAGAGAATCGGGGGGAAATGAGTAATAATTCACTACGGCGCTGTCACAGCCAGGAAGCAGGAGAGCCCTCACCCACCCACCGCTGCCAAGAAGCCTCAGACAGAGGAAGGACGTGCAGAGCAGTGGGTCTCTTAGAGAGCATCTCTCCCAAGTGGAGATAGGAGCCCGCTGTTTCCTCATAGCTAGGCCCAGAGCCGCAGGCTGCTGTCAAAAGTGCCTCACCTAAAACAGCCCACCTGCTTCCCTGCTTGAGAACCAGCTAGAGCCCGTTCTCAAAGGAAACTGAAGGAAGTGAGTTCTCTTTGCTCCTTTTTCTGGGGAACCCTAGGATATGTAGGGCATAGAAAGCTGATATAAAGGAAAAAATCTTGAACCCCCTTGCTGCTGAGGAATCTGTGCCCCCTTGCTGCTGAACCTTAAGATGCTATAAAGGTCACTGTAACCAAGGTGGCTTAAGCAGGGTTACGCGGGTGATTTACAGGAATGAAATGTCCCATCCCCGGAGGTTGCCTCTTAAGCCAGCATCTACAGCTCTTGTCCAGTGAGCACTGAGGTGGACAAGGCCTCAGCCCCACAGGAACCCAGGAGGCCTGAGGGTCACTGGAAAACACGTGCTACCTAGTCACAACAGCAACGGGAGACTGAAGGTTAAAAGGAGGGCTTTTCAGAGACTGGAGCCATGTAAGACACGCCCCACCTCTGCTCACCCAACAAACTGCTCAGGACTCAGCACATGGGTTAACTTCACTGCAAGCAAAATGGGGCCAGAAGAAATGTGTGAACGATATATGTCTGTGCAAGACAGGGGTGATTTGAGTTGGCACTTCCACCGCCACCACCACACTCTTGGCATTGTGTCAACATTACAGTTGTAAGCCATCTACCTATACATTGCCCTCGCTTGGACCAAGTTCTTAGTAGGCCAGCATTAAGAGTACAGAATTGAGAAGCAGACAATCTGGGCTCTAGTCCCAGTGGGATGACTGTTGGCTATTTGCATTTGTTTACCATTTCTGAGCCTCTCCTTTGTCATATACAAGACTGAGCTGTGAAGTTATTAGCACCATTTCACTTTAAATAAAGGATCAGAGAATCACTAACCAACACACACACACACACACACACACACACACACACACACACACAGTGCTGCCATGGAGGAGGCCTCTTCTCACTGGGTGGCCACCACTGACGAGGATAACTTGGTTATCCCTGGCTAAGCTGGCTTGGTATTGACCCTGTTTGCCATTGGTGTACTGGTGATAATGGTGCCCTGTGATCTCTTCACAGGTAAACTTCCTGCTGGTTTTTATTGTAACTTCGAAGATGGCTTCTGTGGCTGGACCCAAGGTTTACTCTCACCCCATGTGCCCCGGTGGCAAGTGAAGATCCTAAAGGATGCTCGTTCCCATGACCACCAAGGTACTACTCTCTTCCCTTCTTCCTGATGCCCACCCTAGTGTCCATGTGGACAGGTAAGAGATGTAGGACCCCAACCCAGCATACTGTGGCATCTCCTTCCATGCAGTATTCTGCTCAAGGCTTAGCTGGGGTGCTCACACCCAGTCTCCTCTTCATCCCTTCTTAAGCTCTAGAATTACTGAACATGTCCAAGCTCAATGGCACATTTTGTTATTTAGATATGGAGCTTTGGTGAGAGATCAGCTGAAAACCAGCAGAATAATCCTAATAAAACCACCCTTTTATTCTAAGTTGAAGTCCTACCAAGAGTCAGCCACATAATTCACTGGGAAATAGAGAAAGCCATAGCCCCTTTTATTCCTGGAGAGACTGGGGCATAGGGAGGCCTTGAGTCATTTGCCTGGGCTGTGCCCTGGGAACCTCGCTCAATATCTGGTTTATTTCTCATGGCCCAGGCTCCTTAGCAGTCTCCACTCCTACTCACTGCAGCTGGCAACAACTGTCTTCCATTCCTTAACGTCTCTCTCACCACTTTCCCTGCTCAGTGCCAGAAAGACATGGCCATGTTTATCCAAGATGGCTGACACCAACTCTCAGAGATACCAGCTAGCGGTGTTGGAACCAGAGAGGGTCAGCAAGGCCAGCATAGTCTGCAAAGACAGGCTGGAGAAAGCTTGGGTCTCACCCAGTCATGATTCCATCTTGATCTGTCCCCAGTAACTATGTAGAGATGAACTCAGGCATCTATCCCTAGGAAGAATGGGCCTGGAGAAGGGCTCCGTCTCCACCCCTCTTCTGCATTTGTCCTCTCTAGTGGAAGTCAAGACACCCTCAGCAAAACCCCTCTTTCCAAGCAAACATTGCATTATCCTGTGGGTTATTTTAAGAGGTACCAGTAACGAGGAGTGATAAGATGCTGTCCAGATCCACTGTGATGGAACCCAGAGCCCACATGGCTCTGTTTTCAATCTTAAGACCTGGCTACAGCCGAGAGGATTGGCTTTGGGCCAGGATATACTCACAGTGGCCCTATCACATTAAGGCTGAATTCCCGCCCCCAGAGCGGAGTTCTGCAGAGGCCCCTTCCAGATAGGAAGGACCCAGGAGCTCCTGATTTTTCGCCTATTCTCCTTACTTCACAGATTAGCTGCCTATGTGCAGAAGGGTCCAATAAGAGCAGGCGGGGGCCCACTGCCTGACAAATCCCTCATATCTGCTCCCACTTTGATAGCTCTCCCTGTAGCATGATAGAAAATAATTACCCAGTCATGGTGGGTGCTTCAGTGGCATGGCTCTTACCACCTCTCCAGCAGTGAACCTCATTGTGCTAATAGTTCTAAATCTCAACCCACTGGTCTTGGCCCTAGGAAATATCTACCTTTCCATAAATTCTATTTGTGGGCCATTAACTATTTTCTATAGTTACTAAGCTCCCACCCGACCCCACCTGTCTGATCCGTCTTTGTCCATCTGTCCAACCCAACTCCTTGGTCTTGAGCTTTCTGCTGTCTTGAACCTGTCCTGATAATGCTGCTATGGACCCACTCATGTTCAGTATGTAGTAGCAATTCGACATCAAACTTTACTGAGAGATGGGGGAAGGTAAAAATGAAGGACTAGAGTCCTGTTTGGAGCTTCGTGGACCCCTAAAACGATGAGAGCTCCCATCTCCATAGCACTGACCATCTTCAAAATGCTCTGTGGTTCCTAGAGGGTTAAAGAGTTTTCTTCCTTCCACCAAGATGATTGGCAGATCATCATCTCCAAGATTTTTAGGCCAAGTAACAGGGAAAGAAGACAAGAAATGAGTCTGTCTGGGAAAGGCATGGGCCACAGGATGACCTGGGCTCTGGAGCAGGGTAAAGAGAGTGACAACCCCTGAGTCCACCCTGTTCAGGCTGCTCCTGTGTTGAAGCTCATGACCTTCAGAATTTAGAAATGGGTTAGCCAGAAGTATGGTGCTGGGACCTCCTAGGCAGTTTGGAATGAAAGATTTAACATGGTTTGTCGACAACCACGAGTGGGCTTCCTTGTCCACTGTAGAAAAGAAAGCAGCATCCTCAGAGATGTTCTTGGGCTAAGTCAGAACTCTGCATAGTCCACTAACTGCTCCCCTCGGTGCCCTGTGATAATGTATTTGTGGCTCTTTCCCTCCCTCCCCAGGCCACGCCTTGTCACTCAGCACCACGGATGTCTCCACTTCTGAAAGTGCAACAGTGACCAGTGCCACATTCCCTGCACCAATGAAGAACTCTCCTTGTGAGGCAAGTGTTCAGACTCCTCTAGGTGTTCCTGACTTCCTCTCCCACCCCTGGGTCACTTCCAGATGAATCAAAACAGATTAATAAAGGAGCCTGGATAGCTGGACTGATTGTGCTCCTCGGGAAAGACAGGAGAACTGCCTTTGCCATGTTTTATGCACATTACATCCATCCACATGGCAAAGCTTCACTGGCAGAGGGGCTTACTGTAAAGATCCATACTCAGCTACGCCAAACATTTGGTGTAGGACCTTAATTAAAGAAAACCCAGAAAAAATACTTCTTATAATAGGCATAATAGAGAAGAGTAATAGAATTTGCAAGTCTTTCTTTAAAATCATTTTTTCAAAATATCAATCTCTTATAATACATTTTGAACACTGAAAAGCATCAAAAATCTATTTACATGATTTTACTAAGACATCAGTAACATTTAGTAAGGTACCCACGTGACTCCTAAAGCTGTTGTCTCTTGAGTGTGAGGACTTGAGGCCTGGTGACATGTTTTTTAAGTATGGATCATATTCTCCAGAAGTCAAGAAATTCATGTAGGACTCCCCCATACATACAATAACACAGTATACTCTTGGTCAGTGCCCTGAATCTGATACAGGTTCCACCCAGACTGACTGTACCATTTGTCAGGGTAGCTGTTAACAGACCTCTTAGGGTATCAGTTTCCTTACCTGGAAAGTGGAGATACTATTATATGTATCTAGCCTACTCCACAAAGATAAGGACTGGTTAATGCATGTAAAAGGCTTAAGACACCAGGGGGAGCATAGTGGATGCTACAGAAATAGTGCTATAGCATGACTGGAAACCTGTGTAAACACAAGGAACATGGGCTAAGAAGAGGGTTTCTGCCAGGCATCAGACACAGAAGACACACCACACCTAGGGAAGTTTACACACCCCATGATTCCTACACATTTTTTGCATACAACAGAAGGCCAGCTCAGGGCTTAGATTCTGCCAGTTCTCTATTTGTGCAACCCACAGAAGAAACTCCTGTCTGATTTAGTTTTAGCTATGCACCCTCTAAGGTAATTTGTTTCCTCTCAAGTTGTAGACATTCTAAAACTGTCCAGGTTTGCACCTTCTCCTTCAGCTGGTAGAAATCCCAGGAAGGAAAGCTTTTTGCAGAAGTACACAAGACTCCCCTTGCTAAGGGGCCAAACTCTAACCCTCTACAATTCTCTTGAAAACAAAAACAAAAACAAAAACAAAAAAAAACTCAAGCGTAAAGCCAGGAATAGAAGAGACATACAAATGATTTTTTTTCAATCAAATGAATGGTTAGATTAAAGCAGAGACCCCGCCTTGGTAAGCAAACAAGTGTGTTTGTAGCTACCTGACTTTACAAATGTGCATTTGACCTATCTTTCTTACCCTCTCTATTTCTCTCATCTTATCAAGCTTTGTGTAGCTCTGAGATACCTTAACTTCTCTTGGAAGAAATCTGGGCAGAAATAAATAGATTCATTAAAATAAATTGTATTTGAGAAGCCACAGTATCTGGTGCAGATGGTGGAATTACAGTCATTGGTGAGATGCCTCAGAGCAGGTTCGTAGACGAGAAGGCTTCTTGCAAGGAAACCTAAGTGAGGACAGATGGTTGGCCCACCTGAGAGGGCAGGAGGCTCCTTAGGAGCATTTGGTCTTTAAATTTATTCTTTGCTGGGTTTAATATGAGCCTAATTTCAGAGGAAGAAATGTCAAAGCAAAGCGGTATTTTCCTAATACTCTGTCGCTCCTATGATAACCTTTGAGTTGATCAATAGCAGAGACAGGTGTTTTCCTTGACTTTCTTTTTCCTCCAGTTGGATTTGCTCTAGGCTGTTTCTGTTATTTCCTGCCCTTTTCCAGAGCTTGCCTGAGCAGGCACCATGGAAGGGAAGGAGTGGGTCCCCCCGCCATAGCCACATCATTTATGTTTGTATGTGTTTATACTACCGTGACTTTCACAATCAGCCTTTCAGACTATTGATCATCTAAAGTTGGTAGGCTCTCGATGCTAAGAGCGATGTGCTGTGGTTGTTGTTGGGGGAAGGGGTAAGTACATAACCAAAATAGAAATGCTTATGTCCAGGTTTATAACCTCTGCCACTCACTGCTCCCAAATCCTCCGTGCAGGTGGTAGGAAGCGGAGCTACAACAGCAGGGGTACCAGTGACTGTTACATTGCTGTGCAAGGCCCTTGAGGTTGACTTGGGTCTTTGAACCTCACAATTTTTAAAAAGGCTTCCCTAGATTAAGATGGTTCCATGTACTAGATATAGGTACACGCTGGGGGATGTCCCCAATGAGTGACAGACCCATAGGGAGGGATACCCTGGTTGACCTGGACTTTAGGACTTAGGCCTAGCATAGAATACTTTCTCTACAGGCAGACCAGTCCTGGTCTGTCCAAGTTAATGCATGCAGAATGCCTCAAAATGGGGGCTCAAAACACCCTCAGTCATCCATGCATCCCCACGGGGAACTGAGGTCTTCTTTGGTGAATTTTCTTCCAAATATAGGAATGAGCTAGCTACTGAGTCTACGCCTCTCCACCTGTAGTCACTTGGAAAATGGACAAATGGGGTTTCTTGGGCTCCACTTTTGACTTCCTGGAGGATGTCACTGAGGCTGGGTCTCTGCATCTTCACTCTCTATTCTTGAGGATTCTGAAATTTATGGGCTGTGAGCAAAATCCATACTGAGTACATGCAGAGCTTCCCCAATACCTGCCTCCCCAAGCAGCATAATGCATCTTGCCATTTAGAAGTATGAGTCAGAAAGGAAGTCAGAAATGATGGTGCAGAAGCAGAGGTTATAGAGAGAGAGGGTCTGGAAGAGCATGCAGAACCAGATCAAATGCCCACCAACAATGAAGACAAAAGCCAGCAGGGGCCTAGTGCCAACCCTACTCCTACAGTCTCCCAGAAGCCTTCATGTCCTCCCTCCAGCTACCTGCAGCCACTCCTGCCCAACCACTCCAGCAGGCCTCACCTCCTCCTGCCCTTTGCACAGTCGCACATAAAGCAGGAATATTTAAAGACCCCTGCCTAGCCCAGCCACAGGCAGAGAGAACACCGTGACTTTTTTCAGTTCCCCTTCCCTGCCACAAGCTATTTTCTGCAGGAAACTAGGGAGCCACTTACAATATATTCTGATTTTTAATTTTATTTTTATTTTTATTTCACTGAGCTCCTGTTCAAATAATTAAAGTTGCCACGGGGGAGGGAAGCCTTGCCGTGGCTTTCATGTGCTCGCACACTGTCAGGCCTGCTCCAGTCGGACTTGGCTTTGAGACACTCTGATGTATCAAGCATTGCAGCTGCTGCTGATACAGAGGAGGGCAGGAGAGGGGTAGTGGCTGTCTCACCCCTCCCCCTGCCTTTCACACATTCTGGAAGCCTGACAGTCTCAACAAGCCCTATGAGGTTTGAGATTCTGTTTTATTTGAATAGCCTGCCAGTGACTAGAATATTTTAAGTCATGTACTCAGGCCAGAGGAAAGCCTAGGGCGGGGAGGAATAGGCTTCGCTCCTTTCTTTCCACCCTACAACATGGGAGTGTTTTTGTTTTTGTTTTGTTTTGTTTTTTAATTTTATGTTTCTGGACTGCAGGAATAGGAAGGACCCAGGAGGGTGGATATGGTGCACCAATTTATTTTGTGATGGTTGGTTCCCAACTGCTGGTTTTCTGTCCTTGTGTCCATGTGCACTTGAGCATGTGTGTATACCCACATACATGCAAACATGCGCGCGCGCACGCGCGCATGCGCACACACACACACACACACACACACACACACACACACACACACACACACACTGATATCCTGGAATACATCTAGACCTTTCCACCCTGAGGTCAGCCCAAGGGTAGGAAAAAATAATAACTTTAATTCACTGTTGGGGCAGCTGAGCTTTGACAGGTTAGCCGTGAGGGTCTGCCATGTCTGTGTGGGCTCTCTGGCCTAAAGGGAAAGAGACCCACACTCCGTGTCATTAAGACCAACAATTGTCAATACCTGGAGAGATGTGGAAGAGAAGACTGGCACGGGGAATGGCCTTCTGCCCACGTGCCCCTGAGAATGATACCCTCTAATGACAGTCCCAGAGAAGTCATGGCACTCTCCCATCAATTGCCTGTTGGTGTAAATTTTTAAAGACTTTCCTGGTGGCCAAGCATGGAATGACAGCTCTTCTCTTGCCAGCCTCTTGGTATGAGAATCAGCAGTGTTGACTGAACTTGCCCAAAACTGCCCCCACATCCTCTGCAGACAGGCAAGGAAACACAGAACACTGGAGTTTCTCATTTCTCAAACTGAATCACAAAGTCTCCTATGGAAAAACAAGAGAAAAAAAAAAAGGACAGCAAGAACAAAAGAGGCTTGAGATGGAGAGAGAAATACCACAGCGGGGGAGGGGGGAGAGGGGGCTCTGCCTAATCAGCCCAGCCCATAGTAGACAGAGGAGGGCAGGGCAGTGCACAGGAAGAACTGAGAGCTGATAAAGCCCGCTACAGAAGGTGTATCCCATACACAACCATATCAAGGTCTCCTCCACCCACGTTCTAGGTTAGAGTACATACTGGGTTGCCCCGGAGAAAAAAATGCCTATCTTGGCAAGGCAGGAAAGAAATGTACCTCAGCCCCAAAGCAAGTCAAGACCAAAGCCAGACCTCTTGGCTCTGAGCATCCATGCTCTTTTCTCACACTGCCCGCTGCCGCCCTATGTGACAGATGACCCCCCCCCCGCCCCCCTCCCCTTCCACTCCAGCTTTGCTCAGAGCAGCTGTTCGCAACCTGTGGGTCACGACCCCCTTGACAACCGTCCATCTCCAAAGACGTATTTACATTACAATTCACAAGAGTAGCAAAGTTACAGTTATAAAGTCACACCGACAAAAATAATTTCATAGTTGGGGGATCACCACAACACGAGGGACTGGATTAAAGGGTTGTAGCATCAGGAAGATTGAGAACCACTGGATTACAGGCAACTGTTATGAGCCACCATGTCCCTGGCACCACATTTACTTATTCGGAGTTCCGGCACCTACCAGACAGGGCTTCCTACTTCTGGACGCAGAAAGAATGTCACTCGATTTGTAACCAAGGCATTACTGCTCTCTTGTGAGAATCATGTGCTGTCTGTTCCTTACATGTGCCCTGGTCTTAGCCACACGTGTCTAACCAGTGTCCGCTGCAGAGAAAGAGAATAGCTGTTGCACCACCACCTGGGCTTGATCCTGGGTGAGGTGGTCATTTACGGAGTCAGGACACCTTCATCAAAGAAAGCTCTGCCCTTCCTCCTCCCCTGCTCAGCCTTTCTCCCCTGTGATGTATTTCAGCTGACCAGTGAGAGTCCAAGCCAGTCCTTAGCGGGGGCAGCCCAAGCCCAGCCTCTGTCCTAGTGCAGCCAAGCATTGCTTTACAGTCCAGGGAGAACTCCCCTTACTAAGCAGCTAGGGACTAGCACTGTCTAGAAGGGACTCCAGGGTGGCAGTGGTGTTACCATCCCCTCCTCCCACCCCCACCGAGCACTGGTCCTTTCCATCTGGTATTATAGGATCAGGAGAGCTCATTGAGCAGAGCTCCTGTGAGCATCTGGTTACATCTTAGCTGATGCTCCCTTGATCATCTCAGGAGAGAGCTGTCCCAGTGCCAGGCTTCCATTGTTGCCTCAATTAGGAGCAAACTCACCACGGGTCTGGCCGCGGCGGGGGGGGGAGGGGGTGTTCTCACACTCACTTGCTCTTTGCTGCATATGCAGAATCTTTGGATTCATCTATTTGGAAAAAATGCCTTCCTCCTGCCTTGGGACCATGATCAGGATCTCATGTTGATCCATGGCATCCATCTGGATTGTCCAGTCCCTGTCCAGGAGACTATGACTTGGAGCTCAGCAGGAAACATAAGGTCTCTGTGGCTCCTATGGGGTGATGCCATCATCTAGAACAAGTCGGAGCCGAGTAGACCTTCTGGAAGCTGTCTCCCCTTTCCCCATAGCCCAACAGACATAATATCACTGGTGCCCAGAGGAAGCCAGCTGGTTATGTATGGGCAGCAACCCCCAGGGATGGAGACATGAGTCTCAGAAAAGCCTTCTATGGGGCCTGGGCAAATGCTTCTTTGCTTTGTGGGGGTGAGAGAGGAGACTAGAGTAGAGCAGGAGGTACTTTCCAAATGGCTTTCCTGAAGGCCCATGGCACATGCCTATGATATGTAGCCCTCCTTTAGGTTTTTAATGGCAACTACGCCATATGACTATAAAGGCATCGCTGCAGAAAGAATCCACTGTATGTCAAGGACCCCAGAGCTATTCCCTTTGCCTTCATTGGCCCTGGGAGTGACTGAATCTCCTCTGCTATACAGATGAGGAAGAAGGATGGAGCTGCACATCTGACTCCTCAGGCTGCTTAGCTCACAGACATCCAGTGGGAGGGTAGAGCTAATGGGTAGCAAAGCTGGGATGCTTTGGTTTGGAGAGTCAACAGTGTTGAGCCAGTGAGTGATGATTCTAACCCTGCTTGGTGGCTAGCCTCACAGGAGACCCCAGGACTCTCTCTGGAGTGATTATTTCGTAGAAAAGTTACCAAAAAATTTGCTTTCCATATGAAGGGTTCCAGACTTTGGGGTTCTAGTGCATTGCTCATCCACATTACGCTAAAAGCAAATCAAATGTCTTAATTAGAGCCCCCAGGGACCCTCATTCTTTTCACCTTAAAAGAAAGAACTCCTCTCTTAGTCTGGGGCTAAGGGAAGGGACTCTTAGTATGTGTCAAGTTAACTCGTCATTGGTCCCTAGTACACAGCTGGCTCCCGTGTTCAGCATCTTACCTTCAGCACCTCATTATCAGGACAGGCTTGTGAGGAAGTGCAAACCCCATTTACTGATGCAGAAAGTGGGGCTTAGATGATCGAACGCCTTGCACAAGGTCAATCTGCTGTCATGTGGCATAAGCCAGGTCAGTCCAGAGGCAAATCCCTAAACATTCCAAGGCCATTGAAGTCAACGTAAGTCATGTGACTTTTAAATCCCACCACTGCCTCACTAAGGACCCATCTGACCTCGGGAAAGCCACGCCTCCAAGTTGGGGATAAAATAACCTTTGTCACTTGCTGTGTGAGACTGTGGCTGGCATCAGATGGAAACATGAATGACAACAGTTATTGCTGCTGTCCTTCTTCTCAGATGCACGAAAAGTCTCTGCTGAGATACACTGCCGTGTTCTTATTTCTCCTCTCAGGCAACCAGCAATGCAGAGGCAGGTTGCAAGAATTGTCTTACTAGCAACAGTGTGAGAAGTGAGTGCTGAATAAGCCCACTTCATCAATAATTAATTATTAATTAATTAATTACATAGCCCCTCAAGGATAGAGGCTAGAGAAAAGCCTCTT
Organism: Acomys russatus; assembly: GCF_903995435.1. Taxonomy (NCBI): domain Eukaryota; kingdom Metazoa; phylum Chordata; class Mammalia; order Rodentia; family Muridae; genus Acomys; species Acomys russatus. The sequence goes on from NC_067137.1 coordinate 21,665,157, forward strand.
CCCTATGTCTCAGAGATCCAACAAATAAACGCCTATTGAGACATCTGAGCCAGAGTAATTCTTACCTCAGCACTGTAGAGCTAGGGAACTGGAGACTAGCATTATGTCACCTCCTCATTGTGATGTGGAGAGCTCTGCCAGGACTGCTAATTGGCCGAAGTAGTCAACAGCCATTACAATTACATTTGGACATAATTAATCTAATTCCTTTGAACCATTCACACTTAATCCCTCCCCTACTCCATGGTGAAATTGAGGCATATGAAGAATTACTGTCAAGGTCGGGGGGGGGGGTGAAAATTTCCTTGGCCCATAGCAGACTTGGGTTCAATTCAAAAGCAGTGTGAATCTCAGATGCTCATAGCTCCCAATGGCAAGCCTTAGTTTTGCGTGGCCCATATCCAGAAGACCGTTCTGGTAGGACACAGACTTGCTAACTGTTGGGGGCTGCATGCTGGGAGGACTCTGTCTGCACAGGCATGCACACATTTCCTTGAGGCCACACTCTTCCCCAGCAGCTGTCCATAAGGTGGTAGAACTGTTTTTACCTAAAATTCAGCCCTTCTGCGTAGAGGAGGATTGCAAATCTATGCCCCAGCAATGTCTCTAACATTCACAGAGAAACTGAGGCACAGAGGGGGCCATTTGCCAGAAATCACACCATTATATTCAGGAAGAAAAGATCATCTTTTTTTTTTTCTATAAAAATGGAAGGAGAATCACCTGAAGAACCTAGAAGGGGAAAATGAAAGTAAAATCTTCATTGTAGAATCTTCCATCCGGCCCCTTCTGCTGTGTCAGGTGGTGCATTTGTGCATTATATATACTTCTAACATGGGTTTCCTAACTGCCTTTGTAACACAGGAGAAGAGGGGAACATATCCCAAATAGCTTTGCTAAGCTCAGGAAGGGGCTCACAGAATCTGATTAAATCCCAGCAGGGAGAATGTCACTAACTGACCCACGTATGACCACTTACGTCATGTGCTGGGTTTCTGAGAGAGTCTGTAATAAATAAAAGGCAGAGCACTGTTTCTGATCCAGAGCCCCTGCTCTACCACCGTCCTGTACCACGTCCTCCATCATAGTGTCTAGCTACCCTGGGTCCCTCACAAAGCCCACAGCTCAGCCACCAGCACTGAGCCTTTCTGAGGTAGGTAAAGACACCCATTGCTCCCTACTTTCCAACACCATCAGAATCCTCCCTCTGCATTTTTAAAGACAGTATTTATTTTTCTGATTATGAAAGTATTCTGTGCTCATTTTAGAGCATTAGAGAAATACAATGAAGTATAAATAAGGCAACCGAAATTGCGCACAATCCTACCCACCGAAGACAACCCCTGTTACCAGATTGGTGCACTTCCTTCCAGACGTGGAAACAAAGTCCCAAACACAAAGACATTCAATAAGCTATATAAATGTTGGATTTTCTTTTTTTGCTTATTGTTTTGGTGTTCATATATCAGTATTGTTCCTTGTTAGCTTGATTTTAATAGTCATATACCATAAGTTAATTTTATAGTTTTTGTCCTAGTTATCAAAATTCATAGGTGCTCATTACATGAAAAAAAAAACAACAGAAAATAAATAAAAACACAGTAAGAAGAACAAATATTTGTGGCTACATAACCTTAACACCCAGAAATCTCTGGTTATTGTTTTTTATGTACATGTTCCTGTAAAGTGATACATGAGTTTCACTGGCAAGGGTTGTTTCTGATAATGTTTTCAAGAAGGATTCTGGTCTTTAAGTCTCCTAAGTGACTGGGTGTCCAGTGTTTCTTAAGCTACTATAACTGCAGGTACTTGCCAACATTCTATTCTATTTACCTGCTTTCAAAACACTCTGCATCTGGCCAGCCTCTTGCTGGGTTGGGTTGATTTTTCATTAAGCTATTTATAGCTAGAGAGTTGGTGTTTATTTTATCCAGGTGAATTAGAAGATGGAGAATGAAAACATTGGATTTTGCCATGAGTCAATATTCTCAGCTCAAGTTAATGAGATGCCACACTAAAATCAAGGGACTCTTCAAATGATAAGTTCACACTACTGGTACCTTAGGTCAGAGAGCAGCCTTAAGCTCCATGGCAGTTGCTTTTCTCTCTGCTGTGACAGAATATGTGACAGAAAAATGTTAAGGAAGGGAGAATGTATTGTAGCTTGCAGTGTCACAGTGAGAAGGATGCAGTCATTCACAAAGGTAGGAGGGACTCTTGTCACTGGCAGTGGCTGCGCGGCTTGCTCACCTCCCTGCGCCTCAGGAAGCAGAGCGGTCAGGCGGGAAGCAGAGCGGTCAGGTGGGAAGCAGAGCCAACCTTCAAGCCCAGACTCTAGTGCCCTACTTCTGCTAGCTACACTGTGTCTAAAAAGGCTCTCCTAGCTTCCCAAACACCACCGCCATCTGGGGACCAAGAGTGAGCCTGTGGAGGGGGGACATCTCACAGTCACAGCCTGCGCCCAGTGCATTTGTGAGCGCCCCTGATAACAACTCCAGCCTTGGTCACCTGTTCTCTGCCAGGTGACCCCTGCTGCAGGGAGCACCTGAAATGCCTATTCACACACTAATCAAGTTCATCTTTGTACATCCCTGTCTAGTAAAATGTGTTTCCCTGTACTTCTATGGAACATGCATTTGGAACAGGATACCTTAATTTGGGCTTTAATCGTGGAACTCCCACTGCCCTTCCGTGATTTGAAAACGTATAAAAATCCCTGTCCTAAGAGGTTGGAGGGCAGGCAGCATGGACAATATTTGCTGCCATTGAATCTTGCAGCCAAAATTCTACTATGACTTTTTTTCCTCTCGTGAGTTCAATTGATTGTTCTGAAACAGAGACGGGGTATGCATAGCAAAGTTGGGGCACATCCTAGACATAAAATTGCAGTAATTACCTCTGGAGGAGAAAGGGGCCATGAGAGAAATAATAGCATTAGGCCTAGCCACAATGCTGCGCCTGCTTTACATACAGGACTTTAATTAATAAAATGACAAACACTGGTACCACATAATTGGAACGTCTATCAGGCCCCACTGAGAGGCAGGGGGAAAAAAGGCCCTTGTGAAAGGGCCAGCTGGAGCCAGGAGATATAATTGCTGGTGGCATGCTCCTGGTCGTGTCTCTTTTCAATTGTCTCACTTGCTGTCTGCATGCAAAAAGAGTTTATTAGTCAGAAGCCTGCCATTTATGACCTATAACTATTAGGAAGCAACCAGAAGGATTAAAAAATGTATTATCACATACTTAAACAAGTATTATTTTTTAATGTATATCTGTGTAAGATTCCGCACACGCGTGTAAATGCATACACATATACTACTAATTGGCTGGCAGTGGCAATGGTAATGCATGGCTTAAAATACACTGTCTCCCTAATTCCTCCAGGCTGAGAGTCCTCAGATAAGATGCTGTTAAAATATGGGTTCTGGTTCAGTTGAGCCGGGTTGGGATGGGAGGCTCCCAAGGGATGCAGCATTGTTGGTCTGCAGACCATGACCATGAAGCAAGGATCTAGAACCTCTTCAGTAAGCCCCTCACTCTTTAAGGATCATCACAACATACTACACACACATTCAGTGTTATATAGTAGAAAGAACACACACAGGCACTGTGGAAGCCCCATCTATAGCACTTGAGTTTAGTGCCCATGGGTGACGGACTTCACCTCTCTACACCCCAATTTTCTCTCCTGACAAATTAATGCATAGGAGCCAAACTTATGCCGCTGAGAAAGATAACCTGAGAGAAATAATAGAGGATACAAAGGATTCTTTGGGGCTTAGAATGTCAAATGCAGTCTATGATCAGCGGGCTGCATCGCAGATAGGTCCATGGCAAGATGAAAACAGCATCGAGGAAGGGCATGGCAGGGCATGGCTACTCATTCCATGGCAGACAGGAAGAGAGAAGAGAAACAGGAAGAGTCTAGGACAGGATGTACCTTTCAAGGCACACCCCCAGTGACCCATTTTCTCTAGCCAGGCCCTGCCTCCTACCTCCTGTCATCTCCCAACGAGGCCATTGCGTGTGAATAATCCATTCATTAAGTCAAAGCCCATATTAAATCACCCTATGTCTACTAACTGAGAACCAAGCCTTCAACACGTGAGCCTTTTGAGAAAGGAGGCATCTCATATTAAACCACAACTGGCTATGATAATACCTACATGGATGGGACTTGTGGGTATAAAAATAAGACAGCATGTGGGAAGTGCCTAGTGTAGATTTCTGGCATTCAAAGTCAATTAGAAAATGACTCCATACCCTATAGGCCACCCAGGTAGAAGCAAATATTAAGGTTGATTTCTAAGACTGAATTCCAGCATCATGGGCACTAGAAACTTGCTGTCAAGACCAAGCTGGGTACACTTGGCTTGGAGAATCTATGTCGAGTGACATGCAAGGGGCTCTTTAGAGCTAGGTAAGGGGAACAGAAGTCCTCAGGTAGAAAGTGAGCCTACACTCTGCTTTAGGAATCACAGTGGTTCATAAGCACTCCAGTTCTCAGCAGCGAGAAGCTGGTGGTCTGGGGAGATGGCTGAGTGGTTAAAATACTTCCTTTGCCTACATGAGGACCTGAGTTTGATCCCCAGAATCCCTGTTTAAAAACAGGCCTACTGTGGTGTTCTGCACTTGTAATCCCCTGCATGAGAGGTGGTGAGAGGCAGAGATCCCTGTGGGGCGCCGGCTAGCCGGTGAGCTTGCTTTGTGAGATCCAGACCAGTGAAAGACCACTGTCTCAAAACAAATATTAAAAAATAAAAAAATAAGAACAAACCCCCCATGGGCTGCACATAATAAACAGCAACTGAGGCTGTCCTCTAGCCCTCACATGCACCCTTGCTCACGCACACATGTGTACATGCACAAACACACATACCCATATGCACAAAAAAATGAAGTTGCTAAGAACCTCAGCCTGCAGGTCTAAGAGGAGAGGATTCTGGCTCAGGCTACTCCTGCTCAGCCTTGGCCTTGGGTACTGTCGCTGCCAGTCTCACCTGGAAATGCCATGTAACACCCAGTAAAGGCCCCTGCTGAGGGCTATGGCCACCTCCTATAGGAGAGTCACCTCACTCTGATTTGGTAACTGTAGATATATTTAAAGTTATTTCTTAGTGACTGAGAATTGCTTCTAACTCCAAGTCCAAGATAGAAATGGAAGTCACCACCTTTTGTAACCAGGTGAGACTTCCAGTGGAGGGAGGAGGACACCAACCCACCCATAAAACCTTAGACCCAAAATCTGTTCTGCTTACAAGAAGTGTAGGGATAAAGATAGAGCAGAGATTGAGGGAATGGTCAACCAATGACTGGCCCAACTTGAGACCCATGCCATGGGAAAGAGCCATCTCCCTGTCACTATTAATGATACTCTGCTATGCTTGCAGACAGGAGCCTAGCATAACTGTCCTGTAAGAGGCCTCATTAAGCAGCTGATGGAAACACATGCAGAGACCCACAGCCAAGCAACAGGCAGATCTCAAGAAGTCTTGAGAAAGAGTGGGAGGAAGGATTGATGGAGCAGGAGGGGTCATGGACACCACAAGAAGACCTACAGAGTGAATTAACCTGGGCCCATGGTGGCTCAATGAGACTGAACCACCAACCAAAGAGCATGTGTAGCCAGGACCAAGGGCCTCTACACATATATAGCAGATGTGCAGGTGGTCATCATGTGTGTCCCCTAACAATTGGAATAGGGGTTGTCTCCAACTCTGTTGCCTGACTTTGGATCCATTTCCCCTAGCTGGGCTGCCTTGTCTAGCCTCATTAGGAGAGATTGCATTTAGCCCTGCTGCAATTCAACATGCCAGGGCAGGTTGGTACCTATAGGAGGGGCCTCTCTTTCTCTAATGAAAAGGGGAAGTGGAGAGGGAGGTGTGAGGGTGGGACTGGGAGGAGGGAAGGAGCTTTGATCAGGCTGGAAGGTGATTAAATAAATTAATTATTGAAAATATGGACCCTTCACTGAGAGAGCCAGGCTACTTCTTGCTCTAATTAGTCCCCTCCCACTGGTGGTCTCAACCTTGGCTGCACTTCAGAATCACCTAGAGGGACTTTGAAGCCTACTGCTACCCAGAACTTCCAATGAGAGTCTGTGCAGTGGAGTCCAGACACTGACAGCTCGGAAAGCTCCATAGATGTTCCTAGTTTGCAGGCGATACTTGAAAACCACCAATTCCATGTACCATTCATGGCGTCATGTTCACTCTCTCCCTCAGTCTCCATAACAACCTTTGAAGCTACGCAGGGAAGGTATAGCTAGGATCACCACAAAGTGGGGCCTCAGAGGAGGTGAGCCCGGAGACTTGAGGCCGCACAGACCCTTAGTTCATCCGTAGTCCTCAAGCCAGGAAACTAGAGTGGTTCGAAGAACTCCAAGAGACTGGGTAGGGATGCAGAGGGCAGTCGTTCCCGGTGCATTCTGGAAAGACAGTAAATGAGTCGTCGGAGCGCTGCGGCAAAGCAGAAGAAGCTGCCCTCTCGTTCAGTGCCTCTCTGCAGAGTCTGATCCAGTAGGTCTGCAGCCAGCCCAGAGATTCTGCCTTTCTGGCAAATTCCCAGGTTAACCCTGCCAGGCTTAATGTGAGAGTCAGACCCTGGAAAGAAAAGCAGCTGGCTCAGAGACAGAAGCTGGAGGTCACAGGAGGATAACTGCAGTTAAGAAGTAGACCTGGAGCTGGGTGTGGTGGCGCACACCTTTAATCCCAGCACTTGGGAGGCAGAGGCAGGCGGATCGCTGTGAGTTCAAGGCCAGCCTGGTCTACAAAGCGAGTCCAGGACAGCCAAGATAACATAGAGAAACCCTGTCTCTAAAAAACCAAAATAAATAAATAAATAAATAAAAGAAATAGACCTGGGAGGCAGGTGGTGGTGGTGCACACTCTTAATCCCAGCGCTTAGGAGGCAGAGGCGGGTGGATCTCTGAGTTCGAGGCCAGCCTGGTCTACAGAGTGAGTTCCAGGACAGCCAGAGCTACACAGAGAAACAGGTCTTGAGGAAACGCATCTCCCTACCAACTCGGGAATTAAGGAATACCAAGTGATACCAAACACATTGACTAGTTGTCTACCAACCGCCTGTTTTCAGTCTTACCCTAAGATTTCTTCACCTACTTCTGAAAAACAGACATTTTCTATTATAAACATAGGTGATGCCATTATAAGATGAAAGCAACATCTGTCTGATTGTTTGTTTTAATTCTATTTACCAGTAGCTCTTTAGAGTTGGGACAAATGGCTTTGGTGACTGAAGTCTTAGTATTGCCAAGGGTCTTACATTGTCTTGTATCTCTTATATGGACCATCAAGGGACTTTTCAGCACACACATAGTTAGTTACATGGTTTTAATTCTGATTTATAAGCTATATCCCAATATGAGAGCAGGGAAGTATTGCATGGTCTAAATAATGAAATAGGTACACAATAAATATTTGTGAATGTGTCGGTGATTATCTCAGAGTCTGATGACAAGAAGGAACCTTATGCACCTCCTCAGGGGGGTTAAAAATGCTTTAAGCTAGTTCATGTAGTCCTTCCCTCCCTCCCTTTTCCTCTTTCCCTCCCCTCCCTCCCCTCCTTCCCCTTCTCTCTCATCTTGTTTCTTTCATCACTCCTCTACTCTCTCTCTCTAGCCTCTCTCTTTCCCTCTCCAGCCCAGACTGAACTAAAACACATTGCCGAGAGATGGCAAAACCTCTGGTGTATCTATCTCCATCCCATGCATGTGACTCAGCCTGGGTGCTTCGTTCTCTGAATATAAAGTGCATTGATTTACTTAGATCACAGAGGACCATGGCTGCCTTGATTTTTCCAGTGGAGAATAAGAAACCATTGAAATCTGTTGAGCTGAGTCGCAGATGACAGTGAAAATGTGACAGAGGTTCACAAGAGGTATCAGAAGGAGAGAGCAGGAGCACAGGGCTTTAGGAGCCCTGGATGCACTTCAGAGAATAGGTTCTAAAGGCAGAGTGGGCCTTCTGTTGTTAGATTTGAAGAAGTGAAGACAGCAGCTGGTTGGGGAAAGGTTGGAGAATGGCTGGTAATGTAGCTCAGTGGTACTGCGCTTGCCTAGTGTGTGCAAAGCTTCAGGTTCCAGGCCTACCATAAAAGAGAGTAAAAAGAAAGTATCATTTACCTTCCTGTTACTAGATTTGTGGACATCTAAGTGGAGGTACAGACATAGGTTGTAAGCCAGAAGAGCCACAAGAATCAAATAGACGGCATCTTTTTTTTTTTTTTTTTTTTTGATCTAAAATGGGAGAGGTCTGATCTTCTTTGTGGACAGAAGAGCTAGAGGCAGAGAGATTAGAGGATGTAGAAAAAGGAGACGATTAATTGAAAAGACAGGGGCTAGAAGGGGGGGAGAACAGGAAACCACATCATGGAGAAAATGAAGGGAGCATCTTCCTCTAGGATAGAAGCAAAGCAAACAGATCGGTCAGCAGACACTTGGGCTGGGAAGGGGAGGAGGCAGAGGTGGTGCCTGGTGTAGCAGAACAGAACGCTCTCAGGAAAGTAGAACTCACAGCACTGCATCAGGAGTCGGGGCCCAGGACCGTCTGAGGGAAGAGTTTAAACTACTTGATGTATTATGTGTGGCCAAAAGTCAAATGTTGACATTCACAGAGAACAAGGACCAAGAACCACCAAGGACACTGAGGAACCACAGTTCAACTTGAAAACTCCGAACCACAGTGTTCTAGAGCAAGGTGATCATGGGCATGCTTCCGGCATGGTCCGGAGCAGGACTCTGCCTGCCGTAGACTGTGGGAAAGAGAGTTTAATATTAACAAGATAGGATTGCTTAAATTCTCTAATCCATGGTGCCCAGGCATACAACAAAACTGAGTAGAGACAGAAAAGCATTGACAGATTCTTCAGCTATCCTGGGAGGCTTCAGTGGAGGCAGGTTTTTGTTCCCCTGGATAGGGACATGTGACAAGAATCTGCCAATCAGATTCAACAGACCAGGACCCAGGGCCCAGCCGTGGCTTAGTTAGAGACAGCTTTTATAGGTAGGACAGTGTGAGTCTTCAGGCGGCTGTGGCTGGTGGTACTGTCCCTCATCAATCAAGTTGTAATACAGGTGCCATGCAGGGGTTGGGAGATGAAGAAGGCTGCGGGTTGCAGAGAATGAACTCTTCAAACCACGAGAATCCAAGGACTGTAGCTAGTGAGAACTCTGTGTGTTCAGGATGCGCTTTGTTTGCCCTTCTTTCTTCAGTGACCTCTTGCAGGTAACTGGGCAGGAGCACAGTTCTTTCCCATTTTGCCTGTGTTTGTAGATTATCTCTATCAAACACGACCTCTCTTATTTTAAACCTCCGTCTGTAGCATGCACAGCCTCCAAACATGACTACATTTAAGCTTTCTTAGAAAGATGATTAGTTCCAATTCCCTCTCAAATGTCTAGGGAATGGTACCATAGAAACCTATGACACAACAAAAACGTACGTTTGCAGCTTCCTTTTGGCAAAGCAGCATCCTCATGTGGGAAGATAACTATAATAGGATATCATGATATATAGGTGTGTGTGTGGTGTGTGTGTGTATGTGGTGTGGTGTATGTGTGTGTGTGTGTGTGAGAGAGAGAGAGAGAGAGAGAGAGAGAGAGAGAGAGAGAGAGAGAGAGAGATGTTTGTCTACCAAATCATAGAGTCTCCCATTAGCTAGCATGTGATCTGACAATGTTTAAATAAGACCTATAATCATTAGAAGGAATAGAAAAATCTATTATACCTAAATCAAAAGAAGCTGATTGAAAACAATTACCCACATTAAGTCACATAATGAGTTGAGTCAATTGGCAGAAAGCTTTGGGTGTGTTTATGGAAGCCCACTGAATAAACCCACCAGAGGTAGAGTCATGTGAAATTTGGGGTGATATCATCAGCCTCAATAAGGCCTCAGAATGACTCGCTGATGGTCCCTACCCAGATCCTTGAGCTTCAGTGAACAAGATCAGGGAGTGGGCATCCCGCTGCCTTCACTGGATCAACTCAGCAAAGTCCTTTGAGCTTCAGGCGAGAGCTCCAAGGATACTGGACGTTTCTGTTCAACACTAATGTTTTAGCTGATGCCTCTCTCCCTCACAGCTCCGGATGTCCTGGCTCATCCATGGCGTCTTAAGAGGCAATGTCTCCTTGGTGCTGGTGGAGAACAAAACTGGGAAGGAACAAAGCCGAACAGTCTGGCATGTTGCCACCAATGAAGGCTTAAGCCTGTGGCAGTGGACCGTGTTGTCGCTCCTCGATGTGACTGACAGGTGGGTTACTGTACATCGCCCCCCCAACTCTATTTTAGTCTGCAAAACACAGTGCTGAAGTAGGAATGTCTCTCTGTCCCCCATGCCCTTTATCTAAGACATTGTATTGGTTATTTTTCTCATTGCTGTGACAGAGTACCTGACAGAGGTGACTTAAGGAAGGAAGGAAGGGTTTATTGTGGCCCATAGTTTGAGGATTCAGTCCATCATGGTGGGGTTAACCTGATGACTAGAGCAGAGGCAGCAGGTTACATCACATCCATAGTGAGTAATCAGAGAGATAAACGCTAGTACTTAGCTGGCTTTCTCTTTTTCTCTTCTGTCCAAGACTCCACCTCATCGAATGGTACCATCCACATTTACGCTGAGGCTTTCCACCCCAGTTAACCCAATCTAAAATCCTTTTCATCAATACGCCTAGAGGTTTGTCTCCTAGGCAGTTCTAGATCCTGCCAAGCCGGCAGTCCCTATTAACCATCGCAAACCTGTACACACTGAGGCTTGCACATCTGCCGATCGCTGGAGCTCGAGATGCTTCAAGGGATGTGGCACTAATGAACGCTCATCTCCTGCAGCTCTCACCTGGCCTGATTAGCTTCCTTCAGGATCTGTCTGTGGAGAGAGCTGAAAATGAGGCACTCAAGCTACTACCAAATCATACTTGGGTTTCATGTCTCTATGGCGTTTTCCTCTCACTTGATGGATGTTGCCTTACTTTCCCATCTGCTGTATCCTTTTCCCTCATTACAACAAAACCTTGGTGGATGAGGAAGCTTTACTACTATTCTTTACTATTCTTCTAAAGAGGAAAAGCTGAAAAATCAAAGGGGCAAAGTACCTACAAGTTGGCCTTAGAGCCAAGACGGCAACTTGGAGGCTACTGCTCTGTGGATTCAGCTCCCAAGGCAGGTTGACAAGGGGCGATGCCAGAGAAGAGCTTCTGCCAGGGACCCCAGCTCTTATGAGATTCTCTGGGACCTTGGAAATGATCCTTGAATATGTCCTCCCCACTTCTGAAGGAGTAAGATTGGGTTACAGGATCTCCAGCATCATGTGGCACCTGATTGGAGCAGAAGCCCCATGGAGTTCAGCTGCCACTTGTCTCCCCAGGATGGCACTACCCTGCCACCTGCAGTCAGCCTGAAGCAAGTGATGCTTGAGTTTTAAAAAAATTGCCTGGCACAGCAGTATACTTGTGACGCTCTGCTGTGCTGTGCTGAATGTCCCATGGGTGGTGTGGACATGTTCTACAGCAAAGGGCAGGTTGGTCATCTCTACAGAGGGGACTGGAAGGGAGAGCCATCTGCTTATTGGTTAAAATCAAACTCTACCATCCAGCGCAGCCTTTACAGTAGTCTTAGAAAACATACTCAGTTCGCCACTCTGGTGAGCCTACCTTTGAAATATGAGGACCAAAGTCTTGAGGCAGGGTAGAGGGTGATGCCTGCTGTCATGGGGCTTCCTCAGTGTGGAGCTGGCCTCACCTCATATGTGCTGTTCGCTGCCACTTCTAAAGGGATCTCTCCTGCCATTCCCATAGGAAGTGGCCCCCCCCCCCCCGCCTTCCTAACTCTAAACAGCAGCCACCCACTCTTTCGGATGTATGTGGCTTGATGATCAAAGCCCATGGACGTCCTCAGGCTCAATGACCCTGGGACAAACGGATTTAATTAAAGTGGAGGAAGGAGAAGTGGGGGGGGGGGGGGGCCTGCCTCCGTAGGCTGGTCTTTTATTCCTCAGGATTGTGGCAGTTGCACACAGGGATTGGAACCTTGCTGGCGATGCTGGAGTCATCCCTCCTGGGAGATGTAAAATTAATTCAGATGAATCAAAGTGTTGTTTCACCACCGCCCCGCCCCCCCCCCCCGCACCCCCCCCACTGCCCCGCTCTCTCCTCAACCCAGCAAGTTCTTTCTCTCATAGCCACTTCAGGGCATTTAAAGGAAGTGAAATGTTGACTCGGTTCGCTCCCTTCCACAGGAGATTCGTTTGAAGGAGACTTTGTTCCCAGCCTTCTTCCTCCCGTCTCAAGGCCGTTCAGCATACTGATATTTCCAATACTGATACTGAGGCCAAAGTGGCCATTTGTAGACTCAGACCAAAGCCAGCTTTGTTTGTAATGCATTGTGATGTAATTCATGCGTAATTACGAGAGGGGAGGGGAGGGGACTTGTCTCCATTCACAAAGAATCTGCCAGCCACTAACATGCTCCTAAAACTAGAGGCAGTGTGGACGGCAGGCAGACTGGAGGCATAAGATGAGGACCCGCAGGTGAACTGACTGGCAGCTTCACTTGCTAAAATCAAACTAGACTGTAGCAGGGACTTGGGGGGAGGGGTGCAGCTGGAAGGGAACACTGACAAGTGAGCATGGGCTTTCAGATCAGGCAGTTGTGCGACCTCATCTCATTCACTGACCCTCTCCAAGCCTCATCATCCCTCCCTGTAAGCTTAGGACTTCACCAGACTGTTATGGGAATAAATAATACGGTTATCAAAAGAATCCAGACATAATAGGGTGTCAATGAGTTGTCATCAGCATCTTTCATTCTAGCCTTTAAGTGGACTCATAAGTAATTTATTGAACAAACAGTATAAATCCAGCCACTGATCTTCCAGCATAAGGCATGCTCTGCAAAACAGAGACATACAGTTGCCTTTTAGGTTTGGGAAAGAGAAGTGTTTGGTGAACTCCTTGATCCACACTAAATGCTTAATCAGTAAGAACTGCTCATATAAGGAATATAATTAAAAGTGACAAGAGCTCCCCCTCGCCCACACGATGCCTCAGAAGAGTCATCTTAGACATAGCCCTCTTAGAAACGTTAGCCAGTCATGTGAACCTTAAAGGTGGGGTGCTGGCTACCATGTACGTTGTTGGGATTCTGTTCTGTTGGGTTCCAGTCACTAATGGAGGGACAAGAAGCATGTTTATCTGACTTCCTCCCAGGAGAGAGAGCCTGCGGCTGCCTGGATTGTCACAAAGCGAAACAGGAGAGGGGAGGAAGAAGAGGAAGAGACCGATTAGGGAAGGGGAAAAGAAGATGAACAAAAAGCAAAAAAGGCAAAACCAGCTGCCTTCTCCCACCCCATATGGTCAGGTTAACATATCCATCCTCAGCCTTTACCCCACAAGGCAGACTCTAGTTCCCACTTTCCAGCTCCTTCCTCTGTAACAGCCCCCCAATCGTAGGCCTTGAAACCTTTCGGAGCATTGTTCTCTATGCTTAAATCCTGTCTGCTCCCAGGTTCTCCAGCCTCTACACATAGGGAAGTGTTCATAGCATCCCTGTCAAAGACAAGATCCCCACAGCCCCTGCACAGCCCATGAGAAGTTCTTTTAAACATAGATCTATCCATTCCCCTGGCTCTGTGTAGCTTTTAGGTTACCTCCTATGTTCTATAATAAGGCCTTTATTTAAGGTTATGTGTGATATGTCCAACCCCAACTTCAGGATCTCATGCCATTCTTTCGTCCTCTCTCCCTCAGCGCCCAGAACTCTCTCCACTCGGTGGTACCATACTAAAACTCCTTACCTCCAGGCTTCCCATCATCTGTCCTCTGCACACTAATATTCTTCCTTTGCTATCCACCTCCAAATACCACTCATCATTCACTTCTTAAGCAGGTCTTCCCTCACTCCTGGCCTATCTATGTGCCTACGATGAATCCTTGTGGCTTTTGAGACACCCTGTGCTTTTTTTGTCACTTTCTTATGACTTTTTAAAAAAATATTTGATTGGCACACAAGGCAGAGATCACGCCCCTATCTTATATGCCACTGATTTCTGAACCCACTCCCATGCCTAACAGAATAAGTACTGAGGAAAATTGAATATATCTCCAAACTCCAGCTGAATGAACTGAGAACCCACCCTTGGACTCCATCCAGCACTCCTCTGTACAACCTGTGTCTAGCAAAACAGACAAAACCTGCTTTATAATAAATCTGACCACAAAGTGTTCCATATATCAAAGCAGCACCTGGGTCCCATCAGCAGAGCCAAGACAGCATTTGTTATTGTTGTGACAGGGAACCCTCTTTGGGGACGCGCCCGGTGCCTGTGCTCTCTTTGTCTGTGGTCACTGTCCTGTCAGAACCACTTTATAAGAGAGACTATGATCTCAATCGTGGGCTCCGGCGCCTGTGGTTGGGAGCTAGAGCTGAGCCTGGAAGACCAAAGAACTGTAGTCAGATGGCTCCCACACCGCGGCAGTCCTTCTCCAACAGCTGGGTCACTTCTCCATGGGTCTGAAAGGCTAGCAGCCGGAAGCTGTGCCTCCAGGAAGGGCATTTCTTCTGTCCATTCACAAGTATGCAAAGAGATGCGTAACATAATCATCTGCATTCGTTATGAAATTACCATAAGTCTACAACCAGACTGCAATGAATAACAATGGGGGAAAATCCCAAGAGCAGTGCCTGGGATGTCTTGAGCAGCGGCACCATGCCTGGAATGCAGATATGTGCTGTCATGGCAATTCTGAAGGGCAGCATCAATTCAAATGTGTTTAAAGGCTGTGTCACGGTCGGACATCTACCTTGGACAACTGCGGCTCCTTTTCTTCATCCTCTCCCCCACCTCTTCTCCCTCCTCAAATGTGGATGCCATTGTTCTGGAATTTCTTCAAAATGGAAGAAAAACAAGTTCTCGGTCCTTATTGTAATCAGCAGTCTCTTCCGGGGATATTTTCCTCTTCGTTATCATCTCTTACTACCCCCGTGCACAGTGTTTCCCACCTTCCTAAGCTTTGACACACACTTACAGAGCAGAGGCTTGCTGCATTGAGTTCATTACGAGATGGGTTTGGAGATACTATGGATCAAATCATGTCCCACAAATCACTGCAATCGTGCAGTCAAATAGAAAGCGTGTAACTTATCACACCTGTGCAAGCTGAGCTCCTCAACCCTGTCATTAGGAAGGCTTTTAGCTGTGTGCTGTATACATAGTCTAACAAGAAAAAATGTTCCCTCTGGAGATATTTAGGTTTCCTGTTCCCTTTTGCATCCTTTGTCCTAAACGACAAACGAGATGTTTCGCAAATGCATCTCGCAAACGAGCTTTGTTAAACTGAGAGTTATGTCCCCGTGCATTCATACCAGAAATGACAGAAAGACTCCCCCCCCCCGCCCCCATTTCAGCGTTTGGCTATCATCCACGGCATCCCGATTTTACACAGGACACCTATGGATGCAATATTCTTTCTCCACGTAACATCTTTCTGCCCTCAGAACAGCATTAGCAGAGCACTGTCTTCATTCTTGTCTATGGGGAGAAGTATAGACCTCCGGACCCTGCAGGGGATGCTGGGCTCACAGCTCTAGACACGGCCCCCCTGGAAACGTTGGGTTGAGCTTGTATTTTCCATACACTGCACCACAGCTTCCTGGTAGAGCCATGGATGAGTTTCAGCTGCTGGTCAGAGCTGGCATGCGTTGAGTGCTTACTGCTGGCCAATCACTGTAACAAGTACTTAGCATGCGTTATCTCCTTTCATCCTTCAAAGAGCCCCTTGGGATAGAAACTATAATTAACTCCCTTTATATATGAGAAATCTGAGTGCTAAAGAGGTTAAACGATTTTTCCTTAACCCTTAGGCCAGTCTGTTTCCTAGGCCCTGCCTGAGGAAATATAGTGCAGTGTTTAGCGGGGTGGGAAGCTGAGCACATGGTAGGCCTTGTGACTGACAAAATATTTTGGTTCTGCCCGATTTTCAGACCACATCTCTTACACATTTCAAGCTAGCTGTTTGTTTTTCCTTTGTTTCATAACTCCCTGAAGCCCATAATATTTTTTTCTTAAAAAAAAAAAAATGTAGCTACTGAGGAGATGGCATAGAGTGTAAATGATTGTACGCAAGCATAAAGAGGTGAGATTGGTTCCTCAGAGCCTATATTTAAAAAACAAAAGCCAAGCTAGACTTGGTAGCATATATTTTTAATCCCAGCACTTGGGTGGCAGAGGTAGGTGGGTGGATCTCTGTGAGTTCAAGTCCAACCTGGTCTACATAGTAAGCTCTGGCCCAGCTAGGATTATACAATGAGAACATGTAAACAAACAAACAAACAAACAAACAAACACAGAAACCTGATCACAGCACTAGAGGCAGAGACAGGAAGGCTGGCTAGCCACTGTAGCCAAATCCAGGATGGTGGGAGACCTTATCTCATAATGTGGAAAATGACTGAGGGAGATACCAATATCAGCATCTAGTTCCTACTCTTATGCACACACTTATGTATAGGCACTCACACCAACATGTGCACACACACACACAAGTGCACACACACACACACACACACACACACACACACACACACACACACACACCTTAGATGAGCTGTGTTCTAGATTGCCATGCAATTAGTGCATTAAAAACCAACACTAACTCTTCTTCTCTGTGTTGTGGGCGCATTGTCTGTCTTCTTAATCCCTACCACAACCTCCTGTAGATGACATTTCCCATCCAGGCTACTCCGCCTGTCTTCTTTACCTCACCCCTCCAATGGGCACAGCCACACCAAAAGAGAATGGCTCCCCCTTCCTTTGCAGGCTACTGTGTCCCCTCCCTGTGCCTTTTCAGGACATCATTCTAGCATGCCTCTGCCTGTCCCTACACCATATGCCCCCACTCCAAAACCAAGCACAGATTCTGACAGGGATTTCTAATTACAACTATATGAATGTGCGGCATCTAACAAAGTCAAAAAATGAAGACCCTTAGCTGTACATTTCATGACTCTCCCTGTCTATAGTTGGGAATGAACTTCATCGCCAGGGGGACACTGAGGAAGCCTAGTCCTAAAACTGCACACCAGAGGGACTAGCTCTGTGTCTCTTCTCTCCTGCCTGCCCTCTCCCTTCCACAGATTTCTGATTGTTTTCTTCAATTTTGCTTCCACTCTACTCCCTCCCTATCAAAGAGGCATGCAGATTAGGAGGAGGGGGTGTCTCCATGCAGTCTCACAAGCCAGCACTGGCTGCCCTCTGCTGGACAGGCAGCTGGAACTAATACCAATATCCCCTCACTGGTTGCCCACAACCACCACGCTCCTCTGCCCAGGGGGCTATACCCCTTTCCAGAACAGGATGTCCACTCAGGTCCACTGGACCACTAGGATCCACTTTCAGATGAGAAGATTGAAATCCCAGGTCCCACAGGTTCCACTCTCATCTCCTGTTTAGCCAGACATTATCCCTTTAAACTTCTCAGGATGAAATGGTGCCGACCTTCATCATCACCCAAGCATCATGTATTTATTATCCAACCAGTATCTGCTGCCTACCCAGGGCTAGGTGATGGGCTCCCATAGATGTTCAGAAACAGCCTAGTTTTCAAGGAAAACAGATTGCTGCATGGCAGAGCCTGGGTGCTGGAGAAGGGAGTTTGGGAATCTAGAGCAGCATGGAATCTAATAAAATTGCAGCTGTCCAGGTGCCCTTCTTCCCAGAATTCACCTCTCTGCGTGCAGTGAAGAGACATCTCTCTGCCAACCACACCACAAGGAGGATTTCTTTAAAACTGTGGTCCAATGAGAGTACATAGTGATCCAGAGACACAAGTTAAAGAAGAAAGTCAGGGGGTCTCCTTCCATCAGCAGACACGCATGGAGTTGATGGCCTAGCGAATTCCACAGACTCAAAGTAGAGTGAGAGAGGGCTATCTCACATGTTCCTTCTGAGGTGAGTCCATGCATGCAAGAAACACTGGGGCTCTGGCCTTTTCTCCAGCCTTGCAATCCTTTGCATTCAGCTAGCCAGTAGAGGAAAAGCATAGAGAGAGGCATTTGAAGTTTTTGTGAGTTATTACTTCTCACTTTCCACCAGTTAGAGTTCAGACTTCAAGGATGCTGGGAAATGAAGTCCATCTGTGTGGCCACATAAGGGAAAAGTGCACTAAAAATAAGGAGGAGGAGGACGAGGGAGAAGAAACCAAATAGGAGAATAAGGGAAAGGAATAAGGAAGAGGAGGAAGAGGAGAAGGATGAAGAAGTGGAGGAGGAGAAGGGGAAGAAGAAGAAGAAGAAGAAGAAGAAGAAGAAGAAGAAGAAGAAGAAGAAGAAGAAGAAGAAGAAGAAGAAGGGGAAGAAGAAGAAGAAGAAGAAGAAGAAGAAGAAGAAGAAGAAGAAGAAGAAGAAGAAGAAGAAGAAGAAGAAGCCAGCTGCAACATAGCTCTCATCTGTGGACTCTCATCCGAGTGTCACTTGAGACTGCAGCTCCCCCATTAGCAGCTCTGGGAACTGATCAGCTAACATCTCCACAAGCTTCAGAATTCAAAGCTGAAATCAATTCCAGGATCTATTCCGAGGTGTGAATGGTTTTTTCCCCAAAATTTTATGATGCATCAAATTCTTCCTTTCTGGCAGAGATCATCCCAGAATCTTCCTCACTAAGCTTTCTCTTTTCTAAAAACAAACAAACAAACAAACAAAAAAGCAGGAAAAGTGTACTTTGGAAAGGCTTAAGGCTGCTAAAAAAAAGAAAAAAAGTCTTCAGATACATCAACCTGAATGAGTGTTGCTGTGAGCCAGAAAGCTCTCTCCAGCTGCCACCTAGACAACCCATGTGCCCCATATGTAAAGACTCTGATCAGAAGACCACATTGTAGGCTTGGAACCCTAACTTCAAGAAGTTCCCCCAAATGACTCTGATATGTAACTGTGGAAGACACTGACAATAAATTGATAGATCCAAGTCTCTTGTGGCAAGACAGGAAGCCATGAAGTATCTTGAGAGTTATTATTGACTGTCAAATTGTTGGCATCGTATATTAAGCTCCATCCATGCATATGGCCAGCCTCTTGCTAAGGTACAGGACCTGAATGGCATTGAGGATACATGCATTCAGTGGAAGCCTAACCTCATAGTGTTGTGCAGGTTCCCAAGATATCCCAGTATCCAAGCAGTCAGGGCAACTCGAATGGGGGGACTTAGAAAACATTCAGATCTCAGAAAAATGTGAGAGTCAAGGTCATTTGTTCTAGAGACAGCATCAGGGCAAGCAAAGGTCTGAAGCCAGAAACACTTTTCTGTTGTTACTGGGTTGTGTCAGGGGATTATGGGTAGGGATCTTGAGCAAGAGAGAATTGTATGAGGCCATGTGCTTTGAGCTGTGAGTATAGGTAACAGAACCATGAAGCCCACTGGGCTCACTGGGGCCTTGAGTCTGGTGGAGGCTCCTGGGAAAACCAAATGTGAAATGATTAGCGTCTCAAGGTGGAACTCAAAAAAGGGGGAGTTGGGGAGCCATTACAGCAGAGGCCCCAGCTTCTGCTGCCTTTCAAAAGTTGCTCAGGGACAATTTAGGAGCTGCTCTCTGAGAAGGGAGAAGATATGGCTTTTGCCCAGTCAAGCAATGTGCACCCAGGCTGTTATATGTGGCTGGTGGCCCAGCGTGCAGTGTGCACCCAGGTCTTAATATGTACAAATCAAACAGTCATAACTCTGGTAGGATCTGGCCCTGTTTCTTTTCTCAGAAAATATCTCAGATCATTGGAGCAAGGAGTAGATTAGTCATTCTGAGCTTTAAATCCCATTTCTTAATGCTAATTTACTGTGACGTTTGGGACAAGCTGTTGCTTTTGATTGCTCAGTTTCCACGATCAAGAGGGCAGAGCACTGAGGCAGATCAGGCCCGAGTGCCTGGCTTAAGAGGTGGTTGTTCAAAATGGCACTACATGAACCCCCTTTATAATAACTGATGTTCCGATCTGTTCAAGATTTTTTGTAACATTCACAGTTCAGTTTACAAGTCAACAGTTGTGTGTGTGTTTTTCATAACTCTTAATGCTTGTGAAAATGAAGTCCTATGTTCTCAACCCTTCGCCCTTAGGCACAAAGTCTGGAATCTAAGGGATAATTGAGCTTCTGATATTTGTAGCAACGCAGAATCCAACTAAACGTATTTTGTTCTCCAGGAGGAGCCTTGTTGACATGACTTCTACCCTCATTTCCAAGCAAATGATTGACACATCTTCATTTCCACATGAGTCCTGGACCCACAATGCCAGCTGCCTGACTGGCACCTCATGACACCACAGTGTCACTCCCATGTGCACTTCTGCCCATAGCTCTGCCATGCTCCTAGACATCCCTTCTCCAAAGTCTCCCTTGGCTTTTCTCTCACCACTCACAGCCAGCATGTTCCCTGGCTTCCCTTAGCGCTCTAGGGGTCAGAACTAAAAGAAAGTTCAGAAGTCCCACGGTTACTGAACAACATGAATTACACAATATTCCAACTCCTAATGACAAGGCCTGTGATCTATGCTCCTGGCTACTGCAGGCACAAGTGTCTGACTCATGACATGGGGACAGATGATCTTTGCTCTGAGGCAGAGGATGATTTGTCACGCTGTCAAAGGAAGTACAGAGTTATCATTAAAATAGAATACGAAACAGAAACAAGGAAGTACAAGCTCTCATCCTAGAGAAAGGCAGTGTGGAAATACTAAGATGGCACCTACTAAGCCCCTGTGCTTTGCCCAGGGTCCTGCCAAGTCCGTATCCCTGACTTACTCTGCAACAGTGTTTTGAGACTCTGTGCCCTCAAGCAAGGAAGACTACTAGCTCACCTCCACAGATATGTTCTTCTCAGGAAGAAGGAAATTCACACCATCCTTTTCCTGGGTCCTTTCAGTATTAGAATAATGCCATATGTGGTACCATCTCAGCCCTCCAAGTCACACACCAATGGAGATAGAAGCAGAGAAGTCATTGTGGGGATGATCTACAGGTCCTGAGACATAGGAGTAGACAGCCCAGTCTTTAAGAGAGATGGTTTTGGTACCTTCTAACCAAGGTGGTCTTCCTCAGCCTCGGTAGTCCCCAAGGGCTTGTTGAACATTGGACTGTGTATAATACTAGATGAGACCCAATGAGCCAGGTAGTTCTGCAACAGAAGGCAGAAAACATGACCTGGGAGATTGAAAGGCGCTCCCTTTGGTAAATGTTTGCATGCATGGCTCCGTGTGTGAGTGAGTGTACAAGTTGGGGTGGGGATAGGGGTATGTATGAGTGGGTATGGGTGTTCTCATTTTCTTTCTCTCTCCTCTTCCTCCTCCTTCTTCTACCCTTCCTCCTCTTTTTCTCCATCTCCTTCCATCTCCCCTTAACTCCCTTTTACTCTCTGCTCTCACCCAGGGCTTAGCACAGCCAAGCCTATGGATCAAGCATTTTTGTCTGTCGCTACCTCCTCCACTGGGCCAGAGCTCCATAAAGCAGGGTCCCCTTTCTTTGTATTTCCCCTTTAAACCTGCTCACTACATCAGAATGTGACAGATATGACACAGATTGAGGGAATGAGACAGCAAAAAAGGAACTTAGTGGATGGAGCTTGTTCTCTGCCTATCTGACATCTCTGGTTTCTCCTTCCCAAGAATCCTATAGGTGTCAGTCCTCAAAAGTGAGCATAGAAAGCCAATGGTTAGGGGTGGGAAGATGGCCCAGTGGGTAAGAACACTTGCTGCACATGCACAAGGACCCGGGTTTGAGTCTCTAGTACCCAGGCAAAACACTGACCCTGCCATTGGGACCCTGTAACCCAGCATAGGGAGTACAGATGAGTCCAGGGAATCACGAGAACTTGGTGGCCACCAGCCTAACTCCAGATTCAGCAAGAGGCTCTTTCTCCGGGAGAAGGATAGAGCAGGATGCCTGCTGCATTCCTGTGCCTCCACATACACACATATGAATGCATCCACCACACAAAAGAAAATAGAAAGAAACAAAAGAAAAGGCCAAGGATTGGAGGCCCTGCCCTGCGGATATGGAAGGGTTTCTATAAAGCTCCATGCTGTTCATCTGAAGATTAATTTCCTTCTTTCCAGAAGGCTCCCCCACCACAACCAACCTTGTTGGGAAAGAAAGAACTCTCTGACCCTTGGCAGCCCTGGAAACTCTGTATTGGCTTCTCTCTTGCTTTTGGTGTTGTGCCCAGAGAAGAAACCAAGTTTTGAGGTGGTAAATTACCTCAGAGATTTGGGCTACGTGGGATGCAGAGACACGCCCAATTTAGCCTGACCTTCAACATGGCATTTGCCCATTCACAAGGAGTCACAGTGTACGAGCATGTGTCCAGCCATTGCCTGGTCAGATCCAACCCGGGAAAGGTCCTGAGAATCCACAGCGGCCCCCAGCTAGCCCAGCCCCTCCTCTGCAGCCGGTAACCGAAGTCAATTATGCAGATAATGGGGTGGATGTGGCAAGGCTTTTCCATCGCAGACATTATTCTAATAGAAATGCATACCGCGACCCCAGCCTTGCGACAGTCCATTTCAGAAGACTTTTACTGAACAAATCAACTGCGCAATAAGAAACAGAGAAAGTGGTTTTTCTCTCTGCAGCATCTGCCAGTTCTAGCCTAAGCAGCCAGTTCCCAGATAAGACCCAGCTGTGAAAATGGACCCCCTCCCCTTTTTCTGGATCCTACTAAATGGCCAGGGGAGGAATCCGAGCTCTGGTGCCCATCCATCAAATGCCTCTTTCACCGGCCAGCATTTTTTTCCTCTCTCACCAAAGCCTTCTTATTCCCTCCGTCCACATCCAGACGCACACCTTTTTGTCAGCTACTTAGAATCATTAAGTGAACTTAATTAGGTTTGTCAATCCGAGGCTGGGAGGATTGGAATAAGGCCTCATATTCACTGCCCATTAACAGTCTGTTGCCTGAATGAGCCGGTGCGTTTTTTTTTTTTTTTCTGAGCTGTGCGTGAGCAGCATCTACATGGCCTCTGCAAAGATCTGTGGGGTGAGTACAGGAAGCACCCACTTCCTGAGCTGCCTCCTGGAAACCTGGCCTATGGCCCAAATGACCACCTCCCAGAATCCTCCTCGGCTAATTTTCAACAGGCTGTCCATAAAGCTCGCACAAAATGGAAAGGTGGGTGCACTCTTAAGCAAAAGTAGGCTTGAGCCAAGAGGACCTCTAGCCAAGTGTGGTTTAGACAAAAAAAAAGAAAAAAAAAAAAAAGTAAAGCCAGTATCAACTCCTGCGATCCCAAATCTACTTTGAAGAAACAGAAAGAACCAAACAGACCTGGTAGTTACCACACAGCCAAAGAAGGGGGAGGCCTACCTGCTAGGCTTCCAGAAAGCAGGAGGGTCCTCCAAAAGATTATTCTGCCTTCTCCTTAACTGGATGTCCCACTAGCGAAAAGGGAGGCTCTTACTAGCCATGGAGATGCCATTTCCCTCCCCATCCAGAGTGAAAGTGTCGGTAGGGCCAGCAGGGTGACCTGTGCGTTGGTCTGTTAGCAGTGCTATGCCACAGAAGGACCTTGTTCCCATCAGTCCCGGAGTGTTCTGCCTGTACTCAAGAGTACATGTAGAACCGAAGGCCCGAGGCCACAGCTCACTCCGAGGAATCACCTGGTGTCTGTATCTTTGGGAAAGTGGCCATAAAAAAGCAACTGGACTGGAAGGACTCAGAGCCCATAGGAAGCCTTGGTCTCCAGCAGGGAGGGGCTACCAGAGCCTCTTCTATGGTTCTGCTGGAGTCGCCCAGCCAGGCAGCATTCAAAGCAGAGAAGGCCAAATCGCAGCTGTCCTAGTGCCCACCACATCCCTTGGCCAGTTCCCGCATAGAAGACAACCCCCTAGAATTAGGCTCGTTGTGCCATGCCCCATCATCGCCTGCTGCTCCAGACCCCATTCTCATGTTACCTCCACATCACCTCTGTCCTGCCCATACCTGCCACCTCTGTCTGGCCTTCATCTACACTTGGCCCACCTGTCCCCATACCTCATGACATGTGTTTATGGCGCCATCTGACTGAGTCTTCCCTGCCTGTCCTCAGTGTCCCCGACACAAAATATGGGCAACTCCCAGTGTCCGTTAAAACCTTTTAAGCAGCAGCTTCCAATGCCATCATCTCACTGAATGCCTTGGAGACTCTTGTACTCAGAAGGTCTTCCACCTCTGGCTTACATCATCCAGTTCATGCTAAAAGGCCCGGTGGCTGCCCGCTGGGAAGCTTTGCAGCTCTAATCTCTCAGTCATGAAGGATGAAAGCGGGAGAAGCAGAGCAAGTAAGGAGACTGGAGGTTTCCTCTGGGGCCTCTGGAGGGAACTGAGGGGATCTTGGCCCTCCCCCTGCCCCATTAGGTGCACAGTCATTTGTTTCCTTCCACCTGGAGTCCTTCAGGAAGGCATACTGATGCTGGAGCTTAGCATTGAAATCAGCATGTGACCTGGCTCCTCAGCCTGTGGGTGATGGGTAAGCGGAGGATGACTCAGAGGAGAGTGAGAATGTGTGTTGCCATGGGATCAATTCCCAGTGCACGGCATCTCACACTCCCAACCAAAGACCGTGATTCTTTCTAGTCATACTTTTGAGTAGCTTTACAATAATAAAGTGGGTACCCTTGTCATTTGTTGCTGTTTGGTTTGGGGTGTTTTGTTTTCTTCTCTTGAGACAGATTCTCATGTAGTCTATGCTAGCCTCAGATTCGCTGTCTAGTAAAGAGTAGCCTTGAACAGGCATTTCTCCTTTAGAACAAAAAAGCATTTGGGCTCTCTAATTGTGGCATTTACACAGAAAGAGTTCTGTGTGACTAGGTCTCTCAAGACAGATGAAGGCACAGGCAGATGTGGGAGAAGAGCAATTGAGAATAGTTGGCAACAAACATGTTGCTTAGATAAGACCTCGCTTCCGACTTCAAGGCCTTTCTCCAGTGGAGAAATAACTGTCCTCTGGCCAGAAAGAACTGAGCCACCATCTATCCCTTCTAAGCGTTGGCCAAAGTGACATGCTCAGTCGTGGTTGCAACTCATGGCACAGGCATGTTCCCACCTTGTCTCATCGGGACAGGACACTCTACAAAGCTCACACGAAAGAAAAGTGCAATCAAGTTACAAAAGAACAATTGCATTAAAAGAATCTCAGAACCTTGTAATTAAGCTTATAATTTGTGTTGGGCCATGGCTGCATGTGGCCAAGGTTGACCATACAGGGAAACATCACTCCCTTGCTGAGCTGAGGTCCAGAGGAACAGAAGGCCTTTCCCCGTCACACTTCTTCCTCTCAGCCTGTACTTCCCTCCCCCAAATGTATAAACATTATGTGTGTGTAGATAGATTATGTGTGTGTGGTAGATTAGAAAGATAGATCTTTCTCTCTTCTCTACGTCATCTCTCATCCCTCCCTCCCTCTTTCTCTATCTCTCCCCTTTCTCTCCTTGTTCCTCAACAGCTTTAGCAAGCTATAATTTACATGCCATAACATTTACCCATTTTTAAGCATGCAAGTCAATGACTTTCTGCAAGTTTCTAGAATTCTACAAAGAATACTTACGACCCAGACTCGGAACATTTCCATCACCTCAACATGAGGCTTCGTGCTAGTTAGCAGTCAGTATTTTTCCACCACTAGCCCCAGGCAACCACTAATCTGCCCCCTGTCTCCACAGATTTGCCTATTCCAGACGATTCCTATATGGAGAATCACTCAATATGAGGTCTTTAACTTACTGTCTGCCTTCTTTAGCTTTGCATAATGCTTTTGAGAGGCATCTATTTTACAGCGTGTCTCCTGGTCCATTCTTTTTTATTATAGATTAGCATCCTGATGTGTAGCTATATAACCACATGTACTGCATGCATCCAATGATTGACAACCAGGGCTTCCCGCTCTCACTATTTTCACATCCTTGCCAGAGACGGCTCACTATTCTTCGGGTCATTCTGGATCAACTGTCTGAAATCTGGAGAGTCTTCAGGGTTCTCGGGACATAGTCACGTTACAGCAGAAAGGGGGGTCGTGGGTGGGTGGTTGACTGACAGCAGTCTTCCAGGAAGGAGATTTCCCCAAGAAAACAAACCAGGAAATAAATGAATCCAAGGCATCCTTTTGTTTATCTCAGTCTAAAGCGTTCCCTGACTATAGTCAGAGGACCTGACCCTCTAAGGCATGAAAAAGCTGGAAAGAAATACAATCTCATTGAGTTACTATGGATACTTTATGACCCACTGAGGCTTGATTACTGTTTCCCTGGAGGAAACAGTCAACCATCTAATATTTAACAAATGCTTGGAAAACAGCAACTGATACTGGACAAGACACATGACGCTCAGGGCCTCTGTTGTGCAAGAAGTTAACCCTTGAGTTGCCAGTTAATGGGCTAGAGCTGCGTCAAGGGTCCAGTTGCCAGAAGCAACAGAGGCACTGAGGGGTCCTATATCAGTCAGTGCCATGGAAAAGTATGCTAACATCTGAATATTGACTACAGCCCACCCATTGAGCATGAGCAGGATGCCATGCCCACTCATCTCTACCTACCATGCATGCCCAGAAAGCAAGAGTCTCCCAAGCCCAAAGCTCCAAACTGGCTTTAAAAGCCTCACATCTGTCTTAGTCATGATGGAGCACCCCATCAGGAAGAGATATGCTCTGTGATGGAGGAGTGGAAGTCGGGAAAGGTTGAGCCCTGCCCTCTGACCTATGCTTTGGGATCGGGTAGAGCCCATCAAACTAAACACTGAGTCCCAGGACTTGACCTCCCCTAGTGCTTCCTAACACACGTTCTTGTTGACATCACACAGATTCTGGCTGCAGATTGTCACATGGTGGGGTCCAGGATCCAGGGCAACAGTGGCATTTGACAATGTCTCCGTCAGCCTCGATTGCTACCTCACCAGTGAGTTTACCCTGGCATTTTGTTCTTCTAACCCAATGACCCATGGTCTCACCTCTAGACCCCCAAGTCTTAGCCATCTTGCCTCTCCTTCCTTCCTCACTATACCCTCATATCTCTCCATGGAAATGACTCCACCTAACTTGGCTCTCACTCTTCTCTATTCCAGTCAGTGGGGAGGATAAAATTCCCCTGAATGCAGCACCCAAATCCAGAAATCTGTTTGAGAAAAACCCACACAAGGAGCCAAAATCCTGGGCAAACACATCAGGACCGACTCCCGTCTTTGACCCTACAGGTAAGGGTTAGTCTTTCCCAGGCGACTTTTCACATTTAAACAGCATCTTTTCTCGCTCCAGAAGGCAGAAGAATGGGCTGTGTTGTGGCCAGGGTGAGCACCGTGGTTAGAAGAAAATGGTTGGTCTCCAGGAAAGGCATCACCACCTCTGTTATGGAGCCCTGGGAAAAAGCTGTGCGGGTCTCTCATCACCTAAGCAACAGCAATTACTGGAAGTATACAAAAGAGCAACTTCACACCTGGGGAGACCCAAAACACAATGGGGAGGCTCAGGCTATGGCCAGTTGTTATGACACACACCAGTAGGCAAATGCTATAGAGGCGAAGGCAGGAAGACGGTAAGTTTAATGCCACCCTGTGCTTCTCCTTCAGGGGCCAAGGGAGATGGCTCAGTCTGTAAAGTGCTTGACATGCAAGCTCTAATACACAGTAGTACCTAGTGCCCAGTTCAAATCCCTAGTACCCGTGTAAAGAACCAATAATATTGGCACACACCTATAGTCTTAGCACTGGGCAGATGAAGCCAGGAGGATCCCTATAGCTTGGTGGGCAGCTGGTCTTGCTGAATGGGTGTGCTCTATATTAAGTAAAAGGCCTTGTATTAATAAATAAGGTAGGGTTGTAAAAGAAGGCATCTGACGTCAACCTCTGCCCTCTGCATACATGTTTGTATACACACACACACACACACACACACACACACACACACACACACACACACACACACACGCACATGCATGCACCAGGGGCCTTGGTTCCTAATCCCCACTCATGAACCCCTGAGGTCCCCAAAGAGTCTGAGGGCTTTGGTACATGAGTAACGGGTACTTCTCCCATGAGAAGCAGGTACAGCACACAGTCCACTGCATCCTGTTGTATGATGAATCTGTAATTTCTACTTACAAGTAGAATCCTGGTTCTATGCAAAGTACACAATCATTAGAGGCTTGTAGCTTTGACACCTGAATTGTTAGCTCTCTTCTCATTAGCTAAATTTTAGTTTTGCTTCGTCTTTGGAAAGAAGACAAAGGCTGCTTGGAATTGCTCCTTACTCCTTATTGATCCCTACCTGATCTGGCCAGCTAGCAAGCTGAGAAAAGGGGGTGGGTCTCCTTCCCTCTCCCCAAAACCTTTCCACCTGTCCCATGGCCTACGTGGGAGTGCCTGGGGCACTCAATTTCTCACTAGCTGCCATGGCGCATGGAAATACCTAGCCTGGATGAGAAATCTTCTGCCTTCTCCGTTCAGCATCCCTTCCTGCTGCCCAC
The DNA here is from genome assembly GCF_903995435.1 of Acomys russatus. Classification (NCBI taxonomy): domain Eukaryota; kingdom Metazoa; phylum Chordata; class Mammalia; order Rodentia; family Muridae; genus Acomys; species Acomys russatus. The sequence goes on from NC_067137.1 coordinate 21,693,631, forward strand.
AGCAGGGGACTCACCTATGTTTACTGCCTTGTGATACATTTGTGCAACCTGCAAATCCACAGATTTCAGGAAGGGAGCCACACCTCCCTTGCTAAGCAAGCGAGGTGGCAGCCCCGCCTCACCTGGCCTCACCACCAACAGGAACTCCAGAAACATCTACTAATTGATTGGTAGGCTTCTGGAAGCTTGATCCATCTCTGATGTCCTCAGCCACGCCACTGCAACCCGCATTTAAGAAGCAGCCCACCCTGCCTAAGTCTGGTTTCGTTGCCACATAACTCCCACTGTCCCAGAAATGATAACTAATAAAGGCCCATTGGCCACTCAGACAAATGAAATCTCGTGGAACCTGGTAAAGGGCCGTGACTCCCCACCATCTCCAAACAGAATTAGAAGCAAAAAGCCGCCTGAAGGCCTGGTGAAGACTCCAGCTTAAACACCGGGATGCCCTGCTGAGTAACATAACCTCAGGACTAGACAGGCAACTGGGTGCAAGTCAGAGGGAAGAAGAGGAAGTTGACCCACACATGTCTAAGAATGACCGCGAGGCTCCCTGGATCACTGCTCCTAGGACACTGAATAAGGAGTCATCATTTTCCCAAGAGCCCAGTGCCACATCAGGAGCTGCTTAGGATGAAAGAAAAGGCACTCAGCTCCCACAACCCTTCCTCCCCTCATGTGCTCTAGTGCATGAGGCATTTGTCTCCACCATCACTGGGTCCCTGATCCCATCTCAGTGTGGATTCTGCTAAGTGTGTATTGAAGGTGCAGGGCAAGACTTCTGGTACGAAGGCCTCTGGTCACAGACGTGCCTCCTGAGTGCCTGGACTTAACCTTATGGTCAGGAGGAGCAGGCCTACTTAGCCCAGGACCCACCTGGCTTCCATCCAGACCCAACTTCCGCCCTTGCACATTTCCTTCTGCAACCCACAGGGTGCTCGGCTTCGCTGTACGGCACAGCACCAGGACGGAGCGCAAAGAACTTACAGTCTGCAGAGGGCAGGGAGACAAACGAGTTAACCAGAGCAGGGGAGAGGAGATGGGGTCCTGGAAAAGCAAAAACAGGGCACGTCCACTCAGTAGTAATCACCCAGCATACACACCGGCGTGGTAGCTCCCTACACCCATCCCTGTGTGCGCCATGGCAGGGAAGGGGGCTAAGCAGTATTGGCTGCTCTGATGCTTCTGACACAGGGTAGGATAGTAGCTGGTGGGCCAGCAAGGCATTGTCTGCAATGTCTGCCTTGATCCAAGCTCAGAGCTTCTGCGTGGGAGGAGAAAGACACAAAGAGAGGCAAAAGGAGGAGGAAGGAGGGGAAAGGGGGGATGGGAAGGAAAGAGGGGGGATGATAAGGGAGTGGAGAGAGTAGAGAGAAGAAAGGACAGGGAGTGGGACTCAGACAATGCCCGCCTCTGAGCTAGGCTTCTTCTTTTTTTTTTTTTTTTAAGTTTTACTTATTTATTTATTTTTAATGTCTTATTAATTTATTCATATTACATCTTAGTTGTTAGCCCATCCCTTGTCTCTCCCATTCCTCCCTCCCACTCCCCCCCCCACTCCCCTCCCCTATGTCTGTGATTGAGCTAGGCTTCTTTTACAAGTCGGGCTTGCCCTCCTAACTGCCCAGGGGTAGTTACTTTTACTCCTATTGAAGGGAGAAAAGGAAAGATGGAAGGAGAGCCCATGAGTATGCTAGGAAGGAGTACCAGGGTTTGCACCCAAAGTCTATCTCTCTTCACCAGCTCAGCTGCTGCTGGCAGAGAGATCTCCAATGAGAGAGAAGCACTGTGTGGGAAGTGGGTAGGGGGACAGTCCCAGATAAGAGCCCCTGTGTGAGCAGTAAACAGCCAGCTCCAGGCCCTGTGACAAAGAATGAAGGCGACAAGATAATAAGATTTCTTCTCCAAAGTTCAGTGCTGTCAGTTTGCACTGAGTTGGAACAGGAGGGGCGGGCGGCATTTCGGCTCTCCTCCAGGCAGTCAGTAAACACAAAAGCCAAACAAAACGGGGAGGGTGTCAGTGCTCTCCCCAAAACTCCTTGTGTCCCCACAAGCATTCAGGCTCACTCTAGGAGACTGAGTGGGCCAGGGGGAGCCTCCAGCCCAGGGCCAGGGAAAAAGCCTGCCCAGGTGGTGCTTTCTCGGAAGCCTCTGAGTCACTTTAGCTAATCGGATGAAGAAGCTGGAGGAGAAAATGGGGTGGGTATTAAGTCCCGGGAAATTACGTTTGTCAGCTTTGCACATGCAATTAGGCTAACCAAATGGTTGGGCTAATGCAATTAGGGCTACAGAGTCAAGTTCTTCTCTTTCTCCCTCTCCTTCCATGCCTAATTCTCGCCACCTCTATCTCTGTCCCTGGTGGTAACAGATGATGCTGCAGCTGAGCAGGTGCCACAAGGCAATCCCATACTCTCTCCCTTTGAAGTCCAGTTGAGGATTTGAAAGCTCCAGGGTCCTGATCCCCTTCCCCTCTACCATGAGCTCAGCTGTAGAATAGGCAGGACCCAATGCCACAGTTTTGGAGTTTTGATCCCCCCCCAAAAAAATTACAACCTTGCCTCTTCCAATTCTGGCCATGGGTTTGCTTAGCACTTCTAAGTATGCATCTTGAACAAAGAGGGAGAAAAGCAAAGCTGTAGAAGCCTGGGCCAGTGAGATGACTCAGCTAGGAGAGGCACTTCCTGTGCAAACATGAGGGCCTCAGCTTGATCCCTGGAACACCCCCCAGGGATGGAAGAAGAGAATCAAGTCCTGAAAGTTAACGTATGACCTGCATAGAAGCAAAGGTATACACACACACACACACACACACACATATACACACATACACATACATAAACACACATAATGATGATTTTGTATATATGTATTTGTCTTTTATATATAATAAATATTTATATGTTCCTGCAATACATATAAATTTAAATATGTATGTTTATGTATTCCTCACGGAGGTTCTAGGAGTCAGAACCTTCCATGCTCTGTCCTGGCTAGTTCACACTAACCGTGGTCCTGGGCCTGTTCAGCCTCACAGGGCCTTTGCATGGTCTGTGCATGCCAGCAAACGCACCAGGATGGCTCTTAGGGCAGAGGCTCTTGTGAAAACAGGACTGTTGCTCAGCAGTCAAGGTTTAAGAGACTGAGGAGATGACTCATGAAGTGCTTGCCACAGAGGCATGAGGGCCTTAGTTCAATTTGCAGCACCCACGTTTTAAAAAGCTGGGCGCACTGACAATCCCAGCACTGGGGAGGTCCTGGGGCTGGATGGCCAGCCAACCACATCAGATCAGTGAGTGCCTGGCAAAACAAGATGGAAGGCACCTAAGAAACAGGCTGACCTCTGGCTCCCACACTCATGTACACACACGTGCACATGCATGCACACATGTGTACATGCATCTGTATACATACACGTGCACGTGCATAAGTACACACATGTGCATCTGCACATACACATGTATGTGTGTGTGTACAGAGAGAGAGAGAGAGTGTATGTGTGTATGTGTGTGTGTGTGTGTGTGTGTGTGTGTGTGTGTCAAGGTTTAAATCATTCCAGTCTCTTCCCATTCCCAGCCCCATAATTCCGAGGCTGAAGCAATGTGGAGTAAGGGAGCCATATCTTTCCTTGGCCCTTCTCTCCAATTAACCCATGGCTGAGCTAATGTGCCTGGAAATCATGGTGACAGACTGTCCATCTCCACACGTGTTCCTATGATTCAAGAACAGATGCCAACTCCAATGAGAAAGTTCGATGTGTCTCATACAAATTGATTGGGTCTATTTCTGCTAAATGCATTATCCATTCTCTCAGAATAACTATCAGAGTTAATAGAATTTGTAGCTAGAGCCATTATGCACCCAGCACACCTTCTGGGGATGACGGCATTGTTGGAAAGGAGTCTTCTCAGGGCCCAGCCCCTCCTTCAGAGCTGTCTTCTCATTCAGTGGGGCAGGGGTGGGGAGGTGTCTTTGTGTACCTCAGAGCATTCTGTACTCAGAACCTACAGGCTGGACCAAGTTCACTATTGGAGCACACTATAGTGGCACACCCCACTAGTGAATCATGTTTTCCCTTTTGATCCTGTTGCCTCTTCCCTTGTTGGTGTTATAGACAACACCCCCACCCCTTGGCAGGCTGGGATGGGAAGAGCCAAGTTCCCATCTTTAGCTGTGGCTCTTCCCTGGGAACTAGTTTGGGAGGCAGGGAGTCCCAAGGAATGAGAATGTCACAAGACAGGACAGGAGACCAAGAGGGGCCACTCACCTTGGGGGATACCCATGTTAGGATCTTGGGTAAACTCTTGTCTGTAGCAGCTTCTCCATAAATGCCTAATCGTTGACCTTCTCAGGGACTTACCCACTCTAGAAACATCCTCACCACATCTTGGTCAGGGCCTCCTCTTTGGGAGAGGCTGCCTATATGTGCTGCCCGTTGAAAACAGAGATCTCCGGGCTCCTGCATCCCTGTGAGATATCTGAAATGGGAGGTTAGAAAATCTACATTTCTCAAGCCCTCCAGGAATGGCTCATTAGCAGAGGCTACAGATGAGGATCCACGACCTACAGAAGGTGGTGAGGTGCTGTCAGAGTCATAGAGCATATTTCCAGGTGCCATCTTTCATCAGCAGAGGTCTGGCATCCTACAGCAATAATAGCCACTGTTCTCTGAATGATGCTGGGAGCCAGGAGCTGTGCTGAGCGGTGTGGCTGCCCATCTCACTTGTTGCTGCTTTGATATTGGCCCCTTAGAGACTCAGGTTTACAGAGATTAAGTGACTAGCCCCAAATTATACATTTTAAATGGCTTAAAGATCTATTTCTTAAGACTCACATAAAAAGCAACAATTCCTAAGCCATATAATACCTAGAAGAACAAAACTGGAGTAAAGCAAAAATAAATAAATAAATAAAAACTGGAGTAAAGCGATCTTAGAAGGGTCCTGGTGTTGGAAAGGTCATCTAGGAAGATCTTGCTATTAAGAAACACCCCACATTTGTTGTATTAGTTTTTGCTTAAACAGAATACACCTGCCTCTTCATCAACACGTAAGATTAGGCAGACAGTACAGCCCTGCACACAAGAAGGCCAGTCATTGAAGCTCATTGGCATACTCCTCCATGCACCCAGCTTTCACTGGTACACCCCCACTAACACCCACTCATTTTGGGGAGTAGCCCTTTAAGGAGTGGTAGAAAGAGTGTCATAGACACAGTCTTTGCCACTTATTCAAAGGCCAGACATTGCCCAGGTCTACTTCCCTGCTTTTGAATCCTGTGCTGTAGGTCCTGTCTTTTCCTGGTTTTTAGGTTATCACCTGTTTAGAATAATCATAATAGTTGTTATGTATAAAGTATTTGTTTTAATAAAGCTCAGGGGCTCCTAGTCAATATACAGGTTTAGCACCCTCTGGGTTAACGAGTCCCTCTTTATTTGGCTGTGAGGAAAAGAGGTGATTCATGATTCCCATTCTTGAGATCAACAAGTTGCTTTCAGTGGAAGACGCTTTGCATGCTGGGGCAGCCAGTCAACACCCCCAGGTGGCGGCCAACTCTAATGACCAGGATCTGCTTGGTGCCCAAGGAAGGGAACCTGCTGACAGTAATTGCATGAAACTAAAGACTGGATTCAAAGCATCCTACTCACTAGAAGGAGCTTCTCAGTGCATTCCGCACATCTGAGCTCTGGCTCGTGTCTATATAGCAAGCCCCACCATTGCAGACCACCGCTGCACCCCATGCACCCCGCAGGCTTCCGGTGAGCTCAGACAGCACTGCAGATAGTAAGGCCACAAAGCGTCTCTCCCTCCTTTTGTGCTTGAAGACCTCTGAGGATGGACAGTGCTTGAGAAAGAAATATAGCGTAGTTGTGCTCTGTGCGCATGTGTGTGCACGTGTGTGTGTATGTGTGTGTGCACGCGCGTGTGCATGTGAATACATGCATTTGGTTCACGTGGATGTGTGTTCATGACTTCATAACAAACATGTGTGGAAGCCAGAGGACAACCTCAGGTATCAGCCCCCGGGCACCTTCCTCTGTTTTTTGAGAGAAGGTCTCTCATTGGCCTGGAATTTCACCATGTAGGCCAGGCCTGTGAACTTACCAAGATCCACCACTCTCCACCTCCTCTCTCAGCATCATGGTATTACAGGCACGCACCACCACATCTGGCTTTTGCGAGCATAGATTCTGTGGGTGTGGCCTCACATGATTACGCTTCCTAGACAAGTACCTTACCAAATGAACCACTTCCTCAGACCCCAGATAACGCAGTTCTTAAGCACAAAATGTTGGGTCTAAATCCTAGCGATGCCGGCCACTTTAAGCAACTTCCTTCTCTTTCTGCCTCGCCTGTTTTTATAAGTCTAGGAGGATTACTCCACAGCAAAGGAGCTTGCTTCATGGCTTCAGGTCCTCAGAATCCACATTAAAGCCGGGGAGGTGTGGCAGCCCACATGTAATCCCAGCATCTGGAGGTAGAGGATCCAGGAGCAAGCTGGCCAGCTAGACCAGCCAAAATAGTGAGCTTCATGCCCAGCCTCAGTAGATAAAGTCCCATGTCAACCTCAGATCCCCACACACATGTGGACAAATGTGCAGATCCAACCCACAAGCAGACCAAACATACTCATGAATTAGTTTTCTTTTTACATTATTAGCAGTAATATCGCATAGGTTTTCCATAAGGACCATGTAAGTTGATACATATCAAAGGTTCAGAAGGGTGTCCGAACTCTAGTGAGCCTTTCTAACTTTTTCTACCCTAGGATTGAGGAAAGTGGGGCCTCAGAAGGTAAATGACTCGCCCTACCATTTCTCTACAGGGTCAGGGTGCACCCATGCCTCTCAGAGTGATGGTAAATACTACCCAACTGCCAACAGGCATCAAGGCAGAAGGCTTTTTTCATCAGCTGTTTTCTTTTTCCATTCAGGGGCCCTCAGTTCCTCATGTAGTGCACAAGGTAACACTGCCTCCCCTGAAACCCAATCCTGGAAGAGCCTGTGTTTTCAATGGCTCAAGCCTTCACTGGGCACCTACACTGTGCTAAGGCCTGTGGCTGGGGACAAGCCAGGCACTGCTCTTGAGGACTGTACAGCCAGAGCTGGTCCGCACAGGCCCCATAGCAAACCACTGTTCCCATATCGAATTAGGACAAGTGCCTCGCCACCACTACGCAGCTCTGACCTCATCCTGCCCCAGATGGTGCATTGCACATTATCCTGAGCCAATCAACTTTTTTCCTCTAATGAACCAATCAACTTTTTCCTCTAAGAAACGCAGTTCCCAGAAAGCAGGTCATCAACTAGATACAGTGGTACTTGCCTGCGATCGCAGCACTTGCACGGCAGAGGTCATCCTCCCGGATAGAGTGAGTTTGAGCTTAGGCTACATGACACCTTGTGTTTAAAAAAAAAAAAAAAAAAGGAGAAGAAAAAGGATGAAGAAGAGAAGGGAGCAAATGAGCAGGATTTCTAGGCTGCCACTTTAGGAGACACACCCACTCCACCCTGACAGGTCCCAGTGAGGCCTTGGTCCAGTACTTTGGGGTGGGAAAATTATGAGCTCCTAGCAAAATACTTAAGGTATATCAGGGCCGAGGCTGCCGCTCCAAGCAGCAGTCAGGAGGCACCATCCTCTCTCCCAGCTGGCCTTGAGAAAACACGTTGTTTTCCCCATTTGTTTCAGTGACAGGTTACATAAGTGGGAGACAATAAACGATCCAAGAGCTTTGGGCTCAGCGTGCCTTGATTAAGATCATTTAGCTCACGACTGGCAGAACACAAAGGCCCTACATCAGTGCACAGTAAGCGCTTGTTTAGGAAGTCCATTTTAATCATCATTTTCCTCCCAGACTCGCTGCCTCAGCCTAGAGCCCACCCCTGCGTCCTCTTCTCTTGTTACACTAAAGCTGCAGTGACCTTTACAGAAAAGTGTTGTATTTTGCAATTTCATCTGGGCCAGGAGGTAGACTGCGCAACTCTGGGACAAACACCAAGATGTCTTCCCTGGCTGCCCCTCCCCTGCCAAGAGAAAAAGAAACGCCAGCTAGAACCGCCTTCAGCATTGCTGAGGCACAGAGAAGCTGAGAGGAGAGGACAGAACTAGGCCCAGGCAGAGCCTCCCTGAGGGGAACGGACTGACACAAAAGCCTTGCTATGGGCACGGGACTTTGTGAGGATGGCCCAGTACTTTGAAGCCAAGTGCTGTTGAGTCTATCAGCCTTAGACAGCACACGTGTGTCACTGCCTGTGAGGAGGAAGCCAGCTCAGGTCAGCTCTGTGGAGACCTCATCGGAAAGCTTGGCTGGGGAAGGAGTCTCACCCAATCCCACCAGGTTGCTAACAGTTTCTGGTTGGTGGGGTTGAGAACCCTAGTTCCTAACCATCTAGAGGCCACCATCAGTGCCTGCTCACCTTGGCAGCCTGCCTCCTTAATGTGGCATGGGCGGGGAAAGACAAATGGAGGGAATAAAAGAATCTGCCACCAAGACAGGAGTTGTAATCTTGAAAATAGCATCCCACCACCTTTGTATATTCTGCTGGTAAGAGAGCTCAGGGTCTCACTCACCCTCAAAGGAAGAGGGTTACACAGGTATGAACCTCTGATGGAGACCAGCTCAAAGCCACCTACAGTGTCGTTCATGGTAGAGGAGCCACACCTGAAAGCACACTGACAGAATTCCCAGGCTCTGCCCCAAAAGTGTCTGTTAGCATTCCGTGGCATTTACCTATGCCCAAAGTACCTCCTGAGTGCCACACAACACCAGGATGGTGGGCAGGCAAAGGGGCCCAAATACCAAGGTTCTTTCTCAGAGATGGTTGTTATAGTGAGAAAATAAGATCATTTCTAGCAGTGATCAAGGATATAAAACAAAATATTCATATGAAATGATTTGATACTGTTAACTTTGTTAATGAAATGTAAAAACCAAAATTGCTGGGCAAATTTATGACTATGGGCTGTATACTGTGTGTGTGTGTGTGTGTGTGTGTGTGTGTGTGTGTGTGTGTGTGTGTGTGAATTCTGTGTGCGTGTACTTTTACTTTCTAAAATTCCAAGAAAATTCTAGCTTCTTGCCACTAAAATCTAACAAATTTTCCACTTTGTTTTTGTTTCAAGGCAGGGTTTCTCTATGTAGCCTTGGCTGTCTTGGACTTGTTTTGTAGACCAGGCTAGCCTTGAACTCACAGATATCCACCTGCCCGACTCTGTAGAGTCACTGTGCCCGACTCTAACCAATTTTTTTTAAATCAAGAAGGGAGAGTATTGTGCATTTAGAGTCCATTAAATCGATGACCTATTTTCAAGTACAAGTATTACATTTATTTGTGCAGGGATCCTAAAGGATTGCCCCATATGAACCTTCTCATCAAAATTGGTTGACAGAGGGTCTGTGGTCTTCCAAAACTTGTCCAGATCTTAGAAATTATGGAAACACCTGAACTTTCTCCATGATTTTTTTCCAAATAAATTCCAGGTGACTGGACCAGAAAAGCCTGATTTGTTTTTAAGAGTGGATATTGACTGTGAGTTCACAAGAAGGTGAAAGCAAATCTGCTCATCTAATTATTATTGTTTTAGTAAGTGACTGGCAGGTTTAATGATCATACTCTGGAACTAATGTTAGCGTGTAAAGAAAATAAGGCAGAGCTCTGGGTTATCTAGCACCCTGCCTGAGGATCAATAGCAAAGCCTCCACATTAGTCAGTGCAGCGACCTACGAAAGAGGATGATTCCTCTCTTCCCAACCAGCCTATGACTCTGCTCTGTCTCACAAGTCCGTTCTGCCCATCAAATGATCTGGCCCACCAGCCACTGGGTGAGTAGTAGAGCCCACTGCTTAAGGCTTCATACTGCAGGGCTTTCTCAAAGGTGGCATGTTGATTATGTATATGTCTGGATACGTATGAGTGTATGTACACTTGCTTGAGTGTACTGGGGTGGAGGTGAGGTCCTAAAGAGACCTACCTTCTTTCAGTTGTGGGCAATAAACAAAGCTTCTAGCAAGCATATAGATAGACTATATGCCATATAGAACTCACGCAGTCGGCTGGCCTCTGTTGTTGTTCGCTTGCATAGAAGCTAAGAGCCAAAGTCTAGGGCCCCTCAGTGTTCATGATCTCTCCCTTTTAAACACTCAAATGGGCATGGGAGCAGGGGTGGGACCTGTTCTCCTTTTTCTGCTGTGTTTGTTTCCATTTTGGGTTTCATCTCACAAAGACCCATGTGTCATGTTCTGTGTATCTAGCACTGTCTTAGACTCCGGACATAAGGCCATGAACAGAAGAGACCTAACACAACTAGCAAGACCACTCTAGTATCCAGATTTCTTTTCCAACAGTCACATGCTAAGGAGGAAAGAAAGCCAGCTAAGGGACAGAAGCAACAGTGGCAGGCAACTGTGGTATGTGTACATGTGTACTAAGTAAGTATTAAGTAAGAAAATTTCAGGGTACTTCAAGTGTATCAGGAAAATCCTTTTGTTTACTATCGTTGGGGTCCAAGGCTTTAAAGCTAGGCATGCAGCCTAGGGAAAGATTTTTGGCTCTTAACTTCTGTTTAAGCTTAGAATAATAGAAGTCAGCCAACTAACCAAGTTCTCATAGCCTATCTGTATGCTTCCTAGAAGCTGCTTTGTTTCTAGCCCATGACTGAAAGGGGAGGATCTCCCTAGGATCCCACCTTTACCCCAGTGTACACTCATGCCAAGTGTACATACACTCATACATACCCAAACATATCACGGTTCTCTACAAACCAGCAACTCATAAGGCCTAAAGGTCTTGACCGTGACATGTGATACGTGCCAAGACACAGCAGAAGGTGGATAGGAATATAGGAAGAACCTTTCTGAGCAATCTAGGACAGTGGACTGTCTCTGATGGCTGTTTGTCCACCAAGGAAACCATGGGCCAGTTTCTAAGGAAGACGTAGGAACCCTGTCTCATCTTGTTGATGTTATTATTTAAAGCCTTGTAGTGAGACCCTCAGGTCAGTGGTGTTTTCACTGCAAGTGAATAGAGCCCTTGATCTAGGATACTCTGCTTAAATCAAACCAGGACCCATCAAAAATTTAAAATAAAAATAATATCATAGGTAACTGTTGATGTCTATTCAAAGGCCCTATAATTCAAAGGCCTGTTGTTAGTTCAGTGCCTAGTGATGTCAAGACTCACTTCTTTGTGGCCTTTCCCTCATACTTCTTGCCTCATGATTCTCAAATGGCCATGATAGCTCTAGTCAACATGCTTGCACTGCAGGAGGAGTGAAAGAAAAGCCATGTCTTCTTGCCTCTAACCGCCCAGCCTTACACCTGTCTCTCTTTGCTTTAAACATTCGGACCTAATGTTCTCCCACTGGTTTCCTCTCTATCCTTGGTGTTGGGGTGCCTCACCCTCTTGTGGGTCTCTATTTGTCTTGGAAGATCTGAGACCGCCTGGCAGTCGGAACTTTCTGTGTTTTGTGTTTGTGTCTTCCTTGCCAGTTGGGCTGCCTATCTGTACCTGCCTGCCCATCCTCCAGCAGGGTCATGATCTCACCAGCTGGAAAGGGTTTCGGGAAGCTTTAAGTCAGGGCCACACGCGCAGCAAAGCTCTAAGTGCTGAGTCATTAAGGAATGGCTTCCAACACTGCACTCTCTCAATAGATACAGAGAACTCTGGTGACATATCCCTGACAATGGTGCACCAACCAAGTATTGACCTACAAGAACTTAGCAGGGCAGATGTCTGGGGCTCTTCTGGCCTGTGTGGGGACAGAGCCAGTATTTGAGCCACCATCGCTTTCCACTTAAGCCTTGCCACCAAATCCATTATGTATAACCTGCAGATGGCTGAGCCCACAGTACCCATGCCACATCAAGTACTTTATTAGCTCTGTGCTGGCCTAAAGCCAGCTTGGGAATAACTGAATTAGCCCCAAAGCCTCCCTTAACTTAATTTTTACAGCTCTGCTTTCAGAATAGTGAGTTGGGGTGGGTTTTTTTTGTTATTGTTTTTTTTTTTGTTTTCTCCCAGTGACCTTTCTCTTCTCCTGTGTGTGACTGAGTTTCCCTCAGGGAGCAGGGGGTAGCTGAGAACACAAAGCAGCAGCCATCACAGGCACCATTAAGCTCCCGCAGATTGCTGGGTGTCTGAGCTGTTTAGGGTAATTCAATCCTGAAAGCAGCTTTTATCTCAACAGCCCTGACTTGCTGCCTGCTGATGGGGAGGCCCCTCTCTAAGGAGAGGTGTCAGGGCTCCCTGCAGCAGGGGATTCGAGCCTCTGGTCTCTGTCCCAGGATACTTCAGTATTATAGGTCTGGAGAAACTGCATATGGAGCAAAAGTCCAGTGAGAGAACACAGCAAAGCAGGGCCGGGGTCACCACCACAGCTGTTACCACCTAAACCCTCCATTAACAAAGGACAATGGCCCAAGAGCTTTGTATGAATGAACAAGAGTTGGGGTGTCAGGGACAACACATACAGATATGTGCACGCATAGCATAGGTGCACATATAAGCATGTACACTCATGGGGCATGCGTGTACGTACAAACAAATAATTCCCATAAAAACAAACTGGAAACGGCAGCGATGAAGCTTCATGCAGAAACGGTGAGACCGTGTAGAATGGCAGCACCACCCTTCCTCACTTAGTCTCAGGCTCGCTGGGTCATCCCAGGCTTAGTGTCTGACTTTTCACATGATTCATTATCTTACGAGATGAAAGCAACCACCTTTTTCCTTTCCCTTCCTGCTGGCCTAACGTGACTGCAAAACTGAAGCTCACTGGAAGGTAGAGATGCTACTCAAATGGGCTATAATTAAATATGCTGAGGGTGAAGCCGAGCGCCTTTAATGCTAAAGGCGGTCCAAACCGTGCCAGCTCAGAACCACGGGAACACCCTCGTATCTGGAGTTAGACTGTCCCTACTTCCCACCACCCACCAAATATGAAAACCAAAATGGAAGTAATTTCCAAAATTCTGAGATAACGGTCTAACTGCGGGAGGTGGAGGTCCCCTTCCACACCCTTGAGATTGGATACAATATAAAACAAAACACAGGAGAACACACTGGAGGCTAAGGGGAAAAAAAAAAGAGAGAGAGAGAGAGAGAGAGAAGAAAAACAAAGCCATATAAAATATTTGTACCCGGGACCATTTAGTGAAAGGTCAGATAACCCTGAACAACTCATTAAACCTAGGTAACACTGCCAAGCTAAGGTTAAATTGTACTTAGTGGGGAGTATCCAATAAAAGAAAGTCATGGTACAGTGGCAGGTTCAAGGCCATGGTCCTTGGAGATATCCCTGAGGCAAAGTGGAACTCCTGCTGCCAAAGACAAGCGATGTGATCAAGGGCTCTGACAAGGAAGGTGCACTGCAGGCCTGGCCCTAGCAGATGCGATATGCTGTCCGTGTCTTGTTTTTTCAAAGATTCTAGGAGAAAGGCAGTGATGGTGGTGAGAAAATAATTGATTTGATATCTAGTTTTGTTTTCGATCTCTCTAAATCCTTACATAAAAACGGAACTTAAATCAAACTCCGAAACCTTCAGACAACAAAAGGATGACAAATTAATTCTCTTCCAAGATCCTCAAAATAGGAGTGAACGGAGACAAAGCAGCTACCCATGTTATAACCCCCAGATCTGCGTAGTACATGGCTGCGGAAGAACGCAGAGGAACTGGCTGGAGGCTGAGCTGAGAGCGTTTAAGGTGCCATGGGGTATGATTACAGGGGCACAAAAGTAAACTCTGAAGGAGCCAGTGCGGTGCAGCCACCACACCTCCACCTCCCCCTCCCAGGAAAGCATCCACGGTGACGAGAAACATATGGGGGTGAAATAAATATGGCGTAGGGCAAGGATAGTGGACCAAAAAGTAGGAGAATTCCAAGTACATGAGGGCAAAACAGAGACCTCAGAGAGCCAGCTAGGTGTCCTTGCGTAAGGCGTCATCACAGAGGGAGCTCTAGGAAGGCAGAGAAGCCCCTGAGTCAGATGGGTTGGGAAAACTATAAAATACAGAGCAAGAAAGTTCCAGGATTACAACTGAAGGGGAGAAAACGCAAAGAGAACGGAGCAAAGACCCGCTGCTGGAGTAAGTCATAGCTGTATGATTCGGTTTCAAAGGGAGCCAGCCTACTTAGGCAACGATGCGAGGTATAAGAAAATAACATTAACGCCCCCCCCCCCCTTTCCTGTAAGGAAAGCTGAGGAATCAGATGTTAAACCCCAGGAAAAGACTGAAACAAGTTTGCAGAAAAGAAATACTAACATGGACTGAGGAGTAAAGAAAACAGCTCATTCCTTGCTCAAAAGGAGAAAGCTGGAAGGTGGCTTCTGGAAAATCTGAAAGATAAGAAGCAGCTCAAACAGGCGGAGGAGGAGAAGGAGAAGAAATAGAAAGCCCTGGAAGGGTGAAGCACTGAGCATGAAATGCCTAAGGTTCCCAGACAGACAGAGAGGCCACGTCTATCAGATCTGCTTGTTAAAGGGTGCACAGTATATGTAAGGAGACAGACCCCAGCTGAGCAATCCCAAACCCATTCTTGTGAAATTTCTGGGCTTTAAAGAAAAAAGAGACTTTGGCCACCAAAAAGAAAATTTTAATTATTAGCATTCAAAAAACACTAACATGTTACATCATAAGAAGATAAAGAAGCATGTTGATAGGCCACAGGGGAAAAGAGTATTCATATATTTTTAAAAGTCCATGAACACTTCTGCCTCACCCATTCTTTACTGTTAGAAAGGGTTGGGTTTCACTGTGCCATTTTTTTCAAACCACATGTGGTTTGGTTTTTTGGGTTTCTTTGTTTTGTTTTGTTTTTTTCCTTCACCATCCCCACTCCCTCCCTCTTACACTCATACATTCTCTGCTTCCTATTTCTACAGAATCAACTTAAAACTTAAAATTTCAGACAATAAAAATAACTGAAGAAAATCAAAATGAGGAAGAATATGCACAGTAAATATATAGAGCCTACAGAAGTGAGGCTAAGTAAGGGCTGAAAGGAAAGTGTCCTACATTATCTGCCTAGTCAAGGGAGACACATACAACCTACAAGAGGTCTGGAGAGATGGTTCAGCAGTTAAGAGCTTTGAACTAAGCAACTCACAATCACCTATAACTCCAGCTCCAGGAAATTGTATACCTTTTGCTGGCCTCTTTAGGCACCTGCACACACACACACACACACACACACACACACACACACACACACACACACACGGGGGGGGGCGGTGAGAGACAGAGAGACAGAGAGACAGAGAGAGACAGGCAACAGACAGACAGACAAAGACAGACAGACAGACAGAGACAGAGAAGAGACTAGATAGATGCCTTAATTTTTTTAACTATGAGAAATGGTGAAACATAAGCAAAACAAAACTTTGAATTGCTCCAGTGTCTCTATTCATGGTGGTGGCAATAACATAAATACCATCCCTCTGTAAGTAAGGAAAGATAAATTAATCATTTCAGGGTATTCTAGATCTATTACCATGTTATCAAGGAACATGATTCTCAATGTGGAGAAAAATATACAGACGTAATACAGAAGAGGTTAAATAAAAAGAAATAAAAAGCCATCCCGAACGTGAAATGGAAATTTTTCATATGAACTCGGGCAGTGTACTCACATCTGGGTCATCTGCGTGTATTTGTACCGGTGCACATATATGACCATCTGTGCTCCCCAGCTCCATCACTAGATAAACCAGGACACAGTCCCTATATCAGTAGCATGGAGCTGTTTTAGTGTTCAGATTTTGTGCTTAAAATATCTTTTGTCACTAAAGGAAATTGGGGCTTATAGGAAAAGATCTGACCCCAGGACTGGATAAGGAAAGTTTTGTCATACATATAGCAAGGGCTTTTTAAAATGTTGTTTACTGGTGTGTGCCTATATCAAGTTTCCTAAGCAATTTCTTTCTAGGATAGCGTATGTTTTTCCATATTTTCACACATCCCCTTAACCTCCCCCTTTCTCCTCCCCACTGTCTCCTGCTGCTGCTGGCCTCTCCTCACATAGGCCCTTTACTCTTGTGTTACATATGAGCATTAACACATATGGCTGTATGTTAATATGCATGCAAATATGTATCAATGTATGTATAAAATCTGGGATCCAGAAATGAGAGAAGACATGTGATATTAGTTTTTCTGAGTTTGGCATGTTTGGATTAATGAGATGATCTCCGGTTGCACCCAGCAAATGACATCATTTCATTCATCTTTATAGCTGACTAAAACACCGTTGTGAGTATAATATACCACGTTTGGTGACGCTTTTACATTTAATTCAAACATATTTACATCAACCCCCATCTCCTTTCCATCCTATTTCTCTCATGTCTGCCCCAGTCATTCCCTCCACAGACTCCCAGCCTGCTCTCCCTCCACTGCTGTTGTTATAAATACATATAAATAAATGCATAAATACAGTGTGCAGAACCCATGTAGTGATACCCACTCCTATGTGGTTATGGGGTGACCACCTGCTATTAGACATCTAATCGGGGTCTCAACCCAGGGGAATAATAATTCTCCCTTTCTCAGCAGTTGTTAATCATCTGTAGCTCTTCATCTTTAGGGGTCAGGGGTGATGAGGTGTCTCTCATCTACGCTGAGCTATCAACAGCTGCTGGAATTGTCCAGGTCTCAAGCCATGTTGTTACGGATGTAGCTTCCCTGCCATAGTTAGGAGGCACAGTCTCGCTGTACACGTTCTGGCCCTGCCAGCCCTTACACTTATTCCAACTTCCTTGCCCTCTGTGTTCCCTGAGCCTTAGTTGTCAGGGTTGTATTGTGTTGTAGATATATTACGTGAGGCGTGCACTCCACAGTCCACAGTCAAGTGTTCTCATTCTGGTTAGCTGGGGATTTGTGTGATGGTCTTCTTCTACTGCAAAAAGAAATTCTTAAAAAACGAGTTATAAAATAAATAAACAAGTTATACCTATCTATGGGTGTAAGGATGTTGTTACAGGAACATTTAAAGATTATGCTGGTTTGGGAAATTGCTAATAACAGGCTCTCCTCTAAGATATATGACCCTGATGGGATTGCAAACTGGTACAGACCATCTGGAAATTAGCCCACAACAGCGAGTGCAGGGCTCCCTTTGCCCTGATCCTCACCAGCATTTGTTGTTGGTTGTCTTTCTTCATCTCAGCCATTATGACGAGAGTGAGACTGTTTTAACTCGCGTTTCCCTAATTGATCAGGGTGATGGGCCCTTTTTGAGATATTTATTTCTTCTTTTGAGAACTCTCTGGTTAGATCCATAGCTCATTTTTTTTATTGGGTTGTTTGTTTCCTTGACTCTTTGAGGATTTTTTGAGTTCTTTATATATTCCTGATATTACTCTGTCTGATACGTAGCTGAAAAGGTTCTCGCCCCTTCTACAGGCTTCCTCTTCACTCGACTGTTTCCTTAGCTTTTCAAAAGGTTTTTAGTTTTATGAAATCCCATTTATCAGTTATGAACCTTAATTCCTGGGCAGATGGAGCCCTATTGGGAAAGTCCTCCCTTATTCCCAATATAATGTAGAAACTAGTGTGCTTTCTTCTGGTAGTTTCAGATTTCACATTGAGGTCTTTGGGTTATTTGGAGTTAGTTAACTTTTGTGAAGGGTGATAGAAATGAGTCTAATTTTATCCTTCTACATCGTGCCACATCTTTTTCATTCATTCCTCTCCTGATGGACACCTTGGTTGTTGTGACTAGTACTGGGTGTGCAAGTTTCTCTGGTGTGCTGGCTTAAAGTCCTCTGAGTCTATCCCCAATAATGCTGTAGCTGAGTCTTATAGTAGATCTAATTTTAGTTTCTTGAGGAGCCTCTGTACTGGTTTCCATGGTGGCTGAACTAATCTACAGTCTCACCGGGAGTGTATGAGGCTTCCTTTGTCCCCACATCCTCACCGCCATTTGTTCTTGTTTTCTTTGACAGCCATTCTGACTAGAGTGAGGTGGAATGTCAGTGGGGTTTTAATTTGTACTGCCCTCGTGGCTATGGATGTTAAATATTTTTCATGTTTCTTCACCATTTACATTTAGTGTTTTAAAAAATATGTGCTCATTTCATTTGCTCATGAATTGATGGATGCTTAAGTTGTTGTGGGGGTTTTGTTTTATTTTAGGGGCTTTATTTTTAGTGTTTAGGATTTTTAGTTCTTTATGTGCTTTGGATAGTAATCCTTTGTCAAATATGTAAGAAGCAAATATTTTTCTCTCATGTTCTAACCTCTTTGCTAAGATTAAATGTTTCCATTCCATTCCATCCCATTTGTCAGTCTTTGCCATCATTTCCCAAGATATTGGAGTCCTTCTGAGAATGTCTTTGCCTATGCCTGTGCCTTGATGAGCTTTCCATGTTTATTTATAATACAAGGAAGCTTGACGTGTCTTCTACAGTCATATAAAAAGACTCCAGCCACTCCCACTGACCAAAGACATGACAGTTTGAGCTTCCAAAGGATACAACTGATTATGATTAATCAAAAATCAAAAAATACATTTAAATTCATAGATTCATAATGATATGCAAATATTTAATTGGACAACTTCAGATAATATGAAACCAATTCCATATCTTGAAAGTCAGGAACAAGGAGAAAGAATTGAATAATATTGTCTTTCTTACTCCTGTCCTATCTCTGAGAGACCACATTGCACATGAAGGAAAGCCACTCATCACAGATACATTCCAAATAGTCAATGGGGAAAAAAAGATGTAATTCAAACAACATTGGTTTGCAGTTTCCAGTAAATGCTTCTAAATATCGAGCTTCAAGAAGAGCCAATACTAAAAGAGACAGAGCAATGATCAGGCATTTGGTACATAATGAGAGAGCATCGCCCAAAGTCAATCACGCTTCTGGACAGAGGCCTGTGCTGACTGGAACCATGAGAACGCACCACAAAATCTAGACTCTGAGAAAAGCCCCAAATTAAATGGTCTCTATTCCTCAAAAGATTAAAATCAAGCCGAACCAGACTCTGAGGATCCACATAGCGAGAAGCAGCCCAGGTGAAGAGCATGTGCAAGTGTTTATGGAATTATGGACTGGAAGCAGCCCAGAGCAAAGTGATTAAAGCAGATGGCATGGGATGGAGGCTGGGAGCTAACAAGATAGTTCAGGTGGAAATATCTGCCCAGCCCCAGGTAAAAGAAGGCTTATCTAAAATCTATCAGGAATGTATGTCTATTGACTTGATAGCAGGCTAGATAATTCCACCATAATAATTATAGCTTTTAATAATAACATTATTAGACTGTATTTTTTCATATTTTCAGCAACAAGCACAAGAAAAATCGAAGGAGAATTCTATAGATTTAAAGAGACAATTAACGTAGCCAGGCCTGTCACCTCAGCTGCTTGGGAAGGAGGGTAGAGAGTAACCACAGATTCAAAGTCAACCTGGGCAATTTAGTGAGATCTTGGCCCCAAAAGAAAAAAGAAAATGGTGTAGGGAGCTAGGGCATAACTCACTGATGAGTGCCTGCCTAACATACGCAAAGCTCGGCCTCAATCTTCGGTACCACAAAAACAAAATTAATGGGCGAGGCTAGAGAATGCTACTGAGGAATGATGCCCTGGGGGGGTGCGGGGGGTAGTGCAGGGCAGTGGGGGTCTGGACCCTTGAGAACTTCAAAGAAGTGATTATAAAGTAAGCCATGAAGGATATACTCTCTTATAAGAGTCGGGAAGTAAAAACTGGAGAGGCCATGGAGTCACTGTCCAAGTTTTATTTCTTGATCTGGGTGATAGCGTTTGCTTTATAAAAACTCATGGAGCAGATATACATTTGCTTCGTATGTTTTCTTCTGCGATTTATTTGAAAATTAAGAGGCTTAACTTTTTTTTGTTCACATTGTTGAAGGAGTTCATGTTGCACCATTAAGCAGAGGGAATGAGCTTAATTCCCCCAGTGGCCATTTAACAGACTGGACTCTTCTTTTTAGTCCTCGCAGCTGGACAGAGGAATAAGCCAGAACTTTAAAAAAAAAAAAAAAAACAAGACTATTTGC
This sequence comes from Acomys russatus, assembly GCF_903995435.1. Taxonomy (NCBI): domain Eukaryota; kingdom Metazoa; phylum Chordata; class Mammalia; order Rodentia; family Muridae; genus Acomys; species Acomys russatus. Next base: position 21,713,653 of record NC_067137.1, read on the forward strand.
TCTAATAATATGTAGGAAGATACCAGGGGTCTAGTTCCATGGTCGCTCTTTGGCAGTTGTCATCATCACAGTACAGACTGATTCAAGAGTTGGGGAGACAGTGGTAGAGATGTTTTAACCCAGTCACAATGATTACAAGTATATACATTGTTTCCATTTTGTCTTAGTTAGGGAACAAGTGGATTTTACCATGAATACCAATGCAAAGGTCATGGTGTAGTGTACATTTACAGAACTGTGACTAATCAGATTTTGGCCTGATGTTTATTTAATGGGATGTAGGGTGCCGTGAAAACGGTCCACTGTGCACTGCTTCTGTGGAGCTGAGCTCAGTCAACAGTTATGGCTAAAATTCAATTCCGTGGATCCCAGTCAAAATGGTCCACGTGAGATGGTGAACGCTTTCCTTTGGTATGACACACACAGGCCTTGAACCTGAGGCAGATACTCATTGCTGTGATTCATAGGGATAGCTAGGAATTTATTTTCCTTTGGATCACCCTTTATTTCTTTGCACTGAATTGAGCAGATGAGATGGCTTTAGCAACAGCAATAAAACCAGTGCAATCACTGTCTAGCCTATTTTTTAAGCATTGTGCCGCATATTACTAATTGATTTGTTTCTTCTTGAAGGACTGTGCAATATACTTAAAATGAAACCCAGTGCTTAATGGATTTTTTTCTTTACTCAGCTGTCTATAACCAATCGGTATTCTCATGTTTGTGAGTTCTTTGTACAATTTAAATGTGAATGAGTATTAAACTATGTTTCCAGTGTGGAGTATGTGTAACAACAAAATAATATGGGCGCTTTTTTCCCCATAAGAGACTTTTAATAAAATAGGGATTTTTTTTTTAATTATTATTTTTAGAGAAGGAAAAGGTGAGCTTCCTGCCTCCCTTGACCTCCTCGTAGCTCTCCCCCAGGTACCATTTGACCCCCTGAAGGTTTCAAAGAGCCTTGAGAACTAATATAAATTCTCAGGGGAGGAAAGACAGGGAGCCTCAGATTGACATCTCAGCTCTGTCTGCCTCCCCAGACGCTGAAGTTGTGGCCTGTTTATGTGATGCAGGCCTTCCCCTTTGCCCATTTGCTCTATAACTAAACAGCCCAATTACTGGATTTCCTTTGTGACACTACTTGGATCCCTGGGACACCCTGGGACTGGATCCCTCATCTTGGTCACCTGCTTTCTTTGCCTGAATCCCATGACTCGATAAAGCCCACACTATCTCCTGGGCTAAGGTACTGTTGTACTCTCTGTGGGACATTCTGGGGCTGAGAGTCCAATCACAGTGAGCCCTGATTCTCAACTGTCCATTCATGGGCCTGAACAACTTCCATGCAGTCAGTCCAGCCTGAATGGCAGCCTAGACTCTTGAAAAAGAAACATTATACCACCTTGAAATATCCTAATTGCAGGTGCTGGGAGGTAAAAAGACATTCCTAGTCATCCTAGAATTTTTGTGTGTCTGTGTGTGTGTGTGTGTGTGTGTGTGTCTGTGTGTCTGTGTGTGTGTGTGTGTGTTTTCTTGTATGTAGGTGCACCTATGTGTGAGGCCAGAAGTCAACCTCAGATGTTATTTCCTCAGGTACCACTTACCTTATTTTCTGTGGCAAAGTCTCCCACTAAGCCATGACATTCAACAGTTTTAGCCTCAGCTGGCTGGCCTATGAGAACACAAAGCATCCCCTAGCTGCTTCTCCAGCACTGGAATTGCATAAGCATGTCACCATGCCCAGTGAACCTGGAACTCGTTGATGTGCCTAGGCTGTCTGACCAATGACCCTCAATGTTCACTTGTCTCCCACCTGGACACTCACCAGTGGTTGGACAGTCTGGCTTTTTACTGAAAACCAAACTCCTGCCTTCTAGCTTGTGTGGCAAATGCCTTGCTGGCTGAACTACTGCCCCAACGCCCCTAGATCCTTAAAGTTGGCAGGTGAGAACTGCACTGAACCCCTGTCTTGTTCAGTTAGCCACTTACTTGGTATACCACACTCAGCTTCTCTAAACTTGAATTTCATGATTTTTTTTGGGAGGGGTGGCATTGTTCAAGACAGGGTTTCTCTGTGTAGCTCTGGCCATTCTTGAACTCACCCTATAGACCAGGCTGGCCTTGAATTCAGGGATCTGATTGCCTCTTCCTCCTGAGTGCTGGGATTAAAAATGTGTGCCGCCGCCACCACCTGCCAAATGTCCTGATTATTAAAGGGAATACTACAGCTCTGTCTTCAGCGCACAAAGTTTCCACAACTTCAAAGGCTTTGGATTTGTGAGTGGAAGCCCAGTGCCTGGCCCACTGAGAGCATGTGTGCTCAGGTAAATGCACAATAAATACGGAAAGGTTTTTGTCATTTTTGTCACTGGCCTTGCTACTAAGGTAGCTAAGGTTCAGATCTCACAGGCACATACTCCCGAGGAAACAAATAGCTTCTACCTAAGGTACAAAGCTTGCTTTGATTCCTGCTCCCCAGAGCCACTGTAGCTAGTTCCCTTACCCCTCAGATGTTGCACCAGTCGCCTTTGACTACAAGACCGTGACAATGCCTTCTACTCTAGTGACAGCTCTGAACTGATCCTATCTGCCTGCTCCTTTGTGGTTCTAGCCTACCTTGGCCTAGGAGTTATGCCTACCCTGCTTCTACCATCCCATTATTCCAGAAGACTCCTGAGGTGCCCACCTAGGCTCATATCAGTCAACCAGGCCTAGGCTCACATCTAACACCAGGGTCAGAGCAAGAATGTGCACCTTAGACCAGGATTGGGAAATAATTAGCACTTGTTCCTAGCAAGCATGTTCTCAGGGACATTTGAAATAATAAATAGCAATTATTCCCCTTACACAAAGTACACACGGTTTTATTCTAGGACACCCACCTCAACAGACAAATTATTCCCTTTAGAAAGGCAAAGGGGAACAGAGACTTGTGTAGGGACCATCTTAAAAGACCGGAAGTCTCCAAGAAATAAAGTTGATCAGCACCAGGGACCCCTAGACAGAGAAGGGGTAATTCTCAACTTTGGCTCCTTCTCCAGTTCTGACAAGTTCCGGAGAATCTCTAATGCACTTCCTACATCAGGACAAGGAGATAGACGGGACTAGTGTACAAACCTAGTTGAATATCCGAGTCCATTAGCAAAGTTTCTATATAAAGACTGCCTCCTGACCCTAAATAGGATCTACCAAATCTAAGCTTACAAAGCCTTGGTCATCAGGACATCTAAGAACCACTGAATTCCCCATGCTAATGAAACATTGAGAATGCCTGTAAGATGCAGAGAAATAATAAAGAGAGACAACGGCACGAAGCCGGAACAGGACAAAGCCAGACAGAGAAGCAAGATAGGCACTGAATGATAGGCAATAAACTCAGAAAGCCCACATCCCCAAGAGGCGATGAGAGTGGGAAGCATAAATTGATTGCAAGCAAAGTTAGGCAGATTTACAGGGGTCGGAATTGTCTGCAAGAACAGGGCCCACCACCATGCTCCGAAGGCTGCTGGGAGCAGCAGAGTCCTGACTAGATGATTCATGAGTCTGACCTGGGATGGCTTATCCTCTATTCCCATGGAAGCCGCGTTAGAGAGAGTTTCCTCTCCGGACCTTTCCATCAGAAATTGCCAAAAATAAAAACAAAATTTTTGTGTATAGAAGCCACCTGAGACTAATATATGTCCATTGCATTTAGGCGAATCCTGAAGCCTCTGTTGAGAAACAGCCCCCGAGTCTCTACTTCATGGAACGGGGGCATAAATCTTGAGGATGGGTGTCTGAGCCCCACAGGGAGGAACTGAACATGAAAGTACCACATGTTTTAAACTGTCTTCACTGCATCTCACATGCTAAGCACTTGGCTTAGGTTCATCTTTTAATGTTCATAGGAAATCTCAGCAGTAAGTAGTAGATTTCTTGTTTGTTCAGATTAGAAAAAGAAGGCTTAGGCAGGTCATATAATCTAACCCAGGGCTCCTTAAACCTTGTCTACTTGAAAACCCCTGTAGCCTGAGAAATTGTGACATGACCTTAAGCACACAGATATAAAATGGGCATAAAATATCAAGCATTTACTGATAAGTCACAAAGAAATTTGTTTCAAAACAATTCTTTGATATACACATCATTTTACCAATTATAAAGGAGGAAACAAATTTGCATACTAATGAGAGATATGTGTGTTTGTCTAACACAATACAGTCCTTTCTATGATATACCAATTTCATACTCACATGCTGAAGAATGTTGGCAGAAAACTATTAAAGATCTTTGTTTAGGATAATTAAACTATTCTGTTTTATAAGAAGAGGAAATTTTATATGTGTAGTAAAAACGATGCAACTCACCAACATACAGTAGTCTCAAGTATGAGCTGCAATGTTTCAAGGCAGCATTTATTAGCATTGTGTGATGTGATGGCACACACAATGTGTGTGTACATGTGATGAAGACAACAGTGACATCACAGGATGCAACACTGGTGAGCACCACCAGGAACAGCTCAGATCCAATACGTGTTTGACGCTGAGTGAATTGTCGCTCAGTGTACCTTCATAAACCTACTGTTGCCAAATATCTTGTGACCCACAAGTTGAGTTACATGATCTCATATGGGGTCTTAGTCCCCAACTAAGATCTTTTTATCTAATCCAGGTCTCACAGCAAGTCAGGGACCAAGTTTAGAATGGGAAGCTATGTGCCATCTGCATCCCAAGCCCACAAGCCTCTTTCTGCCTCACCAGACCCTCCAGCTGGCCGAGAAGTAGATGACCAACTCTCTGGGAATACCTCAGAACCTCTCTATCCTGTAGTTGACAGAGGCTGAAATTAAAGGGGTTCTTTCTCCTCAAGGTTAGATGCCCAAGCAAGGTACTGATATTATTTCTAGATCTGAAGTAACTAAAGAAACCACCACTCATCTGCCACCAGGTTGAGGAGGCTTCTTCAAATCCAAGCTGTTTGCTGGAGATACAGGCTGTTTGCAGATGGGCTGTAAAAATAACTTTTTTTTAAAAAAGTAACTTTTATTCTCCTAATGTAACTGTCATCTCAGAGGCTTACTGCCTCCATCTGCTAACCTAGGCCTAGTCCTGGAAGCTTCTAGCCTCCGTGTGATCTAACCTAGGCCTAGAATGTTTTCAGCCTCTGAGGCTTACTGTTGAATAAGCGCGCCTTTTTTTTTTTTTTTTTTTTTTTAGCTCTTTCTGAACTCTGGCTGGCTGGTTCAACTCAGCTGTTCTCGCTCAAACTCCCTTCCAAGCCGGCTGCTTTGATCTGGCTTCTCTCATGGCCTCTGAATGAATCATTGCTCTGCTTGGTCTCAAACTAACTCCAGAAATCTATTCTAACCTTCTGACTCCTTCTCATTCTCTGGCTCATTCTGACTTCACCAGTGTCTAGTTTGTTCTCTTTTCTACCTGTCTCTGCAAAACTCTCCCAGTAAAACTCCCTCCGCTTTCTCTCCCTCCCTCTGCCTGCCCTCCCCTCTCTCTCCTTCCCTCTGCCTGCTCTCTCTCCTAAGTTCCTCTCTTTTATCTCTGTTGGTCATATCCTAGTCTGTCAAATCTTTCTCTGACTCATCACTATGTCTGCCCCTCAATTAGACATCACTTCGTAACATGGGTGTTTCCCTCTACAGACTAACTTTACCATCATTATTTGGAATTAAAAGTGTGTATTAAAAGCATGTCTGCATTTCTGCTGGATCTCACAAACCTGGGAGGTTTTTAGAAATGTTCAGAGAAGCTGCATTGCTGGATTAAAATTTCTCTGCAGCTTTTCACCAAGATGGCGCTGAAAGCAAAGAAGGAAGCTGCTGCTTCTCCCAAAACCAAAGCCAAAGAAAAGGCCTTGGAAGCTAAGAAGGCAGTGCTGAAAGGCGTCCACAGCCACAAAAAGAAGATCTACATGTCACCCACCCTCCAGGGGCCAAAGACCCTGCAGCTCCAGAGGCAGCCCACATACCCTCAAAAAAGCACACCCAGGAGAAACAAGCGTGATCACTGTGCCATTATCAAATTCCCCCTGACTACTGAGTCAGCCATGAAGAAAATTGAGGACAACAACACACCGGTGTTCATTGTGGATGTCAAGGCCAGAAAGCACCAGATCAAACAGGCCGTGAAGAAACTCTGTGACATCGCTGTGGCCAAAGTCAACACCCTGATAAGGCCTGATGGAGAAGAAGGCGTATGTTCAATTGCTCCTGATTATGATGCTCTGAACGTTGCCAACAACCTGGGATCATCTACACTGAGTCCAGCTGGCTAATTCTAATTATACACTTTTTTCACGGTTAAAAAGAAAAAGCCTCTGCAATGGGCTTCCAGGTGACAATGGGAAGGTGTGGCTTAGCTTTATCTTTTCTTCTCTGCCTCAGGCTCATGCTCAGCTCAGTCAGTTTAAGTTCCCAGGTGCTGTAGACATAGAAGTCACAATCACAGAAACTCTCGTAAAACTATTTCCCACTGTCAGGGGACTGTACAGTGGCCTTTCCTATCCCCTGAGACTTTACCATGCCAACAAGCCCCTTTCATGGGAGAGGGGACCAGAGCAAGGTCTCATGGTCCATCATTGATGCAGAGTGCCTCAAAACCAGGTGTTCTGGAAGATGCCAAAGCTGTCTTTGGTCTTTGCACCTCACTCCTGCACATATGTAATTTTGGCTTTGGAACAAGTAAAGGGACAACTGGCCAAACAAGTTCTGCCACAAAACCTTTTGCACTCAGGATATGGTTAAGTATGCTCATTGTCTTCACACTGAGGCAGAGTAATTGCTCTGAATTTGTGCCAGCTTGAGTCATACAGTGAGACCCTGTTTCTCAAACAGACAAGCAAACAAACAAAAAGACAGAGCCTTCCATAAAGAGTTAGTCCTTTGAATTAACAGGTTTGGTTAGAAAGCTGGCCATTAGCCAATATGCTCCTCACTTCCTAAGCCTTGCAGTGACATTTGGAAGCCACATGGAAGTCATCCTTTCCATTAAGGTGAATGCATTGGAATCCCACTGGAAAGTCCAACCTCAGGGCCAGGGTCCCATCACAAAAGTAAATCAAGTCTGGCTGAGGCTTCAGCTTCTCAGCGCTGCCAAGGTGACCTCCCTCTGACTGTCAAATTAGCCTCTTGGATTTTCATCACCAAATTAGTTCAAAGTCTTCAAGAAATTTTTTCTTGAATGTTTTAGTAGCAGTGCTACATACACTCAAATTAATTTCCCATCATTCTCTGTGCACAGAATTTGACTCAATCTCTCTTTAAAGGAGAAATAAATTGGGCCATCTGAAAATGAGATTTATTTTCAGTAGAAGCTTATTTATCAAGAACACAGTTCTTAAAGCTTTTATGAGTTATAAAACGTGTTAGATTTGAGGCCAAGAGATCTGACAAATCCCCAAAGTCCAGCCTGGCTAAAAGAAAGGGCGTTTGAAAGGAAATGTCCAAGTAGCAGAAGTGAGGTGGCAGGTGGAGTTTGAATTGTGTTCCCATTATGTCCCTAGAAAGCTACATAAGGACACTGGACAAGGACAGACCACAGTAGGGAATAGCTGGGGGCCCAGGAAAAGGAAGAAAGTTTGACAAGTCTGTGACTAGGGAGATGGCTCAGTCAGTAAACTGCTTGCCATGTAAGCACAGGGACCTGAATTCTGTCTCTAAAACCTATATTAAAAAGCCAGGCATGCCCTTGTAATTCCATCATGGGATAGGCAGAGACACGGTCTTAGGGCCTGCTGGTCTAGCCTAATTGGTAAGCTCCAGGCCAATGAGGGACCCTGTGTCAAAGGAGGTGGATGACACTCCTGAGCATGACACTCAGGGCTACCCTCTGTCCTCTGCATATATTCTCACACATGTGTACATGTGCACATGCAAATGCATTAAAAAGATTGAAAAGTTTGACTTTTTTTTCCATCTTTGGCATAATCTGTTACCAAAAAAAAACAAAAAACAAAAAAAAAAAAAAAACTTGAAAATCAGTCATTGCATTTCCAAACCTCACTTGGCTGGGATAAGCAGGCTTCAGTTTGTCCCATTGAGGGCCGGTTGCCAAGAAAGCATCTCTCACATGAAGCTATGTCCAGAGAGCTCGAAGTTTCCTATTCCTACCTGATGAATCCCCGAGCCAGTGTCATAGGGCTGATACTGTGTCCAGGTTCCTCTTTGTAGCCTCTCGGGGCCACAGGGCCCTTTTATGTGCATGCCAGAGCTTTGGGAACAGGCTAGAAGCTGCCACCATATCAAAGCTTAAGCATACGGGGTTTCTCAGCACCACACTGGACACAGTGAGAGATTTGTCTCAGCCACTTCTGTGCCGATGGAAGAAGAGCATCGCTCCCGCCTCAGTAAGAGCATGGTGCTAGCTGTATCTTCCTATGGCTTCCCCCTTGTTGTCCTGTATCCCTCAGGGTTGGTTGCATCCCTCTTTATCTAAGTCTTCTCCATCTTCATCTCTCCCCTGGTACATGACTCGGGTTCTGGCCCATAGCAGACTCTTTACAGAACTATCCAGTTTGAATGACTGACCATATTTTCTTTCTACAATTTCAGTACCTTCTTGGAATGTATGACTCAAGCTGTGCAGCAGACAGACACTTCAGAGACAGCCCAGGGAGGCCTGTGGAAGAGGGAGATCTAGGGTGACTGACTGCCTCTCTCTTTGTGTCACAGTTCACTGGCTGTTCACCACGTGTGGGGCCAGTGGGCCTCATGGTCCCACACAGGCGCAGTGCAACAATGCCTACCAGAACTCCAACTTGAGCGTGGTGGTGGGAAGTGAAGGGCCCTTGAGGGGCGTCCAGATCTGGAAAGTGCCAGCTACGGACACCTACAGGTATGTACAGTGGCAATTCAGCTCCCCTGAAGAAGACACAGGACCTACCTGGGGGTGCATGTCCCCCGGTACCCAAGCATGCAAAAGTTTACAGACTCTGGCCTGCTAGTGGAATATAATGACTGAAGATGGATGGTAGAAACAAAGATGTCTTTTGCCTTCAAAGAAACTCAGACTGTTAGTGCAGTTGGTAAATATATGAGCTAGCTTCAAAATAACTGCTAGTTACAATTAGGGTGGACCTAGGAGGCTCTTGACAGAAGATTGTGTGGCATGTGTGTTGAGGGGTGGAGGGGTTGCGTGTTCCTGTCCATCTGAAGTTTCCTCAGCACCATGCTAGACTTAGTGAGATATCCAGAGAATTTTGTGCACTTTATTTTTAAGACAGGGGATCCCACATGCCTACAGAGCCTGAAGCTCACTGATTGGCTAGGCTGGCTGGCTGGCTGGCCAGCTTGAGATTTCCACCTGTAATCCCAGTGCTCCAAGGGTCTGCCTGTTTTCACTCCCACATTGCCAGGGTTACAAGGGAATGTTGCTATGTCTGGGTTTTCCTGTAGATGCTGGGAATGCAAACTTGCATCCTTGTCCTTGCACGGCAAGCACTTGACCAACTGAGCCATCCCCGCAGCCCAAAAGCTAGTGTTCTTATCCTTCCCTGGCCCTTCCCTGTTCTCATGGAAAGCAAGCCACTCTCTTCCCTTCCCAACCTCACAACTCTCCACCACAGCAAGCCCAGGCAAAAGTAGACCAGCTCTGCTAGACCAGCATGAGTCCACGTTACCCAGGAAGACTACCAGTGAGGCATCAGGGCTGAATAATAGCCAGGTTTCCAGGGTCTGCTCTGTAGGCAGGTGCTCTTGAGTAAGTGCTAAGGTGTGACTTTCACCAAGTGCCCAGGTACACTGATACCTCCTATGAGAACCACTGAGTCATGCCAAACCCTGGACTGCGATGTGCCTGTGTGTCCTCATGTGGGTTCTACGATGAAGGCAAGGCCAGTCTTAGATGCCTCGTTTTAGAAATGAGAAAACAGGCTCAGAGAGACAGGCGCCTCCCTGACAGTCACAGTCCACAAACAGCCCCCAACCTCAGACTCCTAAGAGTGACTATGGTCTGGCTGCAGCTCCTTCCACCCCACACTACCCAGCTGTGCTAAGAAGAGCATCACTGTTGTGCAGGGCTGATGCAGATATCCCCTGTGGGTCTCAGAGCACCCCCTCCCATTCCAAGGAAATGCCTCTCAAGGTGTCCTGTTTCCCCTTAGCATGTCTTGCAATTGCCCCCACCCTGAAAAAAAAAATATGTTCCAGAGAAAGTTGTAGGTGCTTTTCAAGTGTTATTCTGGCCAAGGATATGAGAAAGATGTCCCTGCCTGCCACCCATAAATGTCCCAAAGATTCCAGCCACCCTCCCGTGCCACACCAAACAAACAGACCTCCCAGCAAAACCTCCATGCATGACAGTGCAAAGAGAAATGGACTCCTAAGGAGAAGGGGACAGAGCTAGCTGAGGGCCTACCAGGTGCCTTTAGCATTGAGGTGAATGGCAGTGCAATGGCTATTATCAAGGCTCTTCATAGGAAAAAAAAAATAGAATCAGAGGTGCTCCTAGCCCAGAGCAAGCCCAAAGCCACATTAAGAATCATGTGTTTCCATAACAAAGGTCACTTTCAGGATATGCCTTGTTTTTATAGGCTTCATTTCTCCCAAAGACATTGTGACTCATGGCCGCCTCCAGATGTATACAGGTTACGGTAACTCTGTCCTCATATTCTGCTTCCTGCCAGTAGATAGGGTGTGCTGATACCTACAGGTGCCCATTACTGTGCCTATGTGTGTTTGGGGCTTCCTGGCCTTTGGGCAGAGAAATCAGCTGGAGAAATGGAAGAAGAGTGTAAAGTTAAATAGGTCCCACCTTCCTGTCATTTTTTTCATGACTTTGTTCTGACCTGCCCTACGTTTTGGAGGATTTAGCCAGCCAGATGAACTACACTTATTAAATAATAATAAATTCATTTGCCTATTTATTATTAATCACAGCCTATCTAATTCTATTGAGGTTCTGATCTATATGAAGCACATAGTCACAGCACACTGTGCTGATGGAACAGCCACTTAGATCCAAGAAGTGTTTGTGCTTGCTTTGGGAGACGATCCCCTAGCCCCAGCCTTGACTGGCGATTGACTTCCTGGACACTTTACACTGCACTTTGAAGTGCTCACGTTAGTAAGGAGAAAGTTATGGTCTGGCAAAATTAAAATGAGAAAAATCAAAACAAAAAAGAAAGGGAGGATGAATTTCTGCCTTTGTTGCTGTTGGATACCAGAGCTTGGCTCTAAGATGTGTTCCTACCCCTCACCTTATTCTTCATCCCCGATGATATGCGGGGCTTTGATGTCAATGGCAACATTGGTTAGACTAACTTAGTAACCTAAACAGACAGTTAATGGTTTGTTTTTTAGGTCACATCAAAGTGTGCTCTAGTGTAGCATGTGTGAGGCTGTGAGCGCAATCCCCAGGATGAAAAGACAGGAAGGAAGGGAGAGGAGGGGCTGAGAGGAAAAGAAGGGGGTGGAAGAGAAAGGAGAGAAAAGGGAGGGGAGGGAAAGGAGGTGCTACATCCCTGAGGAGGCCCAGTGATGGACACACACACACACACACACACACACACACACACACACACACAGTATACCGCAATGTTCCTCATAGAGAACTTCCCGCCCTCTTCTGGAGGACTTTTTCTCCTGAGTAATTATTATGTAATAAGTGGAGTTCCTCTGAGAAGAAAACACAGGATATTCCAGAGGACTTGAGAAAAGGTCTTTGGAAAGACAAAGGGTGAAATCCTTTGCCTTGTAAAATCCATCTCTCATGGAGTACGGCATACCATCTAACTGCCGCTTGTTTCCTAGTGGTGACGGCCCCGCTGGTCAGGAGTGGAAAGCAGCGGGACACTGGCCACTGCTGTGTGCCAAGGTGGGGCCTCCATCCCTGCGGCCTCCCCAGGATGTATACAGTTTCCAACTCTTGGGTTCTTGGTGGTGGTGGTGTTGTTGGCGGCGGCGGCAGCGTTGTTGTTGTATTCTGTTTCATACCTGAGATTGACTCTAGAGTCTTGTGTATGCTGAGCAAGCTGAATTTTCACATTTTTATTTCGAACCACAGTTCACTCAGTTTCCCAGGTTGGCCTTAAACTTGCAGTCTGAGCTTCCCAAGAAGGTAGAACTAGAACTGCGAGCTTCCGCTTCCATGCCAGGCTTTCCCTGTCTCTAGATTAAATGTTATCCTGGGTTTATCTCCTTGGTGGAAGAGAGCAGCTGGGAAGAGGCAAGCGCCAGGCTCCGATAACCTGTGCCCACTTCTTCATTACACAGGACCACAGCAAAAATAGCTGGAGGCCTCAGGGCTAGAGTGTCTCCTCCCACAGGCCTTTTTGTACCCACTGGTGACAGCAGGGGGAGGGGAGAAGCAAGTAGGAAGTGGTGACTGCCCTGCTGTCCAGGAAAGTATCAAAAAGATATAAACTAGGGCCGGAGAAACTGGGCATGACAGTGAGGGACTCAGCCAAGAAAGGCTTAGGAGGTGGGATGGGAGGAAGGAACCGGATAGGGAGGGGTTAACAAATCCAGGACAGTGAGTGGTTGCTGCTCACCTAGGGGATTTAACTGAGAAAGGGAGGGGGGAAAGGCCTGGGGGTAGTGGAGAGGCACTGCTTGTGCGGAGCTCTGAGGACATGATTGTGTAGCAATGCCTTCTGAAGTGTCCCCAGTCGGGGGAGCTGCAGTGGATGAAAGTAAAAGGCCACTGGGAGGCACAAAAGGAGCTGTGAATTTGTGCTGGGCAGAGGACAAGAGCCTTAGACTAATCATAAATGGAGTTCTGAGACCTGAGCTGGCGGCAGGGGATAGGGAAGGGGGTGTTAGAATGTGTGAGAGGCTCACTAGGTCAGTCCACTCTCTCTGACATCCTTTATAACCCCTCTCCTACTCCTGCCTCCTTCTCCTCACTCCGGAAGCTCAGCATCCCTCCCCAGCCTCAGGCCCTCTCACATATGCTCAAAGATCACATATAAAAACATGTGTCAAGCACAGACCATGCATGGCTCCTGGTAGCGGTTCCCTCCCAGTTCACATACTCTTCAGGAGGCCCCGGATCTCCCATGAGCTGCCTGGCCTGGACCGCAGTTCTTTGTGTTGGCCTCCATCAATGGCGCTTATTCCCTCACCTGGCTCCCGGGCCCAGTGTGCACAGGTGGATGGTATAATTCAACCAAGACACGGAAGGCCAGGAGACCTCCCGCTGGCCTCATCCAGCTGTGGACCTGGTGCTAAGCTGCTAGGGCCATACTGTGAGGCCAGCACTGAGCTGTTAAGGAGTGGTTACCATCCTATGGGTGACAACCCCTTTGGGGTGGGGTCGAATGACCCTTTCACCTATGCTGTCAGATCTCCTGCATATCAGATATTTGCATTACAATTCATAGCAGTAGCAAAATCACAGTTATGAAGTAGCAACAAAAATAATTGTATGGTTGGGGGTCAGCACAGCATGAGGAGCTGTGTTAAAAGGTAGCAGCGTTAGGAAGGTTGAGAACCTCTGCTGCAGAGGGCACCCAACACTGACCTGTGGAGCCCCTACTGTATGTCAAAGACTGATCTGTGAGCTATGGGGCACCTACTGTGTACCCAGAACTGAGTTAAGTAGTTCAGGACTCATAGAAAAGACTGAGACTCCAGACCGTCACCGTCTCTGGGAAGAGCAGCTACAGGCCAGGGATTCAATAACCGTCCACGATGCCAGTCGAGTTCTAGACAGCGGTAGGAGAGATGTCACAGGCATGATGAATTGCCGAAGTAATTGTGCAGATAGTCATCGCCCCAAGCCAGGGAGGCCAGGGCTTGGCGATTAGGCGAAGATCAGTGAGCTGCAAGCAGAATGGAGTGTGGGTCCAGCTCCCACCACCCACCGGCCGTGTGACCTTGAAAGTTGTCTTCCCTTCTCTCAAAGGACAAATCCTTCTACTACAGAAAGGTTTTCGGAGAGAGCCCTTTTATTGATGCTCAGAGCTGTGCAGGCCAGGATGTAAAGGAAGAAGTAAGTGCACAGCAGTAACACCAGGTGACCCCACCAATGTGCCCGCACACCAAGGTCCAACGGGCCCCTTCAACGTTGCTCATCATGGGCACCTTGATGTTTTGATTGAGCCCACGCACGTAGCATGAGCAGAAAGCTCCTGCTGGCCATGCCCTCATATGTTCTTCCTGTAGGCTGGGTGTGCCAGAGAGGATCATCCCCATCCTTGCCTGTCTCCCAGGGGAGGAAGCCAGTGAGGGCAAGATTGGCTGGAGGTCTCACCCCAAGCTACAGGTAGAGTCCAGAGTAGGGTGTGGGTCTGCTGCATATCTGGAGAGGGCTGCGAGGAATGAGGTGTTTGTGTGTTTCTCTGAGTGTGGGGGAAATCTCTCCTCCTCTTCCCCGACACCCCTCCTAAGTAGGCACTGCCGCTGCCAACGTGCTGCGACCCAGCTGCGCTGTCATTTCAGAATCCAGCAGGCAGCCACTTTGATCCACTACTAATTCGTTATTTAAAAAAGATTCACAACTCAATTACACCAGGTAACAATAGCTCACAGTCAATAACACAAAACACAAACCCAGTAAACATCCCATCTGACCAGGGGACATGGGTTTAGATGAGGAAAAACAAAGAAATTACACCATCAGCTCCTTCCGAGTACAATCTTGCAATTTCCAGTAAATTGGAATCACTGAGAGTCATTTTCCCCCACTTGAGTGGCAGGTATATTAATTTCTCGTCACTTGTCAACCATCAAAAGTAAATTGTTTACCAGGTTTGGGAAGAGCATGTCGGAAACTGCCGGTGGTTATTCTGGCGTGGCTTGGGGCGTGGTGTGGTCCACAGAGGCCAGGCTGTAGCAGTGCTGAGCAAATACATGCTTTTCAGCTCAGTACAGAGGAGGGGCCTAGGTGAAACTGACCAGGATTGGACCCGGGACCCCTGACTGCGCCCTGATCTCCCTCGTACCCCACTCTCATTTGTTCACTCCCTTTTGCCTCCTAGAAGCCACACCCAAGAAAAGCACAGACTGGCAGGAGCGCATTTTAACAGCCTCCACATGCGTCACTCATTGACCGTCCTCTAGCAGTCAGTTAGGGCCCTTACAGATATCACCTCGTCATCCAAGGCCAATAGTATTATTATCAACCTCTTATATTACCAAGAGGCTCAGAGAGGGAAGATAATCTACCCAAGGTCACACAGCTACTGAGTAAGACTGGTAAAGCCAGGCAGCTCAGCCATGAATTTGAAGGAGACAATGGCTTGGTGTCATCCAGTGCAGGGTCAGCACCTAGAAGAAGGAACTGCATTGCCCGGACGCTCCCTGCCCTGAGAAGCAAAGCTGGTATTTGGCTCCAGATTTGTACAGAAGGCAAGCCCTGGTTCTTCTCAGCATGTCACATGTCACTCTGAGGCAGGATGGGAGTTGTAGTATTAAGAGAGTTAAGCTTGAGGTTCCTGGCCTCAGGGGTGGAGGAAGGGACCACACCCTCCTAAGACTTTAACAATCCCTTAAACACTGAGTTCCTAAGGTGGAAAAGTGTAGCTGAGGCTACCACCAGAAGAGTATGTGCCAGCCACTGGCACCTGGTTGTCAAGCTTTGCTATGGACTTTGGAGGCCCTGCCTTGACCCTTGCCTCAAGTCCTGGCTTTTTAAAAAAAATTTTATTTAAATAATTTATTCAGATTACATCCCGATTGTTATCCCCTCCCTTGTATTTTCCTGTTCCCCCTCCCTCCCTCCCTCCCTCTTTCACCCTATTCTCCTCCCCTAGGCCTGTGACAGAAGGGGACCTCCTCCCCCACCATATGACCACAGCCTATCAGGTCTCATCCTGGTAGCCTGCTTCCCCTTCCTCTGAGTGTCACCAGGCCTCCCCACCAAGGGGAAGTGGTCAAATAGGAGGCACCAGAGTTCATGTCAGAGTCAGTCCTCACTTTCCACACAACTGTGGAGAATGTGTTGTCCATTGGCTAGATCTGAATAAGGGGTCTAGGTTTACTGCATTCATTGTCCTTGGTACAGTATTTTGTGCTGCCCCCCTCCCCCCTCCCCCAACCCTCTACCCTATCCCCCACCCCACCCCGAGTCCAGATCCACCAGCTTTGATGGTCTTCTTGTAGGGTTTAGGGAAATACATGTCGTGACTTTTTGAAAACCACTTTTTCTACTCATCTATGAGGCAGGAATTCTTGACTTTACTTTTTCCCTCAGTAGTGGGAGGTGAGGCTCCCACAGGTTAGCTGGGTTCTCTCAGCTCACACGGCCAGGGCTTCCAGGACTAGAGCCAATGTGTGGCTCGTGGAGCTCAGAGCTCTTGCCAGCCCACCTCACTGCCAAGAACTGAGCTGAGGTCTGGAGGGAGCTGGTGGGGTTTGGATTGATGGAGGGGCAGGAGAAAGATGAAGGCGGGCCTAGGGAGGGAAAAGGAGTCAGGAACAAACAACTTCCGAAATATAATAATTTGGCTAAATTTAAACATGTGAAAGAGTTCAGAATGATTCATAATGCATGCAGATTGATGCAAATGACTATGCAAATGAAGCAGGCAAGCATGAGCCGGGTGCAGCTCACCTCTCTGCAGTTAGCAAGGCGGAGCAGGACAAGGACTTGGGGAAAAGCTTTCCAAGCAAACCCATCTTGGGATAGAAATGAGACCTTTTCAGGCAGCCTGACCAAGTCCCACAAATTATCTTTCACAGTCAATATTATTATTATTATCATCCTTTTATATTACCAAGAAACTGGGGCTGAGAGAGGAAAGATAATCTACCTGGGTCACCCAGCTATTAGGCAAAGAGGACCAACCTGGGGCCCTGTGAACATTTCCATCCTGAGACTGGCCACTCCCAGCCCTGTGTTCACACATCTCTGAGCTAAATAATTCTGCTCCCTTCCACCTTCCTTCTCCTGTCCTCACATCTTATACCTTTGTCTCTCGCGTTCCTTTTAATGACAGGCTCTCATGCTGTCCCTAAACTCACTAAGTTCCTGAGGATGACCTTGAACTTCTTTCTCATCCTCCCACTTCCACCTCCTAAGAGCTGGAATCATAGATAAGTGCTACTATGTCTGGCTCTGGGCAGTGCTGGGGATCGAACCCAGGGTTCATGCTGTCTAGACAAGTACTCAGCCCAACTGCATCCCAAGCCCACTCCTCTCGTCCATCTTTTCCCCTGTCACACACACTCGCATGTGTACACACACACACACACACACATATACATGTGCACATACACATGCACGCATGCACACACATGTGCACACGAGCGTGTGCACACACGCACACATACACACATGCTCGCATACACACACACACACACACACACACACACACACACACACACACACGCAAAGATCCCTGAGTGTCCTTATTCTCTTGAGACAGGGTCCCTTACTGAACCTAGAACCATGGCAGTAAGGAAGCCCCAGGGAGCGTCCAGGATGCTCTCTTGTCTGCTGAGCCATCTTCTCAGCCTCTTCTCTTAGCTACTTACAATGTATCAAGAATGTCTGCCTGGAGGTCGGAAGGACTTGACTTGTACAAGTCTCTTCTCGGACACCTCTTTGTTAAGCTTCCTATGCCTCCCAGCTGTACACACGGGAGAGGGCGTGGTCCACAGCAGGTGAGCTCACCTCTCTGTGCCTCCGTTGCCTCATCTTTCCAATGGGATTAAGTCACATTCTACCACTCGGCACACATCGTAGCAGGGACTCTGAGTCTCCCTTCCTTTCCTTTTCCAAACCTCCAGCCTAACCTTCGCACACCACACCGGCCACCCACCACCATGGGTCAGCCAAGAGGCCCCAAGCCTCTTCACTTCTGCTCACGTAAGCCTTGACTCATATTCTCTACCCTTTTGTCTTGTCTGAGAGTCCTCCCATCTGTCATCCTACCACAAAGTCAACTTCAGACTTCAATTTGGGAAAGAATATGAAGCTCTCCTACTAGGGAAGAGGTTGGGCACTGCATCAGGGCACACAAACTCTGGCCTTGGAGCTCACAGCTCCCTCCACATGGCCTCACAATAGAGCCATCCTTATGGTGAGGTCTTTCTCTTTGTGGAGCTTGGAACCCATCTCAGGTCTTCTCGTGTTCATGGAGCCTGCTGCTGTTCCCAGACTTTGACAAGCTCAAGCAGGTACCTGAGCTGGACCATGATGCCAGATACCATTGCATTCCATGGAGAACCCAGGTTCGTGCCTGTTGCACTAGAAAACAGCTAGTCTCCAGGATAGACCCTGTAGAAAGGACCCAGACTGCACGTTGGAAGAGACTAGGGAGTGGGGTGGGAGGGATTTCCACATGTTCAGAACATGGGGTTTACAAAAGCCATTGCATATATGGAAAAGGCTGCTTTCCATCTCCTGCTGGCTTTTTGTAAAGGACCTTCCACTTGAACACACAGGGACATGAAAACCCTGCCTAACCATTCTCCAGGGAGGCGTTTGTTAGTGTTTGTTAGTTGGTATGCTGCCTTCGTCAAGGCATGCCACTCCTCTGCCGTGGTTCACGGATGGAGGTTTCCCCCCATCCCTACTTGACTTCATGTCATCCATCTCAGAGGCAGCAGGTCTAATCCCATAGCCAGCCCCTTGCTCAGTCTTTGCTTTCACCGTGATCACTTCTTTGTTGGCTGCACAGATTGCTCCAGGAGGAGACCCTACTGGGATGGGATAAACAGTCTGGGCTCATAAGCACACCCTCTTCAGATGATGCCCAAGGCACCAAGGAGAGAATTTCAAACTTTGTACCAAGTCAGTTACTGCCAGCTACTAACACCACGCAAGCATATTAACAGCGAATGCTTACTGAGTGCCTGTTGTACACCATCCCTAAAGATCCCAAGGCTGAATTCCTTTATTGTATGTAACACTTGTGCAATAAGAGATAGGTTCTCTTATTTTTCCAGTCATATGTAAGGAGCAGGGAGGCTGTTTGTCTAAGGTCACATGAGTCTTTTGATGCTGAGCTAGGAAATTCAGAATGGGGGTCTAAATGTCCAAGCCTTTCCTGAGCCATGCTCCCTCCCTGTCTCACTCTCTTGTGTATCCAACTAATCCCTTCCTAGGTCTATGACTAAGTAACTCCAGGTTCTCCTGTAAACCAACTGCTTTCTCCCAACAGTCGGGAGCCATCTCTCTCCTGGCTGACCTCAATAGAGCTATGCGGACAAGAACTCTCAGAGGTGACGGGAACTTGCTTGGTCGTCTGGAAGCTGGAAGGTTGGAGGGGGCGAGGGATCAGTCTCCTACCATCATGTTCTGTGCTGTTGCAGCATCTCAGGCTATGGAGCAGCTGGTGGGAAAGGCGGCAAGAACACCATGATGCGGTCCCACGGCGTGTCTGTCTTAGGCATCTTCGAGCTGGAGAGGGATGACACGCTCTACATCCTTGTCGGCCAGCAAGGGGAGGATGCCTGTCCCAGGGTAAGTGCCCAGAGCAGCGCCAGGGAAGGTGAGGGTGGCCTCTTGGAGGACAGTATCCCTGAGTGATCCTCCTATGCACTCAAATGCAATGGCATGACTTGCCCCAGTTCTGTCTGTGGATCTCCCTCCTTTCCTGGGGCCATTGGAGTTCATGAGGACACAGGGAATGGGGGCCTACTGCAGTTGTACAGCCCTGCAGAAGCCAAGACTGAAGCCTGGGTTCAGGACTGACTTAAGGCCAAAGGTCTGAATCCTACCTAATTGGACCAAGGTTGGCTGTTCTTCACGGAAGTAGGAAAGTCAGCCCCCTTCTGCTCTGGCTAACACACTATTGTATTGTATGTAATCATATTACCATGAGTAGCAAAGAGGCACTCCAAATCAGACACATAACCACATATATGTATGTGTTTTATATATATATATATATATCTCACACACACACACACACACACAAAACTCTCTGAAGGATACAGCTAGCTAACAGTGTGTACTTCTTAGAAGGAGACTAGACTGGGGGGTCCCCAGTAAATAATGTCTGAAATTGTCACAGAAAGAATGATCTCAGCTCTGTGACGTAGCTCAGTTGGTAGAGCATCCGCCTAGCTTGCACGGGTTTATCCCCCTGAGCATGGTGGTGCACACCTGTAGTCCCAGCTCTTGAGAGACGGGAGAATGGCGACCACAAGTTCAAGATCATCCTCAGCTGCAAATGGAGTTTGAAGTCAGCCCAGGATACGTGGACATAGGAACTCCTAACTCAAAAAAAAAAAAAAAAAAAAGTAGAAGAAAGAATGAATGCCTTCACATATTATTTATTTGTATGATTAAAATTTAAAATGTACAGTATAGAGCCAGAATGCTGGACGCCTACTTTTCATTAGTCACTTTTATATTGTTCCAACAAAACACCCGCCGGAAACAATATCTGAAAGGGAAGATTCATTTTGGCTCCTGGTTTCAAAGGGTCTCAGTCTGACCCTTCATGGAGAATGCTCGGACGACTTCATAGCAGTGGATCTGGAAACAGAGAGTTGGGCAGCAGCCAGAGCAAGTAAAGCCTTCAAGGTTCATCCCTAATGTCCTGTCTTCCTCAGCTGCACCTCGCCCCTTTAACGGTCCACAACCTCCCCAAACAGCATCATAAACAGGAAACAAATATCCAAAATATAAGCCTGCAAGGGGCGTTTCAGGGTTACACTCTCATTTTGCAAATGAGGAGAGGGAGAAAGCACAGAGGTGAAGGGACTTGCCCGGTGTCACTCACAAAGTGGCCCAAGCCTCTCGAGCATTTGTTTTGGCCGCCTCCTATACTTGTCTGCTCTGTAGTTTCTGTGACCTTCCCCCACCCCCACCACCACCATTTCCACTTACATAGCCCATCACTGGACAAGCTTTGTCATCCTGAAGACAACCTAGCATGGTGTTTCTAACCCCACTGGGTGTCCAGCTGTTAAAGAGAAGTCCAACGGCAGGAGCTGAGGATGTTCAGAGCAGTTGAAAGTAACCCACAGAACCAGACACTGAGGCCTGACTACAAAGCAGCTATGAAGCCCCAGACACCCCAGCTGTCTGGCTCTTCCCTTGCCAGTGTTAGGGGGTGGCAAGACCCCGCCAGTGCTGGCTATGCTGGCAGGAACTCAGGCCCCAGGAGAGCAGATATCCAGCTAGGGTCAGGATGGAGCACAGCTTAGTGGGGATAGATCTCAGGCAGAGGCCAGGGTCCCAGTGCCCAGGACAGCACCTTCTCCAAGAGTTTTCCCAGCAGCCTGGGAACACAGGTTAGGGAGCAGGACCTACCGAGAATCAGTTCAGTTCCACAAAAGAAACTCAGCTCCAAGGAGCCAAGTGATGGGTTGTGAGTTCAAGAGGCAGATAGTAACAGCACCTCAGCCTGCTTCCCACCCCGATACCCCAGCTTCCCAGGTTAACACGAAGCCAGAGAACCAAGCGTGCTGGGTACAGCCTCCTGTCTGAGAAATACCTCTATTCCAACTTTTATTTAGGAACTATAATCAGGATTTTGCAGGCTGTTATAATATATTAAGTCATTAAATTACAGACTGCTGTAATTTTCACAGGAATTTATTGAGTGCTAATGTAATTCTTTCATCTAAGCAGAAAGATTGCATTGACTTCTGCAAGGGACTTTTACTTGATTGGATTGTAATCAGTTATGTCTTTTCACAGGACTGTCCTTTTTATTTTTTTTAATTCAATTGTAATCTACTTGTTCCTCTAGGTTGCTGCACTTTATCATTCTTATTAATCAACCTACTTGTTCTCAAACTTTGTGGGCGCAAAGGGAGAGTTCCCAAGGGGGGCAGGAGAAGACCATCTCAGGCCTGAGCAGAAGGAAGCGCCCTCTGCTGGTCAGGCTGGGCATGCCATGCACTCTTGGGCAGGAGAAGAAAAGTAATGGGTCCTCCTGGTGGGTCCCTCTCCCCGTGGGTCCTTAGGAGAGGAGGAGACGCTGCCTTCAAGCATTACCTCCACCTCCAGTTTTCACTAGGGGAAAAAAATGAAAATAAAGTGAACCCTAGGAGTTAGGCTGCAGCTTAGCTGGCTTTGTGCATTGGGAGAGGCTCTCTACCAGAGGCCTGGCCACCCCAAGCTCAGGGTACAGGAATCCAGCTCCAGCTGCTTCTGGAAAGCACCCCTACACACACACACACACACACACACACACACACACACACACACACACACACACACATACACACACACGACGGGGGATCCCATTTCCTACCAGGCCTCTCCTCCTAGCTTGGGTCTAAATCAGGCTTCCTCCACCATATAATCACCATTGGCGTCTTAGAGTAGAATTTCTTTACAGGAGAGAGGGAGCCTTCCCCTTGTTGTGTATGGCGTTTAACAGCGTCTTCATCCTCCTCCACCACCCTGATGCCCAGCAGCAACCATCGAAAATGCCTTCTGAAAATCCCATATGCCCCCTAGAGGGCAAAGTCACTGGCCTAATTGCCTGGTCCCATATTCCCACCCAGCAAACACCAGGAAGGCCAGTGTGTGAAGCGGACGGTCCTCTGTTCATTCAAACTGATCCGGGGAACATAAACTGGGTGTCAGCCACCATGCTAGGAAATTGGGACATTCAATGAACAAGAATGACCCTTACACACAAGGCACGTCCATTCTAACAAGTAGAGAAGGACGTGGCCAAGGCTCTGTCCCTAGGGTGGGAGCACTCCTGTGTGCCTAAGAGGAGGAGGGGAAAGGGGGAGGAGCAAAGCAGGTAGCTAGGAGAGGAGGGCAAAGCAAATGGGCTGGGCCAGGCCACTGTAATGACACATTCCACGTCTTCAAGGCCAACTAGCAACATAACAGATATGCCTCCGAAGTCTCCCTGCAGCTGCACCAGGAAGTTCAAATCCCACAGGGACGAGGAAGAGTCAAGCACCAGATTTATCCAGCAAGAGATCCTGGTGGCTTGGACCGGCATGGTCATTGTGGGGGTGGTGGGAAGTGATTGGATACTGGGCAAGTTTGGGATGTGAAATCCAAAAAGGCTTCCTACCTGATTATGTGAGAAACTGAGAGAAAGAAAGTCAACTCTGACTCCAAGAACTGAGAGCTGCCATCGCCTGGCAGAGAACCGCTGCAGAAGGACAGCCTGAGCTACATAGTGAGTTCCAGGCTAGCCTCAATTACAAGTGAGAATTCAAAAGAGAGAGTGGTGGTGTGGGGAGGGGGAGTGAGGTCAGAAGGTCAAGGTCAAACACACAGACTATGGAGGTCTACTAGACCACAGAGTAGATATGGGAGATGGCAGGTGAGCAACCAGATAGACCACTGGGGTTTAGAAGAAAGGTCCAGGGAGGAAAATATAAAACACCATAAAGTTCAAGTGGGCTGAGGTTGCCTATGGTGTGGTACAGCTAGAGAAGAGGAACCAAGGATGAGCCCTGGGTCTCCAGCATTTAGATGTGAGAAGGAAAAAAAAAAAAAAACAAAAAAAAAAACAGAGAAATTAACAAGGATGGGAGAGGCAGGAGGGGCCCCTGGTGGCAGGGGAAGTGCCAGGAGTCAGGTAAAGAGGCACAGGTCTCCGCTAGAGGCCCTTGCTGGGTCAGAGGGATGCTGGTAAGGATGCTCATTTCTTGGGCACTCTCTGCCTTGGTTTGAAGGGATGCATGGAGCAGGGACATGGAAGATGGGCTATCCTCAGGGTCCACTGCGCTTTCCCCACACTATCCCAGCAGTGTCCAGACATCAGTTCTCAGAAAGAGGCATCCCCCGAATGTGGAGGTGACACTGCTAGCCACCGGGGGAGAGGAAGGGGGAGAGACAGGTCTGGAAATGGGTCTTTTCCACTCTGCTGGTTCATTCTAGACAGCCTTTTCTTTGATTTATAGATGGAGGCAAATCCAAGACCCTGATAGTCTCATTAAAGTCCTGCTCAAGTGTCAGCCCCACCCTCAGGGCATGCACCTTGCCACCCATTCCTGTCTGAGGCCACCTTCCCAACATCCCTGGACATTGCTGCATATGCATGGGAGAAATCTTAGCTCTACCCCAACAGTCCAGAGCTTTTTGTGCACACTAAATCCACTCAGAAATGTCAAATTATTTCCATCATTAAATCCAAAACGCCGTAAAACAAATTGCATCTCGGCTGTTTATCTGGAAATTTCTCAAGTACCCACTGCCGCCACTCCTGAATACTTTAGCATAAGGAACAGCCCAAGATGGATTGCCGTGTCCACCGGCTGGTTATGCAGTAGCGTTTGATGAAAATTTGATGTTTTATTGGCTTTTATTCCATTAAGTGAAAGAGAAGTCATTTTCCTCTGAGGTCAGGCTGATGTTTGGAGAATTCATCTGAGTTCTGGTGACCAAGGCAGATGTGACTATTTATCAGGCAGGAGTCTCTTCCTCCCAGGATGGCAGGATTTTGTGTTCACAGACATTCCAGAATAATCTCAGACACCTCCACCTCCACCTCCACCTCCCTGAGCCCAACCAGGAGCCACTGGGACCCAGGAGTAATCTAATGAGATCCACCCAGCCTCCTATCCATCCTTAACACGTGTGGTACAGAGTGGTAGTGGCTCACCTGCACATCCATACAGCCTGTCATGGCGCTGTGCCTAGTCCTGCCCTGAAGACCACACAGGTAGTCACCCAAAAGGATGATGAGTGTAGCTCTCGGAGTCCAAAGTCCAGCCAGGGGACTCTACGTAGGGCTGCATGCCAGAGACGTCTAAAAACAAACAAAAAAGGGGAAGGGGGCATTTGGTGGGGGGAACGAGATGTCTAAGATGGAGAAATGACTTTCCCAAAGACGAGATAAGAATGAAAATTCCACAGATGGGTTTTTGTTTGTTTGTTTTGTGTTTATGTTTAATTCCTCTCACAGTACTCCAGAACTGAAAAAGAGAGCAGGGGAGAGCGGTGGCTTTCCACTAAGTCCAGTTCTGATCACCACACAGGCCCCTGCCATGACCCGGCTGTTCCTTTAACACCCGTGGTTATCTCAGTGTGTATGCCCTCCAGCATCTCTCACTACCCAGGGTCTTGCCAACCCCCCTTGAGCAGCCATGGGAGCCTAACTGGTCCCTCTGGACTAAGCTGGACTTTTCTAAGCAAGAGACCCTTAAGCCCTTCCCACACATACCCCACTTACCTCCTTTTTTGCAAGTCACGCTACTCTTTGCTCTTGGAATGACCTGACTTTTCCCTCTGTGTGGAAACCCTCACTATACTCTGCGGCCCACCCAGATGCCACCTCCCTCCAACAGTCCTCCCTGGCTGCAATAACATCTATATCCAAGCTTGCCTTATGGCCCTTCCCTACCCCTGCTCAAAGTGGTCATTGTATGGATGTCTCCTCAACTCAACCATAGGCCATCTGAGAGGTGGTCAGACCCAGCCATGACCGAACAAGGTCCCCAACTCGGCGCAAACATAATGAGGTGGTCTTTGTACAGGCAAACCAACTGATCCAGAAAGTCTGTGTCGGTGAGAACAATGTGATAGAAGAAGAGATCCGCGTGAACAGAAGCGTGCACGAGTGGGCAGGAGGCGGAGGAGGTGGGGGCGGAGCCACCTACGTGTTTAAGGTGAGGTCTTTGCCAAAAGATGAAGCAATGGTTTTGGGCCCCTTTTGGTGTTACGGGCCCCAGAACAAATCTAGACAGAAATCCCTGGGATGTTTGTTCTATGTCAAGTTCACAACATGAAACCATGGACCAGAGGACATTTGAGTTTGTCTACCTAAAATAGGGTACTATATTTTGCTATTTCTTTTCAGCCTCAAGTCTCCTTGTCCACCCAAGAGAGGCCTGCTTTTCTAACATTGTCAAAGGCAGGAAGTAGACTTCTTTTTGCTGGGTGCTCTCCCTGGAAACAATGATGCTGAGGAGCATCCAGGGAAGGGGCTGTAGCAATGATGCTCCAGGGTCCATCCCAGCTCATTTGTAGCCTATTTAAGAGATGGAGCACGCCTATAATCCCAGCACTCGGGAGGCGGAGGCAGGCGCATCGCTGTGAGTTTGAGGCCAGCCTGGTCTACAAAAGCCAGTCCAGGATAGCCAGGACTGTTACACAGAGAAACTCTGTCTCAAGAAACCTAAAAAAAAAAAAAAAAAATGGATACCCCCCAGAGGGCTTGCATCAGAGGTGGTTACTATAACACCAATCCGGGGGCCCTCAAACTACCACAGATGGAAAAGCTCCCTGCTACTGCCCTGCAAACTGTTAAACATTTCAACTGGGGCCTAAGGTCTCCCTAACGGATGCCTAGCCCGCTTTCTCCATCTCTGAATGTCTCCCCCGGGCAGATGAAAGATGGAGTGCCTGTGCCCCTGATCATTGCAGCCGGCGGTGGTGGCAGGGCCTATGGGGCCAAGACAGACACATTCCACCCAGAAAGACTGGAGAATAACTCCTCGGTTCTAGGGCTGAACGGCAATTCCGGAGCCGCAGGTAAAGCCCCTCCCTCTCCCAGAAATTTCTCAGGGACCCTGAAAGCATTGTAGTCACTGGGCCTGAGTGCCGAGAGCTATTCCTACTGATGGCGGTGGGAGAGGGGAGGACCACCCTGTCACCTCTGAAGCTATCCTGCTGGCTTGAGGTTTGCTCACTAATTCTATGGAGGCCCAGGACCCCCAACCCTGAAGTTTCTAGAGCTGACAAAGCCTGTACACCGCACAGCTCAGATTCATTTGCCACTTTGTAAACTGGAGTGTATTATCCATCAGAGCCCCATTCTATATGCCTGGCTCCATGTCACTAGCATCCAACAACCTCCTTTCTGTCTTTCTCCTGCACTGGCCTTTCTGGGCCATGGGGACCTCAACCAAGATTTCTTCCAGAAGATTCCACCTGGAAGGTTAACTCTTAAGAGTCCCAGGAGATCCATTCACGTGGCAACTCTGTTCCTTCTGTCTGGAGTCATCAGATTACATGTCTCTTGGCATGTTGTATAGAGCAATAGAGGCCCTAGACTCTCAAAGGCTAGCAGGGGACAACCATTGAAATCAAGTGCTAGTGGCCATACACAGGCTCAATTGTGTCTGCTAGTCCCCTTTCCAAGAGCTCAAAGTAGCCCCTGGGGTTCTTGAAACAGCTCAAGTGGCTACCTCTGCCATCAGGTGTCCGCCACCCCCTGCTGAGCTGCTCCACAGCTGAAGCAGGCTGAGCCAGGCAGGAGGCAGCTAGCACACAAGGAGTCTACCCACTAAATTTAACTGCAGCACTTTGAGGAAGGTTCCAAGCACTCAGTCCAGTGGGTCTAATATCTGTCCTCCATATTGTGACTTGGACATTATTATCTCTTAAGTTACAGGCGGGGAAACTGAGACTTAGAGGAGGAGGTCAATGGCCTCAATTTCACAGCCAGCAAACAGTGAAACCCTTGGGGCTAGCTAGAGCCTGGTCCTGCAAGAAACTAGTGCAGTGACCTTTGCCGATGGCCGACGGGAGGACATGGGTCTTGTTAGAATGGACACAGCTAGCAAAGTGAAGATGCACCTTCAGGAGGTGGCTGGCAGCAAGGCAGTAAGAAGTTCCACCATCATTCTGTCTGCCCCGGTGTCTCCCAAGTCCCTACTGGAGTATACTGCTAGAGATGTCTGCCAGGTAACAGGGCACCAGGCATAACTTTATAGCCTCATGCAGTGGCTTAAGAGGTATCGCTAGTGCCAATGACATGCTAGTCCTGGTTTCCACCGTGAACAGGGCCTTTGAACAGAGCAAGCGGGAATGCCCCTCAGAGCTCACCACATCCTCTTTCTCCAGCTCCATTCTCCTTCCAGGCCCTCCAGCTCCCTCAGAGAGGCCGGTCTCCTTTCTCCCACAGGTGGTGGAGGCGGCTGGAATGATAACACTTCCTTGCTCTGGGCCGGAAAGTCTTTGCTGGAGGGTGCCGCCGGAGGACATTCCTGCCCCCAGGCCATGAAGAAGTGGGGGTGGGAGACAAGAGGGGGTTTCGGAGGGGGTGGAGGGGGGTGCTCCTCAGGTGGAGGAGGCGGAGGATATATAGGTAAAGATGATTCGTGTTCTAGGTGTCACTCTTCCCCCTCTTAGTCCTAGGTTCCTCCCTCCCTGTCACCTTCCTCCCTTCCCCCTCCCCCAGCTCCCCCCCTCCCCCAGCCCGACCCAGTGTGGACTGTGATGTCACTGCACGCTCCCCTCCCCTCTGCCTGGCCTGGGCCCGCCAGAGGTAGGGTGTTGGCTTCTGAGCCAGCATCCTGCCTCTAGGCTTATGTAGCAACACCACCAAGATCCTATGTGATCCTCGATCCCTCCCCGTTGCCCCCATCCCTGCCCGCCCCTGAGCCCCTTTCAGAGCTGAACATAGAAAGCAAATGGTTGGCTTCCCAGATGGTTCCATAAGCCACCACAAGGACCAGGAAGCCCTGAAGACCACAGTCTTCTAGCCCCTACAGCTCATTTTGAGGGCCTGGCTAAACCAGGGGCTCCTCCCTTTCAGTTTTCTGTCCAGTCCACTAGCTGCTTGATAGCAGCACCATCCATGCCAGTGGGAACCTCTCCCCAAAGCCACTGCAGGCAGCTTCAAGCCAGTCCTGCAGCAGGCAGCCTGCTGTTGATCCCCCATTGCCTTGGGAAGAGTTTGCAGCTAAAAGACTGGCAGATGATACCCCCCACCCCCACCCCCAGATTAGGACACACTGCATGCCAGCACTGTGACGTTTGTGTCTGTGTTTCGCTTTGTTGCTGTGTGGAAAATGCTTGTGCTAACCACACAAGCTTCCTTTCCGAGCTTTGGGTAGATGGGAGGACCAGAGGGGCTGGAGTGGGGCATCCCAACATCACCCAGTCCCAGATGAAAGGAGGGACAGGAGACTGAAGGCACAGCGGCTTAGCTCCCCCAGGTCCTATTTTGACTCCTAAGTGACTGAAGAGCAACTCCTCTAAGCCACAAGAACATACCCTGACCTCAAGAGACTAGAACCTTCTAGACTCTTGCTCACCTGGGCTACTTACTAGTGGCCTCGGCAGTGTTGTAGAGATCCCCTGGATGATATGACTTCAACTTAGAAGGGAAATTGTCCCACACACCCAGAATCTACAGAGCTAAACCAACGTGCAGCCTCTGTGCTGAGAACCTCCCATCCCTCTCTTCCTCCCTGCCCTGCCTGCAGGCCCCCAGTGACCCATAGCTTTGGCCAGACTGCATGCCTGTTGATGTGTATGTGTGTTGAGACTGGGGCACCCACCTTTTGGGGTTCAACTCTTCTCTGGTTTGCCACAGGTGGCAACGCAGCATCAAACAATGACCCTGAAATGGATGGAGAAGATGGGGTTTCCTTCATCAGTCCGTTGGGTATCCTGTACACCCCAGCCTTAAAAGGTACCCTCTCTACTAGGTGATGATACAAACTTAAGCCACTTCTTCCACCATGCCAAAACCTGGATGTTACTGACATGGGGCCAGGATACCAAGGCATGGCTATGGGCTACTTGCTTATACAAGTCTTCCTATAGCTCATCTCATCATATTTTGTGGAAGTTGAGGTATGAATTTAGACTGAGAGGCAGAATATGGACCAGCAGGCAGGCGTGTCCTAGGTTGTGACACAAGTGTAGCTAGAATACCTGTCCCAGCACCAGGGTCCTGAACACAAGTCTCTCACACACAGGTGAGCACCCATCTTCAGACTCAGCTCTACTTCCTAGGGGCCCAAAGATGCTTTCCCAAAGATGTGCTTGCAGATGCAAAGGGACCTGGGACAGGGACCCCAAGAGTCCACAGCAAGCAGCTGGAGATAGAAGTTCAAAGGCTGGGACCTGAGGGTTCAGGGCAAAAGATCTTCAAGTTCAGCCTGAGACTGATCCTCGCTCCTTGTCACCAGTGATGGAGGGCCATGGGGAAGTGAACATCAAGCATTACCTAAACTGCAGCCACTGTGAGGTAGATGAATGCCACATGGACCCTGAGAGCCACAAAGTCATCTGCTTCTGTGACCATGGGACCGTGCTGGCTGATGACGGCGTCTCCTGCATTGGTAAGGGGCAGCGATGGGGGAAGGGAAGATGGCCAAAGCTTGAGCCAACTGAACAAGCCCAGCTGGTTTCTAAGTGTCTTATCCCTCTCTTGCTCATATTCTGGTAACTGAGCAAAGAGACCTTGTACCAAAAGGTAGGTCATTGCACCTGAAAGGATCTTAGAGCAACCTATGCCCTGAAGGAAGGTTCTGAGACCACCTGTGGCATCTCTACCAAAGCGCCTGACATCCCATACCCACTCAAGTACCTATCGACAGAGAACCTTAGCACTCCTAAGACACCCCTGTGTCAAGAAATTTGAGAGCCGGGCTCTGTGCCTTTGAACTTCCTGACTGGACACAGCCCTTAGCACACACGTTCAATAAGGATGCTTCTGTTCCTGTGTCTTCTCCAGATACAATGGCTGTTTGTTTTGATCACACAGATAGAGATCTAAGCTGACTTCCCAGGCCAGAGTTCTCCTAGCACATGTTCCAAGTCTCCCTGGAGACATGTAGTGTCCGAGCCAGGCCTGGGAGAACAGACCTATCATCCTAATGGAGACAGAAGAACAGAAACACCAAGGCCTGTCTGGGCTACAGAAGGAGTGCCAGGCTAGCCTGAGTAACTTAATCAAACCCTGTCTCAATAGGAAATACACAAAGGTCTGGGGTTGTGGCTGAATGGTAGAGTGCTTGGCCCTGAATCCAGTCCAAAGGGAGATGGTGGGTGGAGGAAGGAAAGAGGAAAGAAGAGAAAGAGAAAAATAAATAGGAAAGAAACAAAGAGTGGAGGGAAGATGGGCATGGATAGGGGAGGGGAGGAGAAAAGAGAGGGGAGAGAAAGGGAGGAAAGGAGAGGAGACAGGGGAGGAGAAGAAGGGGGAGGGGGTGGAGGTAGGAGCAGGGGAGGGAAAGGAAGGGAGGGAAGGGAAAGGGTAGTTTTGTGAACCAGAGCATATCATTTGGCCAGGATGGGGTTCACAAGATATTCCCCTATACTGGGACCCTAAGAAGTAGTTCCACCTCTGAGGGTGTCACCAAGGGACTCTCTTGCTGGGTCCTCTTGAGCGTGGAGTTCTTTAAGGTCCCCGAGTCTCTCCCATGTCCACTCCTGTTTCTCCTCCCGTCCTCATCTCACCTTTGTGCAGCTGATGTTTGGGACCAACAAATGCCTGAGATTGATATTCATCCCTGTTGAATTTTCCCTCTACCCCAAAGCTACTGCTGGGAGCCTGTGAGACCGGAATGAGCCTGCTTAGGGCCCATGGTCCCCTGAAAAGGGAGGTGTGACAAAATCTCCCGAGACGGGAGACAGCAGGTGGCTCTTCCAGCTGGGGAGGGTATTTCTGACTTGGGACCTGCTCAGAGGAGAGTCAGCATGGTTGTCAGTGCCCCCTCGGGACCTGTCTTCCAGTGTCACCCACCCCGGAACCCCACCTGCCGCTCTCGTTGATCCTCTCAGTGGTGACCTCTGCCCTGGTGGCCGCCCTCGTTCTGGCATTCTCCGGCATCATGATTGGTGAGTGTGCCAAAGCAACAGACCTCACAAAGGGACAAAGCAGGGTCCCAGGGTATACAATAGACACCAAGGCATCACCCTGCCGTGATAGGACCCAGAGATGGGTGGACTCCTAGACCAAGTGAGAGCAGACCCATCAACCCCCTCCCCACCAGAGAGCCTGCATTGCCTCCTGGCTACTCACAGGGATAGGTACCCTTCAGTGGCCAACACAATGGGGAAAGCCCTTCTTGCAACCCTGCCTTCACTGTCAGCTCTTCTGTGCTTGAAGAAACTCTGACCAAGGCTTGGGGCCACTCCCTGTGGACCAGCTCAAACTGTACTAGCCAGGCTATCCCACTCAAGCAGAGAATGGAAAGCTGGCTTCTGGGCCTCTTCCATCCAACCAACGTGAGCTTATCTCAGATCGCAGAGGCTCAGTATGGGCCACTTGGCTATAAGATGCCCTGATAGATGGGCGGGGACAGGAAGCCATGCAGAGTGTCCCAGAAGCATGCAGAGAGACTCATTCATAGGAGACCTGAGATGTCTCAGATGGCCATCTTGGGTCCCAAAATGCCCCCCCCCAAGAATCTTATTAAAACACCCTTTCACTGTGTGGCCTCCAGAATGCCCCTAACTAACCTTTCCCTATCATTCTTTCATGTCTACTGGATCTCGGCTATCTCCCCAACAAAATCCTGGCCTGTCCACCTATGAGCGTTAGTTTTAATTTTCAATGTGACAGTCTAGAATTACCTGAGGAGATCATCTCAGTGATGGAGCGTATAATTTAGGTTGACCTGTAGACATGTCTGTGAGGGCTTTTTTTTTTTATTAATTGGAGTAACTGACATGAGATGACCCACCCTAAATATGGGCAGCAGTGTGCTCCCAGGTTTGGTTCCTGGACTGTATTTTCAAGAGGGAATGTAAGCCAGAGTTTGGTCATGCACACACTCTTTTTCTGCTCGTGACTATGCATGTGATGAAACGACTCAGGTTCCTGCTGTCTTGACTTCCTGCAGTAATGGGGCTGTGACCTGGAACCGTAAGCCAAAACAAACCCTTTCTCCTCTAACTTTCTTTTGTCATGCTGTTTTATCACAGCAACAGAGACAGAACACCATCCCTGTAAGGCACAGTAAAATCTTTCAGCTAGGTGATTTTTTTAAGGATCACACTAGCTTTCCACTCTAATGTGAATAAGCACTTTGCTAGTAGGTATTGCTAACAGTGAGAGGGGAGTTTGAAGTTCAGGGTCTGGAGGGGGAGTGGCCCCTGCTGGGCTTCAGCTAGAGGCCCCCAGGCCTGTCACAGCAGACTCACATCTGTCTGCAGTCTACCGCCGGAAGCACCAGGAGCTCCAAGCTATGCAGATGGAGCTCCAGAGCCCTGAGTACAAGCTGAGCAAGCTACGGACCTCCACCATCATGACCGACTACAACCCCAACTATTGCTTTGCTGGCAAGACTTCATCCATCAGTGACCTGAAGGAGGTGCCGCGGAAAAACATCACCCTCATTCGGTGAGCTTCCTGTCACAGTCGCAGGGCTGCAGGGTTTTTGGTTTTTGGTTTTTTGGGGTTTTTTTTTGGGGTTTTTTTGTGCCATGGATGCCTCTAGCCACAAGGAACCTGAACAGCCATTCTTGGCTATACCTCCAGCCTCTCAGGGAGACAAAGCTCAGTGTTCAGAAGCTCGTGGGAATGCGTGCTTCTTTCAACACCCTGTGTGTTAGGGGCTGGAGAGATGGCTCAGTGGTTAAGGCTGCTCTTCCCGAGGTTCTGAGTCCAATTCCCAGCAACCACATGATATCTCACACACCCTGTGTGTGTCTAAGCAGTTTATTCAATGAAATGGATAAATTGATGAAAAAAACAAAAATCCTCAAAATCCATCATGCACACTTTCCAGAGGATTTTTAGCCCTACTCCCTGTTCTCTGAGCATCCAAAACGCCCATCATTTCCTCTATCATCATCTTAACACTCCACAGCAAGGACCTACCAATCATCTGTCTCTGTCCCCAGAAGTATAACCCTCTTCCAGACACAAGTCATCCCTAACCCTTGTCCTAACAGATAAGAGAAAGCCACAAACTCTCCATTGAGTGACTAAACACTCGGCCATCTTTATGAAGCCCTGTATTTCATCTATTTTCTGTGTGTTGTAACACAGTGCCACAGGATAGGTGAGTTACAAAGAAAAGAGGTTTGCTTAGTCTCAGAGTTAGGGTCCAAGGTCTATAACTCTGTCGGATGATGATGGCCCTCTTGCTGGCAAAGACAGAGCTGGGCCTATGAAGCCATCAGGATCTACCCATGGGAGGATCCCTGCTAGGGGCCTTGTCTCTCTGAATCACCTTCCATCACAACACTAATGTTCCACATGCTTAACACCTCACGGTCAGGATTTCATCTCAGCATGTGAACCTCAAACCTCAGCAGACCTGTTTTCACCAGAGTTCAGATAAAGAAAAGGAGGCCCGCTCACAAAGGAAACAGTTTCTCTAATATTCTCACTGGCTGTGCAAACACGCAAGGGCAGACCCCAGGGCCAGCATGGGTGGGCAACACAAAATGAACTCAGTGGCATTTTTGGAAGGTTTTATTTTTCATAATGTTTTATCTGGGTTGTTGTTGCTGCTGTTGTTGTTGTGTTGTTTTTGTTGTTGTTACCTTACAGGTCTTTTGCTTGTATATTATGGCTTCCAGTTTTGTGTTTTTACTTCTGAGTGTGTGAATGTATGTGTCTTTGAGTCTGTATGTGTTTTTTGTGCTTTTTTCTTTGACTCTTTTTCTTTTCAGTTTGCTTGTTTTGTCCTATTCTGGCTTATTTGTTTATTTTTGTCTGTTTTAAAATTTTGTTTGTTTTTTAGTGTATGAGAGAGAGAGAGAGAAATAAAGGGTGTGGCTTGGGGTGGGGAGATGGAATTGATCTGGGAGGAGTTGGAGGAGGGGAAACCATAATCAGAATATATTGTTAGAAAATATATCTGTGTTCAGTTTAAAAATTAAAATAAGATAATTTTGGGGTGGGGAGAAAGAAAAGCAATGAAAAGCCAAGGGTGACGTAGAGAAGCCAAGATGCAGAAGTAACTTCTGAGTGGGCATCCTGCCTCTTGTGTGTACACTGAATGTGACACTAATCTCAAGGACCCCAGCTGCCCGTGGCTCACTTAACTATGACTTATCTTGTCTTCCTGGTACAGGGGCCTAGGCCATGGCGCATTTGGGGAGGTGTATGAAGGCCAGGTATCTGGAATGTCCAGTGACCCAAGCCCTCTACAAGTGGCTGTAAAGGTGAGGGGTGGCTCCACCTTTCGCCTTAGCCTTAGCATGAGGACCCTGTAAGCTACAACTCACACAGCTCATAGCCATCTCCTCCTCCCGCCCTCCCTTCCAGACGCTGCCGGAAGTGTGCTCGGAACAGGATGAGTTGGATTTCCTCATGGAAGCTCTGATCATCAGGTAAGGGCACGGAGACCCCAGCCTTTCTCCCCCGCCTCCATCGATGCATACAAAGATCTTTCTAGTTGATAGGTGTCTCCAAGGGAAATGGGGTATATTAGTCCAGAATGCCCCGACCCCCACCCAACAGGAGGAAGGCTCCCTGAAGTGGAACAATCCCAATGATTATCTCAGAAATTATGTGAGTGGAGTGCCTCCAACCAGCATCCTACTGTCAAACATTGGTTCCTGTTGCTCATGTAAGAAAGCATGTCCCCTCTCACATTAGATGGTATGTCCCACCCCATCCCCTCTTAAGTGACTATTCCAGAACTGAGGTCCTTTGTCCATTCCAGCTCATAGGTCCAGTATAAAGGAAGGGAGCCCATAACAGGGTGACCGATAACAGACCACCATATCTTCCATCTACAGTGACAGGGCTGGCTGCACCCTGTCAGGATGAGTCAGGCCTGGATGGACACTGGGAACCTCCTGACTGCAACTACTCGTGACATCAGGTCTCCTGATGGAGGAGGCACACAGTTGCCCCTGAGGCCTGAGGAGGCTCACTGCTGCCTTTGGCACTACGGTGCCTCCTGCCATCCTGACCCGGGGAGGAGGCCTGAGGTAGTCCAGGTTGGAGTAACTAGAGAATATGCAGCCAAAGCTGTATCTGGAAAAGCAGGAAGAGACATAGTGAGGCTAGTGCATTGCTTTAAAACATTATCTATTTTCTGATTATGCATGTAATGTGACAGTATAAAATAAAACCTAAAAAGTATAAGGTTAAATAGAAGGAGAGCTTAATTTTGTGATATTCCTACTAGGTTATAATAAATAGTTACATTACAGCATATAACCACCACCCTCCCAACTCACAGTCTGTGTATATATGTGTGTACATGCATGTATACGTGTGTGTGTGTGTGTGTGTGTGTGAGAGAGAGAGAGAGAGAGAGAGAGAGAGAGAGAGAGAGAGAGAGAGAGAGAGAGTGTCAGTCTATGGGGAGATTCCTAGCCCCACTATCCTTCATATCCTAAAATGACAAGATAACCCAAATCTCAGAAACTCATATCCCAGTCAGTTCCTGCCTGTGTGGCGTTCACACAAGATTGCCAAGTCCGGTGGGACCATCTCTCCTCCTGACTCGCTTCCACAGACAGTTACCCAACAGGTCGCATGCTGTCTCTTTCAGAAACCAGTCCTTCAACTTCTGCCTGAGATTCTCTCTAGAGATCTCTACTCACACATACAAACACAAATATATGCACATACCGATGCATACTCACACTCACACACACACACACACACATATACACACTCACACACCACAAACATACACACACCTGCTCATACGCATATCACACAGACTCACAAAACACATGTACGTGTACTTTGTCACCCCAAAGTTCTCTCACCCCAATAGAATTCTCTCCTGCTAATTCAACTCCTGATATGCCTGCCCAATCTGTGCATCTCTCCTGCTAATTCAACTCCTGATATGCCTGCCCAATCTGTGCAGCTCCCCAGGGAGGTTCACCTCAGGCTCCGCCAGAGACCCTGCCACCCATATCTACGGAGTACGGCTTTACAGCATGGCTGGTGGGAATATGACTCTGGGTCTTGCTCCTCTTGCATGTCCAAGACCCAGCTCAATTAACTGCAGTTACGCTCTCTGCCTTGCAGCAAATTTAACCACCAGAACATTGTTCGATGCATCGGGGTGAGTCTGCAAGCCCTGCCCCGCTTCATCCTGCTGGAGCTCATGGCTGGGGGAGACCTCAAGTCCTTCCTCAGGGAGACGCGCCCACGCCCGGTGAGTAAGAACATGCTGTTCACAGGGACTAACAGGAAGTGGACAAGGACTCTGGGATGTCTGGTCAGTGTAAAACACCCCCCACTTGGGCTGGGATGTAGCTCTTGTCTGATTAAATGCTTGCCTAGCATGCACAGTGCCCGGGGTTCAACCCCCACATTGCATAGACCAGGTGCAGTGGAACACATCTAGGAAGTAGAAGGAGAGTAGGAGGTTCAAGGCAATCCTTGGCTACATAGTGACTTTGAAGCTAGCCTGGGGTAAATGAGCCCCTATTTCAAAAAGAAACAAGTAAGTAGAAGTAATATGTCCCAGTTTAGGATCCTCCACGGTGTTTCTGGACCTCTAAGAAGTCCCATTCGCCCTCCCCTTGAAAAAGAACAGCAGGATGCTGGGGTGATACAGGGAAACAGGCTAACTACATTCCGAAACCAGTCTCATCAGCATCCTCCCCTGCCTACCAGCTTTCACACATCACAGTACTACCCTGGGAAGCAAATACTGCAGATCTCATGACATTTTACAGATGTGAAAACTGTGCTTCTGAAAGGTTACTGGCATGCCGGGGCCACAGGAAGGAGAAAGTTGGGGCTGGAACTCGGGACTTGGAATTCTTGGTTCAGTTCCAGCTTTCCATACTGTTTGTGGAAACGGTCCTTTTGAAAGCAGCTTTATATATTGGAGTGCTTTCTTCTAGAGCCCCACCCCACTCCCATTGCTGGTGTATTTGAGCAAGAGCTTTTGGGGGGCAGGGGAGGGCTGGAGGGTTTGTTTGGTTTCCTCCATATACTCAGGGTCACAAAATGCCACTTAACTCATAGTGTTTGGTTGACTGTGAGAAAGGAATGAAACTTTAGTGTACAGAGCTAATTCCAGTAAATCTCCACAGAATATGCCGAGAGATAGCGCAGGGACTTGGGATGGAAAAACAAGGGCACTGGAGAGTGGATGGGTATAGCCCGGCCTCTAGGTCTGGGGTTTACTGGATTCCAGGCCTGAGTCCCACTAAATCAGTGGTTCTCAGCCTTCCTAATGCTACCACCCTTTGATTTAGTGTCTCATGTTATAATGACCTCGAACCATAAAATTATTTTTGTTGCTATTTCATAACTGTAATTTTGCTACTGATGTGAATCATCATGTAAATATCTGATATGCAGGATATCTGATATGTGACCCCTGTGAGAAGGTCATGTGACCCACAGGTGGAGAACTGATGCCCTGGACTCTTGTTTCATTGATCATCTCTGTATCCATAAACCAGGTCTTGGGGATCTCAAATTTTACTTGGGTACATTGGTAAAATAAGCACAGGACAAAAATACATCAACATGAATATGACACTGGATGGTGACACACGGCAAAACAATTTAAGCATTTAGATTGCGATGAGGGGTCACCTTCATGGCACTGCCCAAGAGGCCAAGAGGGGTGTGTCCACAGGTGGTGTAGCATACGGAAGAGGCTTCACACAGAATAGCTGGATGCTGCTCTGAATTGCCCAGCATTTTCCAAAAAGGTTTTAGGCCAAGATCTTAAAGAAAATTAATGTTTAAAAACATTTTTAAAGATTCATTTATTTTCTTTTATGCACATGGGTGTTCAGCCTGTACACACCATGTGTGTGCACTGCCTGCAGAAGACGGTGTCAGATGCACTGGAATTGGAGTTACATACGATTGTGAGCTGTCATGTGGGTGCTGAGAATCGAACCCAGGTCCTCTAGAAGAGCAGCCAGCGCTCTTAACCCCTGAGCCATCTCTCCAGCCCCATGATTTCAAACATCTTAAGGGCTGGAGAGATGGCTCAATAGTTAAAACACTTGTGGTTAAAGTGTTTGCCACCCATGGACTGGAGTTTGTGTCCCACATTATCTCATGTAAAAGCCCCATGGGCATGGTAACCTACCTACCATTCTGGCCATAGAAGGCTGAGATGGGGGATTTCCAGAGCAAGTGGCTAGCAAGACTAGCCATATTGGCAAGTTCTGGGTGTGATTGAGACACCTTGCCGCAGTCAGTGACTAAGATGAAAGGTAGTGATTTCTGACTTCAACCTGGGGCCTCTAATGCACACACATGCACAACCACCTACACACACACACACACACACACACACACACACACACACACACGGGGGTGGGGGGTTTGCTTATCAGGCTGTAGCATGTACCTGAAGTCTGGGATAGAAGGGTAAGTAGAACACATTAAAGAATAAGAATGAGTGCCCTGCTGGATTCTGTGGCCCAGACACCCCCAGCCCAGGCTGTACTTAGGACTCACCTGAGGACACTTTTAAAGGGGCGAGACCCCAGGTAGAGCAGCATGATGGAGCTCAACCTCCTCCCAAACAGAAACCAGACCCCCCCCCCCCGCCCACACACACACACACACACACCTTCCTCTTTCCCGCAGAAGCCTCATCAGCAGTGCCCTTGTCTTCCCACAGAACCAGCCCACCTCCCTGGCCATGTTGGATCTTCTGCACGTGGCTCGGGACATCGCCTGCGGCTGTCAGTACCTGGAGGAAAACCACTTCATCCACCGGTGAGTCAGTGGCCTCTGCCACCGCCTCAGCCTTCTGAGTGCTCTCCTGCTTGTCCCAAGAGCAGAGCTCCCTCTTTCTAGTGCAGACTAGGTCTCTCTCCACAACAGTTTGGGTCAGTCATCTTTGTCTTTGGAAGGGAACCTGTGTCCCAAGGCATCTCCTGTCCATGTGATCAGTATCTAAATGCTCTACACTTCCCCTCAAGGGCTAGTTAGAGGCTGGTGAGCACGTTAGCCCTCCCATGCTCTACCTCCTGCCTTATATCACCTTGAGCCTTCCCTGTCTAGAAACTGCAAAGGAGTCCTTCGTCAATCCATCGCTGTATCTGCAGCATACTGTTGCATACTAAACATTGGCTCGATAAATTAACTTTTTTCTAATATACTCTAAAGCGAAGCTTAATTGTAGTTTCCTTTACTTCTGTGTCATCTCTTCTGCCATATGCGACCCTTGGGTTGAAGTGCTGTGTGGACTGAAGCACACTCACACTCAGTGCTCAGGGACATCAGAGATCCTTCCTCGTGGTTGTTGATGACAGCTGACCTGGAATCTGAAAAGTCAAATATATTATTGGGGCCTTCGCAAAGCTCTTCTTAACGATTTGTTCTAACTCCATAAGTAATAGCCTGGTGAACTCCCAATTATTTATCAGCCAGTGTCTTCAAACCATGTAAGGCGTGCCCATCGCCATTAGCACACTTAAACACAGGGTAGACAAGGCCCTGTGTGCATTTAGAAGGGAAGTGTGTGAGTGCACACAAGCCAGGCATCCTCCCTGATGGGCCGAGAGAGGCAGACATCAGGAAGTGGAGGCTGCAGGTTCTCAGAGCCCCTC
Organism: Acomys russatus; assembly: GCF_903995435.1. NCBI lineage: Eukaryota > Metazoa > Chordata > Mammalia > Rodentia > Muridae > Acomys > Acomys russatus. The sequence continues at coordinate 21,753,615 of NC_067137.1, forward strand.
TGGAGACCAGGCAGTACGCTCTCTCGAGCCACCTCCTCCCTTCACTGCCTGTTCACTGCTTTGGTTCCCCAGTCTTTCCTCTTAGTTCTAACCTTTTCCAACTTGCAAGCCATTCGGGTCAACAGGAGCGAAATGGCAGCCAGGATCAGTCTTCTGTGCCTTCACCCAAAGCTACCCACTCGGCTGCCTCTTTTCATTGTGCCCAAAACCTTCCACAAGCCTCAACTCTGGGCTCTACCATTTCTCAGTTGAGGCAAGTCTGCACCCCTTTGGAAACCAGCTGCCGTTAGAACCACCTTCCCATCTTTTGCCCATGGTCTGTAAGTCTGGATTCATGCACTAGCAATCTGTGTCTCACTTTGGTGACTTGTGACGTCTGCCTTTGCTTCCCATGGAGATGGCTTGAGGGATCATTCCCTGATCCACTTCCTTATGATGCTGCCCCACGTTCTGTAAGAGAGAATAGGATCACGTTCTCCCAAGATGCCCACCTCCATCCAGATCTAGAAATGGTTCCTGGAAATCAGAATTAGATCTCCTAGTAATAGTTTGATTTCTCTCTCTCTCTCTCTCTCTCTCTCTCTCTCTCTCTCTCTCTCTCTCTCTCTCTCTCTCTCTCTCTGTGTGTGTGTGTGTGTGTGTGTGTGTGTGTGTGTGTGTCTGGGGTAAGGAGGGAGAACATTCATGTTTGTGTGGTTGTATGTACATATGTCTGCAGGTGCAAGTGTGTGCACACGCACATGGAGGCCAGAAAATGGCAACAAGTGCTTTCTTCAACCATTCTCCACCTAACTATTTCCGACAGTCCTCCTCTTATCCCACAGCTCATCACTTCAGCTAGGCTGTCCAGCCAAGGAGCTTCAGGGGTCTGCCTGTGTCTGTGTAGCCTCAGTGCTAGGTTACAAATACAAGCCACTGCCCCTGGTTTGTTATGTGGGTGTTGGGAGAGCCAAGCTCGGTCCTTCATACTTCCATGGCAAGCTCTTTACCAACTGAGTCACCTCCCCAGTCTCTCGTTTCGTCCTTTTCAAGAAATTAAATTGTCAAAGGGCAAGCAAAGATTGTGTTGAATGACTTGTTTGAAATGAAAGGAAATGTCTGGGAATTTCCCACCACCGTCAGAGCTTTCTTCCGGGGCCCCTGTGGTAGTTTGTATTAGGCAAAGGCCTCTTACAGCTTCCCACTAGCTAAGAGGATCATAGGAACTCTCACCCTCAGAGTCCCAGACTTCCACAGGGCACGTTTTCTGAACTCAAAGCAGACTCTTTCACCAGAGCCACACACTCCCACATTCTTTCTTCACTAAAATCTGTTGCTTTTGGACATGGACATTTCAAGATGTATGTACCATTCTATCAATTCCTTCTGTGTTTGGTGGTATTATTTATTTTCTTATCATTCAAGCCACTTTTTAAGCAATAATCTCATACACTTCCATGAAGAGACCTTTTGGGAGAGGTAAACATTTTTCCCCATCCACGTCATTATATTTATCTTAAGAATTAGAGGCTGATTGTTTTCCTTTGTTTTGACGCCATTTTATGCTTTTAAGGATCTATTTAGACATTTTGTGAACCACACTGCTTCTCAGAAATTCAACCTCAACCTTAGGAACTGGTTCCCAGCAGCATCCAATTCTCATGCCAGAAATCTTAAGCCATGATTCCCAAGTCAAACTTTTAAAAATATTTAAGTTTAAACATTTATTTCTTTTGGATGTTTTAATGACTATAAGTGTTGCCTGCATGTGTATGTGTGTGTACAGTGTGTGTGTCTGTGTGTGTGTGTGTGTGTGTGTGTGTGTGTGTGTGTGTGTGTGTGTGTGTGTGTGTGTGTGACCTGTGGAAATCAGAAGTTTACTGAAACCACAGTTACAAATTGTTGTGAGCCACCACTGGGGTGCTGAGAACTGAACCCAGGTCCTCTGCAAGAGCAGCAAGTGATCTTAACTGCTGAGCCAGTGATAGGGTCTCACTAGGTAGCCCAGGCTGGCCTAGAACTTTCTCTACAGTCCAGACTAGCCTCAAATTCATGTCCTCCTGTCTGAGACTTTCTAGTGCTAAGAATACAGACTCATGCTATCTTCTCAAGCTTCTACTTTCTCTCTCTCTCTCTCTCTCTCTCTCTCTCTCTCTCTCTCTCTCTCTGTGTGTGTGTGTGTGTGTGTGTGTGTGTGTGTAGGTGCGGTGTTATGTATGCATGCATGGTTTGCATATATATGGGCACATGCACATGTGTGCTCATTCACATGGAGGCCCAAGAGTGATGTCAGGATTATTCTCTATTATTTTTCCACCATATTCACTGAGGCAGGGTCTCTCAATCAAATGCAGAGCTCATTGATACGACTGGTCTTGATAGCCAGCTTGTTCTGGAGATCCCCTGTACCCATTGTCAGGTGATAGAGTTGTGGGCCTGCCCCCACCATGCCTGGCATTTATTTGGATTCTGAGGGATCTAAATTTCATCATGCTAGCACGGTGTGTGCTCTAACCACTGAGCATCCTAATTGTTAAATGCTGTCTTGGCCAGTTGTATATCCTCCAAATCCTTCCTCAACCAAGGAAACCACTCAATGTATAAAGACACATCTGTGCCCCCTAAGGTATTTCTTGTTCCTACCCCTCCATCCCCAACACATGTCTTTAAAATGATCAGCACCACATTCTAAGCCTCTGGCTGGAGCCTCAGTTCCCACGTGTGTGTCAGAGGGGAAGGAGCTGTCTAGGGTCAAGATGGACAAGTCCAGCAGTGCACCTCAGAGGCATGCCGCAGGAAAATGAGCCATCTGGAGCTCAGGAATGGAGTGCCAAATTCTCAGAAAACGTGACTCTACAACTGCACAGCTTATCAAAGGCATTAGGTAAAAGTTATAGGTGTCAGAACTATATTGGCTACTTTTTTAAAAATCTAGAAATGCTTAGAAATATGGTAACCTTTTAGAATTTGAAGTCATAATGTTTTGGATAGAGCGCTTCTTCAAACTGGTGGCAAAACACTAACCCATACTCTATGTATAACAGCTGTGTATTTTAATGAGAACTAGACCTTAACAATCCCTAGAACACAAGAAAAGACCAGCAAGTTCTGCTTTATATTACACTTTGCATCATCGCTCATATTTCACTAAGCACTGTTATACTAGTTGCTATTCTCTTGCTGAGACAAGGCACCCATAACCAAAAGCAATTATAGGAGAGTTTATTTGGGCTGACGGTTCCAGAGGGAGAGAGTCCATCATGGTGAGAGAAGCACCAGGAAGCTAAGAGATCACATCTTCACCTGTAAACACAGAGAGAGAGTGAACTTGAAGTGGGGTGAGGCTCTCAACACTTAAAGGTCAGCCCTAGTGATGCACTTCCTCCAGCAAGCCTCTGCCTCCCAAAGACTCCACAACCTCACCCCAAAATCACTACCAACCAGGAACCAGGAAGTGTTTAACTATGTGAGCCCATGAGAGACAATTCTCATTCAAACCACCACAGTTTGCAACCAGGTCCCCTAGTCCTGGTCTAGAATTGGCACTGCTATTTCTTTTACAGTGAAGTATAACATAACAACATAAGTACTGGGTGAAGAAAAGAACTGTTTGGGCTTCATTGAAGGTTAAGGAAGATCCTAGGATGCTTTGTGCATAAAATTAAGAATCTTATTTTCTATCTATTTTTCTTCCCAGGGACATTGCTGCTAGAAACTGTCTCCTCACCTGTCCAGGAGCGGGAAGAATAGCAAAGATCGGAGACTTTGGGATGGCCCGAGACATCTACAGGTGAGAGAATTGCTTTGCTCCACTGAAGCCTTCCTCCACCATCCAGTGCCCTCAAAAGGATGCGCGTGATGACTTGCCTCTTACATCATCTGGTGTCTTCTCAACTCTCCACATGGAATTTGAACAAGTGTCTTCCAAGCCATAGGACCCTTTCATCTATTTCTGGGTGGTACTTGACAGCATGTCTCCTCTCAGCTCATCTCTCTTACCTCTCTGCTTCCAGCCCTCCTATCCTGCCATGTTCTAACACAGAATAACATGAACACTTGATGTGAAAAAGCTTCGGAATGGGCTTTAAATCAATCCCTCCCTTCAGCACTCAGACATTCTAACTGATTGCAGTGGCATTCATGAGGGGCACGGGCTCCCCAGGAAGGGCCGGGTACTAGGCGTTGCTCATACTCAGAGACACAGAAATGTAGTTCAAAACTCAGAAGTCCCGTTCAGCATCATTGTTTGATTATTTGTTTCCCTATCACATTCTCAACACGACATAAAAGTTACCAAGGAGGGAACAGAGGGGTAGCATAGCAGTAGAGCAGCTGTCATGCACATACAAGGTCCCGTCTCAGTCCTCAACACTACAGACATGGTAATAACAGTAATAAATAAAGGGTTTTTAATATAAATATAGCGGTTCCGTTGCACTTTCTCCTCACACTTCCCAACCTGTAGTTTCTTATTTTTCTAATTACTTATAACTATGACTTGATGGATGGCATGAGCAAGCTGTACTTTACAGGGTCACTAACTGGCCCCTTCCCTAACGCACAGAAGTGGGACAATGGTTAATACAGCTTTCATTTTCTGAGAAATGTGTAAGAATATCTGGAGGCCACAGAGGACTTTGGTGAGAATAAGAATCTCCAGAGGGGCAAAGGTGTTACTGTCATGCTGGGACCTTAAGGCCATCATGTATGGAGGACAGAATCACTGAAGAAGTCTATCCCTTATAGGCATCCCCTATAGGCATCCCTTACAGGCATCCCCTATAGGCATCCCTTACAGGCGCCCCCTATAGGCATCCCTTACAGGCATCTCTTATAGGCATCCCTTACAGGCACCCCCTATAGGAATCCCTTACAGGTATCTCCTATAGGCATCCTTTACAGACACCCCTTATAGGCACCCCCTTATAGGCATCCCCTATAGGCATCTCTTATAGGCACTTCCTATAGACATACCCTACAGGCATCCCTTACAGACACCCCCTACAGGCATCCCCTTATAGGTATCCCTCACAGGCATCCCCTGTAGGCATCTCTTACAGGCATCCCCTATAGGCCCGCGCAGAGAGCCTCATCATCCAGGTGATTCTGTATTCTGTCAAGCTGAGAATCGGCGCTAACCATCACAGCTTCCTCTGCACACCTCTGCATGCCTCCCCATGTTTTCTCAGGACATTGGGGGTCACCTCCAGTTTCAAGTACAGCAGTCTAGGATGTTATCCAGCGGTCCGTTCCCTATTGGGTCTTACCTATAAATTCATCTATCTCAAGTATATGTTGTGGAGATGGAAATCTGACTTCCAGGAGGTTGTCAGAGAGGAAGACCACAGCTTCAGAGCCCTCGGTCTTTGGTCATGTGTTTGACTCTGCTGCTTCCAGCCTATGGTATTACAGTACATAAGGACAGGGGCACATGGCACCATGTCCACCTCATACTGGCCAGAAAGCAAAGATAGAAAAAGGGATGACTGGACCGTGGTCCACACATCTTCAACAGCACGCTTCCAATTACCTAAGTGATAAAGCAGTGATTTAAGGCAGTGGTTCTCAACCTTCCTAACGCTACAGCCCTTTAACACGGTTCTGCATGTTGTGCTGGCTTCCAACCATAAAATTATTTCTGTTGCTACTTCATAACTGCATTTTTGTTCCTTCTTGGAATCATAATGTAAATAGTTTTAGAGACAGAGGTTTTCCAAAGGGGTCGAGACCCGCAGCCTGAGAACTACTGACATAGAGGTTCTCCTCCATCCCAGAAGTGCTGCAGGCTGGTGACAGGCTATAGTGCATGGTGTCTAGACACAGTTAGATCTAACCCAGGGCAATCCCTTATGTCCAGACTTCAACCATGCATTTGTAGATATCCTGGGCCAGGAGTAGTCTCTGGAGAGAACTCCTTGACCAGCTCCATAAATGCCTCCCTGTGAGGCTGCCCCCCTGCCACTTCCTTTATTTTTATATACATAAAACCAATCTTTCATCCGTAGAACTCCATACCTACTATATCATCACACGTGGTGTCAACACTGCAATTTCAGGTGTGTGTGTGTGTGTGTGTGTGTGTGTGTGTGTGTGTGTGTTTTCCGCTGAACTGCATCCTTGGGAGAAAGAGAGACTATGATTTATTTATGTCCTCAGTGCATGGCAGAGTACTTGATACATTCTACTGCTCAGAACATGTTTATTGAAGTCATTAATTAGTGCAGACAGCTGGTAGGAAGCTGCCTCCCACAACACACACAGGCACAGAACACCAGGCTAGGTGTGGAATTGGCTTAACGGGTAAATGAGTTAATTTATTAGTTCTTATTAGCCAGTTGCATCAATGGCCTTACTGATGAAAAGTAATAAATTAATTCCTCTACGTGTTAAACCAGCTCCATGCCCAGCTCTGTGCCCTTCCATCTGGGTGTGTTATGGCAGGCACCCTCCGGCCAGCTGTCTAAGTTATTTGTGGAGTGCCTACAGTGAATGAAACGCCACTGTCTACATACCATGGAGGAGCAGATATGACTGAGACACGAGCCCTGTTCTCAGCCCTCCCGTTCCGGAATTCGAATTACTGTAGGTCATCAGAAACATGCTGTACTTGTAAGGACGGAGCAATGCTATTCATTGTGAGTTATAATAAACAAAGCCCAGCAGGGAAATCTAAACAGCTGTTAGCAGAGATTTTAGTCCCTGAATAGATCTTTTCCTCCAGGGCCCCCGGTGGGCCATGAAGTGACACCAAGATTCTTAACTGAGTGATCTGTGCTCCCCTGCTCTCCTCCCCAGGCACCGAGGACCTGTCTTTAATTTCAGTTTTCTCACAGGCCGGCAGTGTGGCTGCCCCTCTCTCAAGCTTCCGGGCAGAGCTTCTGTTCATGGATGCCGCCACCCCTCAGTTCCAAGCTTGGTTTCTTCTTCCCCTACAGGGCCAGCTACTACAGAAAGGGAGGGTGCGCCATGCTGCCGGTGAAGTGGATGCCCCCTGAAGCCTTCATGGAAGGAATATTTACTTCTAAAACGGATACATGGTGAGTCTTTCCGCTGTGGCTGGAGGTGATGCTCTTGGCGCAACTGGTCCACGCCCCTCTGGGAGCTCCTCTGCCAGTGAAGGAGAGAAGAAGGCATGGCGGAGGCTCTTAAGTGATCATTTATCAGAAGGATCCTAAAGGTGCCTTAAAATGTACATTGCAATATCCCACCACTCCCAGAGCTGATGACTCGGGAGTGGGGTCCAGATGAACTTGCATTTCTGCCCAGCTTAGCAGTGATGCTGACTTCAGAGGCTGGCAGGCCTCACATCAAGACTTCTCTATCACTTTAAATGGCAAATTGAACTCAAGCTCCACCACAAAGCATGAGCATACTTACACACACACACACACACACACACACACACACACACACACACACACACGTAAAGAAGTCTTTTGAATTGCATTAAACCCCATAATAATAAGAACAACAGAAAGAAGAAAAAAAAAACAACTTAAAACAGGTTAGACCTGGGCAAGTTCATTGACAAGTCACCCTTGATTTCAAAGAAAAGAAAAATTTTTGATGCCCACAGTGCAGATCCAGGACCAGGATGCTTGGCCTCCTGAGAGTCCCAAAAGGCACAGGGATTGAAAGTAGGGGCACAGCAAATAGGAAAATTGCTTAAAGGTCTGCTTAAGAACAAACCAAAGCCTCTGGCTCCACCCTCTACCCTCTGAACCTTGAGGCCTGTTTTTCTTCTGGTGTCAAGCTCCACATTCTCCCCACAAGGGAGATTCGGCTGAAGCCCCTCTGGTCTTGGCAGCATAGACGTCATCAAGCCTGAGGTGCCCAAGCACATGCCAGGACTGTTTTCAAAGTCTATCTACTTTAGGGTATGTCCCCTCTGCACCAAGAACACTGGCAGCCATGAAATCATGAGGTCCTAATCCCAGAAGCCCACAATTGTTAGCTGCCTCAATGACAGTGTCTTAAGATGACTGTCTTGGAGTTTTAGTGCTGTGAAGAGGCCACACCTCCTCCTAATAGTGCCACCCCCAGTTAGCTTATAGGGGCCATCCATTTTCATTCGAACCACCACAATGGCAAAGCCTAGGTTAGACACTCTGAGCAAGAGCCTTGGCTATTTCTAGGTCAGTGAGATTTGCTTAGACCTAACAACCCAGTGGGTCTCACACCAGCAGGTCCCCTGGCACTCATTAGCAATGCAAATGTGCAAATTCTCAGCCCCCACCTCAAGCTTCCTGAGGGTGTATGATTAAGTTAAGGATCTTGAGGCAAAGTGGGTTTTTGTTTGTTTGTTTTGTTTGTTTGTTTGTTTTCCCCTGGATAATCTCCTGGGAGGAAGCAACCGATGTGACCAGTGTTCCTGGTTCCCTGGGGGATGGGGAAAGTCTCCATATAGAGAGGAGTGAGCAGTGTGACCCAGAGCCTCTAGTGAAGCAACCCCTGCACGTGAAGGGACCCCAGCCACCATCAGAGAGGTGGAAAGGAACAAGCAGAGAAACAGGCTCTTCTCTATAGGAGCCGCTCTCACCCTTCCTAATGCTGTGAGCCTTTAATGCAGTTCCCCATCTTGTGGTGACCCCCAACCATAAAATCATTTTGCTGCTACCTCATAACTTTAATTTGGCTACTGTCATGAATCATAATGTAAACCTCTGATATGCAGGATCTCTGATATGTGATGCACACCCCCAAAGGGACCACGACCCACAGGTTGAGAACTGCTTGGAGGGAGCAGCAGCTGGCTAACAGTGCCACATCTGCCTAGCAGTCTCCATTTCAGATGTGCAGGCTTCAGACACACCCATGAACAAGTTTCTGTTATGTTATGCTACCCAGTAAATGACTTTTTTTTTTCTGACTACCACCGGGAAAAAACAAAAAAGCCACACCTGGTCATGGCATAAGGCTAGCTCACTTACATAGCACTTTCTATCCCCTCAGTTTTGGATATGCCGATTTTAAAACAGGATCAGCCAGCCAAGAACAGTGACCGTTTGAGAGAGGCTCTAATGAAGAGAGTGGGCAAGGAGGAAGGAAATGTAAAATAATAGGAAAATTCTTTTAAAATTAAAATATCCTCAGAAATAAAATACTACAACCCCAAGTTAAGGACAGGGGTTGTTTTACTTTTTTTTTTAATATTAACTTATCTGTTTATCTTTCATATACGAGTGTTCTGTCTTCATGAACACCAAAAGAGGTAATTAAGATCCCATTATAGATGCTTGTGAGCCACCATGTGGGTGCTGGGGATTGAACTCAGGACCTCTGGAAGGGCAGCCAAGTGCTCTTAACTGCTGAGCCATCTCTCTAACCTCAGAGGGTTGTTTTAAAACAGTAGTTTTGGGTTTGGGAAGGTGGCTCAGGCTTGCCAAGCAGGTGTGAGACCTAGAATTCAGATTTCCCAGACCGTGTTTAAATCCTGGGTTAGGTGTGACAGCCCACCTGCAGGCAGAGGCCAGGGATCCCTCCAGCAGACTGGCTGGTGGAGAGCAGCCCCTGAGCTTTACCAAGACACTGCCTCTGTGAATAAAGTAAAAGAGAGATGGAGGATGAGTCCAAGCATCAACCTGAGGCCTCCACGTACACCTGCGCCCACCTGTCCTCACACCGTACACGGGCCCGCACACATGCACACAATTTGCACAAATGAAAGTGGAAAATAAAACAATCCTTTCGAGGGGAACATCATTAGGGGCCAGAATGTGATCGGCACCCTGCAGGAGGCCCTCTGAAGCCTATGTGGGTATAGACAGCAGCCTCCTTGCGTGGACACAGGAGTGGGAAGGAGGAAGCAGGAGACTTGCAGTTGAGAAAGCTGGCAGCCAGGGCCCCAGCCAAGAGACCACGGCCAGCATCAGCATCCTGTCACCTTGACAGCACATACTCCCGGGATGAAGGGATGCGAATGGCACTCTGTGGTCCTCTCCAAACTCCTCAGCCCCAGTGTAACCATGAAGAAAGCAGGTGGTTCCCAGATGAGAATCCTAACGGAACTGCTCAAACCTGCCAAGGCCAGCAGGAGCAAGGACGTTGTCCAGAGAAGCCTAAGAGAGTGTGACAGCTCAGTGTGATATGACGTCCTAATGGGATCTAGGAAGACCACAGGGAAATTCAATGAAAACTGAGGAAATCTAAACAAACCATAGGGTTTTAGTTAATAAGGCCTTAATGCTGATCCGCTAATTGTAATAAATGCACCCATTTAATGTGATGCTGGGAATAGCTGAGAACCGACTGTGGTGTCCTTGGAAACGGTATTTATAATACAGCCCTTCACAATGTGACCCATCCTATTAAAAAATGAAGGTTTTTTTTTTTAATCTGATAACTGTAATGTAAAAGTCATAAACAGGTTGGAGTACATACTTAAGTGAATCTCTGGGGAAGTGAAACAATTATAAAGAGATGAGCGATGTAGGAAAGAAAGAAAAGGAAGCCAATTGATCCGATAACCCATCAAAATAAGAGTCCCGGGAAGAAGGAAATGGGAAACACGGAACATGAGAATGTCACGGGAGTAAAGGACATCTTCCAGAGCAGGAGGCGCATCTCCAGGGTACCCACTAAGAGCCAGGCCACACAGCTTGAGAACCAGACAAGTGGAGCACCATGAAATCCCAGGCCAGTGCTCCTAATGACTCTGTGTGCTTCTGAGCAGAAAAATACACAGAGAAAAATGGCCAGAGGCATCGAAGTGGCATGCAAACGGTTCCTAGCACTGAAAACACAATGGAAGTGTCTGTCTGAAAGCCCCATGTGGCGGTAACGTCCAAAGACAGAAGGCGTCCTTTCCTGACCTGTGTTGACTATTTTGAGAAAGAGGCTTGGTTATTTCTAGACCCGTGAGATTTGCCTTGACCTAACCCAGTGGGTCTCAAAGTGGGGTGCACAGGACAGAGATAGTGGGCAACTGGGAACTCACCATCAGCACCTCCAAACCTCAGCCTCCCACCCACCCCAAGCCTCACGCGTCAGGAACGGCAGGGGCGGAGGAATAACACTGGCACCAAAGAGAGAGTGGCAGCCACCTAGCCTACCCAGAGGTGGAATAACGCCAGCAAGCCAGCAATCGGTCTGAATACACGAATGTCCTGTGAGCCATCTGTGGTGCCACCTCTTCCTTGTTGCATTTGGTTTTTTGGTTGTTATGTTGTTGTTTGTTGAAGAGGAAGGGGATCTTCTTTCCCCCTTAGAGGTCAGAAAGATCACAGGAGAGGGGATAATTTGTGTTCCTGGTGATTTGCAGGGAGGTTAATTTCACCAGCATAGTACCCTTAGAAGCATCCCAGCTGTGTAGAGGGTATTTTCTCTACCACCTTAGGGCAATGTTTACCAAGAGCAGAAAGCTGCATTAAGATACTAGAACAGAGATGGATTTTCTTTCTCCAAAATCTGATCATTACACTAAGAGTGGGAAATAAAATTGTCATCAAAGGAGAAAATATTATTTCTGGAACCTAATAAATTGTGTCTCAAAAGTCCTTTAAAACAAATAACAGGAAATCAAATACATTTTCAAAAAGAGGAGAACATCTCGGTTGATATCAAAACGCAGACAGAAAAAGTAAAACAGAATATTGTCAATGCAGAAAGCAAACAGATGAAAGGAAAGGGTGGGTGTGCTGGTTGAAGACAGCCCTGTCTTAATCAAAAGCCAATAGGGGAAGGGAGAATTATTTTATAAAGTGTTGGAAGAATTGTTCAGAGAAAAAAAAAATTGACCCTTCCCTCCCACTGTGTAAAATTCTAAGTGTATTGGAAGAGAGAGGAAAAACAAGCACACCTAGAAAATAGTAAATATTTATTTAATCTTTAGTGAACAGAAGATTGCCTAACTATAAAACACATAGAAGAAATCACAAAAACTTAATAACTATATTTAACTACTTGAAAATGCAAGCCTTTGACATGCTAAAAAATTATATCATAAAGCAACTAACAGGAGTATTGTGGCTAGGCTTTAAGGACATACGGCGACGAAGCAGGAAGATTGCAGTACCAAAGCCTGCCTAGCTACATAGTGAGTTCAAGGCCAACCCGATCCACCACTCAAAATTAAAATTCTTTTTAAAAAGAAAAAAAAAAAAGGAAGTAGGGCGGGGCACTCAACCTAGGGGTTAGAATGCTTGCCTAGCATGAGAAAGACCCTGGAGTCAATCCCCAGCTCCACCCCAAAATCCACCAAAAAATAAGGGCTAACATCTTTAAAACATACAAAGAATGTCTACAGCTCAGAAGCCAAATCAAGATACTAAAATAACATGCTCTGACAGATAAAGCCATGAAAAAGATGTCAACAGATAATATAGAAGAGAAAAATAAAGAGTAGATTAGCAAACTTTAGTAAAACACCTGATCATGTGACCTGGGGAGATTGCTCAGCAGGTTCACACTGAGTTCAATGCCAAGAACCCGCACACTGGAAGAAAAGAACTGACTCTCAAAAGCTGTTTGATTTCCACATGGGCACTGTGCCATGCCGTCCCATAATTAATTAATATACATTAATTACCTAGTTAATTTTAAAATAAATGTAAAAAATTAGGTTGGAAATACTTCCACCCTGAGATTTCAGAGGGGTGGGGCCAGGATCTGGGGCTGCAAAGATGGCCCAGTGGTCAAGAGTACTGGCTGCCCTTCCAGAGGACCTGGGTTCAGCTTCCAGCACCGACAGGGTGGTTCACAACCGTCTGATGCCCTCTTCTGGCCTCTATGGGTACTGCAGACAGGTAATGCACAGACATGCATGCAGGCAAGACACCCATACAACAACAACAACAACAACAACAACAACAACAACAACAAAAAGAATAAAGGTAAAATTTTAAATTAAAAGTTATTCCACCATATTTTTTCTTTAATATGAGCAAACATTATCATTACTGTGCATACTGAGAGTTGTTGAAGAGTTAGCACTAGTGGGTGGATAGAACTAGGTGCTCAAAATCAACATTGTATCTAGAAGGCTTCGGGCTTGTGAACTTAACTCTTCTTATTATACTACAAACAGCATTGATTTTACTATTCTGTTAGCTTCAGATGGTTTATCCTAAGAAGTCTTTTAAAATAGACAGCGGCTGGGTGTGGTAGCCCATCCTGCAGTCCTAGTCCTCAAGAGGCAAGGGGTTTTTAGTCTGAAGCCAGCTGGACCATGTAGCAAATTCAAAGACAGGCTACAATACAAAATGAGATTTGTATCACAAAAGGTGAAATAAAATTAACTAAAACCAAAGTGCAAAAAGATGTCCACACAATGTTTAAAATATTTGAAAACTGAAAGCAATGTGGTAAGGCAGGCCATGCTACATCTCAAGAGACTGTTTCACAGACACTTCGAATTCTACTTATAAAATTGTTAGCATGGGAAGTGATTGCACAATAATGAAATGAACAAACTTATCAAAGTTCTATAGCTATGAATATATAAAAAGTCTAGGCACAGAGCTTGACTGGAAATGAAAATTGTGCTAACAATATTTATCTTTAATGAGAATCACATGTCATTGGTCCTTGGTCATTCTTTCACTTTTCTGGATCTAGAAAGCCCACTGGGACTGCAGACACAGCTCATCCAGGGTGCATGTATACGGGCCTGCTGGTTCAATCTCCAGAACCCACGAGAAGGGAGGGGGGTTGAATGCAGCTCATAATGCTAGGGATTGGGGGACAGAAACAGGCTGACCCATGAGGTTCACTGCGAGCCTTCTTGGAGAACCCTGGCCACTGAGAGACTGTGTCTAAAAATATATTTTAAAAATTTTAAAGTATGTTAGGGGCAGGAGAAATGACTCCATGGTTAAAAGTACTTTCTGCTCTTCCAGGGGACCTGGATTCAGTTCCCAGCTCCCACACCAAACAGCTCACAACCACCTGTAACTCCAGCTCCAGGGCATCTGGCACCCTCTTCATGCCTCTGTAAATACAAACACACACACACACACACACACACACACACACACACACACACACACACACACGTGCATGTGTTCATACAGAGAGGCAGAGATAGAGATGTGTGTGCGTGCGCACACACACACAAACACACACAAAGAACCCTTTGCTACTGAAAATGGCACGATAAAAAACATACTAAAAACATGCTTAGGTGTCCGTGTGTGTGCACACGCATCTGTATCCAAATCTTTGTTTTCTGTCCCATGCCCAGGTCTTTTGGAGTGTTGCTGTGGGAGATATTTTCCCTCGGGTATATGCCATACCCCAGCAAGAGCAACCAGGAAGTTCTGGAGTTTGTCACCAGCGGAGGACGGATGGACCCACCTAAGAACTGCCCCGGGCCTGTGTATGACCTTTGGGAACTTCCTACTAGAAATTGAGCATGGTCTTGTTTTTATGTACTTGGATCTGCTTTTGCTCCTTTAACATTAAAGGGATGGTGGCAGCCTTCTTTTAATATGTCCCCAGAGTGTGCCACCCACTTCAGAATGATGGGTGGGTCTTCCAGGCCTTCAAACACAATAATGTCATCCCAGAAAGGTACCCACTGCCTGGCTGGAGGCTGTGGGCTGACTAGCCCTACACAATTGCCTCTAGGAATGTGCGTCCCAGACCCACTCAGTCTGCCCTGCATTCCTGCATTTTATATATCTCTCTCTCTTAAATACCCACCTACCCCCCTTGTGGGTTTTGCCTGTCCCCTATGGTATTCTCTCACCTCCTTTCCAAAAACAAGATGGAGAATGAAGTGCCCCATCCTAATGTGGCGTTAGAGAAGTGGCATTTGATGTATCTGGGTGTCTTTAATCTTGACTCACATTTGGAAGTGATTCCCTATCCTACCAGCAGGGGGCAGCATAGATCCACCACGTGGACCTACATGTGTTTCCCACCCAGGAAACCTTCCTTCTGGTCCTTCTCCCGACTTTCATTAACGTGCTCCTTCTTCCAGATACCGGATAATGACTCAGTGCTGGCAGCATCAGCCGGAAGACAGACCCAACTTTGCCATCATTTTGGAGAGGATTGAATACTGCACCCAGGTATAAATGTGTTCTCCCCTTGACCAGCCTCTAATCAACACGAGAATAATGCTGATTGTGAGGCTCAGGGTTCCTGATCTCTGGAGTAATATTATTGGCCTCTCACTTTGTCTGTGTCCTACAATAAACACTAGAAACTTTCACTTTCTTCACCAGCACGTATTAGGTACAGTGTTGGACAGGATCTATTCAATTCACAAGGATAAATCTGTGTGTGTGTGTGTGTGTGTGTGTGTGTGAGTGTGAGAGAGAGAGAGAGAGAGAGAGAGAGAGAGAGAGAGAGAGAGAGAGAGAGAGAGAGATGGGATTTTAACAATTAAAATACAGTGACATCATTTCCTTTTCCTCACACCAACCCCTCCCATCTCCAACCCCACCCCCACCCCCCCCCCCCCCAGCCTCTTCCTCTCAAATTCATGACCTCTTTTTCTTTGCTTATTATTGTTACATACATACATACATATATATGCATATAAATACAACCTACAGAATCCACGTTGTGTTCCTTGTATGTGTGTGATTTCAGGGCCGACCACTTGGTTTTGGATAACCAGTTACAGGCTTCTACCCTGGAGAAGGGCAATTCTCCCTCTCAGCGGCCACCAGTTGCCCATAGTTCTTTGTCTAAGGGTGTGGCGTGTGAGGTCTCCGCCTTCCATGTTAGCTTGTCTGGTGATGTTTGGGTCTTGTTTTGGTAGCCATGTTGTGGTATCATGGATAGCGAGATGACAAGTGTTTTATAGGTGAAATTGGGGCTTCAAAGGAGAATATGAAAGCTCTCAAGACTCACAGCTGGCTTCACCTAGCTGGCCTTTGGTGACCATGTTGGTTTTCCGGGGTAAAGGTGGTCAGGGAAACTTGCTACTGGCATTTAGTTTATTATGTCGTGTCAGGAATAGAATATACTCCCAAACACAAATACACAGCCACACACCTTCTTTGCTGGGGGAGGAGGGGCGTTTCTCCAAAATATATACTACCTTTACAAAAGTAGGTGATTTTATACCTGTGTATTTTAAATGACTCACTGTGAAATAAACTGGGAAGAAATGAAACGGTTTTTAAAGGGGTATTGTAGTTGTTTTCTCAAGCCCAATGCTGATGGGTACTAGACCAGTGTGCTCTTCTGTAAAACTGAAGTAATAGACGTTTCCCCTGCATTTGCATACACTATTACTGAATTAAATTCTTCCAGAGTTTTCTCCCACCCGCTCCCGGATTCCTCTTACAGTCTATGACTAGGCAATTGCCTAGCGCTAGATGTTTTTTGCACATAGTTTCTCCTTCACAAAAGCCTCATCACATCTGAATGGGCCAAAGTGTCTCTGCACTGGGACAGCTGCACGAATAATCACACGAATGACAAAAGGTCACCATGAACATGAGGAAAACTAGAGATGCTTAGGAGCAAGCAACACCCTTTGTAAGCCAAGGGTGGTGTCCCTTTCTCCTCTGTCACCCTCACAACAACAAAACAGATGTCACAGTCCTTTTAATCTTTTAGGTTCCAAAAATGTTATTGGAAATAGACCATAACATTTTTAAAGTAAAGTTAAAAAGGGGGGGGGCAGCAGAATGGCTTGGTAAGTTTAAGGTTCTTGCTTGCCAGAGCCAAATGACCTAGGTTTGATTCCCAGGACCCACATATTAGAAGGCAGAGAACCCAGCCCTTAGGACTGTCCTCAACTTACACGCACCAAGGCACATGCATGCCCGAACATACATGCATACACACAATACATTAAAATCTAATAAGGTTTTTAACCATCTGTAAAAAGTGCCCCAGGGGCTTCTGCCCTGCACTGCTCCCATCCCAGCGCCCACCAGTGAGGGTGTTCAGCAGCACCCCTACGCACCTGGTTCCCTCTCTTACTACAGTGGGTTTTTTCTAAGGCTTTCAAGAACAGTGATGCTCACTCGTTACTTACGTAGGCCTACCTATTAGTGTATACGGTGTTGCTGCGATGAACACACCGAGAGCACAGGCAACTTGGAGAGGAAAGAGTTTATTATTAACACTTCACAGCTGGTCATCATGGGGAAGCCTGGGCAGGAGTTCAAGGCAAGAACTGAAGTAGAGAGATCATGGAAGAAGATTGCTTAGTGACTTGCTCCAAAGTCTCGTCAGCAAACAGTTAGCTTCTCTTTCTCTCTCTCTCTCTCTCTCTCTCTCTCTCTCTCTCTCTCTCTCTCTCTCTCTCTCTCTCTCTCTCTCTCCCTCCCTCCCTCCCTCCCTCTCTCCTTCCCTCCTCCTCCTTCTCTCTCCCCCTCCCTCTTCCTCCTCCCCCTGCCCCCTCCTCTTCCAGATCCAGCGTCTCTGTGATTCATCCATCCTCTCTGTCTCTCTCTCCTTCTCACAGGATCCCGATGTCATCAACACAGCTCTGCCCATAGAATACGGCCCAGTAGTGGAAGAGGAGGAGAAAGTGCCCATGCGCCCCAAAGACCCCGAGGGGATGCCTCCTCTGCTGGTGTCTCCCCAGCCTGCGAAGCACGAGGAGGCGCCCCCAGCCCCCCAGCCCGCAGCTCTGGCGGCGCCAGGCCCCTTGGTGAAGAAGCCCCCGAGTGCGGGTGCGGGTGCGGGTGCGGGAGCGGGAGCGGGAGCAGGCCGCGTGCCCCAAGAGGTGGCAGATCGGGGCCACGTGAACATGGCGTTCTCTCAGTCCAACCCTCCCCCGGAGCTGCATAAAGGCCCGGGCTCCAGAAACAAGCCGACCAGCCTGTGGAACCCCACCTACGGCTCGTGGTTTACGGAGAAGCCGGCCAAAAAGACCCATGCCCCGCCGGGCGC
The DNA here is from genome assembly GCF_903995435.1 of Acomys russatus. NCBI lineage: Eukaryota > Metazoa > Chordata > Mammalia > Rodentia > Muridae > Acomys > Acomys russatus. Next base: position 21,771,396 of record NC_067137.1, read on the forward strand.
GGAGCCACAGGCGAGGGCAGGAGCGGCCGAGGGTGGCTGGACCGGGCCGGGCGCGGGATCCCGCAGACCCGGGGCCGCGCTGCTGCTCGAGCCGTCGGCTCTGAGCGCCACCATGAAGGAGGTGCCGCTGTTCAGGCTGCGCCACTTCCCCTGCGGGAACGTCAACTATGGTTACCAGCAACAGGGTCTCCCCTTGGAAGCCACCGCTACACCCGGAAACACCGTGCTGAAAAGCAAGAGCAAGGTCACCCAGCAGGGGCCCTGAGCCCTGCGCAACACTAGCTTCTGCCCCTGGAGGAGCCGGAGCCCACCTCGAGGGAGGAAGACAGAATGGCCCCACCACAAACCAGAGACCAAATGTCACTTTCATTTTGTGCCAACTTGTTTTGAAGTGCCACATTTAAAGGAAGAAGAAAAAAAAAGGAAAACTTGAATTTGCAAGAAGCGTTAGAAAGGTTTTTGAGCATGAGTTCATCTATCCTTTCAAAAGAAGAAAATGCCATTTTATGAAAAGCAATCGTACAAGGCCCAGATTGGTTGCGTAAAGTTTTCATGCATGGTCCGCTGTACAGTTCCCTAAGCTTCTTTCTGATTTTGTGTCCTCTCTGCTTCCAAAGTAGCTGCTTCTGTGTTTCATAGGGGAAGTTGTAGATGTTTCCTTGCCTTGGGGGTATGGACCATTCAAGGGGTGAGGGAACAGAAATAAAGGAATTAATTTCAATGACTCAGCATGGGGAGAGACGTTAGTTGGAAAAGAAAAATCATAAGCTGATATCACTGTGGGTGGTGGTTAGAGGCTTTTAATTGTTCTAACTCATTGCCTATTGTAAAAAAAAAAATGCCGTGAATAGTTCGTAGTGTAGTGAAAAAAACGTGTATATATTCATCTAAATGAAATGCATTCATCTCAAGTGCTTTGCATATAACCAAACACCAGTAGCGATCTAGTGAGCAACCGCCCTGTTAACATACCTCATGCCTTAAGAAAAATCTTCCTACTAAAAGTAAAAATCCCGAGTGTGAGGTTTCCTACTGGATTTAAAACTCAAGATTGAAATTACTTACTTTCAAACTTTCCATTAATTCAAATCTGATCATCCCTTTTTAAAAATTAAGTAGCAGCGACACATAGAAGCATAGGAAGACACCCATGTGTGGACATGTCGGTCCATCTGAGACTCAAACCTTCCCACACCGGAGTTCCTCCCCTGGAAGACGCACTGGGCCACTGGAGGAACAGGCTTTCCAGTGGCCTCGACGCTGGTCCATCCTTCTGCAGTTCCCCAAACTTCCTCTCCCTTAGCCACGAGATCCTGGTATGCTGGGAACAAGGCAATGTGACGAAACACTCACAGAGTAACTTACGTAGATCTCAAGTGCAGGTTACTACAAAGCGTTTGGAACCGAAGGCTTGCTTGGAGAGCTGCGGTTAATGCTGTGTTTCACTGAGTGTTCTGAACCTGGTTTTCACAGATGAAATTTTATTTCTATGAAATGGAATCGGGAACCCATTAAAATTTTATACACATGCTTATGCACTACTGTGTTTATCCGTTTTCATTCCCCTTGTCTCTGCTCCTGTGCTTTCATGTCCAGTTTGTCCCCGGTGGTGGCTGGGATTAAGCCGCTCTTCGGGGTAAAGTACTTTTGATACTCGCTAGGTACAAAGCATATCCAAGCACAGGGACCGCGCGTGCGCGCGTGTCCGTGTGTGTATATGTGCGCGCGCGTGTGTGTGTGCGCACGTGCCTGCGTGTGTGCGTGCATGCGCGTGCGTGTGTGCGTGTCTTTCTTCCCACCTTCTCCATTTTGTCCACTGCAGAAGCATCACTTTGAGTGTGGGAGAGCCATTATGTTCTATGCCAATCCCAAACAACTGGTCAGTTTCCATAAGGCAGTTATCTTGCCCTCGAATTGCTTCTGAACGTCTGAGGATTCTCTGGTATGCTCCGGGGACTAAGTTGTCCATAACTTCCCCAAACATTTCACATGAAACGTCCCTGAAGCTGAAAGACACGTACAACTGTGCAGATAACAGTTTAGGGGGAGGGGGAAACCGTTACCGGTTTCGGTTTGTGCCAGGCAAGTTTTGATGCAAAAAAAAGTCAAACAACCTTGTTCCAGCTCACAAACCACCCAGAGGGCTTCCAGGGTGTCACTTGGAAAAGCACTGTCCTAAAGGCTGATCCAGAGCAGCTGTCAGTAACTGAGAAAACAGCTCCCTTTTCCAACTGTAAAGTCACTAACCGACTAAGAGGGCAGTGTGTCACGTGGCTAAAGAGTTAACTCTTATTAATGGGGGGGGGGGCGGAGGACATGGATTCTTGACCTTTGCACCCTAAAAAGAACTTCAGATTCAGGTTGTGCCTTACTACCACTGATAATGGACTTGTTGCTTTTCTCTAAATCGTCTTTATTGGTATCAATGGTCAAACCTTCAAACCTGTATACATGGGTAAATAAACAACTCCACACTGAGCTGTGAGGACATCAAGATGTTTCATTGAAGTCGGTGTAACCCCCAGGTACCACCAATCGGGAATGCTGTCCACTAAATACTGCGCCAGCCATATGGCTGTGCCTCTCTATACAGATGCTGAACTCTAACGCATTCATTAGCCGTGATAGCAAGTTCCACTTAGAATGCGAACGGGCCCAATTAAGGTTTGCAAGAACCATGCTAATGAAACCATAAGCTAGTATAATTATTTGTATTCTCTATCTATAAGGAAAGACTCATAAAGGTCATGACTGGCCCACTGCTGACCTGGCAATTTGTGAGGAATGGCCAGCTTGTTACTATGTGACACCTCTGAATTATAACAAATCAAAAGATCTGGAGCAGCCATTTTTAAGGAGTATGTTCTGCTTAGCAGACAGGACTGGACTCTTGCACCAAGTGGGTGTCTGAGTCCTGGCTATTTGTAGTTAATCGACCTGGTGGTACCTCTGAAAAGGACAGTAAATGCTCCTGTCCCGCTACCCCTGGGAGAGCATACTCTGGGAACACAAGCAGCCCTCTCTCACTCAGGTAGCCCCAGTGCTCCGGGGATGATTATCAGGCTCCCCAATGGAGGCAGAGTTTCTCTGTATGTACCGCTTGTCATAACAATGACCACACAAATGCCATCTTTATGTCTCAAGAGAAGACTGTAAAGACTCTAAAGTCCCAGATGTTGAAGACAAGCACCACAGAAAAGAAGGTAGTTTGTCAATTTAAGGAAATCTTTTAAAATAGTCCTTTCCAAATAATATTAGGTGAACCCTAGGGCAGTAAAGTATTACATAATTCTAGGCTAATTTTATTATTTTAAAATGTGGGACTTAAAAACAATAAAAATAAAATAAAATAAAATGTGGGACTTTTCCATCCAAATCCACAATGTGCACAATTCTAGTGACTGGGCCATTTTGATGAGTTTTCTCCAGTAATACCGCAGGATTAAAAACCCCCATAAGCTTTACAGCCCTAAAAAAAACATGTGTATGAATTCACACTACTCCAAATGCATGCTTTCCACAAGATTCCCAACCCTATGTGAGGCACTGTCAATCTGTCCTTAGCTAATTTGTTTTGTTTTGTTTTGTTTTTAAATTTTTTGTTTTTTGGGGGTTTTTCGAGACAGGGTTTCTCTGTGTAACCTTGGCTGCCTGGATTCATTTTGTAGACCAGGCTGGCCTTGAACTCACAGAGATCCGCCTGCCTCTGCCTCCCAGGTGCTGGGATTAAAGGCGTGCGCCACCATGCCCAGCCTTGCTTTGTTTTTAATGAGTCCCTAAAGAACCCACAATTTGACTTTGCTAACTTCACGGCAGCAGATGGTTCCTGGTCCTGCGCACACACAGACACAAATCGGTGTCCCTGAACTCCCTGACGTGATGCCCTGATATAAAAGCGAATGCCTGAGAAACGATAGGAGGCCTGTTGCTAAGAGTCTGTTTGCGCTTGGTACTCAGAAGCAGGCACACTTCACTTTTAAGGCTTCCTTGAGTAGAGACTCCAGCTAAGCCAGAAATATGCGGAAAGGGTTGACAGGATTATGTAAAATTAGTGTGGTAGAATGAAAGCTCCATGAAGCAGGACAGAAAACTAAAGCCATCCCACTCTCTCTGCAGCATGATACAGGCAAAACCAGTGCACTGCCCTCGCATGCGACAATGTTGTGGCCAGGCTATGCCCAGAAAACTACAACCAAGGCCTGATTTTAGTTCCTTCCCAAACTCCGGTCTCGTAGCTCCTCCTCGGACAACTCTGCCTGCTCTCTCCTGCTCCGTGAAGGCCTCCCTGTCAACACCCACCCACAGTACCTACCACAAAACGTTCCTTTAGAGGTGTGCGCTAGAGATGAATTTTTTTAAAGGTTTTTCAAGACAGGGTTTCTCTGTGTAGCCTTGGCTGTCCTGGACTCGCTTTGTAGACCAGGCTGGCCTCGAACTCACAGCGATCCACCTGCCTCTGCCTCCCGAGTACTGGGATTAAAGACACGTGCTGCAACGCCCAGCTTAGAGGTAAATTCTTAATAAACTCACCTTCAGCCTGGGCAACTAGACTAGCAGGTCTCCCTATTACACTTGTGTAAGGAAGGCACTCCCCAGCAGAGATGAGTATCAGGTGGATAAAGTTTCAGATGTTTACGTCATGACTCCTGGTTCAGCACCCACCCCCTGCTTAACAAAGATGGAGCAAGCTGGGCACAAGTCTGGGGACTGAATTAGAGAGCGGCCACCCACCTGGGTGACCTGACTGGCTGGAACTTTCTCCTTTTAAAAAATTAAGGAATCCGGACATAGTTGACACAAACCTTTAATCCCAGCACTGAGGAGCCTGAGGCAGGAGGATCGTGAGCTACAGAGAAAGCTCATCTCAGAGAAGAAGTTCAGGGGGTGACCCATGGAAAATATGAAGGGTTTGGTCTCGAGGGTTCCTTCCAACTCTGAATTCTGTGATCTGGGAGACTTCACCTTGGTCAGGTAAACCCTAATGGCCATCCCATAATCTGCCGAGCATAGCTGTATCCTTTATCTTAGTAACTCAGATAATGAGTTCGGGGCTCAACCCTAGTGAGACCAATCATATGGAACCTTCACAGAGAATCAGCCTAGAATGGTCAGCATCCACTCACTTTTCTTCTTCCTAGTCAAAAACATAAAACCATTAGCAGAATGAAGTAGGCCCAGATGGCTTCCTGCAGGCCACACTGTGGGCAGGACTATCAGCCATGTCTGATGGCCACCATGCCCTCAGCATCACTCCACTCACAACTCTGATACTTGCTGCAGCCAGGGTCTGATTTCCCAAAAGAAAATACTAAAACTTCTATCTCTTGGAGTTGGCTGGTGAGGAAATGCCTGGTACCCTGGCAGTGCTCAGTTTGCTTTTCTTGGTGCCCACCCTCGAAGAGGGGCAGCAAAGTCGGGTGTGGGCCAGGTGTCTGCATAGGGAGATGGCCTAATTCTGGCATTCTTCAACAAGTGTCATTCAAGCACAGTGCTAATAGGCATTCAATGAGCCTTCCTAATTACCAAAGGACTGGAGGGTCCCTCCTTTCAGACTTATAGTCGCCTTTGGGTAACAAATGCTAAAAGCCTGCTTTCAATGACGTTCCTTTGTAGCTTGTCTGGAAATGGAAACTCCAAGCAGCCAACAACATCCCACAAAGGTAGGAAGATGAAGGCTGTAGAATTCTCTATAGCTTAGAATACCTGATATTTGGGATTTAAAAAAAAAAATTCAAACCTATTTCATTTTATTTTTTCAAAGTATTATTTATGTAGAGTTTCAAAGACCTCAAAAGAAGTCATTTAAAACACAGAAATTCTTTTTCTCTTGTACATGCCGATAAGCAGCTGGTAACAGCGATAAAAGAAATGACACTGAACGTGACAAGAGGGTTCCCTTTGTCACAGCAAGGTGCTCAAAGTGAGATCGCAAGCCTCTCAGGCAAGTTCTTAATTCCCTGAACTCCATTCCCTTCGAGGAAGAAAAAGGAGCATATGGGGGGGGGGGGCAGCCTTTTTTTCTAATACCTACAGCCTGCTGGGATCAAGACGCATGCACTTTCATCCGCACCCTGGGGTGAAGCACTTTCGTCTTTGGCAGTGCCCTTCTGCTCTGTCTCACACCAAAGCGAGGCCCGCTTCTCCTTTGCAAATCTGAGGCCTGCAACAGCTATCAAAATTCACTCTAAAATCCAGAGGGCGGGGGGGGGGGGGTTCCACATAAGAGGACTGTGACATTTAGCCTTCACAAGTAGCATCAGAGGCAGCCAATGTCATTGACAGGTGACTGAGTTTTAAGCTGGACCTCTGCGGTGACACCAGGGGGAGGACAAGAACAGCTTGAAGCTGTGGGTATCATTTTAAAATGGGTCGGTTTCACGTCGGTCCGATTTGATTTGTTACGTAAAAAATAATAATTAGCTCAGTGAGGCAAATGCACTCTGGCTGAAGCTGTGAAGAGTTCTATGAGGCTGAACAGATAGGGCTTAATTTCTGTCAGACTGACACCGACCAGGGACACGTAGCACCAGACGTTCAACCACCTAAGCTTCAGAAACGCCTGAGGTTCAAATTCAGCACCGGGCAGGCAGACTTCTGAGAGTAGTCCCTCTTTGATGTCATTGATCTAGCAGAAACAACTGGTAACTCGTCCAACCTTGAGCTCAGACTCCTCCTCCTCCTCCTCCCATCAGGCCATACACGTGCAGGTGTCGAGCTATGATACATTGATGTACGGGATCACCCAGGCCCCTAAGGCCAAACTTAGTCCACACTTGTGAGCATTTCTGCAACACTACTGGAGATTGCTAAAACAAGATTATATTAAACCATTAGCCTCACACACTCAAAATACCTTACACCCTCCTGGGCCCTCCTCAGCACACCACAACAATACACTTTCTTATTGGAAAAGTACAGTAATGCAGGTGATAGGACTCACCACGGATCTACTCAAGAGAGACAGTGAAAAAGATGAAAAGGGGAAATCCCCACCCCTTGGGGCTTCTCCCTCAAGGGAGAGTATGAGACAAAAAGTTTCCTTTCCATCAAACATAATGAAATCACATTTAATGGCAGAAACAAAGATCCATCTACTTTAATCTCCCTATATGTACTTCACCCCCCCCCCCGTACAAAGCAGTCACAAAAAATTTTAATAGAAAAAAGTCCTTTTTATTTTTTCCTAGAAAAAGGCACCATACCATACTGTAATGGAATCTTAACACATCCTGTAAGCATAACCTGGTCATCCCAGCCACACGGTTCATTAGAAACACCTTTTGTATAGTCAAGTGTCTTACACTGTAAATGAGGAATGATGTATCAAAGGACCTTAGTATGTTTTTATTAATAAATGTATTAGAAGTAAACACAATGAAGCAAAGTGCATAATCTACTTTTTAAACTTTCCTAGTGGCTTGCAATGTTGTAATATATACTCTATGTTTTTGTGTTAATTATTTAGGTAACTAATATCTAACCAATAGTTAAAATTACTCAGTGTTTCTCAATTAAAATAAGTCTAACATGTAATGGTTCTAGCCGTTGATCAATGAAATTTAAGTGCTAGTATCACAAATTCCAAACAGCCTCAAACTCTAAAATGAAACTATTTAGTATCCGATACCAATGTATACTCACGTTCATGGGATACAGTTTGCTTTTTCTCTCTCCATAAGAACCACACAGTACCATGACCTAAACTTTTGTCACATGGCAGACGGGAGCTGTCTCAGTGGCCGTTTTCTCCCCTCCTTCTCTCTACCACTCAGCATCTTTCCATCTCTTAGTGCTCTCCCAGGGTCTGGTGGTTTGAATGAGAATGGCCCTCACAGAGTCATGTGTTTCAACACTTGGTCCCCAACTGGTAGCACTTTTGAGGGAGGTTTAGGAAGTCCCGCCTTGTAGGAGGATATATGTCATGGGGGCAGGCTCTGAGGGCCTGATGTCTAATGGTACTGCCAGTTTGCTCTCTCTGCTGAAGATGGAGCCTTTAGCTTCCTGTCCCGCCCTGCATGCCTCCCTACCCAAATACAGCCTTTCCTCTCTAAGCTGCCATGGTCACGGTGTTTTATCACAGCAATAGAAAGGTGGCTGAGACATGGGGCACAGCCGGAATGCTGCATGTGAACCCTTGTCTCCTGCCTTCGTGTATCCAGTAAAATGACATTGTCTCGTGACCTAGTCTCTCAGTGTTGCCTCTCCGATGCCTCCAGTGCCTCTTTTTGTTCACTAGGCATTGCTGAGCGGTAGGCAGGTGCTGGGGACGGGTCTAGGTGTGAGGATAAAGCGGAGAACAAGGCAACCAACACGCACCCCTCATCCAGTGCAGGAAGTGAGATCTAAGCAGGAAGAAGTCTTTTGGAGAAAAGTGAAGCACCTGGGGGCATGAGAGGTGGAGGGGCGTGAGAAGCGGGGGTGGTGGGCGTGAGAGGTGGAGGGGCATGAGGGGGGTGGACGTGAGAGGTGGAGGGGCATGAGAAGGAGGTGGGCGTGAGAGGTGGAGGGGCATGAGAAGGGGGTGGGCGTGAGAGGTGGAGGGGCATGAGAAGGGGGTGGGCGTGAGAGGTGGAGGGGCATGAGGGGGGTAGACGTGAGAGGTGGAGGGGCATGAGAAGGGGGTGGGCATGAGAGGTGGAGGGGCATGAGAAGGGGGTGGGCGTGAGAGGTGGAGGGGCATGAGAAGGGGGGTGGGCATGAGAGGTGGAGGGGCATGAGAAGGGGGTGGGCGTGAGAGGTGGAGGGGCATGAGAAGGGGGGGGGCGTGAGGGGTGGAGGGGCATGAGAAGGGGGGGGTGGGCATGAGAGGTGGAGGGGCATGAGAAGGGGGGTGGGCATGAGAGGTGGAGGGGCATGAGAAGGGGGTGGGCATGAGAGGTGGAAGGGCATGAGAAGGGGGTGGGCGTGAGAGGTGGAGGGGCATGAAGGAGGTGGGCATGAGAGGTGAAGGGGCATGAGAAGGGGGTGGACGTGACAGGTGGAAGGGCATGAGGGGGGTGGACGTGAGAGGTGGAGGGGCATGAAGGAGGTGGGCATAAGAGGTGAAGGGGCATGAGGGGGTGGACGTGAGAGGTGGAGGGGCATGAGAAGGGGGTGGACGTGGGAAGTGGAGGGGCATGAAGGGGGTGGGCATGAGAGGTGGAGGGGCATGAGAAGGAGGGTGGGCGTGAGAGGTGGAAGGGCATGAGAAAGGGGGTGGGCATGAGAGGTGGAGGGGCATGAGAAGGAGGTGGGCGTGAGAAGTGGAGGGGCATGAAAAGGGGGTGGGCATGAGAGATGGAGGGTGTGAGAAGGGGGTGGGCGTGAGAGGGGGTGGGTGTGAGAGGGGGTGGGCGTGAGACAGGGGTGGGTGTGAGAGATGAAGGGGCATGAGAAGGGGGTGGGCGTGAGAGGTGGAGGGGCTTGAGAAGAGGGGGGTGAGGGGGCAGGACGGGCAGAAGGCACTCTGGAAACTTCCCAAGAGTCCACTGTCTGCATCTACTTTGGCTTATAAAGGAATCAGTTGAAATACAACATTTTTAACACTTAAAAATCTCTCCTCCCCCCAAATTACTCTGAGATATAACACAGCATTCTAGCAAAGGGGGAAAAGAAGACATTAGGCTTTTTAACCAAAACTCCAAGTGTCCCATCCTGCTCTGGGTAAATACAGGGCCATTATGCACTCATGCACTCATGCAGCTGTGATTGCCTGATGGAACCAGCATAGTGAGGGAGGGGTCACATGACACCGCTCCCGCCCCCCCCCCCACCCGCAGAGGAACTCTAGGTGGTTGAGGCTGCTTGGGGAGGAAGAGTCAGCTTTCTCCAAGAGGGTGGCTTGGGGAAACTGTGTTCTAATAGATGGGCCTACACACACACACACACACACACACACACACACACATACACACATGAGCAGTGCGAATTAGAATTAGTGAGTTATTAAAAAAATAAATAAGTAAATGATGTTGCAAGTGGGACGTGGAGAGGGGAGACTGAGATGCGCTACAAGTAGGGAGTCGGGGGGGGGGGGATGTGATCTAAATACATCGCATACATGCATGGAAATCTCAAATAAGAAGTCAAGCCCAGCACTGACGACCTTTAAGAGTCTTTATTGTAAGGACAGGACAAATCTGAGCCATAACGACGGGGGGGGGGGGGGGAGCTCAGAGCACACAGACCCCGACACACAGGAGAGAACTGCACATGGGGTAAATGACACAACAGCGCCCCAACAGCTTCCCTTTTTATTAGTATTCAAGAAGTGAGCCTGAATGGCATTTAATAAGCAAAGCACAAAGAAAACGCCTGACTCGCACATGTAGCATACACAAGCATATACACTATATGGATTTAATAATCCCCATCTAAACCTGAAGAGAACAACCGGGTTTTGACCTCAAAACCAAGGTCAGTGGCAGCACTGCTGTCTCTCACATACAGAGCTGAGGACTTAACAGGCAGAACTACAGACTCCCAGGCCGCTGGAGTTGTGGATCTCATACTATGGTATAAATAGCTTTTAAGAAATCATCTATATAATAAAATAAGTTCACTTTTGAACTGCAGCAGTCATTTTCTTCAATCAATAAAAATATTCCTTGATTATAAAGCAGCTTGAATTTGCAAATATATTTCAGGAAAATAACTCTATTTGAAATACCACACTTTTTTTTTTTTTAAAAAGGCAACAAAGTGACTGGATTTGGAGTTTAAGATATGTTGCAAAACAGTCCAGCATAGTGTATTTCTAAGCACAAAGCAAGTCCTATTCCGAGGGAAACTTTTAATTTCATAAAGCAAACTATTCCAATATTTGTGTGGTAGTTTCAAGTCTAAATATTTACAACAGTGAATGAATTTTTACACACAACAGGACAGAAACTTCAATATATGTACACAAGACACATGTGTGACATTATTACATCCCAAGACAATGAACACATCTGGGCCATTCTGCAGCTGGGTAGCAGACACAACTCAGCAGCTACCGCCAACCCCCACCCCCACCCCAAGCCCAGACACCATCAACGGCCACACGGATAACACACCCTGCCCAACACATTTTAATTTACTCTATTCTGTGAAATATATATATTTTTTAAGTTTTTCATATCCCAGGAGGAAATGAAGGCAGTCTCAAAAAGCAAAAAGATGAAAGTGCATCACGTTTCAAAAGTGCTGTGCGTGTGCCGGGAACATACAACGTTAGGTAAGTGTGCAAAAGAAGTTCTGCCTTGAGTTCATAAATGTAACTGCAAGTCTCTTGTAGTACGTACAGACGGGGCAGCCTAGCAGCAGAAAGGAAACCTGAGCACGCACTGCGTACGGAGGCACGCACTGCGTACGGAGGCACGCACTGAGTCAGGAGACCCACGTTCACTCTCAGCTGTTAACCAAGCAGTCAGCGGTTCTGGGGAGGGCAATTCCGTCTCTGTGGTCGTCAACGGGTACAAGGCGGAGCCAGGTACCACACAATGCCGCCCTTGCTCCTCCCGATTCTCACTGTTCACAGGGGCCTTTCCCCAAGGGTGAGTGAGCTCACTAAAAACACAAAAGACCCACCAGCTATCTAGTGCCTGCCTTAGGAACTGCTTAGTAACAGACCACAGACAGAAAGGAACATTCCAGAACACTTGGACAGAAAACAGGTCATGTGAACATCATGAAGCCGGTGAAAACTTTCACTCTGTGAAGAACGTAACACCATGTGCAAAAATGAAGCTGAATGGCAAAGTAATTATACCACATACGCTTAGTAGCTTTTTTTTTTTTTTTTTTTTAAAGTCTCAGAATTTTCTTGGGACCTAACGTTTTAAAAAGTGCTTATTTTGAAATTATTTTCAAAAGAACTGTGGCCCTCAGAGTGCATACCTGTGTTCCTTTGGAGCTTTGTTTGTTTGTTTGTTTGTTTTAAATGAAAATTACTGTATTTTCAGTTTTTACATAAACCCTTTGTCGTAGACCCTACTTTGCATCCAGCACATAGACACATTCACAAGAGCCTTCGGTGGTGGTTCAGCAGCTCTCCTCAACGAGCTTTGACCCATTAATCCCTCGGTAGGTCACTCGGCTCGGTCTAACCAGCACGCCATAGTTTGGCTTACAGGTGAAATAGCGCTTGTCACCCACGGCACCGTCGTTTTTCCCTTTGGCACTTCGGAGCTCCAGTCCAAGCCAGATGCCTGAGGCAAAGTCCGTGGGACCCACGTACCTAACCGTAGCCATTTCGTTAGAGCTGGTGAGCAGGACCTGAGAGCCCTCGTGCAGCTTCGTGGGCCCCTCGAGGCCACCCGTGGTGGAACTGCTCCAGCTGCGGCGCAGGGTGGTCCTGGTCCTGTCCGGAAGGAAAAGCAAGAACTGGACTTAGGTACTGGAGCCATGGACGCACTGTCCGTGTCCGTTCCTGCTGCCGCCTCCACATTCATTCAATTCACAAAAGAAAAAAGCTTATGGTGGTAACTTATTTTGTTTTATTTTTGAGTGATGAGGCATTAGATGTTTTTATTTGCTTTCACTTTTCTATTCCTAGGAGGAATCTAAATTACAGGTGGAAGGCTTGTTCCGAATGGCCTTCCTTTTAATTTTTCTATTGTCACAAGATAATGTCCACTAATGTCACCGTTTCTCCTTAATTAAATGCAAAAGGCAATTTCCCTTCATACAGTTAAAGGTCATTTGGATTCTTTATTTTTGGGATTATAATTTTTAAAATTGGAACTAGCAGTATTAGGAATATACTTCCAATTTCTAAAAGTTTTTCTCTTTTGGATCTTTTGGACCCTACAATTTATAAAAATATATATTCACACACACACACGAGAGAGAGAGAGAGAGAGAGAGAGAGAATGTCAGTAAACAATCAGGAAATATACAATATACATAACTTTAATGTCCATATGTTAAAGGAAACATATTTTGAATGCAATTTCCCATTAAAATATTTCTTTATATGAAAATAAAACCTAAAACTTTGGATAATAAAATTTAGGTAAAGATACAGGTCTTTCCCATGGCCTCCAGCTACCCTTCCCTTCTGCTACCACAGAGGGCCTGGCCAGACTGAATAGCATCCCTGTCCTTCTGCGACACACATCTCCTACGATGTAGGTACCTCTTAGCACCTGCCTCCTATGGACTGGAACAAAGCAGGCCTAAGACCATACTGCACCCCAAGGGCCCCTTCCCTCCCCACACTGCGCCCCCTAGGGCACCTTCCCCTCTCCATACTGCCCCAGGGCCCCCTTCCCTCCCCATACTGCCCCCTGGGCCCCCTACCTTACCCATACTGCCCCCTAGGCCCCTCCCCTCCCATACTGCTCCCAGGGGCCCCTACCCTCCCCATACTGCCCCCTGGGCTCTTCCCCTCCCCATACTACCCCTGGGCCCCCTCCCCTACCCATACTGCCCCCAGGGCCCCCTCCTTTACCCATTCTGCCCCTCAGAGCTCTCTCCACTGTCCACACCTCACAACTCTCTCTGTCCACAGGAGGCAGCTGACTTGATATTCACAACAGCAACTTTACCTGGACCTTACTGCCTTTCCACTCAGAACCATCCAGATGGCTACTTAGGTCATGCCGAGGGAACCTGGAGTCTTCCCTTCCCGTGCCCACTGCAGACTCAAGTAAGGCTGAGGCATTGCTACCAAACTGTCTAAGATCTTACTATAAAGAGAGAGGTTCTACTAATTTTGCCTTTTGTTTTATTTTCTACACTTTTAAGAGATTCATTCGCCATGTGTCTGGGTGTATCATATGTGCATTAGTACATGGTCCGCTGAAAGAAGCATGGGTGTTTTCCACACTTTACACTTATTCTTTTGAAGCCATTCTCATCCTGAACCTAGAACTCATGTGGCTGGAAGTCAGCGAGTCCCAGCCATCCTCCTGTCTCCACTTACCTTAGAGGTGGGGTTATAGGGTTTCCTGACATACCTGACTTGTGTGGGTGTGAGGCTTAAACTCCTCTTTTCATGACTGTGAAGCAAAGCTACAGTGGCTCTTAACCACTGAGCAATCTCTCCAGCCACCCACCCTCCCCCCGCTGTGGTTCTTTTACCCGACCCCCACTCGACCCCCGGTGCGCTACAGTTTTAAATATGCTGTCACACACAGTGTCTCGGGTGTTTCTATTAGGCACCCAGTAAAAAAGGAAGAGGATGTAAAATTTATACTGAGAACACCAGGGGTCAAAGACTTCTCTGAGCCACACCTTCCACAAAGTGAAGGAACTGTAATCTAAAAATACTTTTAGAGCCCACCATGGTACACGTGTAACTAAAATGCTCAGGAGGTTGCAAATGATCATGCGTTCAAGTACAACTTCAGCTACATAGTGAGATCTGGGCCAGCCTGGGCTATATGGTGAAATCCTTCCTTAAACCAGAAACTAAGGAGCCAGGCATGGCAGCCAGTGTCTGTAATACTCCAGTCAGGGGGCACAAGTAGAAGGATCAGGAGTTCAAGGCCAGCCTTGGCAATATGAAGAACTATTTCAAAAACTGAAAGAGGGGTAAAAGGAAGAGAGGAAGTGAATAAAATAAAAACATTCACAGTTATTTATCACATCAAATGCATAATGTAATACACAAAAACAAATTTCTACTGAATGCACAAAGGAACATAGGAGTTCTGCTCCTACACAAAAGCATCCGCTCGTTCACTCTCCAAATTCACAACCAAATGGATGCTTTTTGCAACCTGACAAAGCTGTTGAAATTTTTCAGGAAAATAATGCTAGTAAGTTGTATTTTCTGAACACTCACCTTGTGCCCACTGCCTCATGTACACAGTCTCAGCCTCACACAAACCAGGAGCTGTTCTCTATGTTTGCTCCGAAGGTATCATTTATTTTCATATAAATAATTAAAAATCAGTAGCACCATCCTGATCAGTCATCATCAACTCACTTTGTGACATAGATTCCTCCAGGCAAACACCAGCATACCAGCAAGCTCTGCAGAGCCATCCAACCGGCACACTGCCGAGTCCTGCCAGACTTCACTACAGCCAGTGCCCACGTCTCACGTGCCTGAGATAGGTAATCGGAAAACACTGCGCTCTCACGCTCCAGAAGCACTGTATGTTTTCAACAAAAGCCTATTTCCAGCCAGGACTTGAAGCAGTATATTAAGTGGAAGGGCAAAGTGGGCACCCTTGTCTTCTTGTGCGAGTGGGAATATTTCATGCTTTTTCTTCATTTAATAGGACGGTGGCTGTCTGTCATGTGTAGTCTTTATTATCTGAGAAATGTTGCCTCTGTGCCTAGTCTCCCCAGAGTGTTCATAACAAACAGTTCTGGATGTTTAACTGAAATGAACAAGTCTAACTCTCTACAGATGACATGATACTGTGCGTGACAGACCCCAAAGACACTACCAGGAAATACCCAGAGACGACCAACACTCTAAGCAAGGTCATAGGTTAGAAATTAGCACACCCACACTAACATCCTATAAAGACAGCCTGGGAAAGAGATCATGGAAGCAATCGCATCCATCACAGTCAGCAAACAGACAAACCTGGAATCAAGCTAACCGAGAAAGTCACACACACACACACACACACACACATTGCAACCCTTTACAAGACTGGAAGAGACAGACTGACGATGGAGAGAGCTCTCAAGCTCATGGATTGGTAGGATCACTACTGTGGAAACAGCTATCCTACCCAAAGTAATCTACAGATTCAGCATAATCCACATAGAAATTCCAGTGCAACTCTAAACAGAAACTGAAAAAACAATCTTAAAATCAATATGGAAATACAAAAGAGCGCAGATATCCAAACAACCGTAAGTAATAAAAGCTCTGCTGGAGGGATCACCATCCCTGACTTCAAACTACCCTAGAGAGCCGTAGTAAAACCGCCCAGTATGGCATGAAGCCAGGCACCTGAGCAGGTAAGTAGAGCCAGGACCCAAACATAACCAAGCCCTGTACCTACAGCCACCTGGTTTTATTTTTACAAAGACACAAAATACACATTGGAGGAAAGACAGTATCGTCAACAAACAGTGCTGAGAAAACTGGATGTCCACATAAAGATCGAAACTTGATCCTTCTCTCATCCCCTGCACACAAATCAATTCAAAGTGGATCAAAGATCTTAACGCTAAGCCTGAAACATTGAGACTGGTAGAAGAAAAAGAGTAAAGAGTGCACTTCAGGATACGGGCTGCGGTGAGGACTTTCTGACAGGACCCCAAGTGTCAAGGAACTAGAGCCAACAATCAACAAGTGGGACTTCATGAAGCAAAAGTTTCTCTATCACAAAGTAAACTGTTAATTCAGTGTAGAGGCAGTCCACAGAATGGCTAAGGTAGGTAGGTAGAAAGGAAGACAGACAGACAGACAGACAGACAGACAGACAGACAGAGATATCCCATAACATCGTTGCCAATTAATTAATTACAGACCAACCAGTGTCTAGAATATACAAAGAACCAAAAACACTAAACATGAAGAAAACAACCAGCTCTATTAAAAAGTAAGCAGTGGAACTGAACTAAGATTTCTCAGAAGAAATGCAAATGGCTAAGAAAGATTTTGAATGTATTTACCATCCATTCTTTGCCATCGGGTAAATGCAAATTAAAACTACTTTGAGGGGCTGGAGAGGAGTCTCAGCAGTTAAGAGCACTGGCTGCTCTTCCAGAGGTCCCAGGTTCAATCCCAGAAGCCACATGGTGGCTCACAACAGCCTGTGACTCCAGTTCCAGGGGAGTTGATGCCCTCTTCTACCTCCATGAGCACCAAGCATGCATCTGTGCACAGACACAGACACAGGCACAAGACTCATATAAAAAATAAATATTTAAAATAACTACTTTGAGTTTCATCATTCTTTTTAATATTTTTATTTTTAACATGTTTTATTTTACACACAGGAATGCTTTGCCTGAATGTTTGTCTATGTACAATGCGTACAGAGGCCAGAAGAAGACATCAGGTCCCCATAGGTTGGAGTGACAGTTGTATGTTGCTGCGTAGGTGTCTTGGAATTGAACCCTAGCCCTCTAGAGAACCAGCGCTCTTAACTACTGAGTCACCTCTCCAGCCCCAACTTCATATTTCTTAATGGATAAGATTTGGGGAAAGACGAACCCTTTTGCACTACTGGTGAGAGTGCTAACTGATGTGGCCACTATGAAAATCAGTGTGGCAGGTCCTCAAAAAGCTAGAACTTGATCCATTATATGACCCAGCTATAACTCCTGGGTATGTATGCAAAGGAAATTTATTTCCTGCTACAAAAACATACACATTTACCCATGTTTATTGCTACTACATTCACAAAAGTGAGGATATGAACAGCCAAGGTATCAACCGACTAATAAATAGATAAGAATATGGTACCCACACACAATGGAATTTTATTCATCTGTAAAGAAAAATGAAATTGTGAAATTTGCAGGTAAACTGACGGAACTAAAAAAAACATTACACTAAAGTAACCCAGGCCCATAAAGACAAGTATCACGTGTTCTCATTGATAATGTAGACCCTAGCATTTGTTTACCTTGGAGTGCCTATGAGGCCAAAAAACTAACATGGGACCATTGGTGGGGGCGGGGGAGAATTTTGAGAGAGGCAGGGTTAATAGAGGACGGGTGATGAAGAAGGGTAAATAGAAATAATGAGAGTGAGTTTAAGTGGGGAGAGAGATGGGGAGTAGGTCACAGGAGACGGTGGGACAAGGAATAATTGTTATTGATACTTTAAAAAACCATAGAGAAACCCATCACTTTATAAGTGTCTTGTAATTGGGGCTAGAAAGATGGCTTGGTGCTCCTTGTTCTGTTGTGAGGACTGGAGTTTGGATCCTAGCACCCATGTCTGGCAGCTCACAAATGCCTCCAACTCCAATAGATCTGACATCTTCTGGTCTCTACTAGTGTACACACATGCACATGCGTGCACATGCGCGCGTGCACACACACACACACACACACACACACACACACACACACACACAATAAATCTTAAAAAACAAAAGGAGTTTATTTGAAGTTACGATTATGTTCCTACAAGAAGCACAGGTTGACAAATAAAAGGCCCAGTGCCAGGTATTTGATACCTCCCCTCAAGCTGCTGGCCAGGGGTGTCCTAGAAACCCCCAAAGCTGTAACAGCTATTGCTCTTTGCTCTTTGTAAGACCCTACTGCTGAAGATACCACACAATTTAGTCACAAGACATAGAGAAATAAAGTTGTTTTTAAGTAGAAACTTTCTTCCTATATAGGAAGGTGCTATGTGAGCTGCTGGGAAGAAAAGTCAGCCAGAGTCTTAGCTATCCATGAACCCTATGGTCACAGTAAGGACCAGTATGGCAAAATAGCCCCATTGGAGCAATCGTGGCGCGAATATTCTGGGAGTAACCAGCTGCTTTCTGCTTGGATTAAAGGCCCATTATTCCACGGGAGGAAACACATGCCTGGTACTGTAAATCTGGCTCATGTACAGGAAACCCATACTCCACAAAGTCAACCTAATACTATTATTTTGCTAACTGGACATAACTGCCCTCTCTTCCTATGTCCACAAATCAACGCAGCTCTCAGACTACATCAAAGAAGTGTCTTTGTGTGGTGGTCACTGTTAGCACAGATACAGCTGGTCAAAGTGAAGAGAATACGTGCCTGTGGAAAGTCCAGCCACAAATGCAACATCTGTATCCTACCCCCCTTACCTCAAGGTTCAGGGGCTACTGTGGAAAAGGGGCCAGAAAAAAAATGTCAAGCCCAAAGTTAAAAAGGACTAGAGTGAAACAGTATCTACTGAACATGGCAGAACTGATGCACCCAGGAACTTACCACAGCTGTGGTCGCCTGCATCAGACCTGCATAAGATCAAGCCACCAACCATTTCCAGCATGGAGGGGGAAGGCGATCACCTGCCACTATCTTCTACCCCAGCTGGAAATGAGGAACTACCAGCAGTTAATGGCTTCTCAGGAGAGGGAGTTTTCTTTAAGGCTGTGGCCCATTGTAAGTACATCATATTCCAGAGAATGCTCCCACACTTACAAGTTTACAGGAATATAAATTAGACTTAGTAGATTTTTTAAAAAATATGAAGTTGGAAAAGGGAGTGTGGGATGAATCTAGAACGAATAACAGATGAATATAATCAAAGTACACTTGTGTACACGTGACGTTCGCATATTGTATTTTTAAGAAGTATCTCTCTAAAGGGGTACCCGTGCCAATCTGTTTACATATCCTGTACAGTTCAATCTCCTGTAACTTCTATAGGAAGCATGTAATTGTTACTACCTGCTCCTCGTGTCTGCAGTTCACATGTGCACATGGGACCTGCTGCTGTGCTCATGCCAGGGGCCAACGCTCTTTCTCTCCCTCAGCTCTCTGTACCCTCCTCCTGCTCACCAGCCTCCACCCTGGTCCTGCTGCCCTTCGTCTTCAGAATCCTTTCTGTCCTGGCTGTCTCTTCTGCCTAAAAGCCCTTCAATACCGTCAATAAGCTGGAACCTAAAATTACTGTCCTTAATCTCTCAGCTATCTGAGCAGTGCAACCAATTTCAAACTCCAAATCGATGATGGACTTGAGTAATATAATCTACTAGGGGAAGCCAGAGCATTAAAGAAATAATAATAATAATTCTAAGAGATTGCCTTAAGCAAACAGGCCTTCTATTTCTTTCACGCATGGCTGAGCATGTTAAATCAGATCTGATTAATTTAGTAGCCAGGAGTTCAAAATCAACCCCCTCACTCAATGAAAACACAATGTGAACTGCCCCCAGCTTCTATTAGCTGCCATACTAACCTCTTAGAAGAGAAAACACACACGGTGTGCTACTTTTAGCCACTTGTTACATTTTTTAATTGAGCTTTTAAAGGAGGGAGGAAGAATTCAGCACATCCATCACACCTTCTTTCTTACGTGCCAGCATTCTATCGAGCAGGGTGTAAGATACAAAACTCCATTTTTCTTCCTTCACAGAATCTTGGCATGCTCACCTTGAAAGGCAGCTTTCTAAGTCTTCTTAATACTCACTTGGCAAAAGCATTTCTCCTGTTAATCTCTTTTTGGGAAGAAGCAGAAGTTGTGCTGAAACTTCTCCTAAAACCTAAATGTGAGAGTGCAGGTTAGAAGAGGAAAATACATCATATGTCTTCAGCTTTTACAATGAGTTGTTTTTAATTACTTCTACAGTGTTCTATGACACCAAGAGGGTTTTTTTTTGAGGGGGAAGGGGCGGTTCTCCTGGAAAAAAACCTGCTATGTAGCATCTTCTAAGATAAGCTCAGGAAGTAAACAACTCATAACCCTCAGGAAGTCCCTGAAACTGAGCAGATACTGAGCATATATAGGCAAAAGAGACAGAGAACAGACCGGCTGCCTCAAAGCCAGTCTGACTGAAAGATACTCAGACCACCCGAGCTGCCTGAAAGAGACACACTCCAGCCCATTGAGCTGCCTGTCTGTCACTCATGCTGAGGTGAGCTTTTGGTGATGCAACTGTCCTTGAGTCACTTCTGCTCCTGTAAATAACCTTTCATCCATATTCCTGTAAGTGGCCTCAATAAAGCACAGTGGTTCCCCAAGTTGGACTTTGGTGAATCTTTACTTTGGTCCCTTGTTGGATCCTACATGGGGTAAGTAAACATCATTTCACATATCCACAGGAACAGTATCACACAATGAAAAGAAAGTAAGTGCATATTCAGGACTTAACTGTAGTTGAGATTTCTAGACAATTTCTCATCTGTGCCTTTTTGATCAAGCTCTGCTCACACAGAGATAAGTAATGACCACGACATTACTTTCAGAGATGTTTCCTATAAGATTTCTTGAAAACCAAGTAACACACTGATAAAGTGGATTCTGTAAATGGTACTACAACTTTGATAATCATATGAAAAAGGATGTTTATTTTTTAACTGTCATTAAAAATATTTCAGGACCAGAACACTCGACAATAAACTTGAAAGCTCCTCAGTGTGCCCTCCCCACACACAAGAGTTCAAAGATTAAGAGACGTCTCAAAAGATAGAAAAAGAAAAAAATGGATTTCTAATTCCAGCAAACCAGAAGTACTGAACAAAAAAAATCTATTGATTAAAATAACTATAATTTTAAGCAACTGTAATTTTATAGAATGTACTGTTGGGCTGACTCAATATCATATTCTCTCTGTCTCTGTTTCTCTCTGAGTGTGTGTGTGTGTGTGTGTGTGAGTGTGTGTGTGTGTGTGTGTGTAGAGGACACACTCCCAACCCTCCCAAAGTACAACTTCAAAGAGGGCAAAACATGGAGGAGGAGGAGGAGGAGGAGGAGGAGGAGGAGGAGGAGGAGGAGGAGGAGGAGGAGGAGGAAGAAGAAGAAGAAGAAGAAGAAGAAGAAGAAGAAGAAGAAGAAGAAGAAGAAGAAGACGACGACGACAAGAGAGGCTGCCAGGCGCCCACTGTGCAATCTTATCTTGTACTACAGAGCTCAATCCTTGGATACTGGACTCCTGATTGGCTACACATGACATGGGGAAAGAAGCAGCAAAGGCCTGGTATGTTGGAGGATCCCATCAAAGACTCCTAGTAAAGGAGTTCATGCTCAATGTAACTTGGGGCAAGAAACCAAATGAAACAATGGCTTTCTTATCAGCACAAGGCTGCAATTACTGCTCTAAGACTTTGTGGCCATGAGCAAATTCATGCTATCCATGTCATATAAAAAAAAAAAGAAAGAGAGAAAACCACTGCAGAGAATGTAAGCTAAAGTAGTTCTGGGTGGCAGTGCTGATAGGCAAATAGCAGAAGTCAATAGATCTGAAGGTATAAAGAACTGCCATCAATCAAATTCTGATTAAGCAAGCATTTCACAGTAATAAATTACAGAGTCACAAGGAGAGGAAACACCACAAATCAGGCTCAACAGACACAGAATGAGGAATTAAGACTCAGCAAAACTTCAGATATTAAACTAGTTAACACAAATAGATGATACTTAAGATGTTAAGGATATGAAAGAAGAGCTTGAGAATATAGGAGAAAATGAGCAGTAACAAGATGTGCAGAAAGAAAAGCAGCTACTTTATTACTAATGTGGTGGCTAGCCTAAGCAGTAAAACAGAGGCAGTTAAAGAGAGAGCAGGTGATGGATAACACTAAAGGAACCACAATGTGCTCAGAGGACAAGCTGCGGCAGAAACAGGATTTGGTCAGACGCTGATCTCCAGGTCTAGGAAGACCCAGAATGTCAAACAGGACTAACAAAAAGAAATTTCCGCCTGCATATATCCTAGTAAAACTGCACAACACAAAGGAATGAGATCTTCAAAGACTCCAAGACTAACAAAAAGGCAAGGCAGATCACCGACAGCAAGGACTGGTCAGATGCCTGGCTTCTCACCAATGACAGCAGCCAGAGCATCCATGCGCAGGGAGAAAATCCCAAAACCTACACCCAGTAAGGACGTCACTGGAAAAGACAAACTGAGTGTACTCGGGCCAGAACAGGGTTATCCTAAGAGGAAGTTGTGAAGATAGATGGGTAGATGTGGAAGTGAAATAAACTATTATAGAAAAAATAAAAAGACGATGCCTAATTTACAGGAGTGATAAAATAGAAACAAGACAGCTTAGTTTCTAAGGATTCAACATCTAGGAAGAGGGTAAGAATGATTGACTTTTAGCTATATGAAGTACATACATTAAATGGTGTACAGTAATTACTAAGAAGCATATCCCCGGGCTGGAGAGATGGCTCAGAGGTTAAGAGCACTGGCTCCTCTTCCAAAGGCCCTGAGTTCAATTCCCAGCAACCACATGGTGGCTCACAACCAACTATACTGAGATCTGGTGCCCTCTTCTGGCCTGCAGATGAAACACTGTATACATAATAAATAAATTAAAAAAAAATTCACAGCTTAGCTTGTGCACCGTGGGAAGGTAAACAGAGCGCCAAGGGGAAGGATGGGAACACAGCCAGAATGAAGTCAAGAAGGAAGCCCCAGCTGGGCATGGTGGTTCACACCTCTGACCCCAGTACCAGGAGGCAGGGGCAGAGAGATCTCTGTGAGCTCAAGGTCAGCCTGGCCTAATTATGAATTCTAAGTCAGCCAGAGCTGCATAGAGCTGCTGCATCAAACAACAAAACAAAACACAAAAGAACCACCATTTATGACTTATTTTATTTATTTACTTATTTTGGTTTTTTTTGAAACAGGGTCTTTCTGTGTAGGCTTGGCTGTCCTGAACTCTCTCTGTAGACAAGGCTGGCCTTGAACTCACAGAGATCCACAAGCCTCTGCCTCCCTGAGTGCTGGGATTAAAGGCATGTGCCACCACCACCCGGCTTACGACTTATTTTAAAACCCATGATTTATAATATACAAAAACCAAAATGGATTGGGGACTGGGGGGATGGCTCAGTGGTTACAGTGCTTGCTGTGCAATCATGAGGACTGGAGTTCAGATCCCAGCACCCACATGACAAACCATGCGTCCAATAAACACCTGAGACGGCAGCTCTGAAGAACACAGCTTCTTCTGACCTCTGTGGCACCCAGAGCCCCCCCCCCCACATGCCCATCCACTCTCAAAGACACATACATACAAATAAATATTTTAAATGGAATTGGAAGTAAATAAAAGCATAAAGAACATTGCTAATATATCAGTAGTAGCAACAAATGGAACTCTCTTAGAGTAAAAGAAAAAGACCGTCAGATTTTTTTTTCTAAGTAAAATTCTAGTATATTCTATTTAGGAAAATACTCTAAAAGTAAATCAAAAGAAAAAATGCATTAGAGAAATACTTAACAAAAGGGATGGTAAAAGGAATACAAGAATTTCTATAAAAGCAACACCAAGCAGAGCCTGATAGTGCATCTCTGCAACTCCAGCACTCAGAAGGCTAAAAAAGAGGCTAGCCTGGGCTACATAGTGATACTCTGTAGGGAGAGGAGCGTGAGGTCAGGAAAAGATACAAAAGAGAACAAAAAAGGGAAGAGAAAGAAAGTTTATTATATTAAATATACAAAAATATTAAATAATAAATAAAAACCTAACAAAACATCTACAAAATTTATATTAGGAGAGCTACAACATTCTGATGAGGACAGAGAAAGCACACAGCAGCAGTCCTCCCCTCCACATGGGGTGTGCTCCTCGGACTCCCATGGACGCTGTGGACGTACAGTACTAGACCCAGTGACTTTTCTTACGAGCATCTCAACAGTAAACAATCTTCTCTTAGAAGAATACACTGGCAGTTTCTCCCTGTAATATTCAAATTGCCAGTAACACTACTCTTAGCATCTATTACTAAGTAGTATAGGGTTTAACACAAACACGACCTGGACAGTCCATCTGTAACCAGAGAGTTATGAACTGACCAACAGGAAAGTAGCACACCAGCGGTGGATGCTGAGCAAAAGGACAACTCATGCCCTGGGCCGGATAGTACAACACTTTACCACGCCATTCAGAATAATATGAAACTTAAAACCTATGAGTTATTTATTTATGGAACTTGCCATTTAAAATTCTCAGATGATGACTGAAAGCAAGTAATCAATTTCACAGACAACAAAAGGAGAGAGTCCATGTTCACAGACAGAACAGTAGTAACACAGATCTTCCCAACTTGTTACTATGTGGAGTCCAACAAAATGATCATGTGGAGAGAAACCCAGAGTAAGCAACACAATACCAATGGAGAAAAAGTCAGAGGACACACATACACAGAGGTACACACACATACACAGGCACACACACACATACACACAGACATGCACACACACAGACACACAGACACGCACACATAGGCACACACACAGACACACATACACAGGCATACACACACACAGGCACATACAAATACACACAGACACGCACACACACATACACAGGCAAACACACAGGCATACACACACACAAGCACACACACACATACACACAGACATGCACATAACACACACAGGCACACACACACACAAACACGCACACGCACATACACACAAACATGCACATACATACACACAGGCACACGCACACACACACAGCACACAAAGCAGGGGGAGACGACACAGACACAATGGAGACAACCACTGTGAGAACGAGAAAGTGCCAGAGGAACAAAGTCACATGGCAACCTGTCCTCTGGTGAACGGTGACGCTCAACAGTCACAAGGTGTACCGCAACAAATAGTCAAGGATAGTCACTGTATTAATAACTTTCATAAATAGTTATCCACAGATGGAAAAGAAAAGCAAACTCAATCCTTATCACACACAAAATCAATTCTGAGTAAACTGACAAATGTGAAACACAAAACTTTAAATAATAATAATTGAAAAAAAACTTCAGGAAAAAGTAATATGGTTTCTGTCTCTGGGGAAAATTTCTTAAGATAAAAAATAAAAGCCATGAAATGTTTTATCAACTACATAAAAATTAAAGAAGTTGGGTGCTGGAAAGATTGCTCAGTGGTTAAGAGCACTGGCTGTTCTTCCAGAGGACCCAGGTTCAATTCCCAGCTCCCACATGGCAGCTCACAACTATCTGTAACTCCTGTTCCAGGGATCTGACACCCCCATACAGACACTGTGCATAAGATCAAGATAAATAAAAAACAATCCTTTAAAAAATTAAAGAAATCTTCTCACCCAAAGATGTCAGGAAAAGGAAGGTGTACCATCAGCTGATACATATTAGTAACATAAAAAATCAATGAGAGACAAAGAAACCTACAAGTTAGCAGGATAAGAAGCAAATCACCCAAAAGAAAAGCACATGAAAGGCTTAAACAGGAAAAAAAAAATGCAGGTGTCCCACAAACTAAAAACTGAAAGGACCAACTGCTTTCATGTCAACTATTTAAAATCTGAAAATATGCAAATTAAAGTCACAATGAAATACTGTTTAGATCTAGCAGAGTAGCAACTATTTGCATGCGAAACAGGACGGCAGTTGCCAAGGTTGGGAGGAACAGGGCCTAGTCAGTGGCTGAGGGGAGCAGACAGTACAAATGCCTGGCATTCCCTAGGGAGAGCACGGGTAAGGTGGCCATGCCTACCAACCCCAGGGCACCCTCTACACACGGGCACAGCAGCCTGTAATAACAAAAGACAGGACACAGCGACCATGGCCAGCAGCTACAGAGCCAGTCACACACCCCACCGAAGTGCTAGAAGACAGCATAGCAGGCAATGGAGACAGAGCACTGCACTGATACAGCTGCGGGTGGTAGAAAAGATCAAGGAAACCAAAGGAATTATGAATAGGAAATTCAAGGCTCACAGCCTTAGGATGGGATATGCAAAAGGGAGGCGGAGGAGAGGGAAGTGGTGCTCAGGGTTTCCAGAACACAGCTGGGACACGGGAAACAGATCTGTTCCAAGCTTGCACTGTACAGATGCAGCCCAAACACTGTGGTGTAAAGGTATTGGTACAGGCAGTTAACAGTAAAAATATATTTCAATGAGAGGTAGCGAAGAAATACTTTAAGCTGAATTAAAAAAAAAAAAAAAACATAATCTTACCAGGATAAGAATGATTCTGTTTATTTGAAGATATTTCTGTAAGCGTATCCAGGGAATCTGACAGCCTGTGAATAGAACAGAGCACACTGTGTTAGGTGTGGCCGGTCTCCTGGGTGAGGTGGACTCTTGACTGATTGATGCTTTCACATCAACTGCTATTTGTTATCCCATTCACTCACTCAACAAGCATTTATTGGGCAGCCAGGTGAGCCAGGAAAGAGCTTTACGCTAGCATGGGAGACGGGCAATACGCAGATGGAGTGGATCCTCACTGCCAAGGACAAGTAACCTGAAAATTTTATTCACTTGAAACAGGGACCTGAATTCAGACATTTATTTGTTTGGTGGCTTTTATGGAGCTTGGAATTGAACCCTGGGCCTTGGCACACGATGGGCAAGTATCCTGCCACCGTGCTATTCCACTGCCCTGTTACTGTTATTATTTGTGGTGGTTGTTGTTATTGTTGTTGTTTTCCAGTGCTGGGAACTGGATCCGTGGGAACCTCTGACTTTGCTTTGGGAGGTAAAACTTCAGCTTTGCTTCAAAGGTAAAACTAAAAAATATGGAGATACACTTATTTTACACCAAGTTTAACAAGTATAAGATTAAAATGATAAAAAAAATATCACTAATGATATTGTCAAAAAGAGACTGGCTGAATTTGTGTTTGTGCATAATGGCTTTGGATAACATCAGCGAATGCTCTGTAAAGCAATGTAGTCCAAGACTCTCCACGCCTGACTCTACCCACCAACTGCAAAGGTCACCTTCCCAGTGAGTTTCCTGTTTCTCCTCATTTTTTGATATTCAAATCATTATTTTTAAAAAGCCGGGTCCTGAAAGCCTTATTTTCTTTCAACTGTTTACTGACCTAGATCTACAAGACCTTCATCTGCCAATCACTCCTCCCAACACACATTATACCCATCAAAAAAGCCTGAAACTCCCGCAGTGTGTTCAGTTGCACCCACAGTTCACACTGCACATGACAGTTGAGTAGGGGCTGACAGACACAGCCTATAACCTGCTGAGCACCAGGTCCTGGGATGGAGAGGTGATGGACAGCTGAGAAGAACCTGCTTCTAGAAGTGATAGCTCATTAGAAATAAGTGCCAACAGCAACGACACAAAAACAAGAATACAGTGTTTACGAGGACCAGTTAGGCAGTGAGTGGGTTTCCTTAGATTGTCTTTAGAGAATATTCACTGATGTTATTAGCCGAGACAATTTACTAAATGAAAATTGTGTAATGACAGATAGATCAGGAAAGCTATTCAGACAGAGGAAGTCATGTGGGCAGATCCTGGGACAAGCACACATTTTAAAAATGCGACGGGGAGACATAAGAAGCCAGCTATGATCCTGAGGTGAAGCACTAGGGGTCAGAGGGTGACTGGTCACCTAGACAGTCTCCAGCAGTCCCCAAGTTACAGCCTTCATGTCCTGAAGACCAGAGGGGCCTTAAAGAGCTCCAAACTGGATTGCATTGGAAACGCCTTGAAACCAAAGACCATGTCTGTTTTGTTTGCCCACAGAATGCCTAGCACAGCACAAAGCGCTTAATAGTATTTGATGGTGATGAATGAGACAATCAGAAGATGACAGGAAGACAGCTGGATGGAGACAGCGGTTCATTTCAACAGAGGCCCTTTTCCTTTAAGAAGTGGGGGTTGCTTTCAAATGCACTACCTTGGAGAAGACCAAACAGAAGGCCAACATGTGCTCTGCAAACACAGCAATGAAAATAAGAAACCACAGGAAAGATGTGGCTTTACAAATAAAGGCAGAGAAAGGCTGCTGTGGCACAAAAAGCACAGAACTGGGAATCATAGCCGACAGCTAACTGCTGTCCCTAAAACATGCCAACTCCTGCACTCTGGGGGACTGAACATGGAGCAAACCCCCAGTCCTTGTGACTAGGAGACAAATCAAACTAGTAATGTGTCAATCATCTGTCAGACATGAGTCTAGAGGAGACTTACAGAAGCCCCAATAACCATTACAAGTCTATGTGGAAGAGCTCCAGACAGCTGGGGGTTCAAATCCCCACTGCAGAGCACAGGTGGCATTAGCTATCTGGGCCTGACGCTCTTCCTCTGTGAAATGGGGGATGTGCTCCCATGGGGTGCCCAGTTCTGTGAGGTGCTATCAGCTAAACTCATGGGCTTCCGAACAACAGTAAAATAACCAAGCCAGGCTGTGTTCAGTTCTTCCATCACCCAGCGATGTGATTCCAGATCTGCCACTTTTTCTCTGGGAAACTCTTTTCCCACCTGTAGGATGAGAATAAGCCTAACAGCTCATGGCTCCCTGGGTCTGCTGAGGACAATGACATATGCCACTCAGGTGCTCAGTATAGAGCCTACCATTAAGTACTCAATAAAAGTTGATCATACTTGGGGCTATTTTCCAACTCACCCTGCCAGGTATTTATTAGACTCAAATAAAACAACACTTAAAGGAAGACACCTTAAGAGCAATAAAGCACTGTGTGCTCAAGGCCTTATTGCTGTAAAGAACAACGCAATAAGTACATTGTAAATGAAGAAAATTAACACCAAAGGGATATGTAAGTTTCAAGAAAAAAAAAAGGAAGAAATATGATTTAAAAAAAACAAACTTCAATGGGCCCAGAAACCATCAGCACCCAGCTACAGGGCGCCAGTAAAGACTCAGACCTCCACCATGGTTTTAGTCTCACGCTTACAAGCACATATGCTGTATTTTGCTCAGAGATTACAACCCCTTTTTCCAGCCCCTGAAAAACAGACGGAGCCAGCTTCTCCCAGCTCCACATTCCATCAGAATTTCATGAGGGCCTGTGCTTTTAAAAACCAGAGTGAGGTGGGACACAAGTACAAGGCCTTACCAAGAAACACTCTGGAGGTCTGTTACATACAAATCCCTGGGACTTCACTTCCCCGGGACAGCTACTGCCTGTCTATTTTTGAAAACTAAGGAAATCAGAGAAAAAGCCATTTTGGTTCCATTAGGTTTGTAGGAGAATGAATGGGTGCCTGCTGGCAGGAAATTTAATGTAGTTAGGATGTGACTGAAGCAATCAGGGAGCATTTTTACTTTTGTTTGCATGATGGATTAAGCTTGCTCCTCGCACTGTTCTTAGCTGCAAACGCCACTTCTAATAGCCTACACACACTCCTAGGGTTTGCAAATGAGAGAGAAAGGAGGTTTTTTAAATTGCAAATCCTCAGCAAGGCAAATTTAGCTTCCCATTAGCCTTCCCTCAGAGGAAGGTGGCCCGTTAACCCATTGAAGGGATGCACACGCTCATCTTCCAGATCAACAGGGCGCCGAGTGCCATGGGGAGCAGCAGTGTTCGTGTGAACAGATGCACACTCCCAGTTTCTTCTTACCTCTGCACCCTGGATGGGGGGGCAAATATTCCATATCGCGGAGAACAACTAAAATACTGCACACCTCCAACTGAACCGTCATTCTTCCCGTGGGGCTTCTCCAGCTCTATGCCGTACCAGTGCCCTAGAACATGAATATTGCATCCTTAAGAGCGTCTGCGCTTCATTCACAACCGTTATGCGCTAATATGAACGCAGAGTCTAGAAGGCTCAGTGTTTTCACAAATGGCCGAGATGATGGAAGATCATCATGATCATTAAGCCTTCAAATGATAAAATTAAAAAATAAAACATGAAAATTTGAAAAGTGGGAGAGACGTTTCAGTGGCGTAATTGCAGAGCAGTACATTAAGGGAGAAAAATAAAACGCACCAACTCAGATTTGCAGAGAATTAGCCATTATGCAAGGAGAGCGCCACCAAGATATATCTTAAGACTACAATGCAAAAGAGGCCGTCCTTGACTCTAATGTAGCCTGTTTCAGTAAGAGCAGCACGGAGTGATACTAAGAGCCATAAATCCTAATATGGACTGCGCTCCTCACTTCGCCCTCCCAACGGTAGAACACCACAAACACTCGTTAAATTATTAAACAAGGGCAGAGATGGCACGGAAGACACTGGGCAGCACAGGGATGCTGCTCCATCTTCTAACCAAATGAAAAGACCCAGGCTCACTAATAGAAAAACCTGTCTGAGAGGCAGTAGCTGCAGGCTCGCTGTGAGGAAGGCGAGTATCTGGAGACGCTCCAACGGAAGCAACAAGGCTGCACTTGCAGTTGTATGAGCTCAGTGGACATATTCCTAAAGCGGGGACTCCTGGGGTTTCAGTGACCAGCTAACCAGGCCTCACGGCTCATGCGCTTGTGGTCTGAGCAGACAGCACAGGAGCGACCGTTCCATCTTTTATGATCAATAGCAAGTAAAGAATGAGGAGTGACTACCGACCAACTTACCACAAATTAGGAACTACGAAACATTCCTTCTTTCAGATTACTAGCTCAGAGTCAGCTTTAATTATAGGAACCTTAAAAGCCAACTCAGAGTAAGTTCTCGTTTTGTTTTGGGGTTTTTGTTTTGATGTTTTGTTTGTGTTATGTTACACCTGGCCCCATTCTGGATACTGAGATTGGAGCTGGAAAGACTCAAGTGCAGCTAGTGTGGCTTATATTTGAGTGGCCCTACTATGTCACATAAGCAGTGTGCACAGCCCCTTGTCCAACTACACTAATTCTTTGAAAACAGACTATTAGTTTTCTGACTCGCCTAAACCAGGTAAGCCTGGTTAGAATTATATCTGAGTACCAGAGTTAGGTTTTCCAGGCCTCACTACCTTCTGTCTTTGATACAACTTTCCACATATTTTTTTTTAATTAAAAGTCCCATTCCAAGTGGCTACACTTCTGCTATGTTTATTATATAACTCTTGAAAATGTGTGACAGACAGCAAATATATATATATACACATACACACACAGTATATATATATATACATACATATATATATACAAATATATATATATATTTTCTGCCACTGTGGTTGTGGAAACTGCCTAGCAATGAGCTATGTTTAAGTACACACTACGAGTGTGAGACATAAGAGAGGCCTGAGGGAGGCTTGGATTCTAAAGTAGTTCAAATAACTAAAAGTGGCATTAATCAAGGAAGAGCATGTTGGGAGACGGTTTGCCACCACTCTCATGCTTCTGACTCACACACAGCAGTGGACATCCCTGCTAAACAAGCGGGGTCTCCTCAAATGCCAGTGGCAGCCAAGCTGAACCACAAGCTCAGAGCAAAGGAGCCTAAAGCCTTGATGGTTCTGGCACATCTTTTATGACACGGGCTCTTGGGTGTACAGGTGTGGCCTGGCCCTCTCTGCCCTAGCCTGTGGGACCAGGGCAGGAAGATGCTGGTCCTCTGCCTCCTGCTATTATTGTGAATACTATAGCCCTGCCTCCGCCTATGGTCAGTGTCTATGACACTGTGGCAAGCTAATTTCTTGATCTGCAAATAGAGGGAGATCCCAGCTCCTTTGTGGGTCTTGATAGAATGCTACACTACAAAATTTCCTTTTTCAATCAATATTGTAGGTAACTTTTTCCTAAAATGCTACAATGCCACCATGTGTTAATATGGCATATTGCTACTTAAAACACAAAGATATGGTTCCACGCAAGTGGCTTCTAACCTTTGGAAATACAAAGGAAGATAATCTTTGCCTTTTGAAAATATTTACTATTTCTATTCATGTGTATGTATGTGAAACTGTGTGAGTTTATGGGCACCATGTGTACAGGCGTGCATGAAGGCCAGAGGACAACAGACCCCCTAGAATTGTGCTCATGGGTGGTTGTGAGCCACGTGATATAGGGTGCTAGGAACTGAACTCAGGTCTTCTGCAAGAGTACTAAGTGCTCTTAACCACTGAGCCATCTGTCTAGTACCAATCTTTACCTTAGGAAACACTAGATAGATATTTAAGTTCATAGACAGGCATCTTTAGGTCCCAGGGCACACAACAACTTTTATATCTTTGCTTTTCTCAACAAGCAGTCCTATAAGAAGCTCGATAATCCAACGACCTTCTCACCGCCAGGATTATCCAGGAGGGTGGGGAAGGGGGGTTCTCCCGAAATATTTTCCAGTTATTTAGCACAGCTATTTATCTGAAGAGAGTAAACCAGGGAAGTCAGAGCTAATTTTAATATCAGACAAATATCGATCACAATTGGCAAGAACTGTATGAACGCCAGTCAGCTGAAGACAGCTGCATCACTCTCCACACTCTCTCAGCCTCCGCTGCCAGTGAGAAGTTCCCTGTGACTAAATCCTATCTGCTACTGGACTGTTCGGGGGAGTTACCTGGAGCAAAGTTTGTTGTCCCAAAGAACTTAATGGTCCCCACTCTCTGGCCTACCACCAGCACTCTTTCTCCAAGGCGGAGTTCTCCTTCACGACGGATGTTACTTGCTGCAGATGGTGCTGAAGAATGCAAACCTGTTGAAGCGGTGGATGAGGGATATGAAGAAAGAAACAAACAGAGGGAAAACTCAAGAAGCACATTAGTTTTTTATTTTTAAAGCACTCCACGTATCCTAGCTGGGTGTTTCATTTGTCACAGCTATGATCCTTACTCAGCTCAAGGCACTCCAAGCAAACAGGAAGGGTTCCTTGAGAAAACTGCTGCCATGGGTAGCAGCATAAACCTTGTTCCTACAAGAGAATCGGTTCCGCTAAGCCAGCCAGGTACACTCTCTGCTCCAACACAACGCTGTACAGGAAGAACCAGAGCAGAACCAAGCTCCACCTCCTGTCACATTAGCTCACCTCTGATGCTGTGCACGAAAGCAGACACAAGCAACACAGGAAGAACATGCGAAGCTGAGTGGATGTAGCCACAGGGCCAATCCCCAGTCATGGGAAGCACATAGGTGCTGGGTTTACCCAGACTCAGAGTAAGGGATACACAGGAGTGTAGTTCCAGGCGAAGCTGAGCAGCTCAAGCTGGGCAATGCGAAATGTACGACGTTCCCAAGTCTGAACGCCCTTAGCACAGAGGCTCAAACTTGTGTTCAGGTGAGAATGCCTCCCCTCAATGCTTCAGGTTCTGAAGAATTTCAGATTCCAGAGCTTCTGGTTAAAGACGGCCAGACAGCAGATTGTGCAAATATCCTAAAACTCCACGCTGCCCTAATTCCAACCGCTTGTGACCCCAATGGCGGCAGGTACAGAACAGGCAATGTGTGCTGAGCCTGAGTATCCCAACTTGCTTTCTTTCAATTTAATTCAAAATGACCCCTAAAATTCCCACTCCCTGGTATCTGGCCTCTGAGAAATATTATCTCAAAGCTGTTCAAATTCAAAAGGTGGAATCCTGGGTACGTCCTATCGGTGCCAAGTAGGGACTGAACAGCTGCCGTCCAGAAGGCTCTGAGAACTCTAGGGGATGGTCTGGGAGGGATCAGCCCTGGGAAGGGAGACAGGAGCAAACAGGAGCCTGTGAAGGCAGAGGTGCGGAGCCACTGGACCCCTGCAAAGCCCAGACCTAGGGCCACCACAGCTCTGCAGTTTATAGAGTGCTCTTCATAAAAGGTGCAGCCAGGAATAAGGCATGATCTTAGGAGCTTAACCAAGACAAGTGTTGACAGCTCACAGGCGCCACACTCAGACTGACACCCGGAATGCAGGGCCAGGACACCTCAGGCCTGCTCACAGCTCCTGCAGTTCACCAACCGGAGGCAGTGAGCCAAGGTCCAGACTGCAGACATCCTCCCCACCTCCTCACTGTCCCGGACCTTTCTTTCTCACCCTACCTGCTGTCCCTTCCATTCCTTGTCTGGGCTTTGCAGTTCACTCCCCCTCCAATGCAAAAATCTGCAGAGTAAGCCAATTATCTGCTCACTCTATAAAAGTTGAATGAAATGTCTCTAGGGCTCCAAACATGGACACCATACCCACCCTCACAGCCACACACCTCCCACTCTCCGCCTTTCCCCATAAAAGGTGATTTTTTTTTTCAATCCAGTCATCACCTTCATCCTCACTATAATTTAGGTCAACATAATCCTCAAATATACAACAAGGTAAAATAGCAAGTATATAGGTGCACTGGAAATGCCTGTTTCAGGGGAAAGGGGTCATTCTAAACACATATATAAATTCTAAAACCAAGTAAACATCAAAAGTCCAAATACAGGAGTATTCAAAATAAAAATAAAGTAAGAGCAGAGCTGCTAGCCTGGCACGTAGTGCCCTGTTTCTCAGGACTCAGAAGACAAACTGCCCAGCTGTGTGGGACAACTGCTGCACAGAAGCAATTCCAGGCCCAATTTCTGGGCTCCTCACTTCTACGTTACTGTATTAGGGTCACTGGTGAGGGCTTGGGGACAAGGTAAACGCCACCAT
Organism: Acomys russatus; assembly: GCF_903995435.1. Classification (NCBI taxonomy): domain Eukaryota; kingdom Metazoa; phylum Chordata; class Mammalia; order Rodentia; family Muridae; genus Acomys; species Acomys russatus. Next base: position 21,806,175 of record NC_067137.1, read on the forward strand.
CTACATGGACTCCGCTGGAGGCCCAGGAGTGTGCTTTTGTGCTATCACACATCTTGAGGAGCAGTGGTCAGGGAGCACACATGGCCCACATCACTGCTGTCTTCCCTCCCTGAGTCAGTCCTGCACAGCTTAAAAATGACTCAGTAAAAGCAGAGTAAAGATGGTTTTCTAAGCATGAAAGGTATGCATAGGAAGAAGGTATGTGAGAGAGAGAGAGCTGAGATGCAAACACTACAGTGAGTACAGCTTCTCAAACCCAAGAGTCCTGGCTGGAGGCTCATGGGAAGCGTGGAGGGAGGAGTGTGTGGCACGGGGTGGAGGGGGTGGGGGGAGGGGAATAGGGGGTGCACAGCATGAGGTTCAGTGTGACTGAAGCAAAGGGGTTAAGTGGCAAAGAACATAGTGTCACCCAATCTGCCTGGGGTGGCAGGAAGAGGGGAAAGGGAGCAAGGAAAGGGAACGTGGGGAGGGGAAGGGGGAAGGGTTCCTTCTACACTGTTAAAAAGAGCAAATCCACTTACAAACAAACCAAGATAAAAAACACCAAGAAAGCCTGGTTGAAAAAGCCATAGATACCAGCACTGGCTCTGGACGGGAGAGAGGGGCTTTTGCTCAAGGTCTTCTTGCTTGTGGTCACCTTCTTTGAGTGGCTCTGCTTGTGGTCCAGCGAGGATGTGGAGGAGGAGCTGCTGATGGACCCAGGCTGGGTAACTATCAGGGGAACAGGAAAGAATCACACTTTAAAGGATTTTTCTAAAAAGCAAAATAAACAAACAAAAAGAAAAAGGACTAATAGGATGTTCTCTGGGCAAATTCTTCTGAAATGTTTCATTTAACTTCCTCAATTGTAGATCAGTGTCAAATTAAACGCCTGGCTTCATCCAAACACATGGCTGTTTACACACAAAACAGATCGCTGTTAACTCAAGCAGAAATGTTTAAGGATTCACAGTAAACTATCTTATACGGGGTGTCACCCTATCAATTAATGGTAACTAATCTAACCCTCCCCTTCCAATACACAATCACATGACCACACAGGCACGCGCACAGGCATGCATACTACTAACATGTCTTAAGGTGACAACGTTTTAGCCTTGAACCATTCTGTAGTCAACCTGAAGGTAAGCAAGCCTGCAGAGGCTCTTCCCTTCTGCACTGTAAACTCCCCTTGTGACTGGTAGTTCTGTACGCATGCATAAGAAACCGATTACAGGAGTCTGTATTTTTAAAGCCCTCCACCAGGTAGTTTTTACTATAGTGATTTTCCTTTCCTAACTTTAACCCAAGTCATATAAGCTGGTTTGCACTGCGTGATCTGAAAGTTCCCACCAGTAAAGGCAGCTTTAAGAAGAGGAAGCAATGGTTGCATTACCATCATTTTCTGCTACAGTTTTCAGTTCTTCGCTGGGAGGCAATGAAAGTGTGGATTCAGAAGCATTCTCCTTTTTTGATGTCATCAATCCTGGTGAATAAACACACACAAAAAAAATGATTTCAGCAAAAGGCAATTTTATTTAATGTTAAGCATGATAATACATTTTTCTTTAAAGAATAAGCGTGTCTTGATATCCAAATCTTTTCCACCTCTTTTGTGGGTTTTTTTGTTTTGAGACAAGGTCTCACCGTGTAGCCTTGACTGTCCTAGAGCTCATGTAGACCAGGCTGGCCTCAAACTCACAGAGATCTGCCTGACTCTGCTTCCTGAGTACTGGGATTAAAGGCATGTGCCACCACTTATCTACTCCTAAGTAAACGATGAATGTATTTTCACAGATAGGGGGAACCAGCGTCTCAATAGTTAGTGAAAAGAAGCTGGATACACTGTTCAGCGGCACAGCAGCAGCCGAGCATGCGCAGGTCCATCTGTGGAGCATGCGCAGTTCCTGCTTAGACACCAGCATTGCAAAGCTGAGGCAAAGAGAAGGACGTGTTCACAGTACATCTAAGAACTCCAGCTTCGGCCCTGCTACAGTTCTCTAAAATATCTAAAACATCGTATCTATAGCTAATAGGCTTGCTCAGAACTTCTGCATCACACCAGAGGGCGTGGCAAACCCGTCCAGGCTGAGATGTGACTGAGTAGGACTTGGAAACAACTTTATTTAAAGACAGCGACAGGGAGCTCCCCAGCTTTAGGCGCTGTCAGTAGCCGGTCCCAGTCAACTCACAAAGTATTCAGAGTGAAGAACTCTACATGAGACCCCAGTGCAAACAGAAACAAAACACGGCCCGCACTCTGAAGAGGACCTTTCAATTTAGCAGGGCCGAAGACCTCGGAGCGAGTGGCGTTGTGTGAGGTCACTGCTCACTTAGGCACTAGTGAAGGAGAAGAAGGAGGCAGAAACTCTGGGAAAAGAAACCAGCGGCTCATCAAGAGCTCACTCGGAGTTGGGGCTTGAGGGGGCTGAACTTCTTCCCCAAGCAGGTCTGGAGGGTGAAGTTAAAGTGGGGATTCTGTAAAGTCAGAGAGGAATTCTCACAGAGAGACGAAGTGTGTGGGTAGCTTAGCTAGAAAGGGGTCTTCCTGGACTCCGATGATGTAGGCTGGACAAACAGGTACCAGTAACCAACCACAGGGGCTGGCAATGCCTGGCTAAAGGTGCGGCTCAACCGCACAGCACTTGCCTAGCACTGCAAAAGAAGGGGGCGGGAGGAGGAGAGAGAGGGGCTGCAAGCTCTCTGGCAGAGGGAACAGGGGGAAACAACCTGTAGAGACTGAGTTTTGTCCTGGTTTTGAAGGGCGGGACAGACCTGGACAGAATCCCAGCTGTGACGTTTCTTTAGCAGCCACAGCTGGAGGTGGAGGGGAGAGGGGCGGAGGCCAGTGGGAGGTACTCCAGTGGTCCAGGGAGGGCATGAGACACCACGGCAGCTGCCATGTTAAAAAAAAAACCCAGGGAGTACAGCTTTCAACGGCTTGTCTCTCAGTTCTAGAATTCCATTTGAACTGCCATCAAGATATCCAAACGTGAAGTTTTAAAGGTTAGCCTGGTCTACAAAACAAGTCCAGGGCAGCCAAGGCTACACAGGGAAACCCTATCTCAACAACAAAACAAACAAACAGACTGATATAAAGATCTCTCTGTGTATCTGTCTGGCTTCACCCAAAACAGCATTTCACAAAGCTATAGGACAATACGCAACTAGGAAACATGCATTACTCTCATCCACTGATGTTTTTCCAGTCACCTCAGGTTTATCTGATGTGTGTGTGTGTGTGTGTGCGCGCGCGCGTGCATGCGTGTGCAATATGTGTGTATGCATTCATGCACATTTGCACAGCATTTGCCTCTTCATTTTGTTTCTTCTGAAGTTTGCTTCAAGAGAACGTACCACAATTTTCATTCTGAAACCCTGACTGTGATATATTCTTTACAGTATTTTGGGCTGGGCTGTTTTTAGGGGAGCGGGGTCTCATTATGTAGCCCCAGGTATGACGTCTCTGAGAACAGATCTAACAAACAGGCCAAAAATACCTACAGGGGGAGACATAAAAAAATATCCCAAGCACATAATTAAAAATGGCTGTAACAATGCCAGCTCTTTTCCAGTTGGTACAAGAATTAATGTAAAGCCGGCTTACATGTCAGTAGATTTGTTTCTAAAAAAAAACTTAACAACTTATTCTAAAATACGTAAGGAAGTGTGACCCTTAGGGGCCCCAAATAAGGGAGACAATACTTGAGTGAGTGACCTCTGTGCTGGACATCACATCACGGTCATTATAAAGCACAAGCACGAGTGCCAAACGGAACACAGGAGAAAGAAAAGCTGAGTGTCTGGATGCCGTCCTTTGGGATGGTGGGAAGCCTTTCTGCTCCAGCTACCAATGGGTTAACTGATATTTACTGAATACCTATTCTGTGCAATGTGCTTCTATGAATACAAAATCACAAATTATTCTCACAGCCTGCTTAAAGTTTAGCATTTGACTGAGAGGACAGTAGATCGACACAAATAAAGCAATCAGTGGACCAGGCAACAAGCAGGCTGTACAGGCTTTTTTTTAAAACACACATACAAAGTTGGGGAACAAAAAGCTTAATAAGTTAGATTTCTCAGGGAGGAGTGGGGTCTGTGGAGTGAGGAACAGTAAGGACCTCCACAGCTGTCTAGGAGAGAGCGAGCGAGCACGTGTGTCCAGCAGGCCAGATGGACAGCAAAGCAAGGCTAACCACAGGAGCGGAAAGAGGCCCCTTCGGTCAACCAAGGGACATCCCAGAAGCGGTGAGGAACAGGAACCTGGTCATGCTTTACGAAGATTCCCTGGAGGCACTGAATCCAGCCTCCATCAAAGGCTGATCCTGGGGCAGTTGGGGCACCAGAAAGTAGGGGAGGAAAGCAGGGAGGAAGCCGAACTGCCATTGTCAGAGACTTCCGTCATTATTCACAGCTAAGACCAAAACCGCAAAGGCCTTGATTTTGTGAGGCTCAGCCTTTGTGGCAGACTAACAAAGAGTGAGGCAGGCTAAACAGTAGGACCCACAAACATGGCTGCAAGTATGGCTTAGCAGCTGACGATCTCCCCGGCTTGACCTACCAGAATTCACTTTGGATGCAACATGAGCTACATCGACTTTCTGGGCCCGGACGTGTGGGGCTGCTCTCGTGGTAGAAGTGTGTGTGGTAATTTTCCTCCCGTCTTTTACTTTACTTATCTTTGAAAGGGGTGCAAAAATACCTGAGGGCAAAGACAGGACTGTGATTAGTGTGGCATGGATGAAAGCACTTTGGATACAAGGTGAATAAAATGGTTGCTAACACAGGCTCTGTTTAGCACCTACACATACCTTGTGATGAGACTTGACACTTGCCCTCAAAGGGTGTATGTTCTAGTCACCAAGACTAAATACACAATAATTTAGGAGTCACATAAGACATATATAATCTGCTGTGGAGTGAAATTCAAGGGAAAGAGAAATGTGTGACAGTTACCACCCTCTGTGTGCTCTGAGTAATAGCTACTGGGTAGTGTAAGCCACGCCCCTTCCTGTCAGCTTAGGGTTCTTATTTCCCCAACCCTAGAGCTCTCCTTATTCCTGTCCATCTCCCTTCTGTACTCTACACCTTTTAGAAACAAATTCAAATGTTGCTCTCATCTGCATTCTCCCACTATAACTAATTATAGTCCCTTACACACAGCACAGCCACAATAAATCTTTTTGACTGCGTAAAACAATCTTCCCCAAAGGCCTAGCCCTCAATTCTTGACAACCAGAAACAATACAGTGTATGTTGGGGAAGGGAGGCATACAGAGGCAGGGGACTGCCTATCTACAGCAGCTGGGAATATAAAACCCCACTGAGAAAGAGTTTATGCAGGCAATAAAATACCCAGTTTGAGTAAGTACACACAGACGTTGAAGAGAGTTGAATACAGACTATAAATACCAAGATTATCTCCCTAACACACTTAAAAAGAAAATAAAGTCATAATATGTACATTACACTCTGAGTGTTTACAGCCTAACAGATACGCATCATCCTGAAACGTGCTGTTAAAGCAGGATAGGAACCCTGGCACCCTTACACAAAGTGAGCACACTGCTCATGGCTGAGCACTGCCAGCTCCATTACTTTCCTGAAAACCTTTGAAATTCTTTTCTCTTTTGGACTCTGCATGACCTTGCCTTGATTTTCCTGTTTTTAAAAAACTTATCTGTAATTAGCTCTCATGTCACTGACCCAATGTTGCCCTTGACCAAGATGATGATAACGATGATGAGGAAGAAGATAATGATGGTGACAATGATAATCACAATTAAACCTGCCAAGGTTTAAAACAGTGACTCTCAACCTTCCTAACACTAGGACCATTTAATACAGTTCCTCATAAATTATCTTTGTTGTTACCTCATAAATGTAAATTTGCCACATCATGAATCGTAACGTAAATGTCCTTGGAGATAGAGGTTTGCCAAAGGGTCATGACCCACAGGCTGAACACTGCTAGTTTAAAGAAAGAAATAGTTTACTCTGGATTTATAGATTTCTAGAACTCAGGAATTGCTACCTAATCCTCCTCGTGGAATCAATTATAAGGAAATAAACTTAGAGGTGCATACACAGACTATGCAGTTACACTTGTGTAGGAGAAGGGTGGATGGCAACAGACACAGTATGTCTAGTTTACCAAAATGTACTGATTTCTATGTTACAGGGACACTTGTAGGAGAAAAAATATCTAGAAAGGAATATAATTGTCTGGCAACAAGACAGATGACATTGATCCCATGTCTGACCTACCGCAGCTGCCTCTGTTACCCCAGGCATGTTCCTGGATGCTTTGCATTGACTGTGCTTTTCCTACCCAGACTTATGGTAAAATGTAATCCATAAATCAAGTACAGTAAGAAATCAACAATGGCCAGTCATAACACAGAGCAGCTAACAAGGTACTATCAGCAAGGCCTGGGAAGAGGGTGTGGCCCCTCCCAGGACGTCTAACGGTGCTGTGCTATCTCATGGGGAACTGGAACCACACACAGTAAGGAGGCCTACTGCACTCCACCACCATCAAAAGCAAGACAATGAAGACGTGAAATAACACACAAAACACAATCAGGAAATTAAAAGCCAGGCCAGTAAGAGGGCTCAGTGGATAGGAGGCCCCAAGCCTGATGACCTGAGCTCAATACCTGGAAAACACATAGTTGAAGAAAAGAACTAGCTCCCACAAGTTACCCTCTGATATCTACATACCATGGCACACACACACATGCACTACACAAACATAAAAAAAAAGAGAAAAAATCATCGTCATCATCACCATCATCATCATCTCATTATGAAATTACATTCCATGTGTGGGAAAGTTTGTGAGGATATAGACAATCAAACTAAATAACTGAAAATCAAAGCATACATGAGAACAGAGTGCAGACCCTATTTCTAGGTTATTTGGTTACCGGAAGTACCATTATAGTAATGCTCAATGGCTGGCTTGCTTTCTCCTGTTTTATCGAGCCCATGATGGCCTCAAACTGCCTATGTATCCATGGATGAGTTTAAGTGTCTGGTCCTCCTGCCTGCACTTCCTGCTGGGATTACAGGAGTGTGCCACCTCATCTATTTCCTGTGGTATTGGGCATGGAACCCAGGACTCAAACATGCTCAGCTAGCTCTCTAAGGCTAATTCCCAGCACAGTCCTTCCTTTCTTTCTTTGTTGTTGTTGTTGTTGTTGTTGTTTTGTCTTTGTTTTTGTTTGGTTTTTTATTTTTGTTATTCAAGTCAGGGTTTCTCTGTGTAGCCCTGGCTGTCCTGGAACTTGCTCCGTAGACCAGGCTGGCCTTGAACTCACAAAGATCTGCGGGCTTCTGACTCCTGAGTGCTGGGATTAAAGATATGAGCCACCATGGGCCGCCCTTCCTTCTTTTCTGAATTTGAGGGTAAATGTGGTTTTTCTTAGCTAAAACTCAAAAGAAAATATATAGAAATATATTTGTTTCAAAGGATAATCAAGTCTTTAAAGGAATTATACTGCACTCAATTCTTCATTTTCACAGATCTTGTGTCTCTGTTGTTGTTATTAACCAAGTCATTTGGATAAAGCACTGCATTTAAAGCCATGCCTGGGTACCCAGTCCATGGCAGGCGCAGCGAGTGAGCAGCTGCCCTTGCTGCCTGGTGACCCAGAATACTCACTGACTCTCCCCAGAGGCTGACACACAACTGCAAGGTTGACCAAAAAAGAAACACACATGGCCCTTCTCTTTCAAAAGAAGGGCAGTAAATTCTCAGATAAGCATGGCTTGTTTAATGTGCTTAACCCCATTAAAATGTCAGCAATGAATAAAAATGGTATAAATTCTAAGAGAAAATTATTTTTAAAGGAGAAAAATGGAAGCTTCTGAGAGGAGGAAAAAAAAAAAAAAAAAAAAACCAGAGCCTTAAACTCCTAAGCAGCAACCTGAGAGGCTCAAACAAGCAGCTGCAAACTCTGGTGGGTGAGAGACGCATCCTGGCCACCCCCGGGGCTCTGCAGCTGCCCTGTCAGAGCTGCGTACATCCATTCACACTGTCTGTGGCTGCTCAGTCACTCTAACAGCGGAGCTGGACAGGCACGACAAGACTAGGAGGACCACACAAATGAGTCACCAGTTGGCCTTTACAGTAAAAGTTTGCCAAGTTCTACAGTAGATAATACTGCCTTCAAAATACTAAGGGGGCAGGAGCTACAATCTCCTCCCATTCCTTATTCCGGACTACCTTGTGCAGTCGGGCAGAGATAAGCATGTGGTCAGAATGGAGGGTTCTCAGTTCACTCCCGCGAGTCCTATCAGAAAGCCACCTAAGGACGTGTGTGCTGAAGGACGGTGCGGAGCACTCCACACCTGAACTAGTAAGTAAACTAAGAAAGAACTGACCGAACAAAGCAGGAGCACCAAAGCTCTCCCTCCGCAGAACAGAGTTGATAGGTGGCTAAAATTGCAAAAATGAAGAATGAGCCATCTAAATCGACAGTTTACAAACATAAATACCGATGTCAGAAGACACAGCTTGGAGACTTCTGAAAAGATTCTTGCCTCCAAAGAGCTGGTATCTGGGGAGGAGGGAAGCCTTGCTTTCCTTTGAATACGCCTTACATTCTATCCAGTTAGACACATGCGTTTACTTTGGTAATTATTGGAAAGCATAAAAAAAAAAATCATAGTACCCACAAGTATTAAATCAATTGTTAAATGGCTACAATTTTAAAAATAGCGTTGCTAGAGCTAACGAAATGAATACAGCAACCCTGAATGAGCCACAGCCCTTCTGCAAGCTCAGAGTGTGCAGAAGAAGCTCAAGAAAGGCAGAAATGAGAGAGGAGAAATGGACTTATGTCCTCTGATCTGCCAGGAGACCTCCCACTCCCCTGCCCTGTGCCTCAGGCACCTCAGCAATGCCCTAACTCAGCAGGAAGAGTGACCTCAATAGTTAAAAAGCCCAACACATGACCCCCACATCCCAACCGGCATCTGAGCACATTCCCTGGGGCACCTGGCTCTGCTTTGTCAAGTTTGCCTGTCCTAGGAACCATGAGAGTCAGTGAATCCTTAAGATTCTACTGACAACCTCAGCACTTCCCACAAATTAACTGACACCGGCCCTGTGTGTGACTAGAAGTCTGCAATGCTGTCCTTACTGAGCGAGGTTGGCAGCTGTCAAAAGTAGCTATCAGAGGAAAATTCAAACCAAAGATTTACACCATTCCACTAGCCAGCAAGCTCCAAATGGGTTTCATAATTATGTACAGAAAAAAAACATTTCCAAAAAAATAAAATATATAACTTATAACTAGTTCTTGAATTATTATATATCTACAGAGAATAATTATATATTATGCCTATCAAACTATGAAAATAAAATAATTCATAAAGGAAAAATATTTTAACTGCATATAAAATGGCACAAAATACTGTGAATGAAGATCAAAGCCAAATACCAAATTGGGTAAAATATATATATATATATAAAACTTTTAGTAGTTTTTAAACACTAATATTTCAGTTTTAAATAGGCAACTATGAATACACAAGGGTCAAATTACACAGAGAGAGAGACTCTCATACAGGAGGCACAATGAAGCATTTAAGATAATCTTGCCTGGGGCTCAGAAGGCAGCTTAGTTGGCAAAGTGTCCGCTGCATATACATAAGCTAAGTTTGGCTCCCAGATCCCACTAACATGTCACAAATCTTATGCCTCGAATCCCAGCACTGGCAGAGACAGGCAGGAGTCGGGGACTTGCTGGTCAGCCAGCCTGGCCAACTCAGTGAGCTCCAGGCAGTGAGAGACCCTACTTCAAAAAACAAGATAGAAGGTTCCTGGGGAACAATACCCAAGGTTAGCCTTTGTCCTACACACACACACACACACACACACACACACACACACACACACACACACACAGGATAATTCCCTGTGAATTCCAGGGCAGATAGGCAGATTTCTTCCCCCAAAGAGCAAGCCAATTCCATCATATTCTGTTTACCCATCACTACCAGATGCCCGAGAGCCCCTTTAACTGGTTCTCTAAGTCCCCACAGCCTCACTCAACCCTTCAATATGGAATCAGTCTCCTGGGGCAGAAACCACAGTACCACAGTGTTCTCCTGGGCTCTCTGCCCATTCACACCCTCATCCTCCTCCTCAGCCACCTTAGATTGTAGCATCTACCACTCTAGTGTCTCTGCTTTATCTGGCCTCAGCTCTTTCGCAGCCTTCTTTTGGTGGAATATTCTAGAAGGAACTACTCCAGTAAACCAGGCTCTGAGCTTAATCAGTACCTATTCCCGAACACTCTGACAGGCCTTGATGAGACGAAGACTTAGCCTTGTGGCCTGCTTACTCTAAGTTCATGTCCACCAGTCTGCGGGAGCCCTTGGCATCTCATACCTGTCTAGACACGTGCATATGCACACCGCCCTGACCTGGTCGCAGTCCCTCTCGCCTTGTCGTCCTCTCTCCTCACCTCCGCCCACCCCCACTTCCCTCTCCTTACATCAGCAAATGACCTCACTTCTCATTTTCTGAGAAAACAGAACCATCTTCCCAGCATTTCTCTCCTTGGGGAGGGTGAGCCATGCCTGGCCCAGCGCCAGGCTAACCCTGGCACAACCCTTTCAATTTCTCAAGAACCTTCCTTCTCCAGCCGCCCTTGGTCTCTAGCAGCCCGCTTCCCACCTCCCCGCCCCATGTCACTGTCATCGGTGCACACACGGTACAACAGCTCCCGCAATTAAAGCGCCCCAGCCCACACCCTCTCATATATTACACAAGTAGCCAGGGAAAGGTCTAACTTTAAAACTCTGAGAATGGGGGAGGTATAGCTGGTCAAAAGTTGATCTTACCATATTTGGGAGCACACTTGAAGTACTGGACTCTCCCAACACTTCCATTGTTTTTTCCTTCTGGTTCATCCAGTTCAATGCCAGCCCACTGCCCATTTGCAAACTCAGTTGTTCCACAAAATCTTAACGTCCCAACCTAGAGAAAATACAAATCAAACAGATTTTCAATCTGATTAGTAATTCTAAATGCCCTATTCTTAGCAATATTAGTTTTTACATCTCTCACCGTAGACTTTCGAATAAGCAAGTTTACCAAAGTTTTTCTTTAATGGAAAAAGGGGTTGTCAGGAAAGCATGGGGTCCTTCCTGGGTAATGTTCTTTTCGACAGAACTGGAAAGAAAGGTCCAGGCCGCGTTGAGACTCAGCTCACATCTCAGTCACCAGCAGATGGAACAGGCCAGAGTCAGTGCAGACACAGAATAAAGAAGCTAGCTACAAACCTGCGCAGCTAAACTGATGCATATGGAGCACCCCACCCAAAAGAAAAGCTGCAGGCTCAGCAGGCAGAGCGCTGGCTGGCCCTGAGTCCGCGGCAGGCCCCAGGGCCCACATGGCAGCACTGCTGTCGATAGCTTCAGTTCTCCTGAGGCCAGAAGACTACATCGCACCAAGAGTGCACAGACATACATGCAGGCAAAACAACCACACGCGTACAATTAAAAAACAATTTTTTTATAAACAAAAAACAGAAATCACACAAAGTTGTTCTTGAACCATAATGGTGTTAAACTAAAATTCATTAGTAGGGAAATACATAGCAATCTCCCAAAATATGGAATTCCACCAAGTAGGTATAAAAGAAAAAACAGAAAATTTTTTCTAACGAAAAATAAGGAAAATTGTAAAATACTTTGAATGAGAATTAAATATGTCAAAATGTATGGGAAGCAGCAAAATAGTGCTTCGAGAGGAACATGTGCCTTAGAAACAGCCTAAAATCAATTAGCTACACTCCTGCCTCAGCACACTAACGTGAAGGCCCAAAGCCAGCAAATGGAAGTAAGTAATAAATACTAAATTAACTGAGGACAGAAAAATAATTGATGAAACCAAAAACACATTCTTTGAAGAATAAAACTTATTAAGCCTCCAACTAAAAATCAAATTAAAAAAAAAAGATAAAAGACACAAATTGCCAACATCACCAACAAAAGAGGGGCACTGCTAACAATATTTAAAAAGATGAGACAGTACTATAAACAACTTTGCCCACCTATTTCACAGACATTGACTGTAACACAACTTTCAAATTTGTAATTTAAAAATTAAAAAAGAAAAAAGTTCCCATGGGCAGATAGCCTCAATGATAAATTCTACCAAAAATGTATGGATAAAATACAAGTTCTATAATTGCTCTTGTAAAAACCTAAGTGAGGAAACACTGGTTCCCAAGGCACTTTAGGAAAGCAGCATTAAATCAACATTAAACTGGCCAAAGACACAAGCAACTGTAGACCAACATGGCTCTAGAACACAAACACAAGCCATCTTCATCAAACCTAGAACCAATCAAACCCAGTAGTAAGGAGTCTACTGCAGGGAGACCAAGCCAGGTTCAGATGGGATGCTAGGCAGGTCAGAGAGGGAACCGCCCACCCGGCATAGGCAGCCTATGGGATGCTAAGCAGGTAAGCAAGGGAGCCGCCCACTTGGCACAGCCCTCCTATGGGAAAGAAGATACAGAAGAAGCCTACAGCCAGCTGCCATGATCTTCCAAGGTGACAGCTTAAAAAAAAGGCACTGACTTTCACATGAACTCTGGTGCCCCAGATTTGACCACGTCCTCTTGATGGGGAGGCCGGGTGGCACTCAGAGGAAGGATAGCAGGCTATCAAGAACAGACTTGATACCCTATGAGCATATACAGGGGGAGGAGGTCCCCCTCAGTCATAGGGGAGGGGAGTAGGGGGAAAGCGGGAGGGAGGGAGGAATGGGAGGATACAAGGGATGGGATAACAATTGAGTGTAATATGAATAAATTAATAAAATATATATTTAAAAATATTTTTAAAAAATAAAAAGAAAAGAAAAGACAGAAATGGCAGTTGAGGACCTCTTCAGCTTAACAAGTGACATCCAAACTGAACCCACAGGGAGCAATATGATGAGAACTCACTTGGGGAGAGGAGGAGAAGAGTAGGAGAAAGAAAAAGAGGAGGGAAGAAGAGGAGACAAATGCTTATTTACAAAGGATCCACGAAGTAAAAATATTAAGAACATATTAAGAACACATTCCATATCTAGAAATGAACAACCACGAAATAAAATTTCAGCAATAGCACACACGACAACAACAACAAACTTGACAAAGAGTAAGTCTAAAGTGTAGCAAATCATATGTAGTCCATAACTGGCTAAAACCACAGAAGCTGATGAAATAATCCAAAGACCCATGCACACACAAGAGCATGTTGTGCCTAGTGTGTGAGATCTACTCCACCTGATCCACACCTAACAGCACTTAATTCAAAAGCCCAGCACGATTTTTATAGAAATTAAGTGAATTCTAACATGTACATGGAAAAAGATAAGAAACTGAAATTATCAAAACAGTTTAGCAGGGAAACTGAAGTCCTGACACCCACTAACTGTGTGTAAATGCAAGTGGCGATGCTGGCATTGAAGAAAGGAGAGGCATCAGAATAGGGCACGACCAACCCAGAAGTAACCCCCAAGAGCCTCTTCCACAGGAAGGCGTGTTTTCAAGACGTGGCCTTGTAACAAATAAACAACCATGTGGTTAAAGAAGAAAAAGGAAACTCAAGTCATAGTTGGTACTCCCAAAAAATAACTCAAGGGCTTGGGGTGCTCATCATCACAAGGACTTGGGCTCTATTCCCACCACCCCCATTAGCTCTAACCTCAGCTCTGGGAAGGTGCACAAAGACAGAGTCTGTGGGGCTTGCTGGCCAGCCAGGCTAGCAGAGTCCGCAAGCTCCAGTTCAGCGAGAGCCTGCGTCCCAAGAAGTAGCATGGACATCAACTGAGGAAGACACTGGAAGTCATCCTCTGGGCTTCCACCTTTATGCGCATACTTATACACACGTGCATTCTCTCTCCTCTCTCCTCTCTCCCACACACGTATACACACACACACACACACACACACACACATATGCACACACTAAGTATAAAACTAGCTGGATGTAGTATACACTACAATCTCAGCTTCAGGAAAGAGGGAAGATCTGGGGTTCAAAGTCATTCTCAGCTACATAACAGACACTACTATTTGGATGTAAAATTATACAACCCAAAAAGTAAATAAAATAACATTTTTTTTCTCTCTTATTTTTGGGATTGTAATACAATTACATCATTTTCCATTCCCCTCCCTCCCTCCAAACCCCCCCATATACTCTTCCGTACTCCCTTTAAAATCCATGGCCTCTTCTTTCATTAGTTGTTAATACATACATGTATATACATATACGTTCCCAAATACAACCTGCTCGGTCTGTACAATGTTACTTGTATATAAATCAGCATAATCCCTAATACAAATATAAACAGCTGTCCTAACACCCACATGTGGTGCAGTCCTCACCCATCATCAGGGAAACTTCTCTTCATGACAGTCACTCTTCCAAAGCCTTCTGAGACACAGTTACAGGAAGGGTACACAGAAGACTTGACAGTCCCATAAATTTTGTTAAAGCTACATATTAATAATTTACTGGCATTTTAACTCCAACCAGTAAGAAACTAACAATCACCCTACTGTTTTATCAACTGGTGAGTGCCATTCTTCACCTAGGCCCATCTATACTTGTTTCCTTTGTGAAGCTAAATGCATGGTTCTCTGGGAAGCCATAATCACACATCCGAATGAGCTGTGAGCAGCTGGAAAGGCTAATATCTAGGAACGAGTTAGTTCCCTGTTCCACTCCACACCCAGGGTTTCCTACTACCTCAAAACTAAGAATAGAAACCTCTAATGAAGCAGAGTGTGGCTCGGTGGTAGAGCACTTCCCACGTTTCACAGGGCTCTGTACTCAAATCCCGGCACTGAAGGGTGGGAAAAGCTGCCAAATAGGTATCAAAAGAAAAGAGAGAAATGGTCCCAGTGAAGGTCACATGGGAGCTGCAGCTCTGCCTATCAAACCTTTGCATAAAGAGGCCCTGGCTGACCTCCCGACTGTCAGGTTTGTAGCATCCGAATGCTCCCTGTTTGTGAGATTTCAAAGGCAAACACAGAAGAGTGATGAAGGCTTCCTTTGCTTGGCTGGCAGGCGTTCCACTGGCAGGAACAATCCAGAGTAGACAGAACAAGGTCATTTCTCAGCTCCTGCCTCTAAATTCACCCAACAGTCCTCTATACAAATAAAGCTCCCCGTGCAAGTAAAGAGGCCTTCATTATTAAGCTCAAATAGCTCATATTTAAACTGCCCTCTTCAAGAATAAACTTACATTTAAACCCACATTTTCATTCAGGCATTTTTTTTCTATTCACATATGTTGAAACTTCCCACAAAACTCAAAACTGTGAGCACGTGGCACACAATCCCCTAGACACAGACCAGGGATGAGGACCCTAAGTCCAACTCAGGGACTGTAGTGACTTTCTGTACCTTCTGCCCTGCGATGACAACACGGTCCCCCAACTTCAGGCCAAGAGATGTCAGCATGGCCTTGCTGGTAGCGTGGTCACAGTTTGGAAGCATGGCCTTAGAGATGGTACAGGACGGAGGTGTCGCATCCAAGAGCATCTGCTTGATTTCCTTAGCGATAGCAGCAGCATCGGCCATCTCCAGAGGCATGTCCACTGGGTCCGGGACAACATCCGCAGGGATCTGTCCTTTGTCATTCTACCATAGAGACAGGAGAAAGCGTTCAGCTCTTACACGCTCAGAGCACTAGAGAGTCATCTACAATTCCTTATGGGGGGCTTTTGAGTCAGACACAGTCATGTATTTAGTCAGAACCTACTCAATGGACTCTCCCGCTACCCCAGGCACCACTTTAGGTGCTCAAGATAACCACAGCAAAGGACAGCAACGCTCTGTCCTCAAAGAGTACACACCCTTGCAGAGAGACCGCATCAACGGATTATACAGTGTGTCAACCAGGAGCTGAGTGGCATGAAGACACCAAGGTACAGAGAACATGGGCCCAGAGGTGGCTGTAGGGGAGGAGCTGAGTGGCATACAGATGGTGAAAGAAGCCTCACGGTAAGACGCATTTACGTGAGATGCCAAGGAGATGAGAGGAGGTGATCTGGTCAGGAAAGGCCATTCCATTCACTGAGACGGGAAAGTATCAGGGTGGAGAAGATGCCTGGCTGCACATGAGCACAGTGAAGTAGCAGGCTGGCTGTTTGGCTGTGCAACCTGAGACCCAGTCACACCCATGCACACTCCTATGGACAGTGGTCCCGCATCACAGCTGCCTTAGATCATGTAAGTTTGCACAAAGGTATACAGTTTCCCCATCATGAGTTCCTTGAAACCTGTCCCTATCATTAAGAGTCACATGACTACATTGCACCAGTTGCCATGCTGGCTCTGTGACCTCAGCCACCTGCCTGGTCATGCAGCAACTCAGATTTCAGAAACAGAGGCAACAGTCTCTAAATTATCTATTGCATCCTAATTTAGGCAATCAAGAAACTTGCCCTGTTCTCGCTATGAGGCTGGGTCACAAGATGGGCCAGCTATAAGCTCTCTCCATTTGCATGGTGTTTATAATTTAAAACCTAGCCTTAAAAAAATTCATGTCATTTGGTTCTCTCAAGGAAAAGCCTGTAAACACTATCTCTACAGGTATTTTAATTCAAAACAATGAAGTGTTCCCATTATAGAAGGAGAGGCAGTAACCGTTTAAAAACTTTCTGAGATGTCCAGTAGGTCAGTTAGAAAATGGGATGTAATACGACAGAGATTGATTTACATTCAGAATTTTAGACTCACCAAGATAGGAAAGATGTTTTCTTCAAGGATGCCAAATACAAATAGCCAAAACACTATGAATGTACATTCATATAATTCCTGATTGTTTCATGGTTCTTCTTGCTTTAGGCAGTTTACTGTATATATGTGTAATAATATAAATGTATATGTAAAATTTTTTAAATATTTAATTTAAAAAAAGAAAGAAAATTGGATGCGGGGAGATTAATGCCTGAAGGAGACACCCACATGACTTGTGACAGAGTTTCCCTAGCAAGCCGTGCCACCTGCACCCCAACAGAAGCACACAGGTGCAGTCTATCCCCACGCCATTTGTCTCCCTGAAACATCTTTCTTCCATGATCCCCAAACCACACATTAGACCCTGTGAAGAAGTGTTCAGGTTTGCTAATTAAAAAACTTTATCTCCACTGTTCTCCAATGATAACCCTCAAACGGCCTGTACAGGCACAAGGATGGGGCTTTACAGACACACTTGCTCTGTAATTGTCTTTTTTTTTCCCCCTTTAAAATTCAAATCAGCAGCCGGTTGTGGTGGTGCACGCCTTTAATCCCAGCACTTGGGAGGCAGAGGCAGGCGGATCGCTGTGAGTTCGAGGCCAGCCTGGTCTACAAAGTGAGTCCAGGATGGCCAAGGCTACACAGAGAAACCCTGTCTCGAAAAAACAAAAAACAAAACAAAACAAAACAAAAATTCAAATCAGCTTGGAAAAGATGTTATCAGATTCCTGGCATGGTATTGGACTAATTTAATCTTAGATTTCAAAACAGTTTAGAAAAATATAATGAACATATGTATGGCACTGAAGTCTACACTTTTGAAAGGTAAGAGGGTCTATGTAGGGAAAAGCATTCTTTAAAAAGGTCTGGGAATGGGAGACAGGACAGCTAAGTTCATAAAGTGAACACTGAGTTTGAACCCACTAAGGAAAGCTTGTGCTTCCTTGTGGTTGTGCTTATAGCCCCAGTGCTAGGGAGGCAGAAACAGGAGGATGCTGGACTTGCTGACCAGTCAGCCTAGCCGAATCAGTGAGCGCCAGGTTCAGTGAGAGACCTTGCCTCAAAAACCAGT
Source organism: Acomys russatus (assembly GCF_903995435.1). Classification (NCBI taxonomy): domain Eukaryota; kingdom Metazoa; phylum Chordata; class Mammalia; order Rodentia; family Muridae; genus Acomys; species Acomys russatus. The sequence goes on from NC_067137.1 coordinate 21,823,996, forward strand.
GTGACCCAAGGCTACACAGACAGACCGTGCCTGAAATATCAATGTGAGCCAAGGCTACACAGAGAGACCCTGCCTCAAAAATCAGTGTGAGCCAAGGCCACAGAGAGAAACCCTGTCTCAAAAACCAACGTGAGTCAAGGCTACACAAACAAACCTTACCTCAAAAATCAGTGTGAGCCAAGGCTACACAGAGAAACCCTGTCTCAAAAACCAACATGAGCCAAGGCTACACAGACAAACCTTGCCTCAAAAATCAGTATGAGCCAAGGCCACAGAGAGAAACCCTGTCTCAAAAATCAGTGTGAGCCAAGGCTACACAGAGAAACCCTGTCTTAAATATCAATGTGAGCCAAGGCTACACAGACAAACCCTGCTTCAAAAACACAAACAAAAAACTAAAAAGAAAAAGAAAAAATTAATGTGGACTCAGGCAGTGGTGGCACACACCTTTAATTCCAACACTCAGGGAGGCAGAGGCAGGCAATCTGTGAGTTTGAGGCCAGCCTGGTCTACAAAGTGAGTCCCAGGATAGCCAGGGCTACACAGAGAAACCCTGTCTCAAAAAAAAAAAAAAAAAAAAAGCAATAGAGTGGAAAGTGATTGAGGAAAATATTTGATGACAACCTCTGGCCTTTGTGCACAAACATGCACAAACACCTACACTGCATGCGCGCGTGCGCGCACACACAAACACACACACACACACGGTAGCAATATTATCTTCCAAACCTCAGAATGACTATCATAGTAAGGCCCAGAGGTTATTCCCTGAACTCATGATGTCTGGTTTAGAAGCTAATCATTAAAGGAACATTCATCTGTTTGAACTTTCTATTTACTTTGGCTGTTACTCTTTTGGCATGAATTTTCTTTTCAAAGGAACTTGACATTAGCACATACAACACTGTGCTTAACATAACCTTTCATAAACATGTCAGAAGCCTCAATAAAAGATTCTTATAACACTTTAAGATTTTCTGTTTCTGAATGGAAGTCTATATAATTTAATGGGAGAGAAACTCCCCCATGATGACTTAAATTTATTGAAAGTAAAAGCTATAGTTATACTCTTTCTATATGAAGCAAAAATGTAAATTATTTGTTCATACAAGAGTTCCATTAGTAACAGCATCTACACTCAACTCATGCCTGGGAGAGGGCGTGAGATATTTTCACTCCCTTGCTCCAATCTCTTACCCTAAATGCAGGGTTTGCTCCAAGCTCCAGTAAGGTTTTCACAGCTCCTGAACACAGGTTATATGCTGCAATGTGCAGAGCTGTCCCAAAATTAAAGTCGCTGCAAGTGGCGTCCACATCTATAATTAAACATCACAGTTGTTTTAGTTAAAAATTTTAAATTCAGCCATCACAATTTCCAAGAAGATTCAGGAGATTCCGAGGAGAGGATTTCAGCCTGTTATATAGTCTCCCCGCCATTCCCCCTTCTCCCCTCCTTTCCCCCTTCACAGTGGGACAAATCTCCATAATTATAACTTGCATAAAATATTCTCCTAGCTCTATAACTTCCAAAAGAATATTCTCCTAGCTCAGTGTAATTCCCTGTGACATGGCGTGACATGCCACGAGGTTTCCAGCCATCCTGAACTAACTGCAATGGAGGCAGTGAATGGTAGTGATTCACACTTGTGACATACCCAGGTTTCCACATCTGCTCACTACACTCTTAGGCACTTCCTTGGACAAGCACAGTAGGAAAATCAGCTTCAGGTAAAGGATCAGCAAACGAGCCCTATGATCCTGGTGTACCCTTCCCGCTGTGTCTCCAGCTTCTATGGGAACGCGGGCACACTCACTTACAGACATGTTATTCTGAGCCTGCATCCATGCTCTGATGGACAAAATGAGTAGCTGTGACAGACACCAGATAGTCTGAAAAGCTTAAACAGTACTTGACTAGCTGGCCTTTCGTGGATGGATAGATAGATAGATAGATAGATAGATAGATAGATAGATAGATAGATAAGAACCAGGACCTGAAGATAGAAGTGTGAACATACTGAGTCATGGCACTACTTGGCAGATGAATTTGGACTCTACAATAAGAAAATGAACCTTGCAATTCTAAGGGTATTTTCATAACAGTACATCACATTGCATTTTACTTGAACAGGAAATTCTCTGAATGGAGACTCCTATTTTGAATGTTTTCTACAAGAGTTTAACAGTCTCCGGCTCTGCAATTGTACAGTAATCTGCAGGGGACCAGGCAGGCATGACTACACACCAGTGACAACACAGGCCTGCTCACACACTCCAGCACACAGGACCATCGACAGAGACTCACCTCCAACACCATCCAGAAGTTGGAAAGGTGGCATTTTAAAGAGCTTGATTAATTGTGCAAATTAGAAACTGACATTCTAGGAGGTTTATCTCTGAGTCTCCCTTTTCCAAAGGGATGGCCCTGGGTGCCCTCTCAAAGCTCAAAGAGATCCCTCTCTTCTCCTTCCCCCTCCCTCTTCCCTCCCCCTCCCCTCTCTCCCCCTCTCCCCTGCTCTTATTAGTCTCAAAAGTGGAGATCCTGAGAGAACATCAGCCTTAGGATGTTCTCCATTGAGGTGCAAAGGGACCCTAAAATTCACAAGGACTTTCTGAAATGAACGGCAACTGAAAGAAACCCCTTTTTGCTATTTCAAAGCCAGCCAAACACTTCACTGCTCCACCCTTGGCTTCCCAAGCAAGACAAGAGAGTTATGAATGAATTACATATGAGATCCTCACTACACTGGAGAGCTGCAGAGGCAGGTAGACGCAGAAAAACGCTGGTTTGTTTGTTTTGTAGCTCTTTGTACCAAGCCTTTTGTGAAAGGGCAATAACCTCCACTAAAGAAATTCTAAACTACTTCAGAAGTAAAACAGGGTAGGAAGGCAGACAAAAACAAAGCACATTAGAAAAAAAGCCCTCCTCAACGGTAACTTGGATGCCATCACGGAATGCTCTATTAGCAATAGAGATCAGCCAGCACTTGCCTTTTGGTTTTGATGTCTTCAAAATCACCCTTATAAGCTCGGGGACATCAAAGTATGCGGCGTAATGCAAGGCGTTCATGTTTGTCCAGCGGCTCCGCAAACTCGCGTCTGCTCCCAGATCAATAAGTTGAGCTGCAAATTTTACAGCTGTCTCAACATCACCTGAAGAAAAACAAAAGCCCTAAATTATTTTAATTCCCAATACAAAAGCTCTCTAATGTATTTCTTTCAAAGCCAAAGCAAATGCACATTGGATCTACGTTTATACTTCAGAAAGGGTGCCTTTGGGATTTTATTCCAAGAAAACACTCCCATTCAGAAGCATGACAAAACACAATGGAGATATTCACCATACCATAACTGGTTATGAGGGAAATGCTGATGGCCTAAGAGCATGGTAAGAAATCATTTAAACAAACTAAGACCACCATACTGTGGGACAGAGTGAGGGCACTAAAAAAACAAGGTGCAAAATGCAAAAAAATGTTTGGGCTACTATTTTGTCTTGATCTCATTTTTAGACTATAAATTAGTTTTGATTTTATGGGAGCATGAGCACACTGTGGTTTACAAGAAAAAAAGGCCCTTCGCTGCTAACAATTGCAGACTGTTGAACCAAGGAGAGACAACCATAAGATAGGGTCTAGTAAGTGGGGCTGGTTAATCCCTGGAAAAGCACAGAGGAACAGCGAGTCCAGACATGTTTCGTAAGTAGGACTGGAACGCAGAGATCAGCCTATACCCTACAGTCTTGAAGGGGTGCTATGCTAGAAAACTGGCCTTGACCCAGTCTTGCTTGGAAGCCCTGGGGAGGATTCTTTTTTTTTTTTTTTTTAATTTTTTAAATTTTTTATTATTAATTTATTCTTGTTACATCTCAATGGTTATCCCATCCCTTGTGTCCTCCCATTCTTCCCCCCCCCCCTTTTCCCCTTATTCCCCTCCCCTATGACTGTTCCTGAGGGGGATTACCTGCCCCTATATATGCTCATAGAGTATCAAGTCTCTTCTCGGTAACCTGCTGTCCTTCCTCTGAGTGCCACCAGGTCTCCCCCTCCAGGGGACATGGTCAAATGTGAGGTACCAGAGTACGTGAGAAAGTCATATCCCACTCTCCACTCAAGTGTGGAGACTGTTCTGACCATTGGCTAGATCTGGGTAGGGGTTTAAAGTTTACTGCCTGTATTGTCCTTGGCTGGTGCCTTAGTTTGAGTGGTACCAGTTACTCTCAACTACTGGGCAGTTAGGCACGGAGCTTACTACAGGAAATGTTGAATAGCAGTCATAGGTATAAATGCTTCCCTGGGGGAGAGGATGACGTTTTGAGTGGACCTGCTCAGCGGATGGTCAGGTGGGCACCCCACCAAGGTTGCTGGCCAGCAACGCACAGACGCACAGCGAGGAGGAGCCCGCCGCATACTCACCAATGCCATGAGCCCCAGACTTGCAAGTGTAATGTAACAGAGTCATGTCGGTTAAGCCATCTCTGTCATTCACATTGCAGCCTCTCTTGAGAATCTGTGGAAGGCCGTAAAACAACAGTAAGGAGACCTGAAGGAGTCATAAGGAATCGTATTATCTACCTACCTAAATTTACATATACACATGTAAGCCTTCCAAAACATATACATCTATAGTTCAAATGAAATTTTCTCCACCTGGGCTGACAACATTCCTCTACCCAAAAAGCCATAGATTAGCAAAACCTCCCAACACATCAGTCATGAAAACTCCCCTTTTGAGTTGTTCGTCAGAGGTGTCCAAGAGACTCCTAAAGCATCACAGGCTGCTGCTGCCGCCCTTGGTTGCTTCCTAGAGGTGGAAGGTAAGCCTTCGCTGCTGAGGATAGCATCTGCTTACACACAGGCCCCTGAGGACCTGAGCTGGCTCCTCCCTGAGGACTAGCTTCCATAGTACCAGAAGGTGCCATGCAAGCTTCAAAGGGAAGGAAGCAAGCCACAGTCCTACCAAGGTATGACACGAAGGAACTACAGTGCCCACCAAGATATGATATCCCTAAGAGTGTGATAGTGGCGGGCATACCTTGGTAGTAGCCAGTAGTTCAACAAGAGGAAAATTGTGCCTGGTACTGGAAACCTAGCCAGATACCCAGGGATAGTGAAAGCGGGAATCTTGGAGAACCTACTATCACCACTTAACTAAACCAGAAAAATTCTTTACTACATTCTAACTAGTAAGTATGCCTCACCCCTCATCAAAGAAATGTCTCTTTGCAACAGACAGAGGCCATTACAGAAAATCATAGCTGATAAAAATGCAGAGAACAGGTGCATGGTACCCAGCCCTTCAACTCCCATACCTAAGCATACCTCAGAGACTGCAAGCATAAGAGGGGACAGAAAGATTATAAGAGCCGAGGAACAGGAAGTTTGCTGTGAGCTTTGTCTCCTAGGAACACCAGAGACGTCTCAGCAGCACGGCTGCCCGAACATGGACAACAGCAATAGGCAGGCAAACAAGAAAGGGGGATGACTCATGGGGCCCCAACATCAACAGGCAAGTAACATTATACAGACTGAGCAGGTTGTGTTTATACATGCACTGATCTAAGTATGTAATAACAAAGAGAAAGAGGTGAGGAATTTCAGAGGGAACCAGGGATGGGGGACAGGGGTGGGGTACACTGGAGGGGTTAGAGAGGGCGAGGGAAAGAGGAAAATAATGTAAAGGTGTCTTAATTACAAGAAACAGAAAGAAGTTAAACTTTAAAAAATAAGCTGAGAAAGCCCACAATCACCCAGAGGCATCCATGCCTTCAGATGGACTCCGCCCATCCAACCAAACCGCACTCAGCAAAAATGAAAACCTGACCCTGTCTGTGGGCGGGAGGACATTCTTAAAGATGGCTCTAACACAGTGTTACTCAAAATATGTCCTTTCAATTCTTCCAGAAATGGGGGGGGAGGGGGGATTCCAACAGTTACAATGTTACTTTTTTAAAAAGTGCATGTGCCTTCTTCCTCCAGCACACAGGACAACATGTGTATCAAAAACCCTCCCCAAAAAAGTCAGACACTTTAGGATCGCATTTAAACCTACAACATTACCAAACCAAAGCACGGAATGAATGCAACAGGAAGCTTTTATTAAATGTATGGGAGTTGGTAGAACTGCCTTGCACAAATGAGGCGTACAAATGCCTCTCCCTGTTCCCACTGGAAGTCTGCAGTAACGGAGGTGCATGTGCAAGAGGAATCAGTGGGAAGTGTGCACAGGTGCAAGAGGAAATGGTGGAAGTGGGCACAGCATGCCCACTGCTCCATAAAAACCTGGAAATGCAGACAGACTACAGACCTGTGACTGGCTTCTCCCCATTAGAATCTTTCCTCTCAAAAGGAGAAAATATTCTAATCATTAGTCTCAATAACACAAAGCTTAACATGCCAGGTCCACTTACCTCATTTCCAATAATGTCAATGTTTTGCTGGACCTGAGGAACCCACTGTCTTAAAATAGCAAATAATTCTGAGACTGAAGTTTTGGGATCAAAGAGAATTTCCTGGCATGATGCGTCATTAGGATCAAAGAAAGAAAACTCTGAAATACAAAACAGTGCAAATTGAATTTATTAATGGTTCCCAGCATTTTGAAAGTAGATAATGGGGCAAACCTGCAACCGATGCAAACATTTTTAGAGGCTAGAGAAAAAGCCAGGTAACAGTAAGCAACTCTCAAACCCAAGAATGATGCATGTTTAAAGTGCCCTGGCAGAGAGGCTCCCAAGTACAACGCATATAAAAACAGACACTCGAGAACCAGGCGCAAAACCTGGCTGCATAAACGTGATTTCTAAGACACAGAGACATCACCAAATTCCATCAATATTTTTTTCTCAAAACACAAATGGCAGATAGTACATTCACGTTGACAAGTACAACACAGGTAAAAATAAACATTACAAGAAGGTAGTATGTATACGCTCTTTACTCTTCCCTAATGTTTAATAAACGCACATCAGTCCTCACCCACCAGGTAAGTATGAGGCGAAATGTCATGTGTGGTGGATTCAATAGAACTGACCCCCATAGGCTCACAGATTTGAATACCTGGTTACCAGGGGGGCAGCACTACTGATCCAAGCCCAGAATTTCTCTCTTCCTGCAGCCTGCAGATCCACATGTGGAAATCCCAGCTACTACTCCAGGACCATGCCTGCCTGCACGCTGCCACGCTTCTGCCACAGTAATAACGCAGCAGACCTCTGAAACTATAAGCCAGCCCAATTGAACACTTTCTTCTCAACAGTTGTTGTGCTCATGGTGTCTCTTCACAGCAATAGAAAACTAACTACAACGCCATTCCAACAGACAAGGCACTAGTGCCCAGCAGTGCAAGAATGAAGAAGCAGCAAGGGGACAGTGTGACTGTGCACCAGTGAAACCACACACACACACACACACACACACACACACACACAAACCTAGATGAGACTGCCTTGTGAAGAAATACAACACTTCAGAAGAAACTCAGATTCTACCATCTTAATCCAAAAGAAACTATAAAAGGCAGAAAAATCTAAAACTGGGAAAGAGTCCAACCAACATTTGCTGAGCACACACAGTTTAACAAACACCATATAAGTCCCCCAAAATTGTGGTTCGAGTTTCTCATAAAGGAAAATGAAAGCATATACAACCGGCCCAAAGTCACACAACTAAGAAGTGACAACACAGGGTGGAAACCAGCTCTGTCTCGGCTGTCTGCCTTCCTTCCTCAGTTAAGTTGTTTCCATGAACTAACTGGTTGAGTTCAGATTGTGAGAGCAGCCACAATCCTGGGATTCCTGGGTTCTTTAAGTTTGTCTATTTGGGGTGAAGGAGAGGCACGGAACTGAGGGCATCTACGAAGGGAGTGTCAGCTTTCTGATTCTGTGCAGGCCCTCTCCTGCAGCCTCCTTGAAGGTCGTACTGCTCTATTTAAACAGGCAAGAAAAGAAAGCACGTGATTCCCAGGGTTTCAGTGAAGTTGCTAAGAAATGAGACCTCTCACAGTTAAGACCCCTTAGAGATGCCAAGAGTAGTTGGTGCACATTTGTAATCCTAACCCCTGAGAGGTAGAGGTTAAGAGATCAGGAGTTCAAGACCAGCCTTGACTATATAATAGACATAGCAAATTTGAGGCTAGCCTTGACTATATAATAAACAGCAAATTTGAGGCCAGCCTTGGCTACATAATAAACATAAGTTTGAAGCCAGCCTTGGTTCATCATAAACATAGTAAGTTTAAGGCCAGCCTGGCTACACAGTAAGTTTAAGGCCAGCCTGTCTCAAAAAAAAAAAAAAAAAAAAAAGAATCTAAAAGTTCTTTTAAAACTCTAAAGCAGGGATAGGTTCCACTTGGTCCAAAATCAGCTACTGATCAGTAGGCGGTGCCTTTTTGGGAAAGTGGGTGAAAGCTGGCATTACAGTGACAACTTCAGGAAGCCTTTAACTGAAGTGAGATGCCAACCGTAAGGCTGCCTGAAAACAAAGGCTCCTGAGCCTCTCCAAGAGCATGGCATGCAATCTTTGTGGGACAAGTGTCTAAAACCTCAAGGACTCAAAAATAGCCTCTCTAAAAGGATTACTAGAGCATACAAACGAAGCCATAGGTAGAAAGCTGTGGCTGAGCAGGAAGCCTTGGTGTCTACTAGGCATACACAGTGCCCACCCTGTGTCCTTTATTAGTGATTGGTGTGGGAGGGCCCAGCCCACTGTGGGGTGGTGACATCCCTGGGCTGACCTTTCTGGGTTCCTGAGCAAGCCACTAGGAGCAAGCCGGTAAGCAGCACCCTTCCATGGCCTCTGCATCAGCTCCTGCCTCCTGGTTCCTACCCTGTTTGAGTTCCTGTCCTGGCTTACGTTGATGATGAACAGTGGTGTGGACAGGAAGTCAAATACACCCCTTCCTCCCTGAGTTGTTTTGGTCACGGCACTTCATCACAGCAGTGGTGACCCTAACTCTAGGAAGCCTTGTACTACCTGGCACACCTCTAAATTTTTAAAACAAAAGGTAAAATATTTCTGCTCAGGTCTGCTTATGTGTTGCTAAATAGATATAGGTAAAAACTATTCCTAAAACATCCAGAAAATTAAGAACTAATACAAACGGTTCTCCGGATGTGATTTTAGTACATGAAAATTCTATTCCTTTACTTTTCAAAAAACGATTCAGCTTCAGAGTTGCCAAAAGGAAATATATGCAGAATTTAAACTTCATTCTACCTGGTCTTCCTACTCAAAAAAGCACACATTATAAAAATGGGAATTACTACTTAGCTTACGTTGAAAAAAGTCCTGAGTGAAAAAATAAGATGGTTAGCTATGTAAAGTCTTCTAACAGTTTTGAGGATCATCTAATATAATTATAAGTCTATTGAGTTGATATAAATCTCTATAATAAAATAAATATCAATTGCTAAACCTACATGTATCCACCACAATTATATGGAGTTAGTAAATATGTCTTGTGCTACACTGGACAAGAGTATGAAGAAATGTGTCTAGAAATTATGAAATGGTGCATCCAACAACTGAGAATGCAAGCACCGCAGCTAAGAGGTATTAAGCATGAAGATACAATTTTCGCTACAGAAAGGGAAGAACCAGATGGCTGCAGAGAGCTGGAAAGAGAAGAGGACCCCGGGGTGAGCTCAGTGGGCAGCCCTTGCATGGCTCTGTTGCCATGGCGTCTTCTCCTATGTTGGTCTGCTCGCTCTCTGGTCTGCTCCTGGTGGCCATAATAAAGGCTTTTCACCTTTCAGGGGACCCTCCTAGGAAATGAGGATTCTAGGTTTGTCAAGGTAATGTCCTCTGCTTTGTGCCATCTTTGAATGCTTCAGCTTTTCAATGAAAGGAACTGAGGGGTTTTTCTCATCTTCTTTGAAACTATATAGCTTTTTTTTATTTGCCTTTAAAATTTCTGTCACTTTGGTTGAATGGGAAACTGGGAACTGTGACCCTGTTTAATCTCCTGACTTTTCTTTCTTTACAAACTTCTCAAAACTCAAAATCCAAAGTTACTCTAACTTCACATTGCTGTAACTTTGGAGTTTTTCAGAGGAACTCAAATTTTTTAAATGAAAATGATTTGGTTCCATACACACACACACACACACACACACAGAGAGAGAGAGAGAGAGAGAGAGAACTAATTAGACTTATTTGCATGGGAAGAATTAATAAGCAAAAGTAAAACTAATTAGACGCTGATGGTGTGTGTTCAACTGAGCAGCTTTAAATCTGACAAATAGCAAGTGTTGCTTAACTTTATGACAGGGGACACGTCACCCTCTATGTTACAGACAGATGATTGATAGATGATAAGAACCTGGTAGGTCCTGGTAAAACTTACAATTATACATATATATCATATATAACAGCTATAATTCAAATTATCTGAAATGTTAGGGAAATAACCACTCCTCTACAGCAATCACATTATAATGAACTCCTCCCATTAAGCCTTTAACCATGGGCTTAACTCCTGAATCACCTACAGACTTTTTTAAAATTTTACTCCAATGTCTTTCTGAAATCTTTTCAAAGCATGTATTATACAGCTGCAGGAGGATTATGGGAAAGCCTGTGAACTACAGGTTTCTGGTAACTTAAAGATTGCACCACCAGGCTGGGTGAGACCCTCCAGAGCCCTCTGGAAAGCTAAGCAACCATGAGGCAATGGGCCTGACTGAGCTCCACAGAACAAAACTCAAGCACACTCAAGCAGGGTGGCTGTGCTTATGACCTTGTTTGAAATAGTTCTGTCACTTCAATGTTTTGTTGTCCAGATTTAAAGTGTCCCTTCCCCTCCCCCCAAGGCCTACAACTTAACAGCAGTGTGGTAAAGTAAGCCTTTATAAGCAAAAGCAGCGGCACAGTTTTCTCTCTGAGCTCATCCCTCTGTCTGAATCCAGAATTCACAAGACTTTGCTGCGCATTTTTCACTTTCACGATACGAGGCTGAGGAGAACCTGTTTTCCTTCTAACAGGCCACAGGGTGTAAGGCTCTGGCTTGACATCTTGGCTCGGAATGGCTTTAACAGTCTGCTTGAAACTCCGTATTTCCAGACAGCCTGAAGGAACCTGGCTGACTCCGTGGCACCAACGAAGCTCTGGCTGGCTGTCCCATGTTAGGAGAAGCACAGAGCTGGCTTTTCTGAAGCACTTCTGGGAATAACCAGGCCAAGGTTAAATAGACTAGACTGATGTTACAAGCATGCTGGTTTGACTGTGGCTGTCTCTGGTTAAGAAACGTGGATGGGAGCAGAAAAGGGTGTGCTTCCATGTTGCTCCTGGGGTCAGACACTGGTCCTACCCGGGTGCAGTTTTAGCTATCTGTAAGCCCGACCAGACCCTGCGTTTCTCTAGGTTTCCCCAATAGCTGGCCAGCACTTGCCAAACTGACATATCCAATTTTCTGAAAGTGCCTTTCCTTTGACTTCTCAATACCCAAGTGAACCTCAGGGAGGTCGCCACTACAGTTCACATGTGAGTGACTTCATACATGCTGCATGCTCTGTGGCTACTTAAGAGTTTGCCAACATACCAGATGACATCACCGAACATTCAAACTGGAAGCCAGGGCAACCCATCCATTGAAAGCACTGCCCTGGACTCAGCAAAGACTCAAGCACGAATCCAGAAACCCAACTGTCTGGAAGGAGTTTATAGCCTTTGTTCCAAACATTAACTTTGAACTGTCCCTTAAATACTCGACGGCTACTGTTACAAATTGGGTAGAGCACTGATTCTCAACCTGTGGGTCACAACTCCTCTGGGGATTGCATAATCCTCTCACAGGGGTTGCCCAAGACCATCAGAAAACACAGATGTTTAACATTATGATTCATAACAGTAGCAAAACTACAGCTATGAAATAGCAATAAAAGTAACCTTATAGCTGGGGGGGGTCATCACAACATGAGGAGCTGCACTAAAGGACCGCAGCATTGGGAAGGCTGAGAGCCACTTTGGAGAAGGCTTGAGCATCCTGATACCTCCTGAAAGGGAATGTTCTCGTGTACTAGTGATCATGACGGGTTCCTCTGTGAAAAGCACTAATGTAGGATGACTCAGAACTGCTTCCAAAGACAATATGCCCACGCCTGGCTTCCTAGAAAAGGCAACGGTAAACACTACGCTTGAGTCTCACTGGAAGGAGCCCTACCTATTCCAAGAACCTACAGAATAATCAGCCAGAATTTTATGAGGCACCATGTGGCCATGGACGATTTATCATATTATGTCGGAAGTTTCTTTGCTCGGGCACCACGTTGTGGCCTATCTCAGTCACTCAGGGACACTGAAGTCCTGCTGTACAATATCTGGAAAACGCAAACTGGCCTGGAAAGGTGAAGCCTGGATCTGACTATGGCCCCATCTGACCTTTTCAGCAGGGTCAAGCTGCATAAGTAGACACCCTGGCTTCAAGGCACCCTGGGTGCTGTGTAACACCTTCAGACAGGGACGCTCACCATCTCCCCAGCATAGGTCATCCTCTTGAGTCTTTTTTTTTTTTTTCTGATCTTTTTATTCTTTTTTTTTTTAAGTAATTTATTCAGATTATATCTCAATTGTTATCTTCTCCCTTGTATCTTCCCGTTCCCCCTCCCTCCCTCTTTCATCCTATTCCCCTCCCCTAGGTCTGTAACAGAGGGGGACTCGTCCCCCACTAAAAGATCACAGCCTATCCGGTCTTCCTAGTAGCCTGCTTACTCTTCCTCTGAGTGTCACCAGGCCTCCCCACCAAGGGAAAGTGATCAAATAGGGGGCACCAGAGTTCATGTCAGAGTCAGTGCCTGCTCTCCACACAATTGTGGAAAATGTGCTGTCTGTTGGCTAGATCTGTATAGGGGTTCTAGGTTTACTGCATGCATTGTCCTTGGTTGGTACTGTAGTTTGAACTGACCCCCCTGGGTCCAGATCCGCTAGTTTTAATGGTCTTCCTGTAGGTTTCTAGGACCCTTGGGAGCTTCTATTTATGCATTCTTCCTTACCTCTCTCACCTAGAGTCCCAATAAGAAGTCCCAGTATCTATCCCAATCTCCAGCTAAGTGAAGACTTTCAGGGGACATCTCTGTTGGGCTAGTGTCCAATTATCAGTGAGTATATGCCATATGTATCTTTCTGGGCCTGGGTTAACTCAGGATGATCATTTCTAGTTCCATCCGTCTTAAACCCTTTACATCTCCACTAACTTGGCAAACTATCTCCCCAGGAATCAAACAACAAAAACTACACGAACAAGAGCCATCAGAAGAACATGCTGACATCCTGCTGGGCACTGCTCAGCATCCTGCAGATGCCCAGGGAAGAGGAGGGAAGAGAAGAGAAGACTGAGAAATGGGGCAGGGCTGCCACCCTATCACATCGACAGAGAAGAATCTGGGAAAAGAAGTCAGTTTTCTAGCCCAGCCTGCCTGGCTTCTTAAGCATAAATTCAGGTATGTTTCTTACCAACTGCAATTAATGGGCTTTGTTTTCCTGATTCAGTTCACCCACCATCCACTAGTCACTTTCCCAGGCACTGCACATTTCTAACAGAGGCATTTCTAAACATATATGAGTACACACCTGAAAAGCCTCTTCTGCTCGCCTTACAAGAATGTGTGAGTAGGCTGGGCGTGGTGGCACACGCCTTTAATCCCAGCACTCGGGAGGCAGAGGCAGGCGGATAGCTGTGAGTTCGAGGCCAGCCTGGTCTACAAAGTGAGTCCAGGATGGCCAAGGGTACACAGAGAGACCCTGTCTCGAAAAACAAACAAACAAACAAACAAAAAAAAAGAATGTGTGAGTGAGTGTGTGTGTGTGTGTGTGTGTGTGTGTGTAAAGCAATAACAATTAAAGGAAAAGAGGCCATGAATTTGAGAGGGATGGGGAAGAGTGCTGGGAGGGATTGGATGGACGAAAGGAAAAGGTAAAATGGTATAATTAATTTTAATTTTAAATATTTTTAATAAATATCTAGCACTGATAGTACTAGGGGAACTGGTAAACTGTCTCTTTAGAAGAAAATGTTAAAGTGCAGGAACCTGAGTGGGGAAAAAATCTCACTCCTGGACGGGAAGAGAAGCAACTTAAAGCTGTCATTCTCCACAGAGCTTCTAAGTCACTTCAGTTCTACTCAAACCTTTGATGGGATTTGGTGGAGAGGATGGAGACAGTTAAGTTCTTATTCCGTGTCAGAGCTGTTGCAACACGGATGGAGACAAGAGCTTCAAGATCATGTTACAATGTAGACTCTGACCTAGTAACTCTCCTCTGAGGCCCAGACTATCTTCCTAATGAGTTCCAACGCGCCATGCTACCAGCCTAAGAGACTGACAGTAGCAAGGCTCTGCAAAGTAAATGTTGGAGAAATAAGAAGTCTTGAGTGAGGAACATCGGAGTTGAGTTAGGGAAAACATGTAACAGTGCTTCAGTAATTCCAAATGATCTGGGTTGGAAAGATGGCCCAGTGAGAAAGAGTACTAGCTGCTGTTCCAGAGGACCTTGGTTCAATTCCCAGCACCCACATGGCATCTCACAACTGTCTCTAAGTTCAGTCCTAGAGGACCCAATGCCCACTCTGATTTCTGGGGGCACTAAGCACGATCATGGTACATAGACATACGTGCAGACACAACATGCACACATATAAAATAAATATTTTTTTAATTAAAAAAACACTTAAATGACAAAGTCAACAACTCCTTTAAATAATAACAGTAATGGGTTACACTTATTAAGTGACTAGCAGCTGGGATGGGGCTCTTCCTCCTCCTCTTGTTTTGTTTTGTTTTGTTTTTGAGATCGAGTCTCTTCTCTATAGCCCTGGCTGTCCTGGAACTCACTCTGTAGACAAGGCTGGCCTAGAACTCACAGTGATCCACCTGCCTCTGCCTCCCAAATGCTGGGATTAAAGGCGTGCGCCGCTGCCACCACATCCACCATTCTGGGCACCATTGTTTAAAGGGGGACTCTGGTCCACTTTAGGAAGAAAACACCTGGGATGAAGAGCCTAGATGTCCTGCCCACCAGAACTGGACACGGAGACAATCTGGTCAAAGAAGTACAGACTAAGAAAGATGTCCGGTTACCTCCAGGTCTCTGAAGGGCTCTCTCCTACTAAGCAGCACAAGTCCCACAAACCAACAAGTTGAGTCAACAGACAGAAAGTATTTCATAACTGGAGCTTCTCAACAATGAAAAATAGATTCCTTCAGTAGTTCCTTAGTCTGGCTCTTAGAATGAGATGTCTCCCATAAGTCTCAGGCAGTTGAATACCTATTGCCCAGGTGGTGGCTGTTTGGGAAGGATTGAATGGCCTACCTAGGGGAAATATGTCACTACACACAGGCTTTGATGTTTTCAGAAGACTCCTATTGTTTCAAGTTAGCGCTCTCTCTCTCTCTCTCTCTCTCTCTCTCTCTCTCTCTCTCTCTCTCTCTCTCTCTGCTTCCTGTTTGTGGGTCAAGATGTGAGCTCTCAGCCGTCCTGCTGCCATGCTCCCCCCCATGATGGGGATGAACTCTTATTCCTCAGAAACCATAATCCCAAAACAAACCCTTCCTTCTATAAATTACCTTAGTAATGGCTTTTTATCACATCAATAAAAAAGTAACTAATATACTATTTTTTTTAAAGTAACTAATCTGCAAGAGGCTGGTTGGCTATGTTTGAAGCCTCACAAATGAAATGTCTATATGGGAAAGCCTACACAGATGTCAAGCATCTACCATCCTGAGAACAGAAGCAATGTTTGCTTGAGGGAGGCAAAAGGGTCAATATTCATTATCACCTTCCAATGTATGTATTCAGCAAACATTAAACAGCTAATGTCAAAAGCCAGCCTTACCCTTTATTAGGTAAGCCAAATAAAATATACCCACTAATCCACACTGAGGCCTGATGGTATAGTTAAGGAAATAAGGAAACTGTAATTAAGATAGAGTAAGTGCCATAAGATGGTCTGATGTCCTTTTACTCAAGGTTTCTCTCACATGACTGATTTTGTTAGAACTGAAATAAGTGCAGCAGACATAAGTAAATGCTACAAGACAGATCATGTAGGACCTCGGTACACAGAGCCCCTTGGATGACTGCTACGGGTTAACACCTACAGACGCTGAATACAGAAAGAGCAAACTTGAAAATGAGGGATCACTGGAATAGCCGTGAGGGATTATAAGGCAAATTCCCAGTGTAGCAACTTTAATCTATTAGTACACTAACAGTGAAAGCCTGGATTACCCCTACTGCAGAGACCATCTTAAATGCTGACCGATTTGACCTGAAAACTCCAACTACGGTGGAAATGTAACTAATTTATCCATTTAGCTCCTAAAATCATGTTATTCATTTATCAACTATCTTATAAAATATATCCTTGGGGAGTATAAATCAAAAGGGACAAAAACAGTCACCTTCCAAGTTTATGCTTTACAGAGGAAACTTAAATGAGCCAATTTCAGGAGCCGATGAGTCTGTTCCAGCCTCCATGAAGACCTCATACTATGCCTGCCTAAGCTCGGGAGTGTTTTTGCAAGTCAGTTTGTTTAGTCAAAATTAATACATCAATAGCAGAATGGTCCATGTTTAGACACCATTGCATCCTAAATATAAAGTCCTCCAAATCCATAATAGTCCTTAAAATCAACATTTTTACATTAAAAAAATGTTGACAGCAGAAATAAAGTACTGAGCTTAAGAAGCAGAGGAAAATCTTATTTAAAAGTCACAGTAAATGGTTTGACAATAGTATGAGAGCAAAGAAAGCCCAAAACAGGAGCCCAGTGACCAGTTCACAGATGACAGACAGACCCGTGACGTACCGCAGTCCGAAGGCATTGGTGCTGCAGAAATGGAAAAGATAACCGGTGTGTCTGAGCCAGGGAATAAAAATGGGTATCTTCCGATCAGAGAACTTCCTTCCAGTGGAAAATCCGGGAGGTCCTCTATGGTCATCTTCTAGAAAACCACCTATAAAGGAAAAACCAGAATGCATTTCCACTTCACCAGTGTTCAACCCAGGAGACTGCCTCTAGTCACAAAAGTCCTGACAGTCTCACATAGTTAATCTCACGTTTTCAATGGCTGAGCATAGTTGTTTAAAAACTACACATCACCTCCCACAGTCTTGTACCATCAGCAGCCCATGTATTGTCACAATACAAAGCTCAAGAGAGATAAATTATAATAGAGTTTTAAAAATTCATTTCCGACTAAGAGATAATAACCTATTTACCAAGCTGAGCTATCACAGATGGGCAGCATTAAAGAAGGGCACAGTGCCCCCCATAGGCCAACCTTAGCTCTCATATTGCAACAGTTTAGAAGTGACATTTTGTTATCTGCCATTGGAGCCCATGCCACATGCTCATCACATGGGAAGACTCTCTCTCTCTCTCTCTCTCTCTCTCTCTCTCTCTCTCTCTCTCTCTCTCTCTCTCATTTGGCATATTGCCTTTAGTTTATGATATCCCAGAAAACATCACTGAAAATTATGTCACTTTCACAAATCTAAGAGGCGACTGAAACTCTCCCACTTAGCAACTCCCATCTTTGACAGGAGGAGGGCTGTGACCTTAACCTGTATAAACTCATAATAGCCTTCTCCCAGAAAGCATCAGTATGTAGAAGAAACTTGTTCTACATTAGACCTGTGTGATACCCAGCCTTACATCTCAGAAACAATGTAGAAAGCTGAAAATGATGAGGGAAGCTCAGGGACAGCACAAAAAGCTTGGCGTCTCTGTGCTCTGTTCTGAGATATTATGAATCCTCCTGTAAGCAAGGCCAAATGATCTTAGATTATATTCAAAACAAAGAACACAAGTAAAAAAGTTGGCAGCTTAATCTAGAAGAATATATGCCCCATGCATGACTCTGCATGTGCTTTGTAACATTCTGATAACAAACATATGATGGCTGGTTTTATGTCAACTCAACAAAACCAGAGTCTTTCTGGGAAGGGCTCTCAACTGAAAAAATGCCTCCATCAGACTAGACTGTGGGCAAGCCTGTGGTGCATTTTCTTATGGATAACTGGTGGTGGGGGGCTCAGCTCACTGTAGACAATGCCGTTCCTGGGCTGGTGGTCCTGGGTGCTATGTGAAGGATGCTGAGCAAGCCGTGAAAAGCAGCCAGGAAGCAGCACTCCTCCATGGCCTCTGCATCAGCTCCTGCCTCCTGGTTCCTGCCCTGACTTCCCTCAGTGATGGACTTACAAACTCTAAGACGAAATAAACCTTTCCTCCCCGAGTTGTTTTTGATTACAGTGTTTCGTCAAATAAAATATAGAAACCTTAACTAAGACAGCATCTTAAATTAACCGAATCCCTAAGCCAGCCCCACTCAGCTCCAAGGATGCATTCACTTGGAACTAACTGGGTTCCTTCCCTCTTAATTCTGACCTTTTTTCTCTGTGAACAGGAGCCAGGAGGAACAGTGTGCTTGCTTTTTGCTTAAAGGGTATATACCTATGTTCACAGGAATGCTATACATTAAACAAACTAGCTTGGTTCTTATTATATTAAAGGAATCCCCATTTGGGGGCAGATGAACTGGTGCTGAAATTACTTGCCACTCAATACATGGAACCTTTAGGCTTTAACCTTGCTATATAACAGGAGTGACACGAGATTATTAAACGATAATAGATAAATCTTCATTATCAAATCCGAACAGTAAAGTATCCTCTAAGACAGCCCCTTCCTTCACATCACACTCCCCCATCTACGGGTTTCTACTTGCTGGCCCACAGTGGGTAGGAAACTCCCTTTAGAAACAAAAAACCAAAACAAAACAACACTTGGTACGCCTCCATTATGGTACCACACACAACCCGTGTTCCAGATGCTTTGGGGATTCCAAGTGAGGGAGCGGTGGATTGTGCGGGCTGGGTGCCTTATAATCTGTTTCTAAAATGAAATATCACTGATGAGCACAGGTCATGACATGGAAGGGAATGTGTTCCCATCAGCGAGTACCAGGAAGCTTTGCCATGGGAACGTCAAAGAATCAGAGTTTAACCTGAGCCGAGCCTGGGAAGAAACTAAAATGAGCGGCATGCTGTCAGGCGTGCGGCTGGGAAAGCAGGCAACTGTAAGCCTAACTCCATTTTAGGGCTGGGGTGGGGTTTTGATTGGTAGGTTTGTTGTTTTGTTTGAGGGGGGAGGTAGCTACGCCAGTTCTTAACTGGCAAAAAATCCAAACCACTCAATCCCGTAAGGCCTTGGAGAACTAGCATTCCGAAAGAGACAGGCATGCTTGAAGTCGTGTTTTAGGAAGAGTAATCTGACTATGATCACACTTCAGGGACTCAGACATGTTTCCTTAATTTGTCAGCAAAGCAGTGAACTCCGCTTACTGTGGTCCCCAGAGAGCTCTTCATTTCTTGCAGATTGCCAAGACCCTTAAAGATGAGAACTGCATCTGGGACTGGGGAGACAGCTCAGTGAGGAAAGCTGTGCAAGCCTCGGGACTGCAGTTCAGACCCTTACCTCACGCATTAAAAACAGGCCGGGCATGGTGGTGAAAACTCCCCAGGGGAGGCTGGTTTCCTAGACCAGGCAAATCAAAATCTCAGGGTTCAGCAAGGAAACCCCTTGGTAAATTGCCTCAGTAATAAAGTAGAAAACTAGGGAAGAAGACAGCTGACGTCAAGCCCTGCCTGAGGCATGCACAGATGTGGACAGGCATACATATGTGCACATGCGCAACAGTAACAGAACTACACCTTACACAACTGTCAACCACCACAAGAACAAGACCAGCACCTGGCACACACGAAATAAGCAGTACGGTTCCAGATCCGAGGTGGAAAAATAATTCACGCTGACATGGAATCCGCTTCACGGTTTCACACAACACTTCAAGGCCAGAGAAGCTACAGTATCAACTAACACGGTGAAGATCATTCTTTGTATTTTTACATCTTAATGGCATTCTTCCTGGTCCCATTTCTTTACCCTCTTTGGAAAAAAACAAAAACAAAAACAAAAATCGCTTTCATTTCGCCACAAACTACACACCACGCAAGTTTTCACACACTCTCAGAAGCAGTTTCCCCAGAAGCAGTTTCTCTAGCTGAGGCACCCAGAACCTTGATCCGGTGTAGAGACAGACAATCTGTATTCAGGAGGTATTTTTTTTCCTACTCAACTGAGAGCTGTTTGGAGAAACATCATCCCTGACTAAATACAACCAACTTCTGATAGTTTTAATTAACTGGAACTAAGTGGTCCAAACTTTCAGCCACATAGGAGTTCCATCTTCTTCCAACTAATGAAGCCACTTCTGAGTAAAAGGGTACTGTCATGCCTCCAACAGCTCAGACTCTCCAGGAAGCCTGATCCTGCCTGAACGCATCAGTACTGAGGGACGCCAACCAGCTTCAGAGAGGTTTGGGGCTGTCGAGCCTCCAGAGAGAGCTAACTCGGGCCAAGAAATTCCTTCAGAATTACTTATTTCTGTGACGCTGTGCATGGATCCCATGGCCTCCCATACTCCAGGCAAGCACTCTACCACCGACTACACCCCAGCGTCTGCTCAAGTGTGCGTGAGACATGGCTGAAGAGCAGCATGTTGGAACTTCCCGGCTAACAAGGAGACCCAAGCTGGGCCCACGTTTATTATCAGACATTTCGTTCAGTTGCCTATCACAGTTGGGTCATGGTGCTTATTTTCATGAAATCCCAAAACAAGACTAAGAAGTTACCTTTTACACGCACAACTCCAATGGTCCTTCGGTTGTCTCCCTCTAAGACATCCGTTCAGTAGCCACATATGTGCTGCAAGGATGCAAGCCTTTATTTTCATGAGAATCAAAATCAAATCTAAGCAAATAAGCATTTAAAAGTGTGGCTCCTGTGACCTTTCTATTTGCTACAAACAAAGCACTGGAAGAGCAGCTCTGGGCATTAGACACCTGCCCACAAGAAGTTCAGTCACACATCCAATAAATACGTTTTCTCATTAAGTCCTAAGAGACGCATTCCAAAGATGAGAGTTATGCTCTTGCATACCTCCTACAGATTCCAGCCCAGGGCCAGGGTGCTACAGGAAAGCACAGTTACTGTACAGTAAGAACTGCGACTAAGAAAAGCTGGGTAAAAAGCAAACACAGATATAAGACACTTAGCATGGCGTCCTGGGGCCCTAATAATTAAAGGATAGGATGTCCAAGTAGGTAGCTGCTAGCTACATGTGGCTCTTAAAATTAAATTAAAACTCCATTGGTCTAGCTCAGAATTTCTTAAAACTGTGGGCTGGGGGGTAGGTAGGGAGGGGCTCACACAAATAAATGTGGGGTGTCATAAAAAAAAGTGGCAATCTGTAATAATTCAGGTTTCTAAATGCAGTCACCTAAAACTAATACAAAATCAAATATGTATCTGTAGAAATGATTATTAGCATTTAATATTGATTCATATGATTATTAAGGGAGCAGTTATTCCATAACCTGCTATTATATAAATAAATGGACACAGAAACCTGTTAGATTTTTTTTTTTTTTTTTTTTTTTTTTTTTTTTTACCTGTTAGATTTTTAATAAACCTGAATGCACTGGAGCTGGGCAGATACCAACTCCCTAAACTATTTTACTATCTCCCAGGCACACATCCCATGCCTCTCGCCCTAATCATTCCTATCTGGGCTGCTTCCTATCCAAAATTTCCATAAGTACTTGCCCATGTTCCAATTGGCTGTTTCTGC
Organism: Acomys russatus; assembly: GCF_903995435.1. NCBI lineage: Eukaryota > Metazoa > Chordata > Mammalia > Rodentia > Muridae > Acomys > Acomys russatus. Next base: position 21,845,685 of record NC_067137.1, read on the forward strand.
TCCATCAGGCCCCTCCTCAAAGCAAGCTGCTGTTGGACCACTTCTAGTTCAGGCGTCTAAGCCATGGTGACCTGCCATCCTCAACCCCTTGGCCCCTCCTACCCCTTTCCTGCCCAGTCCAGGCTGCAGGCAGTTTTATTAGCCAATCAGGGATAATTTGGGATGCAAAGTTTACACAGCATCATTTTAGATACATGAGAATTTGCTCATAGGACTGGAAGGATCTTGGGGGAGAGCAATTAACATTTGAATACATAGTAACTTCAGATCAGCTTTGTTCCTAAATATGTGTGTGCACTTAGCACTGCACATATGGACATGCCATGCAGTGCCATCTGACACTGCCTGAAAGAGCTCCGCCCAGATGCAGGGCCAGGTGTACATCATGGGTTGCAGTGTTTTTTCAAAGCATTCTGCTCTTACAGAAATATAATGGTTTAATTACAGAAAACAAAGATTTTAATCCGTTCCCATTGTCATTCCTCAGCATGTAAGCATCAAATTAGCATATGTTAGAATTACATTTTGTTCAAATGTTGATTTCACTAATTGCTGTTTGTGTTCTAAATTAAAAAAAAAAAAATCACTAGCTGGGCATGGCAGCACATGCCTTTGGTCCCAGTACTTGGAAGACTGGTCTTCATAGTGAGTTCTAGGACACCCAGAACTACACAGTGAGACTCTTGTCTCTAAATAAATAAATACATAACTAAAAAAAAAAAAAAAAAAAAAAAAAAAAAAAAAAAAAAAAAAAAAAAAAACTGGTACTAAAGAGATGACTCAGCACGTATGAGTACTGGCTACCAGGTTGGTTCCTACCACCCACATGGCAACTCCAGTCCCAGGGGATCCAACGCCCTCTTCTGGCCTACAGGCAGCAGATACATACATACATGCAGGAAAAACACTCATGCATGTAAAATACATCTTTTTTTTTAACATATAAATTAATTCTGGCTTTGGATTAGAACAGAATTTCCAACAGCTTCTGAAAGGGTCCTAAATGCACATGTATTTATTTACGTATATTTAAGATATTTTCTGTTTCTGTTCATACGAAACAGCACTGTCAACACTATACATCAGTTCTGCAAAATGTTCCATATTTTGCACTGTCAAATGTTCATCGGACTTAAGCGTAAGAATAAACAAACACATTATCTCCTTAACATGCAAATTTGTCTTCATCTTTAACAAACAGTAAAATCATATTATACCTTTGTTCTAAAATAAATATATAACTTACTGTCAATAAATGTTTGACTTGCACACCTATTTTATATATGCCCTGTTTTAGCTCTATCTGAAAGTTCAAAGGATCAACTTGCATGTGGCTAATGCTACCATAACCAGAAGGACATTTCACCTATGGCCAGTCCCCTGAAAACAGTTCAGCTCACTTTTCAGAGAACAAACAACTTTACAGATGGCCTGAAACGAGAAATAAAGGCTGATGTGCCAAGCAAGCTTGCAGCCAGCAGCATAATGATAAATAATTAAAAGAACACCAAGACTAAAAGCAACCAGATGCTTAAAAGGTTTTAACAGAGTGAGCTGATTCCGTCAACTCAAGCTCACAGAGTACGTATTTCAAGCCTGCGATTGTTATAAAGCAAAACGGCACCAATATAACCATCACTTTTTTTTTAAGGCCTTGCTGTTAGGATTGCGTCTGGAAAATAGAATCCTGTAAAGAAATCCAACCAACAGTAGTACACTGTGTGCTGAATCTACAAAAGAGATACAAACACCGGTTCTGTGTCAAGGGAGTCAGTCTTTGAGCCTAAGCAGTCCCTAACAAATCCAGCCGTTTCCGAGTCTCTGCTTCCCCTCCAGTCTGCCCTTCTGCCATGTAGTCAACTTAAACTGTGCAGGAGATTCATAACTGACAAACGTCAAAGCAAGAATTAGCTGCAAGTAAAGTATTTGATGGATGTCTCCAGTAAGGAACACATTTCAGAAGAAATTTAAAGGCACTGTTCTATGCTACGCTAGTGCTACAAAGTACCCACCAGTGTAGCCTGGAACACACACCAAGGTAGGATCCCACCAAAATAGAATGCTGATACATGTCAAAACATTGTCTCAGAGCAGATTTGTAATACCAAAGGCCTACACGGCGTCTGGATGAAGTGAACCACCTCCCATCTATAGCTAGGAACCGGTCCACCTAATCCAAGCGGTTCCGCACGGGACAGGTCTCACTCGGCTCACACCCTCCTGCAACTTCTCAACGCGAATTAGTATGAAGGAATCTCAAAGCAGCAAGACGAGGCAAAGGCAGTTTAGTTCTGAACACGCGTGGCCAAGGGTTTCTCAATGATCAAAGTCAGAAGTGGAGGCGAGTGAGAACCTGAAAAGGCTGGCGTGTAGAAACCCACCAGGGTGAGCAGCCCCACGCGCGGAAGCTATTCCGGGCGTCCGCGGAGCGCGGGCCCCAGCCGGGCACCTATCTCAGCCGGAGAGCAAACGACAGGAGCACACACACACCTTCCCGCCCCGGGCGGCCGCGTCCCGGGAGTCCTCCGGGAGTCTCGGTGCGGCCCACGCCGCCAAGCGCCCCGCGGCCCGGCCTCCCGGTCCCTCCGACCCCAGCGTCCCGCCACCTGCCTGCTCCGGGTCGCCGCGGAGCGCCGGCTGCGGACGCGGGGCGCAGGGGCGCGCTCCCGCCCTCACGCAAGGTTCCCGTGGCCGCTGCAGAGCCTCCAGCCGGGCAGCTGCAATCCGCCGCCTGCCACGCCACGCGCGCCGGAACCGGGGGCCCCCACGCGGGTCGGCGCGCGCGCAGTGCAGCCGCCAGGGCTGCGCGCAGGCCTCGGCCCTCGGCCCCGCGCACGCGCCTGCGTCGCTCGCCTCCCGCTTGCGCCCCTGGGCCCCTCAACAGGCTCAAGGTCTGTAGCCGCTGCACCTGCTGTCTACTCCCGGGAAGCCCGAGCTTGCGGCGCCCAAGTGGGGATCTGTCCAGCGCAGCACAACCAGGCTCTAAAAGGAACCTTGGCTGGCCCGGACAGTGATTTGGGGCTGCAGCCAGAATACCCTCCTCTTGCATGCTCTTAGTTGGCCCAATTTGCATCCTGGGCTGGAAGAGCCTAGAGCATCTTGTAGCCAGAGACCCTATCTTACCCTTTTTAGATAATGTGGCCATGCATGGCCTAGGGTAAGATCCACTGAATCAATTACCTGTTTCCAGGTCCTACTGTGAAAACCCTTCTCAATACCCAGTTGAGCGATTAATTACAAAGGAAGTGTGTCAGCCAAGGGAATTAGTGTGATGGTGACTGAAGTTTGTAACCTTGAGTTAAGAGTGTCACACCACAGAGGCCCCACCGCCGTCCCACTGTTGGCGTTTCTTCCCTATGGTGCGGTAGCTTGATGAGAAAATGTGTGGCTGGATGTCCACCAGGGTCCCTGCAAGATGAGAGAGGTAAGTGCACGCCACACACCAGAGCACCTAGAGACTAGGAAAAAGAAAACAAATACTTTCTACTTGCCTTACAATGTTCTCCCACCGGCCCTAATTGGGCACTCTTGAGAAGAAGGGACTCAGTGCCTCTTAAGGTAACTTAGACGAGCCTTTTGGAAAACATCCTTCCTTGGAAGCTAAAATCCAGGCTTGTTTCTGCCCTGGGAACTCAAAAGAACATCCAACTCCAGTTCAAGAGATAAAGGCAAGCAAGCATTCTCTGTCTCTCAGGCATGGTTGCAACCCCACTTACCCACCTGTTGAAGGACTCCATAGGGGGGGCACCCTGGCTTGTCTTGAGCCTTTTAGTTTTTGTGATGCTCGGGGAATGAACCGGTGACTTGATGAGTGCGGAGGGACGCCTGCCACCTCTTTCTACCTCTTGAGCTTCTACTAGCACAGCCCAAGATATCAAAATAGTTGTTGGAGGCTGTCATGCCACAATGGAGAACTGGGTGGGGCCCAGGGTCAACTAAAACTCAGGGTGCTTGTGCAGTATTGAATTCCGCCACCATCCCACACCCTGGACCGCAGCCAGGTTCTCGCTGCCTGCAGACTCTGTGTCTTCCTGCGCTCTCTAGGATGGTAATGTAACACAGATGCTCATTCTTTCCTCCGAGACTCCGCCTCCCTTTCCCTGTTTTTATCACACCCAATTCTTGCCTAACCCGCCCACCTCCTCAGCTGGCTAAAAGAGAAAGCAATTTGCCTCGAGTTGGCTCTTGGTGCCTTTAAATGAGTCCTGTTGCCATTGAAACATGAAAAGTCCTCAAGATCTGTTGTAACAGGAGCTGCTGGTGACATTTCCGAGCTACCGAGCTACACAGTTGGCTTTTATTGCTTAAAAAAAAAAAAAAAAAAATCCACCAAGATACCACTATTAGTAGGTGATGAGGTGTGGCTAGCTGAGTGTTCTAAGCATAATGGAGTTCTCTGTTAGAACCAGTCAGACTACTGGCTCTTCCTGCTGCACCCAACATACACAGCACACAAGCAAATTCCCAGGACAGCAAGTCACCAAGTGAGACAGTCTTCTACTCACTCAGTTGCCTTTATTCCAAGACCTGAAACTACTCCCTACCCAGGCATCAGGAGCACATGCCCTTACTGCAGTCCAGTTCTGTGGAACACACACACCCATCACACAGATGTCGCAGCTAGTTCCTGCCAATTAACACCGACGAAATGAAACAAGTATATGGCACCAGGATTTGGAGCTTGAACAAGCCATCGAGTGGCTAGGCACATGAGAATAATCCACCACAGGTGCTGAGGTTCCTTCTGAAGGCATGAGATTCCTGAATAATGTCACAATGAACCAAGGTGCCAGGGAGAGGGTGGCACCCATCACCTGGTCAGTACCACAGAGAGAAGAAAAGGCGTGGCCAACCAGATGCTCTTCAGAACTCTGCCTGTAATATCTTGTCTTCCTCACAAATGAAGTGGGACAGAAGAATCACACTAAGTCTGATCTGAAGTCTCTCCAGACACTGTTTGGCAACATCTATATGGAATGTCCTTATAGGCACAAAGGCCCAGAGACACCTGGAAACATGAGCAGGGAATCACTCGGACATTAAGACATCAGGAAGGAATCAGAGGAGCTAAACAAAAGAAGGCAGAGTTGCTGCTCTTCCTCACACCACGCACTGGGTAGGACATCATTCACAGAAGAAGAGAGATTCACTTTCCCAAAGGGAGTATGAGACCAAGTCTTTGGGACCATGAAAGACAGTCTTCTGGCAGAGCCAGACAGATGGGCTCAACCAACACAAATGGTCACAGCACTTGGCCGAACTCACAAAGTCTTCCTCTCTATTGTATTTGCAGGTGACACCCAGAAGAAATCAGCAAACTGTTAGAAGAAATTAGCCCATCAAGGCTCCCAAGTACAAGATCAATGTGTAAAACCCGATAGTCTACATCAGCAGCAAACAGGTGGGAAGTAGACAGCGAGACACTGCTCATACTTGCAGCACCTGGGGATTGCCTTAACAAGGTTTCAGAACTCTATGGAGAAGATCTTAAAGCTCTGTTGGAGGGCATAAAAGAAGACTGAACAGATAGAGAAACACGCCATGGATAGGATGGTTTCGCACTGTAAAAATGTCAAGTTAATCACTGGATTCAATGTATTTGTTAAAATAAAATTTTAAGGTACTCAATGAACATAAGGATGAATATAGCTCTAAATAGGGCAGATTTCTAAAAGTCCAAACAAAAGGAGGAGGCTTGCTCTACAAGACAGTATGTCTTTCCTATATCATGATAAAAACGATTAGATGCCGCTCTAGGAATAAACAGAAAAGTGTCCTAGAGTGCAGGGTTCTGAAGCAGAGCCCTGGGTAAGCAAGGCTTTGGTATACATAAAAGTGGTACCACAAACTAGTGATTAAAAAATATGATTCATAGGATAGTGTTGACCAAACAGGCTTATTTAATAATGGAAACAAAAAAAAAGTCATGTGCCATATACAAAAAGTACCTCTGGGTAAAGACATATGAAAGAGAAAAGGAACTGTGGGTGATACCGTCAGTGTGCTGTAAGAACGGATTTCATAATAAACAAGTAAAAGTACTGGGGGCAGGTCTCAGGGGGCAAAGAGTGTGCCTTATATTCTGGAGGGCCTGGATTCAATGCCAAAGGTAGCGGAGGTAATGCCATAGAGAAACTTCATCTGTTGGTACTGGGGACTAGGACTAAAAAAGAACCATAGTTGTTTAAGTCCTTACAAAATTCTTCCAAGAGTGGCTACGGTTGAACACCTCCAATAAACAGACTCAGAATGACAGCTCAGCAGTAAAGAGTACACACTGCTCTTGCAGAGGACCTGTGTTCCATCCCTGCACCCAAAAAGGATCAGCTTACAGCTGCCTGTAACTCCAGCTCCAGCAGATCCAACGCCGTCTTCTGGCCTTTGTGGGTACTGCACTCATGCACATGCCCTAACACAGATACACACTTAAAGATACTTTTTTTTTTTTTACTTTTTTATTGATTCTTTGCAAGGTTCACATCATGCACCCCAGTCCTGCTCATCTCCCTGCCCCCTCATATCCGCCCTTGCAACCTCCCACACACACAATAAAATTCACAAACAACAAAAAAAACATAGAAAATATCTCATCATGGAAGCTGTAGTGTGTCACAGTGTGTTCCATAGTGTACCCCTCTGTCCATACTTCTTCACTTGTAAATGTTCATTGCCATAAGTCTTTGGTGTGGCTTGAGGTCTCTGACTTCTGTGACACTGTCAATATTGGATTCTTACTGGGCCTCCTCCCATTTATCCTGATGTTGCCCTGTGTCATGGGGATCCTTCAGCTTTGGAACAGCAGGACTGGCCCTTTCACACGTCACGCGTGTCCAGAGATGTTATAGATTTTGGAGTTGGCCCTGAATCTGGACCTGGGTAGCAGCTGAGCTGGTCAGCATGCCTACTCTCCCTTATGTGCATCACCAGGATGAGCTGCCCAGCACTGCTCCAGGTAGGCCCCCAACGCCACCATCAGCAGGAGGTAGGATCAGCTCTCCTGCTCTCTTACTCTTAGGACTAGCTCACCTAGTGCTCCTGAGCACAAGCTCCCCTGTGCTTCCCATCAAGGCTGGGGGCCAGCTCTCTCAAGTGCTACAGCTTATGAGGAGCTGGGACAACTCTCTTGCTCTCACACCATCAGGGCTGGCCACCAATGCCTTTGCCATCAAGGCCAGCTCCACTGTATTACCCAGGTGAGGTGCAAGACCTCTCTCCAGTGTGTTACAGCCAGTGAGGGGACAGCGCTACCTCTCCCACTCTCGTGATCATAGGGTCAGCCCTCCTGGCTACTGCAGATGGTGACGGGGGAGAAGGAAGGCATCACCCCCCTCCCCGCACCCATGCCACCTTTATGCCAAACAAGTGGCAGGGACAGCTCTTCCTTGCTCTTTCCTCAGTGGTGGCTCACCTGTTCCCCCTCGAACAGGGCCATCACTACTGTGCTGCCAGACAAGATTCAGGGCCCGGTCTATCAAGTGCTACAGCTAGTTAGGGGCAGGGCCAGCTCTTCCACTCTCATGACCCTGGGGCCAGCTTTACCGATTGCTGCAGGTGGTGGCAGGGGGGGGCGGGAGACAAGGTATCACCCCTGTACCCATGCTACCTCACGGCAGAAAAGTGGCAGGGCCAGATCTCCTGCACTCTCACCCTTGGGGTAGCTCATCTGCATCCCTCCCTTTCCACCCCACCCGCATGGTCAGGTCTGCTGAAAGATACTATTTTTTTAAAGGAAAAATATAAAGGTATGAAACTTGAGGAAAGATATGTGGAATGTGTAAACTTAACTAGGCATTAATCTCTAAAACCCATTTTAAAAAAACTAATATAAAACTGAGGAAAGGATAATAGTAGGAAGTTCATGGAGAGTGGGGCATGTATTGGTTTCTATCCCTGTTGCCGTGATAAAACACAACTTAAGGGGGAAAAGTGTTATTTTGGCTCACAGTTCAAAGATACATCCCATCACCACAGGGCAGTCGAGGCAGCAAGAGCTTGAAGCAGCTGGTCACGTGGCATTCACAGTCAGGAAGCAGAGAGAGAGATGGATGCCTGCACTCAGCTCACACTCTCATTCTAGAATCCACTGATGGCAGAATCACTCTGCCCACAGTTAGGCACAGAGAGGGTCCTCTCACATCAACTAACACAGTTAAGATACTCTCCTGTAGGAATGCCCAGAGGCCTATTTAAGCAATTCTAGATGCTGTCAGGTAGAAAGGTGACACAGCATGCTCCCCAGTTTTATGTCAACTTGGCACAAGCTAGAGTCATGAGGAAGGAGGGAGCTCAGTTAAGAAAATGCTCTCAATAGATTGGGATGTAGACAAGCTTGTAGGGTTTTTGGCGAGGCGGGGTTCGGGGGGAGCAGAGGTGTTAATTGTGATTGGTGTGGGAAAGCCCAGCCTATTATGGGCAGTGCCACCCCTGGGCTGGTGGTCCTGGGTTCTGTAAGAAAGCAGGCTGAGCAAACCATGACGAGCAAATCAGAAAACAGCACCTCCTCCATGGCCTCTGCCTCAGCTCCTGCCCTATCTGCTTTTGATGACAAACTGTTTGTTATATGGAAATGTGAGTGAAATAAACCCTTTCCAAAAAAAATGGGCGGACTTACAATGTATAATATTAAGCAAGACCACCCAGTCTCAGGAAGAAAAAAAGAGAAAAAAATATGTTCTCTCACATGTGGATTCTAGCCTATAATGTATGCATGTACATGGGTAAGTAAATGTACTTATGAGCCCAGTATATGTAGAAAGAAAAACAAGAAAGGGTAATGTCAGGCCATGAGGAAAAAACAAATGCAGGCAAAGAACATGTGAGTCTTAAAAAATAATATAAAACTGTTTTTCTAGTTTTAACTTTGCTATGTATTTTTTGTTCTCTTGCTTCTCTTATCTCTCCTTTTTCTCCTCTTCCCTTGCCCGTGTGTGTGCGTGTGTGTGTGTGTGTGTGTGTGTGTGTGTGTGTGTGTGTGTGTGTGTGTGTTGGAAAAGTGCATAAAAACATAATTGAAAGTGAAAGTGTAAAGCCTAAGCAAAGCCCTGGGCTTCAGCATGACTGTTGTCACTGTATAGAAGTGATGTATATAGGCTTTTCCCGTCAGAGGTAAAAAGTCATAAAGATAACCCCAAATGTTGGCGAGGTTGCGGGAAGTGGGACACCTCTTACACTACTGAAAGGAATTTGATATGAGAAATGTATTCTGTTGCATAGTCTAGCATCACTTAGTAAGAAGTGTAGTCGGGTGCCTTGTGGCTCAGCAAGTGCCCTCCTACATATATGTCAGAGAAACCCTACAGCAGTTCCCTAAGCTTCTCCAAGAGGTTTCCAGGAAGCCTCAGGTGAGCTTATCCGATCCATGCTTCGAATATCATCTCTTTTCCTGATTCCAAGCAAGTATTTTTATCTCTGTACTTATATATATACATATATGTGTATGTATGTATGTATTTCCAGCTGATTACTCAACATCAGTTCTGTGATATGTCCAATATAACATATACAAAGTGTAACTTTTTCCCACGACATTCCCCATATAGGTAATAACTATACTCTTCCCTTTGCTCACTGGAGTCATCCTGTCAGGACTCCCCAAATGAAAAGCCCAGTCGCATTCTTTGAAACATTTGCATCATCATTTGTTGAAGAAACTCATCAATGCTATGGAATTCTCATCAACCAACAGCCACGGAGACCCCAGGACCTTCCTACTGCTATTCAGGTGTGCCAGAGATGTTTCTAGAGGTACCTTGCATCTAGAAATGTAAGTAGCTGTAGTGAAAAGTATAGTTCTTTGTGTGTGTGTACATATGCATGTGTGCATGTGTGTGTGTGTGTGTGTGTGTGTGTGTGTGTGTGTGTGTGTGTGTGTGTGTGTGTAAGCCAGAGATCAATGTTGGGTGTCTTTCTCAATTACTCTTCACATTATCTTTTGAGACTGGGTCTCTCACTGAACCCAGAACTCCCTGAGTTTAACAAGCATGGCTAGCCAGGAAACCCCAGTGCTTTCTGTTTTCTGACCCAACTCCCCTCTCAAGGGCACATGTGTGGACCCCCTGTTAAAGTAGACTCTAAACTGAAAAGGCCTCATATGTCTCACACAGCCTTTTGGAATTGGTTGCATATTTCAAATATTTAAATACCATTGGCAATATAAACCCTGAAGACCATCCCCCAAATAATCTGGATTCAGGGTCTCACTTAGACTCACATTAGTCTATAAGTTCACTCTGTCTTTTGTTAGCCTTAGTTCCCAATAAGAACAGATGAATTCTTTCAAACCCAACTTGTTGCTAACAGCAATCTGCCTACCCAGGCCTTATGCCTGGCATCACTTCTAAATATCAGACAGCACAACCACCTTTAAAGGCCATCTTTATAAGCCAACATAAAGGAAGGGACAAAGGGAATGTTCCAATGTTAGAATCCTAACTGCCACCAGAGTCTAGGGAGATGGCTTAGTTGAAAAAAATCTTCTAGACAAGCACGAGGCCCCTGAGCTCAGATCTGCAGCCCCATATTAAAAGCTGGCTACAGCAACGGCAGCATGGATGGCCTGTAACCCCAGCACTGGGGAGGCAGAGACAGGGAGATCCCTGAGGTTCGCTGCCTAGCCATCCTCGTTAAAATCAGTGGGTTCCAGGTTCAGTGAGAGACTGAATCTCATAAGTTAAGATGGAGAGTGATTGAGGAAGACACCCAACATTGGCCTCTGACCTACACACACACACACACACACACACACATACACACACACACACACACACACAACTACATTTTCACACCAGCTACTTATATTTCTAGCCACCAAGGTACCGCACACATAAATAGTATCAAGCTAGTTTCCATGAGGATTTTAGTTCAATGATCCCGTTTTCACCTCTGAATTCGACATTAACTAAACCTCGTTCTATAGCTACCATTTCCCAGGAGAGGTGAAGCAGGAAGAAATCTCATTTTAAATGATCATAAAGATGAAATCGGCCACATGCATGTCTGGGAAGTTCTACAGGACAGAGAACTCACTCCTACAGCCAGCAGAACAGCTCAGAGGAACCGCCATGGGTCAGAGCAGTTCAGAGCCCTAGCCACAGCCTCAGTGCACAGACCTGGTTTGGATCTATGTTCAAACAAATACATCCTAAATAGAAATTCTTGAGGCAAGCATAGGGCCTCATGGCTATAATCCTAGCACCAGGAAGGATGAGGCAGGAGAGTCTCTATGAGTTTCAAGCCAGATTGAGTTCCACATCAATCTGCACTACAATGTGAGAGGCCATGTTTTAAAATGGGAAGTGGGGCAGAGAAATCCATAGACCACTAGAAGAAATTTAACCCAAAATGGATATTAAGAAATATCAAGAAGCTGGGCGTGGTGGCACACACCTGTAATCCCAGCACTCGGGGAGGCAGCAGCAGGTGGATCTCTGTGAGTTCGAGGCCAGCCTGGTCTACAAAGTGAGTCCAGGACAGCCAAGGTTACACAGAGAAACTGTCTCAAAAAAGAAAAAAAGAAAATATCAAAAAAAGTATTAATTCTGTTATCTATGGTCATGACATTGCAGTTACATTTTCATTTTTAAAATCTTTATTAAACAGTCATGGGGTAAAAAGCCTCCTACTAGAGAGTGCTTTGAGGTTTTTATTAGCAATAAATGTATAGAAGGGAAGACAGATGGGCAATAATGATAAAGTAGTAATAATTAATGCTGAAGGATGAGTGGGTCATCCTTTCTTCTTTTGCATAAACTTGGAAATTCTTCTATACTGAGAATGTTTTGTCCAGCCTGGTCCACAAAGTGAATCCTGGACAGGCAAGGCTATACAGAAAAACCTTGTCTGGAAAAAACACAACAAAACAAAAACAAAAATGAGTGTTTTGTTTTGCTTCAAAGGAGTTCCCAGAGGGCAGGAACTTTATTACACCCCTCACTACTGTATCACAAATACCCAAAACAGTCCCTGGAATAGAGAAAATTCAGGAAATAAAGGCAGGTGGAAAAGACCAGGCTCTTCGATCCCAATCAAGACGTCTGTGTCATCCAGTCAGTGGGTCTCAATCTTCCTAATGCTGCAACCGCTTAACACAGTCCCTCACGTTGTGGTGACGCCCCAACCATAAAATTATTTCACTGCTACGTCGTAACTGTAATTTTTCTCTTATGAATCATAATGTGAATATCTGTTGTGCAGGATATCTAGCCTGCAGCCCCTGTGAAAGGCTCATTCGGGCCCCAACGGGGTTGCACTCCACAGATCAAGACCCCGTGATCCAAAGCCTTTACTATACTGTTTGCCTTCCTTTCATGTGCATGCACACACACTTGACGGCACAGGGGCTTTGTGTAGCACCAAAGCCGCCTTTTCATCAGCTGCTTACAAGCCAGTGCAGTTTCACCCCAGGTCACGAGAAAGCATAACTGTGGTTAGAAGTGGAGAGAATATCAGGGCCCTCTCTGCCCGCTGGAGCTGCACTGAGTTTGCACCTGTCAACAGGCATCCAATGACTCAACTAACCAAAGAAAGCCCCTGACAGACCAATTAGCTGCTTCTGAGTCATGAGAAAGTCTCCTTTGTGACAAAACCAGCCTTCCTAATGAGAGGGGTTCTGGTATGCCTCATCGATGCATTTTTGAGACCCCCAGGGAATAGTCAGGGGAAAAAGAAGCGTGAACTGCTTTTTAAGATTCATGCAGAGTGCAACACAAGTGTAAGATGTTACTATAGTCTATGTTTTTAAATCCAGCAAAATACAACATGCAATATCTTTTCCATATCCAAGATAACCAGGGCCTTAAGGCCCCAAATAGTCCTTTAAAAAGCAACCAAATTGCACCTGGCTCCAGCAAGTGACCAGAAATCCGTTAAGTGCCTGCTACTGCAGCGTGGAAGCTGTGACCAGGTATAACATAGTTCACTCTAATTTTCCAGTAGAGACACTGCCGTGACCACAGGCCGTTGTGGGCAGCCCGAAGGGGAGCCCTGGGATCATCTCTCACTAGCTCTGCAATCCGTGATTCTAATGCCTCTGAACCTTTGTTTACTCCTTCGTAAAAACAAGAGAAGGGAACCATTCCTCCTGATGGAGTTCACTAGGCCCAGGCTTGACTCAGAGTTGTGCTCATTAATGTACAGTCATCCAAAGATACAAGCAATGGTCAAGAAAGCCAGACACCTGCCGTACAAAAGGGCTAGCCCTTGGGGTTTTTCAAGCAGACGCTTTCCACATTGTAGACTGGTGTGGTCAGGAAAGACTTTCTGGGCTCCTGGAGAGCATAAAGGGATGTAGTTAGGCAGATGAGGAGCTAGCTGTCCTGAAGGCTTTGTATACGCTGTGTTGTCTTTTTATCCCTTTAGACCTTTATGAATTAAACATCATTCGGTATCAACCCTTCAGCTGGAGAAACCAAGGTATAGAACAGGCTTGCTATGTGTTTCCACTTATGATGCCTCTCACCCCAGCATTCAGTTAGACAACCCATGTGGAGTCATAGGTCCAGTTTAAAAAAAAAAAAAGTTGGCCAGGGAGGAGTCAAACAACTTTCCCAAAAGCACACACTAGGAAGTAGACCCAGGGTTTCAAACCTGGACCACCACCTTGATCCAGAGGTTAAACTTACTTCGAAGATTCATTTACTTTTATTTTATGTATATGAGGGTTTTGCCTGCATGAATGTATGTGAACTATGTGTGTGGCTAGTGCCAGCGGAGGTCAGGATAGCATCCAATCCCCTGGGACTGGAGTTATAGATGATCAGGAGCCACTGTGTGGGTACTAGGAACCAAACTCTGGTCCTCTGCAAGAACAGCAATTGCTCTTAACCACTGAGGTTTCTGTCCAGCTCCCAGAGAGTGAACTCTTAACCATGATGGTTTGCAAGAGAGAAAGCATGAAGATGGAAGAATCCTGATCCGTTCTGGCTGCTGCTAGAGACCAGTAAAGACTGACAGCTTATACACTAGACATTTGTCTCAGGCCTGGAGGCTGGCAAGCCCAAGATCGGGTGCCAACAGATTGAGAGTCTGGCAAGGACCTTCTTCCTAGTTTATAGGTAACCATCTTCCTCATCGAGCCCTCGCCCGGTGGAAAGGGATGTGAGCTTTCTTACAAATGCACTAAATGCCTGGGGATTAGATTATTAACACCAGAATTTGAGGGGGTACCAACAGTCAAGCCAGAACAGTGTAGCTGGAACAAACCTAACAGGAAGAAACTACGAGATGAACTAGAAAGATAGGTTAGGACTAGAATGGTCTTGGATGTCCCATTAACAACCTGAGACACTGTCCCATAGGGTCAAGGAAGAGCCATCAGGGGTTTCCAGTGAGAGAAAGAATGGGGACTTTGTCATCTCTGTCCTGTCTTCCTCTATGCCCCCTGTGCCTGTTACACACTATAAAGAAAAAAACAATCATTACAGGCACACAAAAGAACCGAAGCATTTTCAAGTAAAACTTAGCAACTAAAAGTAAAGTTGCCCCGAGATGGCAGGGTTTAGTGATCTAGGCTTTTAACAATAACAAATGGAGTTTACAAATGATTCCTGCCCAGATACATATTTAATGTATCATCAGTGACAACCTCTATTTAAAACAAAGTTGAGATAAGACACCCTGATGCTCTAAGGGTCTGGAGTTCTGTTGTTCTGCCTTTCCCGTCATCTCATTTACCACTTGGCAGTATACACTCACGTCACCATCTTAACCACTGGTCGTTATATAATGATATACTAGTACAGAGTCTTTGAGGATGCATCCATTGGATAAAAGCACAGGCCTAGTAAAGAAAGAAGAGCTGTGCCACTCCCCAGAGTCATGTTCCATCCATCGACATGCTCCGGGGCTTGCTGCACCCACCCTAGGTGCTGGGCTCAAGTGGTAGCCACACCCACATCTCTCCAGCTTCACGCAGGCCCGAACCCAGACTTGCTGGCAAGGATGTGCTCAAGTTTAGCTTATCAGTGAGATGCCACACACCTACTAGCAAGCTGTGATTTCATCAGTTCGGAGGTGGTGTTACTAGTAGGGATGTTCGAGTATCTTTGCCAGCCATGTCCAGTGACAGTGTGCAGACTTGTATGGCTCTGCTATGAGGTCACCAGCCGAGTTCAGGTCTCAGCTGCAGGGGCAAGTGACCATCACTAAGCAAACCAGCCCACTGATGCCTCAGCCCAGAAACCCAAAGGGGGACCAGAATAAAATGCAGAAGAGCCAGAAAAGACAACACTGTATTTAGGAAGAAAAATAAACTTGGAGAACTGATAGTCTCCAGCTTAAATTTTTACTATAAAACTACAGTAATTATGATAGAATAGAATGGGAAAACTAGAGAGACACAGCCTCCTATAAATCTAGCTCCAAAGGATCCAACACTGGCCTTCACCAACACTTACATATACATACATACATACATACATACATACATACATACATACATACATACACACAATATGTAAATACACACACATACATTCACACACACACACACACCTAGAACCAAATATTGGAGCAACCAAGGCATCCTGTGCCTTTAATAGGTGAGTAAACAAAGTGGAAAAACCCAGTATTTAGCAGCAGTAAGGAATGGGCTATTGAGCCACAAAAAGACAAAGTGGAGCTTGAGTGAATATTGTTCAAAGAAAGTCAGCCTGGCTGCATATTGCATGTCTTCAGGTATATGGCGTTCCAGTTTGCATGGGCAGCAGTAAGGGTAACGCCCTTCCAACTGGCATCCTGGGAAAGATGAAATTGTGCCAAAAATAAAGGTTCAGTGGTTACCAGGATCAGGCAAGAGTAGGAAGGAGGATGGGAGGGTGGAGCGCAAGGCATTTGAGGACCATGTAATGGTGAAGACATTAGACATTTGTTAAAAGCCATACAAATCTACAACATGGGCTAATCATAAATGATGGGCCTTTTAATAGTAATGTAATAATAATAATAATAATAATAAACTGTGAAGGAATTTCAATAATCTGTTCAGGTTTGGGCCACTGTCCTTACTTCCTGATCATGTACTGTATTTTTTAAAAGATGTATTTTTCTGACATATGTCTACATGACCAGGCAGTGTATGCATCCAATTACTAAGGCCCATGTTCATTTTTCTGCGTTTGTTCTGTGTGCTTTGCTCAGGTTACCCACCTCTGCCTTCGCAGAAATGAGTTTCACCAGAGGTCTGGGTGCACAGATTTATTTTATAATATGACTTACCGAAATCACGTGACTGCCTTCTCAATGTCACCCAGAAAGAAATTTCAGTCCCTCGTGGGTCTTCTTCAGAAAAGAACAAATTGCTTAGTGTATTACTTGGGGGTGCATGGAAATGTGTGTTTTCATAATGGGCTCCCTCAGGCCCTAGTTCCAGAAAGCCAGGGTGGTAATGGCAGGCTTTGGCTTGCCTCCCTTTGGTGGAGTCCCCTTTGAGTGCCCCAGCCAGCCAGGTCCTCACTGGTAACACATGCATAACAATGACATGCCCATGGTGCTATGGATACAAAATTTAAAGGGCCAGGTGCTAACTATGACCCTTAACAATGCTTAGTCAAAACAGCATTAAGACAGGGGAAGAGCCCTAATAACCCCTACAATCTCTTCACCTCACAAGAGGGAAGAGGTCCTTTCAAACTGACTGTCAAGTTACTAAAGAGAACATTCACCCTGAATGTCCCACTCAGGGCTCTCTCCTCATCAGCTTCTCTGAATCTGTATGCAGTGTCTTTAGGTATGTTCATGAGACAACTTCATGGAAATCCCCACAGTAGAAACCTCGGCTGCAGCAGCCAGCTTGAAAGAACTGAATACTTCTGGCTATGGGCAGTTGCCACCAGGGCTCACCTTTGGAAGGCACAACAATCGTTTTTGCCCCAGTTGTCACATCACCGAAGACTAAGCTACAGAAGTTCCTTTGACTCCTAAGAGACAAAGGGCACCCCGATGTTTTGAAGCTCAGCCCTCTGTTGTCCGCTTAGGAACAGGGCTGGAATACGGACCTCACTGAGTCTTTTTGCTGGGCTTCTTCCCAGCAAACAGAGCGGCTACAATCACTCTCAGAATGGCAATATAACTGATGTGCCAGGCCCAGAATTCTCAAGTTGTGGCAAGTCTCTGGAAAGATAAAATCTAACTGTAGTGGCATTTCCTAGTATAGGTACTATAAAAGTAAACCTGACACAAAATACAGTGCATGGCTCTGAGCACTTAACCATAAGCCATTTAGACCCAACTGTTACTGTTTGGTTTCTAGACCGATGCCGCCCACCAAGTCCCTCCCTCACTCCCCACCCCCACGCCCTCAAAAAACAAACAAACAAACAAACAAACAAAACCTCTTCCAGTTATCAGGATGAGAGGTCCATTTTCAGACTAAAGTGTTCCGCTAATGAAAAAAGAGCACTGGAAAATGAAAACTTAAGGCAGTGTCCCTCTGTCTAGCATATCAAGGTGAGGGAAGCTGACAACTTTGTGCAAATAGGAAAGTACTGGCTAGGAGCTGGAGGAATCACAGCTTCCACTAAAATAACAGCACTGCTGTAATAGAGCTGAGGCTCAACATAGCAAGCTGCCCCAACCTTCTCTCTTTTTATTTAAAGGTCAATTCTCAGCCATTGTCAACTCAATAAAAGACTCAGTTTAGCAGTGATTATTGCTGACTCTAAACAGAACAATCACCCTTCAGCATCCAGAATTTCTATTAGTCTCGTCATTTTCCACATCTACAGGAATTACCATCTATAATGAAGAATCTGAGAGTTGAAAGACTTTGAAACACATCCAGAACTTCTCCTAGAGCAGGTACACTAAGGAGAGAGAGAGAGAGAGAGAGAGAGAGAGAGAGAGAGAGAGAGAGAAACCTTCTCGTGGGGGCCTTCACACTTGTCTGTATAAGAAAACATTCCCTTTGTCCCACAAATATTGTATACCAAACCTAACCCCTGAAGATCTCACGGGATACTCTACAATGTCACCAGAGCACCAGCCAAGACATCCCAATAATGACAGCAATGAGGGGAGAGTTTACAAAAGGCTTGACTTTTAGGCTCGTGGGCAATGCTTTAGGAGACTTCCTATGGGAAAGGGAAGTTTAATAAGTGTGTTTCTGTCCTAAACTGAACCCATAGGGAGCAAAAGCCCAGAGGTACTGCATGAATGTGTGGGAAAGGGGGCCTGACAGGAGCTATGATCTTCCAAATGGGTCTGCAACAAAGCCATGGAGACCAGAACTAGAAGATGAGAGAATTCACAGCCAAGCTCACTGCCCTCACCGCCTCTCTCTGGTCCTTGCCTGCCAAAGCCCATGAAAGGCAGGAGTCCCTGTGAGACACATCCACAGAAATCCACGCGCAGGTCTCAGTGACATTGGCAGAGGTGTGTGGGGCAGGTCCACAGGTGGCAAGGGGATGCCAGCACCACTTGTGACTTCACATTGGTCATAGGCTGTATTCTGGACCAGGCCTCTGAGAACTTTGAAAACAATAAGCTTTTTCTACCTACCAAGTCTTGACTCTGCTTTCTGATATAAAGAAAGGACTTTGATCAGAAATTCGGACTGACGTCATCATGTCCGCGGATGAGACACTACCCTGACCTCCTGAGTTACAGCTGTGGGTCAGGTAATAACTTGGAAAAACTGCCCATGATGATCTGTCGATCTGTTCTGAAGACTATACTGACACCTGGCTGCCTATAATTATTGGAGCCAACACAAATTTCACAGCTACTGACTTGAGTGTGCAAAAAAAAAAAAAAAAGTAATTTTCTCTATTCTCCTGTAATTTGGTTGTAATTTCTTCCCCGAGCCCCTGTTCTGCCTCAAAGCAGAGAAAATTGAATCTAGCCACTTTCAGATAAACTCATTCAAATACAGTCTTAGTCAATTCAAGTTTATAATTCACTCACAATTAAGTTGGAAATTCTTTTTTTTTTTTTTTTTTTCTTTCTTCTCTGGAACTTAATCTAAGCTCCTGGGGGCTTATGTAATGGTTCCCCTTCTTGGTGTTAATTTGTACTGTCCGCATCTGAGTATCACAGATGTCAGGTGTTCCCCGAAGGAGGAAGAGGCAAGAGGATCACTTTGAGTTTCAGGTCAGCCTGGGCTACAATGTACTTGAAATAAATTGCCCCCATGAGACTCAGCACTGTGTACAATGAATATACATGGATAATAAAAAGAATGATACAGTGGTGATACGAAGTTTCTGGAGTTAATGTACATGCTTAGGATTTATGTTATAATTAAGGACTTGGTAGAAACTGTATCTGGTACTAAATCTGCCATATTTATGGAGGATCAAAACTAAAGTTTTAAGAGATTATAGAAAGAGTCAGCTATAAGTATACTTTTTGAAAATAAATGATTTTTAGAAAAATTAGATGCTAGCTCCCCGGACTTGGGTGATTCGTGTAGCATGACTTCCAAGTCTTCCTCTAGCCTTCATGTGCCCTTATGTTCCTCGCCTGATTCCCACACTTTTTCTAGCCTGACTCATTGTTACTTTCTTGCTTTTAAAAATTATTTTTTCCTTCATAGAAGCCTTTAGAACACTGGCTCTTAACCTCATGCTGTGGTGACCCCAACCATAAAATTTTTTTCATTGCTGCTTCCGTAACTGTAATTTTGCTACTGTTATGAGTCATAATGTAATATCTTATATGTGACCATAACCCCCAAGAGGATGCCATGAGCCACAGGGTGAGAGCCACTGCTTTAGAATATCATAGTGCCCTCCTATGCCATTTGGATCCGTGGGAGGCAGAGGCAGCAGAGGTCAGGGAGCTGCCCGTTCTTTGGCACATCCCTCTCCTGTGGCATCACAAAGCATGATGGCCTGTTCGCTCTCCAGCTTCAAACTCTGGGCTCTCAGACGAGGCTTTGAGATCGGACATGGCACACAGAGAAGCCTGCTGACCTAGGACCCTGTGGCTTCCCTCCAAACCCTTCGACAGACCCTGATGTTTTGCCTGATGCTGTCTCCTTTCAGACTTCCCTGCTGTACTCCAGAGCACAGCCTTTCGGTTTAGAACTTGAGGGTGCCAGGAGAAGGTGCTCTGAACCAGCGGCAGCCGTGCTGTGCATCAAGATGCCCAAGGCACTCTGAGGAGGCCTGAAGAGTATAAATACAGAAGCAAGTACATGAGAAGGTGATTATATTATTGGTAGAGCAGTCAAAGTGAGCTCAGCAAGGTGGCTTCAAGACCAATGTGACCAGCGTCCTTCGATGAGGTAACTCACCCACCTCCTTGCATCCTGGCATGCATGGACACATACAGAGAAGAGACCAGACCTTGGAAGAAATCAAGATTGAACCTGAACCTTGGACTTCCAGAACTTTGGGAGTGAATTCTGATTACTTGAACTACTCAGACTATGGTGCTGGTTTCATTTTGTAACTCAAATGGAATTCCTACCAAAATTATTTTATCTGAATCCAATTGTAAGGAAATAAGCAAGCCTACAAGGCAAAATAATATGTGAAAATATACTCTAAACTTCAAAACTATTTCAATGTTCTTATGGACAAAAAGAAAGTGTCCTTCAGCCACATGATGGAGCACACATTTGTAATCCCAGTTTAGGGTCAGTCCAGGATATGTACTGAGACCCTGTATCAAGAAAGAGAGCAAATGGCTGGGCATGGTGGCTCACCTGTGTAAGATCAGCACTGAAGATGGGGGGAGGGGTCAGCAAAAGTTCCAGGCCAGCCCAGTCTATATAGGATGTTCCAGGGAACTTAAGGTTGCATAACACACACACACACACACACACACACACACACACACACACACACACACACACAGAAAACAAAACAAACCCCAAGAAGTATGTTGAAGAACATCAGATGTGCCAGGCGTGGTGGCACACACCTGTAATCCCAGCATTCAAGAGGCAGAGGCAGAAGGATCCCTGTGAGTTCCAGGCCAGGTCAGTCTGATCTACAAACCAAGTTCCAAGTCACCCAGGGGCTATGAAGTGAGGTTCTGGTTTTGTTTGTTGTTTTTTAAAAAAAAAAAAAAAAAACACTAAACAAACAGACAGCTAAATCTGATGTGTGGACTGAATTTGATTCCTTCTTTCCTTCAAAATTCAGTTTTATTTTTTAATAATATAAAATTTAATAATTTTTTTGTTTAACTAACACATCAGAATTGGACAAAAATCAAACAAGAAAAAGAGCCCAAGAGAAGGCACAAGAAACAGAGATCCGCCTGTTTACACTCAGGAATCCCCATAAAAAGCACTAAACTAGTAGCCATAATTTATATGCAAAGGACCTGGCGCAGACTGGTGCAGGCACTGTGCATGCTGCCTCAATCCCTGCGAGTTCACATGTGGTGATCTGGTGATTTAAAGGGCTTTGGTTTCTTGGTGTCTTCCATCCCTTCTGACTCTTATACTGTCTTCTCTTCTTTATGGCTCCCTGAGCTCTGAGGAGAGGCATTCAGTGGTGTTATCCCATTTAGGGCTGAGTGTTCCAAGGTCTCTTATTTTCTGCATAGTGGGTATTTCTGTGGATGTTTGTATTTGTTTTGATCTGCTGCAGGAGGAAGCTTCTCTGGTGATGGCTGTGCAAGACAGTGAACTGTGAATAGCAGAACATCATCAGGAGCCATTTATTACTACTTTTTTTTTCTAGAACAGTAGTATTTGGCTTTATCCTAGGTCCCCAGGCTATCTAGTCTCAGGTTCTTGATCACTCAAAGCAGTATATGGGTTCCATCTCATGAACTGGGCCTTAAGTCAAATCAGATGCTGGTTGGTTATTTCCACAACTTTTGTGCCACCATTGCAGGCAGGCAGTACACCACTGTAGATCAAAGGGTTTGTGGCTGGGCTGGTGTTTATGTTTATCTTTTGGCATCATACAGAGTGCTTCCCTGTACCAAAGACACTAGAACGTAGGGGTGAAGGCTCTACGCAGGCACCAGTTTGGCTTCGGCATGTTCAGAGAGTTGTGTAGGTATTGTTTTCAGCAATGGGGCCTTGACGTCAGTTGGTGGAGAGTAAACTGTAGTCTTGGCAATAAGCTGAGTTGTTTGGTTGTGCCCATGGGTCCCCTTTGGCCAAAATAGATGTAACCCAAGCCTGGTACTGGAAGCTTCATTTGGTCACAAGAGATACCCACTTGAGGCTGTGTCTCCCCACTGTTTGGCAATTTCACTTAGATAGTCTTCATATATACAAATTTTTTAAGGAGAGTTCTACTGTACTAGGTTTCCATACTACATCTCAAATGAACATTAATTTTAGCTATCTCTCCCCATATTTCCTGCCTCACCCTCATCTTCCCTCTCCATCCCCACTCCCATTCCAGCAACCTTCCCACATCCATCACCATAACTATCTGTTCTATTTCTCTTTCCTGGGGAGATTGATTTCCCCTCCTCTGCCCCAAGTCCATTACTCTAACCTCTGTGACTCTCAAGTTGTAGCTTATTTATCATTGATTTAATAGCTAATGTCCACATATAAGCAAGTGCATACTGTATATTGTCTTTCTAGGTCTGGGATACCTCACAAAGAATATTTTTTTCTAGTCCCATCCATTTACCTGTGAATTTTATTATCTCTTTTTCTTTTAATGGCTGAGTAAACTCTACTGTGTAAATATACCACATTTTCTTCATACATTCTTCTATTGAAGGACACCTAGGTTGTTTCCAATATCTGACTATTACAAATAGAGCAGCAATGAACATGGTTGAGCAAGTGCCTCTGTGGTAGGACAAAGCATCCTTTATGTATACGCCCAAGAGTGGCATAGCTGAATCTTGAAGTAGACCAATTCCTGTCTTCCAGAGGAACACTGATTTTCATACTGGCTGTACAAGTTTGCACTTCCACCAGCAACAGATGAATGTTTTCCTTACAACACATCCTTGCCAGTGTGGGCTGTCACTTGTTTTATTGATCTTGGCCATTCTAATGGTTTTAAGATGAAATCTCAAAGTAGTTTTTGATCTGCCTTTCTTTGGTGGCTAAGGATGTTGAACATTTCTTTATGTGTTTTGTCAGGAAGTACAGTTTCCTTCTTTGATAAATTTCTGTTTAGATCTGTACCTCACTTTTAAAAATTGGGTTATTCATTTTCTTGATATCTGAGGGTTTTTTTTTTTTTTTTTAGTTCTTTATACATTTTTATGTTGGCCCTCTCTCAGGTGTGTAGTTGGTAAAAATCTTTTCCCATTCGGTAGCCTGCCACTTTGTCCAAATGATGGTGTCCTTTGCCTAACAAAAGCTTTTCCGTTTCATGAAGTCCCACTTATTGTTTATCTTAGCACCTGTGCTAACGGTGTTGTGTTCAGAAAGTATTTTTCCTGTGTCTATGATTTCAAGACTATTCCCCATTTTCTCTTCTGTCAGATTCACTGTATCTGGTTTTGTGTTGAGGTCATTGATCCATTTGGAGTTGAGTTTTGTGCAGGGTGATATCTGTGGATCTATTTACACTCTTCTACATGCTGACATCCAGTTTGACCAACACCATTTGTTGAAGCTGCTTTTTTATTGCATCATTCATTTCTGAGTCTTTTATTAAACATCAGGTGTCCATAGGTGTGTGGACTCATGTCTCGACTTCAACTCAGTTCCACGGATCAGTGTGTCTGTTTTTGTGCCAGTATCATGCTGTTCTTCTTACTGTACCTCTGTAGCCCAACTTGAAATCAGTGATAGTGACAGCGACACCCCAACTATGGTGCTTTGTAACACACCACAAACTGGTACATTGGAAAACCAGTTTCACCACAAAAAGACCTACAGAGTAAACTAACCTGGGCCCATGGGGGCTCACAGAGACTAAACCACCAACCAAAGAGTTTGCATGGACCAGACCTAGACCCCTACACGTATGCAGCAGATGGTTATCATGTGGGTCCCCTAACAATAGGAGTGGAGGCTGTCTCTGACTCTGTTGCCTGACTCTGGATCCTCTTCCCCTAGCTGGCCTCAGTGGGAGAGCATGTGGCTTAGTCCTGTGCTGTGACTTGAGGTGCCAGGGTGAGTTGGTACCCCTTAGAGGCCTCCCCTTCTCTGAGAAGAGGAAAAAAACGAAATGAGGGGAGGGGCATGAGGGCAAGATTGGGAGGAGAAGAGGGAGGGGCTAGGATCGATCTGTAAAGTGATTAAATAAATAAATTTTTAAAAAAAGAAAAACCAATCTCTTGACTTCACAAGCACAGCTCTTGCCTCACTACTCTCTTATCTTTATATCCCAGTGCTCACACACACGGTCAAGTTCGTTCACCATTTGATTTTTATTTTTAGCCCAAAACCCATCATAAGTCATCCAGTTCACTTCCATTCTAAGATTCCTTAAGACATTAAAGAGTCACCTAAGCCCCTAAGAGGCCATAACACATAGTTATCCATCCTGAAATGTTTCCTGTTTCTGAGACAAGGTTCAAGCCCATCAAACCAGGGTCTCCCACGTCATGGCTCACTTTTAAAAAGTATGACTGTCTCAATATAAATAGATCTGAATAGTTTACAGAGTAGAAGTGTAGGCTGGGAAAGTTGCTCAATCAGGAAAGTGCTTGCAAGGCAAGCAGAGAGATCTGGGTTTGATTCCTTACATAAAGGCTGGGCGTGGCAGGACACACCTCTAGCTCCAACACTGGGAATGCAGAGGCAAGAGGATATCCAGGGCTCAACAGTGAGCTAGCCTCGCCAAATCAGTGAGCTTCAAGCTCAGTGAGGAGCCATGTCCCAAAGAGGAGCCCTGTCTCAAAACACTGAGGCGGAGATTGAGAAAGACATGTGCCACAGACCTCTGGCCTGAGCAGACATGAGTACACGTGTAGGTACCTACACAGAACTGCACACACATTCAAACCTGTACACACACACACACACACACACACACACACACACACATACCACAGACACACACACACACAATGCTTAAAATAACAAGAGATAGAAATTACAAAGAGAAAAGATAGCATCAACTATAGAAAATGCTAACTGTACTATGAAATAAAATTTAAAGGCAAAATAAAACTTAAAAACTAATAATACAAGTGGCTAAGGACATAAGTAATATTTTTATACTTAATTTGTTTGCATGTGTGTATCCATGTGTGTGTGTAGTCATAACACCATGTGTGGGGGTCAGAAGACAACTTACAGGAATTGGCTCTGTCCTGCCACATGGGTCCCGGGGATTGAACTTAGGTCATCAGGCTTAGCAACAAGTGCCTTTACCTGCTGAGCATCTCCCCAGCGTAGTATCATGAAGATTAACATAAATGAACATACCATTATTTTAATGAATGAAGGAAATGTACAGGCAATGCCTGAAATAAAATAGGTAAGTGATGAACAAAACATATATATAAATATAAATTAGAACAAGATGCAATTCCTCTCTTGAATCCACTTTTTGTCAAGACTAACAACGAAAGCTCGCTTATAATAATGCGGGTGTGTCCACACTGGTGCAAGGAATCAAAATGTGTGTTGTCTTTCTGGAAAGTCAGGTCACACACCACAGCCATCTCTCTAAAAGGGCTTCCTCCCAGAGGGAGTGTAACCTCCACCCTTTATATGTGACCGTGCATAGTGACTTATTCCCAGAGTGCAGATGTGGGGGAGGGGAGGTAACCCTATACAATCCTCCTCTAGAAACTGCACCACTGCAACCAGGTGAGCAAGGTCATCATCGGGGGTCACAAATCATGTTGACAGGCTGCATGACCGAATGAAACGGGCACAGGACCTCTGTGAGCATCCTCTCCAAAACCCACAACCCCATCTAGTCATGGGAGAACACATCAGATAAATGCCAATACAGCCTACACTGTGTCTGACTGCCACTCCTTGAAACTGTCAAGGTCACCGAAACCAAGGCAACTCTGAGAAACTGACCTCCAAGAGGAGTCTAAAGAGAGGTAACTGCCAAAGGTAATGTGTCCTGGGGTGTCCAAGAACAAGAGGAGAACATGGGAAACACTAAGTCTGTATAAAGTATCGGCTTTATTTAACAATTATGCATTGTTATTGAGTCATTAATTATAACAAAATTACCATAGTAAAGTGAGACATTTATATTAGGAGAAACAGGACAGAGAAATGGGAGACTTGTAGGAATTCCGTTCACTTGTTCTATAAATCTAAAATTATCCTAAAAAAAATAAAGTCTGTTATTTCGTTTTAGAGTGTTTATTTGGTATTAACATGAACTCTAGGATGTTCATGTCCTAATTTTTTTCTGAGAAAATGATTACAAATGCAAGAAAAGATGAAACTTTACACACAAGGATATGTCAGCACTGTTCACAATACATCTAAACTGAGTGTTCAATAGTAGTCTGACCAAAGAAGTTAGCCTTCAATTCAATAGGATATTTTAGCAGTTCTCCAGTCTATACCAATATTAAATTGCTCAAAAATTTCCTAAATTTGTTTACTTTTGCTCAATGACCCATTCCTTCCATTCCATTCAATGACCCATTCCTTCCATTCCAGAATTCCATATGTGAATTCTCTAGCCTCAAATTATGTATTTTTTAATTGAACAGTATTTTTCTTAAGAAAAACAATGTGGATGTCCACACTTTTTCATCTCATAAAACAAAGCACACCAGATAGAGCTTTTGTAAGAATTGATGGGATAAACTGGACCACAAATGCTATTCCTAATATGTTTAACCATTTTCCCCAATTTTATTTCGGCCCCTGCAAAGATATTGTTTGTCCCAAATCAGCTGGAAGAAACCTTAAGAAAATGATACCCCATTTCCCTTAAGGGAGCTTGGGTAAGTTTGTGGTTGCTTTCTTGGGCTATAGATGTTTATTTTTGTTGGGAGTTGGTTAAGATATTATTGGTCTTATTTAGAGAGAAAACAAGGTTGTACTCAGGGATGTCTCTCTTTTTCCTTTATCTTCCTTTCTTAGGTTTGGAGATGGGGTTGAAAAGAAAGAAGGAGGAATATAGAAATATAGGGATGTTATATCAAAAAAGTAGATTATTGAATCTACTACTCAACTTAATGCCTGATATATAATTTTCTTATATTGATGCAAAATAAGTTTAATTTTGTCACATTGATATAGAATTCAAATTTAAGATTATTCTTCACACACATTTTTATATATGTATGTATATATATATATATATATATATATATATATATATATTACCCTAATATGCAGTATTGTACCCATACAACTCAATTATAGTACAAGGTTTACTTCCAATACCTTGAAAGTGGTGTTGTAGGCTGTTTAGGATAATTAAGTAATACTATAAGTTAACTGTTAGTTGATCAAAGCATGTTCATGTCAATTACTAGTCTATATTTATCACAAGAATATACATCCTAGGTTTAACAGATAGATATTATTCTATAGATAAATAAGTTAAAATAGTTTGGTCTTCAGAAACCTACAGAATATGGCATTTAAATATGTTTTTATTATTTTAAAGATTCTTTGACAATAAGACATGTTAAATCCTGGCAACACCCAGCCTACCTCAAAGAAGATGATGAACATCAAAGAATCTCCTTATGGAGATGGCTTCAAATGTGGCAAACAAGCCACTGGGGAAAATGTCCTCATTTCTGCCATAGACAGAATTCTGCCTAAGAATGGGCAAGCTTAGATGCAGGCAGAGTCAACAGCCAAACTCTGCCAAGACAGGGTACACAAACCCTCATTGATTCCTGCCTCACAAATATGTCTGTCAGATATATTCAGCCAGAAGGCTGAAGATGATGCTCCAACGTTATAGAGAATTTTGGGTGACTGTTCAGGAAGCAAACTGTCTCTGTAATTTTCTCATTTTGGAAGCTGCTAACCTGCACTAGGAAGGTAATTAATTTTATTTCTTCTCAAGTCTCTGATAGGGTTGAAGACCAGATAGTTGAAGCTTAGTTGTTTAGGGGTTAAGATGTTTTTAATTCTAGAGAGATGTTTTAAGTTGATAGAGATGAGATATGATAGATATTGATTTACATTCAAATTTTTAGACTCACCAAGATAGGAAAGATGTTTTCTTCACGGTTGCTAAATACAAATAGCAAAAACACTAAGAATGTAACATTTATATAATTTCTGGTTGTTTCATGGCTCTTCTTGGTGTAGGTAGTTTATTGTATATGTGTGTAATAATATAAATGTATATGTAAAAAAATAAACAAATTTTAAAAAGAATTGATAGGATAATATTTTAGACTGGATCATTTTATTTATCTCTCCGGAGAGTTTGAAGATGTGATTTTTATTATTTTTAATCCCGCATCACTGAAGTTCTCCACAATATCCTGCATCATATGGACAATAATGAAGAAAACAAAATTTACCTTTAAAGACTTTTAATTTTTTGTTTGGAAGGGACACTGTATGGGTGGGTGAAAGTGAAGTTACAGGCCATTGTGAGCTACCCCACATTAGTGCTTTGATTCGAACTCTGAGCCTCTGGGAGAGAGCAGCAAGAAGCATTTAGCCTTGGAGCCACCTTTCCAGCCCTAGCCTTTAACTCTTATTTCAACAGTGCAGTATTTCAAAGTTGTTAATCAGTACTATGTGTAGTTCAATATTTAGTTTACCTGAAAATTGGGTAAATTCTCCTTTTAACCTATGGGTTGTGACCCCTTTGGCAAACCTTTCTCCAAAAATATTTACATTATGATTTGTAACAGTAGCAAAATTACAGTTATAAAGTAGCAACAGAAATAAGGAACATAAGGAAACTGTACTGAAGAATCAACAGCATTAGGAAGGTTGAGAACCACTGTCTTAGAAGTGTCAAGCTATTCATCAAAACCTTCTCACAGAAATACTACTATAATATGTGTGTGTGTGTGTGTGTGTGTGTGTGTGTGTGTGTGTGTGCACTGATGCACACAGCATCATCAATGATCTGCAAAATGGCAACTTTGTTGAGGAAAAAGAGCTAAATTCAATCAAACTGTCTATATAAAGCTCTAGATTATGCTTAGGTTACGTTCAGTTTTGGGTCAAAACTTGTTCCACACTGGAGGTATCTCTTGTTAGCTGTCTTAGTTTGGGTTTCTATTGCGGTGGTAAAACACAAGTCAGATGTAGGTAAAATAAACCAAAAGGGTTTATTTGGCTCACACTCCCTCATCGGCGTTCATCATTGAAAAAGTTAGGACAGTAATTCAAATGGGGCAGGAACCTGGGGGCAGGAGCTCCATGCAGAGTCCATGGAGGGGATGCTACTTACTGGTTTGCTCTTTGTGGCTTGCTTAGACTGCTTTCTTATGGGCCCTAGGACCACTAGCTAAGCATGGGGCCCAATGGGTTCTGTAATTTCTAATGGTATGAGGGAAGATTCAAATTTCGAAGATATAGAAATGCTGTTTCAGGGTATCAGCAAAATCGTAGCTGCTGTTGAAAAACTCTTTCCTGCTCTATACTTAGAGAGAATTTTCTGTTTTCTTTGTCTTTTTATTATATTTCATTCTTAGAGGGATTGGAAGAAAGGCTGATAAGATAGGAAAACTGTAAGTGTGAGTAAATTCCATCCTTTTAGAAAGAATTGCAGACTTGACTGAACAGCTGGAGAAAGTGCAGAAAGAAGTTGAAGGGCTGGGAAAGCAAAAAGCACCTCTGGTAAAAGGGGGTGAAGAAAAACAAAAACTAGAGGATCAGGAAGGCAGACAAAAAAAAGGGTCTTTGGAGAAAAATGTTCCGATAGAGGAACCCTCCGGAGCCACACAGACACCATCAGCCTTTCCAGTTACTATAAGACACGTGCCTGCTCATGATGGTGCTGAGGGGTACAATGAAATGGCATGGCGTCCTCATTCCCAATAGGTGGGGTGGATGTTTTTGGTGGGTTACTCATGTTTGTTGGTTATAAGTTAGCAAAAATTACGGATTTCTTTCTTTCTCCCTTCTACCCTTCTTTCTCTCTATCTTTCTACCCTATCTAGCATTAGGAGAAAAGGGGGGAAGGAAGGAAGGGAAAAAAGAGGAGGATATAGATTGATAGGATAAAAAGCAGATTATTGAATCTACTAGCTTCAAATATTTTACATTGGTATTGTAAATTGATGGGAATTTAAGACTATGCTATTCAACTCTTGCTTTATGTATTATATATTGTATGTTGATAAAAATTTAAACTGTATATTATATGTTGGTAGAAATTTAAGATTATTTTGTTCAACATTTACTTAATGTATTATACATGTGCAACTCATTTGAAAAGGTGACCTACAGTTCTAGTCTTATGAAATCTAACTGTTATAGCCTGTTCAGGATGGTTGGAGATGAAAGTTGGTAGGTAGTCACCTATAAATCTTACTAGGTACTAAATTAGTTAATTACACAATAAGCTTTATCTAGTCTCTCATATATATGTTAAGCAAATAGTAAATAGCTAAAAACATTAAGATGCATTGAGATAGGTAGATGAGTTAAGCGAATGATAAATAGACAGATATATTACTAAATAGATATGAATATGCATAGTGGTAAGTAGAAAGATGGTCTTCAAACACTTCAGAGATCTATAGACTTTGGCATTTAATAATAAAGGGCTTTTCTGACAGAGAGAGACCCACCTACCCCTAACAACACCTCCAATCTACTTCAAGGGAGATGATGGGCATAGAAGAAATAAGTGTGGCAGAGTGACCACTGGACCAAAGTACTGTTCTTGTCTCTAGTGGTGATGGCAGACTGACAGCCCAAACTGTGATTATAGCAGAGCACAGGGTAACTAGCTGTGCAGCCTTACAGGGAATGGCTGGACAAATTCTTCAAAAATCGTGCTTCATAAATATGTCTGTCAGATGTATTGGGCCAGAAGGCTGAAGACTGGATGCCACAATGATAGAGAAAAATCCATGACTGTTCAGTCAACTCTCTCTGTCCTGTCTGGCTTCTGGAAGTTGCTTGTCTGTGCTTCCTTCATATTAGATAATACTTCCTTCTTGGATCTCTGATGGGGTTGAAGTCTAGATAGCCACAGTGTTACTATAAGCTTTAATTTAAGAATTAAAAACTCATTTATAGGTTGGTAAATGTAATTTCTAATAAGAAGATATTTTAGAAAACTTTGGACACTAGGAAAGGACTCACTATGAGAGGATAGTGGAATACCTTCTCCAGGATTGTCAAATACAAAAGGACTGAGTTATGTACATGTAACTTGCACCTGATGACTCTGTACATATGTATATTTATGTATATAGTTCTTTTTTGCCTGTTTTTTTCTCAATTTTTAATAGAAAGGGGGATGTATGAAGAGAATGTAATCTTGTCTTAGTCTGAGCCCAAGGTGAAAACAGTCTTTGGGCAATATTTTTTGCTCGTTTTGTTTTTGGAGGCAGGGTCTCACTATGTAGCCTCAGCTGACCTGGAACTGGCTATGTAGACTAGACTGGTCTTGAACTCACAGAGATCCTCCTACCTCTGACTCCCAAGTACTGATATCAAAGGTGTGCTACCACAATTGGCTGCTTCCTCTTCTTCCTCCTCCTCCTCCTCTTCCTCCTCCTCCTCCTCCTCCTCTTCTTCTTCTTCTTCTTCTTCTTCTTCTTCTTCTTCTTCTTCTTCTTCTTTTAAAGTCAGATGAGAATTAAATTAAAGACTTTTCTGCCTTAGCCTCCTGGGAATCCAGGACTGCAAGTATGACCCACCATGCCCAGTTCATCATCATAGCCATTTCTAAATTTATCCATGTTATATTTATTTTGTTTTTCTCCTTCCCTATTGACAGACAATTATATGATCTCCAATTTGAGAATATTATGGATATGCTTACAATAAATAGTCTCACACCAGTTTTTCTGTGGACATATGCATCCAATACTGAAAAAAGTCTTAGAATTGATGAGTCATAGAGTACATGTTTAACCGTGAGGTTGATCCAAATTAGTAGCATTTCCCATTCTCCTGAGAATGTTTTTGTTTTATCTTTTTCCAAATTTATTCACAATCAGCTCCACTCATGAAAGCGGCTTCTAAGCTCTCTACAGAGCTCGGGGTAGAAAATATGAGACTAATTATCACAGCAACCAGTACTGGTTATGAGCTTATCAGCACTGTTGGGGCAAATGGTTATGACTGACACAGGTTCTCTGGAGCCCCAGTGGAGGGGACTGTAATTTCAGGCCTCACACTCCTGGCACATGCAGGGTAGTGAAGAATTTAGTAGCCTGCTAAAAGGTGTCACACATCTCATGGGGTCCCTCAGCTGAGTCCTTTGCCAGTCCCAGCCCTGACAGACTCCCAATTCTCCTGGACAAACCCTCTTTCCCCTGCCCATGCCCTCTGGAGCTCACCGGGTAGCACTGGTCTTGACTTGGCCAGAACCTATATCTCCTTGACCCTGCAGTTCTGAAACCAAGTGGTAAACTGGCGTTCAGAGAGGCTGGTGGCTGCGGAGTTCTTGTGCCTCTTGTCCTTAGTCATGAACTTATTGGCTGCATATTCCCACTCTAGCTCCCGCCCTTTGCTATAGGGAATGCGGGGTTTTGTTTTGTTTTGTCTTGTTTTGTTTTTTGTTTTGTTTGTTTGTTTGCGACCACAGCAGAAGGCACAGCCGTCTGGAGGATGCTCAGCCCTGGGCTCTGAAAACACTGCTCTCCAGAAAGGACCTGGTGGATTCTGTTCACCTTAGCAACACATCTGGCTGTTCAGCCGCCAGCCAGGGCCCAAACAGCCAGGGCCCAAGGCTCATAACTGTGCACAGGAAGCAGAGAGTCGAGTCGTGATGAAGTTCCCCGGGGCGGGAGCGGGGGAGCTCTCAAGGACTACACCACAGACACATCCAGATAACTGCCCATAGGCTGGTAAGGTGCCGGGTAGCCCGGATAGAAGGCAAACTCAGTGGGGCGGCTGGGATACTCCTCCCTAGGTGCAGGAGTTTCCGAAGAGTAGGTAGCCAGGGTTCCCGTCTGGGCATACGGTTTTAGTGAGCTCTGGACACTCAGCAAAAGGAGTGCCCGCCTTCAAAGTAGCCATAAGGTACAGGAGCTGGAGGTGCCTGCTGGGGCACCCCAGGACAAGGGTGACACTGCTTTGGTGGCTCCGCAGAGCCTCGCAGATCCAGGGGGTTATGGCTAGCTAGTAGGCGACTAGATTCCGACCCCCTGCAGCTCCAGCAAGCCTTCTGTATCCTTGGCTCCGTCCAAAGTGGCATAATTGCCAAGCTCCACGAGGCCAAAGATCGATCAGAATCAGCTCTTAGGGAGCAGAGAGTGGGGCTATTTCTTCCTACCCAGGCCCGGGAATCCTCCACCCAGGTCTGGAGAATCCTAAGCACGTTAAATTGCTCCCAGCTAGCAAGGCGCCTGACACCCACAGGTTTGTTTGTTTGTTTTAATCATTTGAAACAACCCCCTCTACAAAGAAAGAAAAAGAAAGGTGTTCTTAATGTAAAAGGAAGGGCAACATATAAACAGCTTCCTGAAACTATTCGTACAAGGCAAGAAACCCAGCCTGAAAGGCGTAGTGCCGTCAGCTGATCTCCAGGCAAACACTGTGATTTCAACCATTTGTTTAGAAATACTTTTGAGTCATTTAGATGAAAGGTTTGTACACAGATAATCCATGTGGGAGATTCAAATCCCAAAAGGAGGAGAATTTGCATAAAGCATCTTTCAGGTGAACTTTCTGTTGTATTTAATGTGAGAGCCAAAGTGTAAAGACAGCCTCCACGCAGAGTCCATGTTTACCCACCAGCCCGGGAAGGTGACACATGAACCAGCTCCATGCCTAAGGTAGCTCGCCCCCAGGCACTGGTTCAGCTGGGCTTCCCTTGAGTTCTGCTTCAAACAAACAGAGCAGGAAGCTTTATTAATGATGCACTCTGGGGCATCAGCTGTGACGGGCATGGGGCCCCAGTGGTCAGGCTCTCGCCTCTCAAAGCAACGGAGGTGGCTCCTTGGTCCTTTCTGCTTCAAAGGTGCCCTGGCTGCACAGACCTCAGTCACAGCAAAGGCGGCAAAGCCAGAATGCCAACTACAGTCTCAGATGTGACTTTTTTTCTCCTATTATAAAAATTCAAAACTGACAATAAGCTAGTTGTCCAAAATGAGAATGGTTAATATCCCTTGCAGAGAGATGGAACCATTACATTTAAGAGCAGAGAAAGTTTGTTATGAGAATCAGCCAGGGACCAAACGGGAGCTTTCCACACAGACAGGAGTGGCAAAAAAAAAAAAAAAGCAAGGTGGATTCAGAAGGCTTAGAACACACTGTTGACAGGTATTTCCAGAAAAAAAAACTAGGCCTTGATAAACATGGATTTTTCAGATGACATTTACTGTCAGAAGTGGTCTAGCATGGGCTTAGGCGGAATAAGAAGCTCAATTAAGTATTTACCAGACCATCGACTGACTTAAGCCCCCTAAGAGACCAGTGGATCAAGTACTATTGTCTCCATTTTACAGACGGCCTCTGCCAGGCAGGGTGGTACACACCATAACTTCAACACTCAGGAGGCTGAGGCAGAGTATTGTGGGTATCAGGCTAGCCTTAGCTACATAGCAAGTTCCTATCATTAGGGAGAAGAGATCCTCTTGCTCAGCAGAGTTGTTAAATAGTTTTCAAAAGTTCCCCTCAGCTCAGCCTGTGTGGTGATGGGAGGCGGGGCAGCTATCCCTACACCTGCTAGCCCATCTACTCAGAAGGCTGAGCTAGAGCTATGTTGAGGCCAAAGCCAACCTGGGTTACACAGTAAACCCCATCCCCATAAGCAAAACATTAACAACAAATCATCACCATCATCATCACCATCATCATCATCATCATTATCATCATCATCTCTCCCCAAGTCAACCTCCATCTCCCTTTTCCAAGCCCTTACTCTTACTCTCTAGAAACTTTTACACTACAACATGATAGCGTCAACTACAGGTTCACACTTGAGAACTGTGCGATCAAAATAATAATAATAATAATAATAATAATAATAATAATAATAATAATAATAATAATAATAATTTCATGTTAGATGGTAGATTGGATGTGCCTGCTCTAGATTTCCCTGACAGCAATGTTTAAAGGGAATTAGAGCCAGGGGTAATGACACACATTTTTAATCTCAGCACTCAGGAGGCACAGGCAGGAGATCTCTGTGAGTTCAAGGCCAGCCTGGTCTACACAGCAAGATATAGGCCAGCCAGGGCTACATAGTGAGACCTTGACTCAAAAAAAGGGGGTGTAGGGGGATAGACTGTTATGTGTTAAAATTATGTTCTTGGGAACAAATAACTCTCCACTCCCCAGATTTTGCTTGTTTTCCTATAAGAGTTTAATGAAAACCTTTTCCCCAGAAGGGCATGGCCCTGAGTCACTGCCGGCTCTGCCAACAACACTAAGCTTGTATGACAGTGAGTTTTCCCACCTTGCTCCTCTGAACTAGGAAGAGCATGAGTCCTCCTAGATGACTCTATTTTCTATTGCTGCATTCCTTGTTTATTCCAGGATTTTGCAATCCTCCTCCCCCAGCATCCTGAGTGCCAGAATTTCAGGCATGCACCATCATGCCCAGCATTTTGCTCTTCCTGATAAAGCAGATGATAGAGAGAAAGAGAGAGAGAGAGAGAGAGAGAGAGAGAGAGAGAGAGAGAGAGAGAGCCCTGAGCTGGTTGCCCTTGTTAGACTACAAAGGTCACTTCTTTGCCAGGGTTTATAATCAGTGAGCCCTCACTTCCCTCCCACAATGTTTTCCAGAGCCTTTTGCAATTACGGCTCATTTCTCTAGGTTTCCTACGGCAGGCATCTGAACAGAATTAAAGTGCAAGCACGTGCCAAAATAATCTGTTCCCAAGATAGTAAATGCCGGGAAGTTCTATATTAGAACACGCCGAGTGCTGACTGGCTGGGGCGTGATTAACCTAATAAGCTTAAAGCTCCGCTTGCCATCCACATCTGTCAGGACGTGAGGAAAACACGGACGGGTCCATAATCCATGAGCCTGGGGCCCCTCGGACTGTCCCGCTCCTCGATAACAGCAGAGGATTCAAAAGTTAGGGTGACAGGCATGGGCTGCAAGTCTAGGAGTTTGTACCATGGACTCCCAATCTGGTCTGGAGTTGCCCAGATAGACTAGCCAGAGAGCCCAAGGATTCTCCAAAGACTGTCCAGGTAGAAGATGGTGACAAGTTGAAACCATGGGGTGCACACCATCACACAATGCCATTGTCCACAGTGTTGCCAAGAGCGGCATCCAGTTCTTTAAGAAGCCCAAGGCGGTTTTGCCAGGTTGTCAGCGGGGCAGCCAAAAATGTTCCATTCCTTTGCTGGTTCAAAGTTCTACCTTCTGTGACCCTGGTGGGGAGCTGCACCTGGAAGAGAAGCTGCCAGAGGAGATGACAACTTCCAAGAAGCTCCAAACCATGGCTGAAGGTCTTTGTCAGCTCACAAAAGATAAGAAAGGACTGGTTCCAGAAAGCCAAGCCTTCCAGATGAACGAATCTCAAAGCCACAAGGCTACAGGCATTTCATTCAAGACAGAAGGCTGCCACGGGCTACAAGAAGGAGATTTTTCTGGGAAAGAGAGTAAGGAAAACATTCGCCAGGAGACCTCAAAAGGGGACAGCAAGCCAGTGTGCCATCATCAGTCAGACAACCAGGGCCACTGCTCTCGCACCACTCCTGGGTCAAAAGGCAAAGTGGACTTTCCTGAGCCCCTGGTAAAGGCCCACCAGCATGCTTATGCCTATCTGCACACCAGCCTTTCAAGATATGAAGCAATTCTGTGCCTCGTCCAGCAAGCCAGCCAGACCCGGGAGCTGTTGCAGCCCATGCTTAGCTTCCTGCTGCTGTGCTTCGAGGAGGTCAGCCAGCTTCTGGGAGAAATCTCCAAAGATGGAGAAGTGCTTCTCCAGGAAGTTAGAAGGGATCTGGCATGGCCTTCGAGGAAAGGTGAGCCTGGGGAACAGCCAGATCTCCTGCAACAGCTGCTGCGGTACACCGTCAACAAGCTGCTGGTGGTCCACAGCACTGTGGCCGCCCTCACCGGGAGCTTCCTGGAGGGCTCCTGCTGCTACCTCAGTTCCACCGCTGGCCAGCTGGAAGGTAAGCTGAGCACCAAGAGAGGTATAGATGAATGCCTCCTAAGGGCCCTGGGACAACTAGAGAGCCTGACCAGTGGCCATGGAGACCCCGGGCTGCTGGGTCCACCCTTATGCTCTGAGGACAGTGGCATTGGTGCCGACAATGAGTCTGTGCAGTCCATGGAGAAGCTGGGCAAGCAAGCCAGCTGGGACTTTGCAGCGGAGCCTGAAGATGGGAAGTTGGGGACTGTAGCCCAAGTGGAAGCCAGGCCATCGGGGCATGCCTGGCAGAAAGGTCCATACTGGACAGGTTCAGACAGACCCCAGGACTGTCCACTGCCAAGTCCTAGGATAGCAAAGGTTCAACCTGCAGTACAGGATGATGCCAGGAGTTCGGGTGCCTCTGGGACAGGACCAGAAGCAGTCACCTCCAGGCCTCCAGAGGCTGCCAAAAGCATTCCGTGGGACTCTCTGGGAGTTGAGATCCCTGTGCAAGCACATCTTTCTCGAAGCCCCGGGTCAATGGATGCTCCATCCCTGAGTGAAGATGAGAGCAGCAGCCCAGAGGAGGAAGATGAAGTTAGCAGCAGGGATCTGCACGCTGAGCCACAGAAAGCCTCACCTTCAAGACCACGGTCCTCACCTGCCACCCGGGAAAGCCTGTTTCAGCCATACTCCGGGAAGCTTAGGAGCCCCGAGGCCCAGGAAATGATTTTGAAGATGAAAGAGGCTATCAGTGAAAGGATCAAGTTTGTCCCTGTGCCTTCCAGGCCCCAAGACTGGGCTGAGGAGGAGGAGGGGAGAATAAAGATCCCTCCGAGACCCAGATCAGTCAGTGGCAGCAGGAGAGCCCCTGAGAGACAAAGGAGGTCACAGTCAGAGGGATGTCTTAAGGGCCATGTGGAAGACCCCACCCTCCAGGAGCTGAGGAGGGTCCAGACAGACCTCAGTAAGAGGCTAGAGATATTTTATGCCCTGGGTGTCACGCGGCAGGGGCAGAGCAGGGAGCAACATCTGCGATGCAAGGCATCAGTGCTGTGGTCCCCCACCAACTGCAGGGTGGGCCCCAGTAGTACCATCAGCAAGTTCAAGGCCTCCCTCACCAAAAACTTCAGCATTTTGCCCAATCAGGACAAGAGCATCTTGCAAAGGAGTAGTGCCCACTGTGACACTGACCAGCCCTGCCAGGGGAAGCCTGAGAAGCTGCCAAACGCTGTCTTTTGCTGTGAGAAGGACAGTAAGGCTCCCAGGGACACTGAATGGGACATCAGGGCCCGTCCCACCAGAACATCAGTCAAGAGGCTAATTGAAACCTTTAGTCCCACTGAGAGTCTGAGGATGCCAGGGGACTCCAGGAACTTGGGGTCAAGCCCCTGCCTCAAGAAGTGGGGGGTTCCTGCCATGCCTCCCAGATTTCCTATATACAGAGGGCTAGCCCCTCTGTATCCAAAGCCCCAAATTTCTCCAGCTCTCAAGGGGAGCACAGGCTGGAGGCCTTCCGCACCCGTTCCCTGTCTTCCTACCGCAGAAGCGTCCAAGAGTGAAGACAGAAACTGTGAGGCAGAGGAGGCCCTCGAGAATCTCCCTCCACCACCTCTCGAAGTCCTGCTGGACAAGTCTTTCACTGCCCTGGAGCACCAAGACAGCAACCAGCCAGCAGGGAGCTCCCTGGACGAGACCCTGGGGCCAGAGCTGCGAGGGGCCAGCCATCCAAGAAGAACATGGATTTCCTCCAAGCTGAGAGCCTCCATGAGCCCCATGGACTTACTCCCCAGCAAAGGAACTGGCAGTTCCCCAAGGCTGCACAGCACCGCCGCCGTACCAGGGAGCACCAGGAACATGGGCAGTTCCAGAAAGCTGACCTTGGACCTGAACTCCCAGCAAAGAGCTAGCCCAAGCCCAGAGGCTGAGGGTGGGGCTCCGACTCAGGCACAAGCAGAGAATGCTGCAGGCCTAGCCAAGCATCACCAGAAGGCAATT
Organism: Acomys russatus; assembly: GCF_903995435.1. Lineage (NCBI taxonomy): Eukaryota > Metazoa > Chordata > Mammalia > Rodentia > Muridae > Acomys > Acomys russatus. The sequence continues at coordinate 21,884,646 of NC_067137.1, forward strand.
ACCTGGCACCACACCAACCCAGCCTCTGAGCAAAGCAGGACCTTGGAACCCAGCCTGGCCAGACCTTCACGAGGTCCACACTCTTCAGCAGCTGCCAGGAAAGGTCCCGAGAGAAGCCCTCCAGGAGTCAGAAAGGCCTGTCCCCCAAGGGCACAGTGGGCATCCCAAGGGGACAGGAGGCTGCAAAGCCTGCCCTCCTCTCCTGGACTGCCCCGGCCAGGCCTCCCTGCTGTTGTCAGCTCCCCCAGCCCCCCTCTGAGCCCCGGAACACTGAGCCCACCAGCCACAAGGAAACCAACTTCCCCACCATGCCAGCACCCTGAACCCAACTCAGCCCCAGGGAGCCCTCCTGCCCAGTGGACAGAAAGAAGCAACCCTTCTTCTGTGTCCCCTTCTTCAGCCTCAGTGTCTCCCTCTCGGGGGTCCAAGGAGACCAGTCACTCTGAGGACAGTGAAGCTACCACAGCCAAAGCATCCAGGAACACGTGTTCCGTATTCTGCCCGGCCACCTCCTCTCTGTTTGAAGCTAAACCGTCATTCTCAGCATCCCAACCACGGACACAGCCAGAACCCAGGGGCCCTTTGAGGATCCCAACGGGAGGCTGGAGGGGCAGCTCAGGGCCTCGACTGAGGTCGGATTCACAGAGGAGAGCGGCTCTGAGCTCGCTCAATCCCTTGCCTTTTGTCAGAAGGACAGCTTCAGACTGCCAGCGCCAGCAGGGCTACTCACTTCAGCTGCCGGGCTCCTCTTGGGAATCCCATCCCTGCCAAAGCAGGTAAGAGGTGCCCCATGCCACTGCCCAGGGAGTGAGAGCGGGCTCTTTAGACTGTCTGAATTAGTAGATTTCAAACAGTGTTCCAAAGGGAGAGACAGTGTGTAAAAGAGATGAGGTGTGGAGAACAGTCAGATCTCCACCTGACCATGAATGACTGGGTTTTCTTTTCTTTTTAATTTTTGATTTATTATGATTTATTCAGATTACATCTCCATTGTTGTCCCCTCGCTAGTATCTTCCTGTTCCCACCCTCCCTCCCTCTCCCGACCTATTCCCCTCCCCTAGACCTCTGACAGAAGGGGACCTCCCCCATCATATGACCACAGACTATTGGGGCTCATCAGGATAGCCTGCTCCTAAGGCAAAGTGATCAAATTAAGGGCATTAGAGTTCATGTCAGAGGCAGTCCCCACTCTCGCCACAACTGTGGAAAATGAGCTGTCCATTGGCTAGATTTAAACAGGGGTCTAGGTTCACTGCATGTATTAGTTAGTGACTGAGTTTTCACCTGATGGACCGTCCTGCTCCAGTGGGGGCCTGCCTGAACCCAACAGCTAGAGTCTGCTGTGCTTCCTCTGGGAAGTTCTCTGTCAGGTCCCAGGACCCTTAAACTCCTAAAAATTTTTGAGAACCAAGTAGTTTTTATATATGTGAGTTACACCTACTATTCTTGTTAAACGTTTAAACTGAAAATAATACTTAAATATTTTTAAAAGAATAAGCCCATTCTATACTCACACAAATAGTATATTCCTATTTTTTTTTAAGTGTATTTTCTTTTTGTTGTTGGCTCAAGATAGGGCTGGCGTTAAACTCACAATCCTCCTGCCTCCACCTCTTGATTTTGGGATTAAAGTAATGAGCCACCATGCCAGGCCAAAACTGCATATTCATTAAAAGGAGAGAGAGAGAAAGAGAGAGAGAGAGAGAGAGAGAGAGAGAGAGAGAGAGAGAGAGAGAGAGAGATTTGATGAAAGGAGTATTGCCATACTGCATTTTGCAGGCTTGTTGGTGTCACCTGGCTTAGCAGGGAGACAGCTAAATACTCAAATCTGCACATCCATTGATTCAAAACCACCCCACAGTCCCAGGAGCATGGGCCTGTCACACCTCTGAATTATGATTTAAAATACTGGTTGAACCAGGCGTGGTGGCACATGTCTTTAATCCCAGGACTCAGCACTCGGGAGACAGAGGCAGGCAGATTGCTGTGAGTTCAAGGCCAGCCTGGTCTACAAAGCAAGTCCAGGACAGCCAAGGCTGACAGAGAAACCCTGTCTCGAAAAAATAAAAATTGGTTGAACCTTGAGCTCCCACCCACCCACCCAGAAGCATCACTGAGATACCCAGGGATCCAGAGACCACATCTTAAGAACAGCTGGTCCTGAAATAGTTAGTGGAGTTAGCAGAGCCCCGAGGGCTTGGCTTCACTGCTCCCCTGGCTTCAGATATCTGTAGAGTGAATGCATTCATGAGCACCAGACTCCAGAGGGTGAGCTGCCCTTCCTGTCATGGGCAGCCGGCGACAATGTGCCTTTCTCAGCAGGGACAGGTTGATGCATGCTACTGCCCTGCCCTGAAGACCGTTTGAGCACGCAGCTGCAGGGCAGTGAGCTAGCAGAACCATCCCATGGGCACTGAAAGGACTCCTGGGCTTGAACACACAGGGGTGGGAATTGGGGGACATGTCAGCCTTTTCGAGAACAGTCTATCAGAGCACTTGATATCAGATCAGACAATGCTCCAAAGCCAGCACTCAGTCTGTCTGTATTGCTCACAGTTGTGTCAACTGGCAGTTAATTTCTGCCAGGCTGATATGCATCACGGGCCTCACAATGTGTCCAGGCATAAATGGTAATTTTTTTTTACAAAGTACTAGGCAGTCAATTTTAAATAAAGATAGTATCTCAGGAAAGTTGTGCATTGTAATAGTTCTATAACCTTCCCCTGCCACTTGAAAGAAATGAAATATTGATTATTTTTGCAAGAATCTTAACGTAACACTGCTCTTTTCTTAAATCTAAAATGCACTTCCTATAGCACACGGCTTTCATCTAAGAACCTCGATAAACACTGCTTACGCCGATATTAGATTTCTAAACCTGTGCCCTTCACGAGGAGAGCTTGAGAGAGCAGGGACAATAAAATGTCATTAATTAAAAACACTAACATTTTAAAACAGCAGGAGCACAAAATTGCTCGAGAAGAAAATAACGAACGCCCTTCTCCCAGGCTTCTCCTCCAAATAGGGTGGACTAAAAGGCTGTTCTATGGTCTGACTCTCAACACTGGTGTGTGTGTGTATGTGTGTGTGTGTGTGTGTGTGTGTGTGTGTTATGTGGGTGTGGGTATGTGTGGGTGTCTGTGTGTGGGGTGTGTGTGTATGTGTATGTGTGTGGTATATGTATTGTATGTGGTATGTGGGGGTTGATATATGTGTGGGGCATGTGTGGTATGTGGGGTTGTATGTGGGTGCGCGTGTGGGTATGTGTGGGTGTGGGTGTCTGTGTGTGTATGTGTGTGTGTGTATGTATGTGGTATGTGTGGGGGGTGATATATGTGTGGGGGCGTGTGTGTGTGTGTGTGTGTGTGTGTGTGTGTGTGTGTGTGTGTGTGTGTGATATAGGTGGCAAGAAGGCATACTCGTGACTTGAAAGAAAAGCCCAGACAAGGTCAAGTGGAAGGTCACTTTGTCACTTGCCTCTACCCCCTTCCCTTTGGTATGACTGTGTTTGTCCAAAGCCTCAACACGTGAAGGGGCACTGCCTCCCTCCAGCCACCCTTCACCCAGGTGTACATTTGGCATCTGGAAGCAGAACCCCATCCACAGAAGAGCACTGGGCCTTGGCCTCTCTATGGAAAACAAGGGCAATTTTCTGACATCCAGCATGTGAGGAAAACCATACCAGGGGCTCAGGCATGGCTCCCCAAGACCACACAACAAGCTGGATCCAGAGAACCAAGAGGCTATTTCCAAAGCTGGGCCTTGCAGAGTTAGCTGCCATGCCCGTTGTGTCTTGCAGCTGGGTCAGGCATGCAGACTTGAGTGCCCTAGAGTTGACATTGACTCCATTTCCGTCACTCTATGCTAAGCACAGGCCTGTTTTGTAGAAGAAGGATGATGTTTGTACCCTCCTGTTGGGGACTGGGGGGCTGGGGAACTGGGGGGCTGGGGAACTAGGGGGCTGGGGGGCTGGGAGGCTGGGAACTGGGGGACTTGGGGGCTGGGGGCTGGGCATCAGGAGCAGTCCTGGGAGGCACCCCCAGGAAGCTCAACCACTGAGTTTTGACTATGCATGTGCTGAATTCCCAGGTGGGAATGCATCTCTAATCTCAAAGTATTGGAGTCCTATAAGCACTCCAGAAGGTTCTACACTTTTCTTCCCTATACATGCGATGCTTTTCACCATTGCCTGGCCTGAACTGGTAAGGTGGGAGTATTATGCAAGTCCCATGTGCTTGCCTCAGGCTGCCCAGTGGCCAGCAGGACAGCAGGTAGGCAGTCTGTCTCCTGAACGCTTCCAGGAAGAGAAACAGAGAGAGCCACAAGCAGAGTGACAGCCTGTGAAATTAGCAGGCTCCTGGCCTTGGCTTCATGCTGCTAACAGAACCTGGGTGGGGCTGAGAGGGATAGAATTTTAAATCAAGTTTTCATGCCACTTTTATGACAGGCTAGTCAGCCTTCACAGACTAGCATATCCTCTCCCCTTCCTGCCAGCCTCTGGAACGCAGAGAAAAACAAAGACTAGGGCATGGATGGAGCACAGCCCGTGTACGTGTCTTATTTCCCAAGGCTTCAGGGAGATGATTGAAGAGAGGAGGCCGCTGTAGACCTGTGGACCCTGAAGACCTGCAGAAATAAGCTCATCATAGCCTGAGACCATTACTGGCTCTAAAGCACAGTGGGCTTCTGGATCCCAAAACATATGAACATGCACCACCCTGTCTACTCTGTACTCCTCACACTTTGACTTTGTTCGTAGCCAAACACAGGCTTGTCCACTCGTTTCATAGAGTAAGCACACTTATAAAAACCAAGAGCATGTTGTCATAGGCCGAACAGAGGGGCCTTATGGGCTGTCCAGGTGGGAGGCACTGCTCTTGTCCTGCTCTTGAAGTGACCAAGAGCTCTCTAGCCACGGCCCACTTCTCCGAGCCTCAGGCACCCAACTACTGTATGAGAGGTGCTCCCTGGAGTCCCTTCTGGGTGTAACTTCCTATAAAGCAACACCATAGAGACAGCTTCCCATTATCCACTAAGCCCGTGGATGAGAGTTGTGCACCCCGTTTTCCATTTCGCCCAGTCCTGGTACCTGTGAGTCCTGGTGAGCTAGGTAGGCACTGTTATGAATTCCAGTTTGCAAAGATAAAAAAAAAAAAAAAAACAATTTGGATTCGCTGGGATGAAGTCGCACACAGCAAGCCACACAGATGGCACGGGGGAAGAGCCAAGATTTTAAGCCAGGCCGCCAGACTCCAGACTTCTCCAGCAATCCTGAGGCCAGCCTGCCAGCAGCCAGCTCTGTGTGGTTTTGTTAGTTCTATCCACCGAGGCTCAGCCCATGCTTGTCACAGTTGCATCTAGTTCTCCCAAAGCATACATCGCCAGTCAGAGTTGGGGTTCTGCAAGTGTCTCTCCCCCTTTCACAGCCCTCAGTCACAGCACTCAGCAATGGAGAAGCTCTTGTCTAGCCAAACACTGGGTAAAACTGGCCAAAGGGGTTTCTGTTTGATTCCATTCAGGGAAAGAAAGGCAACTGGGCAAAGCAGGGTTGGCTTTGTTTTGGCCTGGGTTGGGTTTTTTGCTTGTTTCTTTTTTTTCTCCTTGCTGTTATTGTTGTTTTTAATTCAAGCAACTAAGCCTAGCTCTTTACTAAGCAAGAAACGCTTTAGAAAAACAAAAACAAAATGAAAGCCCAGTCCCCTCAGGCTTGTTCAGAGCCACAAGATTCTAGGCATAGAGAAAAGAGCAGGAGTTGACCTGCCAGAGGAAGTGCTGGGAGCTGGTTTGCACCACGCCTAACCTGACCAGGCATGCAGAAAAACAATATAGCCTGCCAGTGTGGTACGGAAAGGCAGGGGCCTAGTACCCAGGCCAAACACTGGGCTATACGTAAGAGGGATGGGCAGAAGGGAACTGGGAAGGAGCTAGAAGGAACAGTAGAGGAGTGTCTGACCTGTCACTGAATTTTCTCTTGGCAGCGGCAGCAGCAGCAGCAGTGAGGAGAGCCCCAAGCACGAGCTCCCATCTTGGAACAACTCTCATGTCCCAGAGCTGCAGGGCAGTGGCACCAAGTGGGCATCCCCTCTGGAACTCTGTGTTCTGGGCCATGGGCTGCAACCAGAAGCCCGTATGACCCGAAACCAGGACAGATCTCAGCCAGAGTCAGGGCCCCAGCACAAAGAAGTGGCGTGACAGGTGGCTGGTGGGGTCACATTGGTGCCAGTCACCCTAGAACACATGCCCACTGCCCCATGGAGGGTAGGCAAGCCAGCTCATGCTGAGGTGTCTGGGAAAGACCTTGAAGACGCCCAGCCAGTGGGTCTCCAAAACCTTAAGCAACAGCTGGATTCACTTCCAGATCCTGTTTTTGCCTTAGGTTTAAATGTTAATGAAAACTTTAGAACCCACAACGCTTTATCTTTTCAAGTGCTGGCCTTAATTAGCGGAATGTGTTCATGCCTAGAGGGCCATGTGCTTTACAAGATAACCCAGGATGATCATGGCATCGTTTAAACCACAACAATGAGTGAAATTGTGTCCCCCACTTTTACAGATAAGAAACCAAATGTCGGGGGAGGGCCCCCCAAGGGTCTTGCTGGGGTTCGGACAGATATGAGAATAGACCAAAAACAGGTACCGAATGAGGGCGGCCTTAGACTCTGCCGTCTTCAGGATGTGCCATTGCCTTTGCTTGCTCCATCATTGCACCTGCCTACAGCATAAGGCGTTTGTACAAACAGTAGGAAGAGCTTGTTTATTTAAGGTTAGATGGTCTGATGCTTAATGTTGTCTGCGTGACAGAGTCCAGAACCCCTGAAGAGACAAGCCTTCGATCATGTCTGTGAAGGGACTTTCTAGGTTGAGTTCACTGAGGCAGGACAACCCATCCTACTCTGATTGGCACCAGTCCATGGGTGGGAGGGTCCTGAACTGCAGAAGGAGGAGGTAACTGGCTACCAGCACCCATTTCTTCCTGCTTCCTGACGATGGATGCAATGTGTGACCAGCAACCTCCAACTCCTGCCACAACATGATAGACACCATCCATCAAACCTGGAAGCTGTAATAAACTCTTCCTTTGCTACGTTGCTTTTGTTCAGATACTGTGACCTGGCAAGAAAAGTATCTGAGGTGAGTGGTAGCACAGCGTCGATGTCTCCATCAGAAGCTGTGTTTGGAAGCTCATTGCTCCTGACATGAGAAGATGAGGTGGATTAGCACGTCTAGCCTCTCCAGCCCACCCCTGCTTCCTCTCTTCCTGCCAGTACTACAAGCTTAAAGCTTGCAGCGCCCACTGGCAGCCATGCCACCCTTGGCCTGTGAGTATCAGAGTCTCTGGCTGAGCTAAACACCCACATGCCGCTTGGCCTGAGTCAACACAACCAAGCCTCCAAAACAAGAGGCCTGTTCTTTGCGCTACGTGGGGGCTGAAGCTCCAGAGATGGGGAGAGTGTGACGCATGCTCACATGCCCGACTTTCCCCGAAGCTTCTTGCCAAGTTTATTCCTAGGTCATCTGCAGAAAACTTCTGCTAGAGCCAGAAGCAAAGCAAAGAAGCACCTTTCGTGCCCAAAAGTCCACTTCTGCCAGTGAGCTAGATTCTTGCTGCGGATTCTGGAATTTTTCCATCTGGAACCGCCGAGCACTTTCTATTTAGAAATGAATGTGCAGTAATTGGGTGACTCAATGCTGCTCAGTGAGTTGTCAAAAGACAAGAGTTCTCACCCACGGGTACAGCTAAGCAGCCTGAACTTACCAGATCTGCTGCAAAGCTGATGTTTTAAGTTTGAGAAAATTATAGGCCTCAAATCCTTTTTTTGTTAAACTAGATTGTGGGCTACACATAGTACACTGGGTCCTGGAGCCTCCAGCTACCTCCGGCTCCTCTCTCCCCAGGAGCAGGCACATGAGTCTCGCCTGACTTGTCTCATTATTACGATGAGGGTGGCTGGGCTTATCTCTTCCAAAACACCAGAAGCACCACGGATTAAATCAATGACCAAGAGGCGCCATGCTCACCCCTGTTACGCAGGCTCGTGTTTGTTAGAATGACTGTGTTGACTTCAGAGCAGTCCTTGAGGCATGGGTGTAGTTCTAGGATGGAATCTAAAACGTGCTACCTTCAATCTGAGTACCATCCAAAATGGTTGGGCAAGCAGCTTGGGGGAGCGGCAGGCAGGCTGGGCAAGCACAACATATCAGAGCAAACAGAAACAAGCAACGTTGAGTGTCCTCTGAGACCTTACTCAGTGTGTGAGTGACTTTAGGGACCACTAACCAGAAAGTAGCTGTTGGTCTGTTCTAGGGTTTAGAGCAGAAGGTTCTCGACCTCCTTTGGGGAGTTCACATGTCAGATATCCTGTGTATCATATATACATTATGATTCACAACAGCAGCAAAATTACAGTTATCAAACAGCAATGAAATAATCTTATGGTTGGAGGTCTTCACAGCATGAGGAGCTGTATTAAAGGGTTGCAGCATTAGGAAGGTTGAGAACCACTTGTTTAGAGGGAGATTCTTGGGGATCTAATGAAACGAGGCAGAGCCTCAGCTTCTGGGATCACATAGGCACACTGTGGATAAGACTGGGGTGTAGGGGTCCCTGCAAGCATCATGGCCAGCAGAGAAATGACCCAGAGGAGGTAAGAAGGAAGCTCAGCTCAGCCCGACTTAGCCAGTGCTGAGTCTGATGCCAAGTGGTTTGTAATTTTAAAGTAAAACTTTACAAAAAAAAAAAGTCTTCTCATGCCAATTGTCACAATAAAGCTTTAGCTGTGGCTACATGGAAACTCCTTTGCAACGTATAGCTCTTTAGCAGGAGCCCTGTGACCTTTTCCGCTAGGATGGGTTTTGTAGACTGAGAAACGTTGCTCAGGATTTGGGGGATTTGGCTGAAGGTGGGCTCCACGGACTAACAAAAGATCATTAAGTTCTCAAACAAAACCCGCCCCAGCCTTCTGAGTGGAACAGGTGTAAATTTCTTCCATTGAAGAAAAAAGTCTGAGTGTTTAACAATTCTAGTTTCTCCAGGGCTTATCTGCAAGCCTGTGGACCCCTTGCCCTCTCTACACTGGGGTAAAGCTGGGTATAACACGAGAGGAATTTTTTTAAGTTGTAGTTTCTGGAACCCAGATGCAAAGATGAACCAGATAATTCTAGGAGAAGGAAGATCGCCAATCCAGGCCTCCCTCATCTAAGGGACCAACTGTAGAAGCTCAGGTTAGGTTAAACACACAAGGGTCTGAGAGCCCCCACTGCAGTGGTAATAACTACAGGCAGGCAGGCTGAAACCAGGAGACATACCTCATCATAGAGGGTCAGGACTCCAGACGAGTTCCTGGAAGAGCCAGGGAGGGAATTCTGCTGCGCCCCTTGAAGGTGCATGCTTAGGGGCCTTCCAGAGACCAGGGCCTGCCCCCTTCACCGCGCTGTGCTGCAGGCAGTGGGCAGCAGCTTCCATTCCTTCCATCAGCCACAGATGGCACCTTCTTACCCCTCTAGAGGACTTTTATGTCCTAAGAGCCTTGATGAGTTGCCATATGTCCTTACATTTGATATTATGTGAGGCCCCAACTGCCACTAGACCCAGGAAGCAATGACAGTGCACTGATACGGGACAGTCGTCCACAGGCTATGGGAATTCTAACTCATGTCGGGAGAAAGTTGTCAAAGGCAAGAAGCTGAGGGCAGGAGAAGCAATGAAGTTCAAAGGTCGGGCAGGGCTAAGCTGACGCCAGAGCAAGTAGAAGCGGTGGGGCCTGGGTCACCATACCAACGTCACCTAGATTAAGTTGACTGTGGGTTAAACTCCATACGAAGAAATCAAACCCACTTCAAGCTTCTCGGTTTACAGCATCAACTTGGTTGTATCCCTTGTGCAAGGCCAGGTCTTCCCCAAAAAGCTATGTCTATGACTCTGCCATGGGGAGTACATTGCTGGTAGCCATGAAGAGCAAGGTCCTTTTACCTATGCTCCCCCACTCTGTAGAAGAGCCTTGCCCTTTCTGAAGCCAAATCCACTTCTTTTGCTCAAGAGGGAAGACAACCATTTTTTTGTTTATTTGTTTAGTAATTAAACCAATGGGCCCAACCCATCAGGCTCTCACAAGTGTAATGTTCCATGGTAGTGCTAGAAAACGACAAGGAACACTGTTTTATCTGCCAGTCTTCACTCCACACAAGGAGGTGTCTCCACAGACCCATGGTGTACATCACAGCCATATTCTTATTTGGGCTGACTCTCCTCTGTGGGTGCACATACAGCCTTCCTCCTCCATCCCCCTGGGGACCTCAGAGCTGTAAGGAGGGAGGTATCAGCCCAGCTTTTACCCAACATGTTTAGTAACACAGCCAACAGATCTGCCTCAGGGGAAAAAAACGCAATCTTTTATTTCTATCAAAAGCATTCGCAAAGAGGGGAAAACAGTGCAAATACAGTATTCTGACAGAGCAGTGATAGCTTTTTGCAAGTATAAATACAACCCTTACAATGAAATATAACCTCTTTCTGTGGGCTGTGCTGTTGTTTACTGTAAGCTATGTCTATTTTCCTTCCTTATGTCACACGCCCAGTCCAGAACCTCAAATAATCCAAATGGATAGAAACACATGGCAGACAAACTAAAGAGATTTTTCCCCCCTTTCATCACAAGCAGCTTATGCTCAACAAGGCTAGATTCATAAATCCTACAGTGTGAATGAAGGGGGATTTGAGAAATGTATTCTTTTTTCTAAAATAAACCAGTGTTTTACATGTACCAGGGGAGCTGGTACAATGAATTATGCGTGTTGACATGTTTGTCAATTGATCATCTGGTCGACCGCTTACAGGCTGCCAAGCATCCACTCTGTCTTCCAAAGGAAATCTTTTCAGAGGTAATATATTTTTAAGTAGCCCCACATCAAAGATTTTGTTGAACCACCATAAAGTAAATGAGTTCTGAGCCCGTATTAACAGAACATGGTATATTGCACTATCATTTACTTCCTGTGCCTACCTCAAGTTTAAATAAAGTTCCATCAATCCATCCAGACGTTTTTATGAAATGTAATTAAAGATGCATTGCACATGAGGAGGCACAAACAGTTAATTCACTAAGCTCTCTTAACTCAATTTTATGGAGGAATTCGGACTCTGCTGGCTTGATTACACTTGTGGACTTCAGAAAGTCACTTCGAAGATTACGTGTGGGCCCTGCATTGGGTAACAGTAGCTTTCTGCTGATCCAACAACCAGGGTTCTGAATGCTGAAAGCCCAGACACCCTGGACGTCTGGTACTTGAACCAGCATCTGACTTTGCCTGTAATGGCACAGGCAGAACTGAGTTAACTAAGGAGTAAAAACCTGGAGTAAAAAGAAGCAAGAATTAGAGATAGAGAAGAGGCGGGTGTGGTGCAGGTGCACATGACTCTTGGCAACCAAGATTGTTCTTGGTGACTGCAATTAGGGAGCAGGCACACCTGTCTAAACAACCTGTCTGAGCCATCTTAGAGAACTCAGAACTAGTGTTCCCTCTCTCTCTCTCTCTCTCTCTCTCTCTCTCTCTCTCTCTGTGTGTGCGTGTGTGTGTGTGCGTGTGTGTGTGCGTTAAATGTTCACCTCTGTCTTTAGTTCATTATTGTGATTAAAAAGTCAGTATCATGGGCTGGAGAGATGGCTCAGAGGTTAAGAGCACTCTCCTGCTCTTTCAAAGGTCCTGAGTTCAATTCCCAGCAACCACATGATGGCTTACAACCATCTACAATGAGATCAGGTGCCCTAGCTGGTGTGCAGGTGTACATGCAAACAAAACACTGTATACATAGTAATAAATAAATAAATAAATCTTTTTTAAAAGTCACTATAATCTCCCTTCTTTCCAGAGCTGCCCACTGACCCATAAATAAAGTGAAGAATGGCTATCAGAAAGCTGGGCCTGGCTGGGCTCCATGGCCCACGCCTATAATCCCAGCACTCAGGGAGTCAGAGGCAGGTGTATTGCTGTGAGTTCAAGGCCAGCCTGATCTACAAAGTGAACCCAGGACAGCCAAGGCTACACAGAGAATGGGAGAAAGGGAGAAAGAGAGAAAGAGAGAGAGAAAGCTGAGTCTGGTAACACGAGTCAATCCCAGCAGTGGAGAAGCGGAAGGAGGAAGATATGAATGTCAGCCATGCTGGGCAACACTGTAGGTTCAAGACATCCTGGGCTATATAACAAAAGTCTGTCTAAAGAAAGAAGGAGGGAGGGGGGAGGGAAGGGATGGGGAGGGAGGGGAGGAAAACCAGTTGTCTAACTCAGTAAGCGTTGACTGAGTCCTTTGAAAGTTTCTGTGTCTTTAGTGTGAAAATAAAAGATTAAAACATTTTGCTTACAGCCACGTGTCAAATATACCAAATGAGGGAAATTAAAGCCCTGATGTTCATTGATCTCAGGTGGAGTCTTGGGGTGATCTGTCAGACAGATGGTCAGCAATTACTTTGGCCCCTTAACAGCAGCCCTAACACCGAGGCTGGGAGGAGGAAAGGCCTGACAAGGATTATACCTTTTCTGTGTATGTAATGCTCTTCTTTTCCAAAATACAATTGCCTACATTGTTTCATTAAACATAGTTCCTCCCAGATTGTTCCCTCCATATCTCTTACAAAAACGAATGAAAAATAAGGTTGAGAGCTGGCCAAAGGTGTGTCACCAGCTAGTGGCAGAAGAGACACATACACCCCCTTTGATATCAGAAGAACTAAAATTGGATTTCAGGGTTACTGGGGCAAAGGTTAAGAAATAGGCCTACAGGAGATAATCTGGCCAGCTGCAAAGAGCAGCCCCACTAGAGATAGCGTTGCCTAGTGACTGACTCAAAGGGTCCTACCAGAGATAGAGTTGATAAGAGACCCAGTTTTATGGCCACATTGCTTCCTAACCACCAGAGATAGTATTACCTAGCAACCAACCTAAGCCATGGGTGGTCTTGGTGCCCTTTTCTGCTTAAAGGACATTGAAAGGATAAAAGGACCAGAGATCAGGCTGTGGGAAGCTCCTGAGACCTACCATTTGGCGGATCAGGTGCAACCCGGCTCAGAGCTGAATTAAAGATTCCTCTTGTATTTTACAGCGGTTTCGTGTGTTTTCTGGTTCTTTTTTGGGGGGGATCGATCTGGGTGCAACACCCCCAGTTCCAAAACAGCTTCCTTCCAATGCCCTTGCAACGAGACACTTCTAGATCAGTGGGTCTCAGCCTTCCTGATGCTGCGACCCTTCTAATACAGTTCCTTATGATGTAGTGACTCCCAACCATAAAAATCATTTTGTTGCTACTTCATAACTCTAATTTTGCTACTGTTATGAATTATAATGTAAATATTTGTGTTTTCTGATATTTTGGCGACCCCTGTGAAAGGGTCATGGCCCACAGGTTGAGAACCACTAGTTTAGACACTTCCAGGATGAAGGGAGGCAACTCTAGAAGGAGACAGCACAGCCTCTGTTTACAAATAAGAAACTAATTTTCATGTCCAACCACAGCCCGCCATAATGCTGTCCATTCCTCTTAAACTGGACTGGGTAAGATTTTCCGCGGCAGTCCTCCCTACGGATCCAACTAGGGTGCCTCTTCTCTCCCAGACAAGAGTATCAAACTGGTCCTAGCATTAAGGAATAGAAGTCTTTCCCCAAAACTCTCTGCTCCTCACTGCCATTAACACATGGAGTGGCTGCCAAGTGACAAGCTGACAGCCCCCCCCCCCTCCCGCCAGCAGTTGGCCCCCACAGTACTTCCCCTTCAGGGAACAGCACTGGCTTTACTTAGGTGCCCCAAAATGATAAAAGACGGCTGATTCAACAGAAAAAACAAACAAACAAACAAACAAATGCTGCCCCTTCCTTTGTACAGAACAAGACTGGCTGTGTTTACAAAACCTGGTGCCTTTTAAAAACTATTGTTTAGTTACCCACTTGGCTTCTGCTATCAGCTCTGGAGGTACCAGATCACGCTCTGCATATAAAACTCCTCAAGGAGAGCCCAAGGTGAGGCTAATAACAGCTGTCAAGCTGCAAAGAGGTAATTATAAAGCCATGATTCAAACAAAAACAAACCCTTCAAATGTCACAGCCTTCTTCAACACAACACCAGGATGACAAGGAAGCAGACACCAGACCGCCCCCTGAATAATGACCAAACACATCCTCCACATAGTCCCAACTCAGAAACGCCCACCAAGTGAAGAACGAGCATCCTGCACCCCGATGCTGCCAACAGCCTGGACCCCATCTAGCAGCAGCACCCCAACCCACCTGCCTCCTCTGAGGACTCACCAGCCTGGCTGCCTGTTCCCTCTGCAGAATCCCAGGCCCTTGGCCCCAGAGCCAGATTCACAGTGACACCGACCATGCGGCCATCCCTGCCTCCATTCTCTTTCCTCCCCGTCCCCAGAGCAATTTTCATCAGGCATATTTGGGGATTTCTAATTTAGAATGTTCTGACTACTTGCATGTTGGTTTGCTTGGAAATTTAACCCTCAGAGTACTAAGATGATGGCAGAGGTCCTGTGTGGGCCGGTTCTGGCCCAGGAGGATGGCAAAGTTGGTAAAGTGCTTACTGTGCAATGTGAAGACCTCAGTTCGGTCTCCAGAACCCACATGAAAAAAAAAAAAAAAAAAAAAACTGGGCACAGTAATTCATACCTGGAATCCCGGAACCTTGAGAAGTAGAGACAATTGGGTCCCATGGGGCTCACTGGCAGCCAGCACAGCCTTTTTAATGAGACCTGGGTCAGAGAGAGACCTTGCCTCAAATATCTAAGGCTGTCTCTGACCTGAGGTTTTGACGGAAAAATCTCTGGGATCAGAGTAACTCCAGGATTTCACCAGCACCTCACAAAGAGCTGTGGCTGACATGGTGGGTGAGGGGGGAGGGGCACGGGGAGGGGATTATCTTAAAGATATAGAGGACCCTGAAATAGGTCCAGATCAGTAGAGAACAGACCCGGGCACACATTCAAGCCCCAGCCACTTTCTAGCTACATTTCAGGCCCCCACCCCCAACACAGACTCTCTACCAGACCCATAGTACCCACACTTTGTTGGAAATGCTGAAACTTAAGCCGTGGCCAGGCCTGCCAATCAGAGTCCAGGCCTGCCAATCAGAGTCAGACTCCCTGAGAACTCTACACTGGCTGAGGACACTCACTCTGCACCCCTGGGTCCCAGCTTCCTTCAGGGAAGAAGAAAAATAACCCTTCCCTTCAAGGACGTCAGGAACAGGAACAGAAGCAGAAGCTGGCAGGCATTTGATTAGCAGGCTGCCTTGCTCTCCTGCCTAAGTCAGTCTCACCCCACAAGGAGAACTGACAGAGTGCTGCCCTCCCCACCTTCCCCTCTCCCTCCTCCTGCTGGAACTGCATCATAATGAAAGGAAAATGCGATCACCTGGAAAGTGCTCTGCTAGCCAAGCCCTCCTGCTTCCAGCTGTGAGCCTCCAAGGAGATAGCACAGATCCAGCAGGGAGCAAGGCAAAGTTCAGGCCTCCTTATCAGCTCTCCAGTGGAAGGGGTGGGAGTGAGAAAGGCCAAGGGTGGCTGCGAAGGGCCTGGCAAGCAAGGACAAAGGAGCGGAAATGGCAGGCCCCCAAAAGGTGAGCAAGGCCCTACTTCCTAGTAAAGAGGATAAAACGAATTCTTTTCTTCATTTGGCCAAAGCCCTCATAGGCTCCAGAAGCTCCAGCAGCTGCAGTAAAAACAGAGATCCATGTCACTAGCTTATCCAAAACACTGACCCCCAGGGCATGACAGCCATTGTTTGTCAAGGGCTCCCTGTGTCTTATGCTAAACAGTTTGTAAGAATTACCTTAGTAATCTTCATAGCAGCTCAGTTAAGATGGACATTACCGTCATATGTACCACACACACTCACACACACACACAGGTTGACAAAAGGTCTCAAAGTCACACGTCAGCAAGTCTCAGTGCAAAGTCTTAAGCTCAGGCTTTGGACCTCTGTACCTGACCTCAGTCTGTGTCTCCAACCCCAGGACACCCCGGAGATGAGAGGGAGAACTGACCTGCCCTGAGCCCCATAAAGCAAAGACACTGCGTGGTTTCTGAGTTTGGCCCTAGATTAGAATCTCTTGAAGAAAGAGGATGAAAGGAAGAGAAGAGAAGGAAGAAGGAGAGGAGGAAGGAAGGAGGAAAAAGAGGAAGGAGAGGGAAGGAGAAAGGGAAAAAAAAGGAACAAGTGAATGAAAAGAGGAATGGAGGGAGAGAGAGGAAGGAAGGAAGGAACAAATGAAGGAAGGGAGGAAGAAAGGGAAGGAGGGGGAAAAGGGAGTAAGGAACCTACACCCCAGCCTAGACCAACTAAATCAAAGCCCTGAGGGAGAGGCCCAGCTGCTACATTCTTTGACTATTGCCAGATGAGTCTGAAGGTTACAGTGGATTGTGGAGCTGTGTCTTTCTCCCACCTCCCTGTCTAGGCTCCACTTTCTCTCCTCCACCAAGGAGAACAGGAGAGCCATTCTTTACCTAGAAGGTAGGAGATGAATAAAGAAAGAGAAAACAAAATAAAACGTTGGAATTGGGAGAAGTGCTTCCTAAAATCTCAAACATACAACTTGATGCTTAGAAAAAAAGAAAAGGTTGTAATGATTACTCTTCATTGTCATCTTGACTGGATTTGAGATCACCTGGGAGTCCCATCTCTGGGAATGTCTCTAAGGCTTTAACTGAGTGAGAAAAACCTGCCCTGAGTATGGCTGGCATCTGTCTTAGTTACTTTTCTATTGTTGTGATAAGACACCATGACCAACTCAGAAGAGTTTACTTGAGGCTTATGGTTTCTGATAATTAGAGTCCATGACTATCATGGCAAGGAACATGGCAGCAGGCAGGCAGGCATGATGCTGGAGCAATAGTTAAGAGACATGACTACCAGGCAGAGAGAGATGGAAAGATGCTGGGAATAACATGGCTGTTGAAGCCTCAAAGGCCACTCTAGTGACACATCTCCTCAAACAAGGCCACACCTCCCAATCCTTCCCAAACAGTACCACCAACTGGAGACCAATTCTTCAACTAAATCAGGTCATGGAAGCCATTCTCATTCAAACTACCACAGTACCGTCCCATGGGCTGGAGCTCTAAACAGAATAGGAAAGAAGAAAGCAAGCTGAGCACCAGAATTATTCTGTCTGCTTCCCTAACAGAGGATATAACAAGTACTCCTGGTCCTATGCCTTCCTCACCATAATGGTTTATACCCTCAAACCATTATCCAAATAAAACCTTCAGTTGTTTCTGTCAGATATTCTATCATAGAAACAGGAGAAGTGATATGGGATTCCTGGTACTTTTAGTCTACAGGCATCTCTCTGATGTACTGTTCTCATGTTGGGGATGGAGAGTGGGAGTGGAGGGTGAGAAGAGGACTTACCATATCCAGGGGCCACTTGCTCACCCCCAGGAGCATCTCCCATGTCTCAGTTAGGTTTACTATAGCTGTGATGAAACACCATGACAAAGGCAACTTGAGGAGGAAAGGGCTTATTTGGCTTGTTTCCACATCACTATTGATCACTGGAGGAAGTCAGGAAGGAACTCAAGCAGGGCAGGAACCTGGAGGCAGGAGCTGATGCAGAGGCCATGGAGGGGTGTTGCTTACTGGCTTGCTCCTCATGGCTTGTCCAGCCTGCTTTCTTATAGAACCCAGGACCACCAGCCCAGAAATGATAGCACCCACAATGGGCTGGGTTCTCCCTGATCAATCATTAATTATGAGAAGGCCCTATAGGCTTGCCTACAGCCGATTTTAGGGAAGCATTTTCTTAATTGAGTTTCCCTCCTCTCAGATGACTTTAGCTTGTGTCAAATTGATACAGTAATTCAAATCCTAGAAGTGGAGTTTCTGGCTCACACACAATCAATCACACACAGTGGGGTGAGCCCAGCTCTAAGCCACCATCTCTGGGGTCTATGGGGACAACACTTACTCTGCCTATGAATAATGTTCAAATGAGCCTCTTGGAAGAGATTCCAACCGGCTGAGGCCTAGTTATCACACTTTCTTCTCTTGGTTTGTAAGCAATAACCTGTAGTCCAGGCTGGTCTGCAGCTTCAATCCACTCCACTTGATTTGGGGTTCCCAAGATCTGTCAGAACCACACAGCCCTTTCTCAATAACACTGTGCCAGGGGTGTAGGCTGCAGAGACCTTGACTCCCTCAAGAAATAGATTAGACCGTGAAATCATGAAGAAAAATAGAACAGAGAAAAGAGTTGACAGTTCTTTTCAACACATCAAACCAGAGAACCCTAGGGACTGGAAGCTTTCGGTTTGAGGTAGGTGCAAAAGAAAGGAAGTAGCATTGGGCTCATCCTTTTTGTTTTATTTTAATATTCTCTTTCTTTCCCCCACCCACCGTGTGTGTGTGTGTGTGTGTGTGTGTGTGTGTGTGTGTGTGTGTGTGTGTGTGCAAGGCCCTCCATCTTATTCCATGAAGCAGGGGTTTTTCAATCAAACTCAGAGCCTTCCAGCATGACTAGTCTGCTAGCCAGCTTGCTCTGCTGATCCCGCCTTTGTCTTCTGAGCCTGGCATCACCACACCAGCTCTCACACTCACAGAGAAAGCACTCCAACCACCGCACAATCCTCCCAGCTCTGTTAGCTTTCATTTTCTGCCTACAAAAATCCCCATCGGTCTCTAAGTCTCTGCGTTCTTACAAGCCCAAAGAATCTTGGAACAGTCTCATCTCTCCTTGAATCCTGACAAGCAGAAAATACAGGTCTCCCCACACATACAAAAAAGCTTGCTCAGACAATAAGCAAATATGGTTAATTAAATTGTACAAAACTTTAGAAAGATTTACAAATCAGCCTCTTCGAGTGTCTCTGCACAACATCTTTTGCAAGTCTTTCTCCTGGCCCAGACTCAGGTGGCTTCCTGGGGGCGGGGGGAGCTCTGCTGGGGTCACCATCAGGTGACCAGCAACTCACACTGGCTCTGGAAGAACCCAAAGTCACACTTAAGCTGGCTATTAAAAGCCAAGCCCTGCCCTGACTTGCAATCACCTACCGAGCATGGGAGGAGCTGGCCAACATCCAGCTGGCACCCAGCTTCCCTGGCTTACGGCCAGACTCCCCTGGAGAGGCTGAGAACAGCCTAGAACTCACATCAAACCGGAGGCCAGATGATGGATGATACTGGGGGATTCCATTGGGTAGGCAGACACACTGCCTTGAGTTTAGGCCTCAGGACCTCACCATCTGGACCTGTCCCTATATGGTGCTATGTCTGAGTCCTTGGCCAACAATGAAATGTCACCCCTTCAGCCTTCACTACATCAGAGCTGCCTGGCTGTGTGTTCAAGGCAGTGATCCGAGCTACTAATCCTAGTCATAGCATTGCCAACCTGTTGCTGGTTAAGGAAAGCCAAAAGTACCAGAAAGCGGCGGGGGGGGGGGGGGGGGGGGGAGGCGTCCAGAAGCTAGTCAGGATGCCGCTCACTGGTTTTTCCTTAAAGACCAATGCGTTTCTCTCCTTTCTCACAACCTGGCCCACACTGAGCCCAGCAATCCTATGATTCACCCCATCTGTAGCAGCCTGTGCTAATTCACATCATCCATGTGACAGCCGAGCATTGTACAGCATGCACGCTCCACCACGCGTTCCTTCCACGCTGTCTTAAACATGGAACATCATCCAGTCCTTGTCAGAACGAGCCAGATGGGCAGCTTCTACCTAAGGCACTGAGTGGCGCATTTGTCAGGTTCTTCCTGCTTTGTGATGAGCCGGGCAGACTCCCTAGAAAGTCCCATGGGACGAACAGATTTTTAGCTCAGGACGCTGCAGCCCTGCAGCAGGATAAGCTGGAAGACGTGTGATGCAATGACTTCCAATCAAGCCAACGACAGACAGACCATATCCGAGACTGTGAGATGCAGGAGGCTCTTCCAGCTGCTCACAGATGCGGGGCAGGGCCGTATTCCTGCAATATGTGCATCTACGCGGTCCTCTCCTTTCCTAGCTATTTGTCACTATCCCATCTAAAATGAGGTTTACTGTTGTCCTTTTTCATAAACCTGTCTACTGGAAAATTCTCTGTGACTGGAAAAAAAATGTATAAGATAAGAAACCCTTAGAAAAATAAGCAGTTCTTTTATTTCTACTTCAAAATATACTATATACATTGCAGACTCTAAGGAGGAAAGTGGACCATGAGGTGACTCCATCATAAAAATAAAATAAGGTAAAAAATAATAATTGCCCATTTCAGACTCATCTCTAATCCAGCTGCTGGGGGCAAGTGGTTCCTGTCATCGCACTGTCAGGGGTCATCCCTCCACCGGTCACCTTGTCGTTGCCCTCCAGACATTCAGAGTCTAAAAGTGCCTGGAGTGTCTTGAGGACTTGCTGGGGTTGATTAGCAGCAAAGTCTTGCAGGCGGGACCCCATTTGCTCCTGGAGGCTCCTGGCCAGCCTGCACACCACCGTGCGGACGTTCCCTCCGCGCCCAGGCAGCACACCGTTGCCAGTCATTTTGTTCAGTAAGTACCAGAGGACAGGAAGGATGTGCCGCTCCACAGCCTGAGGCTTTCTGGGGTACACTGAGGC
The DNA here is from genome assembly GCF_903995435.1 of Acomys russatus. NCBI lineage: Eukaryota > Metazoa > Chordata > Mammalia > Rodentia > Muridae > Acomys > Acomys russatus. Next base: position 21,905,226 of record NC_067137.1, read on the forward strand.
CACCAGCACTGTCACAAAGAAAAGAGGAAGGGTCATTTGAGCTGCACACTCTTTCTTCCCACTTCTGTGTTCCAAAGGACAGGCACCCCAGCAGGGCTGATTTCCCACCTAGGCACTGTGCGCAGTTGAGCCTCATGACATTCACAGGCCCATTAAAATGTTTCAACTTATTTTTAACACCAGAAGAGAAATATTGCTTTGCATCCATAACAGTCATGAAGTATAATTTTATTTTTTTAATGAAAGGACCACAAAGTCAAGGCAAATGATGGAGGTCCGTGATGATCATAACGTGTTCCCTTGGCCCCAGTGAGGGCGATGTGGTGGGTTACGATCCCATCTCTGCTGTGTGAACTTGAGAAAGACACACCACCTCTCTGAGCCTTTTTATGTTTGTAAAGTAAAGATCACAGGCCTAAGCTTCGCTCTCAAGATCATTGGAGATCCCATAACAAATGGCAGGTATCTGAAGTAGGCCGATGACAAACAGGAGGTAATGTTAGCGTTGCATAAATCCACATCGCCACTTGTGAGAGTCATACCATCACAGAGATGCTACACCAGCCATGTGTGACCCGGTAGGAATGAGATTATCCTAGAGGCACGCTTGTAACCTTCTCTTCCACTATCCAACTACAGAGACAATGGTCCCTAGGAAATTGGGATTTCCCCCAGAAGAAGAGAAGAAAGACTTCTGGCAGCCAGAGGGGAAACTCTTCTCCCTGCTACTTGCCAAAGCACCTTGCAGTGAGACTGGAGATGCTGAGCATGAATATGCTTGGCCTGGGACAATGTGGCTGTGTCTATGTCTATTCTAACCTAAACTCCAGTCAGGACCCCAAAGATGTCCTGGGGAAGGCTACTGCACCTCTTTGCTGCTCCTCCCAGGGTGGCCACAGTAAGTAAAAGTCCTTCCTCTATTTGTCCCTATCACTTGTTCTTTAGTTGGCCTCTTGAGGGTGGGTAGCAGAAACTAGCTTGTTAGGGGACCAGGGTCCTAACCCTGGCTCTAGCAACTCCAGTATCAGGGGAAAGTTGAGACTCTCCAAAGAACAGTTATAGAGGAGCAAGATCCACACCCAGCATTGGACATGGATGGAGCCTCACGGGCAAGCAGCAGTCTGTGAGGGTGAACGCCTGTGCAAGCCATCAGCCTCCAAGTAGAAGAACCACCTGAACCTGCTTATCTCAGAGCCCAACCTGCTAAGCCCAAGACTACTCTATCACCAAGGTAGGTACCAGAGCTGCAGCCAACATCAAAGCCTCCCCAGGCCTTTGTGGGGAGGTCATCGTGGCCTGAGGCACCCCGCTCTGGCATCCTGGTCAAGCACTGATGAAGGTAGTGCTTCACTTATTTATAGGGACAAGAACCTAGAAGGTTCCAGAAGGCTATGTGGGCCTAGCCATGTCTGAAAAACTGCTTCAGTCCAAGTCTTGGAACTTCAAGGCTCCATTTCAAGCTAAAAAGATGGATGTGAGCCATTGTTCAGAGGAGGAAAACACGTCTCAGGCCAAGGACTTTTCCCTCATAAAGGCCTCACTGGAGACAGAACACTTTGCCTTGACTCCAAAGCCTGTGCCTGCACTGTCCTCCAAACTTTGAGGAGTTCCAGGTCTCGGGTGCTAGTCTTTTGTCCTCCTCTCATCAGCTTACGGTCTCCCAACCCCTAGGGCGTTCCTCTGAGTTATGGCACAGAGGGGAACCAGATGACCTGCATGCCTCCCTCGATGAGACTCTCCAAGGCATCTTCATGGAACGTTAACTTCGGCTGGGACTACCTCAAGGCTATATCAGGGTAGCTCAGTAGCCAAGAAGGCAGAGGAGTGGCCCAGTAGCCTTGAGGAGGGAAGGCAAAGGAGGCAGGAAAGAAGCAGCTATATACATTTAACAGCCAAAATGTGCCCTGAGTCTCTGTGGGATCTCACACAACAAAAGTGAGGGCATGAAAAGTGTACATGCACACCCTGTGTTTGTGGCCATATTACTCTCACAAGGGCCTGAAGGTGGGAGCAGCCCAGTGTCTATCGTCAGATGGAGGGGTAACAGTCTGGGAGTGTATGTACAATAGTCTATTTTCTACCTTAAATTGAAAATTCTGGAGGTTAAAAAAAAAAGGTTTAGTCAGTAAAGTGTTTTGCTGAGGCACGAGGGCCTGAGTTCGGTCCCCAAAACTCATGTTTAAAAACAAACAAACAAATAAACAGATAAATACTTTTTTTTTAAAGCTAGGCATAGGTATATACTAATGCAACTATAATCCCAGCAGTGGGTAAGTAAAGACAAGAGAATATCTGGGCTGTCTGGTCAGCCAGTCTAGCCAAATTGATGAGATCCAGGCGCAGTGAGAGACTCTGTCGCAAAAAAAATATAAGGTGGAGGAGGCTGGAAAGCTAGTTCAGTGGTTTACGGCACTTGTTGCTCTACAGAGGACCGAGGTTCAGTTCCTAGCACCCACCTGGCAACTTACAACTACATGTAACCCCCGTTCCAGGGGATTCAATGACTCTACTGATCTACCAGGGTTTCTGCTTACATAACACACAGACATACACTCAGGAACACACACACACACATACACACACACAGAGAAGTAAGTATGTATTTTTAAAAATTAGAGATGACTGAGAAAGCTCCCCTAGGTCAACCTCTGGCCTTCATATGTACACATGGGCACACCCACCCATGCACAAACATATACACACAAACACATGCATGCACGTATGCCCACACACACGAGCGCGCACACGCATACAACCACACACACACACACACACACACACACACACACACATGCAAACTCTAATGCCCGCTACAATTTGGGTGAAACTTGAAGGCATTATGCTAACTGAAATAAGCCAGTCTCCAGAAGATAACCTGTATAGAAGTCCACTTACATGAGGTGCCCACAGTAGTCAGACTCACAGACACAGGAAGCAGAGTGGTGGTTGCAGGGGCTGAGAGGAGCAGGGAGTTTGATGGTATGAGAGTTTGGGCTTGACAAGATGAAGAGAGGTGGATGGCAGTGACAGTTGGACAATATTAGGGATGCATTCAACACCAAAGAACCTCTTTAAATGGAGATAATAGTAAAAATCAATGTTATGTGTATGTTAAAACAATTTTTAAAATGGAGGGAGAGACAAAGTAAAAAAGAAAATGAGAGCAATCCCAAGAACCATTCCAACCTTAGCTCCTAACCCTAACTCTAACCTAGTCCAGGAACAAGACACTGGCTTACGCTCATGGGGTTCACCAGCCCGTCCCCTATCAGACCCCCTTCTGTCCCATTATGGCTTGCCTACACACCCTCATGGACCTGACTCTCTGAGCAGTGAGGTGTACTTACTCTCTTGGCCTCCAAGGTCCAAGAACCAAACCTGCCCACCTCAGCTGCTGGGCCCACATGCCCTCACCAGCTCAGTGGCCTCAGAGCCACAGTCCCCAGGCCCAGGGACGTGGCAGTCATTTGGCTGGTGAGGGACAGAAGCCTTCTGGGAGCCACTGTGAGAGAGCAACCCCCTTAAGCTTCAGCTTAAAAGGCAGCTGGAGTGATTACAAAAGATTTACTCCTAGTGAGCCCTAAGTCCATACCTGTGCCAGGGGCGTTTCTAGCCAAAGTGTTACTTAGCAGAAGAGCTTGGAAGAAACTTGCTTCTAGGGCCTCTTGAAAAGAAATGAGGAATATTAACAGTAAGCCAGTAATCTATGGTCAGACTCCTCGCTCACCTCTGGGCTCCCTAAGTTACTTAATGGATACTGTGGTTGGTTGGTTGGTTGGTTGGCTGGCTGGCTGGTTGGTTGGTTGGTTAGTTGGTTGGTTGGTTGGTTGGTTGGTTGAGTTTTTGTCAGGGTCTTTTATATCCCAGGCTGGTCTCAAACTCCCTATGTTACCAAAGATGCCCTTGAATTTTTGGTCCTTCTGCCTTTACCTCCCAAGCACAGGGGTACAGGCTTATGTCACCGTGTCCTGTTTATTCAGTGCTGACCATCAGACTCAGAGTTTCAAGCATGCTAGGCAAGTACTCTAACAACTGAGTCTTGTCCCCAACACTTTCCCAACAGTGCAAGGGATGTCATATGGGACCTTGTCTGTTGTAGACAAGCACTCCACCACTGAGCCACATCTCTGGTCTGCAAAACACTGATTTTTGGGCAGCAGAAAGGGTTATGTCTGGTCTCCTGGGTGATCTTAGTTTCATGCCCCTATCCTCACCCTAAGGCATCCAATCCCGATACTGAAGCTACCACTGATGCTGTCAGTCCTCATGCCACATCGTTATAGAAAGCCTGGCACCTGGATGGGAGGTAAGAAGTCTCTGCAGGGACATAGGAAAAACTGAACCAGGAAATAGAGACAAGGTCAGGGGCAAGAGATGGGATGGGAAAGACAGAATTAGGAGGTAGCACCAAAATCCTTAATGATGCTGGCTGTGACAACCGAGCACCTCCTGGGCATCCAAGACACATAGGGAAAGCTTGTTTCCAAAACAAACCAAGGGAGTCTATGTCTGGGCTATAGTTCTGTCAGTCAAGTACTCACCTTCTGGCCTAAATTCTATCTCGAGAACCCTCATAGGGTGGTTTCCAAGAGAAATGCTCCCTCAGGCTCGGATCCTGAGCACTAGCCTCCCCCCTCCCCCACACACACACACACCAGGCTCAGATCCTGAGCACCCAGACCCCAGTGCTGTTGAGAGAGATGGCGCAGCCTTCCTGGATGAAGCACATCACTGGGGGGGGGGGGGCAGGCTCTGAGAGTTCCTAGCCTCACCCGATCTCCTGCTCACTCCCTCTGAGCCAAGGTTACACGTTGGCTTCTGGTTCCAGCTGCCTCCCACCATGCCTCCCCTACCAAGAGGAGCTCTTATTCCTCTGGAATTGGAAGCCAGGATGTTAAACTATTTATTCTGTGTGCTGATTTGGGGCATGCGGGTTTCATCACACTAACATAGAAATAACTGATACACCACAGAGACAGACAGACAGGTAACAGATGAGTACGTACATAAATAAACAGGTATGGAGGCACGTGCTTTGTAACCCCAGCACTGAAGAGTAAACTCTGGCCAGCCTAGCCTACTTAGAGAGTTCGAGGCCAATAGGAGACCCTCTCTCAAAAAAACCTACATGGATACCACCTAAGATATGGCAGACAAAGTAGTCATTTGGCTTCTATCTGCATGTACACACACATGCGCGCGCGCACACACACACATGCACTTTTTAAAAAGGTACTCAGTGGGCTAGGGGAATCCAGGTTTCTAAAGAGGAAGAAATACATTCTTAGAAACTATTTGGTTATATTTATATATGTGTATGTATATATGTATGTATATATCCCTCACTTTCACCAAAAACAAAGATTGTCATCTGGTAATGTGGAGATTGTCACAGAAAAAGCAAACTATGAAAATTCTTAAATGGTCTTTGAGATCTAAGAAACTACAATACAGGAGAGAACAGTGATGGACAGCTGGGCTGGGTGGGGTCAAAGGTGCTCACCTGAGAGGCGTTCTGTGACATCCAGCACCGCAGGACCACTCAGGAAACGCACACGCCCGGCAAACGCTTGCAGGAGGCAAAGGTGGTCTGAAAGAGATGGAGATGTCTGTAACCATGGCATTGCCAGCCACACCAACACACCAGGCCCTCATGGTGCTAGGTGTTCACATGCCCTTATAGGAAGCCGCACTATGGGGAGCTGAATGGATTCTTCCAAACCACAGTGGACTCGAGAGGTGTGTGTGTGTGTCTGTCTGTCTGTCTGTCTGTCTGTCTGTCTGTGTGTCTATGATGTCTGTGTATGAGTCTGTTTGTGACTGTGTGTGTATCTGTGTGTCTATGTGTCTGTGTGTGTCTCTTTGTGTGTCTGTGTGTCTGTGTCTGTTTCTGTGTGTCTGAGGGTGACTGTGTGTTTGTGTGTGACTGGATGTGTCTGTATGTGTGCCTGTGTGTATCTGTGAGTGTGTCTAAGTGTCTGTGTGTCTGTCTGTCTGTGTGTGACTATGTGTCTGTGTGTGTGTGCATGTGTATGTGTGTGTATCTGTCTGTATGTGTGTGTGTCTATGTGTCTGTGTGTCCGTGTGTGTGTCTGTCTGTCTGTCTGTCTGTCTGTGTCTATGTGTCTGTGTGTGTCTGCATGTGTGTGTGTGTCTGCATGTGTGTGTGTGTCTGTCTCTCTGTGTGTGTCTATGTGTCTGTGTGTGTCTGCATGTGTCTGTGTGTCTGTCTGTCTGTGTGTGTCTATGTGTCTGTGTGTGTCTGCATGTGTAAACATGTAGGTGTGGAGGTCAGAGGATAACCTCAGATGTTGTTCCTCGCCTTCCACCTTATTTGAAGCAAGGTTATCTCACTAGCCACTGCTGTAAATCAGGCTAGCAGGCCTAAAAGCTCCCAGAACTCTCCTGCTGGAAAAACAAACATGTGCATCCAGATGGATCTGGGGACTTGATCAGGTCCTTACACTTTCATGACAAATAAGTATTTTACCCACTGGCCTATCATCCCAGCCGAGGACATTTTTTTGAAAAAGCAAATAAACATAAGATATTGGAGGAAGAGGGGGCGGTCTAAAGCAGTTAGACGTCGCCCAAACAGGCTGCGAAGTACTCTGTAGACCTGATTCATATTGTCTGCGGTTTTCTAACTTGTGTTAAAGTGGGGTTGGGATAAAAAAGGTGGCTGAATGGCTGGTAGATAGAAGACAGACACACAAGTGTGATGGGAGCAATAGATGAGGGGAATGCATAACTGGGCATTTGGATGTATTTGTAGCTTCATGATGAATCAAGGCGCTAACCAATGCTCACACAGAGGCCGTTAAAGGGCTGGGGATAGCATTCAGAAGTCAAGCTTTCCTTAAAGCCTGAACTCACACTCTGGTCACTAGGCACCCCATGCCAGGTAGTCACTTATTCCCACAGGGAGCACCTGCTGGTGATCCTTACGTTATGAACATGGAGCCCAGAACTAGGAAAAAGGGGTCGCCCATCCTCCAGGAGGTTTCTTTGATTTGAACGTGAATCTCTCTCAGGGCAGGAAAACTGGTCACGCTGCCAGAACCTGAACGCCGAGGAAGGGTCAGTCAACACCCTTTGGTCTATCCAAAGAAGGCAAAGATCAGACCATTCTCCTGTTATCTATTCCCCAGTGCTCCTGCCATGAGCCTGGAGACACCGGTATGCCCAGCCCCCAGCATGCCCAGCTCAAAGCATGCCCAGCTCCCAGCATGCCCAGCTCCCAGCATTTTGTAATCACAGCAGTCATGGAACAACTTAGTGGAAGGTAGGGCAAGTAGTGCAATGCTCATTTGAGGGTTGTGCCTATGAGGCTTGCCCACACCTTTCAGGAGCCACTCAGCTAGTGTGCCCTGGTGCCTTAGTTGATTTTCTGCTTCCAGAATTTTAAAAAACAGAATGAGCAATTTATAAACTATAAAACTTTACTTGGCCCAAGGTTTGGAGGCTGGAAAGTCCCAAAGCAGGTACTAGCCACCTGTGTGTGAAAAAGACAGAGAGGAACCCACAGCTATCCTTTACCTCAGGATCCCACCCTGAGATAACTGAGCCATCCCTCCAGCCAAGCATTCCATCCACCCATGAGGGCAGAGCCCCAGCCTGAGCAGTTCCCAAAGGTCCTGCCACCCAGCAGTACCACAGAGGCATTCCAATTTTTTTAAAAAAGGTTGATTTATTTGTATGTGCATTGGTGTTTTGCCTGCATGTACGTCTGTGAAGGCGCCAGGTCCCCTGGAATTGGAGCTAAAAACAGTTGTGAGCTGCCACCTGCGAACTGAACCCAGGTCCTTATGCACTATCCAGTGCTCTTATCCACTAAGCCATCTCTCCAGGTTGGGGTTTTTCAGTGTTAGTATGGTTTAGAGGGGGAAACCTTAAAGCAAAGCACCTGAGGTCCCAGAGCCTGGGCTTAGTAAGTGCTTGGTCCAATGTAGCACAGCTAAAACAAAGCCTGTCTCCCTCCTTAGTCTTCTCCCACAGGGCTCAGCCCAGCTCCTGGCCCTTGGCACGGTCCTCGAGAGTCATAAAGAAGTTCCCTGGGGGTGTCCTTGAGAATGAACAATTGACCAAGCAGATCAACCAAACCACGGTCCTATGGCGGCCAGCATACAGCAGATACTTCATAAATGCCTGCAGTGGACGTGTCATATACTTTCCACTTCTCAATAATTAACAAGCATGATTCTTTTTAAAAAAAGATTTATTTATTATTTATACAGTATTCTGCTCACACATGTGCCTGCCCACCACAAAAAGGCACCAGATCTCATTACAGGTGGTTGTAAGCCACCATATGGTTTCTGGGAATTGAACTCGGGACCTTCAGAAGAGCAGCCAGTGCTCTTAAACCTCTGAGACATCTCTGCAGCCCACAAGCATGATTTTTACAGAAAAAAAAAAAAAAGGCTTTTTTTTTTAATGCTTAAATAACCAGGGAGACCACAAAGTAGCACTGAAAACCAGTTGGCATTCATTTGTTTTCTCTTTGGATGTTTAGACAGGGGCTCACGTGTAGCCCGTGTGTTCACTGGTATTAATCCTCCTGTCTCAGCCTCCCAAATGCTGGGATTACAGGTATGTACCGCCACAATGTCTGTCCTGAGTAGAAGTGAAAGAGCCCACATCAACATTGTATTCACGTGTGGCTTTTCACTGGGTAAACTTGGACAAATATGGACACCTAACAGAAGATAGAGATTTTGAGAGCTTGGTATGTAGGAAAGGCGTCTGGATGCAGAGTCTAAGCCCATTAGCAATAGAACTCCAGTCATATGGTTGACCGACATTTAAAGGCAGAGAGCAAACAGCAAAACTCGATCCAAGGCCACCCACACCCCAAGCTTATCTACCCTCTCCAGGACTGGCCAGAGGCTGAGCTAAATTAAGAGAGCTCCTCTTGGCCGTGAGAAGCCAGAACACCGAGGTCATCTGGGGGAGGCAGAGCTGTCTGCAGCCTGAGGTTTTCATCACGCAAACACAACTAAGCCAACAGAGGTGACAGGGCCAACCAGTCTGCTCTGGCACTTTCTTAATCCTCAGAAAAAGTCCCCTGAAATCAGGTCTCACTGTCCAGTAGAAAAAATGTCACTGAGCCTCAAGTTCAGAGAAACCCCAAATCAAGAAGTGGGTGATTAATGGCAGAGGCCAGGGAACTGGCTGCCCAGTCTTCTTCCTGCACCCTAAGGGGACAGCCGCAGAAACCAGCCCCTGTTATGTCAACCAGCATGTCATCTAAACCACCACCCCTCAGGAAAAACCCAGGAAGAAGACATAATTGTGGTGGATGAGGCTGTGCTAACCCCTCCCCCCACTCTCACCCCTGCAAATTTCACAATGAAGAAGCCTCTTCAGGGTCATCCTAGAAAAGCCAGCCTCCCCATTTAGCTGTGCCATCTGGACTCCCAGCCAGAGGACAGAAGCCTCACTTGGCATTTGTATTTGCTCCTCCTGCCCTGCAATCAGTGGGAAACAGACTGCGGCATGCTGTGCTGTCACTCTGGCCTTCCGCATTTAAGCGCTGCCCAGCATTTGACAGTCCACCTCTAGCCTGGAGCCCAGAATCCTTGGGGGCCATAAGGAAGCAGGTTGGCAAGAAAGCACTCCATGAGGGGGGAGGGTCCAGTGGAGCTCTAGAATCATCAGGCTTAGCTGGGTCATTTTCTGTCCCCACGGCCCAAGGCTCTGCAGCTACCACCCAACGCCCTGGACAGTGGGAAGTCAGTTACTCGCTTCTCTTCTGGGATAAGTGCAGCTCATCCTAGGCAGATGAAAACCTTTCCTGCAGACAACATGGTTCTACCCTTGGTACTCACTGGGGGTGATTAAATTCTCCATGTCATCAACCTAAGTCCTTAAGCTTGACACATTATAGCCAAAAGCACCATTAGAATCAGTGTTGCTGGAGGGACTAAGAAGATGTGTTACACACACAAAAACATTAACTGGCCCAGACAAGTCATTCCCACACTTGCTCAAACGGCACCACACCTGGAGCCAAGATAGCACACGGCATCACATATGTTCCACAGGAGCTTTCACAAGAAATTCATAGGGCTCCTCCCTTGGACCTTTGAGGCCAACACCATTCTGTAGTGAGAATTTTAGAGTTTTGGTTTCTTTTAAAAACACAGAAATATTATAAGAGTATGTTTTTGTTTTTGTTTTTGTTTTATCCCAGGTATGAGGATATGGGCTGCTTCTCAGCAGTTGACTATGGTTTGCCTCATGCTCCGGCAGGGGCGTGGATTTGCCAGCTGCAGATAGTTCCTGTGATGGTGTGATGTTTGGAATTCTGGGGACTTTTCTGAGGGTATATAAATGCTAGGGCCCCAAGAGGTGGGGTTAGTTGTTGGTTCATTGTTGGTTGCTGTTGGTCATGGTTTGTTAAGTAGTTGTGCACTAAGAAACAACAACAAGAAATTAGATGACACAGATCCAACTTGCCCAAGGAGCTTGATGCCCCTAATCAGCAGGAAGTAGTTTGACTTTATTCAGGGATCTCATTCTTTCCCTCTTCATCCTTCTTTCTCTCTTATCTGGTGTTAAGAGATTGAAAGGGAAGAAGAAAAGAGGTGGAGAAGAGGTAGAAGAAAGGAAGAACCCACAGAGTAGCAAACGCTGGTTCCACCAATCCAACCCCAACCTCAGCACTGATCTAAGGAGCACAGAAGACAGCCAGTCACACACACACACACACACACACACACACACACACACACACACACACACACACACATACACGCCTGCATCAGTGGCTGGTGGACCAGAAGGGCTGTTTTCAGCTATAGCCAAGAGGACTCTGTCTCAACAGGGAGAAGCACACGGCTGGAACCCTGCTTGCACTGTGCTGATCCCTGAAGGTTTCTGTGTTAGGAGCATGGTCCCCAGTGTGGAAATGCTGGAAGTGGTGAGACTTTCAGGAGAAACTAATGAGATCATTAGGAGCATTGCCCATGGAGGGGATTAATGTAGGCCTGAAGAAGTGAATTCATTTGCATATATGTTCTTTAAATAAATAAAAGAGTTGTGGGTAGGTCAGAGGCAACCTCAGGCATCAGTCCTTGCCTTTCACCACTGAATTTACCAGACTGCTGCCATCTCTGCCTCCCACTTCTCCACAGGAGCACCGGCATTATAGGTGCTTATGATGCCACATCACACTTGAAGTGGGTCCCGAGATCTGAAATTGTGTAGTCACACAGAAAAGTATTTACTGAGCGCAACCACCTTTCCCAGTGTCTGTCCTCCTGTTGCACCATGTTATCTTTTCCAAAGGAGCTTCCACTATTATGACACCATCCACCCCTGTGACGCCATCCACCCCTGTGACGCCATCCACCCCTGTGACGCCATCCACCCCTGTGACGCCATCCACCCCTGTGACGCCATGCACCCCTGTGACGCCATCCACCCCTGTGACGCCATGCACCCCTGTGACGCCATCCACCCCTGTGACGCCATGCACCCCTGTGACGCCATCCACCCCTGTGATGCCATGTACCCCTGTGACGCCATCTACCCCTGTGACGCCATGCACCTCTGTGACGACATCCACCACTGTGATGCCACCCACCACTGTGACACCATCCATCATTGTGCCATCACACACCCACTGTGACGCCATCTACCATTGTGATGCCATTGACCATGAGGCCTCCATCAAAGCTAATCAGACATTGGTGCCATCTCTTGGACTTCCAGAACCATGAATTAAATTTCCTTTTTTTATATAAACTTCCCAGGCTTGGAGGGTTTTTTTTGTTTGTTTGTTTGTTTGTTTGTTTTTTTGGTAGCAGAAACAGACTAATACACACTTCCAGGTCTACTACTTCCCAGGGTACCCACCCTAGGGGGAGTACAGCAGGTACTCGGATATAACTATGGGAGACACTAAATTCTGTTGTACATAGTGCCAGGCTTTTCCATGATAGGGAAGGTTGGCCCAGTGGCAAAGAGCAGCCTAAAACCCTTGGAAGGGGGTGGGGGTGGGATACAGGGGGAAGTTAAAAGAGCCATCTCCTCAGACATGAGTACTCATCCTCCCCAAATACCTAAAGCCCATTCTGCTTTGTGTAAGTCTTCCCAATAAGTCCAGGGCCTGGGGTGATTTAACAAGAGCCTTGACTGTTGGCAACAGCAATCTCACTCACCCAGAGCAGCACAGGGAACAAGCTGTAATTTAGGGCTCCATTTGTATTGTTTGCTTCACAGCAACAAACTCAGCAAATCATAAATTTCCTCCGAGATGAAATGTGGAAATTGACAATATTTATGAACCCAGGAGACAAAAAGGGACTTGACCAGGCCTTTGATTTGTAACCAAAGCGTCTCCTGGTGGCTCTAGCCAAGGACACAGCTTGCTGTCCCAGGCCCAGGAACTGGGTTCTTGCCAAAGCATAGGGAGGGAGGGGGGTGAGTTTGCCAGGGATGTCTTTCCCAGGATGCCCTGTGAATGCCAGAGGCCAGGTGCCACCTTGCACCTATCAGATACACAGCAGAGGCAATCTTCAGATACAAGTTCCTACACACTGGCCCAGACATAAGTCTACTTCGGCACTATTTTCTCAGCAGATCTTAAGCTTTACACTAGCCCTTCTCTCCAGAAATATACTAAACATCCCCTTCTAGCCACGATAGGACAGGAGAGGCACCAAAATGTCCACCTGACACTGGGGGACCGAGTGGCAATGCTGCAAACAGCATACGATCTGACACACTCTTGCTTCTCACGGTGACTACCCACTGCGCCTTCCTTTCTTTCCATGTTCTTTGCTCCTCTGTCACAGGCCATCACCAACCCCTGGCACAGATGAACCTTGCCAAGCACTCCTCACTAACCCCTGTAGTGCCCTGTGGCCCTGAGAAAGTAATTTCCTTCACATGACTGACTGTCAGGTAGCTATACCAGGCCTTCTCTCCTCACCTCCATTCCTGGCCATGCAGTACCTAGTAGATTGTGGTAGTCTGAGTAAGAATGGCCCAAAGGCTCATAGATTTGAATGCTTGGTCATCAGGAAGAGGCACTACTTGAGAGGGATTAGGAGGTGTGGCCTCAGAGTAGGTGTGGCCTTGTTGGAGGAAGTATGTCACTAGGGGTGGCCTTCGGGGTTTAAAAGCTCAAGCTAGGACTAGAGAGTTGGCTCAGTGGTTAAGAGCACCGGCTGCTCTTCCAAAGGACCTGGGTTCAATTCCCAGCACCTATATGGCAGCTCACAACTGTCTATAACTCCAAGATCTGACATCCTCACACCAATGCACATAAATTAAAATTAAATGAAAATATATTTAAAATAAATAAATAAATACATAATAAAAGCTCGAGCTAGTCCCAGTGTCTCTCTCTCCCTGCTGCCTAAGAATCCAGATGTAGAACTCTCAGCTCCTTCTCCAGCACCATGTCTGCCTGCATGCCACCATGTTTCCTACCATGATGATAATGGATGGCCTAAACCTCTGAAACTGGAAGCCAGCCACAATTAAATGCTTTGTTTTTAAGAGTTGCCATGGTCATGGTGTCTCTTCACAGGAATAGAACAGTGACCAAAACATAGAAAGAACGTGGAAAAACTTCCAGCCAGGAATTTAGAGGCTCTACAATCACAACACCTACTCTGTACAGCCATGGGCAAAACTAACCAGTGTTGTTTGCAACTCAGCTGACCCACATACAAAAAAATGGGTGTGGTGGTTTAAATAAAAATGACCCCATAGGCTCATAGGGAGTGACACTATTAAGAGGTGTGGCTTTGTTGGAGGAAGTGTGTCAATGGGGGACAGACTTTGAGGTTTTAGATGCTCAAGCCAGGCCCAGTGTCACTCTCTCTTCCTGCTGCCTTCTGATTCAGATGTAGATCTCTCACCCAACTCTCCAGGACTATGTCTGCCTGCATGCTGCCACACTTCCTGCCGTGACAACAGACTCTAAGCCAGCTCCCAGTTAAATGTTTTCCTTTATAAAAGTTGCCATGGTCATCTCACAGAAACCCTAACTATGGGTGTGATGGCTCAGGTGTCCCACGGGGACGGCAGTGGGATGCTCACCGAGGCTGTCCATCATGGCATCCAGCGCAGTGGACGCAGCAGTGGAAATCCCGGAGTTCTTGGAGTTGAGGTTGTCTGCAATTGCGATGATGAGGGAGAGCAGCATAGGATGTATGCTCTCCTTCAGCATGGGAATCATCTGCGCAAGGGATTCCAGTGCCCATTGGTTCACTTTCTTGTTGGAATCCTGAAGCCTTGGGGTAAAAGCATCAAAGACCTATGGAGGGAGCAAAAATCAAGAGGCTTGGCGGGAGTTAGCTGGGACTCCTCCTGCATCCCTGAAAGGGGTCACCAAACCTGTGCTAGCACATTACCAATGATGAAGAGATCACCTCCTCAAAGTGGGGGGGGGGGCCACAGGGGGAGACATGTACTGAGCATTCTTCACATGTCAATCACCCAGAGCAGTAGGGTAGGCCCTCTTTACTTCTTTTCACTGATGACCTTAGCGACCCGTGGTACTGTTATCACTCTTTACTTTCCCATTAACAATGAAGGCTCATGGAGGCTAATGCATCTCCTTGGATCACACAGCTAGTAGGGAACCTGACTCACCCTGGGTTCCCACCTGCCTGTCAGCATCACTCCAAGGAAAAGCAGAAATCCCTCCTGGTGTTCAGCCTGCTACTCAGACTGACCATCATTTATGATCCAGCCACTGTCCACCCAGGCTCTGATACCAAATATTATGCAAATAACTAACTGAATGTGACCCAAGACCATGACCATAGCGTTCTCTCTAGAAGAAGGATGGAAGCCACCCAGGAAATCTCTGAGCACTCTAAAGAAGTGTTCCAACGCTCAGCCACATCCAGTTACTCTTTCGGCGCTGCAAAGACCACCTGAAAAGTGAGTGGTCAGCTGACTCTGCATACATTTCCCATCCCACCCCCACCCCCAAATCAGCTCAGAACTCTCTAGATTGAATTGGCACCCACAGGGAGAAATCAGGGACAACATGGGTGGGCACTCACCTGGACTAGGTTGGCAGCGATGAGCTCTGGCTTGGCTTTGCAGTATTCGAGAAGCTTCCCAACGCCTTCCATCCGAGCCTGGAACTCCTTGGCCTCCAACAGCCTGGTTAGCTCCCGGAGCTGCTCTGCCATCTCCACACCACCCCGCAAGGAGGAGCGAAGCGCCATCAGCCGTGGGCCATTGGAGCCAAGCCTAGGCGGAAGCAGGGGCTGACCCCTGGGGAAGAGCCCAGGGGATGAACACACCTCTCATCACAAGCCGCATCCCACTGCCAGGTAGGACAGAAGCTGTGTGTCTCCTACATAGCTTACTCCAACCCCTTCCCCCCTTCTCCTCTAAACGCGTTACATGGGGACACTGCTCCTGGCAACTCTGGCCATCTCTTTTCCTCAAAGGACAAAGAGCAATATCTTCTCTTCCTGCTTTTTACCCTCTCCTTTTCCAAGGACATGTAAAGAATTGAGGGTAGGGAGGCTAAGTGAGAATGTGGCATGGAAAGATGACTGGTGCTAGTGTTGGGGACAGGAGGTCCTTAGGATGGAGCCCAGGGTTTCATGGGTACGAGACAAGTGCTCTGTCACAGAGAAGTGCACCCAGCTACCAGCTCAGCTAGAGTATATTTAACCTAAGGGAAGATTCAGGATTCTGGCGTCCATCACGGTCCACCGCCGCATGGTTCCCATATCCAGCCCCTTATTGGCTGGGCTCTCATGTTCCTCTAGGAATGGAATAGCCATGCTCCCTCACACGGGGATCACCCATCCATCAGAGCCTAGGCTGTTTCAGCAAGCCTGAGAGAGGCTCCACATAGGATTCCTGCCTCCCACGCTTAGTTCAAAGCCAGGGTCTCTGAGCTCTCACCCTACGCCCAGGTCCTATCTAACAGCTTCCAGTATCCTTCACTCTGTCATTTGTTCCTGCATCTCACATTCTTGCCTACTGAATACCAAGAGCCGTGTTTGGTCCTGAGAACAGAGAGATGAGATGCGCCATCTTTGCCTTCAGCATCTCACAAACAGGTTGGGGGACAGGGGTGTGAGGAACAGATGAGAACAAGGGGCAGCTGTGTGCCTGAGGGTGTGGGTGCTGTGTCAGAGGGTGTCTGGGAGAAGGGGACAGGCAAGCTGCGTCTTGTAGGATCAACGAGCGAGTTCTAGGTGCTCAGGATAAGCAAAACAGAACACAGCGAAGAAAGAACAGGCGCGGTTGGGAAGGCTGGAACTGATCTAGCCCAGGGAGGGAGAGCTGAGGAGGAGAGGGCAGGGCATCCTGGAGTTCCACAGGACCTTCCCAGGCATCCTGCCATGGTCAGCTATCATCCTCACAGGACATGGCAGAAGCAGTTCACATTTCAAGAAGAGGATTTCTGCTTGGTTTTTAACTGTCTGCAGTACACACCCTCCATCCCTCAGGCCAGGTCTTCTTATGTTTACCTCAGGACTAGTCCCAGGCTGACCAACCTAGCAACTAAAGAACATGCTGACCTAAGTGAATGAAGAGACGCTGAGCTTAAAGGGAGAGCCTGACTCATACAGAATGGCGTGCCTCAGCCAAGACTACCTGACTCAACATCTCTGGTAGATGTTGCCAAGCCAGAACTGGGTCTACCTAAGATGTGGCCAGGGGAGTGTACCCTACAAATCCACCCATTACTGGCACAAACCCAACCAGCTTTCAGACATGCCCCAGTCCATAATCAATCTCCATGGGTAAGTAAGACACCATTGGTGGCTCGGGTTATGGGGCCCCAGAGACACAAGAATAGCCATACCCCTCCTGACTAGGCAGCCCGTTCTCACACACCACCAGACTCTTTGACACCTTGCGGCCTTTGGCAGATGGAAGTTCATGATTGTCTTGTATTCCCTTGAGAAGTAGAGACACAGGATGTAAGCCAAAGGGGGTGGGCTGACAGACTGGTATAAACCAGAACAAGAAGAGTAACCCTCCCACCTGGGAGCACCCCCAGCTCACTGTCTGGGGCCCTGGAGGTAGGAGGGCAGAGGCCACAGTGTCCACTTAGGACAGGAAGGAGTGGAGGCCCAGGGAGCTTGAGACGCACAGGGGCAGACCCCAGTATAGACACTGGAGACAGAAAGCACATTAAAGCTGCCTGTCAGTAGTCATGATGAAGTCTCTGGAACCCCGACTCACTCCCCTGACCTACATGGGGGCCCCGAGTCGACCACTTGTGCTCCGCCAACTCACCCGTTGTTTGATGGCTGCCATGACTTTCCGTAGGTCATGAGACGGGAGGGACTGCTTGAGAAAGGCATCAAACTTTGCATTTGCCATCAAGATATTCACCATCTTCCGCCCATAAAACCTGCCACCGGGGAAAGAACAAATGAAGAAACAGCCACTGAGAGACCCAATAAATTCACTCTATGGCTTTACACAACTTTCCCAATTATAATAGGAGAAGTTTGCATACTTCTAATTAGAAAATCAATCCCTACCCAGTTAAAAATTAGATTCATAAAAGAACAAACATCATCCATAATGTCATTACCAAGAGGAAATCACTATTAAATTCTTATATATTTTCTTGGTCTTTTTTCTATGCATTTACATTTTAATAGATAGCAGAATACACAGGCAACTTGCTTCCAGACTTTTCACTTCCTAATTATTCATCTTCCCAGGCTATGTAATATTCTTCATAGGCACCTTTTTAAAAAAGTTTACAACATGCTCTGACACAACAGCCAGATATGGTTGGAGACTATAAGGCTGAAAGAAGCCAGAGGAGTGAGTAAGCTGTGTTTAGGACAAAGTGAAAGCACTGAGGTTTGGCCTACAAGCAACAGGAAGCCGAGGATAGGCCAAATGTTCATGTTAACCAAAATCTCTCCAGGCAACAAAATGTCTCGTCGATAACTCCAGCTTCACGGGATTCAACGTTCTTTTTTTACCTCTGTGATCACCCCATCTCACACACACACACACACACACACACACACACACACACACACACACATACACACACACACACACACACACACATACACACACACACACACTCCACACATGCATGAGCACGCACCCACAAAGTAGAAACAAAATAAATCATTTAACTCTGGCAGGAAGTGAGTGGGGAAGGACCGAGATTAGGGGCTTGAAGGCCTGTTAGGAGGCCACCATCACAGACCAGGCAAGGGAATAAATCCTGAAATACGCAACAGAGTGGGATCAAGATAAGGACAGTCAGTTCCAAGAGCTGATAGAGGAGTTAAATGGAAAGACTTCGAAGCTGACTGGAGGTGGAGCAGAGAGCATCTAGAATGGTGACTGCTCCCCGCAACCTAAGACCCTTTTACTTATAAAACGTGTCTCTATTTTTCTCTAAGGAAAATCAAGACAAGAAAATGCTAATAGTTTCCACTGTATCATGTGCCACTCTGTGTTGTCCAGAGGAACAACTATCACACTGCTTGTCATCTTTTCCTTGCTCTGGGTGAAGTCCCTCTTTGCAAAGCGATGTGGAGTTTGGGCCATTCCTTTAACACGGAGTCTTGTTTTTCTGAAGCCTCATTGCTGCCCTGTTGCTCTTTGTAACTTTTCACTACTGTAAGTCTGGTTTTAGTGCCCAATGACAGTGTGACACTCCGAAGGCGTTTGAAACAGCAATTAACTCAGCATTCTCTCAACAGCACCCAAAAGGACTTCTGAAAATAACTTCCACAGTTAACGTGAAAGGAAATGTGGCTAGCACCATTCCTGTGGTACAAGCTTTGACACCAAAGTTCATGCGATAAGCAACAGCCAGCACCAAGTTTGCAAAGGAGCAGACAGAAAATAAAACCCAGTCACTGGCTGGCCAACAGCAAGTGGGAGGCAGTCTCCGACTACAAGATGTGTTTCTATCACTTTCAAAGATGCTGTGACAATGTGGCTGGGAGGATTCAGTAACGGACGAGAATCCCCATTCTTAGGTGACTTGGTGAGCAATGGTGACTTTGAACAACATAGGGAACACAATCTAAGAAGCAGACTTAGGAAAAAGCAAAGAGCTCTTTTAAGGACACTTTATACTAAGGATGGGAGTGGAGCATCAGGTGATGGATGCTCCGATGGGATCAGAGAGAAGAGGCTGATGCTTATCTTTAATTGTCAACTTGACAGGAAGGGAAGTCTAGATTAGGTTGGCCTGCGGTCCTACCCATGAGGGATATTCTTTTTTTTTTTTTTTTTAAGTAATTTATTCAGATTATATCTCAATTGTTATCCTGTCACTTGTATCTTCCTGTTCCCCCCTCCCTCCCTCTCTCACCCTATTCCCCTAGCCTAGGTCTGTGACAGAAGGGGACCTCCCCCCCCCCACCATATAATCACAGCCTATCCCAGTCTCTTCCTGGTAGCCTGCTCCTCTTCCTCTGAGTTCCACCAGGCCTCCCCACCAAGGGGAAGTGGTCAAATAGGGGTCACCAGAGTTTATGTCAGAGTCAGTCCCCGCTCAAGGACAGTGCATGCAGTAAACCTAGAACCCCTATTCAGATCTAGCCAGTGAGGGATATTCTTAGTTGAGCTCACTAACATGGGAAGACATCTGCAGTGTGGCCCATCTCACAGGCCACGAACTGAGTGATGGGGAGAGCTAGCAAAGCACACGTGTGACGTCACTGCTCTGATGGGGAGAGCTGGCAGAGCACACGAGTGACATCACTGCTCTGTGCTCTTGACTGCAAGTGTAACATCACTAGCTCCTTCAGGCTCCTTCCGCCCTGACTGCCCACAGTGATGGTTGTTAACCTAGACTCTCAAGCCAAAACCAAACCAAAACAAACCAAAACATCTTTTCTCCTTTGAATTGTCTGTGTCAGAGTATTTTATCACAGCAATGGGAAATAAAACTAAGACAGATGACTAATGTCATCCACAGCCATGCCCAGATGACAGGCCCAATGGAGACTTGTCCTAAGGGGCAAGGAGACGCAGGAAGTCCTATGACTCTCAAAACCAGAGTACCATAAAGGAAAATGAAGTGTGGTCAGTGCCATCCCATGAGGAATTGGATCTAGGAAGAGAATGGGTCTTGATTCCCATCCCTCCTAACAATTACAGACAACCCCAAGCCTGCTAGTACAATCTTCCTCATTTCAGTGAATGGCACCACCATTGACCCAGCTGATCAGTTTAAATCCCAAAAGCCATCCTTGATCTATCTTTGAAACCCTCACTGCCCATATCCTGATGGCTCTGCCTTCAAAACAGACCTAGTGCTCAACCCATCTCCTCTGACTCAGCCTCCAGCACCTCCTGCCAGGATTGTGCAATCACCATCTGTCTGCTGTCATATGAAAAACAAAGCCATCAGGAGGAAAGGCACTGAAACAATGGTGAGGCATCACTTTCTCCCATCAGAGCCATTAGGTGAGAAGAAGGAAAAGAAGGGAAAAGTATCCAGCCATTGGCCAGACCAAGGGGAGGTAGCACTCAGGTATCAGGGAGGTTCTCAGGGCAGGCACTCTGGGTCTTCCAGCATAGCCACTGGAGAGTGGGTGGCAGTGCTGCACTACGTTTAGTCTAGAAAATTCCCACTCAGCAAACAAAGAAGCTACATGCAACACCCTGTGCAGTGCTGGAGACAGGAGAAGGGCAGATACTTCAGCCTTCCAGGGAACGCTTAGGCGTGAACAGCCCGTGTGACTAACACAGCACCTCTCCCCCCACTGACTGGGGGGAAATGGGACCCCTAGAGCAGACCCTGGTGGCCCCGAAGCACACTTCTCATTCTCTGAAATGAAGGCTGTCAGCCTCACTTCCAGACAGACACAGGGACAACATCCCAGAAAGCAGGAGGGCAGGACCAACTGCAATCAACTGGGCCCCAACTCTGGTTTTGGAAGACGATCAGACCCTGTTGGTCTTTTGCTTCGAACCCCGAACCCTGCTCCACAAACACACTTTAAAGTCCCCTAGAACTTCCCCCATCACACAGCCTAAAACCTCAGCCTCCAAGGTCCTTCATGACCTGAGCCTGCCTACCATGAGCTAGTGTTGCTCTCTGCCCCACCATCCTTCTTCTCCAAGTTGTTTCCATCCTGGGACCTTTATTACTGTTTCCTTTGCCTGGATAGCGTGCTTAGATTCTCTGAGAACTGGCTCTACCAACCTATCCCCTGCACAGTCATGCCTGGCCTCAGCCTCGGGTCTCTACCCTCACTCTCCATTCCATTTTGTTGGTTTTGACTTGTGTGCCCCTTTATCTATAATCTAAAATGTTCATTATATTTATTGTTTGTTGTGTATCTTTCTCAAGTAGGAGGCGGGCTCCAACACAACAGGGGCTTAATTTTCCCTCTTCGTTCTCACATGATTACTTAGGAAAAAGAACGCTCAGTAAACACTCCTGCACAAACAGCTGAATAGTCCGAGATTGGAGCTGGACACAGAGCCCTGTTGCAGGGAGTGGAGGAATAGAAGGTAAGAAAGAGAATCAGAGGTCACTGACCGATGCCTGCACAGGCTGTCCGTGACACTGGAGGAAAGTGAGGACACAGCCAGAAGGAAAGGACCCAGCCTCCATCCACATGATTGTCCCTTTGCTAAGCCCCAAAGACACTGGGCTGTGGAGCCAGGACCTGACCAGAGCTTTGTTACTTTGGCTACACCCAGTCCCAAGTCCTGCCCTACCTGGTGTCTTGGTTAGAGTCCTGGGCCAATCTCACCAGGTTGTGCACCAGCATGTCTGTGTTGTCTCTGGAGCCTGAGAGAAGCTTCTCTGCACCGATCTGCTCCAGGACGGCTGAGAGATGCTTGGCGGTACATTTCCGGACTAAGGGGTTCCGGTGGCTAAAAGGAAACACAACCATGGCCAAGAGGTCAGTCACAGGGTTGGGGTGTGAGGGCCCAGACCAACACACATCCAGATCTGTAGTTGCAGACTATAGACCCTCATTCATGCCAGCCGTGACTTTAAACCCTATCTTGCCAGCTGGGCATAGTGGCACATGCTTTTAATCCCAGCACTCAGGGAGAAAGAGACAGGCAGGTCTCTGTGAATTTGAGGCCAGCCTGGTCTACAAAGTGAGTCCAGGACAGTCAGGGCTACACAAAGAAACTCTGTCTTGGGGGAGGGGTGGGTTCAGAACCTATCTTGCATGAGTGGTGGTAGGGCGGGCAGTGGTTTTTGTGTAGTCATTCCCAATGACAGGGCTAAAGTTGACCACAGCGTCAATGGGAGTGGAAAGAGCAGCTGCGTGAAGCGACATGAAGGTTCCCAAATGGGCCCGTACCCACCATGATCAGGGCATTTCTGAGCCCAAGCACTCCTGTCTACACACGAATGTCGCCATCTTTCTTCTATCTAGGAAAACCCTTCCCCAATGTGCCCTCTTCCTCTCTGTGCTCGTGCTAAGCACGTATATGAAGATGCTTAGTGGCAGTTGAGTTCACTTTCAGTCATTGAGGGGGTGGAGCCTGACTCTGACATGCCCCACCCCCTGTGCAGAACCATACACAGTGCCCCCACTGTTATAGACATAAGAGGGAACATCAGAGCCCTCCCTACTCAGTGTGACCCACAAATCTACACATTGGGTCTGACGCAGAATCTGCACATCAGCAAGGTCCCCAGGACACTCAAACACATAACCCCTGCTCTGGGCATCTGAAGGCAGTCTACCCTTGTCCTTGTCGGTGATCAATCGTCATATCCCCTATGCCAGGCACCATGCCGATCTCCTTTTATCCTTTATCTCCCACCAACCAGGAGTTGCTGTGGTCACCATACCTCAGGAGAGGAAGCTGAGGCAAAGAGAAGACTCGACCAAAGGCACCACTTCTCCCAAGTTCACCCAGCCACAGCCAGTGTTCAGTCATGTCAGATAAAGCAGGCACTGTTCTGGATGCTGCCTCTGGAAGCTAGTCATTGACTCTTCAGAACTCCCTCAGCTGAGGAAGCGAAGGCCTGGGGAACCCAGGTCATGGGGCCAAAGAGCGGCCCATGCTTTGCAGCAGTCACTGGTACAATAGCCAGGGGTCTGCTGGCAGGTGCAGTGGGCTCTAGGTAGGCCGAGAAGCTCACGCCTCAGTGTGATGACTGACTTACAGGATCAGGAAGGTGTCCTGTCCTGGGGGAGGAAGGGCTTGGGAAATGCCTTATGGTTACACTATTGATTCGCTTTTGACTTAAGGGGAAGTAAATCTGGGTCTAACAGTAGTAGCCCATCTCCTCCCTCCTGAGAGAGGCCAGTTTGGTTCCTGGCTCTCCTCACTTGTCCATATTTGTCAGAAAGAAACACTGTTCCCCTGAGAAGGGAGGGAGCCCCTAGGGCACAGCTGAGGCTGTTTCTACAGGCAGCTCCCAAGCGTTACCATGACCACCATGCACCTCCCAGCCTCAAGCGGAACAGCAGCATCCTTCTCCTTCCAGCCATACTCACACCGCTCTCTACAGCCTACCTAGGAAGGGTAGCAGGAGCCCACAGGATACAGGGGTTTACTCCTTCTGTTAAATGGGTGAAACCTGCCATAGATGCCTCTGCATACTGACCCCCAGCATCCCAAAAGACTCTCTACAACCACAGTTTCTGCTTCCTCCCTCCCTGTGCTCATCCCATCTGCCAGGGCCTCTCCCCTGACACACACACACACACAGAGAGAGAGAGAGAGAGAGAGAGAGAGACAGACAGACAGACAGACAGACAGACAGACAGACAGACAGCACATACTAGACACCCGCAGACGTGAGAGCCACCAGTGCACGGGCAGGAGTCACGTTTTCCACCATGGCACCCAGAGCCCGGTTGGCTGCCCGCTGGATAAACTCGCTGGTGTTCCCCATCTTCTGCAGAAGGCAGCGAGCAATCTCCTCGGCCTCCTGGTCCATGCTCTTCTTCAGAGCTCGGAAGAGGTCTCCCAGGGTGCTGATGGCCAGGCGGGACACCTTGGAGCGGAGGTTGGTGACCTTGGAGAGAGAGGAGAAGGAGCCTCCAGGACAGTTGTACCTCCCCAAGTGCTCTGAACACACTGTGTGGCCCTGTCTGCCATTTATGCTGAGGCCCTGCCCTCATCCTTTGCCACACTAGAGATGAAAACCTTTCAGCATCTTTGGGCAGAACAGCCCCGTTCTGTGATTATCATAGCCTACTTTGTTATCACTGTAACTATTAATTCCACATTCATTATTATCTGAAATGTATACATTTGCCTTAAATTTGGAAATTTCCCTGAGGAGGGTATGTTGTGAACACTTGTTCCCTGGTTGATGGTGCTATTTTAGGAAGATGGGGGAACTTTCAGGAGGTGGAGCCTAACCAATGAAAGTAGGTCTTTCGATGTTCTAGCCCCGCCCCTGTCCATGTGTGAACAGGTTGCACGGTCCACCCCTACCACCATACATAGAAATGTTCCCACTTGCCGTGCCTCCCCTGCCACAGTGGGCTGAAATGCCCCCTGAAACCATGAACCAAAATAAGTGTTTCCTCCCTTAGGGCGCTTCTCTCTACCAAGGCAAGCACTAGCACAGCACATTTACAGCGATGGCCGCCCTGTTCTTCCCACTACACTCACTCTGCTGAGGAAGAAACCAACCGCCAGCCCCATGACACAATCCAGCCAAGAGTCAACACGATGTCCTCTGTGTTCATGATCCTCCCAGCCTAGCCGGAACAGCCTGTTCCCAGGGGTGTAGACTGGCCTCCAGGGGGATCAAGCTCGTGTTACGGCCTTTCAGGGCAGGGCCTTGGCTGAGGCCCAAGCCTTGGGAAATGCTATACCTGCCCTGCGGTTGAGGATCAACCCATGACTCTTTAGACATTGCACGTACAGAAGACAATGGACGGTGACAAGTGGGAACGCGAGACTCTCCCAAAGATGACAAGATTACAGATAAAGAAAGAGTTCTCAGCGCTGGTGACTGATTTATAGGCGGGGACCTCCTACCTCAGTGGCTGGCGGCCATGCTCCAGAGAGCCACAGTCTCCCGTAGCTGCTCTGTAACTCACCTGAACAGCTGAGCCATGAGGGATGGGTTAGGGGAAGTGGCAAAGTACAAAAGCTATGGGGAGGCCTCACCTCCGCAATCACTGCCAAGGACACATCATGCAGCCGTGGACCGAGGACCTCCGAGTGACAAGCTGCCAGGCGCTGGATGCTCTTCAGGCCCTTTTCCTTCATTTGCCTGAGAAGCAAGGCCAGGCCCGTTACAGGAGGGGAGGGGGTAGGAGTCCCATTTCTCTGCAGACAGCCCCCAGGGGAGTGTGATTCCAAGGCCTCAGAAGTAGGGTTTCTAGGGTGACACCTGGCTTGGAATTCTAGCTAGTCAATACAAGCTATTTTATGGGCTCTTGGCTGGACCTCCACTCTGGCCACCCAGGACCTGTTTGGGTCTTTGACACAAGATAGACAGTGCCAAGAAGTTGCTTAATTGGAAGGCTTGTGCAAATGTGGTAGGTCACAAGTCCCTTCTTCACTAGTGACTAAGATCATATGTCTTAATTGCATAGTGGGGAAACACTCATATTAATCAGGATTTAGATGGGGATACAGCTTTGATAATAGAATGCTTGCCTAACAGCACAGGGTTTCCTGGGTTTGCTGCCCAACATCATATAAACTACACATGGTGGCGCATGCCTGTCATCCCAACACTCAGGAGGCAGAGGCAGAAGGGTCAGAAGTTAAAAGTCATTCTCAGCAAGTTCAAGGACAGTCTGGCATACATGAGACCCTGCTTTAAAACACATAAATTAATAAACTTGATTTAGAGAACTAAAGCTGTGACCTTCCTTGGTCTCCTTGTTCTGTAGTCAGAGTCCTACTAACCACGACTGGCTCTAACGTGTCACAGAACAGTACACAGGGCCGCTTGGAAAGGCATGCCCAAGAAGTTAGAGATACCACACTTATGAACCCACATGTGTGCATTCACACACCTACACACACACACACACACACACACACACACACACACACACACACATACTTCTTCCATAGCAGCAGACCCTATGGGTGAGGGAGGAAGAGAGTTCAGAGCAGGAGCTCCTCTGTAGCCCTCAAATACTCCCCGTGGCTTGGGCTGTGGCGCCTCCTCACCAGTCATTGCTGTTGAGGCACTGGAGGGCATCTGTCAACCCCAGCTCTGGGTTCGAGAAGGGCCTCAACTCCCTGAAGGCTCGCAGATCCATCTCCTCCTCCTCTTCCTCCCATTCAGGAGAGCCCAAGGTAAGCACGGCAGGCAATGAGTTGGCTGTATTTGAGGGAAAGAGACAGCAGGAATCATCCAGGAGGACAGAGAAACACGCACACACACACACACACACACACACACACTCACACCCTTCATACACTAATCCTGACCCTCAGTGCAGCCCCACACACAGGGAGAAGAGCCTGGAGGCTACAAAGCCAGTCACTATAGTTCACTTGTCCTGACCTCCCATCTGTTGTTCATACTGGTGCCAGCCTTGTTACATTAGGGACATACTGGCAGCCGGGCATCCTACAGAAGCTTGCTGAGCCTGTGACTCACCCCAGTTCTTTCCTACCTTGGTTGGGATATGGCACAATGAGTCGTTAAAAGGCTTCTTGCTCGCTTAGTGGCATTGTATGCTCCCTTTCACCCAGGAGCCTCTGTTCCTTCACTTCTACCATCCATCCTCTAGTGAAAGTGCCCAGGCATGGATCTCACAGGCAGATGGTGATAGAAGGGCAGAGGGCAGTGAAAAGCACTGGAGGAGACTGTCACCTGTGGGGTCAAGATGTGGCCACACTTTTTGGAACTAACAGAAAACAGGGAAGAACCTGGCTGGGGTGTAGCTCAGTGGTAGAATGCTTGTCTAGCATCTGTGAGTCTCTGCGTTCAGTCAAGACAGACTGACAGACCAACAGACAGAGGCAGAGACAGAGACAGAGACAGAAAAGACAGACACACACAGAAAAAGGCACACAGACAGACAGACAGACAGACAGACAGACAGACAGAACCAAAACAAGTTTTCTTTCTTGTGGACAGATTCAAAATAACCAAATTCTAGAAGAATAGCAATGAATTTCAGAGACACAGCACAGCCCTCAGCCCCTCCATGGTGCAGCCAGCTCTGAGCTCTCTCTACCATGTCTCCCTCCTGGCTAGTTTTGCTGTGAGGTTTACTCGGTTCCCCTCTCCAAGATCGACTTTCACTACAGTACAACCAGAAGATCCTGGACCTGGATGCATTTATGAGTGTGTGTGTGTGTGTGTGTGTGTGAGAGAGAGAGAGAGAGAGAGAGAGAGAGAGAGAGAGAGAGAGAGAGAGAGAGAGAGATTGTGTGCATGTCTGTATGTGTGTGAGTGTGTGTGTGTGTGTGTGTGTGTGTGTGTGAGAGAGAGAGAGAGAGAGATTGTGTGCATGTCTGTATGTGTGTGAGTGTGTGTGTGTGAGTGTGTATATGAGTTATATGTGTATGTGTTTGTATGTGTGGATGTGTGTGTATATGTGTGCTAGAGAAAGAGTGTGTGTGGGTGTGCACAAGCACATGCACACATATGTGCTTATTGGAGAGTGAACTCATAGCCTCCCAACATGCCAGTCAAGAACTGTACCACTGAGCTTGTCATCAGCCCTCTCTTTACTTTGTAATGTCTAGACAAAATCTCACTAAATTGCCCAGGCTGGCCTTGAACCTTCAATCCTCTTGCCTCGGCCTCCTGGCTATCTAGTAATATAGCCCTGCACCCCCACTACCACTAGAGTAGTAGCCAGCCTCCCACTGCTCACCCTTCCTCCACACCAGCCTCTAACATCACCTATCTCCCACCTACATTTTAAGCACATACTCACTCATAGACTCACATTCAGACACACAAGGCCCCACAGGGCTCACTTCTGCTTCTGGTCTCTAGGGTTTGTGTTGGCTTTGTCTTAGCCTGCCCCTCTCCTGTCAGCTTCTCACAATGCTCCTAAGCATGCCTTCCCATAGGTGGCCCAGGAAATCCCATTCTCTGGGCACGCATGCATGCGCCTGCATGCACAGAGAGAGAGAGAGAGAGAGAGAGAGAGAGAGAGATGCATGCATGCACACATGCATGCAGAAAGACTTGAGTGAATAAAGGCGAGCTGGTCTCCAGGCACACGATCTCCTGAGATGGCCTGGAAGCTCATGACCTTCAATTAGGACATAAAGACAATCAAGATTCCAGTCCTGAAATTCCATCATTCCCAGACTGGCCAAAAATTAGGTGCAGGTGGCACTGATAAATCAACATAAGTGACACTCCCGTGACTGTGTCAGAGAGTAAGAGGGTTCAGTCTCGGCTTCCAGGGAGGTCTGGAGAGGAAGGCATTGTCTCTTCCCAGTTCTACCCAGGTACTCTCAAGCATGCGCAGCTTCGGTAATGAGACAGTAACAATGAGACTGAGCCAAGACTCAGGACGGCCCGCCATCACCGTGGGTGACTTGAGTCTGGAGCTTCTCTGTCCTGCCCTCTACAAAGTGAGTGGGGTGGGTTAGATGACCAGAGCTTCTCAGTACTGATCACTCCCATGAGTCATTTCTTTCACACACAACCCAGGCCACGGGGCACACAGAATGGTTGCCTCCTCGCCAGCCACTGCTGTTGAGAGAGAGGGAGAGAGGGAGAGAGAGAGAGAGAGAGAGAGAGAGAGGCCTCCCACATGCTAGTTAAGTGCTGTACTAAGCCCTAGCCAAACTTACCTCTTAATTATCTAAAATTGTCACCTATGTTGTACTTTCTTCAAATCAAGTCACAATCAAAGTAGGTAAACTAATATTACTTGGAACAGACTATTATTTATAATAAAAGTAGAATAATCTTTAAATCCCCAGCTATGAAATTTCAGCTAGCTTATGATGTCTCAAACCTAAACACAGGTCTCTTGGTTAAAACCAAAAGCAAAGATGAAGGCCAGAATGGTGTACACACCTGTAATCCTAGCACCTGAGAGGCTGAGGAAGAAAGATCGAGGGCTACACAGCAAGAGCCAGTACATAAGTGATAAATAAAAAAATGATGGACACTAAAACAGGAGCCACAACCTAAGGCTTTCTACTTGACACACCTGAAAAGATGCAAAGAACGGAAAAGGGAGATAAGTCATGAATGTTTGTAATACCCAAAACTCCTGCTTTGCCCTGCCATTTTTATCTGCCACATGAGAGAAAAGGGAAAACAGAATCAGAATGATTAATTTCAACCTTAAAAGAAAGTCTTTACAAATGAAGGGACACATGAATGCCCAGTATACAGAAAAAGAGAAGGGGGGAGAAGAAAGACGAGGAGGAGGGAGAGGAGGAGGAGAAGGGGAGGAGGAGGAAAGAGGAAGAGGAGGAGGACAAGAACAAGTGGTGAAGCTCCTTTGAAAGTGAGATGGCACTTTCCCTGGCTCCTGGACACCTCCTTTGACATGTCCTTGCAAGATCTGCCAATTCCTTGGTTGCAACCAGCCCCATCCAGTCCCAACAGAATGAAGTCACAGGTAGGCTTCCAAGATCTTCCCAGATGCCCCAGGAAGTAGTCCCTTGCCTGCATCTTTGGTCCTCATATATTGATGACTTCTCTAGGACACGGCACACCAGGCTAGCAGAACTGCCTAGCCATCTACTCAACAACATGACAAAGACAGGTAGCCAGGGTCTCCCTAACCATACCCCAGAGCACCCACAGGTGGCTCAGGTAGAGGTCAAGTCCCACCTGATGCATGGCGGGCAAAGCTAGGCTCTTGCTTGCTGACAGGGATGCTGGGAAGGGAGGCTCGGTTGGCCCGCTTTCTCAGGAGGACTCCAACGTTGTTTCTGCGTGGGCTGCTCATCCCAGTGGGCACAGACAGAGTTCCACTGCCCCGCAAAGGAAGGAGGCCTGTGGGGGGAAATCCTAGACTAAACAGGCCCTCTGCATCCAGGGCATCAAGTTTCTAAGGAAATGTTGCATCATCAGTAGGTAACAAGGGAATGGACACAACTCCTGTCCTGTCTCAGGATGGGGAAGGAGAGGAGTTGTGGGCAGCTCCTCTTTGGGAAGGTTGTCTGGGAGGCTCCCCCACCAGTGCCCCAGTACCTTCCTTTGCTGAGGTTCTCCACGTGCCCAAGCCCTGGGAAGCTGACTCTCGGCCCGTCTCTGGCTCCTTCGCCCTCCGGAGCAGCTCCATCTCTGTCAGCTGCTTCAGTCTCATCTTTTCCTGAGCAGACTTGGAAATGGTGACTTGGACCTGGAACAAGGCCAAGGACGTGTCTACTAACCTCAGGAAACCCAACCAGTCTTTCTATACCTCCATCCATTTCATCGAGAAATGCAAGGCTGCCTCCTATGGGTGTCGGCTGCTGTTCCAGAGTTAACAGTCAGTGTGTCTGTAATGCCATATGAGCTATGCTAGAAGAAAAGTAGAACAAAGATGGCAGCCCGGTGCACGCCTTTAATCCCAGCACTCAAGGCAGAGGCAGGCAAATCTCTGAGTTTGAGGCCAACCTGGTCTACAGAGCAAGGTCCAGGACAGTCAGGGCTATACAGAGAGAAACCCTGTCTTGGGATGGGATGGGAAGGGAAGAAGACATTGTAAAAATGGGATGAAAAGCCCCATGCACCCTTTACCCAGCCTCCTTCAATGATGCTATCAACAATAGACCATTGTGACTTCTGTTTTCCAAAGGTCGTGCTGACTACTACATCCAAAGACTCCAAAGCATGGGAAACCGTTAGGGAATAATGGGACATCCGTGCAAGAGGGGGTATGGGAGTGAACCAGGGTAAAGGGGGGGCACAGGGACAGTGGAGCACAAAGGCCGTCAGCAAGTGATGCTGCAGACACACAAAATATGGAGAGAGAGGAAGAGAAGCCAAAAGCGGACCTGGGATTTGGGGCCTGAGCAGCTAGGAGTTGCCATCCAGTGGGTGGAGACCCAGTGAGGTAAAAATGCAAAGCAGGAGGTCTAAGTGTGGCAGATTCAGAACCTAATTAGATATTTAAGTAGAGATGCTGGAAGTCAGGGGAGGGAGGTGCGGAGAGGGCTTTGACCGTCGTTAGCCTGCGGTACTTTAGACACACTGGTTAGTGTCATGGACTGGAGCACACCTTCTGAGGTAGATGGCCCAGAGACCAGAGGACTGAGCCCTGGGGTCCTCAGTGTGGACAGGTCAGGAAGATGGAGGGGTGTACAAAGGAGGGAGGGGATCCGCTGTCTTTCGTGAATGCCAGGAACAGCCCCTTTCTCACCTCTGTCCCAAGGTGAAAAATTCAAGAGGGACATGTCCCAAGTGGAGTCAAAAGCTGGCAGAAGAGTCAAAAGCTGATATGAGGCAGAAGAGGGTAAAGATGTGGCATTTGGGGGCCTCAGGGAGGTGGTGGGGACGGAGGCTGTCAGACTGGAGTGTCCTCGGGAGAAACAGGAGTTTGGGGGATTGTAATACTAAGATGGAAAAGCTAGCAGAGAGCCGCCGCTGGGCTGCTGGGAGTGACATGGGTTCAAGGGGAATGTCTCTGACATAAGGAAGCGGCCAAAGGCTAACGCTGGAGCTCTGGGTGGATGCAGCCAGCACAGAGAATGGTAGTGAGCAAGTGGGACCGTGGAGTTGGGATAATATGGTTGGGACAAAACAATCTGTAATGTCCGGGCCTGCGGAGTGAGTGGTGGAGGCAGGCTGGAGGCTAAAATCACCTCACACATAGAACTTCTGTGGCCACCCTCATCATAGCGTGGCCCTCATGATGTCAGCAAGGCATCTGTGTCTGCAACACAGCCCACGCTCAGGGCGGACCCTCCATATCTGCCTCAGAGTTAAGCTGCCATACCTGTTCCAAAGGACGAACACATGGAGCTCGTAACAACGGCTCTGTAAGTTTGACTAAATTCATCTCAATCAGGGAAGAGAAGCCACCTCCCCGAAGGTCACCTTCCAAGTGCAAGGTATTTGTCAGCCTGTCAAGCACAGCTTTGGCCCATCAGCCTCTGAGTCAGCTGCCTCTCGGCTGCTATCTTTGGGGGGTTGGTTCAAATTACTCAGCCTAGTTCATGTAAGCCTTCTGTCCTTTTTCCTTCCGGCCCACAGGCGACCTTCTTCTGTCCTTCCCCCCTCTTCTCTCATCCGCATTCCTCCTCCCCCCCCCCTTCTCATTTCTCTTGCTCTCTGCAGCCCTCCTCCCCAAATTATCCACAGGCTCTGCCTTTAAGTGCTAGGAGAAAGGGCCTTGGCCATTCTTGGCTCTGCCTCATTTCTCTACAGCAGCTCTCAGAAGCATGCTTGCATCTAGCAGGTTGCACTCCTCAGCTTCTCCCCCCACCCCACCCCTTCCACATCACCACCTCCCCCACCCTGCCCCACCCCCATCCCAGCTCACTTCCCTGGTACCTTTGCGCTGGCCTCCTTCTGGTCCTCTTCATTCCCCAGGGAGCAGGTTTCTTTGGCATGGCTGGAGGAGAGCTCTGTCGAAGTAGAGGCAGACTGTGATGAAGCCAGGGACTTTGGGGCTGCTCCAGCAGGCTTGGCTTTGACAGCTGGGACCTTTGGCTCTGAGAAGTCAAGAGCAGGGACAGAGCTGAGGACGTGGCATTGTGGGCTGTCGATGGGTCCCTGACCCTGTGACTGATGGACGGTCCCGTATAAGGCCTCAATCTCTAGTCCTTCTGGCCCACACTTACCTAATGAGGAAGCTAGATGCTCTCCAGATGCCGGGAAGGTCAAGGACCATGCCATTCTCCATTCGCTCACTCATTCATTCATTCATTCATTCATTCATTCATTCACTCATTCAGAAAGCAAGCACTAAATATGTTATTCTAAGATGGGGAGAGGGTGGGAAGACAGTCAAATGAAATCAAGCCTGGCGACCATTTTATATCTCTCCAACAGAATTAGAAGGGGCCAGGGAATTTCTGAACACTGGCCCGACCCTCTCAGTTCACAGATGGGAAAAGTCAGGCCCAGCAACCTTCATTCTCAAACAGTGCCAGTCCCACAGAATCTCATTGTCGGTCTATATTTTCCCCAATCAGTGGATTTGAAGGTACTTTTTTTTTAATAGAGAGAGAACAGGGATGGGTTCCTTAATTTCCTCCTGCCCCTAAATTTGGTTATTCATCACCTCAAAAGAGCCAGCTAACCAGGGGGTGTCATTGGAACTAGGGCTGTCATCTGGGGAGGCACAGGGCTGGAGAGAGCATTTTGTGTATGTTTCGACACAGCCCCTTGGTCCCTCGGCTTGTAGAAAGGTCAAGAAGGGCTAAGAAGCCAAAGATGGGGGAGAAAATGCAGGGTTTCAGGGGCCAACTGATCAGGATGAGGTCTGTGAGAACACCACAAAATTTGAGACAGCGTGGCAGCCCTTACTGTATACCATTGAGCAATGTCACCCCCACTTGACAGCCAGAGACAAATTGTTCTCTAAGATCTTTTATATATCCATTTTCTTACCTACACTCCTAAGGGACACCAAGAAAGCCTTGTCTGAGCAGCTGTCCCTGTTTAGAGACACCTGATGACACAGTCTCTGAGCCCAAACCCCCATGCCAGCCATCTGAGGGCTAGCGCATAAGGACATATGGGGTCTCATGGGTCCCCAGGCACCCCAGGCACATTCCACACAGCTGAGACAAGGAGACAGGCAAAGCACTTGCCTCTGAGGCATGCTTGCCAGGGCTGCCTCTCAGCCCCAGCTCAGCATCCTGTCCCAGAGCATCCTAGGCAAACAGCCTGTCACTCTGCCAAATGCCTCACTTGCCGAGCTGATTAGTCAGGGGCCTGCCAGGAAGTTGGTCACCTTCCTGCCAGTCAGTAGAACAGCAGCTATACACAGCCTGGGCTGAGTGGTCCTCTTAGGCCATGGCCTCTTTTCCTGCCCCCTAATCACTCTCCAGCCCAAAAACAGCTTCCCTTCATCCCATGCCCTGTCCCCAGCAGCAGATCAGCAGCCCGGAAGGAATGACCTACATTCCCCCACCTCCCTCCCCCTCCTCCATCCTCCTCCTCCATACCCCTCCTCCATCTTCCTCCTCCATACCCCTCCTCCAGCCCCCTCCTCCTCCCCTGTCTTTCCCTTATTTATCCCTCCTCCTTCTAGAAAGCTGCCCTTCCCCCACTTCCACCCTCTGGTTGGCCCTGCTCCCCTGACCTTTGACCCTGAGGTTTATGAGAAGTGGTTTTCTGTCTCAGTCCAGGGAGGACATCGCTATATGCTTAACGCAGAGCAGAAGTCTCTGCTTGGTGTGTCAGGCCCACTCTGGCGCGATGCAGCCCTGAATGCAGGACTGGCCCAGCTGCTTCCCAGGCTCCAAGGTGGTGGGTGAGCTCACTGAAGCTCAAGGTAGCCTAGGTCAAACTACTCAGCCAGGATTACCCGGCTCATCGAGAGGAGCAGCCCATCCCCCTCATTGAGTCCATCAAACCCTGTATGAATTGGTGTGCTTCCTGGTGCTCTGCAGAGCAGAGTACCACTGTCTTCCTAGTGCCTGGTGCAGGTTTATCGCCACTCTATAGTGTGATGACTTGGGCTTCCCCATCCATCTGTGGCATGAGGGGCCTGACCTGAGAGCCCTCGGGTCTCCCCTAGCCTAATTCCATAACCCAGTCCATGGAGGCAAAGAAGCAGAAAACAAGATGAGAGCTCATAGGAATACGTACCCAGAGGTTGAGGGGTCTTTTCCAGAGGCCTGTTCTCACAAGTCAGTCTTAAAAGTAAGAGAGAGAAAAGACCTGTGTGAAACCCAGTTAGCCAAGGACACCAGGGTGAGAAGCTGGGGGCTGCTCCAAGGTAGGGAGACAAAAAAATGGAGCTGGTTCCCTTGTCAGGGTGGCAGGAGGCATAATGCCTTACAAAGACTAGGTTGATTGATTATCAGCCAGTCCAGGCTGGGAGGCCACACCCAGGGCTAGGTGCTTCCCTGGTCCTGTGATGATCTGTTTCCTAGAAAACAGCATCCCTGTGAAAATTACTGTCTTCCTCTAGACCCATGGCTTTGACTCTAGCTGGATGGAGGACCTGGGACTTCTACTCTCAGCTCCTGCCACAGCCCCTGCCTTGGCCTGTGTTGTGTGGCAAGTGTTCTAGGTACTAAGCCATCTCTCTTTGCCCCAAGGCTCCCCCACACTTAAAAAAAAATATATGTGTACATGTTGTACATGCCTGTTTGTATCGGTATTTAGGAGTGGCAGCATGCATGGAAGGTATACATGCAAGTGTGTGCGCTTGCGAGTGGAGGCTCAAGGCTAATACTGGCTGTCTCCTTCCATCGCTCTCTGCCCTACGTTTTTGAGACAGGGCCTCTCACTGAACCTAGAACTCGCTGTTTCAGCTAGTGTGGCTGCCCAGCTTTCTCTGAGGAGTCCGTCCCCACCTCTCACACACAAGGGTCACAGAGGGACCGTGAGGACCACCAGCTTTCATGTGGGTCTAGGCAACCAGCTCTCGCGCCTGCACTGCAAATGCTTTGCCTGCCAAGCCACCTCCCCAGCCCTGCAGTGGCCTCCTAAAGTCAGAGCTCGGCCCATCCCCATACCAAAGAGCTTTTGATGACACCTAGCTGCTTCTAGATGGGGCCCACACCCTTGGGTGAGGACTTGTGCTCCCCTCATTGGCTGAGCCAGTCTCCCAGGCAGATTCTTTGTATCTTCCTAAACACCTCTGTCATTCCTCCCTACATGTCCTTCCTCTCCATCTTGCACAGTCTCACCTTCAAAACTACTCCAAGATTAATGCTAGCACTTGGGAGTCAGAGGATACTGGATAGCTGTGAGTTCGAGGCCAGCCTGGTCCACAAAGCTAATCCAAGACAGCCAGGGCTACACAGAAACCATGTCTTGAAAAGCAAAATCCCTCCAAGAAATCATCCCAGCCTGACTGAGATGGCTTTCCATTGGGTTTCCCGACAGAGTGGGCAGCCTCTGTCTCACCTCCAGTGTCACTGGATCATTCAGTGATCTGCCCACAGATCTCTCTCTCTCTCTCTCTCTCT
Organism: Acomys russatus; assembly: GCF_903995435.1. Taxonomy (NCBI): domain Eukaryota; kingdom Metazoa; phylum Chordata; class Mammalia; order Rodentia; family Muridae; genus Acomys; species Acomys russatus. The sequence continues at coordinate 21,941,145 of NC_067137.1, forward strand.
CTCTCTCTCTCTCTCTCTCTCTCTCTCTCTCTCTCTCTTTCTCTCTCTTCCCCAAAAACATATTCACCCTGGTTCCCAAAGCACCTAGCAGATAGTAGGTGCTTAGTAGTTTTTAAGTAAATAAGCGATTAGGTGGGTGAGTGAAAGAAGAGGTGGTAGAGTGAATTTCCCACCTATTAGCTAGACAGCCCTCACAGAGGCAGTGAAGAGAGAGCCAAGCCTCAGACGGACAGCATAAGGCAAGTGTTTCCATGCCGGGCACTGAGATTAGCATCACAGACTCTTGAGATATGGCCCCTGGCCCATAAAGTGCCAACTTAGAGGACAGAACAAGGTCTAAACAAGACAAAATAAATAAACGGAACAAACACAAAAAGAAACAAAATTGGTTTAAATAGCCAAGATGTATTAGTTAAATTGCTAAAACCCTGGAAGAGAGGTGGGACTGGACAGGCAATCCACGTCACGTGGGCAGAGCAGAGGTGGCCTCTTCCTGTCCTTGCTAGCCATGAAAGGCAGCTGAGGCAGGGATGGAAGGACAGCGCTGGTGTGCAGGACAGGAAATGATGCTCTGGGTCAGGAGCCAGCGCTCCCACAAAGGAGTGGGACGGCCCCTCTATATAACACAGGAGCAGGCAGGGTGCTCCAAGCAGGCTCCTCTCAAAGCTGCTGGAAGCAGAAGAAAGGTGAAGCGAGACGGAGTCATTACAAGGACTGCATGGGGACTGAAAAGGGAAGGTGAGGCTGGACATCAAGGGACTGGAGAGTGCAGACTAAGACCTTTTGCATGGAGTTAAGCAGTTGTAAGTGCAAAGTGGGAGTGACAAGGACCAGACGGGAGCTTCTGTGTATTTTGTTATTGTAAGAAAGGCATGTGGAGGGGCAATCTGTGAGGGCCCGGAGGCACACAAAGCCAGAGCCAGACTGCTGAAGGTGCAGGCGATGGGCAGCTTCTCCATGGAGGGGCGATTGGGGAAGCCATGGTAACATGCACTCCCTTTCCCTACTTCCTCTAATGTTGACCAGTATCTGCCATGAGAAACCAGAGGTCCCAATGAGAGTGTGGGTCTCCAGGGAGAGGTCAGGCCATGACAAAGTCACCCAGAGCCCTATGATCCTGGAGATCATGGGTACAGGGAAAGGTTCCAGGAAAAAAAAAAAAAAAAAACAGAAATTTTGAGAAGGTCAAATTTAACTGACAGATAAAAGGCATGTGGGAGACTGCCTGGAAGGTCAAGACATGGGCCTAAAACCAAGGAGAAGGAGAAGGACAAAAAAATCCAAGGGCTAGCCACAGTCTAAACAATGTGAGAAAGTTAAGTTCTGTAATGGGAAAAAAGTCTTTGGACAGGTATGGACTCTACCACTAATGCTGCCGAGAGATGAGAGGAGTCTGGGCCTGAGGAGATGTGTCCAGCAGTAAGGAAGGCCAGTCTGGAGGAGAACCACATGTGAAGGTGAAAATGGAAGAGAGCTGCCACCCAGGGGCAAGCACATGGAAAAGTTCCCACATGCCAGCAGGGCTAGACAAAGATGGGAGACACAGGTGTGTGCACAGAAGGCAGAGTAGGGACCAGGAAACCAAGGAAGCCAGAGAGAAATAGGAGCCTTCAGAACATCGGGGGGGGGGGGGCATGACAACCATAAGTGGCAGTTTAAGTGAGACATGTCCCCCAGATGGCAATGTAAGCTTAGGAAACATGGCTTTGCAGGAGGAACTACGCCATGTAGAGAGTCTCAGAAGGCTCACTCTACTCCCAGTGTTCTCGCTTTGCTTCCTGCAGAGGGTCAAGATGTGAGCTCTCAGCATCCAGCCCCACCATTCCTGATGTGTCCTCACCATAACAGACTCTTACCTCTCTGGAACTCCAGATAAACCTCCAAATAAACCTCGGTCCTGTGGTATTTCATCATAGCAACAGAAAGGCAAACTAATACACCACACGAGGAGAGCCAGGCCCACACTTGATGAGCATACACTCACATGCATCCACAGACACACACACACAAACATGTACACATGTGATCAGATATCAGTCTGGGCTGGCCCCTGAGTGCTGATGGCTGTTTAGAAGGCTCTGCCTGTCTTCTTTACAAGCCGACCCGTAATAATCGAAGGTCTCTGCCACAACTGTGTCTGGGTATGAAAACCAATTTTTAAGTCCAAAAGTTTTATGGAAAACCCATATACTCACACATACGCATACACAAACACGCACACATGTGAGCATGTGCATACATATGAAAATGGTGTGCTTTTCGCATCCATCAGTTAAGAAAACACATGATAATAACGACCCACCATGAACTTGGTCATGCCTTAAACAATTTGTATCTTTTTTCATCACTATGGCAACTGTGGACATTAAGAACTTAGAGAACAGGCTGTCTGCAGCGCTTGTCATGTACGCCTTCAGAGCCAGCTGGCTAAAGCCCAGGATTAGAGAAGCCACAACAACAATGCTATGGCCTCCATGGTGATTCAGCATTGAGGAGCCCAGGGGAATGGCAGTGGGGTGGGGCAATTTACAGGAGAGATGAGTACAAACAGACTTGAGCTTTGAGGTTGGCCACTTACTGCGTCTGTGGGGCCCTGGGTCCCGTAAGCACATCCTGGCCTGGACCCAAGGGGTTGGGCAGGGAGCCAGGCCTGCCGGAAGAGGTCCCTGTGGGCATCCGAGTCTTCGGGATGGGCGGGATCACTATGCCTCCTAAAGACTTGTGCATCTTCTCATCGTTACAATGCAAGTATTGCCGGGAAACCTGCACCTGAGAGGGGAAGACAGCCTGGTCCTTGGAAGCACAGCGGCACACTGTATGTTCAGCTCCTGAGGACCTCACAGAGTGTCTCCTACCAGGAGACAGCTGGCCAAAGGATGCTGGGAAATGTCCCCTTGTCTCTCTCTTTTCGGTCTCCAAGCCCCAATCCAGCCCCTCTGCAAGGGTCATCCCTTCCCAACCACTCCAGGTGGGAAAACTGACAAGCTTTTCTGTTGTTTTAGTTCCTTTCTGAAATTTTTTTTAAAAATCTTCTCGTTTCAGGAAAAAAAAAATCTTTGACTATGAGAGCTGGAAGAGACCCTCCAAAACACTCTGCTTTTACAGATGTACAAAATGGGGCCCAGAGGGGGGGTGGCCCCTCCATGCCAACTCATTGGCATTCGACAAGAGATGACCAGAAAACCGGACAAATCCCAAGCCATGGATACCAAAGAAAGCCTGAGGGCCACCAACTCCAGGACAGGCAGTGTTGTAGCCCCTGTACCTCTCAGGCAACGCAATGCCCCCCAACACTCCCAGTCCAGCCGTGAAGGTCTGGAATAATGAGGAGAAATGGAATGAGACCCTAGAGTCTCTCTCAATGTCACCCTGATCTTGAAGACTGTCCCGCGACACTTGCAGGGATGCACGGGGACAGGGGTTGGTAAAGGAAAAAACAGCAGACAGTGTAACTGCAGCAAAGACCTGGAGTTGTGACGCTCCCTTACCTCCTGGGCACTGGCTCCCAAGGCCTGGAGACCCTGTCTGCCCCCAGGAGGATCCAGCTCCTTCTCCTTGGCACTGCTGGCCTCGGGGGTGGTGGGGATGCTCTGGATGGGAGGCATTGGCCTGGGCACCCTCAGGAGCCTCTGTGAGGTGGTACGGGGGATGGTGCTCCTCAGGGGAACTCCTTTGGGGCCTCCTCCAGGATCCAGAGAGGCTGAACAAGGGTGAGATGGGGGATGAGTTAGTACTTGCAGCACCAGGAGCGGGGGGGGGGGGGGAGGGTTGCCGTGCTAACCTTGGCCTTGTGTGCTGGGAGAAACAGGGGTCATGAGTGAGCAGGGCACCCCCTCCAGCCCTGCCCCACCACACCCACCAGAACACTAGAGAAGCCGCAAGTTTGGTGGGTTCCCTGTTCATTTCCACAGAACTTGGCAGAAATGCAAATCAAAGTCAAAGATGGTTGTGAGTGGAAAGACAGGAGAGTGTTAGGCCCTGGATAGAAGCTATGTGACCCTCTGTGCTTCTAACTTGGGATCTAAAATGGGCCTCCTCAGACTTATGTTTGGAGCATTTTCTCCGCAGCTGGCTGTGCTATTTGGAGTAACTGTGGAGGCTTCAGAAGGCGAGGCCCAGATGGAGAAGGGAGGAAGCGGGTCGCTCCAGACAGGCCTTTGAAGGTTACAGGCCAGACTCTGGGTCCAGCCTTGTGCTCAGCTTCCTGGTTTATCTTGATAAGGACTAGCCTCGGCCACAAGCAACCACTTCCATAAATGGAGCTGCCCCACCCTGCCTTCCCCAGCATGGACTGAAATGGTGAACCAAATAAATCTCTCTTCCCTTCAGAGAGGTGACAGTAATAATATAGCTGCTAAAATTCAAGGAATAGACTCAATAGAATAGCCAGCCACGTCCCTGGTGAATCCCAGTGTAGGGACACAAAATGTCAGTCTGGTGCCAGGGGCTGAGCCATTTCTTCTCCCTCTGCACAGCTACCAACGTGGGATACACCTGACTGACACTCCTAAGCTAGACTAAAAGAGACACTGCCCCTCATCGTCATTTCTGTTACACTTTTTTTTTTTAAGAAATAGGTTATCCCTACAAAGCTATCTATCTATCTGTCTATCTATCTATCTATCTATCTATCTGTTAGTTTATTCAGTGCTCTGCCTGCATGTACACCTGCACACCAGAAGAGGGCATTAGATCACATTATAGATGGTTGTGAGCCACCATGTGGGTGCTGGGAATTGAACGCAGGACCTCTGGAAGAGCAGACAGTGCTCTTAGCTGCTGAGCCATCTCTCCAGCCCTTTCTGTTATACTTTATTCTCAGTGTCACCTGCATATCCCCCAAAGCAGCACCCCCTCGGTAGAAGCCCACTGACCAGCCCCAGGGAACCTCCAAAAGCTTGACCACCTGCCAATCCCCATAACTTGGGTAGCCTGGAGTCCTTGACCTCAGAGTGGGTGGAGGCAGGGTCATGGCTCACCTTGAAAAGATGCTGCCATGCCTTCTGAGAGCCGCCTTTTCTTAAGCTTGTCTTTAATCTGGATAGTGTCCCGGGCCACACTGCTGGCCTCTGACTCCAGGGAGGGGATGGCTGCCACAGGGTGGGGCCCCAAGGGTAGATTTCTGAGGTTCCTAGAGTAGCCATTCCTGGCCTGCAAGCCTTTCAAAGGAGCGTCCAGTGTGAGGCTACCCTGGTCCTCATGTGTATTCAAGAGCTCTGATGGCTTCTCACTGCTCGGCAGGACACTGGACACTGACTGCAGAGAGGCTGAGAAAGACAAAAACACAAGGGCCAGGGTGGCACCGAGCACCAACAAACTTATTAGTATTGCGTCCATAGAATAGTCAGCCACGTGCCTTGGCGAATCCCTGTCATTCTGTGCTTCAGTCCTTCCTGGGGCCATTTACTGATAGTGGTGCCACAAGACACCTAACCCTGAATGAGACCAGCATGATGAGATCTTCAGGGAATAAAAGGGATCAATATGCAGAGCAGGCAAGAAATACTAAATATCCAGGAAACCGGCTGGCTGTCTAGCCAGGGAAAATATGCATCAAGTTCCAGGATTTAATCGACACTGTTGGTATACTGAGCATTGTCCAGACCGTGGAGGGGCAGAGATGAGGAGGACTTTGTGACAAGGAGCTTCCAATTAGAAGAATAAGATATGCTGTTAATAGGTTCAAGGTACATATGAGATGTGCCCTAAGTTACAGAGCAAAATGTTCACCGCGCTTGCTGCTGTCAGGGGTGATATAGAAGGCGGTGGTGAACTCCTGGGCCCAGAGGAGTCCTGGAACCTGGAAGTGCCAGGGGAACTGTGGGCAGGAAGATTGCAGAAGCTCTTCCACATTGTTTCACTTCCTGGAATCCCTTGATGTCACAAGTCCTAAGTCCTGGTGCTCAGGCGGCAGGGCTTGGGCTCTAGCTTGCATACAAGGCTGGGACAGCCAAACTCCCGCACCAGCCATGGCCTGAGAGAGCATGATAGCCTGAACCAAGCAGGCCTCCACTCAGAGCAGAGGGACCAGGCCCTACCCTAGACAGCCTGTAGCTAGACACCAGAGCAGAGTCCAGGGCCAGAAGGTGACAGAGGGGCCAAGGGGAGCCGAGACAAGCACCAAGGCAGGGCTGCCATGCTCCGCACTCCTCCTGGTACTCATGCCAGGCACCTTCCTGAGCCCAAGACGCAGCCCCCAAGGAGGACAGCCCTGTCTTTCTGGAGTTTAAGGGGCCCCAGGTTCCCAGAAGGGCTAATCCCGCCCCTGGAATCTCCCTCTACCACCCTCATCCAGATGAGACTTTCTTTGTTTGTTTGTTTCTACATTTTGTTTAAGATTTTTTGTTTTGAATTTTGGAGGATTCTTTTTTAGTTTGGTTTTATTTTCTTCTTCTCTGATCCTCAGAATAAATTAAGAAACTAGACATCACTCCACTCATAAAAGTTGGTATATAAGTGTTTTATAACATTTAAATGGCCACAGAGTATTATTTTCAGCTTTTAATTTTTTTTCTTTTAGACAGAGTCTCACAAAACCCAGATTTTGGACTTTGATTCTCTACTTTCCCCAGCATGCTGAAATTAGTCTCTAAGGAGCATCTTAAGTAAGGGCCATGATACAAAAACCAAGCATCTAGATACCGTCATTCGTCCTCCAGGGTGGATTCCACATGGCCAGTGTCTGCCTATAGGTTCTATAGGATCCTCTCCTATGCCATGACAAGACCCCAGAGAGGCCGCCAGAGCAACCAGCTATGACTGAGTTACCAAGCCCGATCCTCACCTTCACCATAAGCAAGAAGACCGGAGTCGATGCTTCCAGATGGGGGCACTCGGAGCCCAACACTGGTCCGAGGGACACTGCCACAGTACACAGCCACTGGAGCCAGAACTTTGGCTGGGGACAGAATCACAGGGAAAGGTACCTTAGACTCCTCTGGGGCCAAAGTGGGTATAAGTGAAGAACAGGGTACCCGTACCCACTGCCATTCTCCCCTTGGGATCTCTGCTAGAAGGTCCAAGGGCAGGTCCTGGTCCTCGCACCAGAGCCTGGTCCATGATGGGGCGGGGTGACAGGCAGGCAGTAACTTCAAACAATCCCACAAACTTACCATGCCCCAGCCTTCACTAGCATCCCTCTCTCCTCAAATCCTGCCTGTTTGCTCCCTCGTGCCTGATTTCTCCCTCTCTGCCTATTTTTTCCCTCTCTGCCTGATTTCTCGCTCTCTGCCTGCTTTCTCCCTCTCTGCCTGCTTTCTCCCTCTCTGCCTGATTTCTCTCTCTCTCCCTCTCTGCCTGATTTCCCCCTCTCTGCCTGCTTTCTCCCTCTCTGTCTGATTTCTCCCTCGTGTCTACTGTCTATCTCCCTCCAGCTTCGGGTCAAGCCCCCTAATCATTTTTTTTCACCCTCCTTCAGAGTCCACTTCCTCCAGCAGCCAATGAAACAGATCCCTGCTGACCATAGCCCCGGCTTCTGTCACAGTGAGTCTCAGTGCTCCTCCTGGGCCACTCTCTGGCACCCCTTACAGACAGCCCCCTTTGCCTTGGCTGCCTCGTCCCTGGAAAGCCTCACATTCTGGCCTCCAGGCCTCCCTCCGCAGCATCCCTGGTTTATCAAAGGGAACTCTTCGTTTCCTAGTGCCTGCACAGGGCAGGGATTCTGGCCTGTTCACACTGACCAGAGGGTAGCAAGGGTGACCTGGTCCTCCCCTGGAGGCGACCAGAAGGCTAGCGACAGACAGAGGGTGGAGAGTACTAGGAAGTACAGGACAGGGATGGGGAAAGGCCTCCCCATTAGGGAAGAGCCAGACAGAAGCAGGAAAAGAAGGAGGAGCTGGCTGGGGGACCTCAGCACTGAGAGGAGGAAGTGGACACAAAGCCCCACACCTAACCAAAAAAAAAAAAAAAAATCTATCAGCAGTCGATGGCTGCTAGCGAAGGGGAAACCAGTGTTCTCCAATGGAGTAACACTGGCTCCATCAATGACTCTCCAGGGCCGGCTGCATGTCCAATGCAAAACAAACAGAACAAGCCCCATGGTTTGCAGCCATTTTGTTGTGGGCTTTCTGTTTCATTTCATCTCACGTGGACAGTTTTTGTCTTCTTGACTTTTTGTTTATCTTGTTTGTTTGTTTGTTTGTTTTGAGAGAGGGATCATGGAATTGTGTGGGTAGAGGGGTGCGGAGATCTGGGAGGAATTGAGGAGAAATAAAGAGTTGATTAAAATATATATTACACAAAAAAAATAAATGAAAAAAAAAGGAAGTCTCCCCTCAGGCCCAAGTCCACCTTTGCCTCTCAGGACACACTTAACAAATGTCATTACCCCAAGCTCTTGGGCTCAGCCCCTCCAATGTATGTCTCAGTACCATTCAAGGGGCCTAAGTGACCACCTAATAACCCCCACTTACAAAGGGACACTCAGCCACCCTCACACAGACACAACCCCAGACCAGGACTTGGGAGTCTAAGCTGTTCTTGTTTCTATTGCTGTGTGACCTTGAGGAAATAAACTACCCTCTCTGAGACTCAGTTCCATATCTGTAAAACAAACTATTTGGGCTGTGCTGGGTTCATAAAATACCTATTCCTAGATTTTTTGTTTCCTTAGGCATTTAGCCATTCTTCCTTCTCCACTTGACTCTAAGGCCAGGCAGGATCTGATTTATTTGTGAATTACACAGTTGTTTTCATAGTCTATAGTATACTGCCTAAACATAGCATGTCCCCAGCTACTACCTCTTTACCGAGGTCACCTGGACATATACCCCCAACACCTGGGCCCATCTGAAGTTAATAGCAGCCCTGTACCCAATAATCATCCATTTTATCATGGGCGGGAGAAATCCCTCTGTTTCCACCAGAAACTGGAGTGCCTGGACTGTCTCCTGACCCAGCCACCCATAGGCTCACAGCCACAGATGGCATTAGCCCTTCAAGGGACCAGTCCACTGTGTCTCAGAGCAGATCCAAAGCCAGCCGGAGTCCACTGGGACTCCACATCCCTGCAGGCCAGGCAACGCAACTGAAGTCAGGACACCCAGTATCAGCCTGTGGCGAGCCACCACCAGGCTGCATGTCCTCAGCAGAGTGTAACCTCTGGACTATCCAAGGAAAGTTCCCAGCTCATCAAGATCCCCTACCTGGAGGGACATCATCACGGGTGTCCATGTCCTAGGTGTAGAAGATGCCCACCAGGCTGGCTGGAGGTGGCAATTGTCCCTGGACCCTGAGTACAGGCCTCAGGGGTCCAAAAGGTGCTGACCTGCGACATCCAGGACCCTATGTGCAAAGAACAAACAAACAAGAAACAAAACACTTTTAAACCTTCTGCTGCAATCCATGGGAGCTAAAACCTGGCTGAGGTGAAGAGTAAGTGTCAAGCACAGGATGGCCACCTGTCTTTTCTAACCTTTGCTGTCTCTCAGAAATACCTAGGTCCCAAGGCCAAATGACCTCGGAGAATAATTCATTTTGAGGAGCCTCAATGGAGCCCAGTCAGCTTGTCACCCCTTTGTCACTTGGAAGTGACACCTTCAAGCCTCAGGGAAGGTAAAGTTCTGTCACTCTTCCAAGTACTTTCTATTGTCTTCCAATGACTTTTCCACAGCTGCCTAGAGCCTGTGATGGATGCTAGTCCTCAACTCAAGCTTGGGGTGTCTGCAGAGTCACCCTAACGCTGGTTGCTTTCAGGTTAGGCCTGTCTGCACCTGCATGTAGAACATGGCATTTGTTCTCACCCTACTGAACAAGCCACAGCTCTGGACTTCTTGGCCACTTTGACCGTTTTGTTTCCCTCGGCTTGTCCGCTTTGAGCTTCTTCCCCCACCCCTCCTCCCTCAAGCCTTCGAGGTCAGCCATCAGTGCTTGTTCTTGACCAGACTTCACTTTCCCTTTGACAGGGGTCTTACTGCAGACTCTGCAACTCCATGCAGCTTTATGCATTCCTTCTTGGAACAAGGTGACAGGTTGAGCCTGGTGGTGGCCAAGCCCTGATTAGTGACAGAATTGGGCCTCCCAGTGTCCCTCCTGAGAGTGCTTCCCTTCAGATGTCGTCTGTGTATAGGCGAGGACACTGCGTCAGCTACATTTTGTTGAGTAACAAACTCTAGCTCAGGAGCTGAGAGACCTGCCTTCCGCCTGGAAGCCAGCCTGACACAGGCCCTGCCTGGCCCCAGAACGCAGCAGAGTGCTTGGCAGCTTCTGGCTAAATGAAGTTCAGCCAGAGGCCCAGACCCAGGCCTGGCCCAGCCCTGTGTCCCTGCTTAGTGCTTCAAGGCAGTTGGGTCCCTCTGTCACAGAATTTTCCTCAGCAACTACCAGGATTAGAAAGATTTGACCACATGGTGGTGACAGTGGCCAGGAAGGCCTGCAAGACACAGTGCTTCCTCCAAATCAGTGAGGAATCATTCTTCAGCCAGAGAGATGGGGAAGATGCTGAAGAAGCTGGCCAGGCCACCAGCTTCCATGCAAGACCCAGGACCACTCTTGCCTAAATGAAAGCCCACTGGCTGGAGGCCGTGGCTTTGGAGACCCCAAGAGTGGCCTCTCTCATCAGAGGATGCACTGTCTGTGGACAGTTAGGCAAATAAGAAACATTTATCAGCTGGGCAGTGGTGGCACACATCTTTGAGCCCAACACTTGGGAGGCTGGGAGTTTGAAGCCAGCCTGGTCTACAAAGCGAGTCCACAAAAGCCAGGGCTTGTTACACAGACAAACCTTATCTGGAAAAAACAAAAACAAAAGAAAAGAAACATTTATCTAGATTTCTGTTCTTAACCATGGCCGAAGATCTCAATCACCTAGAGTCTGATTAAAAATTACAGAATTGCAGACTGAGGGCTGGAGAGATGGCTTAATGGTTAAGAGTGCTGCCTGCTCTTCCAAAGGTCCTGAGTTCAAATCCCAGCAACCACATGGTGGCTCACAACCATCTATAATGTGATCTGATGCCCTCTTCTGGCTCGCAGGTGTATGTGCAGACAGAACATTGTATACATAATAAATAAATAAATATATTTTTTTAATTACAAACTGAGGTCCCACCATGCAGGCCTTCCTCACTGGATTATTCTAGTAAGCAGGCTACAAGGATGTGCCTGATGTTTTAACTCCAAAGTGATTTTTGATGTTGAAACAGGACTGAGCCAGGGGCTACAGTTCTGGTTCATCCTACAGTAAGAGCTTTGCTCCATCCCTCTCACCTTAGGCTCTCAAGGGAGTTATTGATGCCTCAGTGTTACTCAAAGTTCTCCTCTTTAAACAATTTGGAGTTCCCCAAGAGCACAGCATGTGCTGCTGCAACGCTTTGTGAATAGGACTGTCCTCACAGGTTCCCTCCTGGAAGTCAGAATGTCCCCAGGCTGAGGCAGCCCTGCTCCTCCATGCCCCGGAGGACTCGCAGAAAGGAGACCACTGGCCATCACCTAACTTACCATAGCACACCATCAAGCAAGCCCTGGCTAAGTCGGCATCTTCAACCCCTCAGTCCCCAAAGATCCACAGAGCAGGGTCTCCCAGGCGCCTGCCCAAGAGTGGCCACAGTGGCTAATGGACAAGAAGCCATGTCCCATGTGACAGCCAGGAGTGAATTCCCGCCCCTCCCCCACCAACCCAGGCAAACAACTCAGGCCCAGGGTGAGCATTCAAAGATCCTGTCCCTAAGACACAGCTCTTAATTTAGCTCGAATGCCATTCAGCCACTGTCCCCTAAGTAGAGTTTTGTGACCTCTCATTTGTACACAGCACTGTTCTGGACATGAAGGTCTTACTCTCACTACCTACTGAATCATCCAACCTCAACACAAAGGGCTGAATCAGCCAGTGGATTCGATTCTAGCGAACAGGATTTGACTCTCACTCCCCAATGCTCCACAGTGCCCCAAATGACTGGTTCCTTCACTTTCAGCCTCAGTTTCCCAGTTCAAATAAACACTATTGTCTGCTCCTTCCCTTAAAGCTGTGGTGGCAAGGGTTCCATGGTGACCCACGCGGCAGGTGAAGGGACTCAGGTTTCAAGTGGAATAGAAACAAAGCTGGCATTGGCTCAGGAGTGGGTCAGCCTCCAAGAACAAAGTGTGACCGCCCTTGTGCCTCTCACAGACCATGAGAGCCAAGGCCAGGTCCATGCGCACCTTGTTTCCCAGGAAGCTGCTGTCCCAACGAGAACAGCAAACAGACAGAAAACAGGGCATGGAGGAACTGCGGGAGGGAGGGCAGGACACAAATGCTCACGCACACCATCTTGCAAGTCCAGTGGAGACAACCCTTTTACGCTTCGCAGCACACTGACATAGGTGTCCACATGGAAGAGATGGGCGATAAGTTCAAACTAGGTTTCAGCCGGGTGTGGTGGTGCGCACCTCTAATCCCAGCACTCAGGAGGCAGAGGCAGGGGGATCGCTGTGAGTTCGAGGCCAGCCTGGTCTACAAAGCAAGTCCAGGACAGCTAAGGCTACAGAGAAAAACCCTGTCTCGAAAAACCAGGAAAAAAAAAGTTCAAACTAGGTTTCACCTCATACACACACCCTTTTAAAATTTTTTTTCTGAACTAGGATCTCAGTATGTAGCCCAGACTGGCCTGGCCTGGTACTCAAGCTCTTCCTATCTCAGCCTCTAGAGTGTCACCATCCCTAGCTCAGATGTCCCTTTAGCCTCCTCCAGGGCTCACTACAAGTCCATGTTTCTGTGTGAGCACTTGCTGTCAGGCAGGCAGGAAGAACAATGCTTTCTGTAAGAGCAGGAGAAGGGAGTGGACACTCACTGCCACCCCAGGTGGGGCAAGTACTTACCATTGTCTCACCAGTCAGAGTAAGGATTCACTGTCATGCCAGGAGGGACAAAGGGACATTCACTGCACAGGTGGGCACTCAGGGGGACCACACCGTTATCTGAGAAATCAACTGAAGGACAACAGCCTTGCTGGGCCTGACTCAAGATGTCAACAGGTCAAAACAGAGAAAGGCATTTCAAATGCAGGCATGGAGGGGGCAAATGGACCTGTGAGTCTGGGGACGCAGAGGCACAGCCTGGGAAGGCTGTGGTGGCCATGGCAGAGACCCTGGAGTGTCCCCCTGGAAGCACATATTCAGGAAACAACAGTTTTGATGATCTGAGAACTGAAGTTTACAGATGCTGCACTGGATTCTAGCACAAACACAGAAAATTTAAAAATTAGGATCAAGCAGGGTGCAGTGGCACACACCTGTAATCCCAGCACTCTGGAAGGCAGAGGCAGGTGGATCTCTGTGAGTTCGAGGCCAGCCTGGTCTACAAAGTGAGTTGAGGACACCCAAGGCTACACAGAGACACCTCGTCTCAAAAAACAAAAACAAAAACAAAATCAGGATCAAGATCTGCCTGCTAGTCTAAGCAGGATGTAGGCTGAATTGAAGACTCTTTTTCTTGCCTTGTTCTTTCTCGCTGGGGGTGAGAAGCAACACACACACACACACACACACGTATGATCACATAGACCTCAAAACCCTCACCCACCCCTGCTTCCATGAGGCAGCCCAGCCACCTCCAGAGAAGACCCTGCTGACTCCAATCTCTGAGCTTTGCAGGAGGTCTGCGGCCCACTCCAGTCCCCCACATCGAGATACCAAGATACACAGGTGAGTGATATCACACTCAGCCCCTGAGCATCGTGTGACCGGAAGCACAGTACTGATGCCTCTAAACCCAGCTTCTGCTGCTGCAGAAAGACACACACACACACACACACACACACACACGCGCGCGCGCGCGCGCCTCAGTATCTATTCTATAAACAGAAATGACCTCTTAATACAGGGTCTGGCCCTAGTTAGTGGTCATCTGGGCATTAGTGTAGCTGCAATTCACAGAGGCATGGCAGCTGGACGGGGAGATGATTTGGTTGGTACAAAGGTTGCTATGAAAACACAAAGACCTTGGTTCGAATGCCCAGAACCCACATAAAAACACCTGCGCACGGCAGCAAACACCTGTAATCCTAGAGCTGGGGAGGCAGAGAGAGGATATCTGAGGCTTGCTGGCCAATGATCCAGTGGTTCTCAACTTTCCTGATGCTGCCCCCCCATCATAAAATTATTTTATTGCTACTTCATAACTGTAATTTTTCTACCATTATGAATCATAATGTAAACCTCTGATATGCAGGATACATATGTGACCCACAGAGGTCAAGACCTACAAGTTGAGGATCTCTGGTCTGGACAAATAGAAAGCTCTAGGTTCAGTGAGGGACGGTGTCAAAAAATAACATGCCCAGTGCTTGAGGAAAACATCCAGTGTCAGCTGTGCATCTGGGGGACAGGGAGCGATGAGCAGGTGGGAGAGCAAAATGCTGATGCAATGAGCAGATAGTTCCTGTAGGTTTGCATGGGGGAGGGGCTAGAGACAAAAGGAGGGGGCTACTTGGAGGGAGGAAGTGGAAGCTTTGAGGTGTCAGGCATAGGCTGTAGATTATTCAGGGCATAACTTTAAAGGGGTACTGGGACCTCAGCTCCTTTTCCACAGTCTCTTCTCTTCCCCTCTGCCATGAATCAAGCACTTTGCCCCACCCTATAACCCCACACACGCCTCACCACAGGCCCAGAAACAATAAGGCCAATGACCATGGACTGCAGCCTCAGAAATCGTGAGCCAAAACAAAATCTGCCCTTCAGGCCAGTTTTCCCAAGCGTTTTGTCACAATGATGGAAAGCTAATTGACACAAGTCCCAAGTCACCTCCATCCTTACCAGGGAGACTGATGCCCACACCCACCACACCCTGTGTGGAGGCATCCCAGGCCCTCCCACTCACTCAGAGCTCCAGGCTCCCACTGAGACTGGCTTGTAGGCCAGCAAGAAGACAGTTCAGAGACAACCTGCGCCGCCTTGACCTGCACAGTTGGGCCCCCCTCCAGCATCTCAGCAGCCACCCCACTGCCTGCTGGTACCATCTTCCCTCTACCATAAGATAGAGCTGATACCCTGTATCAATCTACCCCTCAGACAACATGAGGTGCAGGTCAGCTTGCAGCCTGCAGGAATATAAAGCAAGTCCTGGGGAAATAGCCTGGTCGGTAAAATGCTTTCTGTGCAGTCATGAGAATCCTGGTTCAAACCCCCAGAACTCATTAAAAAACAAAACAAAACAAAAAGACAGGCACAGTGGCCTTGTGAACCCTGGGAAAGCAGGGACCTGGGCTTGCTGACCAGCCTAGCCTATCAGTGACTTTCAGTCCATAGAGTCTCTGACTCAAAAAAACAAGATGGGCAACACCTACAGAATGACACCTGGGGTTTCCTCTGGCCTCCACATGCACCTAATACACACTTTCACACACACACACACACACACACACACACACACACACACACACACACACACACACATTCACAAGGGAATACAAAGGGCTAAACACAGCGCCTGGTTCTCAGTAGATGTTTTGACCCTCGTCTTATAGGTAAGGTGACTGAGGCTCAGCGAAGTTGGGTAAGCAGATCAGGGCCACAGAACTGCAGCAGAAAAGTCAAAGCCAGTGGTTTCTGCGAAGGCTGGCACACACTGGATTTCAGACTGTTTCACTCCAGAGCCAACAGACATACCACCAGCTGACTCTATGGCCTTGGGCACATTAGTAAACCTCTATGAACTTCCGCTTCGCAGCAAAATGGAATTAAAAACATCTATCTTACAAGGTTTTCAAGAGTACCCAAGGGGCTAGAGAGCTGGTTCAGCTACTAAGCATGCTTGCTGATCTTGGAGAGGACCTGAATTCAGTTCCCAGGCCCCACAGCTGGCAGCTCACAACAGCCAGTAACTCCAGCTCCAAGGGATCTGACATCCTCTTTTGGCCTCTGCAGGTACCCTTATACATGCACACAGACTCTCTCTCTCTCTCTCTCTCTCTCTCTCTCTCTCTCTCTCTCTCTCTCTCTCTCTCTCTCTTAAATCTCTCTTAAATAAATAAATAAATCTCAAGAAGAAGAAGTGGAGGAGGAGGAGGAGGAGGAGGAAGAAGAAAAGTATTCAAAAAACATAACAGGTGTTCAGTGCTCAGCCCTAAATAAGCCGCCTATGTCAGCCTCCTCAAGGCTCAGGCACATCAAAGGAGGGGAGGGAAGAACTCGGGAGCTGGAGGAGGAGAGGAGAGCTGTGAGTCACGTCTTCTGTGGCTGCTATGCTCACGCAGTCACTGCAGCTATGGTTACCTGAACAAGATCAAGTGGGCAGCTGCAGTCAGCGTTCCAGCAGGCAGCACCAAGTGGACTCAGAGGGTCACTAAAAAGGTCATGAAGCAGAGAAGGGAGATATGTTGGGGGATTTTGGGTATTTGGGGTGGACAGACTCATTAGACATTGCTTTCATGTATGAAATTGTCAAAGAATAAATGTAAATCTATTTTACATATATGTGTAAATTATATACATAATTTATATTTATATAAAGTCATATATTATATATGATTTTTAAAAAAACATGTCTGATGGGAAGCTGAGACAGGATGAGAGAAAGTTTAGGGCCAGCCTGCGCAACTTAGTGAGACACTATCTCAAAATAAAAAATAGAAAATAAAAAGTCACTGTATGCATTTTCTTCAGCATGTTTGAGACCCTGGGCATAATCCCTGGGGCTGGAAAAAAAAAAGAAAGAAAGAAAAAGGCCACCAAGAAATGCTGTGTCTAGCCCCCTCAGTCAACAGTGGGCACTGTTTAGTAACTGTCCTGCTGGGTCGGCAGTTCCTGAAGGAGAACTCTGGGCCCATTGAAAGTCTTTGGGGCAGGAAGCTGCAGCAGCGTGGCTGAGGTCAAGGGCCATGTGAAGATGCTCCCTTCAGAGCTAGACAGCCATACTTCCTGGGTATTCTGTCGTGAGCAGGGGACAGCTGGCAGGCTGGAGCAGGGCACTTAAAATAACAACAGATCTGGTGCCAGGGGACTCATTTAAAGAGGATGGTCTGTAGCGGCTGGTAACCTCACAGTGACCTCCTGAGACAGGACCAAGCATGCCACCAAGAATCCACACACATCCCACACCCACAAACAGCACCTTACCTACTCTTTTTTTCAATGCCCCACAGAGCCAAGGAATGTGACCTCCAGTGTGTGTGTGTGTGTGTGTGTGTGTGTGTGTGTGTGTGTGTGTGTGTGTTAGGGGAGTGAAGGAAGGGTGACTGAGATGAGGGAGGAAGAAAGGCCATATGTACCCATCACTAGGACCGTAGCATTTGAACACCTTCCCCAACCTCTCACCTAGGAAAGTCTGATATGAGACTCATGGGGCCAAAAGAGCTCAGGATGTAGCTCAATACAGTGTCCATGATACACTGGATTTGATCCCCAGCACTGAAACCAAACAGAAGGGATATAGATAATCCTATGAGGACAGGAACACAGCGTTGACACTACTCATGAACATCAACAAAGGCGAGTGACAAGCACAGATGCTGTGCCCAGTTGTCCAGGTTGGACAGTGCACACGAGGACGGCCTTTTAGTGGTGTTTAGAGGCATCTTTTTCTAAGTCACAGGAGGACATGCATAGCTGAGCTGCGACCCTGATAACAACAGGACTCCTAGTTTCTGTTCCTGTTTACAAAATTCAAAACCTGTTGGGTGCAACCCCGTTTTTGCATGTCATGTTGATGCAATATAAATGAGAGATGACTCCAAACACGTACAAGGCATTGAGCACAGCTGCCTGAGCCTGCAGCACCTGCCTGCACCTGCCTGCACCTGCTGCACCTGCTGCACCTGCCTGCACCTACTGCACCTGCTGCATCTGCTTGCACCTGCCTGTACCTGCTGCACCTGCCTGCACCTGCTGCATCTGCCTGCACCTGCTGCACCTGCTATGACGGTTCAAGCTGGGAGAGGGTTGGAGATCAGCTACCCCCTTCCCTTGTTTGTCCAGCCTTCTGCAGCTGCTCTGCTGAAGCCTACAGGGTACAGCCTTAGATAGCAGATAGAAAATTCACATGCTTTCCAGCTGGAAAGGCCAAGGTCAAGGTGTTCAATGACCCAGGGCCTGCTGGGGACTTGCTGGGCTGCAGAGGGCTCTTCCTAGTGTGTTTCCACGTAGCAGGGAAAGAAGAGGCTCTCTGGTCTCTTCTCGTGGGGCACCCATCATCTCATAGGGGACTCCACCATCATGACTTTCTTTGAATTTAATGACCCCCACAAAGGCTCTCCTTTAGTTCTAATTTATGGGGAGGGGGTGGGATTTGCTGTGAACATCAGAGGGGACCCAGCATCCAGTCATCAATGCAAACACAGGCTATTGGGAGCCAATGCTAGGTGTACACCTTTCCAGACACAGGGTGCTGACCAGCTGGCAAGGCCTCAGTGAGGACGGGGCAACTTCCTTCTCCAGCTCCCACCAAGATATCTCTCTCTCTCTCTCTCTCTCTCTCTCTCTCTCTCTCTCTCTCTCTCTCTCTCTCTCCCCAATGGTCACCAGGGCACAGCAATACCTGATGTGCCTCCTACATAGTTTGGCTGTGCAAGGACTCTGCCTATCTCTGAGGCTCAAGGTATCCAGCTGTGGTCCAAAGGCATGTGCCAGTTCCCAGAGGTTCAGAAGAGGATGAAAAGGGATGAAATATCTGTCCAAGCAAAGTCGGAGCAGCTTGCTTCCCCTAGGGCTCCCAACAAAGGTCCAGCAAGACCCTCAGGGAACTTCTGGCTACAGCTCTGTCCTTTTCCCAAAGACCCTGTTGGGGGGGTGGTCTGGTGTATTTTAATGCTAATTACAGCTTTCTGTCTGACCCACCTTTTGCTTAATAAAAAGCCACCCCACCTGGGCAGGGCAGGACATAGGTGGGGCTAGAGAGAGGAATTCTGGGAAGAAGACTGCCGGCGGGAGAAGGAGACCTGAAGTGAAGAGAGGAAGGCCACCATGAGTTAGCTGGAGGAGAAGCATATGGCCGGTGTGGATGGAGAATCCAGCCCAGATGAAGAATATTAGCAAGTATTTGGGATTATGGATGGGAGGTAGCTTGATAGAAGTAATTGGAAGCAGACGGCATGGGATTGAGGCAGGGATTCCATGCCTGCCCCACTATGGGAGGTAGTTTAGAGGATTGATATCTGCCCTGCTCCAGGTTAACTAAGGCTATTTTAAAATACAACAAGTGTCTGTGTCTTGATTGATTGCTAGCCAGGCCTACTGGTAATACTGGTAATACAGATAACACATGTAATTTTAAAAACAATAAGACCCATCATGAGAAAGCCAACTGTTGAGCCAACAAGATGGCTCACGGGGTAGGAGATCTTGCAGCTCAAGTCCGGTGACCTGAGTTCAGTCCCTAGAATCTATAATGGGAGGAGAGATCTGGCTCTTGTAAGCAGCCCTCTGACCTCTGCGCATGTGCTGAGGCTCATCGGCACCCACATACAGACACCATATGCATATGCATCCTCACAATAAGTGAATAATTTAAAGACGAATGTCAGCTGTCCTTCTAACCTTGGATTAAAGGGAAATCCCAGGGTGAGGAAAAAGATGAGTAGGGCTGAGAACCAAAAGGTTTGAAGTAGGCCAACTGGAAATCACAGCTTCCAGACACTGCCTCGAGCCCTGCATCACAAAAACCAACAGCAAAGAAGTAACAACACTGGCTGGAGACTGACCTTCCAGGAACAGGGGGAACAGAGGCAAAGCAGCAGCCCACACCTGCGTGCAGGGCAGGGCTCGGAAAGCAGAGAGTAGGGGCTGAAGAGATGGCTCAAGTGGTTAAGAGCATTGGCTGTTCTTCCTGAGGACCCAGGTTCAATTCCCAGCACTCAAATGATAGTTCACAACTGTCTGTAACTCCAGTTCCAGGGGATCTGACATCCTAAGACCAATGCACATAAGAAATTAAATTTTTTTTTTAAAAAAAATTAAAAGGAAAAGAAAAAAAGTAGAGAGTGGAGGAAAGCAAGACCTACAGGCAAAGGAAAATGGGGAAGAGGAAAAGCCAGGGTGATGCACATCCCTCCGGTATATGGTACGGCCACTACTCTACAGAGATTGGCACGCATTAAGATGAGAAGTGGTACCAGATGCTGGCATGCGTGGAGAGTGAATGTGAACCCATGCTGGCTGCAAGCAAGCTGGCACGGTCCTTTACCTGTACTCTGGCTGGCATTCTCTGACAAAACTCAAGATGTCCGCACGCCACACCAGCAGCTCCACCCCTGGGTGTCCACCCACAAGCAATCTTGTGTACATGGTCCAGGGGAGAAGCCACCGAATGTGAGAGCAATCCTAACGCTCACCAGGAATCTGGAAGGATGTGCTGTAGAGGGCTTGTCACATGACACAGCAGGGAAAATAAATGACCACAACGGATGCCACAGATGACGGCAGCAGCGAGTCTAGTGGAGGAAGCCAGGCCCCAAAAGACGGCTGGCTATGGCTCTGCTTACAAAGTACTAAAAAGAAGGCAAGAGTCAACTGGGGCCCTGGGAATGCAAACATGGGTGATAGGGCTGTGTAGTAAAACAAGAAGGAGCTAGGAAGCCAGGCACGGTGGTGCACTCTCTTAATCCCAGCCCTTGGGGAAGCAGAGGCAGGGGGATCTTTGTGAGTTCAAGGCCAACCTGGTCAGCATTCACTGTAGCTGTTCCAGAACCTGTCTGTGGATCATAAACTGTATACCTGACTGTCTGCAATGACGGTGGCCCTGCGGAATGATGGGAGGATACTACTCCCTTCAGAGGGAGGGGGGAGGTCTCTTCAGAGCCCAGGTTGACATCCTCCTGTCCCTTATCCTCCGCCATATTCTCTCTGCTTCAGTTAAATCTGCTGCTCCCTGGACTGAGCTTCAGCCAGTTATGGGAACAATATAGAACTTGCTTAAATTAAGATGTCCTGACTATGGGCCCATCACTTCCCCACCTGGGCCCAGTAGCCAGCCTGGTCTATGGCTACCTCACTGATGCCCAGGCAGACAGAAGCCCTGTTTACCCCTCACGCTTCTGAGACTCAGGCAGAGTGGCACACACCTGTGACAGCAGCACTCTGGAGGTAGAGACAGGGGAACCGGAAATTCAAGGCCATCTTCAGCTACACAGCAAGTCTGAGGCCAGCCTGGACTACACGAGACCCTGCCTCAAAAAAGACAAATAAACACAATCGCCCTTCCAGATCCCCTACCAATAGCGCGGGCCTCCACCTGGATGGTAGCCAGTAGAAACGCAGTGTTGGGAGACCAAAATCGATCAAGCAAGAAATACGCTGATCTCCACTTTGGTGATGGCTTCAAGAACAAAAGGTCCATTCTGCCCATAGGCTGGCCAAGTGTCACCCCCTCTGTCTCTACTCTCAAAACCAGGATCAGGAGAGGCTTCACAGACAAGGAACCCGAGGCTCAGAAGTATCCCACATGCCCAGCACGAGTAGAGTCCAACCCAAAGCAGAATCTTTCCAACCTTCACTGGTGCTCTGGTCCCCAAGCACAGTACTGTCCCCACCCCTGCTGGCACCTTCATTCTCAGCACACACCGCCCCCCCAGGGAATTTATCCAGGAGGAGCAGAACCACCCACTACCTAAGGTCACAACCCTGGGAAGGGAGCACTCGAGAGCAACCCTGCTTCCCTGGCTGTTACCAGTCAGACAGCAGCAAGTCCGGCCACGTTGAGAGAGGCCCAGGGATCTCCTACCGTGATGTGACGCAGCTTCCCTTTGCCCTCACCGCGCTCTTTTTGCCTGCTCTGAGTCAGGATCTTGTCTCCCCTTTGAAGGATTTCAGAGGCTCGGCCTTCCCATCCCAACAGCTCAGTGAGCACCATTCCCTCTCACCTCTCCATCCAGAGGCCAACCCCCTGTCAGTGGAGGAATCCAGGGTCCTTAGTCTCTCTGGAGATAATGCTGTCCCTGTGTGGAGGGAGGCAAGGCTGAGGCAGCACCCACCGGGCCTGCCTTGGCCCTGGCCCAGGTTTGGAGCCCTAGGCCACGGCCTCCCGTCCAAGCAGGAGCAAGAAAGCCCACAGCCGCCGCTGGCACACTCCTGCTCTCTGCCAGGCTCCTCTTGAATAAACACCGCTGCATGGCAACCACTCTCTGAAGAAGCCCAAGTCCCTGTGTGGGGGAGAGATAGAGCTAAGACTTTTCCCCTCGGTCTCATTTCCCCTGTGGTTCCCCTGGGGGCCGGGCGTGCCCCAGCGGCAAACCTGTCCTCTAGGGCCATGAGGTTGGGGGGTGACAGGGTTGGGTAGTATACAAGCATGCTGGAGCCAACTGGGCTACCCTGTGTAGTGGCTGCATTAAGAAATGTATAGCAGACTGAGGCAGGAGCCATAAGCAGGAAAGCCTATGTGCACGGCCTCTGGGTCCCATGGGCCTCTGCTCACTAGCTTGCCTCCATAGGCAAAAGGCCAGGTAGGGCTAGGCAGCAACAGCAGCTAGGTCTGACCCTGATTCTGCTGGTGCTGTCTCGTGCCCTATGAACAGGACTCAGCCTTGCTCAGCCTCAGTTTCCCCGTCTATAAAATGGTACTCATAGAGTTAATGTTAGGATTAAAAAGCATAGGGGTTTGTCTAAAACAAAACAGGCCCTCTGTTTATCTCTCCAGAAATATTTCTGTAACATAAAGCCAGGGTGCCAACCCCCAGCCACATTCCTCTGCCCAACATTTGGGGACTCTGAAGTCTCTCTTTCTGTGCATGTCCCTGCTCCTGCGCCCCTCTGCAGCCCACCCTCCAAGGCACATGGGGAGGAGCAGAGGTCTCATTGATTTTATACAGCCTTTCCTAAAAGTCGCCGCTCGCCCAAAGACTAAGAATTTTTTAGGTGACCCCCTCCATATTCTCAGAGGGGAGTCAGCTTGACAGACACAAGAATACAGAGCAGGGGAGCCTGGCGTAGGCTGCCTCGCTCCCAGGAAGCCTAGCTGCTGAATAGCTTGTATCCAATAAAACTCTTTCCTCTTTGTGGTCCATAAGGGCCATGTGGAGCCTCTCTAAGGAACAAGCTCCAAAGGGGCCTGCCTGAAAGAATGGAGAACTAGCCAGTGCTGGTAGTGGCACACACCTTTAATCCCAGCACTTGGGAGGCAGACGCAGGTGGATCTTTAAGTTCAAGGCCAGCCTAGCCTACAGAGCTGGTTCCAGGAGAGTCAGGGCTACACATAGAAACCCTGTCTCAAAAACAAACAACAACTACCTACAGAGAGTGGTGGTCCCACCAGAGGGCGCCAGCAAAGCCCCTCTGAGGGAGGTGCTGACTGCCACTGAATTCCTGAGTCTCGCCTGGCCTGCAGAGCCCCCAAATGAGGGGCCTCCTCCAGACCTGGACTAAATTTGGGTTCTCCATGAGAAATAGATATGAAGAAACCCAACGTTACAAATGAGGAAACTGAGGCCTGGTAAATTATGCAATTTGTGAACGATCTACCCATGAGCATCTGGGAAGAACAGCCACAGAACAGGCAGAACTCTGTGTCCCTTAGGTAGGAAGGCAGATATGCACCTCCCCAAGCTCAACACACATCCTCCCCTGGATGAGAGTCTCTACACCAACCATCCAATGCCCCCCCCCAAACACACACACACACACACACACACACACACAGAGTCTTCATGGCCTCTGGCTCCGTTCCCTTTGTTTCCTGGAAGTAATAACCTCTGAGGACTGTGGAGCACCAAGTTTCCACAGGGTAACCTGAGTCGCTCTATGTCGGGCATAGGAGACATGGAGAGAGCACAGGCTGCCCCTGGTGGAGACAGACAGACAGACAGAGAAACAGACACAAAGACAGAGACAGACAGACAGGGAGACAAAGAGAGACATAGACAGAGAGAGACAGAAAGACAGAGACAGAGACAGAGAGAGACTGAGGGCGGGGGGGCGGGGGGGTTACTGTGCATGCTGAAGCTGCATCATCTCCACAGTAGCTCCATTCTTTATGTTTTTCCCTTTTCTTTTTTCGGAGACGGGATCTCTCTATGTAGCCCTGGCTGGCCTAACTCTCTTTGTAGATCATTTGGTCCTTTCTGAAAGGTTCTACGTAGCCCTGGCTGGCCTAGAAAGATGTAGGTGTCCTGAGCACATGTGCCACTGTGTGCCAAGCACACCGCCTGGGCTACAGTATAAGACAACCTTTTAATCCCACAGACAGGCTCTGGGGTACCACTGCCCAGCCTCCTCTTGTTTTTCCCATTCCCTGCACATGAAAACCTTTCCTACCCGCTTCCTACAAAAACCATCTCCTCACTAGCTCCCTTCATGCATTGGCTCCCAGCACAGCCAAGCAGCCACACGTGCTACCCTGTGAATCATAGGGGCTGCGCCACATCTTGTGTCACTAACCAGGCTCTCATAGGACTAGAAGGAGATCTGACTCCAGTGAGAGAGGGGACAGTTAGTCCCTAAGAACTCCATTTCCCTGAGACCTACCACTGTCCCTAAGACCAGACCTTGTTTCCAGCCTGCAGACCCTGGGCTGTGAACACTGTGGATTGTGAGGTTCTGATCCTCTTGACTTTCCCACAATAGCCCAGGATGGCCCCAGCCATGGCCAGAGATGACATGAAGCGTGTGGAGCAGGGGGGTAGATGGCATGAGCTGTGCCTCCTTGTGCCTGTGTCTCATGTGACACCTATCAGGAGCAGCTGCGCACAAATGAAGAAGAATCTATGAGACAAAGCCAGAGTGCCAGACAAGGGGACGGGAATGACTCCACTCCTAACCCTGTCGTTGATTTTATTCTGTGGTTTCTGATGAACGCATGCCTTCCTTAGCTTTCCACACTGCTGTTTATATCTAAAGGCCTCATTCCTTTGGTGACCTCCAGTGGCCAGAGAGGAGGGCTGACCTTCTAACTTCCACGTGCCACTTCTCAGGCAGAGACAGAGGCATGGGGTACCACCTCCAACTAACCTTGCTGCTCATGGCCCCCCAAATCTCACTCTTGTGCCCTAACCATAGCCCCTACCCTCAGACCTGGCTTATGAACCCAACTGCTTGCCTCCAAAGGAGTGTGGGATGGACCTGCTCTTCCAATTCCCAGCAACCACATGGTGGCTCACAACCATCTATAATGAGATGTAGTGCCCTCTTCTGGTGTGTAGGCACACATGCAGGCAGAATACTGTATAAATAATAAATAAATCCTTTTTAAAAATGACTGGTGAAGGCCCTCTCATCTTAGACCTGGTGAGTCTACAATATGACTTCTGTGTGAGAGCCTCAGGTGCTGAGGAGGGGAGGATGTGGAGACTGACATGGAGAGAGCCTGGCACTTCCTGCTCACTGCATTGGTAACCTAATCTGACCCACGTGAACCCAGAGTACGTCTTTGGTGTGGACTTCAGTGAACCTTTCCCAACACAGAAGAGAGCCATTATACTAAGAAGGTTAGCAAGTGGGTCGGACATAACCCACCTGGGCCAGAGCCTGGGGGCAGGTGCAAAGGAAAATGGCTGCTTAAGATCTGACTCTCCTGGGCACACCAGGGAAAGATGTCAGCGAGCTACAGTCATGCAAAGGGCATGCCATAATCAGGGCTCAGAAAAATCAGAGGGGAAAAAAAGAGCCCTGGATGTGAAGAGGCCTGCTTAAGTAAGTCTAGCCAACTCCATGGCAGGCCTCAGTTTCTTGTTAGCTTGGGGCAGATCTGGGCCTCCGCTCCTCAGAAATGAACTTAGTGGTTACAGGGAAAATACCACACAAAACAAACAGCCAATCAGGGGTGGCCAGGACACCTGGCTTGAGAAAGATAGGTTGCTTAGCTACCAATTTGAAGAGCCCCTAACTCCTGACCAGACCTCAAAAACACCTACCAGTTTGGGCCGGTTTGAACCAGTTCAAAGAGCCCCTAGCCCTGGACCAGAGCCCTAACCAATCCCAAATGTATTCATACACTTGCTCCTGATCTATGCCAATAGAAATAAAGATCACCTAACCCACCCTGGAACTTCCCTTGACTACCTATTTAAAAAAAAAAAAAAAAGTCTGCATGTTCACCATCTTGCTTTGCAAAGGTGAGGACCCCAGTGCACTGGATCTCTGCAGAATAAAGGCTCTTTGCTTTTGCATGTGACTTCAGACTCCTGGCAGTCTTTGGAGTGCGGGGAGGGAGGGGTGTCTCGAGTTCTGGGCATAACAGAAGCAGCTGCAGAGGAAAGACCTTTGTCTATAAAGAACCATGATATGAACAATAATGGATTTCCCATGAGGAACCATGCAGGCCTGACTCAGGGTTTCTCTTGCTGTGACGAAACATCTTGACTAAGTTTAGTAGGAAAAGGGTTGTTCTGCTTATAGGTCCACATTGTAGTCAGTCACTAAAACAAAACAAAATAAAACAAACAAACAAAAAAGAGAGCAAGAACCTGGAGGCAGAAGCTGATGCAGAGGCCATGGAGGGATGCTGCTTACTGGCTTGTTCCTCATGGCTTGCTCAGCCTGCTTTCTTATAGAACCCAGGACCACCAGCCCAGGGATGGCCCCACCCACCGCGGACTGGGCCCTTCCCTGTTGAACACTTGTTAAGAAAATGCCATCCAGTCTTGTCTGCAGCCTGATCTTACGGAGGCATTTTCTCAATTGAGGCACCGTCCTCTCTAACGCTTCTAGTTTATGCCAAGTTGACATAAAAGTAGCCAGGACTAGGCCCAAGGAGGAGCCTCCAGAACATACCTCCTGAGGAACAGTGGAAACGGAGACCAGGGACCCAGAGGGCTGCCAGAGCACCTTTCAGCCGCCGACAGGATAACAAGCCACAAAGGCCACAGGCTGCAGGAGTTGGAGAAGGAGCAACTCCTGAGCACAGCTCTAACACCAGCACTTGATGGAAAGATCCAGTCCCCCTGACCCTTGGAGATGCTCAAGAAGCCAGACAACCTTCTAGAATATTCCCTGTAGATCTGGGCTCTTCCTACACCAACCCTCACCCATCTACCAAGAGCCTTTGCGGATCAGAAATTCTGGAACCTGGAGGAAACGGGAGGCACAGGCCCTGAACGCAGGCTCCTCTCACACTTTCTCCCAGCATGTCCAATCATGTCCTGGGCCAGGGCTGCCCAGCCCAGCTGAGTTCTGTAGGGCAAATGTGAAAGCAAAAAATAGAAGGTTCTGCAGAGAAGGAAGCATAGACAACCCGGAGGTAGACACCGCGGTGTGTATCTAGAGCCGAGCATGCTCTCGGGGCTGGGGAGCAGCTGGACTCCAACAGGGTTGGGGCGTGAAGCAACTTCCAAATCCACACAGTTATGGAGACCAGTTTGTGCATGAAACATTCCTGAAGACCAGAGATTTTTTTTAAAAAAACAAAAGAAAACAAAAACAACAACAACAAATTCTTCTCAATCTCAGCTCTCATACAGTTCAAAACTTTCAAGGCAACTGGCCAGAGTGTGAGTGTAACCATATAATAAATGTATTATTCAGTTCAGATACAAATATTGTACCACTTAGGGCCATAGAAAAACCAGATCCCCAGGAAAATGTTCACACTTATCCAGCCCCCTCTCAATATCCACATTTATCCAGGACTCTCTCTCTCTCTCTCTCTCTCTCTCTCTCTCTCTCTCTCTCTCTCTCTCTCTCTCTCTCTCTCTCTCTCTCTCCCCAGCAGACCCAGAAACATCCCCATCCTCCTCTCGGCTGCCATCAGAAACAAGAGAAGGAGGCCACCACAGGGAAGTTGGTAAAGATGTCCCTCAACAGTCCAAGTTCAAAGCAATAAATGGCCACCAACCCAAGTCTCTTGGAGCAGTCTCGAGCCCCTCCCCCAAGTGACTGACAAACACGCCCACCCGAGCTCCGAGATTACCTGAGATGCTGCCTGGGTTCCTTTCCAAGCCGCTGGTCACCAGTGGATCAAGCCCTCAGCACAGGCCCCCTAGGAAAGAGAGTGACAGCGGTGAGGAATACCACACCGTCCAGGAGCGGGCCAGCCAGGGCTGGCCAGAGGGACAGCAACCCGACAGTCTTCAGCTCTGGCTCTATTTGATGTGAATGGGAAGAAAAGGCCCTTGTTTCTCACTGTTCTCCTGGGTGACAGTAACTATGGATATAAATCAATTTTTGGAATCTGCCAGTCGCCCATTGAATATAAAGAGCACGCTCTCTGGGAGCCACGGGCAGACACGCAGAGAGAGACACAGCCGCCCAAGTGAATGGACACTCAGGCATAGACACAAAATAAGCCTTCCATCTTTATAACTTACCCATCCTCAGGGGTTGTATTACAAGCAGCACGTATGGAATTTGTTATATTTACTTGTTTAAAGAGAAACCTAGAGAAAGGGGCGGGGCAGTAAATATTGCTAGAATTAGAAAGTAAGGCATGGCTGCATACATCTGCAGGACAAGCAACTGAAAGGCTGAGACAGGCAGATAGCTTGGGCACAGGGCAGCTTGGGCAACAGAGAGAGACCCTGTCTCAAAGCACAAACAGCAATAATCAGTAATAATAGTGATGATGATGATGATGACCTACACACAAAACCAATTAAACCTTTAAAATGCATGGGGTTAGGGACGATGAAACAGTGGCCCAGCAGTTGAGAATATATACTGTTCTTGCAGAGGGTCTGAGTTTGGTTCCCAGCACCTGCGTTGGGAGGCTCACATCCAGCTGCAATTCCAGCTTCAGAGGATCAGACTCATCTGGCCTCATTACTTGTACTCATAACACACACACACACACACACACGCACGCACGCACGCACGCACGCACGCACACACGCACGCACACACACGCACGCACGCATGGACGCACACACACACACGCATGCACGCACGCGCACACACACATGCACACATTTTTAAAATAATAAAAAATAAAACTTTTTAAATAAATTAAACTTACATGTCCTGGCACAGGAAGAATTGGTTGTGGACTCACGCCTGCCTGGCTCTGTTGCCGTGATCTAGCCTGGGCCCTGCCTGGCTCTGCTGCAATGGTCTAGCCTGGGCCCTGTGCAGTGCTGGTTCTTGGACACAGTGCAACCTGCTCTAGCACCTGCAGAGGCTCCATCCGAGGTGCTGCAGGCACTCTTCGTTTTGTAGATGGAAAAAATAAAATCATAGAAGGTAAACGACTTGCCCAAGGCCACAGAGGGCCTGACCTGGACACCCTAAAGCTTTCAAAATGTTCAGTTTTTTCACAGGAAAAGGTATGCCAGGTGAGCCCAGAGCCAAGTGTGCCGGGGCCAGCAGGGGACAGTTGGAGGTAAGAGCTACCAAGTTTTCATTTGTACCATTTCTTTCTTTCTCTCCCCGACCACTGGCAGTAGACTGGTGTATTTGTGTTGCTAAAAAATAAAAATAAATAAATAAATAAATAAAAGGAAAAGCTCTAAATTAACAAATAAAGCCCCAATTTTTTTGGAAAAAAAAAATTGGTTGGTTTTGCCCATTCATTTAAACAATGCTTTTTAAAATAAACCATCCACCCAGGAGGCAGAGGCAGGTAGATCTCTGAGTTTGAAGCCAGCCTGATCCACATAGCAAGTTCCAGACCAGCCAAGGTTATATAGTGAGACCTTGTCTGAAGCAACTAAATAATAAATAAATAGGCAGAAAGACAGAGCTGGAGCTAAAGAGATGGCTTGGCAGTTAAGAGTACTTCCTGAAAAAGAAAAAAGTACTTCCTGCTCTTCCAGGGAGGTGGAGCCCTGTTCCCATTTTAGGCAGCTCACAGTTACCCATAAGTCCAGCTCCAGGGGATCCAATGCCCTCTTCTGGCCTTTGTGGGCACCTGCATGCACATGCAAACACACATACAGAGATGCACACTCACATACATATAAATGAAAAGAAACCAAAAAAAGAAAGGAAGGAAGGAAGGAAGGAAGGAAGGAAGAGCGAGCGAGCATGTATACAGGGCGTGGTGGCACAGTCTTGCAATCCCAGCACTGAAGAGGCAGAGGCAGGAGGATCAGGAGTGAGGTCGTTGAGAGTTTGAAACCAGCCTGGGCTACGAGAGACCTTGCCTCAAAAAAAAAAAAAAAGAAAGAAAGAAAGAAAAAAAGAAAAGAACTAAGCACCTGGTGAACCTGAGAATGTTTAGTGAGTTTCTAACAATGAATGCCTTTTTCTTTTCTCTCTTTCTTTTCTTTTTGTTTTGCTTTGTTTGTTCGGGTTTTTGGTTTTTTGTTTTGTGTTTTTTTGTTTGTTTGGTTGGTTGGTTGGTTTGGTTTGTGGATTTGGTTTTGGTTTTCGAGACAGGGTTTCTCTGTGTAGCATAGACTCACTTTGTAGACCATGCTGGCCTGGAACTCACAGAGATCCCCCTGCCTCTGCCTCCCTGAGTGTTGGGGTTATAGGCATGTGCCACTGCACCTGTCTTGCCTTTTCCTCATAAGCTTGTACATTTGTGGAGCTGGAGACTTTTTAAAATATTATTTTATATGCATTGGTGTGTAGGGGTCATATCCCTTGGAACTGGAGTTACAGACAGTTGTGAACTGTCATGTGGGTGCTGGGAATTGAACCTGGGTCCTTTGGAAGAACAGATAGTGCTCTTAACCACTGAGCCATCTCTCTAGCCCCTGACCTAGAGACTTTTAAACATGAAACAAATGCAGTTTCTATAATGTGGGGAATTTCTCAGACCATTTTTACAAATACCTCTGAAAGGCAGTGCTGCCCTGTGAAACTCACAGGGTGCCATATACAGCAAAACTGGGTCAGTCCTAGTAGAAGCTTTGTGTGGCAGGACAGTCCCTCTCTGTGTTTATGTACACATAGGCACAGAGAAAAGTCTGGAAGGACACAAGCATTGGTTTTGCTTATTCCAGGATAAAAATTATTAGTGATCTTATTTCCACCGGTATCTTAAAATGTTTACATTTATATTTATTTATTTTTTGAATCAGGCTGTCACTGTGTGGCTCTGGCTGGCCTGGAACACACAGAGATCTACCTACTTCTGCCTCTGGAGTGCTGGGATTAAAGACAGGCACCACAACACCTGGTTTAAGACTTTTTAATCTAATTTTTTGTCATCACTAGGGATTGGACCTAGATCTTACACTAGCTTGGTCCTTTACCAGTGATCTATGTTCATGGCCTCTTATTTTATTTTGGGAGACAGGGTTTGCTATGTCGCAGATCTTTTTCCTTGGCCTCCAGTAACTGGAATCACAAGCCTCCGTCTATCACTGGGCGCAGCTCAGGTTTCCTACTCAACAACCAGATCCAGTGAGTAAGCTGTGGCTGGTGCCAGTTAGAGAAATAAAACCAGATAACAAGGACATCTGGGGGGATGGTGGAGGAACATAAATTACAGCCAGGCACTGTGGCACACACTTTTAATGCCAGCATTCAAGAGGCAGAGGCAGGTGGACCTCTGTGTACACAGAATATTCCAGGACAGCTAAGGATGCATACTGAGACCTTGGGGAGAGGAAAGAGATATTAAATATGAGCTGAATAATTATAATACTAAGAGACACTGAGGCTAGAGAGAGAGAGAGTTCAGAGGTTAAGAGCACTGGCTGCTTTGGCAGAGGACCTGTGTTTACTGGGACTAAAGCATGGGCCACTGGATCTGATGCCCTCTTCTGGTCTCTACAGAGACTGCGTGCACATGGTGCTCAGGCACACATGCAGGCAAAACACCCAAACAATAAAGAAAAGAAACAAGAAATATACCATCTGACTTTGTGGGGAGGAGGTGGTTATGTAAAAAGTTTAGGAAGTGCATGCTGAAGCATCCAGAACGGTGCCGCTACATCTCCCACATGCTCTCTAATGCAGCTCCAGAAATAAGCACAGTCACATAAATACAGAGTAGACAAAATATCTACAGTATTAAGTGTTAAGTATACAAATGACTAATCCTTTTTTTTGGGGGGGGGGGCGCACAGTCTCCCTGGCTGTTCTGCGGCCAGCTGTGTATACCAAGATGGCCTCGAACTCAAGAGATTCACCAGCCTCTGACTTCAGAGTGCTGGGATTAAAAGCCTGCCCGATTTATTCTTTTCAATTTTCTGTACACTTGAAGTGTCCAAAGGTTTGGAAAAGCCAAGTGAAAAACAAAACTCTACCACTCACATTGCCGCTGGGGGAATGTAAAATCCTGGCTCTTACGGGCAACGTCCATGCAGGGAATCATGCCCGTTGCTGCGCAGCGCAGGTGGTTCCTCTTTAAAATATGAGGTGAAACATGGAGTCTGCGGTGCTTGACTGTTTACACACTAGGAGACTCCCATGCTGCTGCCGCCAGCTGGGTGTTTGCTCAGGTTAGCCCAGTGGGAGTGCGTTCAGGTCTAAGGTGTGGGAATATCAATTCCTCCTCAGAGACTCTGCCCGCCCAGGAGAAGCTGGAGTTTGCAGCCACAACCAGAAGACCCGGCGTCCTCTAAATTGGAATGGATTCCAGAAAAGAAAGAGCTGCAAACGTCGCGTAGTTTCTCCGGCCTGCTCCCGCAGGCTGGTACACCAGGGAAGCCTTCTCCTGCAGCCCCACCTCCGCCTGTCCTGGCGCGCGGCAAGAGACTTGCCCGGAGCAAGGCTGACACCTAGTGGTACACTTTAACTTTGACGATTTCCACTTGAACCCCCCAAAAAAGAAATCAGGACAACCAGACAGGCCTAGAGAAGACAGGGGAGACTTCCATTGGTATTCCTTGCCTCTAGGCCTAAAAGCAATTCCACCATGTCCAGGAAACTTGAATAGCATGCAGCAATATACTGTAAAATCCACAGCCAAGCTGTCCACTAGAAGAAGAAACTCCAACTCCTGAAAACGGCCACACTTTTTCCACTTGACCCATTTAGTTTCCAGCAAGCAGGAATTTCTCAGTTAACCGACTCGAAGCCCTCAGTTCTAAGGAATTCTAGTTGCAGGTTTCTGGAACGCCTCTATCAAGCAACTTCTTGTCTCTGCCATTCCTTTGACCATCCCTACTTCCTAAAAGGCTCTCTCTCTCTAGCGCTAGAGCCACCCTGGTCCCTGACTGAGATCAGTGCTCTCCTGTGGCTCCCATAGCCTTTCATTGGGAACGCTGGTCACTTTCCTAACCAACTGTTGCGCTGTCTCCGTGCCCAACCTCTTGCCTAAATAACAAGCACTTTAGTCCCCACTCCAGGTACACTTGAAAACTGGGACCACAGAACTTTGCACAGAACTGTGAGAGAAGAGGTGCCCAAAGAGGCTCTCACTGAGGCAGACCCCAGTCCTCACATGTGTATTACCAAAAGATTGAAATAAACACTCGTTCATAAGAGCTGGCAAATATACCACAGGCTCTGGTCATCTCTTTCAAGGTTAAATTACCAAAGTCTGGGGAAGTAGAGGTAAGAGACATGACTTTAAGGACTAGAGAGATGGCTCAGGGGTTAGGAGCACTGGCTGCTCTTCCAGAAGTCCTGGGTTCGATTCCCAGCACCCACATGGCAGCTCATAACTGCCTGTAACTCCAGTTCCAAGGAATCCGAAGCTCTCAGACAGACATGCAGACAAAACAACACACATAAAATAAATAAAAAGATGGTTTTAGAAATAACAATTTAAGGCGTGGTGGCGCACGCCTTTAATCACAGCACTCGGGAGGCAGAGGCAGGCGGATCGCTGTGAGTTGGAGGCCAGCCTGGTCTACAAAGTGAGTCCAGGATGGCCAAGGCTACACAGAGAAACCCTGTCTCGAAAAACAAAAACAAAACAAAACAAAAAAAGAAATAACAATTTAGTTTCTTCTAAACAAAGAGAAACGTATAAAGTTGTAATATTCCATGAAGTCAAATTCTCATAAACCTATTGGCTGGTGAAAAAGCAAATCATTTCCCATAAGATTTATGCTTAACTTGGGTAAAGGAGAGTTTGCCAGAGGCAACCTGTCAGATCTATGGAAATCTCAAGCACCTCAGCCTGCACCACCTGTGACTGTTGTCCTTATTGTCAGATTCACTGCATCTAGGGTCCCAGGAGACCTTTCCAACAAGGTTTAACTGAGGACAAAAACCCCTCCTTGTATGTGGGTACCAGCATCCCATGAGCTGGGGCCCCAGACCTAATAGAGAGGAGATGCTGGAGAAAGAGAACTCACTCCTCTCTCTCTGCTCCCTGACTGTGGGCACAGCGTGACCAGCTCCTTCCTGCTGCCAACCATCCCGTGCCTTGATGGCCCACATAACGCTCAAAACATGAGTCAAAACAAGCCATCTTTCTTACAGTCAAGTATCCAGTTCTGCATCCTAGAAAGATGCTGGCACAGCACACAAGGAACACGAGGGCCCCGGAACCACTCATTTTATAAGGATGCTGAAAATAGCCCATATATCATATCACTGCTCAGGAAATGCCCAACAATCTGAAGGTCTGAGGTGGGACAGTAATCTGTGTTGGAGACCCCCACACCCTGAGCTGGTCTTGACACAGTTCAACACAGTGAAGCTCTTCTATTCCTAAGCAGGTTAGCCCTCCAAAGCACATTATCTAAAAAAGTTAATTCGCAAACTGCTTCATACAGTATAATACCATCTATGTGGAGAAACAGAAACCAATTGCGTCTCAGCAGCAGATCTGTCTGCATGCAGATCCACAGAAAAAAGTATGGGGGGCGCCAAGTTCAAAAAGAACTGTGGTTGCCTATGCATGCAGCTGTCCCCAGCTGGGACTCTGGAAGAGGATCAGAGGCGGTGGGGGCGGGGCTCTGGCCTTCATGTTCTCTTTGGAGCAACGATTCTCAACCTTCCTAATACAGCGACACCCTTTAAAACATTCCTCAAAATAAATAAATAAATAAATAAATAAATAAATAAATAAATAAATAAATAAATAAATAAAAATAAAACATTCCTCATGGTGAGGTGACCTTCAACTATAAAATTATTTTTGTTGTTACTTCATAACCATAATTCTGCCACTCTTATGGATCATAATGAAATACCTGTTTTCCAATGGCCTATGTCGACCCCGTGAAAAGGTCATTGGAGCCCCTCCAGGCTTGCAACCCACCTGTTGGTAACCACTGCTTTAGGGGCATGCATGCTACGTTGGCAAGAAGCTCAGCAGGTGAATGCACTTGCCTCCAAGCCTGAGAACTGAGTTTAATCCCTAGGATTTGCCACACGTCATGAGATGCAAATGCATGTGAGCACACATGCACACAGAAAGTGTGTATCCTCATCACAAAGTAAAAAAAAAAAAAAAAAGATATGATGGTCACTGCTGGGGTATCTTTCTCTTCCTTCTGTATATCTTTTGGTATTTTCTTTTTCTTTTTTACTTCTACATTTTTAAGATTATACTTTAATTCTATTTTTCCCTTCAAACCCTCCCTGCTCCCCATCAGATTTGTGGCCTCTTTTCTCACTAATCGTTATTACATGCATATATGTAACACATATATACACCTAAAATATAACCTGTTCGGTCTATACAACGCTATTGGTATGTATGTTTTCAGGGCTGGCTGTTGGCACTAGGCAACAATCGGTGTGCTGTTCCCTGGGGAAGACCACCGCTCCCACCCCAGCTTCCCTCAGTTGGGTATAGCTCTGGGTAGAGTGTAGGCCTCGCAGCCTTTTCTCTGTCCACATTGGCATGTCCGTTGGTATCAACCTTGTTCAGCTCGTGTTTGGGCAGTTTCTGATATTACTAGGAGACAGTCTCACAGAAAACTTCCTGATACCCTGGCTCTTAGATTCTGCCTAGCCCCTCTTCTGCAATGATCCCTGAGCCTGAGGTGCAGTGTCCTATAGGTGTATCGATTAGGACTGGGCTCCACAACCCTGCACTTGGATTGACTACACCAAACTGGTGATTTACACCAGTTTGCAATTCTACCAACAGTGAATAAGGGTTCCCTTTTCCCCACATGCCCACCAGCATTTGGATTCAGACCCTGGACAAGCAGCTGAGGTTCCTGACTGTCAAAGCAGACCTGGCCTCCAGGTTCTCCCAGCATCCCTCAGTCCCTACCTGTTAGAGGGCTGGCATTTCCTATATAACCCAGATAGTGTCTGACTCTCTCTCTCTCTCCCTGTCAAGAATGTTCTCTCTCCTTACCCTCTCCCCACCCACACCCTACCCCCAACACACACACTTTTCTGTCTCCCTCTACATGGTGACTTCTGGGTCCCTGTCCCTTGCGACAGTGAGCACACCCAAGAGCTGTCCCCAATAACCCTGCATTTATATACTCTACTCTTAGCTTGAATTAGCCCATTTCACTGATGAAAGAATGTGTATTGGAATAGAACTGAAGTTTAGAAATTTTAGAAATGGAGGATTTTGTCTACTTGGGGCTAAATTTCCTTAAATTACAAGACTTATAGAGAAATTTTCTCTGGGATGTACCCCTTTCTTATTCTAATACTGGGGAATGTCTAACAAGTAATCTGAAAATAACCCCTTAGGCAGGTCCACACTTGGTCCAAGGTTTCCTCAGTTACGTCCCATTGGGTTCTTGCAGCATCCTTGAGGCAGGTGCTGTGGTTACTCCTGTCTCACACCAAAAAAAAGTAATGAAGTAGACACTGGCAGTTATCTAATTGGTGGAAACCCAAGAATTGGCACCCCAACTTCTTCCTGCTCCTTGGTTTAATCTCCTCTCAGGATGAACTTAAGTATATTCTGCTGATCCACCTTTTTTTAATACCCAAATCTATCACAAGCCATCAATTAACCAGGCTGCCAGTTGTACAATATAACTGCCCAGGACACAGAATGTTACA
Organism: Acomys russatus; assembly: GCF_903995435.1. Lineage (NCBI taxonomy): Eukaryota > Metazoa > Chordata > Mammalia > Rodentia > Muridae > Acomys > Acomys russatus. The sequence continues at coordinate 21,977,742 of NC_067137.1, forward strand.
CCTAAACATAGACTGTTCATCTTTGTCATGTTTATTTACCATCATCAGAGAAAGGGCTCTGCCAGACTGGCTCAGAGGTTAAGAGCACGGACTGCTCTTCCAGAGGTCCTGAGTTCAATTCCCAGCAACCATATGGTGGCTCACAACCATCTATAATGTGATCTAATGCCCTCTTCTGGCCTGCAGATGTACATGCAGCCATAGCACTGTATATAATAATAATAATAATAATAATAATAATAATAATAATAATAATAATAATAATAATAATAATAAAGTCTAGCTGAATCTACTATCTGTTCCTTAGGTGCAACCACATATCCTGTAAGCAGACCTAACCCACAGCTCTAAGTGGTACCTAAGGAGGCCCAGCACAGCCAAATCCTAATGAAGTCACTGTCCTGTTTGAGGAGAAAAGATGGGAGTGGAGGGAGAGGACCTAGCACTGCCCTTAATGAAGCCAAGACAGCAAAGCCGGCCACTGGGAAAAGACCACAGCTGTCCCCACCATCAGCTGTGAAGACTCTCCTGTCCATTTTTCTATTGCAGTGCCACACTTGGTCCAAAACCAATCATCTAGTGATAAAATTGGGTTGCTGTGACTTTCCTGTGAAGAAGACAGGTTAGCACCCAGCATGCTCTGCTGAGAGGCCTTTTTCTTCCCAGTGAACAAACTGTGTAACTCAACTGTGACAATCCCTCTGCTGTAGCCATGATGGCAAACACCAAGCTTTGGCTCAGCACAACACTATGACCACCAGACTGGCTAAGAAAGCTATGAGGGTCAAAAGCCTCATTGCTCTGAGTGCCTGTGACACTGCTGGTGCCTGTGACAGGTCCACATTCTCCCTCCACTCACCACCATTTCCACATGCAGCAACTCTAACCAGAAAACTGCCTACAAGTGTTGTGGGACAGACCAATGGCAAACACTTATACTATTTATTCCTAAGAACCTTACATTTTTACACCTGTAAAGTTAAGGCACTCTTCTGCTTTAAGCCACAACAACCTAAAACATTATCAGGCCAACTGTGTAGGTTTTGAAACAAGGTTTTAATATAGCCCAGTATGGGCTTATTAAGCCCAGGGTCTTCCTGAGTACTGTGATTACAAGACATGCACCAACTTTTCTACCTTTCGGTTTGACATTCATACCTTCTAACAACATAATACATTCAAGCAAACTCCCATTTTATTTTGTCCTCTGCAAATTATAAATGCTATTGTCTGAAGGACTAATATCAAAGAAAAAAAAAAAACTGTGTAGTCTGTTTACCCAGTCAGCTGGCAACAGATCCACTGCTCACATCCCTTTGTTGCCAGCTTGTCTGAATGAAATTAACAGGCTTCAAGCTTGTCCATTCACTAATATTCCTGTAGCTTCGATTTGCCACTGCTCTATGAGTTGGTGTTAAGTTCTGTCAGCACAAGCAATACTGCTGAGGTACCACAAAGTCAAGACCAGTACACCACATTAAACGAAAACTGTTACATGTCTGAGCTGCCTTCAACGAAACCAAAAAATGGTCTCTGGAACCAGTCTGTTCTTTGCACTTGTTTTCCTCTTGGTACTCCGTTTGTTTTTCTTCCTGAATTGCTGGAGTACACCATACCTTGTGCTGCTTCCATTCCTAGAGACTCACAGGAGCAATATCACATCCATGTCAAGGCCAGATCCCAGAGAAATTCTGTCTCAATTACATAAATAGGTGAGTGATCACCAGCAGAGCTGGTGTGTAAAGTGTGTAAATGTACCATGTTGGAAACTGTCCTTCACAGGGATTGTGCTAATTTACCCATCAATCTAATTTCTAAACCTCAGGCGTCTTTTTCAGTAAGACTTCAAAATCCCAAGCCAGAACCCTCAACATCTGGTCACATAAAACCATTCCAGATACACAGTAATTGTCTATACCTAAGACCACAACCACACAAACCCAGAATTTCTGGTACTGGACAGCACAATTTATGTGAACTCACAGGTTAAGAGAGTAAAATGTGACAACCAACTAGGCCATGCGATCACTGACTTGGCAATGGCTGCAGGCTTCAGAGTTTTCAACAATAAAAAAGCAAGACACACAACCAAATGCCATTCTCAACAGGTAGAACACAACAGGGAAATACTCCTACCACCAGAAAAAGCAAAGAACTTGTGTACACCTAATTGAATCTTCTAAGGTGGAAACTAACAAAACAGTGGACATGCCCCATTGTTTCCACAGGACAACCCATGTCCTTGAGATGTGGAGCTGCAACCCCATCAGATGATACTGCCTCCTTTCACTGACAGACTTACCACAAGATGCCGGTCCCCTTCAACTGTTGCAAACCTGAAGCATTTATCGATTGCAGAATGCCAATGGCGTGAATCCACCTTAAAGCCCTCACACCGAAAGACCTAAGGCCAAACGTAAGTTGTAATTCTCTATACATACCATGAGACACGCGCTGGGTAAAGATGAGTATTTATTCACTTTACAAAGAGAACGGTATTAAATGCCATAAACAGCTCCATTTATAGACAAATGACAACTGTACATCGACCGCACCAGCAGCTTGCCCAAGATGCCCTTCCCGCCCAGCTGTGCAGCTGCTCTGCCTCTGATGAAGTCCTCCCAGGTCACTGTCCCCACACATTCACAGGTGGGAAAATAAATGCATCTGCTCAGCCCTTCTGCAGAAGTGAGCACTCCATCTGTGTCCTTTACTGAAGGCTAAGTCAGTACTAGCCCACTCTTTAAAAACAAGACAAATTACTGGTAATTTGAAAAAGCTGTGTAGCTCACCAAAATACTTATTTATACATACATAAAAAAATCTTGAGTAAGATTTATCATTTTTAAAGATAAACAGATGCCCCAGCCCTGCCAAGAGTGGGTAATGAAAAGGAAAGAAATGTTAAATTACTGAATTATAAAAATAGTTTCTTTGGAAAAAAAATTCCAGCAAGGTTATTAATATCTAAAACCAAAGAGAAAAAAATAAACAATTGTTCTCTGATCCATTAGTAATTTAAATAAAAATGGAAACCTCTTCAAAAGCAGCTGACTAAAGGTTTAAAGGCTGCAGGGATCAGGAATGTCTTCTGTACACTGATGGGTCCTTACAGTCTGCAGACAACAAGTCCCCTTAATATGGCTGAAGCTTTGCTTCTTTAATTACCATTATTTTGTTTTGTTTAAAAAAATATCTCACGTGACACTTTAAAAAATAAGTGGTTATTTGGGGAAGCATTCCAAATATCTAATCTGATGCAAGTCAGATTACCATTGAGTCGACAAACTAGGGAGACTGATTTTATTTCTGTAAATCACAACCGTTTTCACTTAAATTTTTAGTTACTCCGTCATATCTTATGACAATGTATCAAATTAGGTGCGCCAGACTAAAAACATTTCATTAGCACTGCGCGGCATCTGGACTGGATGGAAGACACCAACTTGAGATGAGAGCCAACTCCTTCTCAAGCGTCGGGTTCCTGACCCCTATGGCATGTCTGTCTCCACCTAAGTCAGTTCCTGATAGAACCGATCATACTCGAGGACTATATTATAAAAATATACCATGTATTGGACACTCATGTCAGTACATTGCAGCAAGTCTGTCTGTTTACTGTGTAAAGTTTATTAACATTTGAATGAAACACTCTTATTTACACAGTTAAGAGTCTGGGGCACTCAGGACAGGAAGGAGGTGTGAACTTGGAAGCATGTGGCAGCCTCTTGTCTCCTGGCACAGGGCAAGCCTCCCTGGGAGGAGGCGGTGGCACTGGGCGAGGCGCGCCAGGGTTCAGTGTGGCTAGCGGCTTCTGTCTTCACTCTTCTTCACTCTCATTTTCAGGATCTAAATCAGAATCTCCATTTAATTCCTTTTCACTTGACACGTCTCTGTCCTCCCCATTCTCTTCTTTGTCTTCGGCATCCTCCTCCTCCTCCTCATTGTCATCGTCAATAACCTCATCTTTTTCACTGTCTTTCTCTTCATCTTCATCCCAATTATCCTGATGGAGATACAAAGAAAAGCATCCATGAAGAGCCCTGAGTGAGGATAAAAAGCAGATGGACCAGAAAATATCACTTACATCAGAATCCTTTTCTGCAATTTCATCATCAGACTCCTCTTCAGAAGATTCTGTAAGAGAAACAGCAGAGCATGGTGCTGAAACCGTGTGTTACATACGCTGAGCTATCAACTCCCAAATACGTACTTGTCAATGAATAGTTCTCTTTGTTGTTCTCATGGTTTGAATTGGAATTTTGTATGGTCCAGGCTGGCCTGAACTTGCAAGAATCTCCCTGCTGCAGCCACCTAAGTGCTGAGATTACAGAAGTGGGTATGCACTTTTTAAACCCAGCTTCCAATTTTACTATTCTCTACGTAGTTCTGGCTGCCTTGGAACTCACGCTGACTTGAACTCAAAGAGATCCGCACACCTCTGACTCCCAAGTGCTAGGATTAAAGGTATGCACCACCACCACACTTACTATTCCTTTTTGTAACATTTAGTTTTATTTTAAGCTGTGGGAATGCCTGTGTGTGTGCTTCTGTAAATGCAGCTGCCAGAAGAAACACCATGAGGTTACCAGGGGGCTGTTAGAGGCAGTAAGCAATCTGATGTGGATGCTGGGATCAAACAATGCTTGTAACACCTGAGCCCTCTCTAGGCCTAAATTTAGTATGTACATGCACAGAAACATTACTTCAAGATAAGTATCAACACCCTAAAAAGCTTATCTTAAAATATTCAATCATTTCTGGACCACCAAATAGACACAGTGGGCATGTAAACATTCTACACAAGAAATGATGCTCCATGCATCTAGGTAGAAAGAGAGCTTTTGCATGGTTTGTGATCCGTAACAACAAAAAAGGACTAGCTACAGAAAAAAGCGCTGTTAAATGTGCAACTTTGAGAAATGAAACATTAAAATGTGCAAAACAGAACTAGATTACTATCTAAGCACCATGGGAACTAAAGGGAAGCTGCAGCACAGCAGGGCTCTCCTGCAGGGCAGTGTGAACGCCCACCTGCACGCCCACCTGCACTGACAGACACACACACTGCCTTCAAATCCAACTCAGCCTCCTGCTGCACATCCAGTTCAGAAGAATTTCTGTATTTACAGGATAAACTAAATGACCCCCAAAAGAAGCAAATTCATAGCCACATACAGAACCCTGATTGTCTGTGTGTAGGAGTTAAGTCTTATGAGATATTTATCTCATTAAAAAATTAAAGACCAATTTTTAAATGCAAAAATATATAATGCAATTACAAATAAAGCTGTTTACCTGATATATAATATATAATAAATATTTTCCAAAGCAAAAGTATTGATAGTGCCTCTTTTTTTGTTTTTTTTAAACTAACTTCTCCTGTCTGCTTCCCCCTTTATCTTTTGTGCTCTGTTTGAACATTATGAAGAAAATCTAGTTCCAAGCAATAAAGAGGCCCGAAAACACCACATAGTATGGACCCATTACATGGCCCCACAGATGGCCCAGCACATGAAAATGGCAGTCCTTAAGGTCAACCGCCTAGAAGCACCCAGGTCAGAGTGGATACACCAACCTTAACTCTGAAGCCTTACAAAGCTGCTCAATACAAAGAACATAAAAGACAGGTGTGGTGCTGCACACCTGTAACCCCAGTGCTTCAGAGACAGAGGCAGACAGATTAGACCTCTGTGAGGCCAGCCTGGCCTACAAAAAGTGCTAGGACAGCTGGGGCTGTCAGGAAGAGAAACCTTGTCTCGGAAAACACAAAAAGACCATAAATACACTCTCCCAAGTTCTCACATTTCTGAACTGTTGCCAAACCTAATTTCAACTATTCAATTTAAAATGTGTCACTGCATGAAGTGTCATCTCAATGTTTTAGTGTACACTTCTTTGAAGTCATCAAGCTTTTATGCTTATTAGGCTTTTTTCCTGAAGGAAAACAACCCATACATGCTATTGTATAGAAGTGTGAGGAGCAAAGGGACACAATGTGACATCAGCAGTCCTCTGCACCTTAGGAATGGCTAGTCTGCAGCAATGCAGGTAGTCAGCCCTGACACCAAGCCTGTTGTAGATGCTGCCTACACCTCCCCACCGTTCTATGGACCTTTCAAGGCTAGGTCTTGACATACAAGGTAAGGCTTCCAACTCTTGTTCATCTAAACTACAATTGTTGTGATATTCTTAACTTATTTAAGTAAGCAAAGTATCAAAATAATTTGGAGATTACCAACAACTTTAAAATACAGGAAAAATTACTGAATTATCTTATAGTTTATACAGGTATATTTTTCTCTCTAAACATCCTATGATTAGTTCCTGGGGTATAATAATGCTAACGCCTTTTTCCTGGTCTTGGTGTCCAGGACACTTTGCATAACACCTATTAATAACAGCTGACAACAGGTTCTGTTGTATTAACTATATGCCAAAGGATAATGTATGTAAGGTCCAAAGTTTTAGAATTTTCTAGGAAGGGTCTGGAAAAAATTAAAAGTCCATTACTATTTCACACATTACTAAACCACACAGCAGTTTAACTGTTTTAATAGACATAACAAAACAAGACTTCATTATGTTCTCATTAAATGCAGAAGCTAAGTTTAAAAGCACGTGTGTGTGTGTGTGTGTGTGTGTGTGTACGTATGCAATTTATTACTTCAAAAGAAGTTTCTAAGAACAGGTAGGGATTAAGGAAGTGGGAACTAGAGACACATGTGCTAGTGCTAAAAAAGCAAGAGAGGACTAACCTAAGGAGAGGTGACATGATGTAAGGTAGTCAGGGAGAGGACCAAGAGAAAAATAAGTAAGAGGACACATATGTTTAAAGATTCCATGGCAAAACCCATCACTCCAAATGGTAACCTGAAACATTAATAATTTAAAATAAATAAATAAAGGGCAAGGTGAGATGGCCCACACCTTTAATCCCAGCACTCGGGGAGGCAGAGGCAGGCTGATCTCTGTGAGTTAGAGGCCAGCCTGGTCTACAGAACGAGTTCCAGGGCAGCCAGGGCTACACAGAGAAGCCCTGTTCATCAGCAAAGACTGTCCACCCAGCCTCTACAACAACTTTTACCTTCTTCATACACCAATTTTGCTTTCTGTCCAGGAGAAGGCATTTTCTTTGTTTTTTCTGATGCTGTTACCTGGAAGACAGAATTATAAAGCAATTCTAAGGTTATCCCAAGTCTAGACAGCAACACAACCAGCTCCCTAACATTTACCCTTCCCCACTTGCCTCCCCCAAAGGAATGGAGGACGCAAACACAACTTGGAACGAGATCAAGATAAATAGAAAAGGGAAGATTACTGCGTGAGAGTTCAGAAACCACGTGCAGTGATTAGAGTATCTTACTGCACCAAAACGTTAACTACAGTCGCCCTCTAAGTCACTGCTCCACACAGTACCAGGCTGGGCTAAGAACGCACTGATGAGGAGGCGGGGCATGTGGCTCAGCTGCTGAGTGCTTGCCTGTGCTTTGTGCAGGCCAATTTGCAGGTAGAGGCAAGAGTAAAATCATCCTTACCTACAGAGTATGTTCAAGGCCAGCCTTAGTGGAGGGAATGAACAAGTGGTGGAGGTTGGGGGTGGGGTAGGGTAGGGGTGTGAAGTTTCCTCACTGCCAGTCAGGTAAGTTCCAAGCTAAAGCCGACTCTACTCTGTTTGCCAACTTCTTACTGCACTCGGTCTGCTACTACTCAGGAAACTGCCCAGTGCCCTTTGCACATCACACCCAAGTCTCAGCTGGGGAACATTAGATTTGCTCACTTGTGTGATGAGAAGAATGAGCTTCCCGTGCAGGTGTGAGAGTTTCTGGAAAGTTTTGACTCTGCTTTCCATTAGCTGGTAGAGGGTCCCCAGCTGGTGTACCAGGTCAGGCAACTGGAAAAGCAAACAGACAAACAATGATCACTTCACCTTATCACCAACACGTGTTAAAGGAACACAGGCCACCATGCTCCGCCAGCTGCAGGAGCTAGGCCCTACGCAAGCGCATGTCAGTTGTTATAGAAACACTGGGGGTTTGGACACAGCCTAGCAACAACACAAACTTTCAAAGACTCTTGGTGTCCTAGCAGGAAAATCTCCTCAAAAAACCCACAGACCATGAGGTAGGGCAGGTGATAAACTATTTCAGATAAAGTCAATACAGGGTAGATTTAATTCTCTATCATATCTCTGAGCTGAACAAACTGTCCTTGGACTCTTACCCAGTGTCTGGCATATTACCTACACGTGTCATAGGCTCTGAAGCGCCAGACACTCCTCCCAGCTGTCAGAACAGAGCTATGGAGGACAAGGTCGACTCACACACAACATTGTAAAGATTTCATCTATTAATGAATCCAACAAATCACCCTTCAAGAAGAAATCTTTTTTTGGTGTCTGTAAATGAGAAAAGATCCTATATTTTTCCCTTAAATTAGCCTTTACTGGCTGTATTTATGGCAGTTGAACATAAAACAATTATTTCTTTCGACTCTACTCACCACCACCTCTAATTCACCTCTGAAAACACCAGCATGCCAGGAGTCCCATGCCACAGAGTTTCTCTGTGTATCCCTGGCTGTCCTAGACTCCCTTTGTAGACGAGGCTGGCCTTGAACTCACAGATATCCACTTCCCTCTGCCTCTCGAGTGCTGGGATTAAAGGTGTGCAATACCACGCTTGGTCCCCACATGCCATTCTTACTGTTGCTTCTCCCCCTTTCTAATATTCTGTCTGTGTCAAACAGGATGTGTGCCTGTTTGGGAGCACTGATGGAAAGCAGCCTGAGATAGAGCAGGACGCAGTAAGCAGGCATTAGGGAAACTGTACGAAGAAGGGAGAGCGGGCTACAGCAATGGCTCAGAGGCAGGAGCTGCACATGCACATCTCCCAGGACCCATGGGACTGTCAGGTGGGAGTGACAACCTAGCTACAGTCCCAGCCTCATGAGACTAAGCAGAACTGGCAAAGCTTGAGTTTACCTGAGACCTTCCCACAAAGAATGAGGTAGAAAAGTGATGGAAGATTTCTGGGTCTCCATACACATCACTGCACACACATACACATAAGGGGAGGGGACCTATAACTTAATTGTAGGTGTTCTTTTTAAAGCCATATGCTACAACTGCTCAGGAAAATAGACGAAAAAATGTCAATCAAATAAAAGGCTCACACATATACTTGCAGCACTTATGAATCAGAAGCAGGACTGGCTAGACTGGGCCACTCAGTGAGTTCCAGTCTGCAAAGTGAAACCCACCCACTCCATCCGCGCCCCCCCCCGGCCCCCCGCAAAAACACCTCCAAAAAAAAAAAAAAAAAATTTTAGAATGAGGCTACAGAGATGACTTGACAACTAGAGGACTCAGGTTAGGTTCCCAACACCCACCTGGTAGCTCACAATTATTACTAACTCCAGTGCCAAGATATCCAATGCCCTCCTCTGTAGACATTTGGCATATATGTATACACATAGACAAAATACTCATACACATAAAACAAAAAAACTTCACTATACGCCACTGAAATGGCACAGTTACAGTATTTGCTGCTAAGCCTGATGACCCAAGTTTGAGCACCAAAACCCACATGGTTGAGAGAAGCAAGCTGTCTGACCTCCACATTGTCATGTCATGGGCAACCCCAACACATAGATACAAATAAGCATAATTTAAAATAATTTTTTTAAACCTCAAAGCACAACAAACATGCAAATATACCAATGTATGTAAAGAGCCTAATCATATTGTAACATAAAAAAAAATAATTTTCCTGGCACTAAGATTTATTTTATTGTATTCTATTATCTTTTTATGTTTTTCGAGACAGGGTTTCTTTGTGTAAACCCTGTCCCGGAATTTACATTGTAAACCAAGCTATACTTGAATTCAGAGATCTGCCTGCCTCTGCCGCCCAAGTACTGAGATTAAAGGCTTGACATAAGATTTTATGTTCCACCAGGTGGCGGTGGCTCATATGCCTTTAATCCCAGCCTGGTCTACATAGCAAGCTCCAGTCCAGCCAGAGCTACACACTTAGACTGAGACCCTCTCAAAAGAACATGCTGATGATAATGATGGTAAAATAATAAACTCTCTAAGGGAAGCAAAGGGTAGTTTTAGTTTCTAGTCCTTACCAAAGTCCAAGCATTCACTCTAAGAAAAGACTTACCGTGGATAGGTACGATGCATGAATTGTCAGCACACATTTCAGCCACTGAACCATTAAAACAGCACTAGCAAAGAGAAGAAATCCAAGTAAAGAAACTGTTCACTGATTCAAAAGTAAACAAAGAAGCTAGAACAGGAAGTCTGTGACGGTGACTGTCATGCACTGCATTTTCCAGGCCTTTCAGTCTGTCATGGAATCTTGCAGAGATTTCTGTGAAATATTTAACTTCTGCAGGTTCGACTAGCAAGCATAACTATTCTTTCCATTTTTCAGACTTAAAAGCAAAGTGTGGTTAAATTATGACCTGTCTTCCTGTTACTACTGTTAAAGAACGTATGTTCCCCTTTTACGTAATACTGAGTTTTGTAAATCCCCTCCCCTTTTAACCCATGCTTACAAAGCTAAACTATTACCCATCAATTACCCTACTGACTGCATTGCATTGCATTACTCTATCTGCTTTTTCTCACTTTAGCTCAATTTTCCCTTTGGGTTGTAGTTTAGAGCATTTTTTTTTTTTTGACACTTTTGTATTTTAGGCTGATTTGTTTTATACTTAAGTGTCTTATCTGCATGTATGTATGTGCATTACACGTGTGCTTAGTGCCCAAAGTCAGAAGAAAGCACTGGATCCTCCGTAACTGGAGATACACATGGTTGTGAGGTACCCAGTTCCTCCATAAGAGCAACTAGTACTCTTAACAACTGGGCCATCTTTCCAGCCCACATGTTTGTCTTTAGTTCCCTCCAATACTTGTTTGAAGAAAGAAAGAACACAATTATACGCAGATAAAAACAGACTCTCAAGCCGGGGAGTTCGAGGACTCTTAAGCTGTGAGTTCAAGGCCAGCCTGGGCTACAAAGTGAGTCCAGGATAGCCAAGGCTATACAGAGAAACCCTGTCTTGAACCCCCCCCCCCAAGGCTCTAACTGGGCATGGTGGCACACACCTTTAATCCCAGCACTTGGGAGGCAGACAGGCAGATCTGTGAGTTTGAGGCCAGGTTACACAGAGAAACCCTGTCTGGAAAAACAACAACAACACAAAGTATGAAAACCCCACATAATTTGGTCTTTAGGTTAAAAAAAGGAGGAGGAAAATGACCCAAAGGCCAGCAGTCTGATAAAAGCTGCAAAGCTAGGGCTGAAGAGATGGCTTAGGGTTGAGAGCACTGACTGTTCTTCTAGAGGTTCTGAGTTCAATTTCCAGAAACCATATGGTGGCTCACAGCCATCTATAGTGAGACTTAGCCCTCTTCTGGCATGCAAGTGTACGTGCAGACAGAGCTACTGGATACATAATAATAAATAAAAATCTTTTTTAAAAAGCTGCAAAGCTAGTGGAAGTTTGTAGTGATAGTTGTTTTAGTTTTAAAAAAAAAAACTTAATAAAATCACTTAGGAATAATATTTACTCAACGTAAACACTAGAGAGACGTAATATTCAACATAAGAACTGTTTTGAAATTTGAGGATAAGAACAGAATCCAGGCCCTTGACACACTGTCAAGCAAGCATTCAACCACTGAGCCATCTTTCCTGGACACTGCTACTATTTATCTACAAAACAGCACCTTGGCTCACACCCTCACTGAGGCATGAAATACTAGAGAAGTGTGATTGCATAGTAACGCTTTGTGTCAAAGAAAAAACTGAAGTCACAGAAACAGCTTACCTATTGGGATGTCCTTGCAACCTCTTTGTAAGCTAAAGGAGAGAAAATACAGTTAACATCAGCATTGCAAAGGCAACCTTTTCCCATCAATTCCTCAGATGCAATGATGGCTATACAAGCCATTCTACCTAGCAATCTATTTTTACTCAACACAACATATTTGAATTTCTTTTCCTAAGAGTAATTACATGGCATAAATACAGGCAAGGGTTTGTATGAATATCCAATAGGCAAATGCATGGAGACCAAATATAATGTGGTGACTGCCTATACATGGGGAGCTATGGGTACAAGGTTCTTTTTGGAATAACAACTGGACAATCTATGAACATACAAAAAAGAACTGCCTTGTATACTAGGAAAGAGCTAACATTGTCATGTGTAAACAGTTATTTCCATTGTGAAAATACATAAAATATATGGAGAAAATGCAGGGAAGGCAAATTTTAATTTGGAGTAGACAATAACCCAATACATGAATAGACTTCTGTTTTTAAATTATTCCTACAATGATGCAAAAACAATATACAATGTTACCAAAAACACTCTCACAAAATAATCTATCATGTTAAACAAATACAATTCATGTACAATTTCTACTTGCAAAGTATTCATTCTTCAGGTCTAATATTTAATGACAGGTACCTAGTCTTTTACTGTTTCAGTAGAATTGTACTTTTGTATAAAATACACTGTAAAATGTACTTATGAAGGAAATAGATTTTCCCTACTATAACTAATGACTGGGAACTTAACTGAACTCAGCACATGCACGTCCTCTGGAATCTACCTTCCCTGACATCCAGAACAAATGCAAAGGCTGAGTGAGTTTCACCTGAGTTGCATTCATCTGAACATTTGGTACCTCTTAGTGTTTGGGGTTCTATCCCGAGCCCACACTCTCTCTTAGCCTCTTTGCTCCCTACTTTGGTTGATAGAGTTAACCAGTTATTTAAGCAAAGGCAGGACTAGGCTCTTGCAGGAATCATGCAAGGTACTTCTGGGGTCCGAGGCTAGACCATTAACATTCTGGACCACTTAATGTTCTCTTCAACTTCACAGTCCAAACAAAGGAAATAAAACATGCAATAGTTTCAATATTATATTAAGACACCTCACAAGATATAAATGGGGGAAAACAATGAATTTGGAGCTCCAAGTTGGGGTACCCTATACAAAAGCATCTGGACAGTGTTCAATGGCTGACTTTAAACAGCAGCAGTTACCTCTTGCAACAATGGGATAACAGCATGCAAGGGCATCCTTAGCACAGTCTTCTTTATTAGGTTTACATTCTTAGTTTGAAGCACTTTCTGTGAGAAAATAAACAACAATTAAGACAGAATACTTCCAGTTTAGGACACTACCTAAAAGAGACCAAGGCAATAAAGTACTGACTGAACTAGGAGAATCAAGTTGAAAATCATGTTGAGCTGCCTTAGGTAACAATCCAAACAGTATATGTCTCTACAAGTATGTGCCATTAGTGATGCTCTCCAACTTCCATGTTTCTAAATTAGAGCTGTCTCCACACAGATTGGCCTAAGTAAGTTTCTGTTTTAAGAAAATTGTTTGGTTTTCTATTTTTCAAGACAGTTTCTTTGTATAGTCCTGGCTGTCCAGGGTTTGCTTTGTCAATCAGGTTGACCTCAAACTCACAGATCCACCTGTCTCTGCCTCCCAAGTGCTGGGATTAAAACTTTAATCCCATTAAATGATTACATGAGAGATGCTTCAACCAAAACCCTTTGAGGCTTGATCACCACAAGGCCAGATTCCACCCTAGGATGTAGAACAGGAACAAACCAGTGGCTCATGCCAGAGTCAGAGACACATCAAAGGAGGAAGTGGGAAAGCAGTCCACAATCTCTGATGCACCCTTCTTTCCTCTTAAGTACTTTTAACTCTAAGTAACAGAGGTACTAAGGACAGACACTATGTTAGTTTCCAAACAATTTCTTACAATTCCTTAAATCCTTCCAGAATCCCCATCAGATTTAACTTGATTGTAAAGATGACCATTATGCCAATCTGATTCCATCAAATATTATTTTTAAATATCACGTAATTACAAGATTCATAGGCTAGAATCTATAATTTTATTTTATACAATCATTAGGAAACTGAGACACAAAATGATCTGATCTAATAGTTCTTGATTAAGCTATTCATTTTAAATAAACAATATATAAGGTTCAAAGCAAAACATGAGGTTGAACACAGCGGCATGCACCTGCAATCCCAGCTCCCAGGAGGCTAAGACAGTAAGATCACAAATTTGAGGTCAGACTAGCCAACTTACCAAGATTATGTCTCAGAATGTTTTAAAGTTCTAGGGGTGCAAATAAAACACCTGTCTAGGATATATAAGGCTTGATCTCATCACTGCTTTTTTTTTTTTTTTTTTAAAGCTAGCGGGGTGTGGTGGCATACACACCTTTAAGCCCAGCACTAGGGAGGCAGAGGCAGGAATATACAAGTTTAAGGCAAGCCCAAACTCCACAGTTCTATCTTGACTCAAAGAAATAACAACAAAAAACCCTCAAAGATGTAACTCAGTTTAAGCAGTTGCGTAGCACACACAGCCCTGGGTGTGATCACCGGCAATGCAAACAATCAAACAAACAAAAACCTACTCTAAAGTACAATGCTGATTATAACTTTAACAATAATGCTGAAGGTATTTGGTGGCTTTAAATATTCTTAAAATAATCACTTTGTTATAAATCTGTGATCACAAAGTTCTAATCATCTAGAAGCTATCAGAAACATCCACCATAGCTATACCTGCTTTCTTTGTGGTTTGCGAAATCTGTTTTCCTAATGGGGGGAGGGGGAGGGGAGGGTGCTACAGGGACTCAAAGACAGAGACTCAAAAACACACATACAGACCAAGACATGGTGATGCATGCCTGTAATCCTATAGACAGACACAGCACTATGATTTAGGAATATACAGAAAAAGAAAGGGAAGGAGGATACTCAAAAAGAAAAGTGAGAGGATAGCTGTAAGTTCAAGGCCAGTCTGGGCAGTAAAATGACACACTGTCTACATTTTTAAAACAAGCTGGGCGTGGTGGCTCACACCTTTAATCCCAGCACTTGGGAGACAGAAGCAGGTGGATTGCTGTGAATTCAAGACTAGCCTGGTCTACAAAGTGAGTCTAGGATAGCCAAGTCTACAGAGAAACCTTGTCTTGAAACCCCCACCCCCACCCCCAAAAAAAGAAAAGAAGAATAAGGCTGGGACATGGCTCAGTTGGTTGAATGTTTTCTTAGCATGAAGGAGACCACAAGCTCAGTCCCTAGAACCACATAATAACAAGTATAGTGGCCCCGGCCTATAATCCCAGAAACTGGAAGATTTAAGGTCATTGTCAACTATATCATGAAGCTAGCCTGGGTTGGGTTTTTTGTTTTTTTTTTTTTTTTTTAAAAAAAAGAAAGAAAGAAAAGGAAGAAGGGAAAAGAGAGAAGCCAAAGGGAAGGGGAACAAAAGGAAGGGCTATCCTCCTGATCTAAACAGAATGATCGTGTACTTGTTCATCAACTGATGGGCTACCAGACTATAAGATGCCAATTATAAGGGAGGCCTAACTAATTGTAGGCAGAAAGTTTTAATAAGCCACCCAATACTTATGCTGACTGTATCAAGCAGAGGCTATAATGCTAGCAATTTAAATTTAAAGATACAAATAAATTGTCCCAAACTAATGTGTAGGAAAAAACAATCCTTGTTTTGATTATGGCAGTCCATGTCAGCACTCAAAAGGCAGAGGCAGGCAGATCTGAGGCCAGCCTGATCTACAGAGCAAGTACCAGGACACTGAGGTTTTATTTTGCCTTTCAGTGATGATTAATGTTATTTAAAAAGGAAGGAAGGGAGGGAGGGAGGGAGGGAGGGAGGGAGGGAGGGAGGGAGCAAGGAAGGAAGGAAGGAAGGAAGAAAGAAAATTTAACATGTGGGTTGGTGACGAGGGCAAAGGAGTTAGGACCAAATCTATCAACCCAAGTTTGCCCCCTAAAAACGATAGATAGGGTGGAAGGGAGAAGCAGCTCCTAGAAGTTGTCCTCCATCCCCACATGCCCCCTGTGGCACTCTGGCATACACAGTGAACAAGAAAACAAACAAACAAACATAAAAAATATCAATGAACATTTTCTACATGTTCTCCCCGCACCCGCCCGACAAGACAGGGTTTCTCTGTGTAGCCTTGGCTGTCCTAGACTCACTTTGTAGACTAGGCTGGCCCCGATCTCAAGAGACCTGCCTGCCTCTGTCTCTCAAGTGCAGGGATTACAGGCATGCGCCCAGGTTTCTATATGACCTTATTGTCCACCTAAATTTTGTATGTTGTCTGCTCATCTCTCTACAGTTCTTTTTCTTTAAATCTCGTTAAATGTTATATACACTGGGTAAAACTCTGATACGATATATAAGTAGACGTTTTTAAGCCTGTAAAGTGCTGTTTCATGGTGCTGTTCTGTTTTATAGTCCTAACATTGTCTCTTATTTTTTGGTTTTTCGACACAGGGTCTCTCTGCCTTGGCTGTCCTGGACTCACTTTGTAGACCAGGCTGGCCTCAAACTCACAGGGATCCACCTGCCTCTGCCTCCCTAGTGCTGGGATTAAAGGCCTGCACCACCTCGCTCGACTCTAACACTGTCTTTTAGTTGGTCTCCTGAAATAGGCTCTTGCTATGGCACAAGCAGGCTAGCTTGAAGCACACAATCCTCCTGTCTCATCCTCATATATGCACTATTATACCTTACTACCATTGTCATTTTTATGAGACATCATCTCTCTATGTAGCCCTGGTTATCCTCGGCTACACAGACCATGCTGGCCTTGCTCTTTGCCTTGCCTCAACTGCTGAGATTAACAGAGGGCCTCAACAACCCAGCATCTAACGTGTCTTCAAGGGTACAAGTTGCTGGTTCTAAGTGTCCAAATGACCGTGTATTCCTTTACCCTATGATTTCAATAGGTATACTTGCTTCAAATATAATAATAAAACAAATACAATTTTAAAGTACTATTAACTTTTTAGGTATGATAATAGATTGTGACTCATCTTTTAAAAGAGTTTTTAAGATAAATAGGCCGGTCTATAGATGAACCAATGTTTGATCATTTCTAAGTTTTACTCCACCTGCAAAAGCATGTGAGCAGAAAAATTATCATATGATGAACAGGCAAGCATTTGTGGGGAGCTTTCAAAACTAACAGATGGGCTCCTGGTGATCTACTGTACTGTTCTAGAGCATGGTTCATCTACTGAGGAAGGTTTCCAAGCATGTTCACCTAAGTGCTGATGGCAGGCAGATGCACTCTGTTTCAAAGATACGTCAAAAGGTGTTCTGTACAGATTACCTTTCATCAAATTTGCCTAGGCTTCCAAGTCACATTACACTAAAATTCACCTAAAACTCATCATCACAAACTATTTGGAAAGTAGAGGATTTTAGACTTGCTGGCTTCCACTCTTTATACACGTTACTTTAGACAGATGAAATAATCACATTGAAATAAAATGAAAGTCAGAGACAGCATTCACAGGTAACAAATTTAAGGTCAGCTAAACTAAATCAGTCATGAAGAAATGATTCAACAAATGAAAATTGCATTAATCTGATCAGGCAGCACTTTTCCAATTTTTCTGTGTAGACTACTGTCAAACTGAATTTAAGAGCCAAACTGAGTAGCTTCCTACAAGCAGTCACCAACTTACAGATATTATTAATGCTTCCTTCAGTTTCTACAACTGCACGATAATATCACCACCAACCCTCTTGAATCTCCCCCAGGGAACTCCTACCCATTGCCAAGGTTCCACCTCATTGCCCCCTCTCACGGCCAGGGGAAATAAGTTTCTGGAATCCAGAGTAAAAACTCAGGAACGCATTTTCCTACAGAAAAAAATATAAATTGTGATCTAGAATGCTGAGTGCTACAGTTCAGCTGCACTTCATACGGCTTTTGTAAACTAAAGCCTAAAGAACCCAACAATTCAAAATAGCATTTCTATGAGAAAATGCATTCCAGGTTCAAGAGATTTAACATACTCCTCCCATGGTAGGTTGGTGACTGTCCATATATTATCACCAAGCATAACATCTGACTAACTCCACAAAAAATTATGTTACATGTTGCTATAAGATGTGACTACTCATTCTGAGAGTACAGGCTCAATAGCTTCTACTTTCTCAATTCATTGAAAATCTACTGCAATACTTACGTTTAACATTTCAAAATCATTGCTTTCTAGGCCCTGCGTGAGAAGAACCGGAAAGCTGTTTGTCTGCAGAAGGTCGTCCTTCCTTCCTTTTCTGTCTAGATCCATGGCGCCAAGGCGCTCCTCGATGCTAGCCTACAGAATGGAAACATAGCTAAGTTAGCCAGGCAGGGAGTGGGGGGTGGGGTGCAAACAAGCTCAAATTTATACCCCAGACACAGAAGTTTATTCTCATCACCTCAGTAGTACTGTGGAAGAAATGTGAAAAGAGCTGCAAATCAAGTTCCCATAAGTTCCCACAGTCTAGCAAAAAACCAAACACCTAAGAGGCACACTGGAGACTGAAGAAATGGCTCAAAAGTACAGAGAACATTGGCCGCTCCACTAGAGGACCACAGCACACACTAGGCAGCTCACAACTATCATTGGAACCGGAGTTCAAAGGACTTGATGCCGTCCTCTGGCCTCTACAGGCACTGCATGTACATAGTACACAGACATACATGTAAACAAAATGCCCATACACTTAACATGTTTAAAGTTTTTTTTAACTTTTTTTTTTTTTCTTTTTAAGAGAGACACATAGCCAGGTATGGTGGCACACACTTTTAATTGCAGTACTCGAGTAACAGAGGCAAACGGACCTCTGTGATTGAGTTCAAGGGCAGTCTGGTCTACAAAATGAGTCCAGGATAGCTGCGGCAGAGAAACACTGTCTCAAAAACAAAACAAAAAAACAAAAACAAAAACAGGAAGGGCACATTCCCCCTGGTCCCCTTTAACCATATAACCATATAAATCACAAGTTTCTCTCTGGGAAGTTTTTTTTTTAAACTAAAGGACCTGGAATCTTATTAACCCACAAGCAAAGCTATCAGCACACCAGTTTTCCCTAACACGGCTATCCCTGGCCATCAACTAAGATTTGTCAAGAATATATAGTTGGGCTGGCAAGATGGCTCAGACAGGTAAAGGAACCTGCCACCAAGCCCACCAACCTTTAGTTCCCAGAACCCACAAGGTGAATGAAACTATCAATTATGCCAGTTGTCCTCAACTTCCACACACATGACAGGCAGGGCACACATGTAACATATACACATGTGCAAAAGCAGGCACACAAACACCAACAATGTAATAAAAAAATTTTTTAACACCAAAAACTTACAAAATTTTTTTAATGCCAAAGTTTATAATCCCTGTAAATGACTATGACCATCATTTTACAAGACCAGCTGGCAGGGTTGCTCAGACAGCCAAGAGAAAAGGAGGCATCATGGGAACTCAGCAGCATGCGAAACCCAATCAAAGTCATCACAGCAGACCCAGACTTAATCTATTCAATTTTATCTAGTCAGCAATTAAGAAATGACAAAGTCTAGTTTTAGTCAAGACTGGAAAACAGCAGTAAGCTCTGCAGGCTTTGGAACAACCAGCTCTAGCTCTACCCACTACTTTCTAAGCTTCGAACCAAGTACGTGGTCATTACCTCATTGCTGCCCAATTTCCTCTTGTTCTCCACCTCCATGGGCTGTGAGGGTGGAGGCTTGATCGGTGCCTGATGTCCAGGAATCCCAGGCACCAGAACTTTTGCTTCAGAACTCATCACTGGTGTTTTCACCTATCACGCACAGCATCAGGGTGTGAGGAAGATGTGACTTAGTTCTTGTGCATCCTACTATAGAAAGCAAGCAGCTCTCCAAAGGCTTTCCCATCAGACAGTACAATACAGTGTACTCACCATGACAGGAATTCAAGCCAAACTGTTAACTGGATGTTGGCAAATAAACTTAAAATACTGGTTAAAAGCTCGTGGCTTTCAAGTTATAATATCTCATTAAGAGTATAAACCAAGAAAAATAAAGCCTACCAAATATATAAGGTTGTGTGATTTTTTAAATGTTCAAGTTACACATTTGACAACCTCCCAAATGAAATCTTTACCAACCATGCTCAGACAGCCAAGAGAAAGGTGTCATCTCTGAAACTCAGCCAGACGCGAAACCATGTGGATATCATCATAGCATGAGCTGGCTTCCCTTTCTATTTCATCACAAACAAGGCATCTACCTGTCAACAGCAAATTATACTGAAGACAGAATGAACAATGACAGTCCAGGTGGCAATGAACTCCAGCTCTATGGTGGCTTGCTTTTATCCTGAAATACAACACTATGCTAAACAAAGTTCTGAGACTGAGAGGCAATACTGCAATCTGTTACTAGCACTCACTCCTACATAGTGCCCTGTCCAGATCATTATGCACCACTAGCACAGAGGTGCAGTCTCCCATTGCTGAGACAAGAGCATGAAGGGCCGAGCATTAGAGAATGAAGAGGAGCCAGGCGTGCTAGTACACACACCTCTAGCCAGCACCGACGCTGAAGAATGGCGAGTTTCAATCTAGGCTAAATAGCAAAACTGTATCTCCAGAGACAGGAGAAAAAATAAATGAAATCAATCTAAAATGGTACTATATATTCAACTCAATTTAACCAAATCTATTGTTCGTAACATCAAACTTATAATGAATATACTCACCTTGGTTATAGCAGTTTCTACTGTTGGAGCCCAGCAATTTGAAGTGTCTCTTTCCAAACATATATGAGTATCTTTGGAGTTCAAAGCCTGGAAATGGTTTTTCAAAGGGAAATCAGGAGGGAGGGAAGAGAAAAGATTGTCAACCAAAGCAACACCCAATGACACGAAAACAAGTGACGACGTTTTCATGAAGTATGCCACCTGCTAGTTACAATCACCACTCAGACCTATAGTAGCTGAGGAGACTGCACAAACTGAAGGCACTGTCACAGTGCACTTCTTTGTCTATGGACCACTTGCATTTTTCACTTAAGTTTTAAAAAGCCAACAGATAGTTCTCATTTATAGAAAAAGATATGGGGCCCAACATCCTTATAAATAAAAACCAGACAAAACTCACGCATCCTACCCTAAGTTTCTCCAAGCAAGTTCTTTCTACAAGCAAGTTGGGCAGCACTGTTTACTAACAAGCTGCCCTGAGAGGGATCCGTGTATCCAGACAGGAAGCTCAATAAGACAGGAGCCACATATTTAATTAAGTCCCCCAAAAGTCTTTGTAACTCAATATGCCTAGAAGCTGATAGCCAGCAGACGGGTTTCTAGCTGCATCTTTTTCTCCTTGTTTAAGTAAATGTTGTGTGTGCAATCAATTCTCCAAAGTAATTCTTAGAATTGACAGACACCTGAAATTCCAGTACCCAAGAGGCTGAAGCAACAGAGCCACTTACACTTCCACAGCTAGCCAGGGCTACCTAGTAAGAGCCTGTGTCAGTGGCACAAAGCTTGTCTAGCATGAATGATGCTGAGTTTAATCCCTAGCACTGTAAAGAAGAAAGAAGAATAGTCTTTAAACTCAAGAGAGCATTATAAAACCAAACTTAAGCACTTACTGGCCATGACTAAGATTTTCAAACCTTTTAAAGAAAATTCTGTGTGGTGGTATATGCCTTTAATCCCAGGACACAGAGGCAGGCAGAGCTCTAAATTTGAGGACAAGACTAGTCTACAAAGAGAGTCCCCGTACAGCAAGAGCTACACAGAGAAACCCTGTCTCACACAAAACAAAAGTCAGGGCACTTCCCATTATATGTCCAATTAGAGAATACAATGGGTGCCGCCACTAAGGGGTATTAGTAAGAAGTGCATTTTATGTAACTGAGCAAACACTCATACTCATGCCGACCAAAACCAACAGTAACAATCATCCAGAAGAAACATGAAACGAACCCACTAGTTCAAAGCAAGTTACATACATTGGAAACATCAGATTTCTAAGACAAAATACCAAAAGGAAAGAAGAGATGACACTATCTGTTGGGTGAAGAAAAAGAAAAGACTTCTCACAAATGAAAACACAATGTTTATTTCCTCTAAGTATTCCAATGAGGAGCCAACTGCCCCTTTTAAAATCTGAACTGTTGTGTCCAAAGTAGCATCTACTTACCACTCGCTCAATGGTAGGCTGAAACCAGCTGCCATATACAAGGAATAAGGATGTTTTGTCTAAGCAAAAGCCAGCTGCTAGAATAGGGATGGGTTTTGGTGTTGATTTCTTGCCCTTTCCAGGTGTTGCGATCTGAATTGTGCAACTTGAAGTCAAAGGCTTTTTGCAGTGTCTAGGAACAAAGGGAAGGTAAGATTAGACGATCACGTAACAAAACAAGATCCTCCTCATCTCCACAGTACCATCACTAGTGGCCAGAAAGGCCCAAGTCTCTTCCAAGACTTCATATGTCCCTACCAACACCAGCCCTCAAAACTCTTACGCCCCTGTGCCATATTGTCAGGCACCATATGATCTCACACTGCCCTGAGAGGCTCTCACTGTCAGGCCTCATACACATACCCTGTCCCAGCTAGTCCCATCTCCATTACTCTCAACCATCTAGGGCTCACAAACACCTCTGGTATCCAGTTAGGAACTGGCCCCACCCCCCGGGTCTTCTCCATGGACACTGTCTTATTCTGGCTCCTTTGTGCGCCCTGAGTGGTAGCTACTTCTCACCCACACTGCTTATACTAGAGGCTTAAATGTGATTTTGTTCTCCACTAATACTGATATCAATCTCTCCTGTCGCCCCAAAAACCTTCAAACTGTCTGCAAGGCCAACAACTTCTCCATCTTTTGGATCGATCACTGGCACGTCATTCTTCAAGAGTTCACTGGCTCACTACCATCTCTTGCCCACTTTACCTGATCAACTGTTTTCTGGGGTTTTCTATCCAATACTTGAGTTGCAGATCTTCTCAAACTCTGGTCTCCTGATTTTTGACTCAAAGATGTAGGTCCTTTATTGCATCCCAATCAACTCCCTTTTAGTATCCTGACTCCATAATCATCAACCAGGACTGTGCATCTATTTTGTCCTTTATCTCTCTTTAAGCTATTTTCTTTTCTTTTAGTTATTTTTCTTTTTCTTTAAGCTATTTTCAACAGCTTGGACAAAAGAACTCTCACGAACCTTCTTAGGTCATGAATCTTCTGCCTAAAACTCTTCAAGGGAGGCTAGAGATCGCTTAGCGGTTAAGAGCACTGACTACTCTTAAAAGACTCAGGTTTGATTCACAGTACCCACGTGGCAACTCAAAAGTTCCAGGGGATCCAACATCTTCTTCTGGCCTCCACATACACCAGGCATGCAAGTGATATGCATATATACATTGAGGCAAACACCCATATACATAAAATAATTCAAACAAAACAAACAAGAAAACTTCAACAGCCTGCCTGAGCCAAGGAGGAATGTGGAAATCCCCACCAGGCCTAATCCAAACTGAGAAAGCACATGCTACTATGTAAAGTGCTACACAGGGAAATATTAATGTTCTCTAAGAGTTAAATGGAAGGAGACTCAAAATTCCTGGGCTTTTTCCTCCCTTCTTGGTATGCTAGAGACCAATCCCTGGTGTTGTGTATCCTAGCCAAGATCATGACACAGCTACATCTCTTAGGTTCCAGAATGTTGTATGGTAAGTGCACGCTTCTTTCCTGACTCTACCTACTCCTCGGTATCAGGAAAACAACACAGGGACACTTCGCTGAGTGACATACACACAAAGGCAAATAAACTACCACGGAAGACAAAATGAGGCACAAGCAAGTCCCTCCAACTAAGTAGCCTCCTTTCCAAACTATTACTATTATCAACATACACTATACTTCATAAAAAGCCATGCTCCAACCACAAAGAAATGACATGACTTATGACCCCCAAAACTTGAGTTCTTCACATACTTCTGTGGGTAACAATCAAGAGTGCTTTCATAACCATCTATGGAACAAGCACAGATACAGTGCAAAGAATGAGGTAGGATTACAACAGAAAGGAACACAGACACAAGCATTTCAGATTTAAGAACTTCTCACTTACCCATTTAATATGTGTTCAAAAAGATGGACTTGGCCGTCTCTGCAAACAACAGCTAACTTGACAGGCTAAAAGGAAACCGTGACTGATTAAGTCTAGTCAATTATATACCCAGTCTTCAGTTTAGCTCATAACTAAACTCTTGCCCCCACTTTCTCAGTAACCAGAATAATAAAAACAGTAACAAATTAAAAATCAGTACTTAAGGCCAGATAGATGGCTCAGCCAATAGGTAAAGACAACAACCTCAGTTTGACCAACCCAGAATCTATACAAAATGGGGAAAACTGACTACAAAACTTGTCCTCTGACCACACATACTCACACAGTGGTGGAGGGGGATGATGGCCAGGCTGAGGTACAGTCTCTCTATATGGTCCTGGCCATCCCAGAATTATGTAGACCAGGCTGGCCTTGAGCTCAGAGATCTACCTGCCTCTGACTCCAAAGTGCTGAGATTAAAAGGACTGTACCACCACACCAGCTTGACACAATTAAAAAAAAAAAAAAAAATCTTATCTCTGACAAAGTAATTGCTGTTCTTGTCAAGACTGTTAAATAATGTTTAGGCCAAGAAGTTGGCAAAAGCACAAGGCAGCCTCCAAGGTAAACAAGAAAGAGAATGTCTGGATGGACGGAATGCCCCAGTCACAGCAGGTAGGACTGATGAAAACAGTAATTCCCATCCATGAAGGAAGAGGAGGGGCCTCTATGTCTTCTCACTCATGAAGGAGGGGGACTCGTGTCTTGATTCCCTCTGTCAGCTCCTACAACCTCAAGGTCTGGTGGCTCCCAGCCATTATATTTTTGCTATCAGCTTCCTGTGCTGAGAACTAAACTTAAATTCTGAAGCCCCCACCCCCCACCCCTGAGACAGGGTTTCTCTGTGTAGCCTTCGCTGTCCTGAACTTGCATTGTAGACCAGTCTGGTCTTGAACTCACGAGGATCCGCCTGCCTCTGCCTCCCGAGTGCTGGGATTAAAGGCGTGTACCACCACCGCCCGGCAATTCTGAAGCTTCTTGAGGAAAGCTTTCTTAGCACTTACCATTTTCAACATCTTGCCATTTTTACCCTAAGTTATGTCTAGTGTGAGAATTCAAAGACTGGCCAACACACTAGAAAACACTAAACCCAAGCAGCATGGCATCAAGAAGGCATGGAAAGCTTTCAGGACTAGACCTAAGGAAAGCCCTCCTAAAGAAACACTAGTTTCTTTGAAGAGAAGAGTCAGAGGAGGACCATCCCCACATCACCGTATTTAATACTTCTCTTTTTCCACAAGCCCTAACATCTACCACAACTATTGGTAACTAAGCAGGGTTGTCTAAGATCAGAAGCATGTTTAATTAAAAATTACTAAATAAAATTTAGGTCAGAAATGAGACTTTGGGTTTTTTTTTTAAGATTTTATTTATTTATTTAATGTATGAGTGCTCTGTCTGCATGTACACCTAAGTTTAGTCCTAGCAACCACATAAAGGCCAGGCGTAAGGACCTGAGTTCAGTCCTAGCACACGCATAAAAACCTGATAGGTGGTGTGGGCTTTGTAACACCAAGACTAGAGAGGAAAAGGCAAAAAGGGGAGGGGGGGGGGGAAGACCCCTGTGGCTCACCAGCAGGCCAGCCAGCTAACCTAATTACCTAGCTTACACTTGCTGCTCCTCCCTAACACCCACATTTAGATGGTTGAAATAGCATTAAGGTTAGATATGAGGTGTGGGCTAGAGATGGCTCAGGTGGTACAGTGCTTGCTGGGATGAATGGAGTCCTGGGTTCAATCCTAACCCTCATGAACCAGACATGTGCTATACATCTGTAATCCTGGCACTTAGAAGTAGAGACAGAAGGATGAGATGCCCAAGATCATTATTGCTGGCTACATAGTGAGCTGAAGGACTTCCTGGGATAACATGAGACCCTACCTCAAGAAAAACAAAAATCAACAATAAGGTTATGATGATAATTTTGTTTTGTTTTGTTTTTCAAGACAGGGTTTCTCTGTGTTAACCTTGGCTATCCTGGACTTGCTTTGTACACCAGGCTAGCCTCGAATTCAGAGATCTGCCTGTCTACCTTGATGAGTGCTTGGACTACAGGCGTGCAGCACCATGCCCAGCTGACAACGACAATTTAATTGGGCATTCTGGTACATGCCTATAATCCTAGAGCTCAGGAGACTGAGGCAAGAGATTTCCATGAATTCAAGGCCAGTCCAAGATACACAACAAGTATCGGGCTAAGCAGGAACTATACTGCATGATTGTATCTCAGGGCTAGAGCAATGGCTTAGGACAAGAATTTGAAGACCTGAATTAAAATCCCCAGAATGAATGAATGAATGAAAAAATATATATATAAATAATGAGGCACGGTCACACGCACACATGTAACCCTAGCACTGGGGTAGGAAGGGAGCAAACAGGAGGACCCCAGTATCTTGCTTACCACCACTCTAGCTCCAAGCTCAGTGGGAAACTCCACCCCAAGGATTAAAGAAGAATGACTGACAGAACAGGATACCCAGTGTCCCTATGTGGTTCCACATGTACATGGGGGGCACGTGTTCCTGCAGATACACAAGCACTTACACCACCATCCCATCCCACACAAAAAGTCAAAAGAAATTCAGTGCCTTAAAGGGAAAACACATTATATGGGGTGTGCATGCATGCGGGGACTGGAGGTGTTACTTCCCCTCTTCATTATTATTAAGGCAGAGTCTCCTGTTGAATCTCTTCCCAAATACTAGGACTACAGAGAGCTATCACACCTGTACAGCTTTGATATTGGTTCTGGGGAGCCCATATAGCCAACACGCTATCCAATGAGCCAGCCATCTCTTCATTAGTGTAACTTTTATAGTACCTCAAAACAATTCTCACACCATCAAGCCACTTACCTCTTCTTTGTTTTCTGACAAAGTCAAGTCAATATAGACAGGTTCATCTGTAACTGTAAAAGACATCACTGCATTCTTCTCTTTGTTTTCTGACCGGACCTGCCTAGATAACAAACACAGCCACGAGGTAAGAACTATGTGGGTCTATGCACCTAGTGCATGCCTGCTGCCCACACAACACAGAAGAAAGAGGGTGCCAGGTTCTCAGGAACTAGAGCCACAAGCCTGGTAGCTCTGCAAAAACAGAAGATATTTCCTACCTGTGGAACCATCTCTCCAGCCCATAAAGATTTTATTTTATGCATCTAAATGTGTATATTTGTATGTGTGTTTGCATCACACCCAACTTTTTTTCTTTTAAAGGTTGTATTCACTTAAACATATTTATTTTGTTGTTTATGTTTTTTTCCAGACAGGGTTGCCCTGGCTGTTCTGAAACTTACTCTGTAAACCATGGCTGTGTATTCCTCCAGAGTCCTAGGATTAAAGGATTAACACCACAGCTCTTTAAATTGGTTTCTGGAGACCAAATGCTGGCCCTTATGTTTCCAGAACAAGAACTTATACACTGTCTCCAAAGACTCAGTCTGTACACTTTAAACTCTACATCAATAGAGCTAGGTACAAATTAAATGATAAAGAGTAAGTAACGTGATTTAAAATATATGCTTCAGGGTTGGAGTGATGGCTCAATGTTAACAGAACTTGCTGCTATTCCAGAGACTCTCAGTTAATTTGAAGCACCCATATGGTGGCTCACAACTGTCTAGAAGTACATTGCAAGGAAATCTAAAACTCTCTTCTAGCCTGAGGATGCTAGGTACATGGGTAACATATAGACCTATATGCAGGCAAAACACTCATACACATAAAATAAAATTAGAAAGAAAAATATGCGGGGCTGGAGAGGTGGCTTAACAGTTAAGAGCACTGGTTGCTCTTCCAGAGGACTGGGGTTCAATTCCCAGCACCCACATAGCAGTCTGTAACTCTAGTTCCAAGGTATCTGACACCCTCACACAGACATGCATGCTGGCAAACCACCAGTGCATATAAAATTTAAAAAAGAAAAAAAAGAGGAAATTATGCCAGGCATGGTGGCACACGCTTGTAATCCCAGCACTTAGGGAGGCAGAGCCAGGTGGATCTCTGTGAGTTCTAGGCCAGCCTGGTCTACAAAGAGAGTCAAGGACAGCCAGGGCTCTGTAACAGAGAGATCCTGTCTCAAAAAAATATGCAGTAAATGCACCAACACTGCTTTAAAAATGTACTTATGGAAATTATAAAATTATTGTTTTTTCCCAAGACAGGGATTCTCTACGTATGTAGCCTTGGCTGTCCTAGACTCACTTTGTAGACGAGGCTGGCCTCGAACTCACAGCAATCCGCCTGCCTCTGCCTCCTGAGTGCTGGGATTAAAGGTGTGTGCCACCGGGCCTGGCCCTAATTATTTTTTAAAAGGTTGAAATTATATAAAAAGCACTCTTAAATTCTTAAAAAGATCCATTCTAACTCAAACTTTTTCTAGCTCAATATAAGTTCAAAAATCAATACAATAAAATAAACAGGGGCTGGAGATATGGCTCAGAGGTTAAGAGCACTGACTGCTCTTCCACAGGTCCTGAGTTCAATTCCCAGTAACCACATGGTGGCTCACAGCCATCTATAATGAGATCTAATGCCCTCTTCTGGCCTGCAGATGTACATAAAGGCAAAGTACTATATACTTAATAAATCTTTAAAAAAAAAAAAATAAAACAAACATCATCTATTTTGACCCCTTAAGCTGTGACAGATTCTTACAAAGAAAGTCTGTCTCCTCACTCCAAAATTGCTACGTACCAAACATTAAGTAACCGGTCATGCACTGCTCCAGATAAGAAATAAAGACCTGTAATCCCATCAAAAGGCTGGCTCTCGTTGGGTCTGATGGTCGTGAACCTAAGTGATGAAACAGGAGTCGCATGCCCTGTGAATTGCTAGAGAAAGTGAGATCTGGTTTAGGAGACAGACTCAAACAATCAAAAAAAAAAAAAAAAAAAAAAAAAAAAAAAAAAAAAGCCCGTATGCATAAATAACAATGGTACCTATAGCAAAGGAACAGTTAAACATCATCTCAAGCAAAAGTCTACTTGTCTAGATTATAGATATAGACTAAAGTCTATAATCTTTTCCCTAAATATACCTGAACATTCAACTGAAATTAAGATGCCTTTTCTATTACTCTACCCCACAACCAGTTTCTCTCACTTCTAAAGTAAGACCTGGTTTAATTTTATCCCTTTTCCTCTTGTTGTTGGCTTGCCTCTCCCCCTCTCCTCCCCCCAACTTTCTTTTTAAAAAACAGGATCTTGCTGTGTAAGCCATATTGTCCTAGAACTATGTAGCTCGGGCTGGCTTCCACTTCCCAAGTATGAAATTAAAGGCACGCAGCACCATTCTGGACTCCATTCCACCCTGTCTAAACGGTGCTCAGACACAGCCAAGGAATTGTAGGTCCTCATGTTACTCTCAGTGAGTCGAAACCACAATTTTAAGGCATCATCATGGCACCATAAGTTCAACACCTCCTGAGTGCAACTTATTTAAAACTCCTGGTAACAAATCTCTGCAAAATGCTGGTTACATGCTAAAAAGCACAATTATATTATCGCATGAAGGTTTTCTACATCCAAATTTCACTTGCTGTAGTCATTTGAAAATGTATATGAGGGCTTGAGAGATGGCTCAGAGGTTGAGAGCACTGACTGCTCTTCCACAGGTCCTGAGTTCAATTCCCAGCAACCACATGGTGGCTCACAACCATCTACAATCCAATCTGATGCCCTCTTCTGTCCTGCAGGTGGACATGCAGGCAAAGCACTGCAGACATAATAAATAAATACATCTTTTAAAAGAAAGAAAATGGGGGCTGGAGGGATGGCTCAGTGGTTAAGAGCGCCGCCTGCTCTTCCAGAGGTCCTGAGTTCAATTCCCAGCAACCACATGGTGGCTCACAACCATCTATAATGTAATCTGATGCCCTCTTCTGCAGATAAAAGCACTCATATGCAATAAATAAATAAAATAAATAAAAGAAAGAAAATGTACATGAATGTGACTGAACTATTTAGTGTCAAAAAATCAGATTTGAAGCCAGGCGGTGGTGGCGCAGGCCTTTAATCTCAGCACTCGGGAGGCAGAGACAGGCACACTGCAGTGAGTTAGAGGCCAGTCTGGTCTACAAAGCGAGTCCAGGACAGGCAAGGTTACACAGAGAAACCCTGTCTCGAGGGGAAGGAAAAGAAGATGAAGAAGGAGGAGGAGGAAGAAGAGGAGGAGGAGGAAAAGAAGAAGAAATGTTTCCTATTAATTTTATTATTTATTGTTAGGAACATTTTTGCATGCGGGTGCACAAAGAGGCCAGAAGTGGATGTTAAATCCCCTAGAACCTCAACACAAGTGCTGAGAATTGAACCTGGATCCTCTGGAAGAGCAGCAAATGCTCCCAATCTCTAAGCCAACTCTCCAGTCCTAATTCTCTTATTAAAATAAATTACTTGGTACCTGGTAACTTTGTTTTATTTTATTTTTTCTGAAAAGATCTCTTGTAGGCCAAGCTGGTTTTGCTATACAGCCAAGGATGACCTAAGACTTCTGACCCTCTCCTGTTTCTGCCTTCTTTGTCACATGTGTACAGGCATGCATTACCATATAAGGCTTACTCAATGCTAGGGACTGTAGCCCAGGGGGGCCTCATGCATGATAAGCAAGAACTCTACCAACGGAGGCAAAATGTCAGCTCTGTTAATTCAGTTTACTCTATCTACAAATAAAGACCCTTGGTTTTCTGTCAGTTTGCTGACACTGAATCTTATCTTGTTATCTGAGCACCCCTTCTGCCTCCCTCTGTCAATGGGACTGCTGATCTGCACACTACCACATTACTACACTTGGGGAAGAACGCGTAGTCTGTGCATGCGTGTGCGTGTGTGTGTGTTGGTGGGATTGAACCCAAAGCCTTACACATGTGAGGCAAACCTTCTACTAATACTAATTAAGCTAGGCTCCATATTCCTTTTTTCTTCTTGGCAAGTGGCTGGGGGAGTGTCAAGAAAGGGTTTCTGTGTAGTGCTGGCTACCGTGGAACTCACTCTGCAGGCCAGGCTGGCCTTGAACTCAGAGCTCCACCTGCCTATGCCTCCCAAGTGCTGGGGTTAAAGGTGTGACCCCCACCACAACCACCACCGCCCAGCTTATTAGGATCCATATTCTTATGACTCCCATCTCTACATACTTGCTCTGTGATTTTTAGAAACAATGTGATAAACTCACTCTGTAGACTTCTTTGGTCTCCAAAACCCATAATTTGATTGTTCGACCAGCTGAAAGTAACATCTTTCCATCTGGGCTGATACACAGGGAACTGACGCTGCTATTGTCTCCTTTCCATTTGCTGAATTATGGAGAGAACCAAAATATCACAATGAATGGGGGAAATTAGCAGAAAATATCAAAAAATACTCCTTAAGGTACTGTACCAAGTGCGCTCACTACACCTTACATTAGGTTAGCAACTCCATAGACAGCACAAAAGCAAAGCCTCCCTGACAAGAGCAGACCTCTCTTAGGCAACCACAGACCCCTGACAGACCAGGAAATGAAAGGAGATGGATACTCTGTGACCATGAGGTAGACTGTGTTAATGCCCAGGACACTACTATGCTGGCTGAACTTCCCCAAGTTGATCCCCATAAATAGTTGTGTTGTCTCTGACGGGCTAGTCTTTAAATCCCTTGACAACACATGGTTTCTCTGTTATTTCTACCCTAGATCTAATCTATATGGATGAAGTCCTAGAAGAATGAGTCTAATTTACTGTACATAGTAATATTGTGATAAGCAATGGGGAACCTGGCTCTTCACATATCAAAATTACATTTTATAAATATTTAGAATATACTAATAGCTCCTTTGTATCAGTAAGAACTCAACATGAAAACAAAGGGTATAATAAACAGGCAATTCACAAGACAAATACTGTTGAAAAGCAGAAAACACTTTAACTCATTAGTAACCAGCTAACAAAGTAAAAAAACCCACTCCTTTAGCCTAGCATGGTGGTGCATGCCTTTAACCCCAGCACAGGGATTACAGTGAGTTCAAGGCCAACCTCGTCTACAAAGGCTACAGCCAAGGCTACACAGAAAAATGTCTCAAAAAAAAAAAAAAAAAAACAAAACAAAAAAACAAAAAACAAAACAAAACAAAAAAACAAAAACAAAAAAGCCCTTTATCTTTACTGGCTTCTAAATTTTTCTACCTTCTTATCAATTCCTATCATTTTAAGGCTCTTTTACAGTGCTTATTCATTATGTAATCACCAAGCTGATACATATTTAAAAGATATGCTGCAAAGGATGAGGAGACTGCTTCAGTAAATAAACTGCTTGCCAAGAGCACCAAGACCTGAGTTCAATCCCTAGTATCCATATTAAAATAATAATCTATTAATTAATTAAAAACAGCACTGGAGAGGCTAAGGCAAGAAGACCTTTGGAGCTTGCTGACCAACCAGTCTAGCCAAACTGACAAGTTCCCAGCGAGAGACCCTGTCTCAAAACAAAAAACACAACAAAATAAAAAAGATGGAGAGTGCCTGAAATAGACACTCTGAAAATGACCTCTGGCCTTTACATGCAGATGTATGCGCTGTCTCTCACTGGGAACTTGTCAATTTGGTGTGCCCCCCCCCCCCGCCCGCTTCTCTCTCTCTCTCGTGCACGCCTCACTGTTCCTCATACTGCCTAGAAACATGAGAGCCTTCCTGAATCTGTCCCCACAAGTAGATCATAATTCTAATGTCTACCCCCACCCCCACCAAGAACCACACCCAAAGAAATTGCAAATTCTTTTATTTTGTTTTTGGAGACAAGGTTTTTCTGTGTACTCCTTGCTGTGCTGGACTTGCTTTGTAGATCAGGTTGGCCTCAAACTCACAGAGACCCATCTGCCTCTGCCTCTCTGAGTGCTGGGATCAAAGGCCATGTGACACCCAGCTATGAAACTCTTCCGAGAGCTTTTCAGTATTAGATTTCCTACATACTATATACACACATACATAGTAGTTCTGTCTGCATAAGCTTAAAAGCACTAGAGTATGAATTTAATCGCGGCACTCAAGAGGCAGTCAGGCAGAGATGTGAGTTTGAGGTCTACACAGTAAATCCCTGAAGAGTCAAGAGCTATACAGAAAAGAACAACAAAAGCCAGGTAGTGGCGGTGCACACCTTTAATCCCAGCACTCGGAGGCAGAGGCAGGCAGATCTCTTTGTGTTTGAGGCCAGCCTGGTCTACAAAGTGAGTCTGGGACAGCCAAGGCTACACAGAGAAACCCTGTCTCGAAATAATAATAATAATAATAATAATAATAATAATAATAATAATAATAATAATAATAATAACAACAACAACAACAACAACAATAACAATAATAATAATAATAATAATAATAATAATAATAATAATAATAATAATAATAATAATAATAATAATAGTATTTTTTCACTTCTGACCTAATGCTCTTCTTCCACAAATTACCAATCAGCTGTGAGGACAGAATTAAAGACAGTGATTAGCAAGCAAAATCCCAGCACACATAAAGACACTTTTTCTCAGGAAGCTACAAAGTAGCATGTCTAAAAGGAAAGAGAAAGGGATTAGGGAAACAGGCTCTATCAAACAAGAGAATCAAGGCTAGTGGTTGCTCAGCAGACTAAAGAAGCTGAAAGTCCTTTGAGAAACACATAAAACTGATGAAACGATGTATCTTACCGCACCTGAGGGAGTTACACTACTGTAAGAAAACATGACAGAAGGCCAGGCATGGTGGAACACACCTGTAATCCCAACACCCAGGAGGCAGAGGGATCTCTGTGAGTTCAAGGCCAGCCTAGTCTATATAAGGAGTCCAGGACAGCCAGGGCTACAGAGAAACCTTGTCTTGAAAAATAACGAGGGGAGCCGGGCATGGTGGCGCACACCTTTAATCCCAGCACTCGGGAGGCAGAGGCAGGTGGATCGCTGTGAGTTCGAGGCCAGCCTGGTCTACAAAGTGAGTCCAGGATGGCCAAGGCTACACAGAGAAACCCTGTCTCGAAAAACAAAACAAACAAACAAAACAAAAGAAAAAAAAAAAAAAAAAAAAAAAAAAAAAAAAAACGAGGGGAGGGAAAAATAGATATGCATGAGACCAAGCAAAACCTTCAGCCAAGAAATATAAATCTGAAATTCTACAAGCCTCAGCTGTAACAGTAAGTCGTGTTGTTTAAAACAAAAAACAAAACAAAAAAACTGAAGCAAGTTAATATTTATAACGGGAGGAAGACACCAATTAGCAGAGGTTAAGAATGGTGCAGATAAAGATGGAAATTCAATTATTTTATGAGATAGCATAATTTAGCAGGAAAAGAGGTCAGGCTTTTATTGAGCCTATTTCTTAACTATGCAGCAGGGACACATGCAGGCTCATGAAGTCATGATTAAATACAGTAGCATGTCTAACATGCTAAACAGTTTCTTTATGAATGACACTGAACTCCCATCCAGAGTGCACGTACACTGCAAGCCCCACCCCAGACCACTGCTGTCAAGACTCTCCGCAGGTGTTTCTGGCCAGTCAGCAGCATCTTAAGTGTACAGGGCAAACCCTGACCTGCTCGCCTGCACCTTCAGCCCCAAACCTGTCCTTATATGTTAAACTCTCCTTGTGATCATGTATGCTGGATTTTTCTTGTATTTCACTTCAAGTTGTATGAAAGCTCCCAAACCACTTCTCTCTTTAGACCATAATCACTCCAACTAAAGGATATTTTTATCCTCTACCGTCTATTATCTACTGGTACACCCACCTCTAAATTAATTTACTCATTACCAAATTAATCTTTTACTTTCCTATCCTCTGGCCTTTGCCTAGACATATCTCTGCTTTCATTTGCCCATTCTTAAAAGGGCTTTTCCGCCGGGCATGGTGACCCAACGCCTTGTACATTTTTTCACTCTGTACCATTTATTTAGCTGCTTTCCCTTGACTCCGTTTCTCCTTAACCTTCTCTATTTCACTTTGATGTAGTAAAACCTGAAAACGCCCAATTTGACTGAAGTCCCTAGAGAACCGTCAACATAATCTTAGGCGTGTCTATATGAAGGTGCTGGGTCAGCCTGCACTCCCAGGCACGCTGGTACTCACCACTTCACTTTGCATGTCTGTGTGCTCCACTCCACAATATACTTATCATCTGAACAACTATATATGCAGTCATTGTCTTGATGCCACTGTATGCAATTGACTCTGTTTTCATGCCCACCACTCTACAGATTAAAAAAAGAAGAAGAAAAGTCTTACATAATAGTATGAATCCTGGAATTACCAAACATTTACCTCAAACCTTTGCTTTTATCCTTCATCTTATCTATGTTAGTATTCCAACATCAAAAGTGAGGTAAACCAGCTAGAGCTTAAATTTTCTGTTCCTCTGTAGAAAAAACCTACTTCTTTATCTTCAAAGGGTACTAGACTGAATGTCATTTGCTTTGGGCAGAAATGCCAGCACAAGATATATGAGCCATACTGGAAGGAACTAGTGGACTCAAACCATGGAGTCCAAAAATCAATGCCCCGCCCCCCCAATCCTGACAGAGTTTCTCTGTGTAGCCCTCTGGCTGTCTTGGAACTCTCTTTGTAGACCAGGCTTGGCCTCAAACTCAAGAGATCTGGGACTCAAGGTGTGCACCACCACACCGGGATGAGACACGGACAGGCCTAGAACTTGTTGTGCAGACAGAGATAGCGTTGAACTGCCTCTTCCTCCCAAACCACAGACATGTACCAAGGTCCAGCGGAAATCAACTTTTAAGATATTTAGTTGAAAATATCACATTCTCTTCCCCCCCCCCACACACACACACGCACAAAATCTGCAAACCAGCAATGGTGCTGGCTTCTCATCATAGCACTGGAAGTGCTGATGGGGTTTGAGGCCAGCCTGAGTTACACAGCAATGTACTATCTCAATAAAGAAATCAGCTGGGCGGTGGTGGTGCACGCCTTTAATTCCAGCACTTGGGAGGTAAAGGCAAGTGGATTTGTATGAGTTTGAGGCCAGCCTGGTCTACAGAGTGAGATCCACGACAGCCAGGGCTACACAGACACAGATAACACCATATGCTTTTATCTTTGTTAGTTTCCAAGTACAGAGGCAGAACCCACTTGGAGAGAAATAAACACATTCTTGCTATATGCCAAAATTGTATATCTTTATAATCGTTAATGTAGGCAGTTTTGGTGGTATGTGTACAGGCATATGAGGACAATTTCAAGTGACATTCCTCAGAAATTGTTGGGGTTTGTTTTGTTTAGTGGGGAGGCGCAGTTGAGACAGGGTTTCTCTGTATAGCCCTGGCTGGCCTCAAACTCACAGTGACCCACCTGCCTCTGCCTCCTGAGTGCTGGGATTGCTGGTGTGTGCCACCACACCCAGCAGAGAAACTGTTACTTTTCCTAGGCTGGAGCTTGCCAAGTAGGCTATGCTAGCTGGCCACCCAGCCCCGGAGAGTTGTATGTCTACGCCTTCCCAGGGCTGGAATTAAAAGCACACTCCACCATGGCCAAAGTTTTTAAACTTCATGTAGGTTCTGGAGACTAAATCCAGGTCCTCCTGCTACAAGGCAGAGATCTTAGCAACTAAGCTATCTCCCCACCCAGTGAAAACAATATCTAAAGGCAACTTTAAAGCCAGATCAATTTTTAAAGTGTTTTATACACACACACACACACACGTTTGTCTGCATGTGCACACAGAGACCCCTGGAGAACAGAAGAAAATCAGACATTTTTCATCCAAACGCTGGGGATTTTCTTGTTGCTGTTTACGTTGGTTTTTCAGGGTGGCAATAATGGTACAGAAACCCAGGTATTACCCTTTCACTAGTGATGATGACCAATAAGGAAGACTCTCAGAAATCATTAATTCTAAAACCCTAACTTCTTAACCATACTTATAAATTCAAGGGACTATACTGGGGGAGAGGGGTGCATTCTTTTGCAGTAGAAAAACTGGAAACTTCCAAATGTACCCAAGGGATTATCCAATTTAATGCTAATTTAGAACAGTCATTAGATTTCAGCTAGTTTTAGATAAGATGCAAACTGCTTATAACTTAATGAAAACGAAAATCAGAATACTATAAATAACCATATAGAAACCATGTTTTTTTTTTTTTAGTCTATGCATTAAGCGTAGAAATACAAAAACGAATAAATGGAGATCTCTCTTGGTGACAGAGATCCTTTTTCAATTTCATGTCATGTCTGTGGTAGATGCTAGTGAAAATGGAAAACCTACTGTCTGGTTCTTTCACACAGTAAGCACTCCTTTACTCGGACATCCATGCAGTGAAAAAGCACACTGTATCAGACAGAGCCAGAAACCAATTATGGCAGGGAAGTGACTTTCTTCCAGTGCCTGACCCACGCTTCTAACGCTTCTGCATTCTAGGATATTGGGCTGGGGATTTGCAACACACAATTCTGATTTGCAAGCTGGATTTACTGCCAATGTGTTCTGTGAGAAGACATGGCTAGAGGGAAAGACAGGGCCTTCTTTCTCCTGTCCTCTTGTTTGCATCACGCCAACAGTTGGCCTCACCAGTAGTTTATGAACTGAAGCCAACAGGCCATCTTCCTAACCCTGAAGGGACCAGCGTCATCCCCCCCTTCAGACATCAGGGAGCAGGAGCACTCTCTGACATGTGCATCCCAGGCCCATAGAGTCCCTGGCCCTCAAAGACAGTAGTGTTAACAAACTCGTCTCCTATGGTCTCAGGTTCAGCCACAACTACAAAGTGCCTCCCTTGTTTCCTCTAAGAGGGGGAGGTATCTTCCTGAAGCTGCTGTCTGTGCTGGCTTGTCAGAAGTTCTCTGGACTCTTAGCTCACACAAGTGAGCACTGCCTTCGATAGCTCTTAACAAACACTCTGCAGTTGTTTTAATGCAATGAGAGGGAAAACTGCTCCTTCATAGAGAGCTCATCAATATCTTCCAACACTGCTAATAGTCTTAATAATGAAGTTTCTGTCACATTTCTTATATAAAATACACAAACATACTTACTATTAGTTTACTGTGCAATTCTCCTTTTACTGTACTATACAATAAGATGCTACCAACTGCTGTGCCAAGAGCCAACAAGTCAACCTGGTCACTCGTTCCTATAACTTCTGATTTCCTTTTTTTCCTTTGATGACTTTCCTGGAGGAGTAAAGAAAAAGGTAAAAATAAGATTTTAACTTAGTACTTTAAATATATAACAAACATCACTAATACATAAACACCAGTGCCCATTAGGCCCCAAAGACACTTTTTAAAAGTTTCCTGGCGGGTTTCCACCCCCCTAGAAAGAGGTCAGGCTGCAACTGCCCCACTTCATATAGCACTCTCCTACCATACCCAACACTCCTTCTTCTCAGACACTTCTTCCCAGCAGGCAAGGGAAAGCTTCCCCTCCCCTACAAGAGATCCACACCAAGGGTCTATGAACCCATACATCCAGGCCCAAGCAACCAAACTTCTGTTTTCCTCAAGCTCTGTCTTCATCTTCAAGAAAATACAAGCGATTTTCTATTCACATACATTAATTTCAATCTGAGTCAACCAATAGTTCTGAATAGCAGCGTGACCAGGTGGCTAGTTAAGGGTTAATCTAGTACTTTGCTTCTGGGTTGCTGTTTTTGCTGACTTTGAAGACACAGTATCCACCTAGTGGGGAAATGCCATCCGCCTCCTTGTTTATTTCAAATGTGATATAACACAGCTCCTGTCTGGCCATCAAAAGTAACCAGTGAACCAGCTGTGGTATACCAAGGATCTAAGCTCCCAACACTCAGGAGGGAGAGGCCACTCTTGGCTACATGAGCGCCTGCCTCAAAATTCGAAAGAAAACAAAAGTTCATGATCTCAACTTAAGAACTTATAATGCTGCAATTTACGTTTTATTAGCTTTTCCTCCAATAATTTTAGAAGTATGTATGACCCCACATGTATGTGGCTAACATGGGTGCCTGGTACCCACAGAGACCAGAAGAGAGCATCATATCCCCAGGAACTTGAGGTTGGTTGACAGCTGCCACGTGAGTTCCAGGAACCTAACTCAGGTCTTCTAGAAGAGCAGTAAAGTGCTCTCATCAGCTGAGCCATCTCTCCAACCCACTCCTATTAATTTCTTCAAGCTTTCCAACCTATATAAATAACCGTATGGTTTAAGTTTTAGTATAAAGGAGCCTTGGAAATCCATTCTTTTGGCATAAAGCAAGACTAATACTCTAGAAAAGGAACGTTCTTTTCTTTCTTTCTTTCTTTCTTTTTTGGTTTTTTTTTTTTGAGATTGGGTTTCCTAGAACTCTCTTTGTAGATTAGGCTGGCCTCGAACTCACAGCAATCCACCTGCCTCTGCCTCCCAAGTGCTGGAATTAAAGGCGTGCACCACCACTGCCCAGCAAAATGAATGTTTCTTACTCAGGCAGGGTCTCTGTTCTACAGCAAAGAAACCCAAAACAAACATAAATCCACTAAATCCAAGAATCACTGATGAAAGCTTCAGCACTGCCTGTGTGGAGAGAGAACCAAGGGAGAGAAGCAGCAATGGCACAGCATGCCTGTAACCCAGTACCTGGGAGGAGTCCCAGGCTAGCCTAAGCTACATGAGCAACTCTCAAAATAGACAGACAGGTCTATTGATCAGGGACTTCTAAAGCAGCCCGTCCCCGCCGCCACAAGATCCCTAAAGCACATTTTCCTTTTTTCCCTATTTTTTGTTGTCTTAGAGGAATACATCTGAAGAATTTAATTTATAAAACATTGACAAATAAAAATTGAAAGAATTAGCAAAAGTAACTGACTTTCAATAGCCCCAAAGCACAAATGTGATTTCTACACAAGGTTATGAACAGAAACACCTATTTCACAATAGGGGAGAAGGAGAACACTAACCTAGAGCACTTTAGATTTCCAATTTTCAGATTAGGAATGCTCAAACAGTAAGTGAAGACAAATATAAAACCCCAAACTTCTCGATTCTGAAACACCTCACAATCACAACCACTTTACCAAAGTGTCTTCTTTGTGGGTACAAGCCCTGGTCTCCATTACAGAAGAGCTTGAAGCCAGGCCAGGCTATCTAAGGCTGTCTAAAATAAAGAAAAGAGCTGGACATGGTGGCATTATGTCTTTAATTCAAGCACTTGGGAGACAGAGGCAGGAGGGTCTCTGAGCTCAAGGCAAACCTGATGTATATGGCAAGTTCCAGGACAGGACAGCCAGAGCTACAGTGTAAGCCTGTTTCAAAAAAAAACAAAAAAAAAAACAGAGCTGGGCGGTGGTGGTGCACACCTTCGATCCCAGCACTTGGAGGCGGAGGCAGGCGGACGTCTGTGAGGTCAAGGCTAGCCTGGTCTTGCTACACAAGAAATCCTGTCTTGAAAAACCTAAATAAAAGCCGGGCGTGGTGGCACACGCCTTTAATTTTAATCCCAGCACTCGGGAGGCAGAGGCAGGCGGATCGCTGTGAGTTTGAGGCCAGCCTGGTCTACAAAGTGAGTCCAGGATGGCCAAGGCTACACAGAAAAACCCTGTCTCGAAAAACAAAACAAACAAACAAAACAAAAGAAAGAAAAAAAAAAGAAAAACCTAAATAAGCCAGATGTGGTGGTGCACGCCAATCCTAGCATGTGGGAGGCGGACTGCTGAGTTCCAGGCCAACCTGGTCTACAACATGAGTCCAGGACTGCCAAAGCTACACAGAAAAACCCTGTCTCAAAAATAAAATAAAATAAAATAAAACCCAAAGTGTGCACGCCTGTGGGTATGGATGCTAAGTGCCCACAGACACAGGGTGTTAGATCAGATGTCTGGGCACGCACAGAGCTATAGGCCTGTGAGGCACTCGCTGGGTGCTGAGCTCCAGCCTGATGTCCTCTGACTGGGCCACAGCTACTTATTCTCTACTGCTATGCTATCTCAGCACCCCAAATCCAGTGTTTTAAGTACAACTCCACACAAGCAGCCCTGAACTGAGGTCAGCACTGCTGACTGCAGCCCCTTCTTACACTGCTCTATCTAAACTTTACACATACGCTCTCTCTTCCTCCAGAAACCTCTGGCTCCTCTTAAGTCACACTGTCAGACTGTCCATTTCTGTTAGTCATAGCTGTTCCCTCTAAAGAGCTCAGCATCACATCCCATGGACACCGACTGTACACACAAGCTGAAGGAGTGAAAAGGGTTGGCTGAGAATTTGGTTCAAGCATCTGTAATTGGAAAATCTGCATGAAGGCACTAGGAGTGAAAACTTAAGAGTTGGGAACATAACTCCAAGAGATGAGAATCAAAGTAGCTTAAATTCTTGCTAGAAATATCATCAGTGTTTGTGTCCTGCTCTAATGTCAGGTTCTAAGCTGCATGTGTTCGTGTTTCCAGAGCATGTGGTAGCTAACATCAGACAAGGCCAGACCGGTTATCTTTAGCAGGTAAGAGTACCACCATACACTGTCCTTGTAGCAAACTGACAGTTACTAAGCCAAGCACAGTACACCCATTGAACATCTTCACTGGAGAGCACAGCACCACATGAGTGCAGACACAGCATGTACTGACTCATGCAGTGACCCAGTCTTCCTACAACAATCATATACACTGCCTCACTGACCCCAAGGGCTCTGGACGTAGGATAGTATTATCGCTACTTCCACACTGGAGAGAGGAAGTCGCATGCCAGACCTGCCCAATACACTGGGAATATGGTCTTCATAATAACATCCTTTTTGTGTCTCATACTTTAAAAGCTCAAAGACATAAAATAAAAGGGGTTTAGTATGGTGAAATCATCTTAATGCTTAAAATAGCAGGGCACACAATCCAGGGAGACCAAAGCAGAGTTTGCGCAGCTGCCACAAACTTTGATCCATATCCTACCATAACTCACCCTCACTCCCCATTCTACCCTCTGCTCCAATCACAAAGCCAAGCCTTTTAATTCCACTGTTTGAAATATGTACAAAGTTAGTACAAGAAAACTGCTCCTCTAACTTCCCACGTGAAACTGATGCCTCAGCTAAGTCACACACCCAGGATGGGAACGGATTCTCTCCGCAGTGATCCTGGCCCTCAATTCTATGACTAAAGTACAAGGGTAACAGTGTAAGGGCACTGGGCTAGGAGGCAGTACTAGGATCCTAGTGCCACTAATTTATTAATGATCAAGGCTCTGATTAAGCCATGTAGCTTCCTGAGCCCTGACTGACTCAATCAAGTGCTATCAGCTTTCCTGCTTTATTTTTGATTTTGTGGTGATACTGATTAAACCCAGGGCCTTTCATGTAGTAGGCAAGTATTCTATCTCTGAGCTACATCCTCCCCTAACTCAATTCTTTTTAATGCAGTAATTTCAGGACATTTAGTAGTTACATAGCAAAAATGGCAACATCTAGATAAAAGGAAAGTGAAACTTACTAACGCTGGGGGCAGGCCTTGCTGACTGAAGCCAGGATTCCGGGTATGCTAATGGCATGTCCTTCTGCGCTACACACCCAGCACACCACTTTAGCCTCATCCCCAGAGCTCAGGTCAGACGCTGAGGAGCTTTGCTGAAAAGTTAGAAAAGCTAGGCTCCTTTTTAAATGCTTTTGTTACTACTGTATCACAATGGATGAATACATATAAAATCCAAACCGTGACTTCTGAAACTTGGATTTCATTCTGGAGCATAAAAGACTGAAAGTCAACAGGAAAGCAAAGTGAATGAAGTTTATCTAATATTAACTCTCTGTTGCAGACAACCAAGAACTGGGTCATAAAGACGGTGTTCCGTGTCTAGTTCCTCTGGGGCTTTATTGATATTGCTTACTTTACATACCTTGCACAACTATACAAATGCATGATACTAACACCAATAACAATTAATTTTGCATTTAAAACACCATATACAGGGCTGGAGAGATGGCTCAGAGGTTAAGAGCACTGTCTGTTCTTCCAAAGGACCTGAGTTCAATTCCCAGCAACCACATGGGGGCTCACAATTCATCTATAATGAAACCTGCACTCTTCTGATGTGCAGGCATACCTGCGGGCAGAATACTATATAAATAAACAAAAACCATATACTATTCTAAGTGTTTCTGCATTATTAAATATACTACCTTTCACAACTACTCGGTGAAGTTGGTATAATTATCCTGCTATAAATAGGAAACACGGGGCCAGGCATGGTGGAGCACCCCTTTAACCTGCACTCAGGAGGCAGAAGCAGGTGGATCTCTATGAGTTCGAGGCCAGCCTGGTCTACTAAGCAAGTCCAGGACAGCCAAGGCTACACAGAGAAACCCTGTCTCAAAAACCAAATAAACAAGTAAATATGAGACAAAACCCACAATTATTACAGAGGCTGGACTCAAACTCCACAGCCTGGGCACATGCACTTAACTAAGCACTGCTCTGCATTTTCTGAGTGTGAGTACTCGTGCCGCTTTAAAGGGCTGAAAGACTACAAAGAAAACTTTATAAAGTAAAAAGTGCTGCAGTTCCAATACTGACAATTATAACTTCTTCAAAAATTTGATTATGTTTGACCTATATGGCCTGATAGATTCGTGCTGTCACTGAAACTGGAAAATGTAACTTAAAAATCTCATCAATAGCTAAACATACTAACCCAAAGTACAGCAAGTTAGATATAAGCCCAACAACTTCCAACCCAAAAAGTTAGGCGTAAGTTTTCTCTGGCGATCGGAAAGAGTAAGCTATCCTAAACACTAACTTTAACACCAGTGACAGGAAAACGTCACATAATTTTAGAATACCTTCCAGTTCCAGATCACACAGAAGTGATCCCTTTTGCCAACCTACTGCCTAACTGCAGCAACCACGTGCGTGTTGAGATGTAAGCGAGTGAACAGCATTTACCTGACAGCGAAAAGGAATCCCTAACTCCGCAGTTTCCCAACTACGGAGGGGAGGGGGGACGGGGGGGTAGGACGGGGGACGCGATGGACGTCATACACCTTAAAGCGGGCGATCCTACTACTTCACTTTGCCTCTGCATCCTATGCAGCCCTCAGGATGAGAGAGAAAGGCTACAAAGGTGGAACTGGGCAGAAGTTAAACGGCTGAGGATGAAAGGACGCTAGGAAAGTAAAGCGTGTGTGCAAGTGAGACTCCCACAACCTAGAGGTAGAAGAGAACACGTGTTGAACACGCATCCAAGTAAAGGGGCTCTCCCGGAAGGAAAGAACACAAGACTTTTTGCACATTCCAACTGCCCAAAACAATACCAATACCCCGGGGTTTGGGATGCGGAAGCACAGACACTGTCCTAAAGTACGCAGAGAGCAATTGTGATGGGGACACGCTGAGAAGCCGGGCCTGGAAGTCTGAAGCCGCCCCCGAGGGGCCAAAGGGCTTCGGTGAACATGGCGGCCCCGCGACAGCCCCGGCGAGACCTCACGGAGACCACGGGAGCGGGCCGCACCCTCTCACTAGCCCCCCTCGGGACAGGCCGCGCTCTCAAGCCGCGGCGTGGGGGGGGGGGCCAGAGCGCGCCGCCGCCGTCCCCGCTCCCCCTCGCCTCCTCGCCCGCCCGGGCCGC
Source organism: Acomys russatus (assembly GCF_903995435.1). Classification (NCBI taxonomy): domain Eukaryota; kingdom Metazoa; phylum Chordata; class Mammalia; order Rodentia; family Muridae; genus Acomys; species Acomys russatus. The sequence goes on from NC_067137.1 coordinate 22,022,308, forward strand.
CGTGGGCCACGCGGGACGTGGTGCCACGCGCCGCCCAGCCCGGGACGCCGCAGCCCGGCCGGGGAGGGCGCCGTCCCCGCCGCCGTCCCGGTCGCTCCTACCTTGGCCTGCAGCCGCGCTGGCGCCCAGGCCAGGCAGGTGCAGGTACCGCTGAGGTGCGCGGAAGGGACGTACTCCTGGTGCAGCCGGTTGCTGGCTGTCTCCCACACCCGCAAGTGACCGTCGCTAGAGGCTAAGGCGAAGTAGGCCTGACCGTCCGGCGAGAAGGCGCAGGGGACCCCCGCCGGGGCCAAGGGGTCGCAGCTACCACCGCCGCCACCGGCCGCCATTGCTGCTCTTGCTCCGCGGCAGCCACGTGTTCGCCCGGGCGCAGGCGCACCGGCGCGGGGCGGGGCCTGGGGAGAGGAAGTGGGGCGGAGGGAACGCTGAGAGCCCAGGGAGTGGCTGGTCGTGACGCAGGCGAGCGTTGAGCGGGGCCCGCCCTGTGGACGGTGGCTCGGCAGGACCAATCCTAACTTGCTCTGAGAAGGAAGAGCTTTGGGGAAGCGATTGCATGTTGTAGAACAAGGCCCTTTTAAAAAATATGTTCTGTGAAATACCTAGACGAAATGTTTAAGACGTAAGTACTTAGATCACCAAGATTGTAACAACTATTTCCATCTTCCTTTAGTCTCTTCGAACACATAGTTGTGCACATACAGTAATTATCCAGTCGTGGTGCTTTCAAAGCTTGGAGAAGCAAGATGCCTATTTTAGCTGTGTTAACATAGATATATATGCTATTGGAAACGAGGGGAGGGCAATCTGAATGTGAATAAAGAAGCCTTGTGGGCCCGGGCGTGGTAACGCGCTCCCTTAATCCCAGGAGGCAGAGGCAGCCGCATCTCTGTGAGTTCGAGACCAGCCTGGTCTACGGCGTGAGTTCAAGACAGCAGAGAAATCAATCCTATCTCGAAAAACGAAGGAGGAGGAAGAGGGGATGGAAGAAGAAGAAGAAGAAAAGAAGAAACTGTACAGCCGGGCGTGATGATGCACACCTTTACTCCCAAGAGACAGAGGCAGGTTGATCTCTGTGAGTTTGAGGCCCGCCCAGTCTACAGAGAGAATTCCAGGACAGCCAGGGCTGCATAGAAAGACACTAACTTAAAGAAAAGAAAGAAAGAAAGAAAGAGAAAACCCGGAAAGAAGTGCAGAATTCTCCCCTAAGGGCTAAGGATTAGCTCTCAGTATACAGCAAGTCCAGGATTACCAACATCCTGATAACTGCACTCAAGTAGGCAGAGGCAGCCGGATCTCTGTGAGTTCGAAGCCAGGCTGGTCTACAAATCGAGTCCAGGATAGCCAGGGCTACACAGAGAATCCTGTCTCGGAAAAACAAAACAAACAAACAAACAAACAGACAATGGGGCAAACAAACAAAAAAGCAGACAATGGGGCAAAAGCACTAAATCTCAGCTGTGTGTAATATATGATCCATATGATTGGCAAATCCATAGCTACTAATAAAAGCATACAGCTGAGCTATTAGAGTGACTTTGGAAAACTTAAACGTAAAAAACCAGAGTTCACTATTTAAGAAAACTGCCCAGGGGCTGGAGCAATGGGTCAGAGGTTAAAAGCATTGGCTGCTCTTCCAGAGCTCCTGAGTTCCAATTCCCAGCAACCAGATGGTGGCTCACAGCCATCTATAATGAGGTCTGGTGCCCTCTTCTGGCATGCAAGTGTACATGTAGGCAAAGTACTGTGTACATAAATAAATAAATCTTTAAAAAAAAAAAGAAAGAAAGAAAAAAAAAAACTTCCCAGAATTCTGTTTTGTTTGTTTGTTTTTTGAAGTATATTTTGGAGATAATCAAAAAACAAGGATTAAGATAAACAGCTGCATTATGCAGCCTGGAGCAGTGGCACATGCGTTTAATCCCAGCACTAAGGAAAGCAGAGACAGATGGATCTCTATGAGTTCAAGGCCAGCCTGGTCTACAAAGCTACACAGAGAAACCCTGTCTCAAAAAATAAATAGCTAGCCGGGCGTGGTGGCACACGCCTTTAATCTCAGCACTCGGGAGGCAGAGGCAGGCGGATTGCTGTGAATTCGAGGCCAGCCTGGACTACAAAAGCGAGTCTAGGACAGCCAATGCTACACAGAGAAACCCTGTCTCGAAAAACCCAAAAATAAATAAATAAATAAATAGCTGAGCGGTGGTGGCACACACGCCTTTAATCCCAGCACTTGGGAGGCAGAGGCGGGCAGATCGCTGTGAGTTTGAGGCCAGCCTGGTCTACAAAGTGAGTCCAGAACAGTCAAGGCTACACAGAGAAACCCTGCCTCAGAAAAAAAAAGGGGGGGAGGAAACAAAAAACAAAAAAGACTTATCAAGCCCTAAATCCAGTTGCGTGGATCGTATGCTCTGAGAACTTAGCTGAGAACAGGTTCTTGCAGGGTAGTGTCTCTGGCACATGGCATGTGCATGCTCTCCACAAATGACATCAAATCCGAATCTTTCTGCCTCTTTGACTTTCCCAAGCTCACTGGTCTCCACATTCTCCCTACAGCACAGATATAGGTGAAAGCTACTTTTATTTCCTTGTTTGGATGATAGAAATTTGAAAAATGGATCAGGATGGTGGCAGTGCACGTTTTGTTTTGTTTTAGGTTTTTCAAGACAGCGTCTCTCTGTCAGCAGCCATGGCTGTCCTAGACTCGCTTTGTAGACCAGGCTGGCCTTGAACTCACCGCCATCCGCCTGTCTCTGCCTCCTGAGTGCTGGGATTAAAGGTGTGCGGCGACACATTTTTAAACACAGCACTCAGGAGGCAGAGGTAGGCAGATCTCTGAGTTCGAGGCCATCCTGGTCCACAAAGTGAGTTTCAGGACAGCCAGCACTACACAATAAACCCTATCTCAAAAAAAATAAATGAAAAAAAAAATACTGTCTAGAAAGTTAATGACATTTGCACAGATGTGTCCATTTAAGGAATGTGACAACATAGATTTTGGGATCCTCTTCTCTCATTTAGGAGCAGAGGAATTGGTACGTTCAATAGTTCAGTGACTTTGAGAGCTCTTGTTCTCTCTGTCTCTGAGTGTTTTTCTATTTCAAGCAACATGTCTCTGAGTGTTTTCCTATTTCAAGCGACATCACAAACAGATGTATTTTTTTAAAGATTTATTTATTATTTATACAGTATCCTGCCCACATGTGTGCCTGCCCACCACAAGAAGGCACCAGATCTCATTACAGATGGTTGTAAGCCACCATGTGGTTGCTGGGATTTGAACTTGGGACCTTTGTAAGAGCGGACAGTGGGCTGGAGAAATGGCTCAGGGGTTTAAGAGCACAGATGTATTTTTCAGGCAAGCCACTGGGAGGGAAGCAAAGCTATGGCTTTGTTTTGCAACTTCCCTTCATCCATTCCGTCACAACTTGTGCTAGGACCTCAGGGATACAATGTGGGATAAGAGAGATCTGTTCTCTGAACTCAAAAGCATAATGAAGCCTAGGGGATGCACACCATATCCAAACAATCCAGCCCGTCAGTAATGGAGATGAGGAAATGCCCAAGGCAAATAGAGAGTAGTCTGGAATGGACAGATTCAGGACAATGCTCTCTGTGGGAATTCATGGACCACATTTCCAAGGACACTTTTTCGGTTTGGTTTGGTTTTTTGAAAGAGGGTTTCTCTGTGTAGCCCTGGCTGTCCTGGACTCCCTTTGTAGACCAGGCTGGCCTCAAACTCACAGAGATCCGGCTGCCTCTGCCTCCCAAGTGCTGGGATTACAGGTGTGCACCACAGTGCCCTACTGACACTTTCTTATAGTTGTACTGCACTGTTTCAGCTCATAGAGCATTTTATGATGTGCTGCTTCTTCTTCCTCTTCTTCTTCTTCTTCTTCTTCTTCTTCTTCTTCTTCTTCTTCTTCTTCTTCTTCTATCTACTTACAAGGCCAAATGCCAAAATTAGAAGTCATGAAACCCACCAATGTTCATTGGATGGTTTTATGCTCAAAGCAGAATGTGATAAACAGAAAAGAAATGTAAGCAGGGACCAGAGAGATGAGATGGCTCAGAGGTTAAAAGCACTTGCTGCTTTTGTAGAGAACCCCTGTTCTGTTTCAGCACCTACATGGTGGCTTGTAAACTGTCTGTAACCCCAGTTTCAGGGGATCGGATGCCCTCTTCTGGCCTTTGAGAACACCAGGCATACATATGGTAGACACACGTGCACGTAAAGCAAAACATTCATATACATAATTTTTGAAAGTAATGTAATAAAATTATTACAGAAATTTATAGGGCAGCATGTCAAATTCAGTTTTCAGAGACAAAATGAGGCAAACTTAAAGAATATGAATAGAACTTTTTTTTCTGGTGGTAGTGAGGCTTAAATTCAAGACCTAAGCTGGACGTGCAATTAATTTTGGAGCAGCTACAATCCCAGACTATGAATGTTTTTTTGTTGTTTATTTATTTGTTGTTTGTTTTGAGACAGGGTTTCTCTGTAAGTGTTGAGTTTAAAGGTGTATGTTACAACCACCCAACTAATCTTTCTTCCTTCCTTTCTTTCTTTCTTTCTTTTTTCCCCGAGACAGGGTTTCTCTGTGTAATAGCCCTGGCTGTCCTGGATTCACTTTTGTAGAACAGGCTGGCCTCCAACTCACAGAGATCCACCTTCCTCTGCCACCTGAGTGCTGGGATTACAGGTGTGAGCCACCATATCTGGCTTTGTTTTTTCATTTTTAAAAGGCTTTTTCTTTATTTCTAGTTTTGTGTGTATGGGTGAGTGTCTGCATGTATGTCTGTGTGTCACTTGCATGCGTGGTGACTGAGACAAGGTTTTCTCTCCATTGGCCTTTGGTGTTGTTGAGGGTTTTTAGTTTAGTTTAGTTTAGTTTAGTTTCTTGAGACAGGGTTTCTCTGTATAGCCTTGGCTGTCCTGGACTCACTTTGTAGACCAGGCTAGCGTTGAACTTACAGAGATTCGCCTGCCTCTACCTCCCTGAGTGCTGGGATTACAGGCATGAGCCACTATGCCCAGCTTGGCCTGTGTTGTTTTTAATAAAATATTTTTTTATTTTTATTTTTATTTTATTTTATTTTTGTTTTTAATAAAATCTTAATCATTCGATTTTACCAGATGCTGGAGTGAAAGCCTGCTAGCCCAGAGGTACTGAGAAAGCTCCCAGCTGACCTTCTTCCTCAGCTGGTTTCATCAAAGTCTTCCTCTCCATGCCATCTCAAAAACAAAACCAAAACAAAACAAAAACTCTCAAACTGAATGTCCCTCCATTCTATTTCCTATGCATCTCTCCATCTGTCCTGACTTCCTCTTACTCTCTGGTTTTTTCCTATGTTCATTCCCTGTCAACTGGTTGCTTTGCCTCTTGACCTATGGTTGATCTTTTTAAAAATTTTAAATATGGAACGCTTCATGAGATTGTGTGTCATCATCCTTGCACTGGGGCCATGCTAATCTCCTCTGTATTGTTCCAACTTTAGTATTCGTGCTGCTGAAGCAAGCACCGATGGTTGACTTTATTTAATCCTGTTTACAAGCAGAAAGCTCTTGGATTAAAGGTTTGTGCTAGTGCTCAGCCACACTACAGGTAGAAACAGGTTTTTCCAGTAAACAATACAATCTCAGGGTTCACCTGTCCTGCAACAGGCCTGGAACTCAACTGATGAGCCAGGCTCCCTGGCTAGTGAGTGCCGGGAGATCTGCCTCCCTAAGATCAGAATTGCATAAGTAAATATGTGCCACCATGCCTTGCTTTAAAAAATATATTTGGGGGGGGCGGGAAATGAGTACTACAAAATATGTGTTGGTGTCAAAGGAGAACCCAGGAAAGTCTGCTCCTCCATCGGGTTCCTAGGATAGAATCTAGTCATCAGTCTCTGGGGGCAGGTGCCTTTATCTACTGAGCCATCTCGCTGCCCCTCTCTCTTTTACATATGGGTTCTGGAAATTGAACTCAGTCCCCAGTTCTTGCAAAGCAACCACTCTCCCTACTGAGCTATCACCCCAGCCCTTGGTTTCTCTTTAGAAAGGGTGTGTGGTATAATCAACCATGGTTGCTGAGTTTGGTTGACCTAGTTAGAAATCCCACTATTCCATTTCTCAGCTAGCTTGTCAGGGACGTTGCTGAAGCCATTTAAACTCCTCCTTATAGTAAATCAGAAATGCTGATTTCTAATTGAGTTGGGAAGTTTCAATATATGTGCATGGTAGTTCCTGCTTCTCAATAAACTTGTGCCCAGTGATTAAGCAAACAGACATTAATGATATTTAAATTTGGGTGCAAAAAGTAACTTTAGTTTTGTTGTTGTTTTTGTTTTGTTTGTTCGTTTGTTTGTTTTCGAGACAGGGTTTTTCTTGTGGTCCTGGACTCGCTTTGTAGACCAGGCTGACCTCGAACTCACAGAGATCCACCTGCCTCTGCCTCCCGAGTGCTGGGAAGTAACTTCAGTTTTGAGAAGTGTCTATTTAGTTTGGGTTTGTTTGTTTGTTTGTTGTTGTTGTTTTCTTATTTGTTTGCTTGTTTTGGTTTTGGTTCTTTTTGTTTGTTTCGGGGTTTTTTTTTTTTGTTTGTTTGCTTGTTTTTTGTTTTTGTTTTTCTTTTTTTGTTTGTTTGTTTTTCCGAAACAGGGTTTCTCTGTGTAACAGACCTGGCTGTCCTAGACTTGCTTTAGTAGACCAGGCTGGCCTCCAATTCACAGAGATCTGTGCCTCTGCCTCTCTAGTTCTGGGATTAAAGATGTGTGCCTCCACGCCCGACATCTATTTATGTTTTTGTTTTGGAGGCTAAAAAAATTATGTTGTTTGATTTTTTAAAAATTTTGTTGGACAAGCACACAGTAAATAGTGTAGCTGTAGCTATGAATAGGTCTTGAACTCATAGATATCCACCTGTCTTTGCTTCTAGAGTGCTGGGATTGTGCTACCATGCGTGTCTTCAGTTAGTTCCCAATACTGAAAAAGTAAGGGGGCACCTGGATTTGAACCAGGGACCTCTTGATCTGCAGTCAAATGCTCTACCACTGAGCTATACCCCCAGCTGCTCTGTTGTCTTACTCTGGCTTTGTGGACACTCTGGATCTTGGGCTGTGGCGGAACAGGCAGGCCCAACCCATTCGAAAAAGATCTGCCAGTCATCAGCAAGGTATGCTGGTCAGCAAGGAGTGAGTCCTACAACGTCTGACCAATGAATCTCAGGGCCGGTTTAATTTTTATTCTTAGTGATTTAAATCTGGTAGAAAATTTCTCAGGCTCCACAAAGCTCGATGTTTAGTCTTTCCTGGTCCTCCTGTCCCTAGGAGGCAGCGGAGGTTGGTAAACAGTAAATTCTGTATTATGCCACTTGGGAAAAGCAAGAACTTTAGCCTGGGGTCAACGTGCCCCAGGATCCACCCATCTGCTGGACTCAGGGCCAGTGACGCACTCAGTCAGCGACGCCAGTGCTCCCGAGCCTTCACTACCCCGAAAGCAGGCGAAGGGTCTGGGATGCCGTTGTGTCACACGTGTGCGACAGCACTTGTTCAGGTCGTCAGGGTCTGGTAGGACTCTGTGCTTCTTCCTTGTAAGGCTGAGGCTCTTTCCCAGGCAGCCGAAGCTCGGAGCCGATTCAGTCCTGTTCGAACTTGGGGCGGTGGTGCCTTGTGAGGGAGCACGGTTTCGTGTTGCGGGTCCTTGCGGGGAGACGAGCGAGGTGGAGAACCTGGGCGCCGGTTGTCCTCACCTCTTGCTCCCGGCATCCGGATTGTTGGATATTGTCTGGCTCTGCAACGTCGGACACTTGAAGAGTAACGGGGATGGGGACAAATCCCTTTCAACGAGGTCGGGGACAAGTTCCCTGGCTAGATCCTGACGACTTCTCCCGTAAGCGTTTTCTGCGGAGGCCGGCTTTGGAGGATTGTGTATCATTGATGGAAGAGGGCCCACCATAACATCCAGAAGTGCGTGCCATGGGGATTAGGTGTGTGTGGGTTCCAGGAAGGGCAAGGATGGGCGCATTACCACGGTTCTCATCACGGAACGTTGCAAGTTTTCAACATACTGGATTTTTAAACTTGTTCAGATACTGATAACTTTAGAAAGAAACCATTTAAATTTGATATCCGTTACTCCCTTATCTAAAATGAAAATTATGCTAGTTTACTCTTAGAATGATGTGAACGCTCTAAACAGAGGCTTACCTGTTTGTTCTCCGTAGCTATTAAATGTTTGTATTCAATACTTAAGAGGATGTTGAACGATTTAGGGGTAAACTTTGTAGTACTGTTGTGCTGGTATTTTTAAAAAGGTGTGTGTGTGTGTGTGTGTGGAGTGTGGAAATCAAAGGGTAACTCTCCTAGAGTCGGTTCTCTTCTGCCACCTTGTGAGATCTTGGAATCAAATTCGGGTTACCAGGCTTGCCCACAGTGTATCAACTGGGCGAGCCATCTTGCAGGCTCCGTAGTGGTATTTTAATAACGATACTTAATATGGTATGTTACTGGAAATATATCATCACATATATAGTTTTATGTTAGGGTTAGGGATTTAAGAGTAGTAGATGGCGTGCCTGGAGTGCACCCCAAGTCCTGGGTTCTTTTTCTCTAGGAGATGCACATCAATGACTATGCACCCAGATAGGACACCAACAGACCAAAGAAACAATTCCATCCAAGTCCAGGTTGGTGAGCCAGTGTGATTATTGGGCTTAAATACTGATGCGTGGGGATGCCAAAGAGCTGCATCCTGGAAAAGCCCCATGGGTGACTACTTTCTAAAGCCATCACTGGAGTCCAAGTAAACCTTCCACTCTTACATGCTGTGCCACCCCAAAACCAAGTGAAGCTGCAGTTGAGAGGAGGGGGGAAAGCAGGTTTTGGTGGGTGAGCAGGCGTGGGTGGGGGGGTAAAACTCCCCCTTCATCCCCTTGCTCCACTTCAAGGAGGGAACGTTACTAGGGCATCCTTGGGATAGTTTGAGATCTCAGTTGGGTAATCACAGCTTCTCTGATCTCAAGACTACAGAGGTCCTATCTGCCTAGGGATGGCAGATCCTCTACACTTCTACCCCAGCCCCACAGAACACAGCCAAGCCATGGAGATGTGTCACCACTGTGTATCTGGTCACTTTGGCTTTTATTACTTTTTTTTTTTTTTAAGTATGAGTGCTCTGTCTGCATGTAGAAGAGGGCACCATATCTCATTATGGATGGTTGTGAACCACCATGTGGTTGCTCGGAGTTGAACTCAGAACCTCTGGAAGAGCAGACAGTGCTCTTAACCCCTGAACCAAATCTCCAGCCGCCACTTTGGCTTTTAATTAGACAACTAGGCAAGGCATGGTGGTGCATGCCTTCAGCATGTAGTCGCAGGCAGAGGCAGGAAAGTTACTGGGAGATTGGGCCAGCCTAGTCTACATAGCAAGGTTTCAACTCCTGAATATTATAGTTCTAAATTAATCTTTTTTGGGGGGAAATGAGGAACACAGGGTTTCTCTGTGTAGTCCTGGCTGTCCTGTAACGCACTCTGTAGACCAGTCTGGCCTTGAACTCACAGAGGTCCACCTCCCTCTGCCTGCTGAGTGCTGGGATTAAATGCATACAGCCCCCCTATACCCACACCCCTGGCTGAGTTTTGAATTTTTATTTTATCAAGCAAAATACTTCTTGGCCAGGGCCAGTGTCCAATCCACGTTCCATTCCTTTTTTTTTTTTTTTTTTTAATTTTCTCCAACAGTAGTATAAGGTGAGAATGGTGCTTGCATGTATTTATGAGTCACCCACACTATACTTCCGTCACAGGATACAAATGGTACTATTGCTGATGGCCGTCAGCCCAGGGGACACTGTTTTGGAAGTAGACACAGGCTCTTGTGGACTGAGCTTATTTTTGTCCAGAGCAGGTAAGACTGCAGTAAAGAAAGGAGGCCATGGGAAGGAGGAGACAGATGGATCTCCAGTGCTCCATGGTTACCCAGTCCAGTAGAATCGGTGAGCTCCAGGTTGGAGACTGTGTCTCAAAAAATAGGTGGAAAGCAGAAGAGGAAGACACCCAGTGTGTCACCCCCTGAAACTCACTGCATGTAAGTACTCTCCAGGAATGTACACAGACGTGGATGCTCACAAACATGGAAGGCTCAACCTCACCTATAATTTAAAGAAAGTGAAAATTGTGCACTGGTAGGCCAGGCATGGAAGCATGTAACTATATCTCTGCACTGTGGAGAATTGCCAGTTCTAGGTTAACCTGGCTCCATAGTGAGTTCTAGGATAGCCTGGGCTACACAAGAGCCTGTCGCAAAAAAAAAGAAGAGAAAAGAAAACAATGACAAACTATTCACATTTTAGATTGACACATGTAAAATGTTGGGTATGTGTTGGGGTTGTATGGAGAAATAGGCACTCTAGTACACTACTGTTTGATAAATAAATTGATGCCAGCTTTTTTTCCCTATTATTTCTTTATTTTTAGTGCATTGGTGTTTTGCCTACATGTGTGTCTGTGTAAGGGTGTCAGGTCTTGGAGTTACAGACAGTTGTGAGTTGCCATGTGGGTGCTGGCGATTGAACCTGGGTCCTCTGGAAGAGCAGTCAGTGCTCTTAACCGCTGAGCCATCTCTCCAGCCTCTGGTGCCAGTTTTTTAACAGAAGAACTATACTTTTCTTTTTTCAGTTTTTTGAGACAGGGTTTCTCTGTGTAGCCTTGGCTGTCCTGGACTCACTTTGTAGACGAGGCTGGCCTCGAACTCACAGAGATCCATCTGCCTCTGTCTCCCTAGTGCTGGGACTAAAGGCTCATGCCACCACCGCCTCATATTTTTCAGTATAAAACTTTACATGCCCTGTGAGCTTAATCTGTAATTGATTGCCATTACGCCGATTTAGGCAGAAGAATATTCCCTGAATTATTTGTATCAGAGTGAGATTAGAAACGGGTAAATGGGAGCTGGAGAGATGGCTCAGGGGTTAAGAGCCCTGTCTGCTCTTCCAGAGGTCCTTAGTTCAATTCCCAGTAACCACATGGTGGCTCACACCCATCTATACTGGGATCTGATGCCCTCTTCTGGTGTGCAGGTATACATGAAGGCAGAACACTCATATACATTAAATGAATAAGTCTTAGGAAAGAAAGAGAGAAAGAAAGAAAGAAAGAAAGAAAGGAAGGAAGAAAGGTTAATGTTTATCAGGAAGCTACTGGATGAATAAATCATGGACTACAGAAGTTAATATACTGCTGAAATGACAGTGTTAATAAGAAAAGTAGGGGCTGGAGAGATGGCTCAGCGGTTAAGAGCACTGACTGCTCTTCCAGAGGTCATGAGTTCAATTCCCAGCAACCACATGGTGGCTCACAGCCATCTATAATGTGATCTGATGTGCATTGTATACATAATAAGTAAATCTTTAAAAAAAAAAAAAGAAAGAAAGAAAAGTAAAGGACAGTGTGGTTTAGCCATACTACAGATTCCTTGCAGGTTTGTATACATAAAGCTGTCGCAGGAAGGGCCAGTGCCTACTACTATGGCTGCCCCCAAAGAGGACAATTTGGGGTTAAGGACTGGGAAGAAATTTTTGTAGCCTTGGACTATTTGATTCCCCGCCCCCCAGACACATTTAATACTTTTACAAAATTAATTCTTGGCAGTTTATAAACTCCATACTGTGGAATATCATAAAATTATTTCTTGCTGAAGTGGGATCACAAGGACAAGTCGTAAGTTTTGAGATACAAAAGACCACTGTGATTGGGCTAAAAAAAAAAAATACCAACACGGGCATGATTCATGGGGATTAAGCCAGGCCCAAGAATGACAGACGATGTGGATTCTATTCACAGTGCTATTTCAACAACAAAGGAAGACATACAGTCTAACATTTGATGCATGAGTTATTTTAAATGATTTCTAGGTTACTGAGTATGAAGAGAAAAGGGATTAAGCCTAGCAAGATGGCTCAGCAAGTAAAGGTACTTGCCACCAAGCCTGACATTGTCCCAAATGTCCCACATGGTGAGAGAACCCCTTCTAAAGTTGTCTTCTGACCTCTATATGCATGCACATGTATGCTCCCCTCAATTAAAAAGTTTTGTTTTTGTTTTTTTTTTTTTGAGACAGGGTTTTGACTATGTAGCCCTGGCTGGCCTGGAACTCACTATAGACCAGGCTGGCCCCAAACTCATGAGCTCCACTTGCCTCTGCCTCCCAAGTGCTGGGATTAAAGGCGTGCGCCACCATACCCAACAATAAAATGTTTAAAATGGAAAAAAAAAATCAAGTAAGGCTCAGCCTTCTTTTGTATGGGCAGCAGTCTTCAATATGTTTCTTCAGGGCACAGAGAATAATTTCACTTTAATATGCAGGGAGTTGGGCCTGAGAGATACTGAATTAGCTGTCAGAAGCATGAGTGAGTGTTGAATAATGCCCAGAAGCAGAAGCTGAGCTCTGTGGCCCTCAGTATTTGCAGGATAAATAAAGAATTTGGCAAGCCGGGTGAGGTGGCAGCACCCCTTTAGACCCAGCACTTGGGAGGCATAGGCAGGTAGAGCTCAGTGTTTGAGGCTAGCCTGGTCTACAAAGTGAGTTCCAGGCCAGCCAGGGCTAGCTATATAACGAGACCCAGTCTGGGGAAAACACACACACACACACACACACACACACACACACACACACACACACACACAATTGAAAGATAAATTATTTTCTTTTCATTTTATAACTTTTTTGGTTTTTTGAGACAGTGTTTCTCTGTGTGGCTCTGGCTGTCCTGAACTCGCTTTGTAGACTGGGATGGCTTCACTCAAACTCACAGCAATCTACCTGCCTCTCTCTGCCCCCAGAGTGCTAGGATTAAAGGCATGCACCACCATGCCTGGCTTTTTTTTTTTTTTTTTTTTTTTTTTTTTTAACATTTTCATCTTGCTTTGCCCGGGCTGGCCTAGAAATCAGTCTTTACCTCCAACTCCTGAATGCTGGGATAATTGGCATAAACCACCACTCCCAGAAATCATGTGAATTTTAATTGCTAAAGCTCAGTTGAGGCAGTTATTTATAAATTTTAGCAGTGGAAATTCATAGGACCTTGGATATATTCTATTTTTGTTGTTGTTGTTGTTCTAATGGCCCTTCTTAAAATTGGCAGTATTACTAATACTTTGTATCCATATATACATAACCAAGGAAAGATTACTTATTCAAGATACTGTTAGGGGCTGGGCGTGGTGGCGCATGCCTTTAGTCCCAGCACTCAGGAGGCAGAGGCAGGGGGATCTCTGTGAGTTGGAGACCAGCCTGGTCTACAAAGAGAGTCCAGGACAGCCAAGGCTACACAGAGAAACCCTGTTTCGAAACACCTCCCCTAAAAAAAAGATATTGTTAGGGTTTTGTGTATAGTTCAGTACTTTCCGAACTGCTTTCCACAATGTGGCTTCCCCGCGCTCTTCTTAAACACAAGCAGGCTGATCCAGCACTTCTTTCTTGCTCACAGGTAGCTCTGGGTGTGGTAAAACCTCAAGCTGCTTTGCCTGCCTTGGTCCCAAATCCTCAACAGAGTGCCATCTGTACTGGATTCCTAGCAAAGTGAGTGACCGAGTAGTGGGAGTGGGGCTTTTGGTGGTTCCTGTGTTCGAGGTGTGCTAGAGAGCAAATCCAGAACTGCGCACATGCTAGTTATGTGTTCTACCACTGAGCTGCAGCTTCAGCCTGGTTTGCTTTTGCTTTTGATTTTTTGTTTGTTTGGTTTTTTGAGACAAGGTTTCTCTGTGTAGCCCTGGCTGTCTTGGACTCACTTTGTAGACCAGGCTGGTCTTGTACTCACAGAGATCTGCCTGCCTCTGTCTCCTGAGTGCTGGGATTAAAGGCATGCTCCACCTCTCCTGGCTCTTTGTGATTTTTAAAAATTATTACTCTCCTCCCATTTAAAAAAGTTTTTTATTGATTCTTTGTGAATTTCACATCATGCTCCCTAATCCCACTCATCTCCTTGTCCTTTTGTATCTGCCCTCCGTCCTTGTAGTCCCCCCTCCAAAGAAAATAAGACAGAATAAAACAAAAAAAATCTCATTGTGGAAGCTGCAGCGTGTCACTGTGTGTCCCACAGTATGCCCCTTTGTCCACACTTCTTTGCCTGCAAATGCTCTTATGATGAGTTACTGGTCTGGTTCGAGGCCTCTGGGTTCTGCTACACTATCAATACTGGAGCCTCACTGGACTCCTCTTGGGTATCCTGTTGTTGCCTTGTGTCATGGAGATCCTGCAGCTTGGGATCTGCAGGGCTGGCCCTTTGAAACACTCCAGCAGTGCATAGATGGGGTAGATGTTGGAGCAGGCCAACTCAGAGCCCAAGTTCCGGGCCTGGGTGGTAGCTGAGTTGGCCAGCCCTCCAGCTCTCCTGTACCTGCACTCCTGAGTGCTGAGCTGGCAAGGCGCAAGGCTGGCTCTCCTGCCTGCCTCAGGTGGTAAGGGGACTCCCTCATTTTTAAAGACAAGGTCTCACTCTGTAGCCCAGGGTAGTCTAGAAGTTTAGTTCACTGTTTAGCCTAGGCTGCCTTAAACTCTCAGTAACTTTTCTTGCCTCAGCCTCCTGATGAAACTATTTTGTTTTGCTTATATGTCAGACTAAAATGATGATTTTGTGTCATATAGTGGTGGTGCATACCTTTAATCCCAGCACTTGGGGAGCAGAGGCAGGTGGACTTGTGAGTTCAAGGTAGATCTGTGAGTTTTAGGCCAACCTGGTCTACAAAGCAAGTTCCAGGCCAGCCAAGGCTACACAGAGAAAGCCTGTTTTGAAAAAAAAAAAAAAGCAAAATAAAAATGATTATTTTGTAACTGGATAAGGTGTACATGTCATTTCATAAAATTGTTATAAAATGACCAAATGTCCCAAAGTTCATTATATTGCTGTTTAAATCATCTTTTACAAGAATAATAATAAAGAAGTATTTTTTTCTGACAGGTTAGAAAATTGAAAGTGTAATATTAACTGTTAAGTTAAATAATGGTTTGTTTTTTACTTATTAAAAACTATAAAATTGCTTATGACCTGATTTTCTTCTTTTGACTACTGGGGATTGAACCAGGGCAAGCATCTACCAGTGAGCTCCATCCCCACCTAACTTGCTGTTTTATCCTTCCTTTCACTTAATTCTTGCATCTAGATTTAGGTGATAGCATTTAAATTTGATTGCAAAATGTAGGTAAAGAGACTATGAAATCACTATTTTGATAGAGATAAAAAATACATCTTTTACTTTTCTGAAAGCATCATACAGGTTATTGAACTTTTGGATCGATTTGCATCATGTGAACATAAAAGTGAGGTCAGCCAGAGATTGGCTGGGTGGTTTGCCCTACAAAGCAGAAAGTCAAAACAAAAGTCAGACCAAACATCATCGCAAATTTACAATTTCATTCTCAAAAGGAAATTGGAGTTGGAAATGAAGTGTTTCAAGAGGAGAGCCATGGTGAGTTTCAGTTTTATTTTATGCTTGTATTTTTTTATCTTTTTAAAAAATAATTTATTCAGATTATATCTTGATTGTTATCACCTCTCTTCCTGTTCCCCCTCCCTCCCTCTTTCACCCTATTTTCTTCCCCTAGGCCTGTGACAGAAGGGGACCTCCTCCCCCACCATATGATCATAGCCTATCAAGTCTCATCCTGGTAGTCTGCTTCCCCTCCCTCTTAGTGCCACTAGGCCTCCCCACCAAGGGGAAGTGGTCAAATGGGGACACCAGAGTTCATGTCAGAGTCAGTCCCTGCTCTCCACACAACTGTGGAGAACGTGCTGTCCATTGGCTAGATCTGAATAGGGAGTCTAGGTTTACTATATGCATTGTCCTTTATGCATGTATTTTTGTAAGATTTTTAAAAATTATGTATTCAGTGTTATTTCTGCATATATGCCTGCACACCAGAAGATAGCTCCAGATCTCGTTATAGATGGTTGTGAGCCACCAAGTGGTTGCTGGGAATTGAACTCAGGACCTTTGGAAGAGTAGCAGCAAGGGCTTTGAACTTCTGAAGCCATCTCTCCGGCCCAATTCTTTTTTGTTTTTTAAGACCTATCTATCTATCTATCTATCTATCTATCTATCTATCTATCTATCTATCTATCTATCTAAGCGCTGTATCTGCATGGACACCTACATGCCAGAAGAGGGCATCAGATCCCAGTTGGAAGAGCAGCAGCTAGGGCTTTCAACCTCTGAACCATCCCTCTAACTCAATTCTTTTTTGTTTTTTAAGATCGATCGATTTATTTATTTGTTTGTTTGAGCGCTCTATCTGCATGTACTCCTGCGTGCCAGAAGAAGGCATCAGATCCCAGTATAGATGGTTGTGAGCTAACGTGGTTGTCGGCAGTTGAACTCAGGAGCTCTGGAAGAGCAGACAGTGCTCTTAGCTGCTGAGACGTTGCTCCAGCTTCATACTGTAGACTCTCAAGTGTGTTGACCGTGTTGACTAACACATTCACACAATAATATACTCTCATAACTACAGATGCTCTCCAGGGTTTTTTTTTTTTTTTTTTTTTTGGTACCAAAAATGAAATGCAGTGTTTTTCTATTCTGTTAAATTAATTGAAAAATGCAACTCCTAAAATGCTGCTGGAATTCTTCCATGAAACAAGTTTAGGTCCTTGAATGTGCATATTATTTAGGCTTGAAACAGTTTTTAGATACATTGATTACAAAACAGGCTTATCCCTTTGGTTATAAGCCTATCTGTAAAGTTACTGTGTGATTATTGACGTATTTCTGTATACTAACTAGCAAAGCAGCCCCAAAACAAATGTTTAAAAACAATACAAACAAAAAGCTTGGAGAAAAAGCTTACAGGAAAGAGACAGTGTTTAATATTTCAACATTTTTTGTGAACAAATTATACAACATTTATATAGTGTAGTATGCATTTTCTGTTACAGAAGACTCCCATTCTGACTTTCCCCATAGTCCACTCCCTATCTGGCTCGGCCTGTTTCTTATTGTTAATGTCGTGTTATGACCTTAATTGTTTTCTCTTTAAACTTGTTCTTCTTGTCAGGTTATTGAACTTCTAGCCACAACTGAACTACCTGAGGTGACAGCAATCAATTTGAAGACAGAAAAGTATCAAATTAGAGCTTTATACTATCCATCACTACTGCCATCAATGGGTATTTTTAGTGATTACTATGATTTGTATAACTTCTACATAGTTTGAAAAATAACAGAAGCCAAAAAGCATTGTGCGCCTGGGTAACTGCCCCACTTTGCAATTGTCTTGCATTTAGTTTGACACTTGCAGCTAAGGACTCCAGGTTGCAGTAGTTGGGCCGTGTCATTCTTCACTTTCTGTAAACCACTCCATAAATTTGTCTTTCTTCATAATATTAGTTTCATTTTCTTTGTTTGATTGATGGTCATTGGCTACTGAAATAAAATATGCATTTTAAGGCAAATTGTATGTATTCAAGATAAATTTTATGCATTTTAAAATATTTTTGACTTTTTTTTTTTTTTTTGAGACAGTCTCAATTTGGGAGTGGTAATCATGCTTTTAATCCTAGAATTTGGGAGGAGGAAAAAATACAACAGCAACAACAAAAGATTACTGTGTGATCCAGGCTAGTCCTGAACTCTTGATAGTGATAGTCCTGCCTCAGCCTCCTAAGAGCTAGGTTGCTTCTACAACAGGCATTCACCACTGCCTGACCCAGTACACATTTTAATTGCTTGAATGGAACTTTAAAAGAACAAGGAGCCAGGCTTGGTGACACACACCTTTAACTCCAGCATTTGAGAGCCAGAGGCAGGCAGATCTCTGAGTTCAAGGCAACCTGTTCTACAAAGTGAGTTCCAGGACAGCCAGGGCTCTACAGGGAAACCTTGTCTCAAAAAAACCAAATAAGAAACGATATAAATGAAAAAATAAATAAATAAATAAAAGCGATGAGGCAGGGCCAGAGAGCTGGCTCAGCAGTAAGAACACTAGCTCTGCAAGCCTGAGTTTGACGCCCAGAATTCATGTTTTGTTTTATTCTTTAATCTGGACACAGTGGTGGGCATCTGCCAGCTACCTTGGGTTGTTTTTTGTTCTTCAGAACTGGGTTGCCTTGCTCTTGCTGGGCAAGTGTTCTTCACTGAGCTAAGTCCACAAACCTGTGCTGGGCATCTACAATCCCAACACTCCTATAGCAACACGGGAGGTAGAGACAGGAGAATCAACTGGAAGCTTGCAGGCCGGCCAGCAGCAGCAAAAACAGTTAGAGATCTTGCCTCAACAAGGTGGAAGGCAACACCTGACTCCTGAAAGTTGTTCTCTAACCTCCAAAAGCCCCGCCCCCCCATAAACAAAAGGAAAACAGGGCTGTAGTAAATAAAATAGTAGGGGAGAGCTGATGAGAATAATGTAATTTCAAAAATTATAATAATAAAGATGGAACTTTGTCTTTGCTTTTGGTTCTGAGTATTGAAGCTACAACCTTGTACCTGGTACATGTTAAAGCACATTAATAGAATAAGACATTATAACGTTTTGTTTGGTTGGTTTTCATTTTTCTGGGGTTTAAAGATGAGGTCTAGGCTGGGTGTGGTGGTACAGGCCTTTAATCTCAGCACTTAGGAGGCAGAGGCAGGCAGATCGCTGTGAGTTCAAGGCCAGCCTGGTCTACAAAGTGAGTCTAGGACAGCCAAGGCTACACAGAGAAATCCTGTCTCAAAAAAAAGTGAGGTCTAATGTAGTCCAGGCTGGCCTTGAGCTCCTGGTCCTCCTGCCTTCCCCTTTAGAGTGCTGGGATTATAGACATGAGCCACCATGTTGTTTTTGAGATAGTCTTGCTCTCTGTGTATCCTAGAGAGGGCTTAACTAATGATACTCCTGCTTTGGCTTCTGGAGTGCCAGGGTATAGGGATGTCCTACCGTACACTGCTTCAAGGCATTAACAATTCTTCAATTTTTTTTTTTCTGAGACAGGGTTTCTCTGTGTAGCCCTGGCTGTCCTGGACTTGCTTTGTAGACCACGCTGGCCTTGAGCTCACAGAGATCCACCTGCCTCTGCCTCTGCCTCCTGAGTGCTGAGATTAAAGGCGTGTGCACCACCACTGCCCAGCTATAACATATACTTTTAAAAGAACTTTATACATGTTTTTCAAAAAACTGATCTTCAAGGTTATATTTTTATATAGTTACAGTTTTTGTTGTTTAGATGTGGATATTTCTCTGTTGGCTAAGCTTTTACAGTGCTAGAAGGTGGTGCTATGGCAACCTGCTAGGGGAGAAAACTCAACAGTGGTCTTACACCTCAGTGAACTCTGCATGCTATGATAATACCAGACTTAAGCAAGAAAGCAAGATGTGCCCACTGGTGAAATAGTGGCATGACTCCACAGGAGGGAAATCATACCTGCTACCATCAACCTGCTCAAAAACCTTGGGTGCCAAGATGCAGGCACGTTCTACCATACCTGACTTCAAGATGTAGCAGCTCTTTAATCTCTTTTCTTACACTCAGAGTCTTGGTTTGGTTTGGTTTGAGACAGTATCTCACTTTCTAGGCTGGCCTGAACTCAAGGCAATTCTTAGCACTAGAATTACAGGTGTGAGTTACACTAGAACCTTTAAAACCAGGTAAAAAGAACATCAGAATTAATATAACTACTACCTATGAATAATACATATTAGTAATTCACATTCCTAAGGTATATTTTTCCCATCGTTTGATGTACGTAATTAATTCTGCCGCACCCCCCCCCCTTTTTTTTTTTTTTTTTTTTTGGTTTGTGAAGACAGGGTTTCTCTGTATAGTCCTGGCTGTCCTGGAACTCAGAGACCCTCCTGCTTCTCCCTCCCTCCCTAGTGCTGGCATTAAAGGTATGTGCCACTATTAAATTTAAAAGCTGTAAAAAGCAGTATTCTTTGCTGGGCGTGGTGGTGTATTCCTCTAATCTCAGCACTCAGGCAGGCAGAGACAGGTGGATCTTTAAATTTGAGGCTAGCCTGGTCTACAAAGCAAGTCAAGGACAGCCAGGACTACAAGAAAAGCCCGGTCTCAGCTGGGCGTGGTGGCACACGCCTTTAATCCCAGCACTTGGGAGGCAGAGGCACGCGGATCCCTGTGAGTTCGAGGCTAGCCTGGTCTATAGAGTGAGTCCAGGACAGCCAAGGCTACACAGAGAAACCCTGTCTTGAAAAACCAAAACAAGGGGCTGGAGAAATGGCTCAGCGGTTAAGAGCACTGACTGCTCTTCTAGAGGTCATGAGTTCAATTCCCAGCAACCACATGGTGGCTTACAACCATCCACAATGAGATCTGGTGCCCTCTTCTGGCATGCAGTACATGCAGGCAGAATACTATATACATAATAAATAAATAAATATTAAAAAAAAAAAAAAAAAAAAAAAAAAAAAGAAAAACCAAAACAAGAAAAAAGGAACGAAAGAAAAAAACCCTCTCAAAAAACCAAAAGGGGGGGGGGGAGAGGGAAAAAAAAAAGGTGTGTGCTACTGCACCTGGCTGATTCTGACATTCTTTAAAGCTGATTAAAAAGATTCTGTCTGTGGTAGCTCTCATCTGTCATTCCAGAGCTCAGGAGGTTAAGCAGGAGGACTGCCATGAGTTCCAGGCCAGCTTGTGCTATATGGAACATTCCAGCCCATGGCTGGCAGGCTTGGGAGAGCCTACTACTGTTTTGCTAAATGGACACGATGTCAAACTGCTTTCTTAAATATTTAACATTATACCCTTAGATGAGCGCTGCTCTCAGCCTCCGTCAGAAGCCGTGTGCAGTGAGCAGTGGTTAATACAAAAGAAACTCATTGGTCAAAGCGCTGAGAATAAGTGACTGTTGGATGCTCAGCCCTAAAGGGACACCTGTATATTACACACATTCACAATCAGAAAGAGGGGGCGGAAAGAATGTAAAAGACAAAGGCTGGAGAGGACTTCTGGAAATGACATGGGCATTGTGCTCATGAACCCACAGCAGCTGTGTTTACCTGCACAAGATCAAAGCTACCAACATTCTAGCATAGATGGGAGAGGAGAGTCAGTTTTCCTCAGGAGTGTAGCCATTGGTAAAATACCCTCGCTCCTGTAAATAACCCTAAGCCCCAGAACATGTAAGCAACCCTAATTAAACTTGGTGTATTGCAAACCAACCAACCAAACAAACAAAAAACTGGAAATGATGGAAAGGAATAATCCCAGCACAAAGGAGACAGGGGCAATTGGATCTCTGAGTTCAAGGCCAGCCTGTCTACAGAGAAGCTTCAGGATAGCCTGGGCTACATAGATCCTTTTTCAAAAGAACAAGACAACAGCAACAACAATATTTTTTTTTAAAGACATGGAATTAGATGTGGGATATATTGTAAAGAAGAAGCACTCCAGAGGGAGAAGGAGAGTTATAAAAGAGGAATGGGGAGTTGAAAGTGGTCAGAATACACTTAGGAGGCAGAAGCAGGAAGACCAGAAAGACTGCAATCAGTCATCAGGCTGTGCAGGACCTTAGAGACCTTCTAAAGAATTTGTTTTTGTTTCTTTTCTTTTCTTTTCTTTTTTTTTTTTTTTTTTTTTTTTTTTTTTTTTTTTTTGAGACAGGGTCTCTCTGTGTTAACTTTGGCTGTCCTGGACTCACTTTGTAGACCAGGCTGACCTTGAACTCACAGTGATCCACCTGCCTCTGCCTCCCGAGTGCTGGGAGTAAAGGTGTGTGTCACTATGCCCGGCGTATTTGTCTTTTTTTGAAGATAAGGTCTCAGATATTCTGTTGGCCTCAAAGTCAGTATGTAGCTGAGGCTGACCTTGAACTTCTGATCCCCTTGCCTCCACCTCCTAAATGCTGAGATTATAGGTGTGAGTCACTATGCCTTTATTATGTAATATTGGGGATCAAACCTGTGCTTAGTGAATGCTGACTGAGTACTCCACCAACTGATCTGTATCTCCAAATTTGTTTATCTTTAAACAAACAAACAAAAAATCTGAGCCAGGCACATGCCTGTAATTGCAACCTGCGGGGAAGCAGAGGCCGGCCGGCCGGCCGACCTCCATGAGTTTCCTGGGCTACAAAGTGAGACCAGGACAGCCAAGGCTACACGGAGAAACCCTGTCTCAAAATAACAAAAAAGCCTGAGGTGTGTCTGAAGGATGTAGTAAGGGTACATATTTAGATTTGTGTTTGGAAAGGCCATTCTGGCTGCACTCAGGTACTGACTGAGAAGAGTTACTCTGGTATTATATTTGTCTGTGCTGTAACTAGAGTTTTGACGCCCACTAATTGTCAGGTCCTAAGTGTCTTCCTAAAAGGGACTGGATTACAGGCAAAGGAAAATGCTGCCCTTTAACCTATTTCATTTCAAACTAAATGTGTTTAGTTTCTGCTTAGCATATTGTGTTCAGTGGATAATGAATTGAAAAATACCTCTCTATCATTGTGCCCATCTTAATTTTGGGTTGAGTGATAAATTAGCATTAAGTAGTTCATCAAGGCACAGTTTAAGGCCTTTCTCCAACCCTCTCTATGTTTGCAATCTAGTTACAGCCAGATGCCCTCCCCTGCTCTGTGACAGCATTTCACACTCTACTTAGCTCAGACGAGCCTTGAACTCATGAGCCTCATGCCTTGGCATACTAAGTACTAGGATTATAAGCATGTCTAGGACAGATGTGAACTTTCTCCTTCCTTTCCTTTCCTTTTCCTTTTAAAGACAGGGTCTCATGTAGTCAAGCTGTCCTCATATTGGCTATCCAAGGATGACCTTGAACTCCTGGTCCTCCTCCATATCCCAAATGCTGAGATTATGGGTATATATGCTACATCCCTGGTTCATGTTCTTTTGTGTCTATGTCTGGCCCTCATGTATCACTCTCAAATCTTTTTTTGTTTGTTTTTGTTTTTTTGAGACAGGGTTTCTCTGTGTAGCCTTGGCTGTCCTGGTCTCACTTTGTAGACAAGGCTGGCCTTGAACTCACAGCAATCCACCTGCCTCTGCCTCCTGAGTGCTGGGATTAAAGGCGTGCGCCACCATGCCCAGCCTCACTCTCAGATATTAAGAGATCTGGTTCAGAACTGTCTTCTAGTTGCCTTGGCCTACCTTTCCTATCCAGTAAATGGTCAGTAATTTTGCTGGTAGTGTTAAGTGTACTCTGGATCACAAATTGTTTCACCTATCGACTTAGTTATAGTAATACACATGATGTGACTAAGAGTATAAAGAGGACAGGTGTAAAAACTATTTTGAAAAAGAACCAGATTAGCTGGTGATTCAGTGTAAGACAATCTGTAATTTTTGTTTTGTTTTGTTTTTTTGAGACAGGATTTCTCTGTGTAGCCCTAGCCCTGGCTGTCCTGGAACTCTGCAGACCAGGCTGGCCTCAATCTCAGAAATCCACCTGCCTCTGACTCCTGAGTGCTGGGATTAAAGGCGTGCACCACCATTACCTGGTGACCATCTGTATTTTCAAATTCCTGTCTGCTATTCCACTCTCCCCCTTGTTTGCTAGTCCCTATGAAAACAGTACTCAGTCAATGTCCAGTTTATACATTACTTGTTCTAGAAATCTCTTACCAACTTTCTCATTGCACAGAGAGAATTCTACAGGCGGCTTATTTGTTAGTTTATTGAAGACAGGGTTCTCTACAGCTTTGGCTGGCCTTGAACCTACAGTGACCCTCCTTCTTCAGCCTTCAGAGTTGTGGGTTTATAGTTCTGCAATCTTTTGTGCTCATTAACATTGGTCATGTAGCATAGTCCTGATCACATTACTAATCTATGTGCCCTGCTCTGTTTATTTCTCAGTGTTGGGCCTTGAACCCAGTGTCCATTGCCTGCCAAACATATGTTCTGTCACTTTAGCACTAGTTATATCTTTATTAAGTGCAAAGAACTTAACATAGGCTATTGTGACCAGAACAGTAAATGACAACATGACAAAAAATGAAGTTCGAAAAAGGACTTATTTTTAAGAAAAATTATTTGGTTGTATATTATCAAACATATAGAATATTTTGTGCCTATCAATGCCAAAGGTAAGGCTTGGTGTATTTGCCTCACTCCCTTATTTTAAAGCCTCAGGTTTGCAGATAATGTTTGTCTATGTTTCACTTGAACTAGCGTAGGCACCCTGGAGATTAAAGCAGCGTAAAGAATAACAGTAGTAGTTTCCTATAAAAATGTGCTATGCGGTTTGGAGATATAACTGAATGAAAGAACATGAATGTAGCATATGAAAGGCCCCAGGGTCAAACACCAATACCAAAGCAAAATGCAGAAAAGTGGAGTCTGGAGAAGTGGCTCAGTGGTTATAAACTCTTGGTGGCTCTTCCTGAGGACCTGGGTTCAATTCCCAGCATCCACATGATGGCTGACAACCACATGTAAGTTCATTTCTAAGGGATCCTATGTCCTCTTCCAGCCTCTGTGGGCACTATACTCACATGGTAAGCAGACACACATGCAGGCAAAACACTAACACACATAAAATTTTAGAAAACAGAAGTGTTGCATCTTTAAACAGAGCTGAATCCCCATATTTCTGTTGCTGTTGCTTTAGTGGTAATAATGAAACTTTTCTGAGTTAGTTTTTGAATAGTAAAACTAATATTGGAAAGTCACTTCAGAACTTCTTGGGGCACCTGACTTTTAGATGTGATTAGTAGCTGTATGTCTGGCTTTTAGGTGTGATTAGTAGCTATATGTCTGGCTTTTTAAAGAATGCCTCATCTACTCCCTTCAAAGTGTTGTGACAGTGTTTCCCTCTACCTTGTCAAACTGACATTTTGTTTTTAAAATGGCAGAAGCATTTTTGTATTAAAATTGCTTTTTGGTACATGTTACTTAGAAACAAATAACAATAGCAAAAACCAAACAACTTTAGCCATGGCATTGCACATTTTTAATCCCAGAGGCAAGTGGATCTCTGTGAGTTTAAGGCCAATCTAATTTATGTAATGAGTTTGGCCCACTCAGGGTTACACAATGAGACCATGTCTTTATTTTTAAAAAAAAAGAAAGAAGGAAAGGAAAGGAAGTTTAGGATAGATGGAAGAAAGAAAGTTGGTTTCTTTTGTTTGAAAAGTGGACACACTGATCATTATCTACATAAACTGTAGCATAAACACCTGGAGCCAAGACCAGCTCCTTGTGTGTGTGTCTCTCTTGAAGAATGCCTGGCTGAGTTTTTATGACTAGACCACCAAGTGACTCCAACCTTATGTAGACTGTACGGAAATTTTTGGTTAACAGAGGTCACTGTAAGAAATGAGCAACAGGGCTAGAGAGATGGCTTAGAGGTTAAGAGCACTGTCTGCTCTTCCAAAGGCCCTGAGTTCAATTCCCAGCCACCACATGGTAGCTCACAACCAACTGTAATGAGATATGGTGCTCTCTTCTGGTATGCAAGCACACATGCAAGTAGAAAATACTGTATAGATTTAAAAAAAAAAGAGAGAGCATCGGCTAAGGTGGTGAAAGACTGACCCTACTCTGGTAATATTGTGGCTCCCTCTCCATTGTCTTGTTAACTGCATCCCTAGTTAGTTCACACTCTGCTAAGACCAGAAAACAAATAGAGACTTTTTACTGGTCAAATGTGTATGTGATCAATATTTAATATCTATCTACCCATCCATCCAATAGGGGCTTTTGTTGTTGGTAGTGGTTTTAAATTTTTTATTACTAATTTTTATGTGTGTGGGTGTTTTACCTGCATGTATGTCTGTGTACCACATGTGTCTGGTGCCTTCCTGCACGTATATCTGTGCATCACATGTGTGTGATGTTTATAGAAGCCAGAAAAGGATGTCAGGTACCCTGGGATTGGAGTTACAGATAGTTGTGAGTGCTGGGAATCGAACGTGGGTCCTCTGGAAGAGTGGGCAGTGCTTTTAACTATTGAGACATTTCTCTTGTGTGCACCTCCTTCCTTTTTTAAAATAGGAAATCGTTGTGTAGCCCAAAGACGCTTCCAGCTTGCAATCCTCCTACCTCAGCATCCTGAGTGCTAGGATTACAAGACGCTGCCACCATAACTAGTAATATATTTTCTTTATATTGTTTGCCCTTTGACATTATCAAAGGCTTTTAGAGTTAACCTTAAGATTCACAACAAACTGTTGGATAAATATTTATTCCTTCCTCTAGGCTGTGGTGGTGCATGCCTTTAATCTCAGTTCTCAGGAAGCAAAGGCAGGAAGATCTCTGAGTTTGAAGCCAGCCTGGTCTACAGAGCTAGTTTCAGGACAGCCAGGGTTACATAGTGAGACCATCTCAAAACAAAAACAAAAACAAACAAAAATTACATCCTTTAAAGAATCTATAAATCTTAAATCGGGAATTTCATCAATAAACAAGGCAAAATCATAATCGCTTCTACACTCCCCTACATCAGTACCCTACTTTTGTTCATAGTTCATCAGACTTGCTTTAAATTAAAAAAAAAAAAAGGTTTATTATTATGTGCATAGTATTCTGCCTGCATGTACACCTATAGGCCAGAAGAGGGCATCAGATCACATTATAGATGGTTGTGAGCCACCATGTGATTGCTGGGAATTGAACTCAGGACCTTTGGAAGAGCAGGTGGTGCTTTTAACCACTGAGCCATCTCTCCAGCCCTAAATTTTTAAAATTACATTTATTTTCTCTTCCTTTCTTGCTCCCACCCTCCCTCCCTCTTCTTTCCTTCTCTCCCCTTCTCCCTCCTCCTTCTTTTTCTCTTTATCTCTGTGTATGTGTGCTCAGTGCACAACAATATAATGTGGAGGTCAGAGGGCAATGTGATGGAGACAGTTCTTGCCTTCCACGGAGAACTAAACTCAGATCATCACACTTAACAGCAAGCCTTTACCCACTGATACATTCCCTGCCCCCAGCTCTGCACAGTGACTGGCAAAGCACATTTCCCGCATGTATTCCAGATTCCTAGTGAGATGTCAAGACCTAGAATATAGAGCATGCTCCATTGATGCCTACAGGGACTGGCCTAAAACACAATGTTTTCTCTTCTGCTTTCTGTAGATACCTGTTCAGATTATTAAAATTTGCTCCCAACTCATTCTATAAGCATTTCAGAAGGAACTTGGTTCTTGATATTTCTACCTTTCCTTTAGCAATTTTCTTAAAAGCTTCTGCCACAGCTTATTTTCACTGCTAAAAGCAGGATTTTATTAAAGGTCAATAGAATATAATAGGTAAGAATTCAGGCTCCAGTCACAAGACTGGGATTCAAATATTATGCTATCAATCTTAGACAAAGTAACATAAGCCTTATTTGCCAAGTGGAAATAACAATACTTAACCTTCAGTGGTAGTGAATATTAAGTGTATTATGAATGAAAGGAGCTTTCTATATTGCCTGGGGGCACTTAGGTAGCCAATAAACATTACCTATTCTGAGGATCGAAGAATGTAAAAGTAAATGAAGCCTGGGAGATAGGAGAGGGGTGTCAAATAGCAACTCTTATTTATAGTTGCGCTACCGATCAGCCCTATGCATTGTTAAATATAAGCGTGATAACAAAGAGTGTGCTTGGGGATGTTGAAAAGCAACTATACTGGTTTTCTAGCTAATAAACACCGAGTAAACACTTAGATCTCAACAAAATTGATATGCAAATAAATTATGCACACCACAATAAGGTTTTCAAAGACTAAATGACATGGGAAAATGATTTATACTAAATAATAAAAAGCTACCCTGGCTAAAATATGGTCTAATTTAGTTAGAAATAGAAAAGTATATAGAAGAAACCAGTAGTTGGATGGTGATTACAAGTAAATTTATTTTCTTCTTGAAAACATTTTTAAATAAAACATTTCATAGAAACCCTTCAATCCCTAATACTTGGAGCTCATAGCATATTGAGTTTCAGTTTAAGTTAAGTTTTTGTGGTTGTTGTTTTTGTTTTATGTGTGTGTGTGTATGGGCTACCACAAAACAGGTATAGACAAGAGGATAAAAAGTGGTAACTTGAAGGGGAAAAACTTTCAATATGAATTTAACTCACTTATGTAACTTATGCATCCTTGCCTGTGAGGTCTGACTAGATAAGTAAATAACATGCATTAGTCTAATTCTACTTTACCATTAAATCATACCTTGAGAATAGCTATTATCTTGAAAAGGATCACCTATCATGTCCATTGATAATGAATTGTGTAATTCCTGAGAATGTTTTTCCATTAGCTCTACTGTGTCATTGGATGAAGATGACGATGAAGACAGTCCCAATCTTACATATCTTCCTTTTTTACCACACAGTGAACAATCTACTGGTGTGGCAGTCGGTCCCCGGGGCAGATGGACTTCATCTCTGTTGTAGTTCCTAACAGCACCACTGTGATGCACAGAACGTTCTCGTTGCCAGATGTAATGGGTTGGTGCAATGGCCATAACCTATAGTGAAAAGGTTATTTTGTGAATTTAAAAACATTTTAAAATTGAGTAAGGTACAGAAATTGAACCTCAAGAGCAGCTTTTTCTAATCCTGAAACTAAAACAACTACATTACCTAAAAAAGAAAAGGGAAAAAAAAAAAAAAAGACTTATTCATGGTGGCTCATGCTTTTAATTCCAGCTGGGGAGGCAGAAGCAGGTGGACCTGTGAGTTTGAGGCCAGCTTGGTCTACATGAAGTTATAATCTCTTGCATATGATTCTTCACTTGTCAACAAACCACTCATTGGCCTATAGCTGAGGCAGGAAATATGAGGGAGAAGTTCTGGTAGAAGGAGTGAGTGCTGGGATAGAATGAAGCAAGGGGAAATTTGCCCTGGGACACAGAGGAGGATAGACACATGAAACCTGAGCAGAGGTAACCAGCCATGGCAGAGCTTAGAGTAAAAAGGATGTTACTTATGAGCAGGTCAGGGAACATGCCTAGCTATATTGGCCTAGGCTATTATAAATATACTTAAGGACCCAAAGTCATTTCTGGGAACAAGGGCATGGATGAAAAACATGGGTTACAGAAAGCCTCCTTCTTCACTACAGAGTGGGTTTCAGGACAACCAGGGCTATACAGAGAAACTGTCCTGAAGTGGGTAAAAAAACAAAACACGTAAGTCACCAACTTTAAATCAGCAACATCAAATCACCCATTTTCTGTAGAGTGATTGCTTGGATCATTAATATTATAATTGGCAAGGATCTAAATTAGTTCAAGCAGATAATATAAATAAAGCAACCTTTTAAATTGCTATGTATTTAGCCAGCTGGTTCTTTTGAAACAGGGCCTTTCTATGCATCCCTGGCTGTCTTCAAACTCATAGAGACCTATCAGACTCTGCCTCCTGGTGCCGGGATTAAAGGTGTGTGCTATTACCCTGCCAGGGTATTTATTTTTTAAATTCTGAATATTTCTAAGTTTAGGAAAGATAATATAGTTAGTATAAAGCATTACATAATTCTTAACCTTCCAGTGTGTTAGGCTAAAAAATTAGGCTCCTAATTAATGTTTGTCAGGCTAGTCTTAAAATATTTGCCATTATATCAAGGGATGTGATATTTAAAAATCATGTAAATTATTTGTTACACAGTGATAACAAGTATATTTTAGAAGGTTGTAGTGATGAAAGGGTACATTTTATAAAGCACTTAAAACTTTTCACTATCAGACACTGTCATAAAGTTTGATAATAAAGCACGGTCTTTAGTTGTACACTTTCTTGTCCTTGCTCTACCACTTGCTGACTACGCTACATACAAGTTACTCAACCTTTCTGAGGTTCAGTTACTTCATCAGCAAAATGAGGGTGCTAACTACCCCAAAGATTGTTTTGTAGTATGTAAAATCTGTACCACAGAGTAAGCACCTGGCAAGTGATAGCCATTTAAGTCAAGCTAGGGTAAAGTGTATTGTGCTAACCTCATGAAATTCAAAACATCAATGAGTTTTAAGTCAAAATCTTTAGCTGTAGTTATCAGTGACTCACAGTAAATGATAAGTATAATCATCCTAAAATGAGAGCCAGACAGAACGATATTAGTTGCCTAATTAGTGGGGGTTTTTGTTGTTCTGGTTTTTTCAAGACAGGGTTTCTCTGTGTGGCATTGGCTGTCCTGGACTCACTTTGTAGACCAGGCTGGCCTTGAACTCAGAGATCTGCCTGCCTCTGCCTCCTGAGTGCTGGGATTACTGGCATGTGCCACCATGACCAGTTCACATTTCTAGCTCTTAAGTATATTTTAAAATCGAAAACTGAAGTATATTTAAAATTGAATTTGCTTATGTCACTTATATCCTTCCACTAAGTTTTCAACTAAAACCATTTAATAAAGAAAAAAGAAAAAAAGAAAAAGAAAACTAGAAGCAAATGAAAGTGTTAACGATACAAAAGTTCCTAAGGTAAGGAAGTAGGATAATATTAATTATATTAATATAAATTAATATAAATAATTAATATAATTAATATTAATATAACAAAAATTAATCGTTTATACTATTGTGTTGGTGGGGATTGAATCCAATGTCTTATGCAAATTAGGCAGGCTATACCATTGAGCTATATCTCCATCCCAAAATTTTATTACTTTCATTTTATTTTTTTGAGACAGGGTTTCTCTGTGCACCATTGGCTGTCCTGGACTCACTTTGTAGATCAGGCTGGCCTGCCTCTGTCTCTTGAATGTTGGGATTACAGGTGTGCGTGGCTGTGCCCAGCTTATTGCTTTTATTTTTAGAGACTGTTTTTTCCTCGGCACTTCTGGATCTTTATTTTCCATGTCCAGAATATTATCTCCTTTTGTCTTAGCACTACTTTTTTCCTGAAGACTCAGCACAAGTCCCACTTTTAAAAAATTCTAGTTTGCATGTTTCTTTGTCTTACTGTTAGTGCTGTCTTAGAGTTTTACCATGAAAATGTCTAGTGATAAGATACATATTTTTAATGCCATATGAAAGCATTTGAAGCTATTGGCATTACCAGGTTGGCATCATGGTCTAGTGAGAAGAGCATAGACAAACAGAAAGCGAAGGTACAAAATAGAAGGCTTATTAGTAAACTGTTATTTTTGTAATGTGAGCAGTAGCATAGTATATTTACATGCTAGCCCAGCTAGAAAAATACAAATTAAAAATATCTACATGTTTATACTATAAGTACATGTATAATTAGAATGTTGATATAATAACAGCAGCAAACTAAGCCTGTCCCGGGATCAAGAGCTTGATTTAGTTCTTAGTTCTTAGGTTTAGGACCCTGGGCAAATTAGCTAACTTTCTAGGTTCTGGGGTATCCTATTAATTAATTAATTAATTATACAGTGTTCTGCCTGCACGTATACTTGAAGGCCAGAAGAGGGCACCAGATCTCATTATAGATTGTTGTGAGCCACCATGTGGTTGCTGAGAATTGAACTTAGGATCTTCGGAAGAAAAGACAGTGCTCTTAACCTCTGTGCCATCTCTCCAGCCCTGGAGTATCTTTTATATACAGTTGCCAAGTGCTAAATCAGATTCCATGAAAGAGGTTTCTCTGAAACATTGATAGCAGTTGACCTACTAGAAACAATTTCCTCCTTTAAAAATAATTTATCATTAGGGATATTTTGTTTCGCTGCCTTTTGTAAAAATGAAAATTGGGTAGTGTTTTTCTCTTTTCACTTTTCTATGAGCCCAAGACGGGATGGATAGCAGTAAGGGTAAAAAGCCCTGACACTGGAGTTGGAGTGCCTATGTTTCAACACTGGCATCCGGTCTTAATGATTGTGTGTCCTTAGAGAAGTTATATGCCCCCTCTGTGCTTTATTAGTTCCCTCATATGGTATGACCTAGATGGCTCTTTTGTTTGTTTGTTTGCTTTTTGTTTTTTGTTTTTGTTTTTTGGCTTTTTGAGACAAGGTCTGTGTAGCTTTGGCTGTCCTTGACTCGCTTTGTAGACCAGGCTGGCCTCAAAGTTGTAGAGATCCGCCTGCCTCTGCCTCCCCGAGTGCTGACCTAGATGGCTCTTACAAATGGTTGTTGAGGGACTGGAGAAATGGCTCAGCGGTTAAGACCTCTTCCAGAGGTCCTGAGTTCAATTCCTAGCAATCACATGGTAGCTCAGACCCATTTATAATTAGACCTGATGCCCTCTTCTGGCATGTTGTTGTACATGCAGATACAGCATTCATATACATTAAAAAAAAAAAAAAAGAATGGTTATGAGAGGTAATTCATATGCAGTAATTAGAAAAAGCCATGCCTGACAGGCTTTCAAAGACAGCTAAGGTTATTTTCACCTTGAGTCTTTATTAAATTTAACATAATTTTATTATAGTGACATAAGATCATTTTCATGCAAGTGTATAATGTACTTTAAGCATACCCCCCATACCATGCTACTCTCAAACTTTTTGCTCCTTAACATCCCTATTAATTCCTTATACTTTTGCTTCTTTTCCTTTCTTTTAAAATTTATTGTTATTATCATCATCATCGTCGTCATTATCATTATTACTCCCGCACGAGGTAGTTTGTCTTCTAGTAGATTAACCTCACCTGTTCTCATAAGACTGTTCCCCATCCCACACTTGGGATCAGAACAAAAACAGGTTTATCTCTCCTTCAATGAAGCCATAGCAACTACACCAAAGCAGCATAAAGAAAAGCTTTCCCTCCAAGCAACTGCTCTCCTCTATGATACATGAAAGGCACTGAGATGGACTCTCTCTCACTGGAGAGGCACCCTCTCTAATCTGTGAACCAGTCTAGAAATTAAATCATCACCAATGTAAATGAATTCCACTTCAAAGGAACTATGCCTAAAAAGGTAATAATGTAAGAAGGCAAGATTATAGTCAGTGGGAAAATAAGTCTTCATTCTTTCTAGAGAGAGAGGAAGATAGGAAGGGAGAGGGAGAGAATAGAAAGAGTATCATTTTATTTGCATATAATTATGGTCCATCTTTCTTCAAACAAGTATTTAAGGGAACTGAACACAAAACTAAGGGGTGGAGCAGGAGAGATGGTTCAGCTGTTAAGAGCACTGGTTGCTTTTGCAGAGGACCTCGGTTGGGTTCCTAGCACACACATGGTAACTAACAACCATCTATATCTCTAGTTCCAGAGTGTCTAATGCTTTCTTCTGATGTGGGCACCAGGCACACATGGGGTGCACACACATACGTGCAGATATACATTCATATATATAAGTCTAAAAAAAATTCACTGGAAATAAACTGGACCCAAACAGAAAGTTGAGCTAAATTGAGGAAAAAACAGATACAGAGAAATGAAGTTTAATACAGTCAATATGATTATAAACAATAGCTTTGCAATCATGATTTTAAAAAATGGGCCAGGAGCCAGGTGGTGGTGGTGCACGCCTTTAATTCCAGCACTCAGGAGGCAGAGGCAGGCGGATCTCTGTGAGTTTGGGGCCAGCCTGGTCTACAGAGTGATTCCAGGACAGTAAATGCTACACACATAGAAACCCTATCTCAAAAAACTTTTTAAAAAAGGGGAGGGGTGCAGAAATGTTGGTACATGCTTTTTAATCTCAGCACTAAGGAGGCAGAGCCAGGAGGATCTCTGAGTTATAGGCCAGCTTGGTCTACGTAGTGAGTTCTACGACAGCCAAGGCTATGTAGAGACTCTGTCTAAAAAGAGAGAGAGAGAGAGAGAGAAGAGAGAGAGAGAGAGAGAGAGAGAGAGAGAGAGAGAGAGAGAGAGAGAGAGAGAGAGAGAAATTATGGAGTGTATGTTGTTTAACAGTATTATCAGAAAGACACTTCATAATTTAATGACACTTTTTTAATATCTGAAAAATAGAAAGAATAGTTTTGCTTCTTAATCACCAAGATAAGATACAAATGAATTTTTAAACTACCGAGAAGTTTATATGGAGGCTATATGTTATGTCACGATCCCTCCAGTGGAGTCTGTGTGACATATACTGCACAACCCAAGGTGACGACCCCTAGCCAGGGAGAGCCTCCTGGAATGGGGCTGTTGTTCCTGCCAGGAGTAACTGATTGCAGCCTCCTTTTCTCTCATTGTGTTGAAATATTCTGTCCCTATTCTTTCTCCTAACTTAACTCTCATATCAGGACTTTCTAGGCATGACAACATTGCTATGAGATGGCCCTAACTTGGGACTACAGCCAGGGACCATTCAGGCCTGGAGTAGTTCTTCTCTACCTCCACTTATTAAAAGAAACATGGCTGAGAATTAACCATTAGTTAATAATTTATATTATGGCTTGCAAAGAAATAAAGTGTTTCAGAAAGTTCCAGATAGTGGCACTCAGATATTAGAAAGGAGAACTAAAGAAAAAACTTGGCACACAGGTGTTAGGCATAAGTCCCATTTATGGGAGAACACTGACCCTTGACAAAGAGGGCGCTTGCATATTGATACCAAGCCAATAACTTAAAAGTGATGATGAATTTACTGTGTATTCTGTACCCTGTATTGTTTCATTTAAACTTGTAATTCAAAATATGACACTATTACTTTGCATTCTGTGCTTGTACTGTGTATGCCTGATTGCTCACTGACTTCTGTAAATCTACTCCCTGAGAAATGTAACCACAAACCCCCCTCCCGTTTCAAAAAGTATGTATAAAAATTTAAACTGCTTGCCTGTAAAATACACTCAGATTCAAACACTACCTCTGAGTTTGTCTCTGTTTGTCACTCGCCTATCTTTGCCCACCAACACTTTGAGAACTCTCGTTCCCAAGGACCTATACCCCACTGAGATGGTCCGTGGCAGGTGGAACCTAATGTGGGGCTCAAAGTAAGGTAAGCTTTCACTCTTTTTAAATACTTTTTCAGACAAAGATAAGGACCTTGCCAAGAGTGCTACAGACTCTTCAATAAAGAAAAAGCTGAGCTAAGAGGGCGAATAGGTAAAAATCATGGGACATTCACAGTCCAAGAGCAGGGGTATGTTCCTGACAGTATTGAGTCATATGTTAAAAGACAGAGGCGTTAAAACTGCAAAAAAGAGTTTGACTAAATTTTATGATTTTTTTGTTAAATGTGAATCCCTGGTTCCCGGAGGAAACGAGAAAAAAAAAAGAAAGAAAGAAAAGAAAAGAAAGAAGAAGAAGAGAAAGAAGAAGAAGAAGAAGAAGAAGAAGAAGAAGAAGAAGAAGAAGAAGAAGAAGAAGAAGAAGAAGAAGAAGAAGATTCTATAAAACTCATGGTCCAAGTCAGATACTGGCATAGACATTTTCTTTATAGGTAAACATCAGGGATCTGTTATCAGACAAACCTAAAATAAAATTCTGCACAGAAGAAGCACCCTCTGAGGAGGAGGTTGCTCCATTGGAGCCAGACTAGAAGAGACACTAGATAGGATGCTTCCTCCCTGTGAGGGATCAGACATATTATGAAAACAACTTATATGAAAAATGCCAATACTCTCTGCCAGGAACTAATCAGACCAATTAGAGAAACAGGGACTGTACAAGATTACATTAAAACATGTATAAATGCCTCCACCCATGATAGGCCCAGGATATGGCCTATGCTGTAGCTTTATAAGAGAAACATTTTCACACCTATATTCAGAACTTAAAAGGAGGTAACAACCAAAAAATTTCATACTTTTCCTGTGGTTAACAGGGTCACATTAGTCGTGATTGCACCAGAGATAAACAGACCTCCAATAATAAAATTAAACCTCCCGGGTTGCGTCCTCGATGTAAGAAAGAAAAACGTTGAAAACATGAGTGTAAATCAAAGTTTCACAAAGATGGGACCCCCCCCCCCTTACAGATGGGAAGACAAAAAACGGGATGAGGGGCAAGCCCTCAGTCCCAAAGTAAAAAGAGGGCATAAAGAGAATGAACAAAGTAACTTGAATCCTCTTGCCCCTGAATTTAACACCTTAGATCTGCCAAGAGCAACACCAAAAAGCACAGGGTTATATCTTACAGTAGATAAAGATTATCTGTTTTCTCTTAATGAGGGAGTACAGTTGGTAGGGACAAGGTTTAATGGGCCGTTACCTTCAGGCACCTTTGGTCTCATAATTGAAAAAAGTTCAAACTATAAAAAAAACTTTAAAGTACTCCCAAGAGTAATTGACTCTGACTTCTAGGGGAAAATAAAGATTATGATCAGGCCTTTAAAGAAAACTGGACAATTACACAAAAATCAGTGGGTGGCTCAGATTTTGTTGCTTCCCTATGTTCAACTGCCTAATCCAATTCTAAAGCAAGACAGAGGCAAAGAGGGATTTGGCTCTACTGAAGTGGTAGCCTAGACTCAGAATATAACCAAGCAAAGACCTCTAATAACCATAAAGGTAAAAGAAAAAATATTCAGGGAATATTAGATATTAAAGCCAATAAACCCTGGGAATTGAACTCAGGACCTCTGGAAGAGCAGTCAGTGCTCTTAACCTCTGAGCCATCTCTCCAGCCCTTATTTACAGCTCTTAAATCTTGTAAAAATCTCCATCTCTCTGATTTCTTTTAATAACAAACATCTGGGGCTGGAGATGAAAGGGAACTGACAAAATGAGTGGAAAACCCCTCAACCCTGATATTTGGAAAACCCCATGAAGACAGTGTATCAGAGAAACAAGTATGCCAAGGGTTGCTAAGTTGGGAACTAAAAACTAAAAGCTAACCTACATTTTGGCAACATAGTTATCAGGAGGCTTTGACACAGTTCTGTTGAACAAGAGAGGGAAGGCTTTATATAACAGTTCCAAAGAGAATGGAAGAGAACAGAATAGAAGCAGAGTAGCATGTGTTTGGAAAAAATTAGAGTGTTCAAATATGGCCCTCTGTTACAAGGTTGGAAAATAGCTATACAGATTGCCATTTCTTTCTTTTTGAGACAGGGTTTCACTATGCAGTTCAGGTTGACCTTGAACTTGAGATCCTCCTGCCTCAGCCTTCTGAGTACTGAGATTACAGGAATGGACCACAACATTGACCCAAACAGAGATATAAAAATAAGTTACAGGATTCTTTCAATACCCTGTAACTGTATTGAGTTATTTGAATGACAATACATGATTTTAGCGGCCTCAGATATACAACTT
Organism: Acomys russatus; assembly: GCF_903995435.1. NCBI lineage: Eukaryota > Metazoa > Chordata > Mammalia > Rodentia > Muridae > Acomys > Acomys russatus. Next base: position 22,059,266 of record NC_067137.1, read on the forward strand.
TTTATCTTTTCCTGTTGAACTTAACTTTGTAGAGTCTTCGCTTGCTATATTATCTTTCTGTTATTTTCTGTCCTCTGTTATTTCTGAATCCTTGCATTTCCCAGAAGAGTTAAGAATCCTAATTAGGCCAGGCGTGGTGGTGCACGCCTTTAATCCCAGCACTCCGGAGGCAGAGGCAGGCGGATCGCTGTGAGTTCAAGGCCAGCCTGGTCTACAAAGTGAGTCCAGGATGGCCAAGGCTACACAGAGAAACCCTGTCTCGAAAAAAAAAAAAAAAGAATCCTAATTAGTAAATATGCATAGTTGTTGTATCTTATCTCATTAAAAAAGAATTAACAAGGTAATTCTGGGGAAATTTTTGGGACATGCAGCTACAATCTTTACTCAAGTTTGAAGTGAATCCATCAGTCTGGGATCCTTTGCGCTATGGTTATTTAACAGGATATGATTTAGTTAGAGAATTATCTTCCCTACATTTCTCACATTTCTAAAATTGTACAAGAGTTTACAATAATTGTTGCTTCCACTTAATTTCACTTTAGATTATTTTGTTGTTGTTTAAAATACCAATATAAAACATTTGGTTAAAATAACTTATTTATAAATTAAATTATTTATGTTAATAAAATATGGCATTAAGAAAACAATATGTTGGGCATGGTAGTGCATATCTTTAGTCCCATCTGTTAGGAGACAAAGGCAGTCTTATCTCTGAGCTAGCCTAGTCTACATAGAGTTCCAGGACAGCCAGGGCTATAGAGAGAAACCCTGTCTCAAATGAAATTTAAAACAAATTAAATTTAAAAAAGAAAATAATGTATTTTTAAAAACTTGTATCTGCATTTATTTTGTGCTTAATTTATTCCCATCAATTTTTGCTAAATTTATGCCATCAGTTTTTGCTTCTTCAGTTTCTTCTATCTTTTTCTTCTGTGCAACCTCCTTTTCTGGCTTCGGAACAATTTGTTCCTTTTCAGTGACAATCATCTCAGTGTGGCAGGGGAGCTCATGGATGGGTTAATACGGCCGTGGGCTCTGTAAGTTTGTGGGTGCGCATCTTAGGTGCTTTGTCCAATACTACGTTCAATGAATGACTAGAGAGTCTACATCTAAACCCTCAATACAGCATTACTCTCTGTGTTTGTAAGCATGTGCAGCAAAATAGTCAGCATTCTTTCCTGCTGCCGACCCTGCCCCAATGTGTGGCCTGGCGCACCTCCTGCCTCCACCATTACAGCACCTGAACGGCACACATTGCTTCTTTAAAGTGACATCTTTCAGATACTCGGTGGCTTTCGGATATGCACACCCTTGATAACCTAGGCAGTTTCCTGGGTGTTCTTAAAGTGAACACGAAGATTTGAACCTCTTGATTTGCATGATCTTGTAGGGTTTTCTGGATCAAGAGAGTAATGAACCATCTTCAGAGGTTTCCTCTGGCTGCTTAGAGGAAGAAGTAACATGAGGGATACTGGGAGAATTCATGAGACCTCCACCTCTAGCAAAACAATGTACTTTGTGAAAAGAGGTAAATATAATTTATACACCATGCTGTTGGCTTCAATGTTGGAAATTGAAAATTCATATATTTTAGTGGAAAATATTATTCCACTCTAGTTTTATAATAATCTTTTTTTGTTTTGTTTTGTTTTTGTCTTTTGTTTTGTTTGTTTTTTCAAGACAGGGTTTCTCTGTGTAGCTTTGGCTGTCCTGGATCTCACTCTGTAGACTAGGTTGGCCTCAAACTCACAGCGATCCGCCTGCCTCTGCCTCTCGAGTGCTGGGATTAAAGTTGTTCACCACCACTGCCGGCATTTTATAATAACCTCAAATAAGATGTGTTAGTATGCCCACAAAGCCTTTGCTATTACACTGGTGATCTCTTAGACAGGAGGGGACACTACAAGAATAGTACACAAATAGTCTGTTCTAAACAGTGGAAATTACAATTTTTAATAAATGTGATAAAATTCAAACAGAAACAGAATATACAAGTTGTGCTCATAATAATGAGTTAATGATCTCCATACATGTACTAAGAGAGAGATAGAAACAAGAAGAGATCACTAAAGACAAAGTGGGTAGGAGGACATAGTGGCATGGTACACTTTTATCCTAAAACTGAAGAGGACAAAATAGGACTGTGAGTTACAAGCCAGACTGAGCTACTTGTGGGAATCTATCCCCAAATAAAGAAGCAAAGCAAAACAAAACCAAAAACAAATAAATAAACCAAGGATAATTAGATAAACAAAGACAGACTACAAAAAGTGGTTTTAAAGCCTTACCTCTTCACAGCATCGCCTGCTTACAATAGCCCTATAGTCAATTCTGTCCCAGAGCTGGTCCCTTAGCTTTAAGAAATTAGGGAATGATTTTCTCCAGTTTTTCCCTAAAGCCCACGGAAAAATTTCATATTTGGCTTCTTCTTCATCTTCTTCAACTGTATTAGCCAGATATCTACCAAAGTGGATCAACAGCCCAAAAAAGAAACAGTAAGGACAAGAACAATAGACAATAAAAAATATGATTTACAATGCATAAAGGATATTTATATCTAAAATATATAACAAAAATAATGATATAGTGAGTCTTATACCTTGTTGCACCTTCCATGAGTTTCTGTATTCCTGTAAATATTGACCTTTGTTCTGGGGTGCAAGTAAGTTACCTTGAAACAATCTCTCTTGAGGCTTTTCTAACTTTTTTTGTTTTGTTTTGTTTTGTTTTTTTTAAGACAGGATTTCTCTGTGTATCCTTGGCTGTCCTAGCCTTGCTTTGCAGTCCAGGCTGGCCTTGAACTCAGTGATCCGCCTGCCTCTGCCTCCCAAGTGCTGGGATTAAAGGTGTGTGCCAACCACACCCGGCTCTAACTTTTTAGATGAATCTGTAAACAATGTTCAGTCTGGATCTAATCAGCCTCCCCGCCCTGACATGTTATAGACTATTCCCTTACACTCTGGGAACTGTGGCTTTTTACTCTGCCTGAGAACAGGCACTGTTTATGGTTCTATATGAATGACTATAAGGCATTCTCTTTTCTTATCTGTCTTTGGGGCTAATTTCGGACCACTCCCTCATACACATTTGGAAGTCAGTATTTTGTCAAATACTTGAGGGGGACCAGGCATATAAAGAAGCAGAAAAACACAAACCATGATAAGGAGAATTAACCAATCAAAGCCAACCCAAAACTGATACATTAAAGGATATCAAACAGCCATAACTATTTTTAATATAGTTTAATTTTACTTTATGTTAATTGGCAATTTGCCTTCATGTATGTCTGTATGAGGACATCATATCCCCTAAAACTGGAGTTATAGACAGAGGGGAGCTGCCGTGTGGATGCTGGGAATTGAACCTGGGTCCTCTGGAAGAGCAGCCAGTACTCTTAACTCCTGAACCATCTCTCCAGCGCCCTTGCTATAACTATTCTATATGTTCAAAGAAGTAGATAAATTGGAACTGTACTTAAGAGACAAAAACTACATTGAGTAGGATGAAAACCACTGAACTAGATTAATGGAAGACTGAGTACTAGAGAAAAATATATTAGCCAATTGAAGGCACAGCAATGAATCTATACAAACTGTAATACAAGACAAAAATTAAAAATAGGAGATAGAACATTAGTTAAATGTGCACAAACTGCCAGGCAGTGGTGGCATACGACTTTATTTTTTTTTATTTTTATTTTATTTTATTTTTTTTTGGCATACGACTTTAATTCCAGCACTGGGGAGGCAGAGGCAGGTGGATCTCTGTGAGTTCAAGGCGAGCCTGTCCTGTGAGTCCAGGACAGTCAGGGTTATACAGAGAAACCCTGTCTTGAGAAAAAAAAAAAAGTATGAAAACTTCCAAAGTGAACTTGGAATCTGAAAAGCCACAGATAGATAAAAAAAATTTTTTTGATGAAATAGATAAATTTTCCAAAAAAAAAAATTGAGACCAGGGATGTGACCTAGCTGGTACCATGTTGATACAGCATACAGGAGGCCCTGGACTTGGTCCTCAGCACTGCATAAATGGGTATAGTGGCATATACTTGCAATCACAGCCCTTGGGAAGTAGAGGCAGAAAGATTAGGAGTTCAAGGACATCCTTGGCTGCACAAAAAGTTTTCACCCACCTTGGATTATAAGAGACACTTTATAAAAATTTAATGAAAACTACAAATCTACATCTAGGTGGTGGTCCATGTCTTTAATCTCAGCACTCACGAGGCAGAGACAGGTAGATCTCTGAGTTCAATGATAGCCTGGTTTACAGAGTGAGTTCCAGGACAACCAGAGCTATACAGAAAAACCCTATCTCTAAAATACCAAATACTGGGCTGGAGAGATGGCTCAGCAATTAAGAGCACTGTCTGTTCTTCCAGAGGCCCTGAATTCAATTACCAGCAACCACATGGTGGCTCTCAGTCATCTATAAGGTGATCTGCTGCCCTCTTCAGGCATGCAGGTATATATGCAGATAGAGTGCTTATATACATAAAATAAATAAATATATCTTAAAATACAAACAAACAAGAAAAAAAAAACAAAAAAACAAAAAAAACCAAAACACCCAGCTATAAATCTACAAGAAGTTCTATGAATAAGAAACAAGAAATCACAAGAAAATTAAACCACTGTGTATCATAGACACATTGCTCAAAAGCAATGATAAAATCTTATAAAGCAATCAGAAAAAGAAGAGACATATAAAACCAGTGTGTTGGCACACATCTGTAATCTCAGTACTTGAGAGATTCAAACAGAAAAATCAGGAGTTCAAGCTTTTCTTACCTACATAGAAAGTTTGAGTCCAGCCTGGACTACATGAGACCTTGTTCCACAAAACAAAATTGAGGCAAGATATTAATACAGAAATAAAGTTAATAATGGGGCATATTTCCAGTCAGAAGCAGTGAAGGCTCTGTAAATTACTTTAACATAAAAAACATTATAAAATACACAAGGAAGTAAGACACTCTGAGCAGAGCAGATTCCAAAATCTAAACAGAGTATAAGAATAACTTGTTTATGGGCTGAAGAGGCTCCATGGTGAAATGTCTGCTGCTCTTGGAGGGCTTCAGTTCCCAGTGCCCATTTCAGACATCCCACAACACCTGTAACTGCAGTTCTAGAGGATCTCATACCTTCTTCTGGCCTTAACAGACACTTGCATGCAGAGGGTGCACATAAACCCACATGTATACACACTCACATACTTGTAAAAATAAAAATAATGTATAAAAATAAGGTAATAAATACATTTGGAAAATTTTTAAATAGAATCATATATATAAAAAGACATAACAAGCCAGGCATGTTGGCACACGCCTGTAATCCCAGCACTTGGGAGGCAGAGGCAGGTGGATCTCTGTGAGTTCGAGGTCAGCCTGGTCTGTAAAGCCAGTCCATGACAGCCAGGGCTACATAGAGAAACACTGTTTCAGAAAAAAACAAAAACAAAAAAGACATAACAAATATAATAATGTTAGACATAAGATGAAGATTAAATTAGTAAAGGAATCCCAGCATTCAGGAGGCAGAGGCAGGAAGATCACTGTGAGTTCTATGCCAGCCTGATCTACAAAGTAAATCCAGGACAGCCAAGGCTATACAAAGAAACCCTGTCTTGAGTCCCCCAATCCCCCAATACGGAAAGAAAATGTGGAAGATATAGTGGTTGCCACTGCATTGAGTACTATCAACCATCCATGTGACTCCAACTGATTCTTTTGTGTCCTCTATGCAAAATGCCAGAGACAGTCATCTTTGTCTGTGCCACATCCTGAGTAGTATAGAGCTTATATATGGCTATTAGTTTCCCATTGAAAATATACAAGCAACAAGCTACCCTGCAGCTGTGACACCAAACAAAACTCAGGCTATGGCTGTAAGATTCCTCATACATCACGGCCATTGCGCCACTAACCTGGGAGCTCTTTATTTCCCTCCCCCAGACTCTCAGGTCTAATCCTGTTCAGAAGGAATGTGGGAATTCAGGGGCTGAGGGCAAGTGTTCTACCTGCACTCCTCCAAGCCAACTAGCAGGCACCCTTTCTCTGCTCTTCATGCCCAGGGTGTAGATATTGTACAAAGGTATCTTCTTTCCTTCCTTTTCTTGGTTTTTCATTTGTTTGTTTTTAGACAGGGTCTTACTACGTAGCCTTGGATAGCTGAAACCTGCTAAGTAGACCAGGTTGGCCTGAAACTCACAGAGATCTGACTGCCTCTGCCTCCTAAGTGCTGGGATTAAAACATATTTGGCTTTCATATGCCTGTGCATGGGGCAGAGGTGTGTGGACGTGGGTTATTACAGGATCTTACTGCAAAGCTCAAGCTAGCCTGAATTCACTATGTAGTCCAAGCTGGCCTTGATCTAGGATCATTCCACCTCAGCCTCCTGCGAACTGGCAATGTTAAGAATTAACATTAACAGGAGTGGGCTAGCATGCCCATTTATTTATGAGTGTAGAGTCCTAAATAAAAATACCTACTGTATTTGTTAGGGTTTTATTGCTGTGAAGAGACACCATGACCATGGCAACTCTTAGAAAGAAAACATTTAATTGGGGCTGGCTTCCAGTTTCAGAGATTTAATCCATTACCATCATGGCAGGCAGATATGGTGCTGGAACTGAGAGATCTACATCTTGACCTCCAGGCAACAGCAGGAGACTGAGCATAGCTTGAGCATAGGAGACCTCAAAGCCTACCCCAACACTGATGTACTTCCTTCACTAAGGCCACACCTACTTCAACAATGGCACACCTCCTAGTAGTGCCAAGCAGTCATACACCGGAGTCTGTGGGGGCCACACCCATTCAGGCCACCACACCTACACACATTAAAGTCCGTGAATGTTTGGGCAAAATACCCCCACACTGTTAAAGGGATGTGGAAAGCAGAGTGCAATATATAGCATATTTAATGAATTTCAAAGAAACTTAGCATAGGAGATGGGGTAGATTTGAAAATAGTGCTAGAATTTTCTAAGGGTTGTTTGTTGAAAGATATCTCCAAATCAAGGAAGCTCAACTAATCTCCAGCAGGTTATAACAACATTTTTAAAATGGCTGATTTAAAAGTAAGCTAGGAAAGGAAGGCTAAACATCTCAAGCATGTGAAGCAAGAGGATGTGGGATGATGAAATGAGTGCTGCTGGGCATGGTGGCAAATTGAGTCAAGGTCATCCTTGGCTACATAGGAGTTTGGGGCCAACTAGAATACACATACCTGTCTCAAAATTAAACGAGGGGGGCACGGGGGTGAGGCAGGCAGTGGTGGCACATGCCTTTAATCCCAGCACTCGGAAGGCAGAGGCGGGTGGATTGCTGTGAGTTCGAGGCCAGGCTGGTCTACAAAGTTAGTCCAGGACAGCCAAGGCTACATTGAAAGGAAACATTCTTGACTACATAGAAAATGTGAGTTTTAGAACTATGGCTATCAAGAGATGCTTAATAAAATGAAATACTGAGTTAGCCTACAGAAAACATGATTAGACACAGGATGAAAATTATAATTCATGCTACTTGAAGTATAATATAATACAATATGCAGTACAATCCTCAAGATTTCTACACAGTAAAAGCTAAATAGTACTTTAATGGCTATAACCACAAACCAAGTGAAACAGATTCAAATTCAGGCTTCTAGCTGGATTTGCACTAACGCCATTTTGGCTTGTCTTTAATACTCAGGTGGAGAAAACTGTATAGATTGAGTATTGAGTATAGATACAATATTGAGTATAGATACAATATTGACACATGTAAATGGCAATTTAACAGTATCAAGGCTGAATTAGGCTCTTGGAAATATCATACTGCTCCTTTTTTTTTCTAGCCCAGGCTAGCCTTAAACTCATGACCCTCCTGCTTCAGCTCATAAGTACACCACAACACCTGGCCTCCTTACTAACTTGTATGGTTTTGCAAACTGCTTTAATGTCCTAAGTCTGTTTCCTCATCTATAAAATAGGAATAGGCAATGTATTTCAGAAGAAAACTTTAATGTGCTGGGTGGCGGCGGCGCACGTTTATAATCCCAGCACTCGGGAGGCAAAGGCAGGCATCTCTCTGTGAGTTCGAGGCCAGGCTGCTCTACAGAGTGAATTCTAGGCCAGCCAAAGCTATACAAAGAAAAACCAAAAAACAAAAAGACAAAAGCCAGGAAGACTAAATGTATAAATATATAAGATGTGGTGATTTACACATAGTATTCAGTGTTAGCTATTACTATTAAATTCTTCCAGTTTAGTAATCATAACCAAATGTTATATTCAGCTAATTTTTTCCTATGTTCTGAAAACTGTGTCTTTGATTAATGCATAAATCAAGCTCTTCTGGTCTGATTTCTTCAGCAACTCTGATTCTGAATTAAATAGATGTTTAATATGTCTTTTTATTTACTAATTTTTATGTGTTTAAGAGTGTTTTTCCTGCATGTATATCTGTGAACCATATGTGTGCCTAGTGCCTAGAGGCAGAAGAGGGCATCAGATTCTCTGGAACTGGAATTAGAGATGGTTGTGCTGGAAATCAAACCCCCAGGCCTCTAGAAGAGCAGCCATCTCAAACCACAGAAGCAATCTCTCCAGCCCCCCGTGCTGCAATGTTTTTATTAAAGTTCCCTAGTTCAACACTTAAAATTACGTGCATACATTCTAGCTGCATCCTTGTCCCCAAGTATAAGGTAGAAAAAGCATACTCGCTGTCCTTTTTGCGGGGGAAGGGCTTGCTAGTAATTGAACACAGGTCTTCATGCTTATCAGGGAAGCACTCTATTTCTTGGCACATCACAACTTCCAAAGTGAATTATTAAATTTAAGCTCCCCCACCCCATTTTAAATAAACGTAGTGCTGAGGTCTGACCCCAGGCTTTGTGCATACTAGGCAAGTATTCCACCACTGAGTTATATCCCCAACCCTGAAATTGTATTTTTCCTAACTAAATTATGACCTATGAGTTGGAAAACCACATCATTAAAACAACTTAACAGATAATAAATCTATCACTAATTAATGTTATGTCAACAGAAAATCTGGAAAATAAACAATATTTAGTATTTGATGAGACCATTAGTGAACATGAAAGTATTAAATATAAACAATTCCTATCTTTTAGCTATATACCTACAAAGAATATATCTAAAACATGTCCCACAAATGTTCAAGTTATAAAAGTACGATGATGGTTTTACTACATACTAACTGGAAATTTTAAAGAGAATATGCTGGGTTTTAAAAATGTACATTGCCTTAATCTCACCACTCAGGAGGCAAGCAGATCTCAGTGAATTCAAAGTCAGCCTAGTCTACAAAGTGAGTTCCAGGAAAGCCAGGGCTACACAGAGAAACCCTGTCTCAAAAAACCAATGTGTGTGTGTGTGTGTGGGGGGGTAAATTTATATGAGAACACCATGAAAAAGGTAAAAGACACACTGCAACCTGCAGTGGGATACTGAACAACAACTCTCTGGTATGTAATGTAAGGCAAGTGGAAAGAACATAAAACTATCCAATTAAAGTGAGAAATATGTAATATTCACATATAAGAAGACCTATTAACAATATCCATACAATTTAAAGTTTCTGCTTTTAATTACAAATAACATATATTGTAAATAACTAATAAAATTCATTTAGTAGAACGCATACTTACAGAGCAATAAAGAAATTTATCCTGGTATGCTCATTTATAGTAAATTTAGCTCTCTTGAAATAAACAAAGGTCATAGCCAAAAGATACTATAAGGAAAAGTTAGAAATTAATATTAGTGATTTGCTGTCACTAATACAACTGCTATAAGATAGTTGACTTTAAACTTTAAAGCATTATTTATTATTTATTTTTATACAATCACCTGAATAGTGTGAGAAATAATCACAAATAATTTATTATATTTAGATAGGTGGATTTCTAATTTAAATGATGCATTTTAAAATTAAATGTCCGATTTTTTCTAACTTAAATTTCAAACTTATAGAAATTTAAAAATAGTTCAATGAGTAACCAAACATCTTTCACCTAGATTCACCAATAGTTACATTTAAAACTAAATAGCCCAGTTTTCATTAAAAAAAAAAAATATTTAAAATTTATTATTACAAAGACACACATTGGCCCACTAGAACATATGCCAAGATCTAATGGTTCAAATTTGAAACAAGTTATAATATGAATATATTTTTCTCTTATTCTTATTCATTATCAAGTAAAAGCATGTACAACAAGATGGTTCCAAGTGTTTCTTTCATTTCCAAGTAAAGGGTTCTTGAAATAATGTCAAGTATTCTGGGTTGCCTACTTTTCAAACACTGCCCCCTGCTGTCCTCCAACATCAATGCACCTAAACTGTATTGTTTCCCACAACTGATAGAAACTGAGTATTTGGTTATATCATTACTACTTATTTGAAAAATGATACTGCAATTGTCTTAAAAGATTACATTTTTTGAGACATTCGATTTTTACACTTACTGATATATCTTTATGCATGTGTGTTACGTGTCAGAGCACCACCTTCCACCATATGAATCCTGGAGTCAATTTAGTCATCAGGCACCATTACCAGCTGATGCAGTATGTATCCCACCAGCCCCACATTATAAATGTTTATGATAAAATGTTAGCATGCTTCAGATTTACCTCAAAACATAATTTACATTCCTGGAAAGAAAGGTTAAAAGAAACAAGAATGGCCACGTTAATGATTACTGCTCTTTTTTAAGAGCCACATGGAAGGTCTTTGTCTTCATTATGTTATGTGTGCTTTAATTTTTCTAAATTAGTTTCCAGAACTAACAGCACTGTTTATTCTCCCGGAGGACACGGAGTTTGATTCCCAGCACCCACGTGGCGGCATACAACTGTCTATAACTCTAGTTCTTGGGGATGTGACACCACTTTCTGGCCTTCAAATGTTCGAGGCATGTAAGTGGTTCACAGACACACATACAAGCTAAACACACAAACACATAAAGTTAAAAAAAACTTCCCAAATTTAATCATTTTGGTTTTGTTTAAAATTTTTTGAGACAGGATTTCTCTGTCGTGGACTCACTTTGTAGACCAGGCTGGCCTTGAACTCACAAAGATCTGCCTGCCTCTGCCTCCCTAGTGCTGGGATAGGCATGTGTCATCACGCCTGGCTCAAAATTATTTTTTATTTTAAAAAATATTTTAGTTTTTAATTCTGTGTGCAGATGACTGCAGGTGCCTGAGGAGGCCAGAAGTCATCGGATCCCCTGAGCTGGAGCTATAGGCAGCTAGTTTTGAGTTACTCAATATGGGTATGGAAACTGTACTCAGGTCCTCTGTAAGAATAGGAAGTGTTCTTAACTATTGAGCCATTTCTCCAGTCTCCCAAATTAAAAAGATTAACCATTTTTATCTTTGTCACATTTAAGTATGAAATAACAGCCTTCATTTCAATACTTAATATTAAATCATAAACTAATTTTCTGAACATTTGTGTGTGTGTGTAGGTTTTTGTTGTTTGGTTTTCTGAGACAGGGTTTCTCTGTGTAACAGTTCTGGCTGTCCTGGAAATTGTTCTGTAGCCCAGGCTGGCCTCGAACCCACAGAGATCTGCCTGCCTCTGCCTCCTAAGTGCTGGTGTTAAAGGCATGCACCACCACTGCCCGGCTTTGTGTAGGTTTGAGACAGGGCTTCTCGGTGTAAACTTGGCTGTTCTGTACTTGCTTTGTAAACCAGGCTGGCCTCAAACTCATAGAAATCCTGCTTTATATGTATATTTTTATTTTATGTGTATTGGTATTTTGCCCATATGTATGTCTGTGTGAGGTTGTTAGATCCTGGACTTACAAACAGCTGTGAGCTGTCATGTGAATGCTGGGAATTGAACCTGGCCCCTCTGGAAAAGCAACTAGTGCTCTTAACCACTGAACCATCTCTGCAGCCCCCTTGATTTATGTTTTAACTGCTACTGAACTTAATATATGACTCCCCAGTCTAAATAAGTATCAGCAACCACATGGTGGCTCACAACCATCTATAATGTAATCTGATATGCTCTTCTGCAGATAAAGCATTCATATGCAATAAATAAAATAAATAAATCTTTAAAAAATAAGTATCTACAAAACTAAAATGACAACTATTCAGCTGACTAAAAAGCATAGAATCAAATATTGAAATGTATCTACAAAAAAGTATAAGCCATCATTGTTCCAACAAATTATACAGTTTATAAAATATTGACATCAGCCAGGTGGTGGTGGCACACACCTTTAATCCCAGTATTTGTGAGGCAGAGGCAGGTGGATCTCTGTGAGTTTGAGGCCAGCCTAGTCTATAAAGTGAGTCCAGAACAGGCAAATCTATCCAGAGAAACCTGCCTTGAAAAGCTAAAAAACAAAACAAAACAAAACATGAAATATTGATATCGAACTGAAGAACATTTCAACTAATTTTACCTGTAAGATTAGTAGGAAGAGGGGTAATGAGTGAGGATAAGAATAAAGTAGATGGTGTCATCGTACACTCTAATCCCAGCTCATGTGATACATTCTTATCAAAATGTTACCGTAAAATTCATTTTTTGTATAATAACCAAAAAGAGAATAATCCATTCTTTTTAAAATGTTAAATTATGTTGTACACGTGCGTGTGTGTGGGTGTGTACTCAAGCTTGGGAGCTGGAGTTACAAGTAGTTGTAAGCAGCCAGATGTGGATGGTAGAAACCAAACTTGTGTCCTCTGGAAGAATACCAAGTGCTTTTAACTGCTAAGCCATTTTTCTAGCCCAAAGAACCATTTGTTTTATAGAATAATTCTCAACTTTTATTTGTCTAGTGTTTCTCAAAGTATGTGACAGTGCTGACCTATGGTTGTTACCAAGCGACGAGGAAGCTAACATGGAATAAGCTATTATTTATGTTATTATAAATTATATATATATATTAAATAGTAATGTAATGCCCATTGGATAAAGTAATAAAATAGTTTAAAAGACAATTGAAACTTTTTTGTCTGAACTACTTATAGAATAGTCAAACTTACAGGAGACTGCCTTAATGGAGTGAGTCTTGATAACTTTTTCTCTATAGCAATTAAAGGTAGTAATTCAAGTCAAAATGTATTAAATCTAGCTGAGCATAATGATATATCTCTCTAATTCTAGCTCTTAGGAGGCTGCGACAAGGTGACTGTGAATTTATGAGTTTGAGGTCACACTAGGCTGGAGTGACTGTATCCCCCCTCCCCGCCCCCACCAAACTATCAAGTCTCTATTGATTCTTGTTTCCAAATAGATTTGGTAAAAGCCAATTGTAAGAATTCTGCTTTGGGGGCCAGTGAAGCGCATGTAATCAAGCCTGGTGATCTGAGTTCAGTTCCTGGGTCCTACATGGTAGAAGGGGAGAACCAACTCTGTAAGTTGTCTTCTGACCTTCACATACTAGCTATGGCATACATGCTGCAACACACACACACACACACACACACACACACACACACACACACACACAAATATAACAAAAGAATTTTGCTTTTTCTAACTGTAATGAGGGAGAAAATTCTTATCAGATCTCATAAAAATTTTAATGGTCTAGTAACATAACAATGATGGTTTATGATTATACTATTTCCAGTTTACCTTGTCTGCAATTTTACAGCAGCAGTCCATCCATAAGAAATCTTGAATTAAATCATCATCTACAACAAAAGATAACTATAACTTATCTTCTTATATTTTATTTTAAAGAAATAATTTCTATATTGACACATTTTATTTATTTATTTTTAAGACAGGGTTTCTCTGCTACAGAGCTCTGGCTGTCCTGGATCTCTTTGTAGACCAGGCTGGCCTTGAACTCGCAGAGATCCACCTGCCTCTGTCTTCCAAGTGTTGGGATTAAATACATGTGTGCCACCACACCTGGCTATTGGAACATTTTAAAGTCATGTTTAGAAATTAAACAAAATGGTTACTAAGGTGTAGTTGTCAGTTTCTTAGTATATGTATTATTGCAAGGCCTACCCATTTCCCATCTGATTTGCTTTAGTATGTATATACTCAGCTTTAAGGGAGAATAATACATTTCATTTCCTGAGTATCCAACAGCATGTTGGGTAACTCCAGCTCTTCATTCTTGTTCAGAGTCAATTTTAAGATACAGAAATGGAATCTGATATAAGATAGTTCATCTTTTATGAAGTAGTATCTTAATTCTGTTCTAAGTATATTATGTTTTCTATTACTTTCTCCTTTTAGGGTCCAGAGCATTTTTTATTTTGGCTCTTTCTCCCCTATTTCCTCTCTAGCCTACTTATTATTCAAATTAAAATGCAAACGTGTCTATATAAATAACTTCAAATTTTACTTGGATTTATAATTCGTATTTAATTTTTAGAAAACTGAATATTAGGACAAAAAGGTAAACAAAATCTTGAAAAATAACATCTACACCAGAATGATGGCACAAGCCTTTAATCCCAGCACTTGAAAAGCAGAGGCAGGCACATCTCTGTGAGTTCAAGGCTGGTCTGGTCTACTGCAGGCCAGCCTGGGCTAAATGGTGACACCTTGTCTCAAAACAAAAAGAAAAGCAAAATACAACAAAGAGCAACATCCAAAATGAAAAAAATTTAAAGCTCTCTTGTTTTGATAGCATTAAAATAGATCTCAAAATAAGTTGAAAACCATCAGAAAATAATCTAAGAAAATCTGCCTCATTTGATAACAAAGCAAAAAGCTCTATGTTCATTTTATATGTTATAAATTGTATCAATGTAATTAATATTTGGAAAATTCTAGGAATACCTATTGATTTTCTGAGTTAGTCTTTTTTTTTTTTTTTTTTTTTTTTTTTTTTTTTTTTTTTTTTTTTTTTTTTTGGTTTTTCAAGACAGAATTTCTCTGTATAGCCCTGGCTGTCCTGGACTCACTTTGTAGACCAGGCTGGCCTCTAACTCAGAGATCCACCTGCCTCTGCCTCCCAGAGTGCTGGGATTACAGGCGTGTGCCACTGCACCCTGGCTGTGAGTTAGTCTTGTTAGTTCTGTTTCTATTTCACAAGTTAGCTAAAATGGTAGAGTCAGGTGTTTTCCCATGACAGTGAAGAGGACCCAAAAAGTTAGGGAATAAGTGCTGGAGATGACCAACAAAATGGGAATTCTGCTCGCTTGTGATCCCAGCATTTAGGAGCTGAAGGCAAGAGGATCAGGGCAAGGTCATTCTTGGCTACATAAAGAATTCAAGGCTAGCCTGGCATACATGAGAAACTTTTAAAAACAGACTGGGAGAGAGATTAAAGCAAAGTCTGTGGGTAATAACTTTGTTCTATTCTTAGTACTGAGAAATGGAAGTGTTTACATTTTAGATTCTGATAGGGAAAACCTTTGTAACTTCTGTTTATATTCCTTACATATTTTATCTCATCTTTAAAATTTGATATTCTTTACATCTTACCAAGTTTGCTTGCATGCACATAGCCTTCTTCTATAAACAAGGTCTGTTACCTACAACTATTAGGGCTGTGACATGATCTGACTTCAGAAAATGTTGACACTATCTCCCTCTTTCTCTTTTGGTTTTCTGAGACAGGGTTTCTTTTGTAGTCCTGACTGTCCTGGACTCGCTTTGTAGACCAAGCTGGCCTCGAACTCACAGAGATCTGCCTGCCTCTGCCTCCCCAGTGCTGGGATTAAAGGTGCGCGCCACAGCACCCAGTGACACTATATATCTTATGTCTACCTTGCTGCCATGCCTGAAAAAGCAGGCTCCTGTGTTGGCTACTATAAATACTAAAACTGTCTCTAGTTGTCTGTTAATAAGCATATAAACAAATAGTGTTATGTAAGGAAAAATCAAATTCAGCTTCATTATATAAACATGTTGATAAATGTTCTTAATTTTTAACAATATTCCAAAGATATTAGACTGAAACTTTCTAGATTGATCGTTATTCCTGTTTTTCTTGGTTTTAGCTATGAACGTCTTGGAAAACACCCACAAGCATACTCAAATTGGGTAGGTAGCTCATCTTAATCTATATACTATTTTATCTTAGGTCAAAGAATACTTATATCCTGAATTGCTCAAAATACACACTTGACACTTAAATTTAAATAGTCTAAAAATCTGAATATTTTTATTATAAAAATGACAAAAGAGGGTTGGTAAGATGGTTGGTGGGTAAAAGGACTTTACCGCCAAGCTTAACAACCTAAGTCTAATCCCTGGGATGCATATAATGGAAGGAGAGAATCTACTTGCAGCAAGATGTCCTCTGATCTCTACGAACATGCCTAATGTGTGCACTCCCCAACCCCGTACAAATACATTGTAAAAAAATGACAAAATAGATTTACATTCTGATTCTTAAGTACTTTATACTATTAGAATGTCTCACACCTACCAAATAATTTAAAGAAAGCAGTCATCTCTTGACGCTGTATGATTAGACAAGGCCCTTTGGGCCGCTTAGATTTGTTATTATGTGCATTTTTTTCAGATGCTTGCCAACAATCTTTAAGAACAGGGCGCTTCAGAGTAATAGGTTTTCTAGTTTGATGTGACCTATTTGAACCTGATTTTACATGAACAGTGACAGTAGGTGGTGTCTCACAACACATCTGATTATGCCGCATTGTGGCTCCTCAAAATTCCTATAAAAATAAAAATACAACATTATTGATCATGTTCTTTCAATTTCTATATAAAACTAGCTGGATACTATGATATTCAGTCATATAAAATATTGATCTTGTGCATGCCTGTAATCCTAGCACTGGGGAGGCAGAGGCAGGCAGATCTCTGAGTTCAAGGTCAGCCTGGAGTACACAGAGAAATCGTCTCAAAAAGACTAAAAAATAAAAAATAAAATAAAATGTTGATCTTGCTATTAAAATGCTATTTGTAACACCGAGTCATATTAGAAATTGCTCTTACAATGATCAGAAATGCTATGCTTCCTCTGAGTAAATGTTACACTCTCTCTTGTTCCATTTTGCTTTGGTTATTCTGGAACTCAAAATCAAATACGAAACTTGTTTATTCTCTTTTTGTGGTGTTCTTTTTTTCTGGTAAGTTTTCCTTGGTTACAAAGTTTCCATATTCAATTAACACTTTTTCGTATTTTCTGAAAAGTTTTAGCAAATAAATGGCACCTGTGGTTTGTAGGGTTTTCATAGATTGATATTTTTGGGGGTATTGTTGTTGAGATAGGGTGCACCTTGAACTCTTTAGACAAACCAGGCTGGCCTCAGTCTCCTAAGAGATCTGCATGCTTCTGCCTCCTGAATCTGGGTTTAAAGCCATGCCTTGCCCATCTCTGAATTGATCTGATATTTAAAGTTGTTACCATCCTATCTGAATAGCTGACTACAAGCATATATGAATATATAGTGCTATGAACTGAAAAAAGTCTGAAATTAAAAAAAAAAAGAAATTTACCATTATTCAACAATATGAATGCTCACTACTATTTTGGATTTTGTGGTGTAGTAAACATCGCTTCTACAATTTTTAAAAAAGATTTACATGTATACAAGCAAGCAGAGCACTGTATTCATAAGAAATAAATAAATCTTTTTTAAAAAAAGATTTATTCATTTATTATTTTGTATACAGTGTGGTGCCTGCAGGCCAGAAGAGGGCATCAGATCACATTATAGATGGTTGTGAGCCACCATGTGGTTGCTGGGAATTAACTTAGGACCTCTGGAAGAGCAGTCAGTGCTCTTAACCTCTGAGCCATCTCTCCAGCACCTCATTTCTATAACTAATATTACGTTTTGGCCAAATTGTTTCTACAATAGTGAGAAATAGAGGTATGAATAGCCAAAGCAGGGAACAGCTCCAAAATCCTAATAAGAACCTCTAAATCCATACTTACAGTGACCCAGGCAGCCACACTTCCCTTGGCGTTCAAAGAGTTATGTACAGATTCTCCCTCCTGAGTCTTAAAGACTTTCCTGCATGCTGGGTGTGGTGATGCACACCTTTAATTCCAGCACTCAAGAGGCAGAGGCAGGCAGATCGCTGTGAGTTTGAGGCCAGCCTGGTCTACAAAGTGAGTCCAGGACAGCCAAGGCTACACAGAGAAACCCTGTCTTGAAAAAAAACCAAAATAAATAAATAAATAAATAAATAAATAAATAAATAAAAACAAAAAACTTCCCTGTAGAAGGTGAGGTTACACCCAACATAAAACTAGCTGGATACTACCAACACTTTCCAATATGAGAGTCACATACACAGTTTTATATTTTTTAAGGCCATATTAAAAAAAAATGACAATTGGGGCTCAGTGGTAGACTACTTGCCTAGCACAAAAGAGAGTTGGGCTTAGCTATCAGTGCTGAAAAAAAAAAAAAAAAAGAAGTTAATTTTAATATATTGAATGTAACAGATCAAATGTAATTTTAACACTAATCAATATAAGAATTAATAAAATAATTTACATCCTAAATAGTTTAGATCTGGTACATTTTTGATATCTGGTACATTTTGTACATATCTCAATTTTGATGTTAATTACTAAACAGTTTGAAATATAGTCTAATAAAAATGAAGTAATGCCTGGCAGTGGTAGCACATACCTTTAGTCCCAGCACTTGGGAGCCAGAATCAGGTGGATTTTTGTGAGTTCCAGGACAGCCAGGGCTGTTACACAGAGAAACTCTGTTTTGAAAACAAAAAACAAAAAACAAAAACAAAACAAAACAAAATATAATATAGCTGGGCAGGGTGGTGCATGCCCGTAATCCTAGCACCCAAGGAGGCAATGGCAGGCAGATCATTGTGAGTTCAAGGCCAGCCTGGTCTACAATTGAGTCCAGGACACCCAGGAGTACACAAAGAAACCCTGTCTCAAAAAACCAAAATCCAAACCCAAAAAATTAAGTAAAAATCAAAACTTTTCTGTTGCACTCAGCCAAATTCAAGTGTTTAATGGTTACATGTGGCTAGTGGATACAGTATTAGTCAGTGTAGGGTTAGATTATAAAGAACTGGGCAGAGGGGCTAGAGAGATGCTTAACAGGTAAGAGTACTCACTGTGCTGGGTGTGGTGGTGCACGCCTTTAATCCCAGCATGGGAGGCAGAGGCAGGCAGATTACTGTGAGTTCGAGGCCAGCCTGGTCCAGGATAGCCTTGTCTCGAAAAACTAAGAAAAATAAAAGTACTCACTGTTTTAACAGAGAACCTAGGTTCGATTCTCAACACTCACAATGGCTCACAAGCCTTTAACTCCAGTTCCAGGGAATTCAGTGCCTTCTTCAGGACTCTCAGGGTACCAGGAATGCATGTAGGGTACAGACACACATGCAAGAAAAATACTCTGTGTGTGTGCGTGTGTGTAGAAAGAGATGGAGGGAGGGAAGGGAGACAGACAGAGAGCAGGAGAACTAGGTAGAGGATAGCTAGGAATGGCGGGAAGTGCCTCTGTAACAACATATACTCTATCTCAAAAGCAAACAGAACCAACCATCCCCAAAGGACCAAACCAACAACAACAACAACAACAAAAAAAAAAAAAAAAAAAAAAAAAAGAAATTATAATTAATTCTACAATTATTTCTTATCTTTTGCTTCTTTTATCTATCTATCTTCTGCAGGGGCGGGAGGGAACTAAACAGTCATTAAGCTTCTCAAATGCAGCGGGGCAGGATTAGGTTCAGTGGTAGGGCATACTAGAATACAGAATATTGTGACACATTTTCCATGAGTGAAGTTTTACTCAATATAAATGACTTTCAAATAATGTTTTTAATGTTGAAACCATAGGAAAATAAGAAAATGCAAACTTCGTGTATCAGAATAGTTCATCTAAGACTCAAGAAAACAGGAAAAGGGCATGTCTGAAATTCCCAGACAGAGATCCACTGACATTAGTAAAGACAGGAGGAAAGTTGTGGAGTTAAGAGCATAAGGCCAGAAGGTCTCTATGCTACAGCCTGCGCCAAACTCCACTTTTCGGAATCTTTTAAATTTAGCTTTGTCTAGACACACCAAAGAATAAGAGTTCTGCTGTAAGAGGACAAGAGATAATGGGCAAATTAAAGTGTGGGGTATTTCGCAGGAGAAGGGGAATAAGAGAAACCATGCCCAAGTCATCCTCCAAAGAGACACATTCCATCCTAGAGGGAGGCTGCTTAAAACTCAGGAAGTAAACAAAACAAGGCTCGGGCAAAACAAACAACTCACAAGACTCACCAGACCCCTCCCCATGGGTTTACAGCAGCAAGGAGTGCTGGGGAGAGGGGCCCCAGTCATCACCCATGCTGTGGGGGGCTTTTCTATGATGCAGCTCGAGTCACCCACGCTTCTGTCAGTAAGCCCTCAGTAAGCAACCCCAGGAAACTCAGGGTTCAGCAAACTGGACTTCGGTGGAATCCCCTACTTTGGTCTGTCATCGACTGGGGTGAGTGGGTATTGGTTTGCGCCTCTCAAGGAAAAGTCTCACAACACAAGGTGAAAATCCTTCAACTCACTTGCACGCCTTCTACCCAACATTTCAAAAACCATGACAAAACTCAAAGACGACGACTGGGTTTGTGAGGTTTTGTTGTTTCGTAAATACACCTGAATTTTGTAAGCACCAGAAGAGAGCTCTCTCCGGAGGGCATCTGGCGACAGAATCATAAAGTGGAAATAGTTCTTCTGTATGAAACTCTAACAGCCAATCCTTGGTGACTGAGGGCAGGGAGGCACGAGAACTTTCCTACATTTGGAGAAACCGGCTAAGGGTGTGGCGATGAGACCCTGCAGCTCAGAACTCAATACGCCGGTGGGACTCGGGGTGGGGACGTAAGGACACGGGACAAGGAGACAGGGCTCGCATCCCCCTCAGGCGGGTGAAGAGACAGGGCCTCGGGCCCCACCGTGCACTCCGCGCCCCAGGCCCGGCGGCCGGCGACCGATCCCTCCCGAGGCCTCGGCAGCCCGCAGGGGGTCGGTCCTTCCCACCGCCCCGCGCAGCGGGCTCCCATCCCCGCCTCCCGGCCCTTGGAGTTGGGAGGGGGGCGCTCGAGGCCGCGAGACCACGGGGATGCTGGGCTGAGGCGCCCCCGCCTCCTCACGCAGGACGGTGGGAGCAAGCAGAGTACAGGCGCCGTCCACACTCAGGACTCGCCACCAGGCGGGACAGCCCAGTGCGGGCAGAGGTACCTGCGCAGGCCGGCGAAGAGCGAGCGGCTCGCAGCCTCCGCCTCAGCGCTCTACGTCGGGCGGTTGCGCGCTGGTCGCCCGCCACTAGGTAGCGACACCCGCCTTCGAGCGGTAGGCTGCGGGCCGGGAGCGCGCGGCCGCCGGAGCCAATCAGAGCGCGGGATCAGCAGGGGGGCGGGGCTGGCGCTGGCGCCCGCCCCACCCCGCAGCCCCCGCCTTCTGCCGTTACTCTGCTCTAGCCCTATGGACCTCCTCCGTGGGATCGAGTTTTCCCGCGAACGCTATCTGTGTGGAGCCGTTGAAGAGCCCAGGTCAGGACGAGAAGACAGCGCTGCCCTGCAGGCCCAGGGATGCCCGCCGTCCCCACTCCCTGACTCTTTGCACACGCCTCATATCTGGGAGCTTCTGAAAGAACGCTGCCGGCCAGGAACAGTGTGTGCACAAGTGTGTAAAAGGAGGAAGAGGCCACCCAAGCTAGCCTCAAAGGGGCGGCTAAAGTGGCATCCTCCCGCCCACAGCCCTAAGTGCTCCTTTCGTCATCTCATGCCTTCTTGAGAAGTCTGGGCTGTAGCAGGTGCTTAATAAGTGTGCCTGCCCTATCCCTCTAACGCAGACACCCGACTTTTCCTGGGGATCCTTCCCTGCGGTCTCTGTCCCTTTCTTAGGTGTCAGAGACCCCTGCTATCACTAATTTCTAGCCATGAGTATAAAATATCATTTACTGAGCAATGAGTATCCAGCACTGTGTTGTAAACTAGTCGAAGAGAGATACAGGAAATAACTAGAAATCAAGACATAATGAACCTTTTCCACGTGAAAGGTATAGAAATAACTTTTTTTCTGAGGATTTTGTTTAGTAGTCAAGGCTGGCTTACACTCGATCCACATGTAGCAGAGAACTCTGAGCTAACTTCACCTCTCAAGTGTGCTACCATGTCTGGCAGTGGTCCTTAAATAATCACAAATTTATATTTTATTAAGGTCAATTTGTTAAAATGAAGTTATTGAGGAAGTAATTTATTGCTAATATTCTGGCTTAAGTGGTTACAACCCATGAGTCCTTCAGGAATGTTCTCACTCCTGTACTTTTAGTTTTTGTTTGTTTTTTTTTAGGATTTATTATTATGTATACAATGTTCTGCCTGCCTGTGCACTTGCAGGCCAGAAGAGGCACCAGATCTCATTAAAGATGCTTGTGAGCCACCATGTGGTTGCTAGAAATTGAACTCAGGACCTCTGGAAGAGCAGCCAGTGCTCTTAACTTATGAGCCATCTCTCCAGCCCTTGCTTTTACTTTGAAAACTGTTTTTGTGTATAATGCGAGTGAGTGCTCTAGAGAATTTGAGTTCTGGCTTCAAGTTTACTACCTTTTTTACCAGCAGCTGATATGACCTCAATATGTCTCAGTAAGCACCACTGTGAGATGATACCTCCTACTGTGTCAAGGAGCAAACCTCCTATTACGGGTAAAAAAGTAGCGTATTCTTCCTTTCCTTGTCTCTCACACCTCTGACATCTGGATATGACTCAGTGTTAGAGCAAGTCTCTCAGGGTTGGAGAGATGGCTAAAGGTAAGGCTGCTCTCGCAGAGGATCCAGGCTTAGTTCCCAGCACTGACCTGGCAGTTCACAACTCTCTGTCCCAAGGAATCCAAAACCCTCTTCTGAACTGTGTGGGCACCAAGCACACATATGTTGTATACATCCATGAAAGTAAGCAGAGTCCCTAAGTATTAAGTCTTTTCCCTATTTTTTAAGGCAGGCTTTCTCTGGGTAGCCTTAGCTGTCTTGGAACTCGATCTGTAGACCAGGCTAGCCTTGAACTCAGAATTTAGAGATCTCCCCACTTCTGCCTCCCAAGTGCATGGGCCACCACTGCCTGGCTCCTTTCCCTCTTTTTTGTTTTAAAAATTATTTTAAAAAGATTTATCTTATGTATATGAGTGCCCTATTTGCATGTACACCTGCATGTCAGAAGGAGCATCAGATCACACTATAGTTGGTTGTGAGCTACCATGTGGCTGGCAGGAATTGAACTCAGGACCTCTGGAACAGCAGATAGTGGCCTTAACCACTGAACCATCTCCCCAGCCCCCTTTCCCTCTTCTTCTCCATCCTGTTCTCCATCTTTGCTATCCACTTTCTGAAAATTGATGTTGATAACCTATTTCTTTTTATTTTAGGTACACTGGTGTTTTAACTGCATGTGTGTCTGTGTGAGGGTGTCAGATCCCCTGGAACAGGAGTTACAGACGGTTGTGAGCTGCCATGTGGGTGCTGGGAATTGAAGCCGGGTCCTATGGAAGAGCAGCTAGTGCTCTTAACCCCTCAGCCATCTCTCCAGACCCTAACCTGTCCATTTCTTGCACTGTTTGAAATCGATCTAGTTTGTTCCCATTGCACATTATTTAATTATGCATCCATAATTATAATTTTTTCCAGACTAAACTTTATAAACACTTTTATTTCCGTAAACATGTCTGAAACATTTCCACTTCTAAAAATTAAAGCTAGCCTTTTCTCCTCCAAGACAAGGTTTTTGTGTGTAACAGCCCTTGCTGACCTGGACTCAATTTAATAGACCAGGCTGGCCTTGAACACACAGAGATCTGCCTGTCTCTGCCTCCCAAGCGCTTGGATTAAACCCACGCCCCTAAACCTAGCTTTTAATATACTCTCTTCACCACTTAAGTTTCCTACTGATGTCAATGTTTCAAGGTCCAGTTTAATTCAATCAGCCTGAGTTGTCTGCTACAAGCAGGAACTGGAACAGGGCCACAGCAGTGCCCTGTGTCTTTTGAGTGCCCAGCATGAACCAGTGCTTATAGAGTCTTGTCTTACGGTTGGAGCTGATGACAGAAGTGGGAACCGCTGTTTGGAGAATGCTGTGCAACTCCTGAGTCCTTGTAGCATTTTTGGCAGTTCTCATTTATGTAATTTTGTTAACCAGGTTTTAAGGCTACTTTTGTGTTCATATACAATTTTACATGAAGACAATCTTATGCATTTTTTAAAATACATAAAGAACAGATTTAACTGTGTAGGTTGAAACATGACAATGTAAGTAGGCATCATCCATCAAACATTTCTACTGTAAAGATTTATGAGTAAACATTGAGATGTAACAAGAATAAATAAATTTAAAAAAAAAAAAAAAGATTTATGAGTGTGTTCAGGTGTCATTAGAGGCCAGAAGAGGGCATGAGTGCCCCAGAACTGGGGTAGTAGGTGGTTGTGAACTGTCTGGGTCTGGATATGGGTTCTGGACTTGGGTCCTCTGCAAGTACTCACTGAGCCACCTTTCCAGCCCCACTTTCCAAATTTATACCTAAGAAACAAATTACCAATACCACTTAGATTCTGCATTCTCCTCCTTCTCCCACTGCAGTTCCTTATAGGCGAGTAGGTGACTTTTGCCCGTTCCCTTTTTATTTCTTTGGGACCCTCAAGTGCAAAGAATAGCAAGCAGGCTCATGAAATACCCCACTCCCATTACTGGGAGAATTGCATAAGCTGTGCAAAATTCTTTTTGTGGAATTTGTAGTGAAACCAAGCATTCAGCCTGGATAGCTGATCATTTAGCCCAAAGATAAAACATAATAAAATCTAAAAGATAAAACATAGTAAAATGGTACTTCCACAGTACCATTTTGTTCCTTGCTGAAAATATTTTTTCATTGGTCTTCATATTTTCTTGAACCCATAATACAATCCTTATTTTGCAAACGAGGCAACAACCTCACTGCTTTCAAGTCTTGACTATTTACAATGCTCATACTGACTGGATGAACGTGGATGAATTGTGTGAGTTTACCATTTCCCCAAAACCATGTGAAGTGGCTCACCACAAGGATGACTTAAACCGAGGCAAGAAAAGTGTCTGGGGATGTTTGATTTTGAGTATGTAAATTCCCCAACCTGCCTGTAGTGAGCTAGCTGCAGAACCTTCAAGTAACTGAGCACTTAGATGTCATCTATTTACCCATGTTATATAACATAACAAAACTTGCCTTTAAGACTGTCACCATACACACCCCACAGCCTGAAGCCATCAGGCCATGCCCCCTCTGTGGCTTTCCTGGGATGAGAAGCTGTGTGGCTAACAACTAACTAACTTATAGTCTAAGTAGTAACTGGCTGAGTGCTGTCACATCTACTGTCTTGATCTAAATCACCTGGTGTGAAGTTTCCTGTCACGTAGGAGGGAGGGAGGTATCCCCTTTGTCCTTATTCTTTTGGATTTTTGAGACAGAGTTTCTCTATATAGCCTTGGCTCTGTAGACCAGGCTGGCCTTGAACCCACAGATCTGCCTGCCTCTGCCTCGCTAGTGCTTGCTTGGGACTAAAGGAGTGCCACCACCACCCAGCTGTATCCAGTCTTTGTAATTAGGGCATTGCTCCTAATAAGCCTCAGTCTGAAGGTGTGTCAGCTTCCCTCCACAAACCCACTGTTTTATTTTCCTTGTATTTAACTATTACGATCACAGTTTTCACAATGAAACATTTATTTTGGCAGTATAGATGTAAATTCTCCCAAGACAACACCACAGTTTTGTTTTGACATGAGAATAAAGGGAAACTAGAATTGTGTTGTAAATTTCTTCATAAGGTCAAAGTACCAACAGTAATACGAACACTCATTTTTGAAATCTGTGATTCATTAAACACATGTTTGCACGTATCTGACATGCAAGTATCACTCCAGGAAATACATCAGCTAAAAAAGAAAAAAGGAAATCTGCCCCAGGACTTGCCTAGCCACTTAAAGGTTTTAACCCAAACTTTACATAGTCTTCAAGGAACAACTCAAAATACACATGGTTCTCAGTAGGAAGAAACTGACAATTGACTCAAAGTGTGGGGAATTTAAAAGTTTAGTTTCCTGCTGGGCATGGTGGCACATGCCTTTAATCCCAGAACTTGGGAGGCAGAGGCAGGTGGACCTGAGTTCAAGACCAGCCTTGTCTACAGAGTCCAGGACAACCAAGACAACAGAGAAACCCTGTCTCAAAAAACAAAACAAAACAAAAGCTTAGTTTCCTAACAAAATAGACAATTACAACCCAGTAAGAGACTGTAACCTTGACTTAAGTTCAGCAGGGTCAACAGTTCTGTTATAAGGCTCAAGCTCTTAGCAGGTAAGGGTCAAAAATATTTGTTGACAAATTTGAACATACTATAGGTTTAATCATTTTCATCCTGTTATCCTTTCCTTCTGGACTCCTTCCCATGCCCATATTTATTTGTTTTTTGTTTTTCTGTTTTTTTTTGGGGGGGGGGGTGGAGGGGACACTGGGCTTCTCCGTGTAGCCTTGACTGTCTTTGAACTCAAAGATCCACCTGCTTCTGCCTCCTGAGTGCTGGGATTAAAGGTGTGTGTGCAGCCGCCACCACTGCCCAGCCATTTTTATTTTGACTTTAAGGTTGCATGCATGAATATGGGTGTGGGGCTAATTACTGGAGCAGGGGCAACTCAGCATTCGCTATGCCACTAGAGAAAAGACTTCCTTTTGGCCACTAACTGCCAAAGTTCCTCAGCTCAGGGTGGACCTTCAACCATCAACCTTCCAGGCTGGAATGCTGACAGGCTCAATTGTGTGCAGGTAACCACAGTTCATGAGTGCTTTGAGAGTGGGTAATAGCACTCTTTTCTAGCCTTCTCCATGTTCTGAGACTTGGAGTATTGGGTTTAGGGTTGAACACTCAAATAGTTGCTGATTCTCAGTCTCAGCCTCACTTGCAATGTGTGGTTATTTTAAGACAGGGTCTCTGTAGCTCAGGCTGGCCTTAACTTACTGTGTAGCTGAAGCTGGCCTTGCAATTCCTGATCCTACTGCCTCCAACTCCTAGGCACCAGGATTGAGGATCACCACACTTGGCTAAGATGAGAAACTGTTTTTCTCTTTTTGCTGTTAGTGATCTACAGCTTGGGCTGGGCTCAAATGGCAATCCACCTGCCTCAGACTTTTGAATACTGAGATTATAGGTGTGTGTCACCATGGCTAGTTCAGACCTCAGGCTGAGAGCAGGACACTAGGCTGCATACCCGACACCCATGGTGGCTCACAACCCTCTATAATTCCAGTTCCAGGAGATCCAACACCTACTTTTGATTTCTAAAGGCACCATCCATGCAGTGTACACACACACACACACACGCAAAAGACTCATATACATTATATAAAATGAGTAACTCTTAAGGCCAATTTGGACTTGACTCTGCCTCAAAACAAACAAGAACAATAAACAGAGACAACCACCAATAAAAAACCTTATTTTACCTGCTCAGCACTTAGTAAAAAAAAAAAAATCCTTTACAGATTTTTGTTTATGGGGATTTTCCTACATGTATGTCTATACACCCCATCCCCAAGTGTATGCTTGGTGTTCACAGAGGGCATAAGGCAGCAGATTCCCTTGGCCTGGCGCTGTAGACACTATGAGCAGCCTCATGAGTGCTGGGAATTGAACCCAGGTCCTCTGTAATTGCTTGTAGCTTTTCATCTAGTCAAAGGACCCTGCGATTTTTTTTTTAAAGACAAGTCTCAATATGTACATCAGGCATGAAATTCAGAGATCCACCTGTCTGCCTCACCAATACTGGGGTTAAAGGAACCCGGTGTTTTACTTTTTGTTTTTGTGACTTTGCCAGTAACTGGTATAATAATGGGTGGTATCACTGAGTATTTGTAGGAGATGCTGTTAAGTAGTTTTAAGAGATCTGAATAATTTTTCAACATAGTAAAGTCTATCCTTTAACAAATAATACTAATTTGCGTAACCTCCCCACCTTAGTTTTAATTTGAATGAATGTTTATAAAAATTCAGTCTATAAGATATGGGTTGATGTGGATTAATATCTGATAGAGATTAAGTAAGGCTCCTTTTCTTTAGCTACGTTAAATACTGACTACTCATAGATATTACCTAAATTCTATTAGCAATTATTTGATTCATACTCCATAAAGAAGTTATCAAGTCCCATTAAATAAACGCATGCATGACCTAAGGGAACACAATGACAGCTCAGAACCCTTTCAGTCCGTGTCAACCCACGCCTACATGTCTCACTGTAAAACAACACAACACACAATAACCACTCAAGACTTTGTATCAATTAGACAACTTTTACTAAATGAGAAAACTACATTTAAAATGTGCTTTAAACAAAATGGAATTAGGAAAAAAAGATGTATGCATTTTAAAGAACTTTTGCACTGTGCTGAAAACCAAATGTTTCTTGCAGTAATACAATGCGCCAATCCATAAAATGTTAACAGAGTTCTCAATTTAACATTTTCAAAGACAATATAAGGTTTCTCATCTATGGTAACACAGAAGAAGGGCATCATATAAATATTATGTCCATCCCTATGAAGCTTACAAATTTGACAATGTTCAATAAAAGACTTTAGAATCACATCCAATAGTGTCACATCCAAAGAACCACAAATCTGTGTCTGTTGTTAAGTCCTCCTTCTAAAATCTTAGCTGATTTGCTACGCCTTGACATTTGTTAATGCTAACCCTTAAAAGAAGAGAACAGGAAAAAAAAGCTGCAATGAACTCTTGATCATGTACAGAAATTATTGCTACTATACGTCACTACAAAGCATGTCTACACATATCATGACCTTTGATTATGAAAACGCAGAGTAAAAATCTCTAGTGACAGAGCCTTACAGTCGAAAACAACATTCACATGGCAATTATTAGACAGTGAAGCACCCGACACTCAGAGCTGACAAATGTCCCACTGACCAGCGTTCATTTAAATACATCCTTCACATAGACAGGGAAAGAAGAGCGCCAGCTTTCCAAGGCTTGTCAAAAAAAAAAAAAAAAAAAAAAAAAAAAAAAAAAAAAAAAGGATTCTCATGTTCTGTGGATCTAAAAATAAACAAACAACAACAACAACAACAACAAAAAACCCCCCAAAATAAAACCAATGCAGGTGAGGGTAATATCAGAAAGTTAAGCATGCCAAAAGGTGTTTCGTGCGAATTAAAACCTAAAGCCAAGGTACCACATAATCACATTACCAACTAGTTTTGGGTAATACTATATGAGCCTTATCTTAAATGAAATGCTACTGCACAATAGAGCATCAATAAATTAAAAGAGTGCACAAATCCAAATCAGTGGCAATTTTTTAAAAGCAAAATAAATTCATTATCAGCTGCAAAGTTTGCCCAGTCAAACTGTTTGGTTAAAATCATTGGGTCAGATAGTTTGTATATATTTTTTGAAACTTATCAACCTGTAAAACTCCTCTTTTTACTATGCTGAGGCATGAGTTTTCTTAGTAAGATCAGTTACTTACGTAGGTAAGTGAAGGGAAATAACAGTTGGTAAATGTCTTTAAAGCTCTTCCCATATCTCACTCTTTAAAATGTTTAGGGAAAAACAGGAAAAGTAGTTGCCATTATTCTAGCAGAAACAAACAAAACAAAACAAGCCCCAAATAATTAAACAACCAAGCAACACTAAAACCACATTACACAGATGGGCCGTCATGCTTTCGTCTGGGTAACTACCACAGCTAGTTTAACTGGGATGCTTTCAACCTTAACAATGGTAATACGGGAAGATATAACTTTAATGGATACTTTTGAATTTGGATTTAACTGTTGAATATTATAACAGAGTATACTTATTACAATACAGTGTAGCACATCTTTCTATTAGAAAAAAATTTAAGATCCTTTACCCGTCTCCTTAAGTTAAAGGTGTGACATCATAAAGGGTGTCGAATGGCTGGATGGTTTTACAGTGCACACTTATATATTATGAAGTATGTCCTTAACAAATCTGATGGTATCTTTACAGAATTCCTTTCTTCACCTTTTCTTCGGTGGATTAGCTGTCCGAGGTGGAGTAACAGGACGTCCAGAATTCAGTCCACCATACTGGTACTTAGCTTTCTTTTCAGATGGTTTCAATATCTTGAAATAGATAATTTATTAACAGTATTATTCTTTCAATAAATAGCATCAACTATTAAAGTCCCGTGAAAGTCTAGAAAAGAGCTCAGCAACATTCCAAACACTTCTTAAATGAAGGACTTTGTTTGGCAGAGCAGCTCGGTGAGTGCTGACCTCGAGGAAGTGCCTGGGTCCAGTCTCCAGCACTGCCCTTCTCTCAGGAGGAACACTGACTACTTACCATTCCCATTATCCTAGTAATAAAAGCTTGGAAACACAGCATAGTAACTGTTGAGCCTTTAAATTAAAATTTTTCTCCATTACTTCATCTCATTAGAGAAAAAAACAAAACACTGGTCTGAGTTTAAAAAAAAAAAAAAAAAGCCCACCTTCTCACCTTCGTTTTGACTACTCATCCTGGTTTTCTGAGCTACATTTGTAGTCAGGCTGGCCTCAAACTCTGCAGTCCCTCTGCCTCAGCATTTTGAATGCTGAGATTACAGGCATAAGCCACCACATACACTGACTTTATTTTTCATATACAGGCAGATCTTACTTTAATTTTATCTTTTTTCTTCTTTTTGGGTCTTTCAAGACAGTGTTTCTCTATGTAGCCTTGGCTGTCCTAGACTTGCTTTGTTGATCATCAGGCTGCCTTGAACTCATAGAGATCCGCCTCTGCCTCCCAAGTGCTGGGATTACAGGCATGTGCCCCCATGCCTGGCTCTTACTTTAAAATTTAAACGGTATTTCCCATATCCTGTTTTTCCGCCCAAGACAGGGTTTCTCTGTGTAGCCCTGGCTGTCCTGGACTTACTCTGTAGCTCAGGCTGGCCTTGAACTCACAGAGATCTGCCTGTCTCTGCCTTCCAAGTGCTGGGATTAAAGGCATGCATCACCACCATGCCACTCCACATGGGTCATCTCTTCAGCCACATAAAGAGTTTCTTAAAACCTCTATGCATATTAGAGTGTCCCATAAAAGAAATACATTACTCCAACTCCTCTATGACAACTGCTGAAGGACAAGACCTGGTTAGAACCCTTAGAATATCATGAAGACGCCAACCATTTTAGCATTCAGTTGTAGTTGATAAGTGTGATTTAGTTCAACAAAGGGCAAGAGCTATGGGCCTTGTCACACGTAAGAGTCCATCTACAGATCAGTGGCCTTCAATTCTTGGATTAAACTAGTATTAGAGTGAAAATATTCAGAAAAAGAAGTTTCTGGATTGAACATATATAGACATGTTTGGGCCTTCTCTAAACAACATGATTCTCTTCTTGCTGTTTTGTCTTTTTGAGACAGGGTTTCTCTATGTACCCCTGGCTGTCCTCAAACTCAGAGATCCACCTGTCTCTGCTGGGATTAAAGGAACACAACACCACTGCCAGGCCAATAATGTGATTCTTATTTAAACAGCATATACACTGTACTGGGTATTGTAAACAATTCAGAGATTATTTCAGCTATACAGAAAGATATATACGGGTTGTATGTAAATGCTGTGCAATTTTATACAAAGAACTTAAGCCTCCAAAGATGTTGGTAATGCAAGTTCTGAATGTAATGCCCCCAGACTGTACAAGTCAAAATCATAAAATTACCTTTACAGCAGTACAGTAACCTTTTCAGTTAGTACAAGCAGCACAAAAAACAAGAGCCTTTAAAATGTGCGTTTTTCTATAAAGGTACTTAAGATTATTAGAAGTTTCTTTTCTTAGGAAAATACTCCATTTTATTTTCATCTAAGTTTATAATTCTTTGTTGCCCAATGCCTACCTTATGCACTAATCTTGCACAGAAACAAAAACAGAAATCTAATTATCTACTGCATTCATTCTTTTCTGTGTAGGAGGATCCCTTTTGAGAAAGGTCAGCCAATGCTTCTCCGTTTTTTTGTTTTTTAAAAAGGGTGGTCAGTGAACCATTAACTGGCTATGGTGGCTAGCTAGCAAACTCCTGGTATTCTCCTGTCTCACTACAGGCACATGCCACTGCTCTATGGGTACTAGAGATCCAAACTAAGGTCCCATGACTATAGGCCAACCACTCTACTCAGAGTCACCTCAAGTTTTCTGACACTCTATTCAGTTACACAGTCCCAAAGTTAGAAAGTTCATGACTAAAAATAGAAAGTTTTTAATGAGTCTGAATGGTAATCACTTTTTTTTTTGAGGGCCCTTTCCATTGCTGCATTGGAGATTGAACCAAAAGCCTTGCATGTACTATGAAAGCATTTTACCACTGAACTACATCTCTCGCCCTGAATGGTAATAAATCCTGAATGAAATTGGTTTTCAACACATTCTGCTCAAAGAGAGATTAACCACTCTAACATCAGTACCAATGAATGCCTAGTTGTTATAAAACCATCAAGTCAATCTGATACTAAGAAGGGAGAGGCAGTAAGGTTCCAAGTGCAAGTTCAAGGTTAGCCTGAGCTATATGGGGAAGATCCTGTCTCAAAAGAAAAAGGAAGACATTTGTGTTTCATGTCTTACCTGAAATGAACACATCAAAGTTTCATCCACACTCATCATACCACCAGCATTGTCAAACTCGCCACAGTAATTTGGGGCAGAAAATAAGGTTACCAATTGTCGCTTAGCAAAAAATTCATACCCATCTTCTACCACCTGTCAAAGGAAATTAAAAAACAAAAAAATCAAAACCTCCTCAGTGGGCAATTTTTAACCATATATGCTAATGCAGATTAGTGAAACAAAGGCCAAAACAACAACAGACCCCCCCCTTCTGTCAGATGCCAAGACCCTGACTCTACTCCCAAATATGGTAAGAACACAAAACAAAGTCAATCTTCCCACTTCTACACACTCCCACATAGACACATGTACTTTTTTTTTAAACCCACAAAACCAAGCCAACAAAGAAAAGAGGCCAAATGGAGCTAGAGATTGCTCAGCGGTTAAGAGCAATTATTGCTCTTTCAGAGGACTTGAATTCAGTTCTCAAACACTCACATGGTGGCTCACAACCATCTGTAACTCTAGGTTCCAGGGGGTATGACATCTTCTTCTGACCTCTGTAGGCACCAGACATGCTTGTGATGCATGCACACACATGCAAGCAAAACATTCACACATAGAAAAAACAAGCCACACTTTAAAAACAAAATTAAGAGAAAAGTATTTTCAGAATGCCTTCCAATGTCTACAAACAAATTAAGTTTTACAGATCCTGAGTACTATGTATGCATTTCTGAGAATAGTAGACATCCTTTTTACAGTATCAGTAATGATTTATTCGCAGCTAAAATAATTATGTTTATCTACCTACCTACCTACGCATCCAAGTATGTGAAGTTAACAATAAAATATCCAAGAATCTTATACTGCATACCTGATGAGCTCGACAAATCAAGTCTAAGTCATGACGATTCAGAAATTTACTGACTACATCAGCTCCAAAAGTAAAAGAAACACCACGGTCATTTTCTCCCCAGCCTTGTACATCCTTGTCTGGGTCAGACCACAGTAAATCACAAAGCAGACCTTTAGAAAACAGAAAAAAGAAAGAAAGAAAAAAAAAAAAACCTTCATGAAACAGAAGAAAGTACAGAATACAGCACACATACAACACATTACATTTCTCCTGTCTTCCTACACTTTAATGATCATCATGTGTCCCTAGGTACTCTAGCCTAAACCAATCTTTGTTAAAGCACCATACAAGTATAACCTTGCCTGGCTTCACGTTGGTGATTTCTAGCTACAGGAAGTATATGTGTGGCACACTTAACATGTGGAAGCCTTTGTTTAGTTTCTCGTTATCATTTCTTCTATAGTCAGTTTATCTATTCCTTACAATTATACTACTGAGCACCACTCTATTGCATTACTTTATTTATTTATCATTAAGCCACAAACACATTGTTACTTTTAAACAAGTCTTTGTATCTGGCAAGGCTAGTACTCTCCTTTATTTATTCAGTATTTTCCTGATCATGTTGGAGTCTTTGTTAACTGTTTTCAGGGATGGTACTAAGTTTCTGACTGACTTTCACTAAATATAACTTAAGTACAAGCATGTCCACATTTTACATAAAGCAATTAGACTTCTGTATATAGTAACCTGTATCAGGGACATCAGTGGGTCTCATAATTCTCCGAATCTGTTCCATAGATTGTAGGTCTGGTGACAGTCCTGTATATACAAAGAGAAAGACTTGGTATCTAGGAAAACATTATAATTGTATTGTCTTTACTATATTTCTACCAAGGAAATAAATCGTTATACTTCAACAGACTCCTAGGAGGAACTCCACTATTTTCTTTCCAGTTGCCCTTTATCCTTCATGAGAACAGATGATTGCAATCCTTTCTACTTTTGTACTTTCATGACCACTAAATCTTAAAGCATTTTTAGTTTCAAATTAAAACACCTCTCCCAGTCCTCTAAGAACCTTTCCCCATATCCCACCTCAATATGCTCATTGTCTGCAAAAAACAAGTAATAAACTATTAACCAGAAGGCTAAACAAGAAAAGCACAAGAACATAGTCTGCAGTCTTTAAAGGAGAATGTAAATAAAAGGCCTCACTTCTCTAGGAGGTGAGTCAAGTACCACCACAAGAAATGAAGCCAATGCATATATTCCAAACTGCCACGCTCACTCTCTACTACACCAATGCCCAAGAACGATGATTCCTTAAATGTTTAGTCTGTATGGAAAATATTTCAACTAATATAGTGAATCACGATGTCAGAATAAACCACTCACACCTCGGGCCATCTTTTCAGCATTTTCCACTCTAAAGCTCCCCATAAGATACTACCATGTAGGCTGGAGAGATGGCTCAGAGGCAAGGGCACTGGCTGCTATTTCAAAGGTCCTAAATTCAATTCCCAGCAACCACATGGTGGCTCACAACCATTTATAATGAGATCTGGTGCCCTCTTCTGGTGTGCAGGCATACATGTAAGCACAACACTGTATACATAATAATAAATAAATCTTAAAAAAAAAAAAATACTATCATGTATGACACTGAGAAACCAACTTTCTTACACTTCAATTTCTTCCTTATATGAAAATCCAACATTGTGACTAAATTGTTCCATAAGAGTGTGTGTGTGTGTGTGTGTGTGTGTGTGTGTGTGTGTGTGTGCACGCGCACACGCATTGAGACATTCTCACTATGAAGCCCTCGCTGGCATGGTCCTAGGTATAGGGCAGAGCAGGCTAGCCTTGAACTCACAGAAACCCACCCGTCTCTGCCTCCTGAGCATTGAGAATAAAGCTGTACTTGCCTTGTCTCTGCCTTGTGTTAAGGAAGATTATCTCACTGTCTGGAGCTCACTGATTAAATAAAGCTAGGCTGAGTTTCACGTGAGTCCTAAGGGCTGAATTCAGGTCATCGGGCTTTCACAGCAAGCATTTTACCAAAATCTTCCCTAACTTTTTGAAAAGTTTGTGTGTGTGTGATCATAGAAAAGTTTATTGCATGTTCTCAAATGAGTTCTGATGTATGTGAACTTACAGAACTTCATCTGAAGTAGACTAAATTGTTCATATGATTACACGTTTGGGGTTCTCCAGGAAGTCCCCCAGCCATTAGTCATGGCCATTTATGAGCCTCAGAGCATGAATCAGAAAGGCAGCTCCTTTGTGTGAGACACCAAAGGGCACTGAGGTAAAGCTGTGTGTGGAGGCTGGAGAGCTGAAAACTTCTTTGATCTGAAAATTTTTTTTTCTTTTCTTTCTTTTTTTTTTTTTTGAGACAGGGTTTCTCTGGGTAGCCTTGGCTGTCCTGGACTTGCTTTGTAGACCAGGCTGGCCTCGAACTCAAAGCGATTCACCTGCTTCTGCCTCCCAAGTGCTGGGATTAAAGGCATGTGCCACCACGCCCAGCCCTCAATTCTAATCTCTATATTCTAATGTCCTCATTCCCTAACATGCTGACATACTGCACAAAACTTATAAGTCATATGAATATTAAATGATGTTCCACTTAGAGTTTGATATAAGGTATTTACTACAGAAAGAAAGGTAATTAGCCTCTCATTTTGACTGATGGCAGAGTACCTTTTTAATCAATTTGAGGCACTGGCTAGAGTCCAGCACCACAGAAAATAACCCAACCAGCCAACCTCATCTACTCTGAGGCAAAGTGAAAATACTTCTTAAACCATCTAGTTATCTTGAGATCCTTCTGCCTTGGCTTCTGAATCTTGGGTCTCCTGCCACGTTCAGCTTTCCCACGGCATTTTAATTATTACAGCTCTCTTCTAAATAGCAAATGTATTACTCTACCTCCATGACAACAGAAGATTTTCTCATCCACAATGGCAGCTATAGGCAGACAGTTAAAACAATCAGTGAATGTCTTCCACAATTTAATATTAAATCTTCGTTTGCCTAAGAAAATAAAAGGCATAGAGAAAAATCAGTAACTGTTCTCATTAGTTAACTCAAAGTCCGAATATGATGTTTTAATTTTCTTCTCTGTTTGCTTACTTGGTACTTTTATCTGTATTTGAATAAGCTACGGTTCAGTTTCATGTACTAGAGATGGAGCTATGTCTGAGTACTTGCTCAGCATGCAGGTTTAACACTACAGCTAAAAAAATTTTTTTTGCTTATATGTTTCTGAAAGGGGAATAAAATATTCAACACCTTCTGTAGAGTTGTAACGACTTCAAAGACTACTGTTTTATGAAGCAAATACAGCAAATAACTTTACCTTATAAAATAACTATAATATTTAAAAAATTATCTAATAGGGCATTAGCTAATTTCTCTCCATTCAATATAATTTCCTAGCCAAATAAGTAGACAACAGTGAAAGTGGCCCCTCTGGAGCTGGTCCATGTTAACTTAATGCACCGAGTAACGAAGTATAAACCTACTGCCAGGAAAGGAATGCTTCCAAGTGCCTAAGTGGTATTCTCTTTAGAGCAAATTATAACTTGGCACTACTACAGCAAGTGAAAAGACGCAGGCTATAATTTTCCCATAGCCCCGCTACAACAAAGACAGCTTCCACTAAGAGTTACCTGATTTTCCTGATTTGGCATTAAGTTCAACTACCAAGCCAGAGAAGAAATGAAAGTCACAACTATTAATTTGCTATTTTTATGTTCAAGCCTACCTTTTAACGAATAAGTATAACTTATAGGCTGCTTACAAGCTACTTCCCACACCTGGTTCCATTTGATGTCCTTTCTACTCTTAAGGACATCCATGCCTCACTCTATCTTCTAAGAACATAACAATATACTTCATTTCTGTAGCGTACAAAGATGGCTATAGCGTGCTGTCCTTCAACTTACTTCCTCTGTACACGTCTGAGTTAATTCAGATCACAAAAATGTTATGGGACATTCAAATACAGAATCATTACCATTATAACATCAGTTCTGTTTTCCTTTTTTAAGCATTGCCACATTCCAATGTTAGAAGTGACTGGTGTGTGTGTGTGTGTGTGTGTGTGTGTGTTTACTCACATTCATCAATATGTTCTATCATTACAGGTATTGAGGAGTTGTGAGTTTGATGACGACTACCATATTTAAGGAAAAAAGTAGGTAATTTAGCAGTCAAAATGACCAAGTACACTTACTCCCATATTCAACCTAATGGGTAATGACACTGGGAAGACTGTTACACATCAGCAAATTGATTTCCTACTGATTAAGAAACAAGAGCACAACACAACAATGATAACCCCAAGGACTCAGTAACTTAGGTCTCTTGGTGTACAGACAGACTACATTCTAACAATGGATTTTGACTTTTATTTATGTGTATGCATGTGTGTCCGCTTCCCTCTGCCTATGAACCATATGAGAAGTGACTGCCAAAGCCAGAGAATGGGGTCCCCTGAAGCTACTTAAAGGCAGCTGGGGGCCTCCTGATGTAGTACTGGGAGCCAAACCCAAGTCCTCTGGAAGAGCAGCAGAGGCTCCTAACTTCCAAGCCATTTCTCTAGTACCCAACATTTAGGTACAAAGAGAACCAACTGCAAGCTGCCCTCTGATCTCCAAATGCGTGCCATGATGCCACACATGTAATGGACCTATACACATGTTTGTGGTGGCAGCAGTGGCACACACAAAGTCACAAGTTGATGAA
Organism: Acomys russatus; assembly: GCF_903995435.1. NCBI lineage: Eukaryota > Metazoa > Chordata > Mammalia > Rodentia > Muridae > Acomys > Acomys russatus. The sequence continues at coordinate 22,097,421 of NC_067137.1, forward strand.
CAAATATAAAAAAGCAAACTACAAACAGCAGAAACCAGAAACCATTGTTTGTTGTGACCTGTGTTTGTTTCACTTGGACAGCTTACCAGGTAAGCTAATTAAGAAGATCTCCTTCAGGCAACTAAGCTGTAGCCAATCAGAAATATAACCAAGGAGATCCCATAAAACACTTTAACATGTTTCCTAGCTTTAGGCTCTTCTGTGGGGGCCTTTTTCTGAAACCATATTCTAAAAACACAAGAAAAGAAAATTCTCACAGTTCCTCTAAAATAAAGACAACCGTGTTAAGTGTAAAAGCATACGAAAGCTAATTACTAGGCTAAGTTTTAGATCCAACTTACACTCATCGTAGAATCCATAAATGCGATTGATGCTAGCGCACTCATGGTTTCCTCTTAGAAGAAAGAAGTTCTCCGGGTATTTGATTTTGTAAGCCAATAGCAAACAGATGGTTTCCAAAGACTGCTTTCCTCTATCCACATAATCTCCTAAGAAAAGATAGTTGGCTTCTGGTGGAAAACCGCCATATTCAAATAATCTCAGTAAATCTGTATACTGTCCATGAATATCTCCTAAAACCAAAAGAAGTCAGGTTAGAACAATTTGTTAGTTTTATGCAGCTTCTATGACTCAGAACCCGAAGATCTAGCAAAGCTGTGCCTGAATCCCTACCCTATAGAAGCTAAGATGATAAACTAATATTGTTGTACTACAACATTTCAGGCAATTTCCTATAAAATAATAGGTAATTTACAGTTACTCTTACTAGCTGGTAGTTAAACTTTAAGTCATATTCTGTTATAACAAATATGAAGAACTAAAATACATACAGATAACTTTTATTACCTTCAAGTTATCACTATATTAAATAGCATTTGAAGGAGTACATGTATGAAATACAATCGCTGCCTTAAAATAGTTTAACTTACAAGGTTCTCACTTTATGGTGGGGAAAGGACACTGTATAGTCAGTAGGGCTCTGGTTTGAATTCTGAGCTTTTTCTTTTTTTTTCCGAGGCAGGCACCACACTGTATACAAAATAATAAGAGTGCAGGCCACTACCTAGTGCCATAGCTGTTTGTGTCTAAGCAGCATCCTTGAATGCCAATTTCCCCACATCCTTAAAAGCAGTCAGTACCAATCTCTGCCATTTTTCACTTGTAATCTGATGGATGGGTTAGGTACATGTTTTAAACTGCATCCCACTGATTTTAGCATCTCCTGCAATCTGCCCACTTTTCTACTTCAGGGACCACTTTATCCATTATAGACACCATCCTCTGACCTTCTGTAATGTACCAAATATTTCTGTTGTTTCTAACCTGTCATTATTATGAAGTCTAACCCTTAATAATACCTATTAATCATTTTAATTCAAATTTAGAAGTTTTCTCTAAATCACTTTCAATATAAATACAGGGGGAAATGTGCTTTAGAAAACTTGTTTCTAGCTAGGCGTGGTGGTGCATGTCTGTAATGCCAGCACTTGGGAGGCAGAGGCAGGAGGATCTTTGTGAGTTTGAGGCCAGCTTGGTCTACAAATTGAGTCCAGGACAGCCAAGGCTACACAGAGAAACCCTGTCACAAAGAAACAAAAAAGAAAGAAAAAAAGAACACTCTTTTCTAACTTGACCCAATTACATACCGCAAATCTTCAATGGTGCTTCCAATTCCAAAAGAATAGGCTGGCTGAGAAAGATTTCACGAGACTTGATACACAACCCTCGGACTTCTGCCTCAGTCATCTGCACAATCTTTCCTGGACGACATCCTCGTACTGGAAAAACAATGAGAAAACTCAGTTTTGCAAAATTATCCATAATATAAAAATGCTTAAAAAGAGCTACAGTCATTTTGAAAATCAGAAAAGTCACAGATGGGTTGTACAGCTAGCAGTGAGTTTATCAACTGTGGCATTACTTTCCATTGTTGCTGGTTTCTGAGGGTGCCTCTCAAACCTGCACCAATTAAATGTAGTCTACTCTTCCTTGTTCTCTAGCGGCCTAGATGAGCTAGTAGCCCAGAATACTTAAACCATTCAAGGCTAGCCAGAAGCAAAGCAGCATCACTAAGAGCCAGTGGCCATGTAGAAAGGGGGATGAGGTGCTATGATTCCTTTGTCAGATTTTAACAGGCTTAAGAAGTTAGGCGGGGGCCAGTGGTGCATGCCTTTAATCCCAGCACTTGGGAGACAGAAGCAGGTGGATCTCTATGAGTTTGAGGCCAGCCTGGTCTACAGAGCGAGCTCCAAAGGTACACAGAGAGAGACTCTGTCTCAAAAAACCAAGTCAGGCGCTCATTAAATTGTACATTCTGTGGCCACATTAACATCAAAATAGGAAGGAAGAGATAAGATGATACAATATTGTACAAATATGCCAGCTAATAAAACCATCTGAAAAACACAAAGACCTAATTTAGATCGCCAGGGCCCATGCTAAAAATCAGGGTGAAGTAATCCCAGCACTGGGGAGGCAGAAGCAGGAAGTAGATCTCCGGGCTCCCTGGCCAGCCAGCCTAACCTGCTTAGAAAAACCCAAGCATTAAAATAAATAAATAAATAAATAAATAAATAAATAAATAAATAAATAAAAATTAAAAAGAAAAAAGGAAAAGAAAAGAAAAACCCAAGCATGGCCATACCTGTAAACCGAGCACTTGGGTAAAGCTCTGTTAGGGTTGTATAAGAAAAGTAGCTTTGCTGATTTTTACTTTGAATTTCAAGGGTGAATAATTCTGGAACATCATTTTTTTGTTTTGTTTTTTCTGAGACAGGGTTTCTCTGTGTAGCCTTGGCTGTCCTGGACCAGGCATTGTAGACCAGGCTGGCCTGGAACTCACAGAGATTCACCTGCCTCTGCCTCCCCTGGGATTACAGGAGTGCATTACCATGCCCAGCTACAGCAACAGTTTTTAATCTTGGCACTGGTTTGTTGTTTGCTTAAGACAAGATCTCATGTAGTCCAGGCTGACTCTGAACTCACTATGTAGCAGGGGATGGCCTTGAACTCCTGATCTTCTTGCTTCTATTTCCCAAGACTGGGATTACAAGCATCCACCACCACACTTGGTTTTGGCATTAGGGTTTTGTTTGCACACATGTATTTATCTTACTGTCTAGCTGTGTGGCTCTGACTGACCTTGAGCTCACAGATACCCACTTGCCTCTGTCTCTCAAGTGCTGGGATTAAAAGGTGTGCACCACCATACTTGGTAGGACATTAGTTTTAAACTGGGAAGCTTTTAGTTTGGGAGTGGGGGAGTGAGGGGAAGCATTCATCTTGAAAGATTAACGGTCTCTGGCTGCGTAAATGCAAGCTAAAAATGACGTTCAGAAGTCACCCTTCAGCAATACTTGAAAGCCCACTGTGAATTAGTTGTTAGAGGTGGCAGTGACGCAGTCAACAAACACACTTTCGGTACCATAAACCATTTAGAGTTGGCATAACGGCATGTGCCTGAGGTGAAAGGAACCTAAGGCCAGTCAGCCTAAACATGAGACACCCCCCCCCCAGTAACATCAAAGAGTTTTACAATTTGTGATTTATGAACAAAGTTAGTTGAAACTAAAGAGCAACTGTAAGTCTAAACATGAGTGTGGGTACATCTTTTTCTGTTATCTGTAAATTATGTGTTTAATTTGCGATGTGCTCATCTGTGAGTGGAGCAGAAGAGAAAAGGGCACTAGGCCTTCTGCTTTACCACTCTCTGTCTTATTCCCAGGGTCCCTCACTGAACATGGAGTTAGGCTGATAGCAGTGAGCCAGCCTTGCTCGCCACAGTGTGGGGATTTAAGGCATAAGTGACTGCACTTAGCTCTTAACACTGGTACTGGGGTCTGAACTCAAGTCTTCACTCATGTTTAGGCAAAGAGCTCTTACCATCTCCTCGGCTGTGTCTACATGTTTGACCCCCAAGTAATTGTATGACTTTCAGTAACATATTTACAAAGCTTAAAATGCTTTAACTTGGGCTGGAGAGATGGCTCAGAGGTTAAATGCACTGACTGCTCTTCCAGAGGTCCTGAGTTCAATTCCCAGGAACCACAGGGTGGCTCACAAGCATCTATAATGTGATCTGATGCCCTCTTCTGGCCTGCAGATGTATATGCAGGCAGAGTGCTGTATATATAATAAAAAACATTTTTCCAAAAATGCTTTAACTTAGTCATGTTAATCTACAAAACTAAAAATGTTATCAAACAAAACCTTTAGCAAGTGATCAAATCTCAAAAATGAATTGGCCAAATGTTAGAAAACCAGAGCAGTCCTCAAAGCAACTCAACTCTTTCATTTCAAAACCATGTCCGAAGCACTCCCAGTTGCAAGAGCACAGTTTCCAGTCATCTTGGAGAGGTGGAGGTAGCATGCCATTAGCTGGCCCTGTGGAGCAACTAGACCAGCCTACAACATTCACAGGCTGCAGTGTTTGGATTATGGGTCCAGATATAAGGTCACATCACATTATGAAGGTACAGTTAAGTCTGCATACTTCATTAGGCTCAGAACATTATTATCACCTGTCATTTAGTCCTTCTGGTAGGCCAGAAAGTCCAAGTCATCTTCAGTGTACAATAAGAGATTAAATAGCTTTAGACTACAACACTCTGGTTGCACACAACTGTAGGAAGCAGAAAGCAACAAGAGTAATTCAGAACCAGTCACCTAACACCCAGTAAGCACTCTTTCCACTCTGTATATAAATTTCCTGGCAAAAACCTTCCTTCAGTCTGCAATAATGTCACTCTAAGTTAAGACCCCAATATAGCAAACATCTACTAAACTATCACAAGACAAAAAATACTCTAGGGTATTATATACAAACAACTAAGCTGAAGTGTGTACCTCAATCAAAGGTTAGTTTTTCAGCTCAGGATATGCGGCTCCCTGCAGCCACAACCACTCCTTTGTGCCCTAACAATATCCAAGGTTGCTATTCCTTTACCACACTAATCTAACGTGTTTTTGAACTTCAGAAAACAGAACCATTCTTTTGTTCACACTCTTTCCTGTAAGACCTACCTACTACCCATGTAACCGAGTGTATGCATCTGAAGTGTTCCACTGAACGACTGCCACACATTTCAGCTTTGGTGCCACCATCAATGTCATGAATACCTTCAACATTTTTCTTGAGCATGTCTGTAACACTGAGTAGAACAAAGTCAGAGAGAAGGCACCAGCAGTTTTACATAGTGAGTGTTTCAATTTATAATCAAGTCATCACCGTTGCTTTGTGTCCTTGTCAACACTGGCTATCAACCATACTTTAAGTTTCAATAGCTTGTTGGAGACATAAGCAGCATGAGCTGAAATCTTAATATGCATCTCCCCCATGACTAAATTCGTTGAGTGACTTTTCCTACAATTAATAGGTCATTTGGATATTCGTTTTGAGGCAAATTAAGTCTGCTTGCTTAGTCTTTAAAACTTTTTTGTTTGTTTTTTGTTTTTCGAGACAGGGTTTCTCTGTGTAGCCTTGGCTGTCCTAGACTTGCTTTGTCGACCAGGCTGGCCTCGAACTCACAGCGATCCTCCTGCCTCTGCCTCCTGAGTGCTGGGATTTTATTCTTTAAAACTTAATGGACCTTTTCCCATGTCTTAATCCTGTTTCAATGAAAAGAAGTTCTTTAATAAATATAAATTTTAAAACAATTCTAGCTAGTTCAATCGTGTCTTTCACTTGTTAGAACTTTTTGCATATTATCATGAAATCACTGCCCCTTCTAAAAACATTTCCTTACTTTTTTTTTTATTTTTGCTTACAGCTTATTTAATTTTAAATTCATCTTAAATTATGTGGTTTATTTCTTGAGGCAAAAGTCAAGGTTCTTTTTACTTTTTAAGTATTATTTTATATGTATAGGTGTATACATACATATAGGTATAGACCTCCATGTCTGTGCAACATGTTTGCAGGGCCAGTGAAAGATACAAGAGGATGTCATATCCCCAGAAATTAAGTTACAGACAGCTGTGAGCCATCGTATGGGTCCTTAGGCCCTCTGGAAGAGCAGCAAGAGCTCTTAATTGCTGAGCCATCTCTCCAGCCCAGAGTTCATTGTTATCCATGCACAAAGACTACTGACTTGTAGCACTTGTTACAGATGACCTTTCCCCCACTAAACAGCAGTGGCAGCTTTGCAAAAACAAAAAGCCCATACTCTCACTACCATGCCTCTTTTTTCAAGTCATCATCACATTATCATAGTTTCTCAATGCATGGGATTATAAGTATTTTAACCCCGATCTTTAAGATTCTTGAGGTAATCTGGGAGATTTGTGTTTTCCGAAGTTTTAAAATTGGCTTTTGTCTATGCTTGACCCCATGTTTGTGGGGCTTGCGGGGGGTTTACAGGAAACTGAGGAGTCTGGCAAAATTGATGTCTAAATTTTAAGTCTCCCCAGCCCATAACCCTTCTTCTCCTTTTATTTGCCATTTATTCTTTCATTTCATTTCATGTGTGTGTACCTTACTTGCTGGGCCATCTTGCTAGCTCTGCTCATTTTCCTGAGCAATGTCTATTTTCTCCTTGTAGCATTTATTGTGGCAGTCTTGTGTGTTTTTCATCAAACTGACTGAGAGGACTAATGTAAACGTTTTATTTTCCCACTGTGTGATTACACACACACACACACACACACACACACACACACACACAGAGTCCATATATCATAGGAATAGATATGGGAATCAATTATATATGTACTATTATAAAAGTGTACAGTTTCTTTGCTCCCCAGATCTTCCTGGAGACAGGGTTTCTCTATGTAACCTTGGCTGGCCTGGACTTGCTTTCTAAACCAGGCTGGCCTCTACTTCATGGAGATCCACCTGCCTTTGCCTCCCCAGTGCTGTGATTACAGGCACGTGTTACCATGCACAAATGTTTCCTTGAAAATTTAAGGTTAATTACTTCAATTATAAAAACAGAGTTTTAATTATTTCCCAACCTGTGGTGGTTTAAATGTGAATGACCCTGTAAGTTCGTATATTTGCAGGCTTAGTTCCCAGCCTGTTTCCTGTTTGGAAAAGATTAGGAGGTGTGTCCTTGTTGGAGAATGTGTGTTGCTGGGGATGCTTTGCAATTCCAAAACCCCAAGCGCAGCTACTCCCTCTCTCTCTCCCCTCCTCTCCACCCCACCTCTTGCTGCCTGTGGATTTGGGGTGCAAAGTTCTTAGCTGTAGCACCATGCCTGTGTGTTTCCCACTGTGATGGTTATGGACTAAACCTCCAAAATTGTAAATAAGCCCCCAATTAAACAGCCCCCAAAGAGTTGCCTTGTTCATGGTGTCTCTTAACAGCAGCAGAAGACTATCATACAGTGGGTGGCACAGCTGGGGCAGGCTTGACCATGGTGCTTTGGAGATATGGGTTAGAAAAGCAGTTGAATGCTGTAGGTGTGGCTGAACAGCCCATCCTAGGGGAGCTTGGAAGACAGTTAATGCTGAAGGCTGATGTGGACTGTGCAGGCCCAGCTCAAGAGTTTTCAGACAGGAAGAATATTATTAGCCTACTTAGAGACAATTCTTGTGATAATTTGGCAAAGAGTGTAGCTGCTTTTTACCCTTGTCCTAAACATTTGCCTGAGGCTAGTTGAAAGGTTTTGGATTAATGTCATTGGCCAAGGAGCCTTCAAAGACAGCCTAGTACAGACTGTGTCACATAGTTATTAATGATCACTTTATGTAGATCTACAATGAAAAGAACCAACTTGGACAAAGAGAAAATACAAACGCACAGTTTGAGGAGAAAAGAGCACTAGAAAATGTAATGCTGGAGCCAAGTCTTGTGCTCAAGAGGAGCCTGCTAAGAAAAATGGAGTTGTGACCTCATGGCAAGACCTCACCCAGACAACCTGCAACCCATGAAAGTACAAAGCATGAGACTCCCTCAGCCTAGAAACCATCAACAAGTCAAATTGTATGCAAATACAAGTTATGGATGGGGTCAAGCAGGCAGCAGAACTTGGCAGCAAGAAGTCTATGGAAAAGGATGGGGCGGGGGTTAGGGCATCTTCTTCCCCGTGGTTAAGGATGCCTCTGAAACCAGGCACTTAGCAGGGCAGTCCCTGAATGGAGGCATGAAGATGAAGATGGATTGTGTTAGAGACCCCAAGATGCTAGAGATGTCAGAATCATGGGATACCTGCCAAGGAGAGTTGCTATCAAATAAAATCTGGAATTAGCCCAAAAGAGAGAAGTGGGTTGCAGTCAACAAAACTGAAGGGACCTAGAGATCTAGAGAGCGCTTTGACATCGGACACAGGAACAGCGTTTGGAGTATGTCCTGCTAGGTTTCATTCTTGTTTTTGTCAAGTATCTCATTATATGCTCTTCTTCCCCCCTTTTGGAATGGTAATATAGATTCTGTTCCACTGTATATTAGAAGTATGTAATTTGCCTTTTGATTTTATAGGGAGGCTACAATTATGAGATTATCTTGAGTCTCAAAAGAAATGTTGGACTTTTAAAGTGTTGAGATTGTGACAGACTATGGGGACTTTTGAAGTTGGACTAAATGCATTTTGCATCATGATATGGCTACAAGCTTATGGAAGCCGGGACTGGAATGTCATGGGCTGAATGAGAACGGCCCCACAGACTCACGTATTTGCACGCTTACTCTCTAGTAGACGAACTATTTGGTAAGGATTAGGTGGGTCCTTGTTGGGTAGTTGTGTCATAGGGGTGGGCTTTGGGGGTTCCAAAAGCTCACGCCAGGCCCAGTTTTGAGTGCCTCCCTCTCCCTCTTTCTCTCTGGCTTCTGCCCGTGGATCAGGATGTAAAGCTCTCAGCTCTAGCACCATGCTTGTCTGCTTCCAACCATGATGATAATGATCTAATCCTCCGAAACTGTAAGCCAACCCCCTATTAAATGCTCTCTTTTACAAGAGTTGCCTTGGTCATAATGACTTTTCACAGCAATAGATGAGTGACTAAGGAGTAATCCTTGTTTATTTTCTCTTCCTTGTTGAATTGGCCAGAACTTCCGGGAACAGAAACGATGCTGTTTCTCCCATCATGTTCCTGAACTGGAGGCCAGGGCACCCAGCAACTCACAGTAAGTCTGACAACTATACCTTTATGTTCCTTATCTTGAAGAAAAGGTTTGTTTCTACTATACTAAGAATTTCTGCCAAGAAATGTAAAAAGTTTTACGAAATACTTTTTAAATTAAGATAACCACAAACTTTCCCTTTTTATGTTGTTAATATCTTTTATCTTAACCGATACACTGAGTATTAGAATAAGTTTGGACTCCTAAAACAAGCCCATCAGTTTATGACATGCTATCTTTAGCATACATGACCAGATTCAGCATGCAAATATTTTGCTGAGTTTTTAAGATCATAATTACTGACACACATTAGTAGGTTTCACAGTGACACATATTTGCTCAATATTTTGGGGACTGTATTCATATTTTGATTAGTTTGTTTCTTTTACACCCACTATGGTTCCTGACAAAGTCAGGTGACATTTTACACTTTGCAATTTGTTTACAGTCTGACCTATCTGTTCTTTATTTCCTTTTTTTTCCTTTTGCATTTTTTAGGAAGGATGGGGGGGGGGTTTAACTCATTCTATTTGCACTTCCATTGATTTTCTTTCATTTACTGTTTGTTTTTGAGACAGTCTCATGTAACCCAGGTTGGCCTTACACTACTTCGTAGCCAAGGATAATCTTGAATTGATCTTCTGGCTTCTGCCTTTCAGGTTCTTCACAAGAACAAGGGCCCTTAACCACTCTCCAACTCCCCTGCCCTACTCCCCACCCCACCCCATTGCAATACTTTAAAAAATAGGCCTGTGCCACCATGCTAGGTTCCCTCTTTTTTTTTCCCCCGGTTTTAAATTGCACGTGTATGAGTGTTTTGTCTGCATATATGTGTATGTATCACATTAGTGAAATGCCTCCTACAGAAAAAAAGAATTCCAGTCCAGACTCCCTGGGACTGGAGTCTTCGATGGTTGCAAGCTGCTATGTGGGTGTTGGGACTTGTAGCCCTGCTCTTAACCACTGAGCCATCTTTCCAGCCTCTCCACTAAACCAATTTTCTCAGCTTTAACTTGTTCTTATTTCTGCCTTTACTGGTAATGGATATTCTCATTAGATTTGGAATACTAGATAAACACATGTTCCTTTTCTTCTTTTAAGAAAGCCATTCTGGCGGACTGGAGAGATGACTCAGAGGTTAAGAGCACTGGATGTTCTTTCAAAGGTCCTGTGTTCAATTCCCAGCGCCCAATGGTGGCTCACAACCATCTATAAGAAAGCCATTCTGCTTGCACCCGTTAGTAGTGTCGGTGATAGGTTAGCAATTATCCTTTTTGTTGTTACCTGGATGGCATGACTGGTAGTTCTAGTAGCATTCCTGATTTATTTGGTTTTGTTTTTTGAGTTGGGGTCACACCATGTAGCCCTGACTGGTCTTGAACTCAAAATTCACGAAGAAATTTTCAAGTGGCTCAACTGTCAGCCAAGTGACTCAACTGTAAGCCATTTTACCAATGGTAGGTCAATTATGTTTGGTTGGAAGAATCTTTAAAAATATCTCGGGACAGTAACCTAACAGCATCCCTTTGCATTGGAGTTACAGGACACTGGGTGCTGGGAAAGAAATATAGATCTTTCGCAAGAGCAGCACATGCTCATAAATGCTAATCTCTTCAACCCATGAAAATTATTCTTAATCATTATTACTGAGTACAGAACTGTTTGATAGAGTCTTGATACATAATCTATGCTGACTTCAAATTCAAGATCCCCCTGCCTCAGACTACAGAGTGCTGGAGGTGTATGTGTGACCTCACTATCCATCTCTTAATGGTACTTAGTAAGTCCAACTTAAAATGTAAGAATTTCCCCCACCACCCACAGTTGGCAAACACAGTGTAAGCCCTTTTTTGTTCTGTTTTTCAAAACAGAGTTTCTTTGTGTAACAGCCCTGGCTGTCCTGGACTCACTTTGTAGACCAGGCTGGCCTCACAGAAATCCACCTGCCTCCCAAGTGTGGGGATTAAAGGTGTGTGCCACAACTGCCCTGCAGTGTAAGCTATTTTGACAATTAAATTTTCCATGCGATCAAAAGTAAAAGCAAGCGAGATCTTCATTCTCATAAATCTATAGCAAATTATTTCCCAATTTAAGATATAGCCTCATTCAGACCTTAAATGCAAAAGCAATTTCCACATCAAAATCTATTTACTGGGCAGCTAAACAGCTTTCACCTAGCTCTATACTTGGAAATAATCAATATGTAACATAACACGTTAAAAGACAAATGTGAAAAGAACTGTATAAACGTGTTCTAAGTAATGAATGTGCTCAAATAAAACCACATGCTTATAGACCATTGTTAGCATTTGGCAGCTCTTAACTGTGTGAAAGGACATCTTCCAATATAAAAACTAAAATCTCATTACAGATCAGCATTAACAGATGAGTACTTACAACCAAATTTGATAGTCGACGCTGAAAACGCTAACTTTGAATCTTAAGTAAAATGTTATTCTTTCTGAAAGAATTCCATTCCAATGATTAAAACAAAAGCAAAAAACAAAAACAAACAAAACAAAAACCCCCACCAAATTGTATTTAATCATTTTATTACAATTTTCATGTGTGAAAAACGCCAAAACAAGTTTGTCTTTTGAACTAAGAAGAATGATGTCTGCACATCTTGTATCCAAAGTTTATTTTTCACTATCATCTGTACTTTCTTCAAGTTACTCTTATGACTCCTTTCTATAAAACTGAAAGAACAGCAAGAAACCAAAAAGAACCATGCCATCGCACCTTTACATGTGCACCTCTCCAAATCTTAGTAACCTTTCCAACCAATGACATTTTCACTTTCATTTATGCCATTCCTCCCCTCTTCACCCCATCACTAACTAATGTCAACTGTTCTAGGTTTCCTAAATTCTGCAGAGGCAATTCCTTCATATCGAGCAATAAGCCTGTCTATTAGGAACAAAAAGAAAAGGAAGCTGCGCACGCAGAGGCAGGTGGAGCTCTGTGAGTTTGAGGCCAGCCTGGGCTCTGTTACACAGAGAAACCCTGTCTCGAAAAAACAAAAAGGAAAACTTTTATAGTGTTTTTCATGAATTCTCAAAGGCTCTGTGATACACTTTAAGTAGCCTCCAGCCCCACTCCAGCCAAACACACTGGCAAGCAGGCAGCTGGTGTAGTACAAGAGGGAAGGATGCGGATAGACAGGCTGGGATGAACTAGCTCAGAGTTGAAGAAGCACCCAGTTCAAAGTATGAACTTCTATTACGTTGACATCTGCAGTGAAGGGGAAAGCAATGTGCTTAAAGCTGTTGACATTTTGGCACACACCTGATCAGTTTTCAGATTACTAGGAATCCTGTGTTCCTGTTATGCAAGTCATTAAAATAATGAGTGAGATAAAAGCAGACAAAAAAAAAGATCAATTAATGATGGCTTCTGAAATTGTAACTTTAATTGTCTATTTGAGAAAATGCTAAGTATTCAATCACGTGTCTGCTGCATACAATGTAAAAATTATCTCAAAAAACCCATATGATTGCAAAACTATTGCTACCAGACTTATATAATTAACAGATAAAAAACAAACACTTGTCATTTCAAAGAAATGATACTTGTAGCCAATGATGAAATTCAAGAAGTAAAGAGTAAAAACTTAAACACCGCCACCTTGTAAATCTTCTAATAACTCAGCCCAGGTTTAAAGTGTCTGCTGATGGGCTGCCATGGTGAACAGAATTCTTCTATTAACATTTGGATGGATTTGGATCTATATAATTCAGCTAAACCATTTTCCAAATAACCATCTACCACCAAGTCATGCATAAACCCATGCATGCATTTAAAGTGTCAGATCTACTTTAATATAGAAAAAATAATCTTATAGTCTGTATTACAATTTTCAAAAAAGCTCCCTGATACCAGAAAGTGTTCACAATGACATAAAAAGGCTATTTTTAAAAATGTATTTGATATAGATCTCACTATGTAGCCCTGGCTGGCCTGGAATTCACTGTGGAGACCAGGGTGGATCTGAACTCACAGAGATGTACCTACCTCCTCCTTCCCAGTGTTGGGTATTAGAGATGTGTGCACTACACCCAGCAAAGACACATTTTTTTTTTTTTTAAATTTTGTAAAGATACAGATACAGGCAAAGATACTTGTTCCCAAGACTGACTACCTGAGTTGGCTCCCCAGATCCAACACTGTAGAAGCAGAAGCAAAGAACCAGCTACCCAAAGTTGTCCTGACTTTTACAAACACACACACACACACACACACACACACACACACGGAATTTTAAAAATACAAACACAGATTTTCTTCATATATTTCAGCCAATGGCATGAATCAAAACAGACCAAACGTGACACCCAGCAGAGAGGGGCAGAGAGGGGCAGAGAAGGGCAGACAGGCAGAGAGGGGCAGAGAGGCAGAGGCAGGCAGATCCCTGGAGTTCCAGACAAGCTTTGTCTACACAGAAAGTTCCGAGTCATCCTGTCTCAAAAACAAGCAAACAAAACACAAATAAATAACCAGAATGAAATAAAGAGGGTTAAGAACTTAGCTTGTCTTCTGTGCAGACTTTAGGTTTACATATATGAATAACAACATTCTTCTCAATAACTTACAAAATTACTTTTCATGAATAATCATTTATGCTAAACTATAATGACTACTGTTTCAAATAAATTAAGCCTAGAAGTTCTTATGTTTGTAGCTGTCCTGGTCTGGGATAGTTTAATGCTCTTGTAACCTTTATGGTGAAATAGATGGGTTAAAGCCTCCCTGCCACCAAAAGCATACTCCTTTTAGGTTACGCACACAACACTTCTACTGGTCCTTCATTACATAGGGCAAGGAAATGTGGGAAGACTCTATCTGGCCAGTGATTCAGGAGATTAGAAATACTTTGCAAATCACTGTGCCACACAAACGAGAGTACAGGGCTGGAAGGGACAACAGCCTATGCCTCTTTTTCTGCTGCATGACAAGTTCCTAACAAGACCCAGATATCTTTCTCTACCAAACCAGTGGCCTTGGTGAGTGCTGCTTCTCTGTCCTTTCACTTTAGAATGGGCATCTGCATTTTTGGTCTTGTACTTCCCCTAGTAGAATAAAGACCATCTCAGTTTTTCTGTCTTACTAATCAAATGGAGATTCTGCTTCAGAGAACAGCTGTAAAAATTACTAATAACCCCAACTTTGAAAGTAACCAACTCAGTTTTCAGAATAAAGTGATACACAGAAGGACAGGACAGTGATCTTGACTTCTCTTTCCTACTTTCATGGATCTTATTTTTCCTAGAGAAAATAAGCCCTGAAATGGTTATTTCTAGTTACAATAGAAGTGGTTGCCAGTGGCTATAATTTTGTACCTGAACAAACTAAACCGCAGTAGACTCAGGGGTCCAAACACACCCCACTAAACCATGTCTTACCTACTGACACTGAAATTAATTCTGAAACTTTTGTTTCAGAAATACTCAATGGGAGTTTAGTTGTATAAAAAATACCTGGAAATTTCTGTTTGTTTTGTTTGTTTTTGCTTTTTGGAGGCAGGGCTTCCTCTATGTAGCCTGGCTGTGCTAGGATCACAGGCGTGCACAACTGCACAGCTCCAGGTCTAGATTTAAGTAACAAAGTCGCTCTGGGTTATTCTCAAGTCCATTTCCTTTAGCTGCTGAACTAATTAACAAAGGGTGGGCGGGCAGGGAGTGGGGAACTAGTTAACAAGGGTGGGGCTATATTTGGAGAAAAAAAAAAGCTACTATCTATGTATGCACATTCACCTCTCATCCAAAATAACCACGAAAAGGCCATCTCCCCCCAATGGCCTCCTCTACTCTGCAGCTCCCATCTCTAATGGCCCTACCTCCTGTCACATACAGGACAGTGATGGTCCCTGTGGGTGAAGAGGTGGCCAGAGCAGCTGGCACTTAGTTCAGCCTGCAAGTTTTTAAAAAAAATGTAAACACAGTTACTATGTGACAACCCCATTCCTAGCTACACCCTAGGGAACTGAGAGCCTATGGCCATGCAACCTGTGAGCAGAATTGTCCACATGGTCAAGAAGGAAAATGATCAAACAGCCATCAGCCAGCGAACACTTCTGAAAGTTGGTACATAGACACCATGGAACATTATTCAGCCATAAAAGCAATGGAGTACTAAAACATACTGAAAATGAAGTTACACCACAGATGAAACCTGAGTACATCAAGAGGCCCAGGAGCCACAGAGCTGTTAATCCCTGCAGCCTCTCTGTGAGTTTGGGGCCAGCTAAAGCTACACAGTGACAGACTGTCTCAAAATTTAAAAAGAAAAAGAAACTAGTTACAAAAAGACCACATCAACTGCACTTTTATTTACATAAAACGTGCACAAACAGGCCAATCCATAGAGACAGAAAAAGACAGATTAATGATCTTCTCTACAGGCTATACTAGGGGGGAACAGAAAGAAAAAAATGGAACAGGGCACCGAGTGTGTGTGTGTGTGTGACACAGACAGAGAGAGACAGAGACGGACTGAGGGATATCTAAAGTGGACTGTGGTGATAGCACTGTGGACCATGTGGTATGTGAATTGCTTCTCATAAAGTTGCCTTTAAAGGTAAGGTTTGGGCTAGAGTGATAGCTCAGCAGTTAGGAGCATTGGCTGCTCTCAAAGAAGACCTGGGTTCAATTCTCAGCACCCACAAGGTAGCTCACAACCGTCCTTTATTCCAGTTCTAGGGGAACTGGCTTCCAAAGGCACTATTTGATTTTCTTCCTCAAAAGCATCTGGGTTCTACTTACTTAGCCATTTTGACTTCTTCCAAAACGAACTCCACATTTGTGACCTAAGGCCCCCAGGTAACTCCCGCGTCCACCTCAAATTCCTAGAGAACTACTCTAAGCAAAAATTTTCACTGGGTTTTTCTGGCTTACCCACAGAAATGAATCCTAATTTAAATAATCAAGTATGATAAGTCACAAGAATGTTACAGCAGGGTCCCTACAGGGGACAAAACAAGTAGAAGTTCTTTTTCAGTTGTAAGTAAAACTTCAACCAAGAAAATAATACTGGAGAAGCACACCCTGTCCAAACAATGCACCAACATTTTTATTTCAATGTCCTGAAGGATCTGTGAAATCATAATGTCAAACAGTAACTCATAAAAAAAGTCCCTGTGCCTAACTGGCAAGCAGATATAGTTTAAGAATGTACTGTAACATGAACACTTTTAAAGTGGGACTGGTTCCGGGTCAAAATTTTCCCTTGATGCAAGAACATTTTTACAAAAGCAAAGTTTTTGTTGTGTTGCGTTTTGGTGGCCTAGAATTTAGATGCCTTTGCTTACTGAGTGCTGGGATTAAAGAGGCTTGCTTCAAGCTCAAGCACATCTTTTGCCCAGCCAAAGCAAACTTTAACTGACAAGACAAAACTGGGTATTCTTAGGTACAATATGGGGTTTTTACATGTATGTACACTGTGAAATGGTTGAACGTTTTGAACTCACAAATGTTATCTCACAAGGCTACCCTATGTTCTCTTCATGGTTTTCAATACAGTGACTACCACGATGGAAGTCTTTTGAAATTTATTCTAGGCATAATTATGTATCTTTTACTGGTCCACTTTCATCAAGGATACACACAAAAAAATATAACCACAGTTATTCTGCTAGGCAACTTTGCAAAATAGCAACACTTGAATTTGAGTTATATTAGTATGCAGTACCACTGAAAACCAAAGTAGACTGTCAAACAGTGGTGGCTCACACCTCTAATGCCAGCACTCCGAAGGCAGAGACAGAGGCAGGCGGATCTGAGTTCCAGGCCAGCGTGGTCTACTGATTAATTTCTAGGACAGCCAAGGCTACACAGAGAAACCTTGTCTCAAAAGTCTTTTTAAAACTTTTTTAAAGACTGAAATTATCACTAGAAATAGTCTTTGACAACTATTTGAACAGGTCTAGATCTGGGGAGGAAGGGAGGGACTGGCAATATTTCCGAGTAACAGGGAGATGTCAAGGAAAGTAGTTTTCAACCAGATTAAATAACATGAAATAGTTTTCAATTGGATTAAAGTGCAAGAACGTAACAAAACTACTAGTAAGCTGTATGTTCAACACAGGAGGAGCAGGAAGTTTAGAAAACTCTGAAAAGTCACTTGTTTATACTGAGCTCCTTGAGTGTCTTATCTTTGGATTCCTGGTGCCTGGCAGAGCAGTCAATAAACACTTGCTGTATTGGGGGGGGGGGAATAACAATGTATCTTGACAAGAATTCTCACCCAAAAAGGAGGGAGTTGGGAGTGGTGGTGACAGAAGCTAGAACCAATTACTCAACAGTAACACAGCTCAGGCTACTTTCTCCCTTTTCTCTGCAACTCTCACTCTACTTGTTAAGTTTAAGTATCTGTAATCATATAAAGGTATAGCCGATTTCAAGGGTTATAGATCGGTTTAAAATACATGGGTCTGCTATCAGGTATTTATGAAAAATTAAAAATACGAGCAGACACAATCAGATTTAAATTTAATTTAAATTGAAAAATATATGGAAACAGAAGTGGGCTGAAATTCCCTTCTCTGCAGACTAAGATATAAAAATTTTAAATAACTCTTATTTCCCTGAGAGACAGCCATGCACTATAAGCGTATATATTTTTTTCCTAACTAAATTTCTTACAGACCCATCGAGATGTTCCTATCAGTTAAAGACCACAAAGTCCCGAGTAGTGAACACAGCAAGCACCAGGGGGCCTCCCAGGAATAACTTGATACTAAAGAAAAAGGTAAATAAGAAAGAGTTCCTGGTTTAAAAACAAAACAAAACAAAACAAAACAAAAAAACAACCCACTTCTTCAGTCTTAAGGCTGCTAAGAGACTTTAACATCTCAAGCAACTATGCAGAGGTTTTTTGTTTTGTTTTGCACAACGGATAGATAATGCTGTACCTGCAGAAAAGTCAACCCTCCTCACACAATCCTCTTTAGTAAACAAACACAAACTGCTTCGCTATAGTAAACAAAAGCAGCACACACACACATTCATTTGGTGTTTGACAAAGAGGACTCTTAATCATTCAAAAACACAATTCTTCTTTACACACTCCCCAATTAGTGACGACATAAATTTTAGAGTAAAAGGGCTCTTTTGAGCAAGAACCGCCTTCAATTTTGAATAGTATCCCGCAATGGATCAATACATTTGATTACTGGTCTCTCCATTTCTTCAATTTCCTCCTTATGTACCCACCAACACAAAACTAATCAATAAAGCGTGAGAGCCCGGAACTTCAAATGCTGTGAAGACTTGTAAAATACCCTTTAAGTCCAAGAGATATTTTACAACAGTCATTTGCTAAGTTTGTGTAGAAATGAAACTCAGCTCAAACATGTTAAAAATGTCAGCCCCCAAATGAATCCCTTCAGCATATGTATCCGGGCGTTTCGTATTTCTAACGGACATTCCAACCTGATCCAAGATTTTTTTTAAACTATTTTTTTGTACGCCAGATAGTAAATGGCATACTAGTCATCCCATCCTCTCCTCGATCCGTTCCAGCGCATCCAGTAAAAAAAAAATAATGCAAACGATCCGAGAGCCATACTAGGGTTTTTCTAAAATTCACTACCGGGACGAGAATCGGAGGCGGCCAAGGGCAACGCACAAAGAGAACAGAGAAATACACATCCCACGGACACACAAAGCCCAGCGGCAGGCATCCTCACCCTTCTTCGGAAGGGTCTGCGGAGGCCTGCACAGCGCCCAAGCCGAGCCCCACCGCCTCCTGGGAAAGCTGTACCGGCCGATGGGCCCCGGGCCTCGGCCCAGCTTCCCCGCCGGCCCGCCCGCGCTCCGAGCCTCCTGGGCCACTCCAGCCCGCCCGCCCGCCCTCGTCCCGGGGTTCGGTTTGAGCGGGAAGGGCCCCGCAGCCTGGCGGGGAAGGCGAGCCGGCGCCGCACTCACCCTCCAGCAGGCGGGTGATGAGGCTGTCCACGTTCAGCTCCCCGTCCGCCATCTTGTCGGCACTAGACTCTCCTCCCCGCAGCGGGAACAAGGGCTTCTCGGCGGCGGTGGCGGCGGCGGCTCCGCGTTCTCACCTACGAGTCACGCGGCGTTTCGACCCGGGCTCCAACTCCCCCTGGGCGCGGGCCCTCCCCCCCCCCCCTCCCCGCCGAGCAGCGAGAGCGCGCGCACACGCCCGGCGGCACCCGCTGGAAATAAATAAATAAACAAGTGGAGCCCCACAGTCCGGGCCGCGTCAGACCCCAGCCGCCACGGCCTCCTCCACCTCCTTCCGCCTCCTTCTCCTCCTCCTTCTCCTCCTCCTCCTCCTCTTCCTCGGCACCGCCCAGCTCCGCAAAGCTCGCCCGCGCCGCGGGTAGCCCCGCCCCTAGCGTCACTCCCTCTCCTCCGCCCTTGCCCACCGCCCCGCCGTGCGGAGCCGCGCACGCGCGCCACGTCCCCCTCCTGCCGCTCCAGCTCCCGGCCCTCGCCTCCGCCGCTGCTAACGCGCAGGCGCGGCTCCCTCCCTCTCCAACTCCGCTGCGCCCAATTGTCGCGACTGCGCAGGCGCAGGGCGGAGCCAACCTAGCTGCGCAGAGAGCGCGGCCGATCCCGCGTAGGCACGGGTGACCTTCCTTTTCTCTGCTCCGTAGGGCCTGGTGGTTCCGCAGAGTTAGCGATTGCGTTCTTCCCGACTTGCTTTTTCTTTTCTTGGCTTTATTCACTGGTTTTGCAAACAGTTCCTCAGTGTTTCAGTTAACCCGGAAACGTGGGCTGCAGTTACCCACGTTGGAACCCCAGGTTGGTTGGAAGCAGGAAAGACACTTCTGAAAAATTGCAAATCAGGGGCTCTTTATGTGTCAGCAGTGAGTGTGGCTGATTCGCCAGGTGGCCCTGAACGAAACAACAGCCAAAGGAGGCCTCAGTCAGCAGTAATAAGATTTTATACGCTCCCAGTTTTTGCTCTGTAGCCCTTTTATGTCTTAAATCTTCATACATTCAGGATAACACTTTTCTATAGTGCTTTTCTGTTCATTGCTCTATTATATAGCTGAATCCTCTTATCTTGTAATGGTTTAATCAGTTTTCTCCTGTACCTGCTTCCTAGAGAATAAAATCACATTTGCTGATCATGAGACATCTGTAATCCTTGCATTTGGGAGATGGAGACAAAAGTCCAGAAGCTCAAGGTCATGTCAGCTACATGAGTGGGTGTGGGGGAGTGTCAGCTTGCAGTTCAGGACCTCCTGTCGTGCACCACATTGACCTTTGTGTCTGCAGCACGGCACCCTCCTGGTTATCTGCTTCATTCAAGTCAGGGAGAAGTGGAAACTCCGGGACTTGGAAAGGGCCGCTGCTCATCTTTCCTTCCAGCATAGTGTAGCCACGGAAGAGATGTAGGCAAAGATTTGAGGGGCTCAAGTCAAAGCCTTTACCTATTCCCAAACCAGTGCTTTTCCAGAGCTCAATGATACTAAGAGCGCAAGGCAGGGAGCTTCGCTCGCTCACAAACCACTAGTACCTAACACTGTGTCCTGGCACTATTTTTGATGCCATATGCACGGTTACCTCACTTAATGCTTAAAGCAAGCCCTAGGAGGCAGATACCATTATTACCTCTACTTTTTGAATAGGATTATTTAAGACACTGGGTTAATTGTCTCACTCCAAACAAGCTCACAGCTGGGACTGAAGCCCAGGAATCTGGCGCTAGAATGTATACTACATTGCATTATTCTTTGTCAAGCACCCATATGCTTTGTCATAAGCTTGGAGAGTAGAAACTAAGGTGTGTGTGTGTGTGTGTGTGTGTGTGTGTGTGTACACATTGTCTAATCAATTGCTTACACATCCAAATGAACACTAGAATTTCCTTATGCCTCTGTTAATTGTTTCTCTATTTTAGAATACTAGTGTAGGTTACACAGACTCTGACGTAATCTGTGAAAACTAACAGTTTGCTTTGGAGACTTTCAGAGGTTAAGAGGTGGCTCATTTACACTATATTTTATTCAAGTACACTTCTTTTATGCTCAACTTTATTCCAGAAGAATATGTTTAAGTTAACTTAAATAAATGCTTGCAGTTGGGGTAAATTAAAAACAAATACAGGGATTGGAGAGATGTTTCAGAGGTTAAGAGCACTGGCTGCTTTTGCAGAGGACTTGGCTTTGATTCCCAGCATCTGCATGGTGACTCACAACCATCTGCAACTTCACTTCTGATGGGGGGGGGGGAGGAAAGGGTATGACTGCTCCTAGGTTTTGTGGAGGTTTGTTGTAGATAAAAGGGAGAGCATAGTTAGAGGCAGAGACATCTGTGAAAGTCCAGAGTGAACATGACTGTGAACCAAATGAGGGGAAGACGAGAGCCAGGTATAGCAGCCAAGAGGGCAAAAGGTTAAAACAAACGAAAAACAAAGCAAACAAACAAAAATAAGAATTCAGGATTCTTCATCTTTTGAAGTCAAAGTATTTGTACAAACTGGTTTTTTTCCAGTAAATCTTTATATATATATATATATATATATATATATATATATATATATATATATATATATCTTTATTTTATGTTCATTGGTATTTTGCTGCATGTATGAGGGTGCCAGGCCCTCCTGGAACTGGTGTTACAGACAGATGTGAGCTGCCATGTAGGTGCTGAGGATTGAACTCAGGACCTCTGGAAGAGCAGCCAGTGCTCTTAACCACTGAGCCATCTCTCCAGCCCCCACAAAAGGTTTAACATCTAATCAGTTCAAGTCAGATTTTCTACAGAAAGTAGACATCCCTATCCTTTTTTATTCCCAGAGTAAACGGTATCTATTGAATAAAATATGAAAAGTGGAAACATGGAGACCACCTATAATCTCACCAGTCATAAATAATCATTTTCCCTGTCTTATTTCTGAGTCATGGTTGTTGGGCACTTACTAGCACATTATCAGCTCAGGGAAATATCTTGGGTCACTTGTGTTGAAATCTTTGAGTAATTTCAGAAATTTCTTTGAAGGAAAACAAGGTTTGGGCCATCTCATAGTTTAGAGTCTTAATGAGATTGTGATCATAGTTCTACTTACTAATAATGTCACGACACTTAAGTGTCCATTAAGTAAAGGTAGCCTAGTACTCGGAGAAACCAAACCTTCATTGTATTGAGACCAGAGCAATGTCCCTGTGGGCTGTCCTCAAAGAAGACACTTGGAACGCAAACACCAGCCTTGAGACTGACTGTAGTAAGCATAACCAAGATGGTGTGGGGCAATGATTACCTTTCATCGTCAACTAAGCTGACTGTAGAACCATTTGGGACACACATCTCTAGGCATGTCTGTGAAAGTTTTTCCAGAGAGATTTACCTGAGGAGGTACTCACCCTGAATGTAGACTGCACCATCCCATTACCTAGGGCCCCTGACTTAGTGAAAAGGGAAGGCAGGAAGCCAGCTGAGTATCAATATTCATTTCCTTCTACGAAGCAACGTGACCAGCCTCCTTGTACCAAAACCTCTATACTTTCCCTACCATCATGGACTGTGTCTCTTAAACTGTGAGACAAAACAAGCCCTTCCTCCCTCACATCACTTTTGTCACAGTAACTTACATAGATGCTTTCCTTACATGCCTCTCAATATGGGCCAATAGCTAATATACTATGAAAGTAAGTAAATATAGGTAGCAAAGTATGAGAGCCATGCTGTACAGAGCTCTGCTGCCCCAGCGTATCCCAGTGTTTATTCATTTCTTTAGACTGGGTCTTGTAGTGGAAGTTTGGGTTTCTTTAAAAACTCAGATTTTGTTGTTATTGTTGTTTGTTTTTTCCTTTTATCATTTTTTTTTTTCCAGAGAGGGTTTCTCTGTGTAGCCTTGGCTGTCCTGGACTCCCTTTGTAGACCAAGATGGCCTTGAACTCACAGATACACTTGTCTCTGCCTCCCTCTGTGCTGGGATTATAGGCATGCACCCCCATGCCCATTTTTGGATTCTTTTCTTTTTCTTAATAATTTTATTTTATGTGAATTGGTGTTTTGCCTTCATGTGTGAGGATGCCTGATCCCCTTGGAACTGTAGTTATAGACAGTTGTGAGCTGCCATGTGGGTGCTGGGTATTAAACAAGGTACTCACCCTAGATTTCTTTTCTTTCTTTCTTCTTTCCTTCCTTTCTTTCTTTCCTTTTTCCTCTTTCTTTCTTTTCTCTGTTTCTTTCTTTCTTTCTTTCTTTGGGGGTGGGTGCGTGGGTTTCGAGACAAGGTTTCTATGTGTAAAACCCTGGCTGTCTAGGACTCCCTTTGTAGACCAAGCTGGCCTCAAACTCCTGCCTCCACCTCCCAAGTGCTGGGATTAAAGGCATGTGCCACCATGCCTGGCTGCCAAGATTTTTTTTCTTAAGATTTAGTTTAGATGTTATTTTGGTGCACATATGATAAAACAATCAGCATTTGCAAAGCTATCAGTTTCCCAAGAAGGAATGGTGGTTTGAATGAGAATTGGTTCCCACAGGCTCATGTGTTTGAACACTTGGTCCTCAGTTGGTGGAACTGTGTTTGGAAGGATTAGAAGATGTGGCCTTGTTGGAGGAGGTGTGTCACTGGGGGTTGGCTTTGAGGTTTCAGAAGGCTTGTGCCATTGTCAAGGCTGTCCTGGACTTGCGCTGGCCTTGATCTCAGAGATCTGCCTGCCTCTGCCTCCCGAGTGCTGGGATTAAAGGCGTGCACTACCACGCCCAGCTCAGTCTCTCTCTTTGCTATGCCTCCTTGTTGTCTTAAAAGGTGAGCTCTCAGCTGGGCAGTGATAGCACATGCCTTTAAAGGCAGTACTCAAGAGGCAGAGGCCAGTAGATCTCTGGCTTCAAAGCCAGCCTGGTCTACAGAGTGAGTTCCAGGATAGCCAGTACTACACAGAGAAACCTTGTCTTAAACAAAACAAAACAAAACAAACAGACCACCAAAAAGAAAGATGTAAACTCTTAGCTAGTGCTTTAGAGCCATATCTGTCCCAGACTGTGCTCCCCACCATAATAATCATAGACTCCAAGTCTCAGAAACTGTGAGCCCCAAATTGAACACTTTCTTTTATAAGTTGCCTTGGTCATGGTGTCTTAACACAGCAATAGAAAAGCAATTAAAAGAGGATGTGGTGGCTCAGGCCTTTGATCTCAGGACTGGGAAGGTAGAGGTGGGCAGATCTCTATGAGTTCCAGAACAGCCAGAGCCAAACAATTAGACCCTGTCTCAAAAACAAAACAAGACAGTCAGACAGACAGACAGAAAGAAAGAGAAACTATAAGACACATTCTCAGTTATTTTAGATACTCCCCGTTTTTAATACTTATACACACATATATACTTTTATAATACACACACTATTCTCCCCTAGTCCAAAATAATTAAAGCAAATATAACCAAATATGCCTTTTCCCTGACCATGGGCAAAGACTTCTCCTTTATCCTGGCCCCCAAAAGAGACACACAGACACTCCACTCCACCCACTCCCAACACACACACACACACACACACACACACACACACACACACGAGTGGGGGGGTTGATTTTCAGTGGAACATTTTATCTTTAATTAACTTTCAAAATAAACTGAATAAAAAACAAATTGCTAGTGCCTGAAGGAGTGAACTAGCCATAGTTAATTAGGAATACTGTTAACTAGAGGGCAATTCAAGTTATATGAACAGCCACCAGCAATGGCGACTGAAGAGTTGGGTCTATGGCCATTCCTTCTATCATGTAAAGAGATTATAGGGCAGTATGTATTTAGATTAGCCTTAGTTGGTTGTAGCAAAACCTGTCATCTACACAGGGAGAAATGTTTCTGTTTTAGTGTGCGTATGGGGTGCTTCTTTAAACCTGACACCAGGAGTTCACTAACAGCTACTTGGTGAGGAAAAGTATACAAAGTGAAAGTTTGTTTCAAATGAAACACTTGAAATGATACAAGTTGGTCTCTTACAACCAAAATAGGTCCATTCACCTTTTGAGTTGGAGGTTTAACAGATTGGCAGATTGGTTTCCTAAATTTCTCCTTCAATTGACTGGTAAATAGAATGAATCGCTGATATTCTCTCTCTCTCTCTCTCTCTCTCTCTCTCTCTCTCTCTCTCTCTCTCTCTCTCTCTCTCTCTCTCTCTCTCTCTCCTCCCTCCCTCCCTCTCTCTCTCCTTCCGTTTCTTGTCCCCCCCCACTCCCTGTCATTCTCTCCTTTTGGTACTGGGGACTGAACACAGAACCTCACACACTAAGTGAGTGCTCTGCCATTGAACTATATCCCTAGCATAAGATGAGTTTTCTAAAATATTATTCAATCAATAAATTTTCTGTAAGCACACATTAAAATTAACAATATATATTCTAAACTAAAAACATTTATTTTTAGTATAAAACAGTATATTTATCTGTGACTATGACCAATATTCATTGGGTTAGACTCATCACCAATAGATCCTTTTGGGAAGAAAATACTGATTAAATATAGCACTTATTATTACTTAAGGTAGGTCCAATTCATTTTTAAAAGTTGTATGATTATTGTGTGTGAGAGTCTGTGTGTGCACCTTCATATGTAAAGAACAACTCTGTGGAGCCAGTTATCGCTTTCTACCTTTACATGGGTTCCAGGGATTGGAATAGCAAGTACCTTTACTATGTGAGCCATTGCACCCTTCACACATAAGTCATTGATTGAAATACCCTGTGGACCTTGCTATTTACAGAAATGTTACTATGGACAGATTTCTAAAATGGACATGTCTAACAGACCAATTGAGTTTTAAGAAACTGTGTTTGATCTTACCCTAAAGGATGTACATTGGGCAAGCCATTGGCCACGTGGGAAAAGGACCACAAAATGAGTTGGATTGGAGGAAAGGAATTGTCTTACAGGTTGAAGAGGAGAGTAGTGGAACAACTCTAGCCAAACCCCTCTTTCTGACTCTTGATATTATTAACTATATATGGAAAGTTTCTATTACTGAAGTAGCTTTCATAATACCTTCTACTTCTGAGAATTCTTTGATTGTAATACATACAAATGAATCACATACATACAATACAACAGTGTACAAACTGTCTCCAGCTTAGGAGCTGGCTCAACTCTCAAAGGTCAATTGTTTAGAACACAGACTATATTTTCCCACAGAGACTATGGTACAGATGGTGAATTTCCAGCTTGCTCTGCAAAACCAATTTGATCCCTAACGCAACTGTAGGAAGGTGTCTATGGCAGAGTGTGCTTCAACCACCAGTCTTTGAAACATCAATGGAGAACTTCCCTCAAGGATTCTAACTTGGCCCGGCAGAAAACACTTCTCAGGGGTTTCTACTGCTCAGAGAAATAAGCATGAAGAATCTTCTCTTCCAACTCTCAGATGGTTCTGGCCCCAAGGTTAGCCTCATAGACTGGAAAGGCAGGGGTGCTCTGAGACCTCCAAGCCTACAGACAGGGTGTGCTCATCACAGCCATAATGTCTCGGGGTTTGGTTACTAGGAAGAAGATGGCTTCTAAACCAAAGGATGGGGTGGAAGGACAAAAGGAAAACAGGAAGTGAATAGACTGTTAGGAACTTAAAAGGGGGGAAAAAGACAGATACACTACTTTTGATTAGAAGTTGAGCTCCATAAAGGTTAAATCTTGCTGACACAACCCTGCAGCTGGAACCTGCAGCTGGACCTTGCTCTTCCTATCGTTCTTTGTCTCTCCCAGATTTTTACTTGAGAGACACCCACTGTGCTATGTAAGAAACTCCTTGGTTCTGCCTCTCTGCTTCCTGCCCTGGGATCTTAGAAGCTGACATCCCCTGCCCACCCACATTCCACATTATTGACTTTACTTTTCAGGGCAAGCAGACCAGCACTTTCCTGCTGTCCTCATGGTTCACTTTAACAGCCCAGAGGATGACATCCCATGTGCTAGAGAGAGCTTGTTCTAGTCCCTGCTCTCCCACTGAAAGCTTACTCACTGACCGGGAAGCATCCCCAAACTCTGGCACCTAGGTTAGACCTCAGTGACTCCCTGTGTCCCCGGGCCTATACTACAAACATTGTTCTTTTGTCAGACAGGCCTGCAACTGGAGATGCCATATGCTGTTGTTTTGAGATTTTGTGCCAAGGATGGCACTGAATGTCTAGCCTCTTACCTTTGGAGTACTAGCCTTTCTGGCGTGCACCACCACACCCAGTTTTAGAGGCTGTTGGGAATTGAACCCAGGCTTGGTGAGAGCCTCAAGCTACTGAGACACACATCCCAGGGCCACTTGCTGAAAATGCTTGCAATATTTTTTCTTTCCCAGATAAGGAAATGAAGGCTGAGCAGCTTTGACTTGCCTCTAACTGCCTTGGGCTACTTAGGTAGCAGCTCTAGAAGCTGTAGTGAGAGGAAAAGGAAGGAAGAGTAGGGGCCTAAGGCAGTGGGTGCAATGGGCTGTGCTGATAGGCTGAGGCTCCCACCAGAAAGGTATGCAAACTGGCCTGGCACACCTTCCTTAATCCAGCACTTGGGAGGCAGAGGCAGGTGGTTCTTCCGTGAGTTTGAGGCTAGCTTGGCCTACATAGTGAGTTCCAGAACAGCCAGGGGTACACACAAAGAAATCCTGGAGTGGGGGTTGGGGGATGCAGACAATTCAGGCAGTGGAAGGAGTCTTCTAGGAAGTGAACCGTGGGAAGTGATTCTTAGCCCCTACTAGGGAAAGAACAGGGAAGCTTCCTGTCCTTGCATATAGCTTTCTGGTCAGATCAACATTTATGTATAAGAAACCTTCATCTAAACTGGGCATAGTGGTGCACGCCTTTAATCCTAGCACTTGGGAGGCAGAGGCAGGTGGGTCGCTGTGAGTTTGAGGCCAGCCTGGTCTACAAAGCAAGTCCAGGACAGCCAAGGCTACGCAGAGAAACCCTGTCTCAAAAAACCCAAAATAAATACATAAATAAATAATAAATGAAACAAAAGGAAACAGAGCAAAACTTGTTAAAGAGACTCATTCCGGTGAGGAGACTTACCAGCAGGCCCTTCACTGCCCCAGGTAAGCTTACACAATAGTGAGGAGGCTGCCCAACCCCCCCAGCCCAGAGCAGACTGTGTTGTATAGGATGGGATGGTTCAGAAGGCAGTCTTGAAGGGCCTGGACTGTGAAGCAGGACAGTGGAAACCAGAGGCCATCTGACACCACAAATGATCTCTGTGTGCATGCGGTTAAGATGTAGTTATTGGGTATCTCCGTGTGCTGGGGATGCTGCGGAGCGCAGGTGTTTTTCCTCACCAGGCATCTATGCTGGCAGGAGAGGGACAGTGTCAATTCATCTTTAGCACCAGCACTGTTCCAACCTGCTTTTCCTCTTCCGTCTTCCAACTCACACTTCCCTAGAGTAGCAGGATTGCACCATTTACCAGCTCACAGCCTTCAGCCGCCGCACTTTGTCCTCAGGATAGCATCTAAATACCAGGCTGGGTGTACTACGCCTTGCCCAATCCAAGGTGTGTCTTTCACCTTCTCTGCATCTTGCCCTCCCTGATCTGGCCCTGCCCACTGTTCTCTACCCATGACAAACCCATAAAAGAAGGTTTTATGCTTCACACTCCCATGATACTTTGCACCCCCTGCAACTTCTTTTCCCATGGTTTCTAGAAAAACTGATCAAGTTAGTGGGTGTGGAAGTCCAGGACACTAGCTCTGGAGCCACCTGTCTCCCAGTGCTGTTTCTTAACAACTGGGCCGAGTGACTAGGAGTTAGTTAGTAAGTAACCTGTGGTCTTTCCCTGGGCTGGAATGCTCACTTTGAGCAGGTTATTTCATTGTCAGGCTTCATGGGCAATCATCATAATAGAACGGAGTAAGTCATAACCTAGACGTACAAGCCCCAAAGACACACGTCTATAAAGTTTACATTATCTTCCTGAGTCCAAATTTAAGGACGAATGAGCTTACACTTCCAGTGCCCACTCATGCTTGCTCTCCCACCTCTCCTTCTGTCTCCCAGCCTCTTCTTTTTTCTTTCTTTCTTTCTTTTCTTTTTTAAAATCATTTTCCTTAGCCAGGCACATGCCTGCAATCCTAGCACTGAAGAGGCTGAGGGAGAATTATGAGTTTGAGGCTAGCCTGGGCTAAACAGTGAGCCCCTCTCTTGATCAAACAAACAAAAATTCCCTTTGTTTTGATAACAGGCACATGAATGCTTGTTGAGTAAGATGTAGGCACATTTTTCTATTGAGGACTTTATTTTTCCTGTTTAGCTGTTATATTATTCTTTTATTTCAACACCTGAGCAAACGAGAACCTTGTCCAGAATCTTGTCAATATTTCTGTAAACTGTTTGTTTTCACCTACATTATTTCTTTAGAATAAGCACTACTGTGTGTGTTTCTTTTGCTGAGCCAGGGTCTCATTAGCTCAGGCTGACCTGGACTTCTTGATCCTCTTGTCTCTATCTCTCAAATGCTGCAGGTACAGGCCTGAGCCAGCACACCCAGCAAGGAACCATTATTTTACAACAGAAGTCATTTCATAGCTCCTTGGACAGGTTCACAGACCACTCCTCAGGAAGTTTCACCAGTGACAACTTACACACACAACTCTAGAAAACTACATTTCAAATGGTGTTTTGTGTAGCAGAATACTTCACAAGCACAAAATGGCCCCTTCCTCCCCCATCTAGCCGTTATTGGCATCTTAATGATATCTATCTATATATATTTTTTGCCAGTTTAAGAGGTATATAGCGATAGGCTGGGGACAGGCTAATTTTCAATTGTAATGAGCTTTGCTGCATTTATAATCTATGGACTTCGTGTTCACTTTTCTTGGTTACTTAAGGCAGACAACTGGACATTGGCCATTCGTATCTAAATCAACATCTTGTTTCAGGTTCCCTATCTGGGATGGTGTGCTATGCTTCTTATTGCTGCAACAGAATGTCTAATAAGAGCAAGTAAAGAAGGAGGGTTTATTCTTGCTCACAGTTCGGGGAACAGTCCACCACGGTAGATGAGCCAAGACGGCAGGAGCTTGAGAGCACTGTTCCCATTGCGCCGATACTCATGACATAGAGTCAGATGAACGCTGGTGCTCAGCTAACTGTCTCCTTTTTATTCAGCCCAGAGCCTCAGTCCACAGAAGGGTACCATTCCTGACTCAGAGCAGGTGCCCTGCTTCATCTAGACAACCCCTCCCAGGACTGCCACAGACCTGTCTCCCGGTGATTGCAGGTTCTGTCAAGTGGACAGTCAATGTTAGCTATCACAGATGAGCAACTCCTATTGTTTACGTTTAGCCTATGGACTTTACCTCATTCTGTGTTTTCCTTCTATATGTTTTTTTTTCTTTTTTCTTTTTTCTTTTTTCAAGACAGGCTTTCTCTGTGTAGCCCTGGCTGTCCTGGACTCACTTTGTAGACCAGGCTGGCCTTGAACTCAGAGATCCACCTGCCTCTGCCTCCTAGAGTGCTGGGATTAAAGGCGTGCACCCACCATGCCTGGCTGTTTTGGTTGTTTTAATTCATCTATTTTGATCCCATGAACTTAATGAATTACATTAAGTGAAATAGTGAAATAGCAGAAGTGGGAGGGATTTTAATGTCAGGACCCTTGTTTATTTGCTCACCTTTTGAAGTGCTGTGGATTGAGCCCTGAGCCCTAAGCATGCTTAACACCATTGAGTTACACTCCCAGCTCCCCCGCCCCCCTTTTTTTGACAGGGTTTCTCTGTGTAGCCTTGGCTGTCCTAGACTCACTTGGTAGACCAGGCTGGCCTCCAACTCACAAAGATCTGCCTGCCTCTGCTTCTGGTGCTGGGATTACAGGTGCCACCATCGCACGCTGTATCCCAGCCCTTATTTTTTATTTTGTTTTAAAACACATAATCACTATGTAGCTCAGGTTGGTTTTGAACTCAAAATAGAGCATAGACTAGCTTGCAACTGGAAAATGTCCTGTTTCTACCTCCAGAGGGATGGGATTACAGGTGTGCACTACCATATCTGGCCCCTTATTCTATGGCTAGATGAGACAATCAGTCTGAGAAAGTGACCCAAAATTGTCTTTTTTGTTTTGTTTGTTAAGACAGTGTTTCTCTGTGAAGCTGTGGTTGTCCTGGCACTTTCTCTGTAGGCCAGGCTGGCCTTGAACTAATAGAGATCTGCCTGCCTCTGCCTGCCAAGTGCTGGGGTTAAAGGCATTCTCTCCCGTCACCTGGCTCTGTCATTTTTAATAGTAGTTAAAACAAAATTTCTCCCATACTTGGACTGAGTAGAATATTTTCTAGCCTTTTGCTTTTAGGAATCTGGAATTTTCTATATAGGATAGAATTTGCCTGAGTCATAAAAAGATGAGGGGAAATACATTTAACATAGGTTAATATTTTGCCAAACAAAAATTGTTTCTCTTTCTCTCTCCCCCCCCCTTCTGGTGTATGTGGGTATGGGTTAGATATGTGAGGCTGGTTGGGTTGGAGGTCTTGTTTTTACCCCTGAGAAGTCTCTTCTTGTGCAGATTGGTGAGATAGCTCATTTGGAAAACATCAACTGCATAGGCGTGAGGTCTTGAGTTTGGATCCCCATTGCCCACATGGAAACCTAGGCACAGTGGTGTGTATCTGTAACTCCAGTGCTGGGCTCAAGGGCCAGAGATGGACAGGGCCCTTGGAGAATATTTAATGACAGAGTTAACTGTGCATTAACAATATAAAGTGAGAAAAGTAGAGTATGGTTAAAGACCTAAAGAAATGGAGCTTTACATCACATTCATGTACAAGGATTGGAAAACACAGTCTCAAGATGGATGTGCTGGCATAGCCTTTAATCAGACCTTGAGAAGCAGAGACAGGTAGATTTCCATGAGTTCAAGGCCAGCTTGGTCTATAGAAGGAGTTCTAATGCAGCACTTGGGAGGTGAAAGGCAGGAGAATCATGTTTTCAAGGTCACTCTCTTCTACACAGTAAGTTGGAAGCCAGCCTAGGCTGTGTGTGATGCCCATTTCAAAAAAAAAAAAATCATAAGGAAATAAGAAAAAGAAAAAGTCATCTCCTCAAAGTTTGTCTATAGATTTAATATACTTCTTTTAAATATATCTTAAATTTTAATTACTTTTAAAGGGTTTATCATATTTTAACTATGTGTATGTATGATATATGTGCGTCTTCGTGTGGCTGTGTACATGTGTGAGTGGAAAGTTTATGAACAGTCTGGAAGACATTTCAGATGTCCTAGAGCTGGAGTCACTGGTGGCTGTGAGCTGCTTAAAACAGCTACTGGGAGTCACACTTGGCTTCTTAACAAGAGTAGGATGTGTACCCCATTTTCAAATTAGATTACTTGGTTTGTTGGTGCTTAATTTCTTGAGTTCTTTATATGTTTTGGATATTAGCCCTTTGTCAGGTGTAGGGTTGGTGAAGATCCTTCCCTAATCTGTAGGCTGCCATTTTGTTCTGTTTACAGTGTCCTCCCTTTTCTGAGGACAAGAGGAGGGGGATAGAGGGAGGAAGGGACTGGGAGGAGAGAAGAGAGGAGCCTACAGTTGGGATGTAAAGTGATGTAAACTATAAATAAATTTAAAAAAAAAAAGAAGAGTAGTATATGCTCTTAACCACTGAGCCACTCCTCCAACCCTGATTCAATATTCATTTAATGACATTTTTACTACCTGTTTTGTTGTTGTTTGAGAAGGAGTCAAAACTGACATACTGATACTGAAATGCACATAGAAATGTAAAAGACAAAACACACAAGACAATCTTGAAATGAAAGAACAAAGCTGGCAGATTATACTTTCAGGTTAAAAGAGTTAAAATAAGGTGAGGACAGTGTTTAGAGTCTAGATACAGCGCCACACATACACAACAGAGAAAAAGCTGGGTGTTCGTTTGTGGTACAGGGTATCGAACCTAAGGCCTCCTGTATGCTAAGCAAGCCCTCTACCATGGAGCTACATGCCAGCCCTCTTCTAGGGCTGCTTCAGAGTATTGGTGTGACTTTGAACCCATCCTGTGGCTTAGCAGTCCTAGCCTTGGAGTGTACTCAAGCGAAATGAGTGCACGTGACTGCTAAAAGACATGCCCTAAAATGTGGGGATCATTACAAGGAAACAAAACCACAGCAAGTTCGTACAGTAGACTTCTACACAGTAAAACCAAACCCTACCTACTACATGTAACAGCATAGATGATTGTCGCACAAATGTAGAGATGATAATTGCATGGTTTCAATTGTATGACATTTTAAAATAGGCCAAACTAAGACAGGCATGATGGTGCCCACTTGTCATCTCAGCACTTGGGAGGCAGAGGGAGGAGGAAGATCAAGGGTTCAAGGTTACCCTCAGCTACATAGTGAGTTTACGGCTAGAATGGCTCACAAGAGATCCTGTCTCAAAGCACTGAAAGAGACCAAAAATCCTGAAGTGAGACAAAACTCACAAAACTAATAAAAAGCATTAAAGGTCTGAAAAGGATTTACTTCTGGGCCACACTGCTTAAGAAAGGGCAAATGCAAACTTGGTGGAATGCTAGAGTGCTTTGTGCCACTATGAGTGGGAATTGAGCGAGGTTATACTTACATGCTTACACAAAAGTACATTATGAAGAGTGTGCTTGGCTACATGTATAACACCCAATGAACAGCATTACAGGGCACTTCAGCTTTGTCCTTTTTGCTATGTTTTCTAAATGTGACTTTTCCCCCTTGGCTATAACTTAAAAAAAAAAAAATCTAAAATGAAGACACTGTCAACTGTAATGAGAGGAATAAAGCAATATAAAAGGCTGTGTGTGTGTGTGTGTGTGTGTGTGTGTGTGTGTGTGTGTGTGTGTGTGTTTAACTAGAGCTAAATCTCAGGTACCTATCTTTGTTTATTGGCCTGATCTCTGAACCCAGCTAAAAATAGTTCAGAGTCCTGCTAGCTGGGAGCTGAGCTATGTTTAGAGGAAACTGAACTGGAGTAGAGTAGGCTAGAGCTGAGCACATGCCTTCTGTCTGGAAGGGGGATTCTCAGCCGTGCTCTTAAAGCCAGGCCAGGCCAGCCAATAGGAACCCAGGCTGTCCTATGCTGGCCAGCATCAGAGTGTGGGAGCTCAGATACTGGGAGGCGAAGATGAGGCAGGCACAGGAGTCCATTGGAAAGCAGAGCATACAAGGGACTTCAGAGTAGATAATCCTGGCTATTCTCCTTGTCTCCTCCCCTGGTTTAGCCAGTTTTTTATTTTTGTAAATATAAACCAACTTTTCAACAAGTGAGCTTGTTGTTGTTTTTTAATGTGTGTGCAAGTATATGTTTGGGTACACATATAAAGGCCAAAGAACAGCCTCAGATTTGTTCTTCAGTCACTTTCCACCTTAATTTACTTATTTAGTGGTGTGTGTGTGTGTGTGTGTGTGTGTGTGTGTGAGAGAGAGAGAGAGAGAGAGAGAGAGAGAGAGAGAGAGAGGAGAGGAGAGACAGAGACAGAGACAGACAGAGAGAGACAAGTTACACACAGAGTAGAGACAGAGACAGACAGAGAGAGACAGACAGAGAAAGACACACACACACACACACACACACACACACAGAGAGAGAGAGAGAGAGAGAGAGAGAGAGAGAGAGAGAGAGAGAGAGAGAGAGAGAGAGAACATACCATGGTATATGGTATGGGGGTCAGAGGGTAACTTTCCTGAGTTTTTCTCCTTCCATCTTTTGAATCCTCAGGATTAACTCAGGTCTTTAGGTTGGGGGGAAAGTGGCTTTTTTTAGCCTCTGAG
This sequence comes from Acomys russatus, assembly GCF_903995435.1. Classification (NCBI taxonomy): domain Eukaryota; kingdom Metazoa; phylum Chordata; class Mammalia; order Rodentia; family Muridae; genus Acomys; species Acomys russatus. The sequence continues at coordinate 22,132,175 of NC_067137.1, forward strand.
TCATTTCACCAGCTCCTATTTTTTCTTTTTCCTTCCTTCCCTCCCTCTTTTCCTCCCTCCCTCTTCCTTCCTTTCTCCCTTTCTTTCTTTCTTTCTTTCTTTCTTTCTTCCTCCTCCTCCTCCTTTTTTCAAGACAGGGTTTCTTTGTGTAGCCTTGCCTCTCCTGGACTTATTCTGTAGACCAGGCTGGCCTCGAACTCACAAAGATCCTCCTGTCCCCACTGCCCAAATGCTGGGATTAAAGGCGTGCACTGTCACCATCTGGCCCCCTTTCTTTCTTTCCTGACAGGGTCTTTTACTGGCCTGTAGTTCTACCAGTAAGCTACTCTGTCCAGGCATGGAGCTCCAATGAGTACAAGCTGTGTGCCTAGCCAGCTTTTATGCAAGGACCCTAGGGACTGAGGTCTCAGGGACTGAAGGGATTGAACCTCATTGTATTCACAGAACAAGCACATTATCAACTGAGCCATCTCCCCAACCCCCTAACAGCTCAATTCTAAATGTTATGACGACATTTGGGGAAAACAGGTATAGAAATATTTCCATTGCAGGGACAAAAGGTTCCCCGGGTGGTTTTGTTGCTGACTCAGCCTAGTCTAGGCATGTGCTCCACTTATCTTTTTTCCCTCTTTGGTTGGAGTAATTATCTATGTCACAGTGATACTTTGATGCTTAATCACTGTTCATGAGTGGCTTTGAAGTGTTCAGATGAAGAAGCAGTGCAAGGGCTCTGCTGTAAGCTCTCCCTTCTGAGGCCAGCAAGGTGGAAGAGTGACATGCGGGGCACTCCCCTTCAGCTGTGCTGACACAGTGCCTCCCTGGTTCCTTCTGCCCCTCAGCCAGAGAGGACTCTAATATTAAATTTTGTTCACTTTTTTTTTTCTTCAAGACAGGGTTTCTCTGTGTAGCCTTGGCTGTCCTGGACTCCCTTTGTAGACCAGGCTGGCCTCGAACTCAGTCAGATCAGCCTCTGCCTCTGCTGGTATTACAGACAGGCACCAGCACATCAGTTTTTGTTCACTGTTTAAAGGACAGTATGAATAGAAGGCGATATGTGATTAAAACATCTGGAAGATGGTTCTAAACAAATTGGTATGCGGTTGAGGTGGATAAAGAACTTCCAGCTTGGGGTTGGGGAGATAGCTCAGGCAGGGAAGTGCTTGCCTTGCAAGTCTGAGGACTTGAGTGCTATCCTCGGACCGCACAGAGAGAAGCTAAGCCTGATGGCCTGTGCCCATGTATTCCCACCCCTGGAGACAGAAATATCCCTGGGTAGTCTCACCTATCTGATGAGTTCCAGGCCAGTGAGAAACTGTTTCCAAAAACAAGGTAGGCCAAGCATAGTGGTGCACACCTTTAGTCCCAGCACTTAGAAGGCCAAAGCAGGCAGATCTCTGTGAGTTCAAGGTCAGTCTGATCTACATAGCAAGTTCCTCACCAGACAGAACTATATAGTGAGACAACACCTACAACAAACAACCTAAAATAAAACAAAACAACAAAGCCTGGATTAACAACAAGATTGATGGAACACTTGAATTTGACCTTTGGTCTCCACACACACACACACACACACACACACACACACACACACCACACACACAGGAACTTTGAGCTCAGAAATAAGATGCAAGTCATTTTCCAGGCAGGGCAAAAAAATATGTCAAACTTTGAGGTCAAAGGTGAGTGAGCTTTAAGTCAAACTCTGTAGATGCTTCTTGAAACATGGTTGGGAAATGGCTTAGGGTACGTTTCCTATCTTTTTCTGCCCTAAGAATCAGAGCACTGACATATTAATAAAAAGCAACCTGGGAGATGGTACTAAGAGTCTGTCAAGGGTGTGATCTCTTAATAGTGTAACCAATGGCCAGCCATGGTGGTACATGCCTGCAATCCCAGCACTTGGGAAGCAGAGGCAAGCGGATCTCTGTGAGATGAGGCCAGCCTGGTCTACAAAGCAAATCCAAGATAGCCAAGGTTACACAGAGAAACCCCCCTCTTGGTGTGGGGGGTTAAGGGTGAGAACCAAATATTATAACCAATGAACTTGGTTGTGCTTGGTTTTGAAAACCTCAAAGCTATGAGTGAACGGAATTGTGATCGCTGAATAATGACATGAAAAGTGACAGCGGTGATGGGAACAGAAACAACAGTGAGTGAGTGCTGCACTGATGATGGCTTACACATCGTTTGATCCCTCAGTAATTTTAGAAGCTGTCGTATATCTGTTTTGCAGTCAAACTGAAGCTTAGAGGTGGTTGGCAATTGCTTCAAGGCTGTGTCGCTTGGCAGCTAACCATGGTTTTCAGAACATAACTGTGCACTATAGTCCTCCAGAGAACAGGTGGAAATGAATGCTCCCAATCTAAAGCTAGAGGTTCTGGTTCAGAAATAGGATGGATGAAAAAATATATATGTACATTCACTTGTGGCTGTTCGTCTTTGAGACAGGGTCTCAGATTAAGGCTCAGGCTTGCTGGATAGCCCAGGTTAGCCTAGATCTCTTGGCAGTTCTACTGCATTGGCCTCCCCAGTGCTAGGATTATAAGTGTGAGCCACCATGCCTGCCTTACAAATAACACTCCAGGCAAATCAACCAGGCGTGCCCTCTAGACTATCCTTTGGGAATTGGAGTGCAGGCTTAGAGGAAAGCCTGAGAAGAAATACTGTTTCTTTAGCTTTAGCCTTCCCTTTCCAGCTAAACAAGTGTCATTTGCCCAATGGGAACCACGTTCCCCTGTCATGTGATTGATGTGATAGTTGCCTTCTTGAGGCAGCGAATCTGTGATCACTGGCTTGAGGCCTTCATGAGATTTGATCTGTTAATATTCCCTCATGGCGGGACTGGGTGGCTGGGGGATCACAAGGCTTTGGGGGCTCAACAAAATTGTAGTGTTCATGAGTCCTTCTCTCCTGTGGTTATAAGGAGATTGGACTTTTCTAGTACTTTAGCTTCTCTTGTGTCACCCAAGAGATCTCCTCAGTGGTGTGACAGATTGCAAGTTGCCCTAGAGGTTCCCTGCAGTGCAGTTACCTTTAAGTAAACCATGTGCCTATTAAGTAACCCCTATAAACTCATTGGTTCACCAGTCTGGATTTGGGTGGAATCTTGTCTTTGGTCTATTTGAGGGTGAATAAATGTGTCTTTACATCTTCCTAGGAAATGGCAGACAATGGTCCCTGTAGTGAACAAGGATGCATCAGCCTTCCATTGCTTAATGTATGTGCTCTATAACACCAGCTTTGATTGTTCAGCTTGCATATTTAAATTGCAGCAACTTCTTCTTCTTCTTCTTCTTCTTCTTCTTCTTCTTCTTCTTCTTCTTCTTCTTCTTCTTCTTCTTCTTCTTCTTCTATATCCACACCAAAATTCTCCCTCTCTCCTCTCCTTCCAGTGTCTTTCCTTTGTGCTGCCCCCCAATGCACTCCTCCTTCATGTCTATTCAGAAAAGGGCAGGCCTCCCAGGGATATCAACCAAACATGGCCTATCAAGTTGAGTAAGACTAGGTACCACTCCTCACATTAAGGCTGGAAGAGGCAACCCAGTTGGGGAAAGGGTCCCAAAAGCTAGCAAAAGAGTCAGAGACAGCCCCTGCTCCCACAGTTTGAAGTCGCACAAGAAGACCAAACCACACAACTGTAACATATTTGCAGAGTGGCTAGCACAGTTCCATGTAGGCTCTGTGAGTCCCTACGAGCCCAGGCTAGTGGAGTCTGTGGTTTTTCTTGTGATGTCCTTGGCTCCTCTGGCTCCTCCTCTCCCACAGGATTCCCTTAGCTCCACCTAATGTTTGGCTGTGAGTCTTTGCATCTGTTTCCATCAGTTGCTGGATGAAGCCTCTCTGATGATAACTGGGCTAGGCACCAATCTATGAGTACAACAGACTATCTAAAATTTCAGTTCCTCTCTTTCTCCTCCCTACCCCTCCTCTCCACTTTTATTTAGATAGGCTCTGGCTACATACCCCAGGCTGGCCTTCATTAGCCTCTGAGGTATTAGAAATACAGGGTTATGCCATCTTACTGGCCTTAACTTGGTTTCCTAACTACATTGTTCCAGCCGAGTGCAGTAGTACTTCAATTCTTCTGGGGGCTGATGCCAGAGGATTGTTGAGTTTGAGGCCAATCCACTTAGTGATTCTGTCTAGAAATACAAAAATAAAATTAAGGATTGAGGTGTGATTCTGTGGTAGAGTGCGTAGCAAGTTCTGGATTCAATCTGCAGGACCTCCCCACAACCACAAATCCTACCAGGAAGAGCCTGTGCTGCCCAACAGACATGAATAATGAATAAATGATACTGTACTAATTAGTCAGTCCATTATAATTTTAATAAATGTTAATCACTTTTTCAGAGTTTACTCTCTCTTAAATGAGCTGAGAGCAATGGAAATGATAAACTCTTGACCTCAGACCAATATTTTTTTTTTTTTCTGTGTAGCCTTGGCTGTCTTGGGCTCACTCTGTAGACCAGGCTGGCCTTGAATTCACAGAGATCCACCTGCCTCTGCCTCCCCAGGGCTGGGATTACAGGTACCTGGCTTCAGACCATCATACTTTAAAACAAGAATGTGTATGAGTGTATGTGTGAGAGAGTGCATGCGCATTCTGTGTGCACGTGTGTGTGTATGTGTGTGTATGTGTGTGTGTGTGTGTGTGTGTGTGTGTGTGTAAGCCAGAGGCTAACCCTGAGTGTTGCTCCTCAGGAGCCATCCACCTTGTATTTTGAGACAGGGTTTTTCGCTGAGACCTGGGCCTCACGAATTTGGCTAGGATGGCTGGTCAGTGAGGCCCAGTAATCATCTTTGACTCTTCAGGCTGGGGGATTACAAGTGTGTACCACCATGCCTTGCTTTTTTACATCATATTTGCACAGCGAAGATTTTACAGCCTGAGCTACCTGCTTAGCTTCCCTTTTTCTTTCTTCTACCACTTCCATTTTCTTTGTTTCCTCTCTCTCTCTCTCTCTCTCTCTCTCTCTCTCTCTCTCAAAATCTTGTAGCCCTGGCCTTGGACTCAGCAATGCTCCTGCTTCAGCCTTCCAAGTGCTGAGCAACAATGCCTGAATCCAACACACCTGGCCTTTGTTTTAGAGCCAGGTTTATCTTTCTATAAATTTGCATGTGCACCAAACGGAAAGAAACTTATAGAAATTCAGAATCCTGATGCTACCCTCCTTACACGGGAAAGTTTACTCAGCTTGGTGGAACAATCCAGATGAAGCACTTCCCAGGTCCTGCCTTTTCACCCTCTGCTCTTCAACACCTGTGACCTCTGAGACACCAAGGCGCATGTGACACAGTTTAAACATCCTCGCCCTTTTGCTTTTTCCAAATGTCATTTGTCATGGTTGGCTTGAGCCATGGCCTAGTAAATTCGGAAAAGATACACAATGAACCAGCCAGGGCTGCCGATGTCTCAAAGGCTGAACCAGCCCCTAAGGTACACCCTTCCTTCCTTATCACACATTTTAAAGCCAGGGCAAATAAAACAAGGCAGCGTAAAGCAATCACAGGGGCCATGGTCTCTAAATGAGGAAATCATGGGAGGTGTTTGCCACTCGCTCATTTCACAGGCTTTTAATGGCTGCGAATGTCACAGTTCTTCATGGTCTCCTTCTCCTCCAGGACTTTTCTATGACTGCCCATACTGTTAGGCTTTGGCCTGGACCTTTGCTGTCCTGGTCCTATGATCCTGCCTCCTCCTTTTTTTTTTTTTTTTTTTTTTTTTTAATTGGCTCCTGTCATTCAAGTTGCAGCTAAAATGCTACCCTTCAGAGAGGCTGATGACTTCATCTAACTGCTTTCCAGCATATCTTACCTAGTTACCCATTACCTATTGCTGCTTTGTTTATTTAGGATTTTATTTTTTTGAGACAGTGCTTCATATAGCCCAGGATGCCTGAGACTACGTATGTAGTTGAGAATGACCCTGAATATTTTTGGCCTTTATCTCTTGAGTGGTGAGATCAAACCACCGAGGCTGGTTTAGCCGGTGCTGGGCATCAAAGCCAGGGCCTTGTGTGTGTTACATATGGTTTTTAACCAATTGAACTATATCTCCATCCCATTTTAAACAAAAGTCTGTCTTTCCAAACTAGAAACTCAATAGAGATCTACCTGCCTTTGCCTCCCCCCAATGTTGGGATTGAAGGCATGCGCCACTGTAACCGGATGACCAGAAATCTTTTATTATATCATATTTTCTCTTTTCAGATTTCACTCAGTCATGCCTAACACATGCATGTGGGTGGCAGGGAGAAAAACAGAGAGAGTGGGGAGAGATATTTCTGACCTGAGACATTGGAGGCATCTGACTAGTTATTTCTTTGCTTAATGGCAGAATATTTTTCTACCTCCTTTGAATTATTATCAGAGATTATAAAGATGCATTGAGAAGGAACTGACAGGTTGGGCATGTGGCTTTCACCAGGTGTTGGTGATCATTCACCCAATTTCACAATTTATTGCCAACTGAAATCAGGCAAAAGCAATTTAAGTGCTTGAATTCAGGTAGTCAGGTTTCAAAGTAGAGTATACAAACAGTTGCACTAAAGTTTTTTTTTTAAACAGGATAAAAACAACAACAACAAACCCAAACAAAACAAAACAAAACAAACACCTTGTTGGCAGCAGATAGGGTAACAATAAACCATCTCTCAAAAGCCTGGAAGTAGGAAATAAGGTTATCTTCTGAGAGATAAATCAAAGAGAGGGGGAGAGAGGGGGGAGGGAGAGAGGATGGATTAGAATCAGTCAACTAAGGGAGTAGCCTGAGATGAATCACCAGGGAAGGAGTCGCTGAGCACCGAGCACGTCTGTAACCTCAGCCCCAGTGACCTGCCAGGTAATCCAGGTTGCAAGTGCTAGAATGTTCCTGTGAACTGGTAGGGTGTTGTCCCACAGCTCAGAGAAGACTGGAAGATTGTAAGAGGTAGACAGGGAGGTGAGTTATCAGCCTGAAGCCTGGGAGAAGACCTCACCTTGAGATGCAGGGAGTTGGGAGAGGGATTGCCTAGAACTTCTCAGGAAGACCTGAGGCCCAAGGGCTTGGGCAATCAGATCTGTGTGTTAAAGCTGTGCTTTGCTAAATCATAGATGTGTCTCTTCCCACTTGGACGTCACGCCCTACGGACAGCAAGGGGGCACACAGACCTGAGGTCTCAGTCCATCTGCGAGAAGCAAGGGCCCACATACAGTGACTCGAAAGCTTGTGAGCTGGCTGTATTTCCTGTTGGGAACGTGTTTGAATTCTCTATGTAACAGTCTCTTTGGATTTGGGTTTGTATGTGCCTACCCCTGGATATAAAGTTCCAAGGGCTCACACCTATCGTGGGGCCCATCCTGTGAGCCGAAGGGTAGACTAGAATTTACACAGCTTATAACCAGTTGACTCTGAAGGGTTGGTCTAAGATCAGTCCTTTATTGAGAGCGGGTAACTATCGACGACTCTACATGATTTTTGAGTGGGGGTGGGGGCCGGGGTGGGGAAGTGAGAGGTCAGGAGTGTTTACAGCTGGACTCGCCTTCAAGAGCTTGTGACGCCTGCTAGAGGAGATGCGAGCACTGGAATGCTTTTCTGTACAGGGCCAGATAATAAGCGTAGTAGGCTTTGTAGGCTTCCTGTTGCCTCTCTTGGATTTCTGTTGTCTCTCCCAATTCATTCATTCATTCATTCATTGTGGTGCTGGGAATCCAACACGGGAACTTGTGTTATGGATGTCACACCCTCAGCCCTGGTTTATTATTATCACTTTTTATAGTGCCTTAAAAGCATAAAAGTATTCTTTGCTCTCAGTACAAAACCAGGCTTCCATTTGGGGAATCGGTTGTGGCTTAATTTGCCAAGTCCTGCTCACACGAGCGAGACTTTTCATCAAAGCTCCTTGAACTTGTTTATCCCTTGACAGACAGCGAATTTTTTTTTAATGTTCCTTTTCTTTTCTTTTCTTTTTTTTTTTTTCTTAATTTATTTTATGCACATTGGTGTTTTGCCTGTGTGGAGGTGTCAGGTTCCCAGGAACTGGGGTTACAGACAGCTGCTGCCATGTGGGTGCTGGGAATTGAACCCAGGTCCTCTGGAAGAACAGCCGTTCTTAACTGCTGAGCCATCTTTCCAGAGATTCTCTCAGACAGTGAATTTAAGCTGCCTATTCCCATCCAGGCTCATGTTGAGTACCTTTCCCTGTCTGTGGGGACAGATGGTCTCACCATGAGGAGAACACCGGGTGGGAAGCTCCAAAGTTGCTGGGGTGTTGTGTGCTGGCAGGGGGGTGGGATGGGGTGGGGGCCAGCCAAGGAGACACACAGGTTGGAGGTGCCAGACAGGACCTGCTGTCTCACTGAATATGCAAAGAACAAGACTCACAGGAAAAAGCCCCCCCCCACCCCCCCACCCCCCGGGGCTGGAATGACCTTAGCTCCAGCTATTGGTGTCCCCAAGACAGCTCTGGTGACACACTTCTCTTTGGCCTGTAACAACCTGGCGCTGCTAAAGGCAGCTTTCTACAGTCATCCTGATAAAAGCAGATGCCTGGCTGTTTGTATAATAACCTGAATTGCACCCAGTGTGCACATGCAGGGAAACCGGATCTTCCAGACCAAGCAACAGTTGGTTTGCATCATTTCCTTCATGGGTGGGGGTTGGGGGTAGGAAAACAGACTTTCAGAAGGGACTCCAACTTCGCCACCTTTGCAGCTTAGTTTTTGAGGGGGTAGCTATAGATGATTTGACTATATTTCCTTGTTTCTATTAAACCACCTTCAGTTTTACTGACAGAAACTAAGACTGTGTAGGTAACAGATCACTGACCTGAAGGGCAGGACAGCTAAGTGACAGAGCCTCCTGTTTTTAATCTGTTGCTGCCGTGATTGTCCTGTGAGCAGGGGACAAGGATGGGGACATGGAGGGCAGAGAATGGGCAAGGTTGAGAAAGCCTTCAGCTTTCCTTGTCTGAAACTGCAACTTACCAATCTACTGTTGATGTCATTTGATCTGGGAGTCTTCTTGAAAACTCTTCGAACAACACCGAACGTTTACAAGCAGGAGAGGGTGGTTCTGGAGGGTGTTCCCATTGATTTAGAAGTGGCCCACAGAAAAGCTATAGAAAACCAAAATGGTTCTCGAATCAGCAACCCTGACTTTGGGCTGAATCACAGGAGAGCCATCTTTCCCTATAAACCACTGGCTGGAGCAGGGCTTTTCAACTCTTTTCTACTCATGAATTTTTTTTCCCCACCCTGGTAACTTTTACACATCTCTGGATATATAGGCTGTCTTGGTTCAGTTTCTGTTGCTATGATATAACGCTGACCAAAAGCAGGCTGGACATGGTGGTGCACGCCTTTAATCCCAGCACTTGGGAGGCAGAGGCAGGTGGATCTCTCTGAGTTTGAGGCCAGCCTGGTCTACAGAGCAAGTCCAGGGCAGCCAGGGCTACACAGAGAAACCCTGTCTCAGAAAACCAAACCAAACAAAAAACAGTGACCAGGAACAACTTGGGACGCAGAAAGAACATATTTGACATAGAGGTCACACTCCATCACTGAGGGAGGCCAGGGCAGGAACCTGGAACCAAGAACTGAATGGATGCCGTGGAGGAGTGCTGCAGACTGGCTTCTTCTCCAGGATTTGCCCAGCCTGCTTTCTTCTACCATCTAGAACCACCCACCCAGGAGAGGCTCCACCCATGCGTGGTGGGCTGGGCCCTCCCTTGCCAATCATTTATCAGGAAAAATGTCCCACAGACACACCCACAGGCCCATGTAATGGAGGCAATTCCCCAAATGACTAGTTTCTGTCAAGCTGACAAAAACTAACTAGCACATAGGTATCTAAAATAGTTGCACAAACCAAATATTTACTGATAATAAATTACAGATAGATTTGTTTCAAAACCATTCTTTGGTATGCATATAATTTTACCATTTATGGAAGATTAAAGTGAATTTTTGTACTAGTTATTGCATACTGATATTAATATTCTTTTTTTTGATATTAATATTCTTGCTTTATGTTCCTTGAAATATTTATTTTATTTATGGGGTGGGAACATCACATATGTGTCACAGTGCACTTGTGGAGGCCAGAGATCAGGTAATAGGAGTCAGTTCTCTCCTTCCACCATGTAGGCCCTGGGGATCGAATGCAGTTGGTCAGACTTGTCAGCAAGCGCCCCTGTGCATGCGCCATCTTGTTGGCCTTTCTTGCATATATGTTCACAGATGACTAAATCCTGACTGACATATCTCCAGTGTGTCTCAAGTTGACTGGTATTTTGATTTAATAATAGCCACTGGTTCATGCCACTTAGTATCAGTACACAGCATAGAATGCTATAAATATCTTTAGGCCATATTAAAAATTGTTGCGAATTTTATCCTAACTCCAAGCCAAAATTCATTTAGTGATTTTTTTTAAATAAATAAAACACAAGTTAACAACCTAAACATCCAAAGATGTATTAATTTAATACTTAGAATGCTGAAGAATGCTGGCAGAAAAATATTATTTTTGTTTTCTATATTAACCCAGTTCTCATTGCCTGCACAGTCAAATCACTGTAATTCCTAACGTAATAAAGAGTCTTGAACCTAAGCCAGTTCAGGCAGCACGCACTGTTATGTAGACGATTCTATCTGTAGTGCAAAGTCCATGTGTTGGGTGTTCAGAACCAGGGCTGCGGTGAAGTCATGTGATGACACACAGGAGAGCATTGCCACAAACAGCTATTTGGGTCGCTGTACATTTGGAAAACCTTCTATTGTTGCCAATGTTCTTCAGCCCCCCCCCTCCCGTGATGTGACCCCCACAGGCTGGTAACCCACAGTGCAGAAGCTGGAGGTTGAAACCACGTTAAGGCCTCTACAGAGGGGTGCAGCTCAGACTTCTCGAAAGGACCGAAACAAAATAAATTCTTCCAGAATTTGAATCCGGGCCAAGTGACATGTCATACAATAGAGTCATTCTCCAGATGAAGATGGACGGACGGCAAAGCCATTGCCCCACCGTCCCTAGTAACAAAATGTAATTGTGGACTCTTTTGTTTTTGTTTGTTTGGCTTGGTTTGATTTGAAACAGGCTCTCACCATGTAGCTCTTGCTGGCCTGGGATTCGCTTTGTAGACCAGGCTGGCACCAAGTTTCTAGAGATCCGCCTGCCTCTGCCTTCCTAGGACCCCACACCTGGCTCACGTGTGGAGTTTTTAAGTAAGCTGATAGCATCTGAGAAGTGCCTGGAGAAGATTGAAGCTTGTGCTGTCATCCAGAGTAGGCTATACTTGACACAGTGTCACTGAGGAACACTGTATTTGAGATGATATGGTGAGGAACCAAGAGTCCCCAACTAGAACTGGAAACAGTTTAGGGCTTTGATGGACCCCAGAGAAACTCACCATGTAGTCCCTGACCATACTACCCCAAACATGCCCTTGTCTCTTCAGAAATGCATCCAACAGAGTGTACTGGCTACTCTTCTGTCAACTTGACAGAAGCTAACGTCATCTGAGAGGAGGGAACCTCAGTTAAGAAAGTGCCTCCATAAGATCAAGCTGTAGGCAAGCCTAGAGGGCGTTTTCTTAATTAGTAATTGTAGGGAAGGACCCAGCCCACTGTGGATGGTGCCTGTCCTCGTGTTGGTGCTTTTGGGTTCTATAAGAAAGCAGGCTGAGCGAGCCAGTAAGCAGCACCCCCTCTATGACCTCTGCCTCAGTTCCTGCCTTCAGGTTCCTGCCCTGTTTGAGTTCCTGTTGTGGCTTTCTTCATTGAGGGACTACAACTAAGAAGTGTAAGCCGAATAAACCCTCTCCTCCTCCCCAACTTGCTTTTTGATCATGGTATTTCCTCACAGCAATCGGAACCCTAACTAAGCCGTGAGGAAACTAACGCTCTGCACTAAACTTAGCCTTGTGGGGCAGACTAACTCAGTATCTTGTGACATCCATAGAGTAGCCCAGGGCACGGGTGGAGGGACACTCACACAGTCTCAATTTTGTTGACTAGTTTCCTTGACTACCAAGAAATCAATCTCAATCTCCTCCCTCACCTTCTCCTTCTCCCCTCTGTCTGTCTGTCTGTCTGTCTGTCTGTCTGAGGATCTCATGTAGCTTTGAACTCATTATGTAGCTGAGAATTACCTTGAAGTCCTAATCCTTTTATCTCCATAACCCATCAAATGCTGTGATGATAAGGACCTGCCTTCCTTCCTTCCCTCTATCCTTCCTTCCTTCCTTCCTTCCTTCCTTCCTTCCTTCCTTCCTTCCTTCCTATCTGTCTTCCTTCTTCACCCTCTACTCTGCTCTCTTTTCCTCATAGGGGCTCACTATGTAGTCCTGCCTGACCTTGAACTCACGCTTTTCCTGCTTTGGCCTTCAGAGGGCTAGAGTTATAAACACATACTACCATGGTCTGTTAAAGACCGCACTCTTTAGCTTTACCTTCGAACACCCAGTACAGTGTCTGATACTTAGTAAGCAGTCAGTGTTGTTGCTATATCAAGCAGGAACATAAATCTAAATTCCAGGGTCGTGGGAAAACACCAGTAGAGTGGAAAATCCTTCTCAGCTCTTCAGGGCATGGCAGGCAAAATCACATAAAAAGCAAGGCAAGCTTGCTTTTTTTTTTTTTTTTTTTTTAAGGTAAGCCTCCCCTGGAACACACCACCCATCACAGATCAGCATTTGCTAGACAGTCACTGGATATCTGCTTACATTGTTGCTACCAGCAATAATTTGTTTGTTTGAACAGATTGTTAAGATGGATTCACTCCTAAGTAACCCCCCCCCACCCCCAATTTAATTACATAGACAAAAGACTTTCACTGAGTATTTCAGAAGTTCAGACTTTTGAAGTCTGAACTATCATGGCTGCGTTAAAAACAGTATTTGTTTGAAGTTAAAACTATGAGTGACCTCATCCTAGAATAGGAGGAAGTGCCATTCTCCTTACCTTCTGATTACTGTGGCTCGTTGGATCCAATAGCTGTCGGGAAACAACCATCTCTTTTCTGTATCTAAATCATTTGGCTCTTTTCTCTGCAAAGACCAAAAAAAAAAAAAAATTTTTTTTTTTTTTAAAAACCATGAACCTTTATTTTCCACAGCCCAGAGACTTGTGCTATTTATAACCAGCCAGAGGACAAGAGAAGCTACAAAGAATTAAATGTCATATTCTCTTAAGAAATATTTTCTTTCAGGATTACATAAATATTCTTGTGCTCTTTTGTACTTCCTTTTTTAAAATCAGGCAACCCTGTGACATTTCAAAGTGAAATAACTACACACAGTTTTTATACTGAGGCAAGGATAGCTTTTTTTTTTTTTTTAAGACCCAGTATAATTAACCACAAATGACACATTATTCATTGTCCTCTGACCTTTACGGCTTAATTCATACTCTGAAAACACTTACTTCTAAATTTAGTAGTGAAACTGAAGGAATGTTATGGTTGTTTTTCAGACTGTAGGCTACAGTGGAGTGTATGTGGCTAGCATAGTTTTTTAACATGGATGTTAAAACACCTATGTTGCCTATCTGCTTGATTATGTGAAAGGCTTAATAAAAGCCCCACCTTAAGATACAGCAGGAAGATCTCCATCCAAGACCTTGGGAAGTTCTCTATCCACCTGTGGAGTTCAGTTGCCTGGTGCAGAGGTCAAGGGGAGGTATGTTGGCTCTCACTGAGATAGTGGACAAGAGGCAGTGACTGCCCACTCACCCCCATTCCTCCCACCGGGACCCTCCCACCATTGCTTCCAAAGATCAGGAGGTGGCCAGCCTAGATTAGGAGTTAAAAACAAGTTGCTTTCAAATTGCACACTCCCTTTTCCTAAAACCAAAATGCCTCCCTTCCCTACACCAGTGTGTGAAAGGGCTTTCTGGGGTCCACGTGTGTGAAAGGGCTTTCTGGGGTCCACGTGTGGAATACATTCAAGGTCAAGGAGCATAAGGGGCGTGTGGAATGAAGTATGGCGCTCTCTGCCCTGGTGTGTCACCGCTGGGGTTTAGGTTACTTGCCAGGCCACAGGTTAGGCCAGAGCCCCATGTACGGCAGTGCAGGTTGTATCCTATGCTGGGTACAGAGCTGAAGCGACCACTAGCCGTGTTAACTCAATTCCCTCAGTTTCCTTCCTGTTCTGGAAAGGTATGGCTGACACCCCCAAAGCTGGGCTGGTCTCCTCTGCTTGCAACTCTCTGGCAGCTGTTCTTGCCTGGCATCCCTCCCTGCCATTGTTCAGGCCCAGACGAGCTTCTCTGATGGTTCTGAGGGCTCCTAGCATCTAGAGCAAGGCAGGCCCTTGGTGAATCCCCAGAAGCCAGCCGCTCTATGAGCAACACCGGGTTGCACACTCCCTTCCATTCTGTGTTAGGCAAGAAAGAAGCTAAAGAGCCAGGCGGTGGTGGTGTACACCTTTAATCCCAACACTCGGGAGGCAGAGGCAGATGGATCTCTATGAGTTCGAGGCCAGCCTGGTCTACAGAGTGAGTCCAGGACGGCCAGAGCTACACAGAGAAACCTCATCTGGAAAAACAAAAATGAAAGAAAACAAAAACAAATAGGAAGGAAGGAAAAAAGGAAGGAAAAAAGGAAGGAAGGAAGGAAGAAAGAAAGAAAGAAAGAAAGAAAGAAAGAAAGAAAGAAAGAAAAGAAAGAAGCTAAAGAATGAACAGGAAGGATGGCCACACACGCTCCTTTCAGGGCCAAATGCGTAGCTGGGGAGGAAGCAATGGGGCGGGGCTAAGTGAAGACCTGGCCGGAAGAAATGGACTTTGTTTAGGTTTTTGCTTTTCGTGACAGTGTCTCACTATGTAGCTGTGACTCCCCAGGGAAGCCAGGCTGGCCTTGATCTCGTGGCATTGCCCTTGCCTCCATGTCCAGTTAAAAGACTGTTTTAAGGGACAACCGTTCTACTGCTGCTCTATTCTTCTAGCCTCCCCTTCTCAGTGCTCAGTTTTTGTTGCCAGAATGAAGAGTGACTAGCCGGGTGTCGAGCCCCACTCCGTATTAAACAATTGGACAATTGCTTAGGTTGGGGGGGGGGGGAAGGAAGACCTGTAATTTTGTCTGAAAGGATTAAAAGGTTGTGGTGGTGGTGGGGGGCGCGGGGGCGGGGTAAGAAACTGTCCTTTCCAAAGTGCTCCCGGCCTCCCCGAGACTTCTCCTCCACTCTCTAAGGCGGTTCGCTCATAATTGAGCGAGTTACCCGTCGCAGTGGAAACCGACACTATACAAAAGATGTTCCGGCTCGGAGCCCCATTGTGTAATTGTTCATCTCTTCGGTCAGACTGGATCTTCTGCTTCCTCTGCCAACTGAAATCCAACGCGTTAGGTCATAGCACTAGCAGGGGATGGTTTCCACACTTCATCTTTCTCCTGCCTGAGAGCCCTGTGCCTTACACACACCAAGTGAGATTGTGATGAAACGAACAAGGAATGGAGGGAGGCAGCTGCCTAGCGCCCCCGGGGAGGCTGAGCTAGGTCTCTCCTGCTATGTAGACCTCCTGCTGACAGCCAAGAAGAAATAGTCATGTGATGGTTCGGAATATGCAATCATCCGAGACTAAGATGACCTCACCAGAGTAAATGACATAGCATAGAGCACACCGCACCTGTAACGCAGGGGAGGATGGACTATGTATTAGGTTTTTGTCATTCTTGCTGACCACCCCCCACGTCCCACCCCCGACCCCCTTGAGGTTAGTATTCTTCTATAGTGATGAGGCTCTGTACAGAAGGGGAACTTGGCTCTAGCTCTTTCTGGAACAGGTTAGAATCGGGGCTACTAGGGCTTAGTGGGGGGTGAAATTATGGCTACCATTTTTCTTCCTCAGTACAGTTAGAGCTCTGTGCAGGCTTTCTGTTATCATCGCTTGCTTGCAGTATGTGCTGCTGCTTCTGCCTGGCATGCGCTTTCCTGTGGTCCTCTCCCTCCTGCCCTGCTACCTGGTCCTTTCTCACTTAGCCTTTAGGAGCCATTTCAAATGACTTCTCCTAATGACTTTTCCTAACACCCGCCTCCTCCTGATTTCTGAGCCACCCGGCATGGGTGCTAGGAATCGAATTTGGTCCTCTGCAAGAGCAGCACATTCTTTTATTTATCCCCATAGTCCTTTCTTTGTTTTTGGTTTGGTTTTCTCGTTTTATTTTAATAAAAAAAAAAATTATTTTATGTGCATTGGTGTTTTGCCTGCATGCATGTCTGTGTGAGGACTGGGATGGGGGAACTGGTGATACAGGTGGTTGTGAACTGCCATGTGGGTGCTGGGAATTGAACCTAGGTCCTTTAAGAAAAGCAGCCAGAGCTCTTAACCACTAAGCCATCTCTCCAGCTTGTCCTCTTATGTTTTTTTCCCCCCTTTTGGTTCTTTTTCTTTTCCCCCCTCTCTCTTTAAGACAGTGTCTTGCTGTCAGGTGGTGGTGGTGGTGGTGCATGCAATGTGAAGCTAACTCTGGACCTTCAGCCTCCATCTCCCCAGTGCTGGCGTGACAGACAAGCATGTCATGCATGCTATGCAAGTTATCCCCGCCACTGGCCTCTCCCGGCACGCCCTCGCCCAGTTTTTCCTAATGGTGAACCACATGTATTTCATTTTTCCCTAAACAGGTCTGGCGTGCTGCTCAGGTGGAAGGACTAACTGAAGCTCTTTTCTGTCTTGTTTGTTTCTTCTTTTCTTTTTTGTTTTGTTTTCAAGACAGGGTTTCTCTGTGTAGCCTTGGCTGTCCTGGAACTTGCTCTGTAGACCAGGGAGCTCACAGATCCGCCTGCCTCTGCCTTCTGAGCGCCACCACTGCTCATCTCTCTGCTTTGTTTCTTAAAGTTTCTTGGACCTGGGAAAAGGAGAAGACCCCAGAGGGTATTTATAACCATCCTCTGCATCATCAGGGAAGAAGAGTAACTAAGGGGGAGTCCTGGGGAAAATGCTTCATTTTAGAACAATTCTCACTGGCCACTAAGGCAGTTTGGTAGCCAAGTAGCTGGTTCTCTGAACGATGAGTCAACATGGGTGTGAAACTGGATCCAGGGAAATGAAATCTGTCGGTGGTGCTCCTAGGCTAGGGCTTGTGAGCTGGGGGAAGGCTCTTAGGAGTTGTCGTCTTGGGCGGGGGCCTTTGAGGAAGCCATTCTCCCATGACGTATTGCTGTGTACTGCCAACCCTTCCTTAATTTGCTGCAGCATGTAGAAACCACCTGTGAACAAACACAAAAAGAGGGGGCTGGAGTACAGCTCCAGGGCAGAGTGCATACATGAGGCCTAGGTTCAATCCCCACTACTGGGGGAAATAAATAAATAAACAAGAACAGAGTAGGATGATGGTTAGTGCATATGATCCTATTACCTGGGGGTGAGGGAGGCTGAGACAGAAGGACTCCTGTGAGTTAAGGGCTAGCCTGAACTACATAGCAAGTACCCATTCCAGCTAGAGCCATGCAGCAAGCTCTCTGTAACTTCCTCAAAGGAGCAAGCATTACATATTGTGACAAGACTCCATTATAATTGTACTGTCTGGTAACATAGAATATATTTGTATGATTTTTTAAAAAGATTATCATATACACAACAAGATATACTTTTACTATTATTAGGGCATGTGCTGCTCTCTGTGGTCTCCGCTTTGGATCCACACCTCCTTCCAGGTATAAAATAAATATAGTAGTTAGTAAGTTGAAACCTGGGGCTTCCAACAGAGGAGGGTTTGATTCTGACTATTTCTTTTCCTGGCAGTTTGATCTAGGATACACTTCTTAGTCATGTCTCCAAGTGAGCCTAAATGTACACATAGCATTGCCAAGACAATCTGGTAAGTCAACACAGAGAAAGCTTTTGACCTAAAATTAGCATTAAAAAACAAAAATAAAGCCAGGCAGTGGTGGCGCATGCCTTTAATCCCAGCATTTGGGAGGCAGAGGCAGGCGGATCGCTGTGAGTTTGAGGCCAGCCTGGTCTACAAAGTGAGTCCACGACAGTCAAGGCCACACAGAGAAACCCTGTCTCAAAAAACCAAAACCAAATCAAACCAAACCAACCAACCAAACAAACAAAAAACCCCACCAAAAATAAAGACAAAACCTAACAACTATAGTAGCTTTTTAAAAACTTACTATAATTATTATTCTTCTTAAAATAGGGAGTTAAGATTTGACAGAGAAAGGGATCTAGTATGGCCATATCTTTGCTTCAGGAATTTAGTCTAAGTATGATGAAAATCTTTTTGAACTTTGAAGTTGCCCCAAGGGGGCCTGAGAAATGGGTCAGCAGGTAAAGGCACTGTCTACCAAGCCTGATGACCCAAGTTCGATTCTTGGGACCCACATGGTGAAAGGAGAGAGCTGACTCCCACAACTGGCCTATGACTTTTACTCAGGTGCTTTGGTTACACACACACACACACACACACACACACACACACACACACACACACACACACACACACACGTTCCTGCTCAGTCTGTATAATGGTACTTTTATGTATGACTTCAGGGCTGACTCTTTGGTTGTTGGATATGTTCTCAGCATTCCTTAGTTGCCCGCGTTTCTTTATGTAGGGTTGAGGCCTTGGTCTGTCTCCCTTCCACTTTAACATGTCTGCTGTTCTTCTTCAGCTCCCATTGGTGAGACTTTATGGGTGTAGTTCTGACATTACTTGGAGACACAAGCTCATAGCAAATTCCCTGGTCCTCTGGCTCTTACAATTTTCCAACCCCTCTTCCACAATGTCCTCTGAGCCTTAGCGGTAGTAGTTGTTTTATAGATGTATCCATTGGGCCTGGGCCCTACAACTCTGAATTTTGATTGGCTGTAGTTTTCTGTAATGGTCTCCATCTGCTGCTAAGAGAAGTTTCTGTGATGAGGGGTGAAGACTACACTTCTCTGTAGATATATCATAGGCTCCAAATTTCATCTCCAGAATGAAAATTAAGAAATAAATAAGTAAATAAAATCACTAATGAAGCCTTTAAAACTCAGCCTCAGATACCAACCTCTATAAATAGCAGGTTTTCCTATGGGAAACATGTCCTCAGTTCCAAGCGATTGACTTATGAATAAAGCATGGAGACGTAGACTGTGAGGAATGCAGGGCTACATTCCTTCACACGTCCCTGTTGGAAGAGGAAGGGGACTGCCCAAAGTGCAGGAACGGGCATGTGCTGTGAACTTTTCAAAGCTGGACGTCGGCCAGCACAGCAAAGGAGTGTTTGTCCCACAGAGCAGCTCTGGCTCCTTGGTGACCACCAGTGACAAAGCACATTGAATTAGGTTTGGTCCCATGGCCACTCCTGTGCCCGCACAATCTGGACGTTTTACTATCCCTTGGAGCATTTTCAGAGGAGAGATGTCTACATTTCTGGCTAGGGCTTTCTGGAACCTTCTAAGTATTGTCTGCTGGGTACTTCTGTGCCTGTACTGTCCCGATGGATTGAGCTGGCTAAGGTGAGCTCTCCAAGCTTTTTTAGCCAGATCCCTTTCAATCTTCTCTGTCAGTCTAACCTCTGGTGTTTGAGTACCCTGGGTAGGGATGTCCCATCATGGGTTGGTTGGCAGATGCTAAGAATTTACTATTGCTCAGGTTTTCTCCAGGCTATGCAAAGAGCAGAAAAGACAGAATCTCTGCTTTCAAGGAATTTACAAATTAGTGTGGAGAACCATATAGCCTATGCATTAAAACACAGCAAGGCATGGTGGCACACACCTTTAATCACAACATTCAGGAGGCAGAGGCAGGTAAGTCTCTGAATTCGAGGCCAGCCTGGTCTACAGAGTAAGTTCCAGGACAGCCAGAGCTACACAGAAAAACCCTGTTTCAAAAAATAACAGCAACAATTAAATTAAGTTAAAAGGAAAACCCATAAGATAGATTCAAGTCAGGCAGACCTGATTTGAACTTACCATTTCTTTTTTCTTTTTTGGTTTTTCAAGACAGGGTTTCTCTGTGTAGCCTTGGCTGTCCTGGATTCACTTTGTAGACCAGGCTGGCCTCAAACTCACAGAGATCTGCCTGCCTCTGCCTCCTGAGTGCTGGGATTAAAGATGTGCACCACCATGCCTGGCTGAATTTAACATTTCTTAGCTGGGTTCTTTAAGGGTTTTGTTTGTTTGTTTTTTTCGCTGTTGTTTTGTTTTGTTTTGATCTATAAAATGGGAATGATGAAAGTAGCTATCTCTGTTTTAGAGTTGTTCTGAATATTATGTTACATGATAAAGCACTTAGTGCTCATATACAGTAAGTGCCCAATAGATGTCCGCTCCTGTTATCACTGCTCAGGAAGGCCAAGTGGGATCACAGCTGTTCTGGGCTGTGAAGGGACTTGATGCCACGCCCATTATCACCCTGCTAGGTTGTTTTCTATTTGTTTGTTTTTTTTGTTTGTTTCAGGTAAACAAGGGGGAGCAGCCAGAGGTGGGGCTCTTGAGACAGAATCTCACTGTGTTGCCCAGGATGTCCTCAAACTGAAGATCTTCTTGGCTGCTCTCAGCCTCCCGAGTTCTGGGTTAGCTCTGCTCAGCCCTCAGGAGACATACTGCTCTGAGGGCCACAGAAGCAGCTGAGGAGGACTGGTTTAGGGGGGAGTTCTGGGGGGGGGGGTACACTAAGCACGCTAAATGTACACCATTCTGCCTGCCTTGGCTCTGTTTTGCACAGGATACCTAGAGGTTTGGGAACCCAGCAGCTAGAGCTACGGCTTTAAAATAATTTGCTAGGAAGACAGGGATTCAACACGGGTGCAAATTTGTAATTGTGAAGCTTCGTGTAGATTTGCAAGATCAAAATGATAAAGCAGAGATTTCCTCCTCCCCTTCCTCCTCCTCCTCTTCCTCCTCCTCTTCCTTCTTCTTTCTTGTGATCGGGTCTCATGTAGCCCAGGTTGGCCTCCAACTGTCTGCATCACTGAGGATGACCTTTGACTACTTACTTTCCTACCCTCACTTGCCATGTGCTGGGATTATAGGCATGAGCTATGACACCCGATTTACAGAGTTCTGGGGGCTGAGCTCAGGGCCTCATGCCTCTGAACTTAGAGTCCCTGAATGTGTAAACACTGCCTACAGCTCTAGGTAGGGTCTCATTAGGAGTTCCCTAACAGGTCCCTTGACTCTTTGTGTCTGTTTTTTTTTTTTTTTTCCCCTGAGAAACCTGAACCAGCCAGTGAAACAGACTTTTGAATGGTGCCCAGGGCCCCAGGAGCCTTGGCTGAAAGGCCAGAGAGCCTTGGGGTCCCCAGTTAGCTTGCGTAGTTGAACTCAGGCGCTGGTGAGCTTGTGCAGCCCGAGAGCTCCCTGTATGTCACAGGGATGATTTTCAATGAGTCTTAACTGGGCTTTTGCTTAAGGTAATGTTTATTTTACAGACTTAATGACAGGCTGGCTTTCTGGAAGTGTCACAGGAAAAGATCCAGACTGAGGTCACCACCAACCTCTTCCCTGGCGTCTTGAGAAGAGTGCCACTGAAGGTGAGCTTTGGGTGCGAGCCACAGTGTTTCTTAGAAGACCAAGCGATGGAGTAGTCTAACCTTCTAGGCCAATGTGCGTTTGGCAGCAAGGGGGATCTCCTTGCCACATTTTCTTAGTGGATTAGATAACCATGGGAAAAAAGACATAGAAAGTGAGAGGCATGGCTGAGGGCCGGCAAGATGGCTCAGCCAGGAAAAGAGCTTGTAGCCCAAGTCTGACAACCTGAGTTTGATCTCTGGAACCCATGGTGGAAACAGAGGATCAACTCTACAAAGTTAGCCCCTGACTCCCGCACAGCTCCTGTGTGGCCTGTGGTACATGGCACCCATATTCCTTCCCACACATCACACGCACACTACATTTTTACAAAATTAAAAAAATGGCTGAGTTTCTTCCCCTCAAACATGTTTGTTTACTCTCTCTCTCTCTCTCTCTCTCTCTCTCTCTCTCTCTCTCTCTGTGTGTGTGTGTGTGTGTGTGTATATGTGTGTACCATTCAAGTGGACATCAGAGGACCTGGGGAGTCAGGTGTCTCTTTCTACCACATAGGCCCCTGTGACTGAACTCGGGTCATCAGAGTTGGAAGTAAGTGCCTTTGCCTACCTTATCCACCAATCCGTCATTCTCGTTTTTAAAATAGTCTCTTGGAACTTGAAGGCACCATGGAAATCACCTGCAGGTCAGAGAAACTGAAATGCAGAGAAGATAAGCATCTGGTCAGCTCAGCAAATGTGCATCTGGGCTGGGTCTGGAATCCGGGGCCCCAGGGTCCTGGTCTTTCAACCTTCGTGTAGAACTTTTTCTCCTTCCTTTTTTTTTCCCAAAGCCTAAAATTAGGTGCAATGATCCATGAAACTCTGGGAGTCCTGATTCACTTCCAAATGTACTTTGGCTCCTGCATGGATTGTTGTTTCAGTTAAGGTTTTCTGTGTGTCATATAAAAACACACAAATCACCACAGGGACTAAATGAATCAGTTTCAGTATCCAAGGATTACATACAGAGCACCCTCCTCCACCTTCTTCCTCTCTCTCCCTCCCACCCCTCTTACCTCCCCTTCTCTCTCCCTCTCTTTTTCTCCCCCTAGCTCTCCCTCACACCCCAATTCCATTAACATGCATTTTAAAATAAAAGACGTGTACATTTTGGTAAAAATCTTTAACATTTTTCCTTTTTAAAAAACTTATATTTGATCACTATGATGTTTGATTGCATTTTGCAAATTTCACAATGTATTAACCGTATAGAGTAGCAGTCTTGATGTTTCTAATGAGGAGGGGAAGGAGGGAGCACATTTCAAAAGAGGCTTTTGAAAGCACGGTCAGAGTGTTGGTGACTGTACAGGCAAGTGGAATATTTATGCGGCACTGTGGGTGTTTTGAACTCTCTGGAAGCTAACAAGATCCACACATGGACTTGATGGAAGTCCTCCAAACTTTGGACAACACAGAGGCCTTTCACAAGTCTGAACACAGTCCAAGCCAAATTATAGCCCAGTGCTGTGGTGCAAATGAGAGGCTGGGGAGATCAGAGGAAATAACACTGGTCCTGGACCCCAGGAGGCCTGGCCAAGTGTTGCTTCTTCCACCAGAGGTTGTTTCCTCGTCTACAAATAGTTTCTACCTTGTGGGGTTGCTTTGATGATAAAAACAAAAACAAAAACAATACACCTAATGTCCTAAGCATAGGGCTCAGCACATATAAGTGCACAAGCATGCACGTGCACACACACACACACACACACACACACATTCACTACATATACATTTATTAATGAGATGCCAATAAGCTTCTAGAGAAAGGCACATAGGAACTAATGTTTGGGTACCTAGAAAAGGCCCCCACTTGGGCAGAGAGACAGCAGGGTTGCAGCCACAGGCTTTGAAGTTAGCAAGAGCTGTGTTTAGACTTTGCCTCCAATATTTTCTAGCTGTGTGATTGTGGGCTAATGTGACACGGCCCAGGTGGAGCCCTTGGCTCAGTGCCTGGCATGGAGGGGGGTGAATGCTGGCTGTTGGTTCCAGCTCTCAAAGAAAAGGGCAGTGAAACCAGAGGAGGGAGGGTGATAGGATAGTGGTAATACTAGCTCAGCTGATAGAAAGCAGGAAAGCAAGCTGAGCCCTGTGAGGCCTGTACGAGTTTCCTCTGGCTGTCGCAGCAAATTACCACAGACTTGGTGGGGCTTAAAACAAGACTTCATTCTCTTACAGTTATGGAGGCCAAATGTCTAAAAACCAGTATCATCACATCAAAACCAAGGTGTCCCCAGGGCTCCCAGTTTCCCTCCAGGGCTGGAGGAAAAGGTCCGTTCCGTTCCTTTCCAGTTTATGTTGGCTGTGGGTATTCCTTGGTTTATGGTTGCAACACACTAGCCTTTGACTCAGGCTCTATATGCCTTCTCTGTGTGTACTCATCTGTCCTTGTGTATGTGTGTGTATGTGTGTGCATGTATATGTATGTGTGTGCATATGTGTGTATGTATGTGTGTTTGTTTAAGATCTCCCTAATTTTCTAACTAATAAAGGTATTCATGATTACTCTTAGGGTCTATCTAAGATAATCTTGCCATCTCTCTATCCTCTATAGTATCTGTGAAGATGTTTTTCTTACAAAGTGAAGTCTTCAGAAACATTAATGGGATTAAGACCGAATACCCCTTTTCTCTCTCCCCACCTCTCCCTCCTCTTCCTTCTCTCCCCTCCCCCTTCCTCTTTCTCCTCCTCCTCCTCCTCTTCTTCTTCTTCTTCTTTTTCTTCTTCTTGACAGGGTCTCACTGTGTAGCCTTGGCTAGCCTGGAATTTTCTATGTAGACCAGGCTGGCCTTGAACTTATAGAGATCTGCTTGCCTTTTCCTCTTGTGTGCATTACCATGCCACAGCCGTCAACCTGGGAGGCAATTCCCATTTTCTTTTGCCTGAGTGATGGGACAGGATAGGAGTGTGATGATGAGGCCAGAACAGATGCCACCAGGGCAAACCCAAGCCTATGTTGTTAGAAACAAAGCAGGATAGACCAGGGAGATAAATATGGGATGTCGGTGGGAATCTCATAAGTGATGTTCAGGATGACATCGGAGAAGCTATGTTGCCCAGAGGAGCCCAGCAACTGGTGTCTGGTCAGGGGCATGTTAATGGCACAGGTTACTTGTATATATGAGTAGAGTAAAGAAGAGTTTGAGGCTAGCCTGAGCACACTGGAAGGGTTCAGAGCAGAGGTAGAATGTACAAGAGGCCTAGATCTCCAAGCCCTTGTCTAACCTTCCTACCCTGGGCTAGGTTGCACCACAGTGAAATAAGACACCGTCCCTCAGTTGCCACCTACTAGTTGAATGGCATTGGGTAAACCACTTCAGCCCTCTGGGCCCCATTTTCTTATCTGTAAAAGGAGGGCAGGAGCATCTTCCTGAGAGGATAAATTGGAGGATTAATAATGCAAGGTAGATCTCTGAGAACCTACTGGCTCAAATAAACTTTGGTTTCTTGTCTTCTTGATAAGTGAGGCAGGTGTTAGTCTAGCCATCAAGGGCAATACTCTCTTGCCTGGGGGTGCTGCATAACACCACATGGGGAGGAACATCTGCCTTACCAGAAATGATGAGGCTCCCTGTCACAACTCGAAATGGTCCTCAGTCTTGCTGTCCACTGAGCTCAGAGGAAAAACAGCCAGAGGGATTCTGCTCTTTCGCTTTCTTTCCTTCTCTCTAAATATTGTCAGCCTGAAGTGGTTTAGTCCCAAAAGTTAAGAGTCTCTCAGAGCGTGGTGGGCCTGACCCCACTCTCACAGTCTGACCCCACCATTGCAGTTGGTCACCTTTGACTTCCAGGAAGCAAGACTAGCAGCCTGCCTCCCTCACCCCTCACAGGGTCTTGGCATACAACTCTGCCTACAGCCTGCGTAATGTCATTTAAGGGTCTGTGGGGGCTGCATAGGAAGCACTGTCAGGATGGGGCTCAAGGCAAAGGGGAGCCTGTGTTAAAGTCTTGGCTCTGCTATTTGACTTGTAACTTCAATTCCTCTTTGCAAAGTATGAAAGTAATAGTACTTACCTCATAGAAAATTTATCAGAGTTAAATAAGATGCTTATCAATTACACAGCACAGTTGATGGCTATTGCTAAGTAGATTATTTATTTATTTATTTATTTATTTATTTATTTATATAGTGTCTAATGCAGCTCAAGCTGGCCAACAATGACATTGTTTTTCTGATCCCCCTACTGCCACTTCCCAAGTGCTGGGATTATAGGCCTGTGCTACCGTATCTGTTTTATTTTGATACTGGGGATAAATCCATGGCTTTTTTACATGCCAGGCAAGCAGTGAGCTATGTTCTTGAGCCTCATGAAGAAGGGAAAAGGTGAGTGAAAGAGAAGCAAAGCTTATCTATAAGAGATGAGGAACTAAATCAGACAGCACTTGCAACTCTCCTGAGAGCTACAAGCTGAAGCTGGGAGTGCAGCAGGTGCCTTGTGTGAAGGCTGTCTTCCTCATGGGTCTGGAAGGGCCTGGAATTGTAGGCCCTGGACAAGCATTTCTCAACCTGTGTGTCGAGACTCCTTGGGGGGAGGGGTTGCATATCAGATACCCTGCATATCAGATATTTACATGATGATTCATATCAGTAGCAAAACTACAATTATTATGTAGCAATGAAAATACTTTCATGTTTGGGGTCACCACAATGTGACGAACTGTGTTAAAGGGTGGCAGCATTAGCAGGTCCAGATCCCCTGCTGTGGACAGTGGCCCTCTGAACAGGCACCTGCGACTCTGGGTGCTGTCCACTACAACAGGGAAGCCACATGGGAAATCATTAACATGTTTGCTCATAATATTCAGCATCCACTCAGGGCCCATGGAAGTGAAGCATGGGACAGTGCAGCAGTAACGAATCAAATGAGAGTTCCCCAAACAGAAGCCCACCTCCGGGAAGCTGTGAATTTGGAAAGAAGGTCTCTCTGCACAAACACGAAGGTCAAGGATCTAGAAGAGCGATTGTTATAAGGGTGTTTCCTTGGACCTTAGAAAGTAAGGCTTAGGTGGAGGAGGTAGGCCACTGGGCTGGTTTGTTTGCTTGCTTGTTCTGTTTTTCGCTGTATCTTGTTCCGGCTCCTTTATAGATCCCCTTTGCGTTACTTCCTGGCTGGCACTACATGAACAGCTTTGTTCTGCCGTGCCCTTTCTCTCTTGATGGATGTAACTCTCTGAGGCCATGGGCAAAATAATCTTTCTTTTCTTCGTTTGTTTCTGTTTGGTGTTTTGTCACAGCAGAGAGTGTTCTAGGTTTGTTTGTTTGTTTTAAACTGCCGTTAGGTCCAATGGCAAACAGCCTTCTAAGAGACCCACAGAAGAGAGACATGGGGAGAAGAGAAGACACAGAGGGAAAACAGCCCAGCAGGACAGAGAGAGAGAGAGAGAGAGAGAGAGAGAGAGAGAGAGAGAGAGAGAGAGAGAGAGGAGAGAGAGAGGAGAGAGGAGAGAGGAGAGAGGAGAGAGGAGAGAGGAGAGAGGAGAGAGGAGAGAGAGAGACAGTAGCAAGCTACAGAAAAACATGGAGCCACTAGATGCTGGCGTGACCAGGAAGATGAGCTGGCTAGGGCAGCACGAGAGAGAGAGAGAGAGAGAGAGAGAGAGAGAGAGAGAGAGAGAGAGAGAGAGAGAGAGAGAGAGAGAGAGAGAGAGAGACAGTAGCAAGCTATAGAAAAACATGGAGCCACTAGATGCTGGCATGACCAGGAAGGTGAGCTGGCTAGGGCAGCACAGAAGAGCCGGCCCTGGTGGCATGGCTGCAGGAGAGCTGGCAGGCTGACCAGCTCAGCTACCACCCAGGCTGAGAGAGCCAGGGCTTAGAGTTGGCCCACCCCAACATCTACCCCATCTATGTATGAACTGTCAGAGCCTGTGAAAGTGCTGGTCCTGCAGATCCAAAGACTCAGGATCTCCATGACAGAGGCCAGCAACAGGATATCCAAGAGGAGTCCAAGGGAGGGTCCCAAATGATAGTGTAACAGAAGCCAGAGGCCTTGAGCCAGACCAATGACTCACTGCAATGGATGGTTGCAAATAAAGATGTGTGGAGCACACTGTGACACACTGTGGCCTCCACCACAAGATTTGCTTTGTTTTGTTTTGTTTTTGAGGGAGAGGTTACAAAGGCAGAGGGGGAGTATGAAGAGACACGGAGATGAGTGGGATTGGCGTGCATGCTGTGAAATTCACAACAAATAAAAAAAAAGTTAAAAAAAAAAAAAGCATCAGGCAGGAACATGGAGGCAGGAGCTGATGCAGAGGCCATGGAGGGCTGCTACTTACTGGCTTGCTCCTCATGGCTTGCTCAGCCTGCTTTCTTACAGAACCCAGGACCAACCAGCCCAGGGATGGCCCCACCCTCAGTAGGCTGGGCCCTCCTTCCCCCACTAGTTAAGAAATGGCCTACAGATTTGCCTGCTGCCCAATCCTACGGAGGCGTTTTCTCAGTTGAGGTTCCTGCCTCTCAGCTGACTATAGCTTTTGTTAAGTTGACATGAAAGCAGCCAGCACACCGCTTCAGTCACTTCATTCACTCACTGTTCTGCTTATTTCAGCCTCAGATGGCTCCTGGTCCAGGCTTGCCTTCCTTTAGCTCCCCTCCCCTTTCCAGGGCTGGCATTTGGCTCCTGCCACACACCTGGCCCAAGCTGGCACTTCTGGATCAGTCGGTGCCCGCTGCTCCATTTAGCTAGCACCATGCCAGTGACCTCACCCACAGCTCCATTCTACTTTCTTTCTTGTTTTCATGGTCAGCATAATTTTCATTTTTTGAGACAGGTGCAGCCAAGGCAGGGCACAAACTGAATATGTGGCCGAGGATGACCTTGACCTTGTGATCCTTTTGCCTCTACCCACCAAGAGTTAGGAGTGTTTGGGACTGAGCCCAAGACCTCTCACGCTAGGCAGGTACTCTATGAACTGAGCTACAGCTCCAGTTTTCCATGCCCTTCTGTTTTCTAACATCTTGCTGCATTTGCCTTCTGAGGCTACTTCCCCATTTGTTCATTAGACTTTTTTTTTTTTTTTTTTAAAGCCCCGCTCTTGCTCTTCTAGCATAGATCCAGTACCTAAAGGCTGTCAGGGATACAGTTACTGGGTCTGTCCCATCTGCTTGGATCTAGGACAGTGGTGTCACACAGAGAAGGTTAAAGGGGGCAGTAGGGCCAGGAGCAGTGGCACACGAACATAATCCCAGCACTGAGAGAGGCAGAGGCAAGGATATCTCTCTAAGTTTAAGGTTAGCCTAGCCTACAAAGCAAGTCCAGGACAGCCAAGGTTACCCAGAGAAACCGTGTCTTGAAAAACAAAACAAAACAAGAAAGGAGGCCATGAGACTAGACAAAATGGCTGTTGTCATGATCTTAAGCTCTTGAGATGATTGGATACCAAGTGTGTGCTACCTGTCAGAGACTTCTAAAGAAGCGATTCCCCCGCCCCCCTCGCTTCACCCCCCCCATCTTTCTTAGTCATTGAAGCCTTGGTCAGGTTAATAATTATGATGTGTAGACTGTACACAATCTCTGGCCAAAACACAGTTTGTTTTGGTGTGTCTAACATGATCGACATGCCCGGGTCTATGACTTGCCCTTCAGGTCAACTTCCATTTTTTTTCCCTCTGTCTTGTCTTTTCTGTGAGTAGGAAAGTATGAAAGGGAATTCTAGAGAGGACTTTAAGAGAGGAATACATCCAGGCCAGTTCGTGATCAAATGCATCTTGTGTTGGAACAGGTGGTACTGACAAATACATGGCTTTTCTCCTTATTTCTCTGAACAGCTTCATAGAAAGATGGTGGAACAAAGAACAGGAGGGGACCCACGAACTGAGTGGCACTCAGTTCCAGACACTAAAGTAGACCCTTGGTAGACATTATGTCATTGAAGGCTCACAACGACCCCCAGACTTATGTCATTTTATAGATTAAGAAACTGAGGCAGACAAATCATAAACTTGCTGGGGTCATGCCCGCAGCATTGGGGTGGTGGTGGTGCCTGCCACATGCTAATGTAGGTGCCTAATGCAGATGGGATGATATTAGCAAACCAGTCATTTGAATCAGCTAGGAAATCTGCTGATACTATGTGTCAGGCTGAGGCACGTGACCTCTGCGCTGGAACAAGGGCTGGCTTGGGCCTTCGGAACTGCGATTTCCTTCTTGATGCAGAATGTTACCTAGGAAGGAAGCCACCACTATTGGAACTAGAGGGAGTCGCCTGCAAGTCTGCTCTTGTAGGTGGTGTCTCATATTAATTAATGTTTCCAAAGCTCTTTGAGATACAAAGATGAAAGATGGCACTGCTATGGCAAGTGTGACTATATTGCCCCGAAGGCAAGGAGATAGTCCCAAGACACAACCAGGGCCTGGCTGACTCATAGGAGGGTCCCAATGTCTCACATGACAAGGCTTGTCCAGAAAAGACCCTGTCTCAGACACAAGTCCCTTTGGAGAGTCTGATGTTCCTGAGCAAATTTCAGCCTTTACCTCAACACCCATGCTTCTTGGAAGGTTTCAGTGATTAGCCTTTGTACCTGAGTGGGAAGGAATTCCAGGTTTGGGCTTGGTTAGAAGGAAGAAAACCCAATGGCCTCGGGTCTCAGGGGTTCAGAGTGGGAAGACCACCACAATTTACTTGGGGCATAAAAATGGAGGCGTTAAATGTAGGCTCTGCCCAAAGCCACTGTCTTGCTTGGGATTGGACCTTGTGATGAGATAGTATACTTCCCTAGGAGGCATAGATCTGGCCTCAACTGCAGGTGAGGACTGAGGTCATATAGAGGGATAGAAACTCCTAAGGGATGAGCACAGAATCCCAAGGGATAAGCAAGGAGCAGAGAGGTATTTTAGAAACAGAAGGAAACAGGAGAGTCCCCAGGGTAGGGGATGGGGCCAGGAGAAAGCAGCCAGAGTTCCACAGCTGTTGGGAAGGAGGCTTAGAATGGTCTGCCTTTCCTTTTTTGGTTCTGGGATTGAGCATAGGTCTCAGTGCTAAGCATGTATTGTCCTGATGACGTATGTCCCTAAGGGTGTTTCTCGTAGCTGCTGCGGCAGCCACCGCAGCCACTGCAGCCATCACGGCCTCTACCACTGCCACCCAGCTGCTTTCACTTCCAAAGTGCTGGGATTACACGTGCATGCCATCACGCCTGGTTTTGTTCCGGGCTGAGGCTTGAGCCCAGGCTTACATGCATGCTGGGTAAGTACGGCCCTGAGCCATGCCCCTAGGCCCCAGCTAATGTCCTCTAATTGTCTGCTCCAAACACAGAATTAGCGGTTCCCTTCTGGTGACTTCACTGCCATTTGGAGACAACCCTCAAAGGTGGGCAGGTTTATCCATTTCACATGAGTGGGGCTGGGGCTGGGGGGGGGGGTGGTGGGAGAGGGTGTTAAGGCTCAGAGGTACAGCTGGTATGTCCCAGGTTACATAGCTAACAGTGAGGCCCTAGAATCTAGCTGTATAGAGCCCAACCTCACAGTTTGAATTTTGCTACCTGCGATGAAAGTTTCTGAGCTTCCTGCAGACGTCACAGCCTACATACATCACAGCCCACATACATCACAGAACATACCAGGAGTTCTGAGACACGAGGCTTTAGGCCGAGCAGATCTGAGTCTCAGAATCGAGGCTCTAACGCACAGCCGTGTGGCCTCAGGCAAAGATTTGGACTCCTTTGGATTCACTCTCCCATTTATTTCACACTTTGAGCATAAGATAAGGAGCAGACGGCACCAATAGAAACCATCACAGTTACATTTCTGAGTAATTCACACACCAGACATGGTCCTAAGCACTTCCCAGCTATTACTCTGTTTAGTGGTTGCAACAGTTTTGCAATCTCATCTTATTGGTGAGGAATCAGACCCACAGTGAGGGTAAGTAATCCCGGGCCCCACAGACACCAACTGGGCCATTACATTCCCTAAGAGAAGGGACGCATCTCTCTGGGCTTGAGGAGACCTGTAGGTCTGAAGAAGTCTGGCTTCTGACCACCCCTGTGCCTTTTATGGGTTACACAGTATGGGGGCTAGTGGGGCTTAAGGACAGAGACTGGTTCCTTCCAAGTCCTCCCTGCCTCAATTTCCCCCTCAACCATCTGTGGTGATGAGAATATCACAGAAAACACCTCCTACATTCGCAGAGCCTGGGATGTTTGCTGGACCTCACAGCCAGCGTCAGTAATATAACTAAGGTCGCTGAAGACTGACTGAGGCAGCTGCCTCCTGTGTGCTCAGCCTTCTGTTTATCATGCCTTCAAGAGGGAAGTGTAAGAGCCAACCTCACTCGTCTTGGATTTCCCACATGATCAACTTTTACAACCCAAGCTAATGCTTAGCTGGAACCCTAAGTTATGCACTCGTCCATGCCCCTGGCCCAGAACAATGCATGTCTATCATTTGCTGAAAGTAACAAACACACAGAGGTTGAAAGCTACTTCCTAAATTCTACTGTAAAAGTTGAAACATCCATTTATGGCTCCTGGTTGATAAACAATGATGCTTGAGTACTGTTTGTTGTCTGGGTCAGTTGGGATCAGTCAGAGCCAGTGACTTAGTCCCTTGGAAAACTCTGTTAATGATTTCTGTAAAGTGTCCGATTTCTTCCCCATGTGGTACTTTCTATGTTATTCAATAAAGGCAGAACAAAGCCCTTTGTGAGGGACATACATGCACAGTCACATTATAGACACGCAGACAGAGACACAAGACAGGCATATGCATGCACGCACACACACACACACACACACACAGTCAGAACACACATAGAAGATAGTCATACATAGGGACAGACAGATTCACAAGGACAGCCTTCAGGCAGACATAGGTTCAGAGTCACGCAACAGATAGAGGATGGATGACACAGGGAGCACGAAGAGAATTCAAATCTTAAATGACTCCAAGAGGAAGCACTTCACTCCTTTCCTTCATGTGACACTGACGCATTACGGGCATCTCACAGATGGATAACGCGTACAACAACTCAGGGCTTTCCCTTCTGTCTCAAGCCTTGTCATGAGATACTCATCACATCACTATTTTTCACTGTAGTGTTTGTGACTCAATTTACTTTCTATGTCAAAGCTTTTTTCTCTTTGCAATTTTATTGTAAGTTCTATGTAAGAAATAACTGACCATCTTAAATGCTTCCCTTCCGTGCCCTTGAGAGCTGGGATTACAGGTGTGTGCCACCATGCCTGGTCGTAGCTGGTGCTGTAGGTCCAGTCTGTGCTTCGTGAACACTGGGCAGACACTCTGTTGGCCAGGCTGTATCCCAACTCCATGGGAGCCATGTTCAGCCGACAGGTTAGTGGCATCAAATGCTATGTTATTATGTGTCTACCACCCCCACCCAATTCTTTCCGTCTTGGGAAATGGAAGAATTCTCTCCTTTAAACAGGAAGTCTCCACTCCGCTCTCTCCTTAGCCCCTGGCAACCACCATTCTACCTTCTGTCCATTGATTTTGGCTACTCTAAGTATCTCATATAAGCGGACACATACAGGATGAGCCCTTTTGAGACCAACTTCTTCACGTAAGGTAGTATTCAAGGTTCATCTCTGTTGTTGTTTATATGAGAATCTTCTCCCTTACTAAGATTGAGTGATAGTCCGCATGCATTTATGTATTATCTGCTTATCCATTAACCCCTTGATGGCTGCTGGACTGATCCCGTATTTTAGCCACTGTGAATAAAACTGCTCTCAAATGGGTATACAACCATCTCTTCGACAGCCTGCTTTCAATACCTTTTCATAGACACTAAGGACTAAACTTGCTGACTCACTACACTGCATGATCTCATTCAAGCCTAGACCTTGCTCCTTACCACCCCAGCTTTCTGTCTTATGTACCACTGGTGTCGCCATCACTTTCCCATCCTTCTTAGGAGCTAATGCTGATGGCCGTCTGTCTCTTTCAGCAGCCCACACTTTTGCCTCCAAAAGCCCTGGGCCCTGGGCTGTCAGAAACTGTAGGGATGTCTGCACGTCAAAACAGAAGGCAGAGGGGTTGATGCCGGTGACCTTTGGGTGGCTCTCTTTGTAACATCTACTTATTATACAGCACACTCAGAATTTGCACATGTGTGTTTCCATGGGAACAGAGTTGAAGAGACGTATACCCGTGGGCCACTGGTCCAAACAGTTCTGAGCCCCAGCATGCACTGAAGGCCATGTGGTATCACATTCGAATCCTTATGGCGAAACCATCCAGTCACTCATTCTTGGTCTTGGAAAGCAAAAATGAGTAACTATTCCTGGATTTCTTATCATGTAGCTCTCCTCATAGCATTCATATGAATTTACTTTAAAAGCTACAGGTGGTAATGATTAAACAAAACAAAACAGGAGCCTGGGCAATATGGCTCAGTGGGCAAAGGCACCTGCTGACAAGCCTAACTACCTGAGTTCAATCCACAGGACCCCTATTAAGAGAGAACTGAGTCCCTGAGGTTGACATATGATATATGATGTTGTGCATGCATGCTCCTACCCCTGTAAAACAAATTACAATATAATCAATTGTTTTGTACAAAGCTACCTTGGTTACACAAGGCAAGTCCAGAATACTAGAGATTTAGAAAAACCTGTGGCCTAAACACACATTAAAAGAATGATTGGTGAGCCAGGTGGTGGCACACGCCTTTAGTCCCAGCACTCGGGAGGCAGAGGCAGGTGGATCTCTGAGTTCCATGCCAGCCTACTCTACAGAGTGAATTCCAGGACAGCGGGGCTTCACAAAGAAACCCTGCCTTGAAAAACAAATGAACGAACAAACGAATGAATGAATGAATGAATGAATGAATACTCCTAATAGTAGAAGGGTCCTGTGTTACTGGCCTGGAGATGGATACCCAGTAGCCTTTGTGTAGGCTTGGTATAGGACAGACATGAGGCATGCCTCACTCACCTGTACATCTATGGATGCACAGGTTCCCTGGGCTTACGGAACTCCATCCCAGTGCAGGCCTCAAACTTGCGCTGCATGATTTGAGCCTGCAGGCTTAGCCTAGAGGGGGAGTAGCACTCTCACCCACCCACCCACTCCCTCCCTCCTTTTGCCCTCCCTAGGGTGAGGCTCAGGGATCTGAGCCTGGAGGAGGGAAGTCTTGACTGACTGCACTGGCCTCCCCCAAAGCTCCTTTTAGCTGTTCCGCCTTCCTGTAGCCTAGCAACCCCAGCCCCTGACAACTGATTTATTGGGAAAAAAAGCTTAGCTCTCCTCCTGAAGGTTTGTTTGCTTTTTTTTTTCCAGCTTTCCTTGCCTCCCTCCTCCTCCTTGTTCCCACCCCCTTCAGCTCACATCCCCCTTACTTCTCCTCTGAATCCGTGACTGCCAGGAGGGAGGAAGAATGGCTTTCTCTTCCGAGGATGCCACTTCTCTCTCATCCTCCATCCTTAGGTGACACCTCTGGTTCCCTCTCAATATGGTGGGCAGAGTGACCTTGCTAATAACTCTCTAGGGGGCTTCCGAGTCTGACCAGCCCCCACATTTGTATGTTAGCCCCTAATGCCCAAGGTAACAGCGTGGGAGGTGGAACGTGGTGAAAAGTTGAGTCTGTAGGGAAAGGAGAGGAAAGAAAGCTGCCTTCCCCTTTCCCCACACAAGAACTCAAGGCATCCTATGTACTGAGAAGCTGCTTTCTTCAGAAGAGCTGCTAACCTGCCAGTGCCTCTGTGTTGGGCTTTGAGGCTCTAGACCTTTGAGAGCACATGGCTCTTGTTTGTTAGGCGCAGGAGTTATGGCTGGACTGGCTGGACGTTCCCTGTGCCTGTGTCTGTCTCTCTCTTCAGTACTGAGGACGGAACCTAGAGTCTCACACATTCTACACAAGCACTCTGCTACTGAGGTACGTTGTTGTTATAAAGAAAGAAAATCTCAATCGTTTGATTTTACCAGTGGAAGACAAATACGGGGTTGAAAACCTGCTAGCTCAGAGACGCAGAGAAAGCATTCTTACTCTACTCACATCCCAGAAGGAGAAAAGCCTCCCCACTCAGCTCATGTCCCAGAGGAAAAAGCCCAAAGCTCCTTCTGCTTCTCCATGACGTCAATGTCCTTCCTTTCAGTTTAATCCTTGTCAGCTGGTTGCTTGCTATGCATCTTGACTTAGGGTTAACTTTATTTAACCCTGTTTATAGGAAGTTCTTGGATTAAAGGTGTGTGCTAGGCCTGAGCCACACCACAAGTACTTGTCTACAGAAAGCTCTTTGGTTAAAGGTGTGCATTAGGACTGAGCCACACCACAACAAGAAACTGGTTTTTACAGTTCACAACCTCAGGGTTCACACAGTGGATCAAATATTCTGATACAGTACATTCTAGCTCCTCTTTTTAAATTTTGAGACAGGGTCTTGTTTCATTACCCAGGACAGCCTTGAACTCTATAGCTTAAGCAGGCTTTGAGGTTTTCATCTACCTCCCTCAGCTTCCTGAGTAGCTGGGATTACAAGCCTGAGCCTACAAGCCTTGATATACTCCAATCTTGCATCAAACTTTTTGCTACCTCCCCAAAGAAATATCCTGAAAGACCCTTCAACAAGTCGCATGCTGCCTTCTATTTTATGTCTCTCTGTTCACACTCTTACCCTCTGCCCGACTTGGTTACAGTTCTTTGTCCCCATGTCTTTGTGCCTGTTGTCCCTCCACAAGAAATGCCCTATCTGCTCGCTTAGCTTCATGATAATCTTCAGGGTTTAACTTCAGCATGGGCTCCTCTGGGAAGTTTTTCCTCCCCACCACTTGGACAGAATTGACCACACCTTCCTCTGTGCTGCCACCCACCTAGTACCTACCTCTGGGTATGTCCTGGTGTGCTTGCCCTGCACAGGCTACTTCATAGGAGATTTTCATTAGAGGGAGTTGGCGAGGGTAGCGAGAATTCTCTTTCTCTAACAAGTTTCCGAAGCTCAGCCAGGGACCTGATGCAGCATGGGGGAGAGCTAGACACGAAGGGCAAATGAAAAACCTGAGGAAGGGGGAGAAAAGAAAGGGAGGGATGAAGGGGAGGGGAGGGAGGGAGGGAGAGAGGGAAGGAGGGAGGGAGGAAAGAATGGAGGGGGAAGAAAAGGGAGGGAAGAAGGAAAGGGAAGTAATGAAGGAGAGAGGGAAGGAAAGACAAGAAGGAGGGAAAGAGGGAGGAAAGGAAGCGAGGGAGGAAGGGGAAGGAGAGGGGAGGGAGGAGAGGGAAGAAGTAAAGGAGAAAGAAAGGAAGAGAAGAAAAGGAGGGAAACAGAGATGGGAGGGAAGGACCATATTATGGACACATACCAGAGTAAGCATCCAGAGGTCAAGGTTCAAAGTGGACAAGAGGATGAAGGACATATGCCTGCCAGGATGAACATGTTTCTGCCTGTGGACCAAAGCACAGGGACAGCTTCCGGAGTGGGACCAGGCCACATGGTAAAAGCCAAACCACCTGGGCTCATCTGCTCCTCCCTGTTTAAGCCCTTGCCCAGTACCCTGGGAGGGCGACCCCACCCCGCTATGCCAGTGCCTTCTGGCTGGGTTTGACCAGTGAGAAGTGTGTGTGGGAAACCAGGGGGTGGGTATCTTCCCTGCCTTACAGCCTTGAAAGCATTACGCTGGCTCCTGCAGAGACATGCCTGGCTGCTACTCCCACATTTGGCAGGCCCTCCTGACTCTGGACTTGGGTGCATGGCTTCCTGTAGCTCTTTCTCTCCTAGTTACTAGGAGAGAGGATTGCATTTAGCCGTTCTGGGTGACCACCTCCCCTCCTAGTCGATTTTCCAGTGGCTTCTTTGGCCTGTGTTCTGGTTTTCTGGCCAAACCTTCCCCATCATAAAGTTTTGCAGTAGTTCTCTTTTTCTTGTTGGTCCCTGAGTAACAATGGCAGCTCAGTTAACAGAGGTGGGGGGGGGGGATGTCACTGTTTATCTGGGAGGAGATGCTCCCCTCCCCGCACTCCAGACTGGTCTTGAACCTGCAATGCTCCTGCTTTTCCCTCCTGAATGGTGTACCGACCCCCTACACCAAACACAGACACCTAATTTATTATATAATGAGGTTGTGTGTATATTTTACATCACATGGGAGAACTGGGGGTGTGTTTTTGGCTGGGCGTGCTGCTGCTCGCTTGGCACTCCGAGGGCTCACTGTGCAAGTGTGGGTCTCGGGGGACCTTGTCTGCACCCTGCTTCTCACCTACAGGGAGAGATCTGGAGCTTTTGGCTTTAGTTCACTGAATTCCTAATGAAAAGAGCGTAGAGGGAGATGTGGGGGAAGCAGGGAGCTGGTGAGAGAGGCAGACAGGTATGGAGAAAGGAAAAGGGAGCCTGCAGCCTGCATACCGTGTTTAGCACAGGCTCTGTATGCAGTAGATCAGTCAATATTGGCTCAAGGAATGAATAAACAGATGGAGCAGAGGGGACAGGTGGAGTTCACAGCCCAGAAAAGATAAAGCAGGGCCTTGGTCTCTGTTCTTTCTATTTCTAGTCTTCTCAACAGCAATGGTGTTCTAAGCTCTTTCCTGGCTTCCAGTCCTCTTAAGCACAGCTTCAGGAGACAATAAAAACAAGCAAACAAGTAGATAAATGCCATCATTTTAGTTTCTTGAGCCACAATGCCTCTGTGGCCTCCAGATGTGTAGGGATTACATTCTGTTATGTGTTAGCACACTTTATCCACTGAGCACATCCACACTTGGACATCTTCAGTCCCTCCTCACTCCTAGGATGTGAGTGTGCTGTGGGAAATGGTGGTTTCTTTGGAGGCCACAGTGCTTAGCCTCGGACCTATTCTCTAGAACTTTCCTTGCTTCTGTCTTTATCCCTTCAAGACCTGGCAATCCTCTTCTGGCTGAAGGTGGGGCCAAGGAACAGGAAGTTAGAAAGGTGAACTCAGATCTCACCTCCTTTGTCCTCCCATAAATTGCTTTCAGCACTCACTGAGTGTAGGGCCCCCATCCCAGCAGCCTGGAGGACATCCACATAATTGCTTAGCTGTCGCTGTGAGTCTCTGAAAGAGGACTAAGCTCCAAGAACACAAAATGACCCAGTCCCTTGAGCAGGCTCTTCTTGGAGAGCTCTTCTAACGATTGGCAGAACTAGGCGTGTCAGGACCTGCTTCTGAGCAGGTGACATGACAGAGCTGATCAAGCTGGGCTTCACCATCCCAGTCAAAGGACCGCGCTCAGGGGACTCCATGCAGGGGAAAATGGCAACCTGAGGAATGGCTAAGTGCGATGGCACCAGAGGGGCAATTCTGATGTATTCTACCAGAATGAACCTGACCCTGAGGACGGTGGGGGGGGGGGGGTGACAAGGA
Organism: Acomys russatus; assembly: GCF_903995435.1. Taxonomy (NCBI): domain Eukaryota; kingdom Metazoa; phylum Chordata; class Mammalia; order Rodentia; family Muridae; genus Acomys; species Acomys russatus. The sequence continues at coordinate 22,170,930 of NC_067137.1, forward strand.
AGATTCTGGGCATTCTAGCTGGAAACTATGCAGTTTCTAGAGATGTGCTTGAGAGGCCTAGGGACTATAAAGAGGGGACAGTGTGGGGACTAGCTGGTAGACCCGCCGAGGCCAAAGAGCCTAGGTCTGAAGCTGGGAAAGAGCAAGACGGTGGAATGTCAGGGAAGAGGGTCCTGTGCTGAGTTTTAGAGGGACAGGAAAGAATGGCTGTTGGAGAGGAGTCCTCCCAGCCAAGGGCTGGCTGTTCCGCCAGGGCTGAGTCCTGAGAGTTCCCTTCTTCAAGCACCTTCGAGCATTTGAAAGCTTAGGTTTTGATTGGCACTCTGCAGAAATGGGGAGGTCCTTATTTCACTTTTGGATTTACATATGTAAAAGTAATTCAAGCATTTGTGTGTGTGTGTGTGTGTGTGTGTGTGGTGTGGTGTGTGTGTGTGGTATGGTGTGTGTGTGTATGTGTGTGTGGTGTGTGTGTGGTATGGTTGTGTGGTGTGTGTGTGTGTGGTGTGTGTGTGGTGTGTGGTGTGTGTGTGTGTGTGTGTGTGGTGTGAATGACAATTCTGAGATGCTAACTACATGTGCAAGTGCTAAGGCCCAAAGGATGTTGGGAGATGATAAGAACTTGAGCTTTAGGGACTGGCGGCCCACATTTGGTAGAGCTCCCACTAGTAGCAGTAGCTGTGAGCCCACCCTCTAAGAGAGAACATTTTGTGGGCGGGACTTTAGTGAAGGCAGAGCAAGAGAGGAGAATAGAGAGGCTGATGTCACTTACGGCCTGGTGTAGGTGGACTATGACAAGTGACACCAGGCAGCAAGGAAGTGCAGGAAGTCAGGGGCCATTTCAGGAGGTAAGTGGGGTGAGCTGGAAGAGGCTGGTCATGTGTGGATTTGGGAAGCATTGAACTTGACCTGAAAGAGTGGGCAGGGGTTTAACAGTGCAGCAAGGGATAGGAAGGTGCAACAGATGAAAGGACCAGCCTGAGTTCTAGGGTGAAGCTGGAGGGGGAAGGACACTGGGTGCTGGGTTGAGAAGTTTAAATAAAAATCTAAGCAGTGGGATACGGCAACTGAAGACGGGGGTAAGGGACACACCGACACTGATGTGACTCAAACTGGCATTCAGATTTCAGAAGGAAAGTCCTCTCTAGTGTGGATAGCTGTGGAGCCTGGACAGGCTGTTCCTCCAGCCCAGTGATGACCTGAGGAGCTTGTTTGCTTGATGGGCCCTTGAACCTCCTTCCCCAGCCTTCTTGTAGGGCCAGGCAGGGCCTCTGATAAGGAGGGCAAGGTTACAGGGGCCAGCCAGTGGCCAGCAGCAGCTCAGCAGGTATCTTACATAGAAAGAGGATCCTCTCTCAAGTGTGACCTTATCCAAGGCCAAGCTCTTTGGGGGAGGGGAGGGGATCACATATTTCCCTCTGGCTCTTTCCTTCCCAGTTGGGCCTCTGATCTCAAACTAAGCCTTTTTGGCTCAGGGGTCCAGGGCCTCACCCTTCTATCAGATCCCTTATACCTTTGTGTTTACTCTGTTTATCGACTTTCTTAGGGACTCCCTTGAGGAATCCAACACTCCAGCGTGTGAACACCGCACTGTGCAAGCATGGCACAGGCGCGTGCGCAGCGTTCTTGACAATTTCAAAGGCAGCACAACAAACTTTCTTCTGCCACCCCAGAATCCGGCTCATAGGCACAAGGGGTCTCACCAGGAAGACATAGGGTAGTAGCCATTTAAAAACATTCCCTTGGGAGCGGCTTTCCAAGAAGAGAGGAGGAATTGCTCTTCTCCTTAACAGTGTTTGCCGGAAGTCTGTAAGGAGTTGAGTTCCAGCCCCCAAGGGAACTTGCTGCCAAGGCATTCCACCCAGAAGGAATGAGGAAGCTCTTCTGAGAAACTGGTTTCTCTCGAGACTGTGGGGCCAAGATGAAGGCCTGTTGCTGTCCAGACACAAGGAGATGCAGGTCTGTTCTCAGGGGCACTAGGCATGATGGGTAATGTACAGCTACCTTCTTCCTGGCCTATGCCTACTTGTGGAGGGGACCCATATGGGTTGAGACAGGGGAGAGACTTAAAATAGTGCTAATCCTCCCAGCTGCTGTGGAGCTAAGCACTCTCTGAAAGCAGGTATCCCGCCAATCACTCCTCAGAATGACCTCCTGTCAACCCCTCCTCTGGGAGGGGACACACAGCCATGGCATCCACCTGGATTGTGGGCCTTCAAGCACACAGCCTGTGCATAATGTATGCTTATAGAGGGCTAACCACGAGTTAGACTCCTGTAAGCATCCATCTGGGGGAATTCTTGTCACCACCTTCTGTGGTAGGCATAGTTGTCACTATTTTTTTTTTTTTTTTTTTTAAGTTTAGGAAACAGGCATTAGGAGGTTAAGCAACTTGCTATAATTATCCAACTTCGAGGCAGAGCCAGGTAGGAATCAAGCCCGGGGCACAGATGCCAAACCCCTGAGCTGTTTCCTCTGTGATCTCCTTCAGTCGCCAAAGCCACTCTTGCCCTTGGACATTTACAAGGAGCCTGGTTTATAATTTTTAGGGGATCTCTTAATATCGGAACTGTATCTTTCAAGTCCCTCAACCAGCCACCATTTAATGCTAGAATCAGGGACCCCATTTTATTTTGCCTTCTAGTCAGGGAGATTGACACACAGGGCATGGCCCTCTTCAAAACCCCTATCTTTCTACCAGGCCTTTTTTAGGGACCTCAGCATCTGCAGCCCTCAGCTCTCAGGGATGGGAAAAATGGCCTAAACAGAGCTCAGGAGATAGATGGGCTTTGGTGAAGGCTTCCTGCAAAGGAGGAAGGTATTGGTAGATCTCACCTGCTGTTCTGTGGTCTTGAGCTACGTCTTTGGCCTGAGGAATTAGAAATCCCCATCCCCATGACGACCCCATGCCCCGTGTTCCGGGCGCCCTCACCATGAAGTTAGGCACAGGGCTGAGCAAAGTCACAATTCTATAAAGTCTCTCAGTCTTGCCAGCCAGTCTTGGTTCCGTTCATATCTCTTGACCACAGAGAGAGAGAGAGAGAGAGAGAGAGAGAGAGAGAGAGAGAGAGAGAGAGAGAGAGAGAGAGAACACACTGTGTCCAGCCAGACTCCAGCCTCAGCCTGAGGATCCCAAAGGCCTCAGCCACACAGGGAGCTGGTCCATATTCACTTCTTTCTTTTGTCCTCTTGGGCTTGCCATCTTAGACTTACTTTGCCTCCATGTCTGTGTAGTCCCAGGCTGAGTCCCCAGTACTAGGTGATCAACAGTGAATGAATTCTGGTCCCCAGTTAATCTAAGCACAAAGGAAGCCATTATCTAGTTTTGCCTGTGAAAGGTACTGGCATCCCTCAGCTTTTTAGTGGCTACACTTGTCTCTTCTCTCTCCAGTGGCTGATGTTCACCTCTTGTAAGCCTTTCCTCAAATGAAGCCAGATTGTAACTTAGAATTGTCCCCACACCCTGGAAAATACTAGTTCTTAGACATCTCGTCCCATCCAAGTTCAAACTGAGAGAGGCGTGTGATTTCCCTGATCCCTGAGTGTTAGGACGGAGGCAGAGGCCTGGGAGGCCTAGCTCAACGAGAATATACTAAATCTGTCCTCCTGGCTCTTTCAAATGTGTCCACAAATGTGGACAATTACACAGTGCACCTGCAAATTGCTTTCCATGTGAATCCAAGTTGTTTTTTTTTTTCTCTCTCCAAGTATTTCATTTTCCTGTCCTCTCCCTTTCCCCAGCAGCTGAGGCTTTCTGAATCTTTTGCCTCTGCAGAGAGCAAAGAAAGAAACAAAGATGGCTTCTGAGGGACAGGAGGGGAATGGTAGTCAGAGATGGCTTGGCAGGAGGCCAAGAGGAGTCCCAATCTTGACTTGGCATGAGTTGGTGACAAATTGTGAGGGGATAGTTCTTTTTTTAAAAAAAATAAAATTTAAATATTTAAACATTTATTTCTTTATTATGTATGCAGTGCCCCACCATGTATGCTTGCATGCCAGAAGAGGGTAGTAGGTCACATTATAGATGGTTGTCAAGTCACCATGTGGTTGCTGGGAATTGAACTCAGGACCTCTAGGAAGAACAGTCAGTGCTCTTAACCTCTGAGCCATCTGTCCAGCCCAAGGGGTTACTTCTTAATTACTCCTAACTTCCAGTATGAAAGCCGTTGGGTGTTGGCCCTGGGGTAAGAGGTGAGGTGCCTAGTTAACATAGCAAAGCGGACCCGGCCTCCAGATTCTCAAAGCATCCTTCAGCTTTAGTCCATACCTGTTACAGGGCATGACTGCCATACCCCACCCTCTACCTTGAACTTTTCATCTGAGGGGCTGGGCTCCCCCTCTCCCAGAGGCTCTTCCCTATATAATCAAGACATTTTGCCTCCTCCCCTGCCACCCCACATCTGCATGGCACCCCAGAGCTGCCTCCAGTAAACCTGCTTTTATACTTTTAATTCGCAGTGAATTACTGTGAATACTTTTAATTCAATATACAATCAATTCAATTTGCTTTTATTGGCTTAGTTTGTGGGCAGAGAAAACCTATTAAAAACTTTGATAAAAATGGGCACAGCCGGGCCATGGCGGCGGCACATGTTTTTAATCTCAGCACTTGGGAGGCAGAGGCAGGTGGATCTCTGTGAGTGTGATTCTGGGCACACAACCCATAGGGATGTGGGCACGCACCATGTCCTTTATTTCACTAGTGGTATAAGCAGAAGCACACCAGCTGGCTTCTGTGGCACTGGGACGGACCTCAAAGCCTCAAGCGTGTCAGCTATGCTTGCAGTCTAGCAGGCCAGTTTTCCAATACAAAACCTAAAGTCCATAGTCACTCTGGTTAGTCCCCCCTGTCTTAGTGCCCTGACCCATAGGCCACATTCAGTCCATTTTCATTTTCTCTCTTTCCGGGAAGATGTTGGGGAAAGAGACTTAGGGAAGCTCGTCAAGTAGGTTGGTTTGCCCTGAGCCCGTGGTAAAGTTTCCCAGATGCAGAGCTGACTAAGACCTATGAAAAGCCTTCCTCCCCCCCCCCCCCCCCCCCGCCACCGGGTCATGGAAGGTCTTTCGTGAAACATTGTATTGTGTTTGAGAGACACGATACACATCATCGATATTTGATGAGGCCTTGAGGGTGTGGTCTGGTTGGCTGGGCAGCTATGTGACTGCAAGCTGGGCACCGCCTGGAGTGGCATGCCAGGGTCCCTTGTCCTTTGGGAAGGAATGGTGTATCTCCCTTCAGGGAAGAAGACAATAGGGTAGCTTCCCCCTCCCCCTAGCCCCCTCTCATTTGGGAGGAAAATAATACTAACCCTTGCCAGTTATAGTTGCTTACTTTGGGCCAGGTGTCATCTCTTTTGATTCTCAGGAGCCTTTGAGGAAGTTGTTGTGCAAACTGAGATCTGGGGAATTCAGAATTGCCTAGAGTCAAATACCATGAAGTTCTGGGAAGGCAGGGAAGGCCGGCTAACCGAACAGAGATGGATGTGAGCCGGTGACCTCAAGAATGGGGTGTTTGGAGGTTACATTTGCACAAAGTGAGGGCCATGAAGCTCCAAAGAAAATGAAAGAAACAGGGAGGAATGGGGTAAGAAACCTGTTCTCAAATGCTTGCTGGTTTTCCCTCAATCTTTGTTGTTTGTTTGTTTGTTTGTTTTTGGAGAGGGTCTCTTGTAATCCAGGCTGGCCTCGAACTCACTAGCTGATGACTATTGGAGCTTCTGTTCCTGCTGCCTTCCCTCTTGATGCTCGGATCACAAGTGAGCACCGCCACATCCAGGTTTCACGTCTGTTTGGCAAACGCTCTACCTCCTGAGCCAGGGCCCTAAGTCCTCCACCTTAGCCTGCGCACTCAGGAGCCATGGGAGCCATGCTTCCTCTCCAATTTGAACTGGCATGGGAAGAGATGCCTGTGAGAGCAGGGAGCTGGCATCCTCTGGGGTGCAGGTGGGACAGTTCTAAGTCACCATCCAGCTTGGAGGCCACTGTGAGTATATATTAGTCAAGACAAGGTAATGGAATATTGATTGGCATTTGTTAGCTTAATTTACAGTTTAAGACATTATGCCATGAGGGACTCTAGGTGAGAGAAGCATGGGAGAATGGGGAAATAGAAGGATCCAGAGGGTCCTAGAAACCTACAAGAAGAACATTATGATGGTCAGATCTGGGCCCAGGAGTCCTGCTCAAACTATGGCACCAGCCAAGGACAATACGGGCAGTAAACTTCGAACCCCTACCCAGATCTAGCCAATGGACAGGACATTCTCCTCAATTGAGTGGAGAGTGGGGTCTGACTTTCAAATGAACTCTGGTGCCCCATATTTGACCACGTCCCCTGGATGGGGAGGCCTGGTGGCACTCAGAGGAAGGATAGCAGGCTACCAAGAAGAGACTTGATACCCTATGAGTATATACAGGGGGAAAAGGTCCCTCTTAGTCATAGTCATAGGGGAGGGGAGTAAGGGGAAAGTGTGAGGGAGGGAGGAATGGGAGGATACAAGGGATGGGATAACAATTGAGATGTAATATGAATAAATTAATAAAATATATTAAAAAAATAAAACAATACTTTTTCAATGAGGGGAAAAAAAAAGACATGCCACGGGATTCAATTTGTATACTCCTGTCCTGAGTCCTATGGGGGGCCTAGGTAATTGTGACTTGAGAGTCCCAAGAAAAATTCTCACTAGCAAGTGTTCTGCATTGGTTTCTCACTAGAGCCTGGTGACTACAGGAACATGGATGAGTCTTATTTTTCTTTTTGTTTTCCCCAAAGGCCTTGGAGTATTCAAACAGATCCAAAAGCATTGGCAACAGTACGAGGAAAGGAACTGGGCTGCAAATGATAACATAATAACATCTGTTCTTGGAACGAGGTGCCCTTATGACCTGCAGATCAGTTTTTACCTTGAAATTGAACTATCTGAAAAGGCTTTAAGTTTTCAGTTCTGGGATTTTGCCCAAGCCAGCAAGACCTATAGGCCACAGCACCTTACTCCAAGGAGTGTGTGTATTTTGTCTATAAACATCTTTTCCTTCTCCCATGCTGGTGCTTCTCTGAAGATGCAGGGATGGAGTCCATGGGGGAAGGTCAGGATGCAGCCTTTCTGTGGTCCTATTGTTGGTCTAGAAGCTGGAATCTGCTTGACCATTGGCCCGTCCCTCTTGTTACAGGTGACTATGTCCTTGGTGCTATAGCCTAAGCTGCCACGGTTATAGAAAGCTATACCCAGGCCTAGGGTTCTGTCTTCCCTGAAGGCAAACCTTCCCTCCTTCCCACGATGGGCACAGTCTATCCCCTCTATTTATTGTTCTGCCAAGCTGGCTCCCAGCTTCTCAAGCTTCAAACAAAGAGGCATCTCATTCAGAGCAAAGGGAAGAGCACAGGAGTCAGCCAAGTCCACGTGGACACACGTCCACAAGTGACCTTGAAATGACTGTGACTGCATGCTCATGTTTGGCTGAAGCCACCCTGACTGTGCTGCCAAAAGGAGGAAGGTGGGACCCGCTCTGGCAAGTGCCTCGGGTGATACCAAACCTCAGCATAGAGTCCTGCATCTCCTCACCAAGAACTGCATGCTACAGTCAGTCTCCTGCAGTCCACGCTGGAGGGCTGCCTGTCAGCAGGATGTGAGGTCAGGTCAGGGTGTGCTGGTCACTCGACTAGCAATGCTTCCTTCCTAGAACTTGTGTGGTGGCCTTGCTGCTCCTGAACTCTTGTCCAATGTCAACCATATCACACAGCTCCTACCTCCTTATGGCACCAGCCTCCTCTGTCCTTGAGGACTAAGGCTTACACATGCAAAATCATGAACGAGCATTTTATATACATCTATTGAACATGTATACATGTGCCCATGTATATATGTTCTCTTTGTCTGTCTTTCTGTGTGTCTCTTTCTCACTATCTCTGTCTCTCCTTTCTGTCTGACTCTGTCTCTCTGTCTGTTCATGTCTGTTTCTGTCTGTCTGCCTCTGTACCTGTCTCTGTTTCTGTCTGTCTCTGTCTCTCTGTGTCTCTGAGTCTCTGTCTCTCTCCCTGTCTCTGCCTCTCTTTCTCTCTTTCTCTTTCTCTTTCTCTCTTTCTCTTTCTCTGTCTCTGTCTCTCTCTCTGTCTCTCTCTCTCTCTCTCTCTCTCTCTCTCTCTCTCTCTCTCTCTCTCTCTCTCTCTCTCTCTCTCTCTCTCTCTCACACACACACACACACACACACACTCACTCCAGAGCCAGTTTCCATATACTAATGACAGGGTGACCTTTCCATTCCAGGAAACATCTGTTTACCTCAACACTGGCAACTTGTTTTCTGACCTCCAGGTGAGGGATGTAATGGTTGGCACAGCAGGCCACCCTTAGGAATGGAGAAAAGCATTCTCTCTTCAGGTCGTCACAAGCCTTGGGTGGAATTTGAGCTGGACTCTAGCCCAGACTTGCCCAGTGCCTGGACACCTTTACACAAAACTCTCAGCATTAAGGCAGGAATCTAATAGGAAGGGCATGCAACTGAGGAGGAAGAGGGGGATGTTTTGAGGAGAGACAAAGCCTCTGAGTCACCCCACAAGCCAGTCCATGACAAAGTCATTCTTCCCCGTGAACTTTCTGAGATGTAGGTGCAGGCTGGGTTACACCTCACAGACTTGCAAGATCAACTGCAGGAGACCAAAGCTCACGGTATGATTTGAACGTGGTTGATCCCTTGTGAATCATGTGCTAAAATTTGATTGTCGTTGAAGCCACATGAGGATGGTGAAGTCTAGAGATGATGAGGCCATCAAGAGAAAGTAATGCATCACTCACACTTCCACAGAAGAGGGTCGTCATAGAGCAAGGCTGTCCTCTCGTTCTGTTTCTTTTGCCAGTTGACATTTCTTTCTATCTGCTGTCTTGAGGTCATCATCAGATGCTGAGGACTTGCTGTCACCATGTTCTTGAACTTACTAGTTTCCAAAAGATAAGAAATTCTCATCTTTATGTGCTACCTAGTGCTGGGTATTGTCTTAGAGCAGCAGTAAACAAACCAAAACACCTAGTTGTGGGTCTTTGCAGTGGACCATCTTTTTAGAAACATGACTTTTGGGGGATTGTTTGGTCATGTTTGGTTAATCAAGGATGACTTGTGACAACTCTGGCAAGTAGGAAGGGCAAAGAGATCATCAATATTCTATAGATGAGAAAAACAGACTCAGAGAGATGGGATACTGGGTATAGAGTTAGACTGCTACCCTCCGGTTTTATTGTTTTGACAACTCTGCCATACTGCTTTTGACTAGATAGACTAACAGCGTCCACCTTTACATTTCACTTGATAAAATGCATACCATTAGCGAGTTCTTTATATTTCCTGCTAAGGTTTGAATATGAAATACACACAGGCTCATGTGCTTGGTTCTCTGGTGGTACTGTGGGAGGTTCCGGAACCTTTAGGAGACGGGACCTAGTGTTGGAGGAAGTAGAACGCTGGGTACACCTGGTCCCCAGTCCCTTCCTTGCTTCCTGCTTTTTGCCCACCATTGGACAAACAGCCTACTCTTTCACGTGGTCCTGTTGCCGTGATGCCAAGGGCTGTGGTCTGGAATCTCTGAAACTGTGAGCTGAAGTAAACCTTGTGTCCTTTCAGTTCTTGTCATCAGGTATTTGTCACAACCACAAAACATTGGATTAATTTAATCATGGGCCATTTGTGCCCCCCCACCCCACCCCCATTCTCTCATGACCCACCAGCCTTTTTGATTGTATTTTCCTAACCCTGCTTGCATAACAGATTCAGCCCTTCATGTTTGGGAGAGGCCTCTTCTCTCTCTTGGTGGTTCCCAGGGAGGTGACTCCATCCACTGTGGACAAGGTAATTGTAAACAACCAAGCGCACAGACAAGCAAACAGTACACGGGTCCAGTACACGCGCCTGGCTTAGAACCAGAGCCTCAGTCTTGTGCTTTTTAAGCCCAATGAGCTTTCAGCTTTATCATGCTGCCTCTTCCCCAGAGGGCTGAGGAAACAGAAGCAACTGCCTACAGGAAATATGCTGCAGCTTCCTCCACAGACACGGAGTTCTAGGGGAGCCCAACTCCATGGAAACAGCAGGGAAAAGAGGGTGTACGCCTGGCATTTCTTCCGAGCCCACTCCAGTTCTTGTCAGAAGCTGCTGAACCACTGAAGATGTTCATAGTGGTCAACCCTAATCCATAGTCTCTTCAAAACAGAGCAGAGTAATTGAACCACAGGATGCAAGGGGAAAAAAAAAAAAGCATCCAACTGGGCAAATGCCCTCAGTGTACAGATGAGGCCACCCCACCTAGTTATGGGCACAGGGAATATTTTCTCATCTCATGTTGAACTTGCTAGCTAGGTGTCTATCAGTTGTTTTTAACTTGGTTAAACCTGGGCTCCAGTGGCTTTCCTGAATGCCCTATAATTTGGGAGAATAAAAGCAACCCCACTTCTGAATTGATCTTGTTTTAGTCTGTCCTCTAGGCTATGCAGATACCCATTTTTCTCTGGGAGTATTGCTCTCTCAACACATACATAATATACCAAACACCTACCTTTTTTTGCCCTACGCTAGGTCAGTTTCTATTTAATAAGTAAGACAGGCAGAATTCTAGGCTTCAGCTAACAGAAGCAAGAGGGGGGCTATTTACAGTACTGAATCCTAGAATTATTAGTTATATGAAGAGTCCTAGAGCCACTTGTTTGGGATTCTGAGCTGACCCTCTCAGCATCTATGCCTAGAACTGTTCCATCTGTTTCCTGTGATCCTCCTTGGACTCCAAATCTTGATCTACAGGTCCTTGTGGAACATCAGTTCTTAGCCTGGGGGGCGGGGTAGTCAAAGGACCCTTTCACGGGTGCCATCAGAAAACACAGATTTTTACATTATGATTCACAACAGTAGGAAAGTTGCAGTTATGAAGTAGCAATGGTAACGGAGGGAACAGTTTTAGCCTAGATGCAGAAGAGGCAGTTGGTGGTGGGTTGAGGGTGGGGTTACTACAACACGAAGAACTGCATTAAAGGGTCTCAGCCTTAGGAAGATTGAGACGCACTGGGCTAGACAGCCATGTTATCCTGCCTGGCTGCAGCCTCTGAATTGACCAGATATTGGGGACAGTGCTTAGTACAAGGCAGCATTACCCCAGCTTTTGGGTGAACACATGTCTGGCCTTTGCCATGGTCAAGGCTGGGCATTGTTTTCCTGTTCATGAGACCCCCCAGCCCCTGCATCAGCTTTGGATTTAAAATTCCAAGTCTTTTTTTTTGTTTTTTTTTGGTGTCCTATTTCAGACAGGGTATCATGTAGCCCAGGCTGGCTACATGATATCTCTGACCTTGAACTCCTGATTCTCCTGCTTCTGCCTCCTAAGTTCTGGATTACAGACACGTGCTGCCTCGTGTTTTATTCTCGGTTTTAAGAGTATCTGCTTTCATGGCAGCAGTCACCTCTGCCTTTGACATTTGTGCCCACAGCAGCTGTATATCTCAGGCCAAGGCAACTTTCTGCCCTAATGCTCACCAGCTCGGTCCACCCCCTATTCTAGTTCTGTCTCTTCCTGGCCCACTTCGTTGGAGCACAGTCCATGTGGCCTGTAGCTCATCCATCATCCCAACAGGCCTTTGATAAATATTTATAACATTGAGTCAACTCAGCAGTGGTCCAGAAATTCCGGGCGCTGCTAGTAGAATCCAGAGGCCCTGGTTGTGATCTAACAGTCTATTCCATGTTGAAAATTCCCTTCACCCATCACTGTGCTTTTCTTTGCTCCACCAGTTTGGAAGAAACATCAATGTTTAATGGGTGTATCATGATGGGCATCTAGCAGTGGTTGGCAGCCTCAACCCCAACACTTTGTTCAGTGTCTGTCCAGCCCTGCATTTGGAAACAGGTTCTCTTGTCACTGGCTGGTCTGTGGAGAGTTCTTACCCATCCCCCGCACCCTCACCCCCCACTACATAACAGCATCTATTCCCATAGAAGGTAGAGGCAGAGCCAGCCTTGGAGGCTGTATGTCTTAGTTACTGTTTACTAAGGCACCATGACCAAGGCAACTCTTATAAAAGAGAGCATTTCATTGGAGGATTACTTAAGTTTTTAGAGGGTTAGTCCATTATCATCACGGTGGGAACAGGGAGCCTCATATGGCACTAGAGTACTAGGCGAGGGTTTACATCTTGATCCATAGGCAGAGGGTGGGGGGAGAGACTGGGGGCCCAGTGTAAGCTTTTTTAAACCTTAAAGCCCTAGTGACACACCTCCTCCAACACGGCCTCACCTCCTGATCCTTCTGCCTTCCTCACACACTTCTACTGGACTAAGTGCGAGAACACACTGGCCTATGAGGTCATTCCTATCACGTGACCACACTGGCCTATGAGGTCATTCCTATCACGTGACCACACTGGCCTATGAGGTCATTCCTATCACGTGACCACACTGGCCTATGAGGTCATTCCTATCACGTGACCACACTGGCCTATGAGGTCATTCCTATCACGTGACCACACTGGCCTATGAGGTCATTCCTATCACGTGACCACACTGGCCTATGAGGTCATTCCTATCACGTGACCACACTGGCCTATGAGGTCATTCCTATCACGTGACCACACTGGCCTATGAGGTCATTCCTATCACGTGACCACACTGGCCTATGAGGTCATTCCTATCACGTGACCACACTGCTCGTTTCCCTTCAGTGCCTCTCTGCGTTCCTACTTGGGCTGTCCATTCTAGATTTGAGATTTTTGTTGGCATTTAGGAACCTACGCTCAGGTGGCCTCAGAAAACCCACTTGAGGCAGCAAAGCCAAAGCTCTGTAAAGCAGAGGCCTAGGCCCTACCAGCCAGTGACCAGCTGCTGAATTCGGCCACCACGTCACTCCCCAGCATACCCTTGCTCCAGGGCAAAACCAGTTTAGAACTTTTCCTGAATTCTACCTTTGTAACTGGACTGCTTTACTTGTGGGATGAGAGAAAGATTTTTTTTTTTTTTTTTTTTTTTTGTCTCTTCAAGAATGGTTGAGGGGCTGGAGAGATGGCTTGGCAGTTGAGAGTGTTTCTTGATCTTTCAGAGGAAAGGACATTAGTGCCCAATGTCCCTGTTGGGCAGCTTGCAATCACTATATAACTCCAGTTCCAGGGGATCTGACATCTTCTTTGTTCTTTTCTTTCTTTCTTTCTTTTTCTTTTCTTTTTTTTGTTTTTTGTTTTTTTTTGTTTGTTTGTTTTGTTTGTTTTTTGTTTTTTGAGACAGGGTTTCTCTGTGTAGCCTTGGCTGTCCTGGACTTGCTTTGTAGACCAGGCTGGCCTCAAACTCACAGAGATCCGCCTGCCTTTGCCTATGCCTCCAGAGTGCTGGGATTAAAGGAGTGTAACACCATGCCTGGCTTCTTTTGGCCTCTTCAAGCACCTGTACACAAGTGCACAGATGCACATACATAGACACAAATAAATATGAGAGAAATCTCTCAAAAAGGATGGTCAAACCTTTGTCTCCCATGGCAGCCTCTGAGGTGACCCGTGTGTAACAGTCACTCAGTCACGACCAACAGAATCTAGGAAAGGGGGCGGGCTTTGCGGGTTCCCTGTGATAAGCTTGGAACCAGATCCTCTATCCCCTACCAAAATCTCACGATGACTGCAGTCTAGGGAGGACCTCTGAGCCGGGCCACTCAGTCATCTGCGTCTGGGCTCCCTCACAGAACCAGGAGGTTGACACACAGTCCATGTTTGAGCAATTTGTTACACAGCAGAAGGTAAACAGTACTTATTCCATCTTGGCGCTCCAGGCACACTGTTTGAATTTCTTCCCTCACTCCTAATTTGCAACCTTTCTGCCACACGCCTCAGTTCCAAGTCAAGGTTGGTGCTAGTCCAGAAGTCACCTTTGTGCCAATTTTAAGAAGAGACCCCGGGCTGGGGAATTAGCTCTGTGGTCCTCAGCTCTGAGAGAGAGAGAGAGAGAGAGAGAGAGAGAGAGAGAGGGAGGGAGGGAGGGAGGGAGAGAGAGAGAGAGAGAGAGAGAGAGCCCTTCCTTCAGGCACTTTGACTAGGGAGTTGTCATAAACGTCCCGTCTGTGATGCTACTGTCAGATGCGCTGCTGTTGAGTGGTGCCCAGACTGCTCCTGCATGGAGCATTGGGTCTCCACTCCTGCTTAAACTATCCCCTCTCAATGTCCTCAGTGGTTTTGCTGGTGTCTTCCCCGCTCCCCCTCCTTTGACCTCTCACCTTCACTGTGCACTGTGGACGGCTCCCTTATCCTTACAAGCTGCTGTGTGGGACCGTAGGAAGCAGGGAGGAGAGAGAACAACTTTACAGATGGTATATTGCTGGAAAGTGCTGACTATTGTGGTGGCCATAAACCCTAGCATAGCCACGCTGGTCTTTCTTATTGGTAGTCTTATTGATCTAAGCAATAAAAGCTTGTTTGGCTCATGACTTGGGAGAGTGGGTGATCTAGCAACATGGCTGCCGTGAAGACCTCTGCACTGCCCTGTAACATGACTGAGAGGTGAGCAGGGAGGAATGTGAGGCAATCCCACATTTTTTTTTGCGAGGCCCCCCACTCCCTCTAGAGTAGCATGAGCCCTCCATTCATGAGAGAGTTCATCATAGTCTGCTGACCTCTTAAAGATCCCCTCTTACTGCTGACAGTTCAGTGTCCACAGGCACCCTGTAGGGGACATTCGACCACAATGGTAGTCTTTCCTGGGTGTGGTCCAGGGTCACCCTGAATCCTACTTATAGCCGCTGCTGTTTCTCACTTTCTGGCCCCAGTGAACACTTATATTCTAGAGCCACCTTTTGAAATTTGTTTATTTTTAGACAGAGTCTCGTGGATGACTATGAAAGCTTGATCCTCCCGCCGCCCTCAGCGCCCGAGTTCTGGGGTTACAGGTGTGTGCCATCACACTTGGCTGGAGACAACCTTTATGGCAGAATTGGAGCTCTACCTTCCTTTTGACCCAGATGGCTCCCTTCCACTACAGGCTCTCCTAAAGACCGGTGTGCGTCTTCATCAGAGCCACACACAGTGGCCTGCCTGAGCCTTGTCCTCTCTCAGGTGAACGGAGTGCTGCCTGAGCACCTCAGCAGGTACATTTATTTCTGAGCTGATGCGGTTTCCACTGTTCTTGCAAGAGCCCCTGGCTTTGAAAGTCATGCAGAAAGATGGCTGCCAAGGCCTCTCTTCATGCAGACTCAGAGCCATTTGTCGCATGGGACTTTTCTTTGGTTTATTTTCTCCAGTTATCATGGGCCTCATCTGTGCTTTCAGGCCCATACTCTGAACTAACCCAAGACTCTTGCTAGCAAGGCCTCTTGGCTGGGGCAACAGCATAGCCCTGTGCTGGCACCACTCTTTCCAAAAGGCCATGAATCGTGTCATCCATTCTTTCCTTACTGGCTTTCCTTCCTCTCGGCCTTCTCCCCTGGCTCCCCTCTCCCCCTGTCTTTTTCTTTGCATTAACATCTTCTTCTGTTCCTTATATGTGAGTCCTTCTGTCTCATTTTGACCTTTCACATTGGGGGTTCAGCTATTACTATTTTTTAAACTACTAAATTTTCTTCTGCTTATTTATTCATGTATGTGTACACATGTTTGTACTTTTTACTGTCTTGGCAGTTTTAAATAAACAGCTCAGTGGCATTATGCACTTCTGGATTGTTCTGAAATCGCCACCACTAGCATTCATCTTGCAAAGACAAAAGTATCCCCCTCTTCCCATTACCCCCGGCTACCACAATTCTACTTTCTGGTCCTGTGAATTTGACTTAGAGGTACTTCACATATGTGGGGCAGACAGTCTTTGTGCTTTTGTGACTGGCTATTTCACTTAGTATAGACTCAGAAAAGTTCGCCCATGTTGGGCCGGACCCATGATTTTACCTTTGCATAAACAGACCCAAACCTATAGCTCCAGAACTCGCCTTTCTCTTATGGCTTGCTTCTGCATCTTCAGTTTAGCACACATGAAACTGCACCGTTTACATCACAGTTGTAGGGCTAGAGAAATGGCTCAGCACTTAAGAACACTGGCAGTTCTTCCAGAGGATCCGGATTCAATTCCCAGCACCCGCACGGCAGCTCACAACTGTCTGTATCTCCAGCTCCTGGAGATCCAACACCCTCACACAGACATGAATGCAGACAAAACACCAATGCACATAAAATAAGAAAATAAAACATGAATGTATTCCAGTTGCCTCATGGTGCCTAAAGCCACGGGTGCCACCTGTGAACATTTTCATTGCCAATTTGGATTCATTTGAAACCACTTAGGAGATGATTCTGAGAGTGCCTGCCAGGGTGTCTCGGTTAGGATTTTATTGCTGTGAAAAGACACCATGACCATTACAACTCTTATTAAAACAAAAACAAACACAAAAACAAAGATCATTTGATTGGGGCTAGCCTGCAGTTCAGAGGTTTAGTCCATCATTATAGTGGCGGCATGCAGGCACACATGGTGCCTGAAAGGTTGCTTGAAAGTTCTGCATCTAGATCCACAGGCAGCAGGAAGTGACTGAGACACACCTCCGCCCACAAGGCCACACCCACCCCAACAAGACCATGCCTCCTAATAGTGCCACTCCCTATGAGCCTATGGGGGCCATTTTCTTTCAATCCTTCAAGAGGGGGGTTTCCTGAGCAGTTTAACTGACCAGAGAAGACCCTGTCCAACATGAGCAGTACCATCCTAGTTGCTAAAGTCCTGGAATGGATAAAAAGGGGAAAGCCAGTAAGCCAGTAACTACCAGCCTCCCCCACCCCGGATCCCTGATCCACCGAGTTGTGAGCAAGCAGCCTCCAACCTCCACAGCTGGGCATTGCCCCGCCATCGTGTTTTCCCTGCCTTCAGCCCTTGGGCCAAAATAAACTCCCCTTCTCTCAAATTGCTTCTTGTCAGGTATTTGGTTACAGGCAGAAAAGTAGCACAGCACCATCCGGAGCCCTCCTTTCTGTCAGTGGAACTATGCTTCCAATGTCTCTTCTAATCTTAGGTCATTTCTGTTTCTTCTTGTCTCTCTCCACATCAAGTTACTCCGCAGCTTATTAAACTGGCTCTTGCTCCTTCTTCCCCACATCATGAATTCAAAGACCTCAGGCCACTCACGGTCCAGCCTTGGAGTAACTGAGATTGCGGTCAGTACATGTGTCAGGAACCACAAGGTAATGGGCTTTTAAAATGACATTTAAGTTTACTTTCTCTTATGTTAATGAATGAGAGAGAGAGAGAGGGAGGGAGGGAGGGAGGGAGAGAGAGAGAGAGAGAGAGAGAGAGAGAGAGAGAGAGAGAGAGAGAGAGAGAGAGAAAGCGAGCGCTTGGGTAGATAGTCCCTCTACAGAGCAGTTATGGATCTAGATCTCTTCAAGTTCCCTGATTTTTCGTCTCAAGATCATTGCTACTTCATGGTTTAAAATGCAGTTGGAGGGCTCGCTGACCCGTCGGCTTGAATTTGATCACTGGGACACACAGAAAGGAGAGAACCAACTCTACAAAGTTGTTCCTGACCTAACTCCACATGCTGTGCACACCTGGTACATGTGCCCTAGACCACCTCTCCTCCCTCCCTCTGTCTGTCTGTCTGTCTGTCTGTCTGTCTGTCTGTCTGTCTCTCTCTCTCTCTCTCTCTCTCTCTCTCTCTCTCTCTCTCTCTCTCTCACACACACACACACACACACACACACACATTCATGAATAAATAAAATAAAAATGCAGTTGGAGCTCCAGTTATCACATTTTAATTCCAGGTGGTGGGATAGGAGAAGAAGAAGAAGTAAGAAAGAGCGTATGCCAACTGCCGTTCAATCTCTTTTCTAGGTGGATCTATAACAGATGAAAAGTTGGGAGCACAGTTACTGAGGGAGAAGGGAGAATAGAAGATGGGGACCAGCCTTCTCTGCCACAGCCCTCCCTCTTGTCTCTGTGTGTCCTCAGTGAACTCTCCTTTGATAGGACACAACCACTGGAAGGGATTCTCTGTCACTTGTTGTCACTCAACTACACTGACAGCTCCTGAGGGCTGAGGATCTTGTCTGCCTTTTTACTTGAAGCCTGTGGTATTTGATGTGCCTGGCAAGAAGAGGGCTCCACCAGGATTTGAGAAACAGATGCCTGTGGGAGAAAAGCTGAGACTAAGGAGGGGACTCAGGACAGTGGTCCTGTGACTCCTCCTACCCCACCGTGTGTGTGTGTGTGTGTGTGTGTGTGTGTGTGTGTTTTGTGTGTGTGTGTGTGTGTGTGTGTGTGTGTGTGTGTGTGTTTAAAACTCAAGGGCAATTTAATTAGAATTTGAACATATAACAACAGGGTAGGCAAGCTGGGGATCTTGGCCGCTGCCACAAGGGTGAAACTGGATTAAAGAGGGAAAGTCCGACTTTTGAATTACAGGCCAGTAAAGCAGGCAGGCTAAACAATGGATGTGTGCAGACAGCCACCAGGTGTGAGCTTTCAGGCTTAGGGTTTGGGCTGCTGTCTGAAAAAGGGAGGGGGCTGCAGGTTTAGCAGAGAAAAGGGGAGGGGCTGGGTGGGTTCAGCAGAGAAAAAGGGAGGGGCTAGTCAGGTTCAGCAGTGAAGGTCTGTATGCAACTATCACCTTGGAGAGGATTCTGGAATACGCAGGTACATAGCTCATTAAGAGGATGGTCATTCATCTAGTCAAGAGAAGTTGCTCTTGGAAAAATAGTTTTGTCCTACAGGGGAAAAAAAAGTAATAGCAATTGTAGTAAAAAGCAATCCGTCCATGCAGAGTCATTGTATAACTTATTTTTTTTTTCAGTAAGCATCAATTTTTTAAAAAATATTTTTTGTATTTTTCTAATTAATTTATTCTTGTTACATCTCAATGTTTATCCCATCCCTTGTATCCTCCCATTCCTCCTCCCCCCCATTTTCCCATTATTCCCCTCCCCTATGACTGTTCCTGAGGGAGATTACCTCCCCCTGTATATTCTCATAGGGTATCAAGTCTCTTCTTGGCTACCTGCTGTCCTTCCTCTGAGTGCCACCAGGTCTCCCCCTCCAGGGGACATGGTCACCTACACAATTTTTTAAAGACATTGAAAGTTCAATTCTGAACTTCATATGGAAAAACAAAAACCCAGAATAGCTAAAACAATCTTGTACAATAAAAGGTGCTCCGGAGGAATCTCCATACCTGATCTCAAACTGTACTATAAAGCAATAGTAATTAAAACAGCATATGGTACTGGCACAGCAACAGGCTGGTTGATTAGTGGAATCGAATCGAAGACCCAGATATGAATCCACACACATATGGTCACTGTTATTTTGACAAAGAAGCCAAATCCATTTCAATGGAAAAAGGATAGCATCTTCAACAAATGGTGCTGGTCTAACTGGAGGTCTATGTGTAAAAAAATGAAACTGGACCCATATTTGTCACCTTGCACAAAACTCAAATCCAAGTGGATTAAAGACCTCAACATAAAACCAGAGACACTAAGCATTGTATAACTTATTACAAGACGAATGGGGTTTGCCTGGGTTTTATTCTGTATTTTCCTTTGACAAGAGAAGCATCACACTGAGTGATGTTGAGTCTCTTTGCTGGTGACCAGCAAGCTTGGATCTGTGTGCCTTCACTTGGAGGCCAGGTTCTTCCTAGGATGGTGAGACCCATAGCAAGCTCCGCCTCTGGGGATTGAGGCTGCATCTGCTTTGTGCTTTGTAAAGAGGACTGAGGGAGGCATTGAGAGGAGACAGAAATGTAGAGGGAGCCCCAGGAGTAATGTGAAGACATGCCTTCCTCAGGAGAGCCAGCCCCATCAGGATCATATGTAGGAAACCAAGCACCCTGACTTAGAAAGAAGCCTATTCCACAGGGTGGGCTATTGAGGTACCATAAAAGTCTCACCCAAGTTTGGATTGCCTCAAAACGGGAACTGCAGGACTCTGAAAGAAAGCCATGGCTCTGCACAGGCTGTATCTGGTCTTGTCCTTATTTATTTATTATTTTTCATGTATATGAGTATTTTGTCTGCATGTATGTCTGTGTACTATGTGTGTACAGTGTCTTCAGAGGTCAGAAGAGGAGGGTCAGATCCCCTGGAACTGGAGTCATAGAAGTTATGAGTCACTATGTGGCTGCTGGGAATTGAACTTTAGTCCTCTGGAAGAGCAACCAGTGCTCTTAACCTCTGAGCCATCTCTCCAGCCCCTTAGGTCTTGTATTTGATAAGTAGTAGATCTTTTAAGGTATTTTCCTACTTCCTTCTGGTTCATGGGAATCATGCTTTGCAAGTTGATGAGGCTTTGGCAGGTGCTAAGGAGTTCAAAGCTACTTTCAAAGCCCCCCTCAGGCATCCTCCTGCTCGGTGGTTTTCCTAGGGTGGTCCCGGCCCAGCATCATTGGCACCAACACCTGCTTGTAACTTGCTGGTAACAAGACTCTTTAGCTTCCCCCAAGACCTGACTTAGATAGATCCCAGACACCTGTGGTGCACACAGCCTCCCAGGTGACTCTGAGAAACACTGCTTGAGGAGGGGCCCAGATGGGAGCCGAAGTGAGCAGGAAGCCAGGAAGGGCTGAGTAGAACTGCTGAGCTGTGTCTTGGCGTATTGGAGTGCCGGATTGGCAGGTCGAGGAGGAGGCCTCTCACTACATGCTGCTGCTTCCTGGGAGGAAAAACACGTTTGGAAGAAGGAGTCATGGATGGTAAGGGATGCTAGGCAAGGATGCTGCAGGCAGGGAACACGCAGCCAGAAGCAGAGATTGGTAGGCCTATTGGTGGCTAACATACAGGCAAGGACAGAATGGATTCTGGTCTCCTGGCTAGCTTTCTCTGTCCTACCTGGCTCAGGCCAGTTATCCCAGGCCATCCTGCTGTCTGTGAGCATTGGTTCTCCACTGGTATGGAGTAGAGCTTGGCTATCTTGTGTGAGTAAGCATCGGAGATGGATGATTTGAGTTCTCCATTGCTCATAGTTAGTTGGGCCCCTCCTTGTATTCCTTGTCTGTCTCCTACTGGTAGCTTGCTGTGGCCGTGTGAGGCAGCCTGTCTTCCAGAGGGGTGCAGGTAGACGTGGTGTCCCAGGCACTTGAAGGGGATCTCAAGCTTATATTTCATTCCTCTTTCCTGTGGTGTGCAGCCGTTCTGGTGACCAGAGTAGAATGAGATCACCATATGATATACAGTCAGGGTGTGCCTGCAAATGGTGAGAAGTCATGCGTTGTCCTTAGGGTGCCAGTTAAGTTCTGTAACTGGGTTTGTCCTGCCAGGCAGAGGAAGTTTTATCATACGTGTCTGGTTTTGCAAATGCATGGCAAACTGTGTCTCTGTCTTCTGCATCCTTGTCTTGTTCACTTGGTCATCAGTGAGAAGGCAGACCAAGACAAATTAGGCTAGGAGGTGTTGGTGGCAACAGAGGAGGTGATGAGGCTAAGAAAAAAGGGGTCAAAGGGTGGGTGGTTTGGGGGAGGAAGGACACTCTTCATGGATCTGAATTCTTGAGGGGGGCCAAATTGCCATGTCCACATCAGTTTGATGAATGTGGGTTCTCAGGCTGTGGGACACGGAAGGAGACATCTTTGGCATTGGTATGGAGCAAGTGTGAATGGGTAGGCAGCCACCCAGAAGTCTGTCCCAGTAGGAGCTGGGTGGGGCATGGGACAGCAACTCTGCACATAGAGAAAGGAACACTTCAGGAGGGAGGATGGTGACCATTGATGGCATGAAAGGGTTGGCTAGGCATATGAGTGTCTGATGCAAGAGAGATGTGGCTAGAAGGACACGCACCTGGGCACACACCTGGAGGGCTTGGCTTTGGAGATGAAAAGCTGCTGATGGTCCTCCACACCTGAACCTCCACCCTGCCCTCTTTTCATCAGCAAACTGACTTCTCAGCCCCAGAGTTTCCAGGGACGTCATGGGTTTTCCAAGCTTTAATTACAAGCCTATCTTCTGCATCTACATCCCTGCCCTCGCTACCCAGAGGGAAGCTTCTAGACCGTGGCTCTCTCTCTCTCTCTCTCTCTCTCTGAAACACAATAGGTTAACTGGAGAAAGCGTTTGAAATCGGGGCCCACGTGGCTTGGAGATGTGACTTTGCATATTTTGTAGAAATGACTCCTGACTTTGGAGGCCTGCTGGTCTGTAGAATGGGCTGCATCCTGCTCGTTAAGAGAACCATTCAAATAGGTGTAGGGGTGATGGTGATGAGGGTCACATGCTGACCATCTCACTGAGAAGGCCAGGACCTAGAGTCAGTGCCCTTGTCCCTTACTCTGCCTCCCCTGCCTGGCTGCATGCATTGCCCAGGCTGGAGGGCCTCTCTTATCTGAACACCTAAATGTATTGGGGTAAACACACCTTGTATGTCAGATTGGCGGCTGGGGTCTTAAGTGAGGGAGTCCAGTTTTCCTTTCACTTGAGAAGCCAGGGGCAATTTTTGTTCCTTTCCTGATAGAGAGAGACGTCCTGTATCAGATAGTCTATCATCGAGACCAAGTTCTGTGCTTGGCTATGAGTCTAGTCCTTCGATGTCCATTGCAATTATATAGGGAAGGCTGGGGTCTGTCCTAACGGTGATCACAGACAGAATGCAGTTTCATGTCTGGGATCAAAGTGGCATGTGAGCCCCAGCATATGGACAGGACATTCATTCTGTGCCTCTGGTTTGGGACAGCTAGTGATTATTTTCTCTCTCTCGTTGGGTCCAAGAAGGCTCTAAACAGCCTGTGTAGTCAAAGATGGAGCCTAAACTTCAGATCCTTTTAGTATCTGGGAGGTGAAGGCGCTGTTATGGGCACGTGCTGCTCACTGCTCCTGGGGACCAAACTCGCATGCGAGTTCAGCTACTGGTTTCTTCTCCTCTGTGGAAATACATTTCTGATATTCTGGCCTCACCCAAGACAGGGATTTTGAATGCAGTCACCCCTCACTCTGCCCTCATTCCCTTTGTTGTCACTGAGTTTGAGCTGTGCTCTCTGCTATAGGTAGAATTTGTCCGAGGAAGGCCAATTCCCTTGACCGTCACAATGCAATCCAGCTGCAGGGTGACCTCACAGCGCAGCACAGCAGCTGCATTCAATCTTCCAGCATGGCTGGAGGCCTCCCTGCAGCCTGGCGCCTGTAGGAGGGTGCTCAACTCGGCTTTCCCCAACTATGCATTTGAGCTATCCAGTGCTCAAGGAGGAAATCCATTCTCCGCACGCTCATGGTCATGGGGATGCAGGGGTGTGCTGTGTGCCTGTCATCCAGGCTTGCACAGAAACTGGGGTGTTGAGTCCAACACATTAGCAAAAACACACATGGAGATGTATGGAGAAATTGGGAAAAGAGCATTGCAGGAAAGGGTAAAGGAGGTATCTTAGGGGCTAGAACACTCTAGGGATAGAAGAGAGAGGGAACGAGACAATAGAAAGGGAGGCAGCCATTGCTCGGCAATTGGGCTTTGACCTACTGTGCCCCTGCTGCATACTAGGTATGAACTCAGCTGTCACTCCAGTGCTCCCAGTAGGATGCAGTTTTTAGGGCAGGGGTCACCAGGGGTATCCAGTGCTCTGGACCGCACCTTGAATGCAGCCTGGGAAGACCATCTATAGCTATGGCCTTGGCTTCCATTCCTTTTGAAGACATCACCAGAAGCTCTCAGAAGCTCTGGATAGTGTCGTTGGTGACTCTGCTGTCTCCTGGCAGGATGCTTGGCAGGGAAGAGAGTAGTGAATTAATGTCCCAAGGCTCTGCTGAATGCCAAGGCATGGAGAGCCAATTGAAAAAAAGAACACCAGAGACCAAGGAGGGACTCCAGCCCAGACACAGTACATGATACCAGTGCCTTTGAAGTTTAATGTGTGTATTTAATGTTCCAAGATCTTGTTAAAATCCCCACATGGACTTTACCAGAGAGGCCGCTAGGAAGGTGGGGGTGGGGAGCTGGGGAAACGATGCAGCTGGTAACTTGTCATGTAACTATGAAGACCTGAGTTCAGGTCTCCAGCGGGTGTGTAAAAACCTGGGCTTTGTGTCTGTAACTGTAGTGTCAGGAGGGCGGAGCCAGGTAGATCCCTGGAGCTTGCTGGCCAATCAGCCTAGCTGAACTGATGAGCTCCAGGTTAATATAGAGACACTGTCTCAAAAAACTTTTTTCTTTATTTATGTATGTTTGTGTACATTCATGCATGTATGTAGAGATCAGAGCTTAATTTCAGGTGAGTTCCCTCAGTCATTTTATATATATTACTTATTGTATATAACTATAATCTTATATTACATATTATTTATAAATGTATTTTATATTACATAGATATTTTATTATGTTATATATAAATACATTTATGAATAAAAATATATTGTATTCTCTCTCTCTCTCTCTCTCTCTCTCTCTCTCTCTCTCTCTCTCTCTCTCTCTCGGAACTCACCTGAAATTGCACTCTGGCCACTACATACACATATGTCAGTACACACAAGCATACACACTTACACATGAATGCATGCATATACAGAGAAAGAAGGAAGTGGAAGACTGTTGCTTGGGACTCAGACACTATCTGCTGTCTGCTGAGCTGCACGGTCCAGCAACCATGGCCTCTGTATGGAGGAATCTAAGAGCCAGAGAAACCAATCTCAACAGTGTCTGAGGTCTCACAGTCGGAAGTTACAGGAATAGAATTCAGATCCAGGTCTTTTGACTCCAAGGCAGAGGCTGTCGCTGCTGTTGTAGGTCCCAGTCTCTTCTGTGCTGGTGGCCTGAACTCAGGTGGGAGCGCCTGTTCTGTGCAGAGGGGCAGACCCCCTTCTATGGTAGGGGCCAAGCTCATTCAGCCAGAGAGAGATAGGTGGGTCCAATGTGCAGCTTTGCCTGTTTTGTGGCCAAGCTGGGCTGCCAAAGCAGCAGACTGAATGGGCCTCTCCATTCACTGAGATGGATGGGGACATGGCCAGGGATGTCGCTGCCACACTATAACTTGGTTTTCTGTAGAGCCAGCCTTTGAAAGGCATTTATTTGTGTCTCTATAAGCAGAGCAAGAAGCCCCTTGCCACACTCCCATCCCAAGAGTCTCTGATGTGTCAGAAAGATGCTAGTCCATAAAGTAACGATAATAAATGCCTGGCGTTGCTATGGTGACGTAAGCTTTCAAAGTGCTCTTAATGCTTCCTTTCATCTTCATCCCCCTGACCTCCTTTTAAGGTAGGCAGGACAGACATTATTAGGTTCACATTATAGATGAGAAACAAAGGCTCAACAAGGAGCTTGGCTTGGCCAAAGTCATAGATCTAGACACAGAAGGCAATGGTTTTGGTGTTCTTTAGCCCATACTGGACTCACCGTCCTGGCTGTCTGCATGGCACCATTCGGCAGAGAGTGTCTCGGTTCTGACAGATTTATTACCAGCAATTTATCATTTGCTTATTACCAAAGGGGGCAGGGGGGAAGCCAGCCTTTAGAAAAACTCCCGAAAATTGCCCAAGAAAGTGCTCAAGAGCTGAGCTGTCCCCAGAGTAAGGCCAGGAGATAGTCCACCCACGGGGAGGGACAGGGATGCTCCTGCTTGGGAAAGGTACAGACAGGAAAGCACATGAGTCGGAGCCTGGCAGATCAGAGTTCACAGACAGCAATAGCGGTAGGTAGAATGTGTGCCAGCTGGTAGGCCAGGGTCAAATCCAGAGGAGATGGAGGGGGAAGCAAGCTACACACAGAAGCAAGCAAAGCCCAGAAACCTGGAGAAAAAGCTGTCAGGGACTCACTTCTGGTGGCAAAGTTGGTACCAATAAAGAGGGCTTGTAGCAGGGGAAGCAGAGAAGAAAGAGGACAACAACGTGAAGAATAGGATCTGCTGTGAAGTCAGAGTTGAGCGGGGTAGGGATGATGCTTTTAGGCTTCTTGCCCAAGAGAGAGCTAGGTTCATGTGTTTTGGTTGGCTGGGAATGCCTTGGAAGGTGAGCAGGTTGGCGTACTGTGGTGGGAAGCTGAGGATGCTCTCGGCACGATTTAGTTATCTAGAGAGAGGGTCACTAACCCAGGTTAGTCTCGAACTCCTTGTGATCTTGTGATCCTCCTGCCTCCACCTCCTGAGTGCCGTGATTACAGGTGTCTGCCACTAATGCCCCATTTATGTGGTTCTGGGGACAGAACCCAGGTCTCTGTGCATGCTAGCCAGGTACTCCATCATCGGAGCAGCATCCCAGCCCCTAGCATGATTTTTAAGGAGGTTTCTTAACTGACATCCGATGGAGCAGTACTCTGTAGGATGCGTCTGAGTGGAGGGAGAAAGGAGGGTCTGTGTTCATAAAAACAACACGAGAAACTCAACAGGTACCTTTAATGCAGATTCCATGGGACCTCGAACAAGCATACAGGTAATGCCTGTTCCAGGTGAGAGGAATTAAAAGCAGTTTCCCAAGCTTTTTAAGTCTTGGCCCAGGTTAATATCTCCTGGAACATAATTCAGCATTTTATCAGCCTGGCCAATGGCCATACCCACAGTTCTTTGTGCCTTCCACACCTGGCCCCTATTGTTGGGAGCTAGGCACCTAAATAATACAAGATGCTGTGGTGATTTTAGTCTCCCTGCTGTGTCTGTTTTGCTGTTTCCTTTAGATCTTTTCCCTTGGTGTTGCTATAACTTGGCTGTTACCACAGACCAAATTCCTTCAAGCTAATGTGCAGCATTTTGCCAACTTGTTCCAACTAATGCGACAACCTAAAGGTCAACAAAGCCTGGAGATCATCCATGTTTCTCTGGCCACCAGGCTGGACTCTGCCCGTCTTGTTTGTCCAGGTGAGCAGGAAGCCGCAGAATAGCCTGGAGCAGACTCTGCCAGGCTCTGTTGTCCCTTTGTATCTGCTACTGTCTTGCGTGTCCCCATACCCAGTTGGGCTTGTTCGGGCAACTCCACCGAGTTTCCTGTCTGGACTCTACTTGCTCCGTTCCTCTGACCTTATCCTTCCTGTAATGGAATGATCCTAACAACCACTGGTCTGCTATGGACTCCCAGTGGGCTGCTGACTTAGACAACCCCCAGAGTTATCAGGAGGCATGGTGTAGAACCATAGGATTGCTGTTCTAGTAGGTTCTGTGGGATTCCAAATGCTGTTGGCCTGAGGACCATGCTTTGGGAGTTGCAAGCCTATAGCTTCCAAATGTGAGATGGTTGAGAAACATGCTAGGAAGTTATATAAGTTACTTGCCTTGTGGCTATGATACAATGTCCTCAACAAGAGCAACTTAAGAGAGAAAGGGCTTACTTGGGCTCACAGTCTGAGGGCACAGTCCATTATGGTGGGGAAGTTTTGGCAGTGGGAACTTAAGAATCCTGCCACGTTGCATCTGCATGTCTTTGCTCAGCTAGGTTTCCTTTTCATTCGGTCTAGGACTCAAGCCTAGGGAATGGTGCCACCCATGTTCAGGTGGGTCTTCCCACCACAGCTGAATATGACTAAGATAATTCCTCACAGGTATGCCCACACATAGCCTTGTCTCCTAGGTGATTCTAGACCCTGTCCAGTTGGCAATCAGTATTAACTATCACAGAAGTGTATATTCCT
The DNA here is from genome assembly GCF_903995435.1 of Acomys russatus. NCBI lineage: Eukaryota > Metazoa > Chordata > Mammalia > Rodentia > Muridae > Acomys > Acomys russatus. The sequence goes on from NC_067137.1 coordinate 22,198,434, forward strand.
GGGGCTCACCTAGGATCTAATGAATCAAACTACCAGAGGCCACGGTTCTCCTGCCTGCCTGCCTGCTTGCCTTTCATCACCCTGGCCCTATGCTGCCTGGTCAGCTCTTGACCTTTCCTGTCCCCATGGTTGTGAATGCTTGTATTTGCTTGCTTTAAACCTCATCTCTGGCTTCTTTCCCAGCTTGCTCTGTGTGCATTCACACCTTATTGCTGAGTGGGAACTTTCTGTCAGTTTTGATTCTCTCACAAACATTTTCTTTGATTTAGAATGGCAAGATGCCCAGTATAATATAAAATTCAGAAGAAACAACAAATAGTTTTGGGGGAGGTGTTAAAGTTTGAAATAGGGTCTCTATGTGGCCACAGGTTGACCTTGGATTCATGAGTCCCACTGCATTAGCCTCCTGAGTATTGGGATTATAGATGTGTGCTATCCTAATGCTTCAATAAGTTTTTAGTGTATGTCCTATGCAGTACTTGTGACATACTTAATTAAAATATTGCTACTTGGGGTTGGGGATCAAGTTCGAGACCAGCCTACTCTACATAGTGAGTTCCAGGTCAGCCAGAGCCCTACAGACCCAAATATGTATAGCCTATACACACATGGGCAACTACCCATAACGTAATATAAATATTGTTATTTATCTGAAGTGAAAATTTTCAGCAAGTGTCCTGTATTTTTCTCTTAACAAATCTAGCCACCTCTGGCATGCCTCCATTTTTTGTTAGGACAGTTTTGATAGGATCTTCAGGAAGACAGAGTCCCCAGGAAGTAAAGTAAGATTTGATCATCTGTTCTCCTTCACTAATGCCTGTACCAACTGTCCCCATCTGGGCTTGCCCTTGGTATCCCTTGTCCTCTACTTTATCCTTTGTCTCTTTACCTCTAGTTCACTTGCTGCCACCTGCTATCCGTTCACTGTTGCATCTTACCATCTCACGTGGCCACTTTCTCTAGACTTAATCTGTGGTCTCTTCTCAAATCCAGCTTGCCTTTGTCTGGGTACATCCCCTGTCCCATGTGGCCAAGGCAGGACATGCAACAACAATAGCAATGCCCAGTACATTCTAGCCGTCAGAGATCTCCACTCCCAATTGAGGCCAAGATCAAGGCCTTATCCACTCAAGCCATCAGAGCCTTCTCTCTATTGGGACCAAACCAAGGTCTACTACAGTCAATGGGTTAGAAGCTTCTGCTCTCAACTGGGACCAAGGTAAAGGCATAGTACATTCAGATCATTAGAGCCTTCTTCCCCAGTTGGGGCTAAGAGCGATGCTTAATACAGTCAAGCCCACCGGAGCCTTCCATTCCCAACAGGCCGCAGTCCAAAGAGCAGTTCAGTGCTTTTATTCATTCATCAATTTCCTCATGCTGCCCATGAGTTACTAGAGTGGGTCGAAGTTCATTGTCAGAGTAGAAATTCTGTACAGGTCTTTGATTGGCTAGGCTGTCTTTGGGAGCATGGCCTACAAAAGGAATTAGAAATCTATTGTTAGTTGGCAAAGGACAAGAAGGGCCTACATTTAATTTCTGTCAACAATATTACAATTATTTTACCAAGGAAAGGGAAGCTTCTTTTAGAATGTATTTTAAGGAATATTTTAATTCATTCCTTGACAATTTCATACATGCATACAATGTTTCTTAGTCATATCCATCTTTGATTCTCCTTACATCTTCCCTAACTCCTCCTAGTTTCCATGAAAAGGAATCTTCTATGAAGCTGTGTACTGACAGCTTGCAATTCTTTCTTTTCCCTTTGAGATTGTTTTTTGTGGGCACAAGAACACATACCTGTAAGCCACGCGGGGGTTTGGGAAGTGAAGGAAGATGCTGTCAGCGGGGCGGTTGGTTAGTTTACCAACTTCAGGGTTTTAGAGGAACAAAGCATTTGGGTTTGTTGTGTGTGTTGGCTCAGAGGCAAAAGTGGGACCACATTGGTCCTATCCCTACACATCCACCGCCTAGTGTCAGCAGCAGTTAAAACTGTCCACTCAGACATTAGGGCATCACATAGAGTAGTGGGGAACGAGGCAATGGTGGGTGCACTAGAATCCAGCTGTTTAATGCGCAGCTGTGGCGATATGTGAATTCCAAGGCTGGAGAGGCGAGCAGTGATCCTGGTCCGGAGCACTTGGAGGTTAATTAAAGAGAGGGTGTTATGTGAAGTTGGACCTGAGTGAGTGAAAAATGTAGGGTTCCAGAGAACAGAAATGTGTCCTTCCCTGTCCTCCAGAGGCCTGTCTACTATAGTCCACCAGAAGAGACAAAGTGGGTAGCAGTTTTGCTCTTGTTCCTGACTTGTGCTCCTACTGGGTGGCTTTATGGTGTGTGTGTGTGTGTGTGTGTGTGTGTGTGTGTGTGTGTGTGTGTGTGTGTGATGCTCACACCCTGCGAGGGTGCATGCATGCTTTCCTTATAACACACTATGTGGGTGGCTGTCCTTATAGACCACTCTGAACTTGATTTTAATGTTCTTAAGTTTTAACATGTTCCTAAGTGGTGCAGTTAACGTAGGAGAAGCTGGAGAGTTTGTTGAAATACAAATTGTTATCTGTATGCACCCTTGGAAACTGGGGCTCTGAGGACTGGGGGTGGGCTCAGCAATCTGCCTTTTTAAAGAGCTTGCCAGGCAATCTGCTGACAGGGGAACTTTGGCAATATTTGAACATAGCTGTGGAAGATGGCTCCCCATGCTGTACCCGTGCTTTGAGGAACCCTCTCTATTGCTGAGAAGATAATAGTTAAGTGCATTCTGGATGGAGGCCAATTCTTCAAGCTTCTTCAGTTTCTTAGACCCAAATTCTAGGGAAGAAAACATGGCAGGAGACCCTGCCTCACCACATTATTGTCTCTTAAGAAAATGCTGTGTAATGGGGCTGGAGAGATGGCTCGGCAGATAACAGCATTTTGCCTCTCTTGTTGAAGATCTGGTTTTGGTTCCCAGCATCCACATGGCAGCTCACAACCATCTATAACTCCAGTTCTAGTATATCTTATGTCCTTTTCTGGCCTCTATAGGCACCAAAACATGTACATTGTATACATACATATATGTAGGCAAAATATTCATGTACAATAAAAAACAAAAATAAATCTTTTTTTTTTTTTTTGGTTTTTCAAGACAGGGTTTCTCTATGTAGCCTAGGCTGTCCTGGACTTTCTTTGTAGACCAGGCTGGCCTTGAACTCATAGAGATCTACCTGCCTCTGCCTCTCGAGTGCTGGGATTAAAGGCGTGTACCACTAAAGAAAATAATTCTGTGCAAAGTTAATGGAAAGAGGTCATTCATACCCTATGTACTTAGCAGAAATGGTTTTCCCTCCTGATAAGCTCTGAACATCATGATATTCCCCACACATGAAAAAAACACGTTCGTGGTTTCCCCCATACATTCAGGTAGAGGCAGCTATGCCCTGGTTACTTTCTCCCTCCCACTGGCTTTCTCCCCACCTCATCTTACAAGGCTTCTTGTCCGCACCTTCATTGCCACATCTGCTTCATTTGATGGCACGTCAGTTCTTCCAACCAGCCCAGATACTTCCCTCTGTCTATGATGGCCATCCTGCAGAGAGGATGCTCTTGAGAAACTCCACCATCATGTTCAGTGAGCCTGGGCTCCGGTGACAAGCTCTAACCCCATACGTTCTATTGCATTGGAAACTGAGTGGATTGCAAGGATAGACTGATGGATTGGAACAGGTTGGTGACACGTTCATACACGGCTTCCCAGAACACAGCACACTTTGGTGGAGAAGCCAACCTCAATTTAGAGTATGTGGGAGGACCTAGTAGGATACAGGAAGCAAACACTAACTTGACTGCATAACGCCTTTTTCATAAGGTCAGGGAAGAATCTTGCCTTCCTCATTTCTAACCTGCGGATGGACCCTGCTGAGCTCACCCAAGCTTCACTTGTCATACTCCTTCAGGGGACATGTCCTCTTTTAGCGTGCCACGGTGATTGTCTCCTAATGTCACAGAGTTAGTCGTCACCAAAATTTGAAAGGTGTCTGATGACAAGAGAAAGACGTCAACGCTGGCTGGCCGCTGCCAGGACTGTTGTAGCCACATAATGAAACACTAGCTTTGATGATCTCATCAGAGCCGACATCAAGGCATAACACTGGGCTGTTCAGAAATCTGTACTGAATTTAGATTGAGCTGCACTCCTCCCTGATAGTGCTCCGCCCCTCCCTGTGTGCAGCTGGTGCCTTCAGACATAAACTAACCACATGGAGCCACATGGAGGAGCGAGACATTGAAGGCGGCACCAGGTCCATTTTGAGGAACCACTATGTTTTACAAAGCAGTATTTGAAACCACAGGCCTGTGAGATTGATTCCTCATCAAAATTTCACATAACCATAAATGTGATAAATACTTAGGAGCTTTAATTTTTTCCTCCCCTCCTCTCTTCACTCTCTTCTTTAGGTTTTTCCTTCTTGAAGTGATTTTTTAAAAAGTACCCATATGTAATCATTAAATAAAATAAGAGAAGTCACAGAGTGACCAAGAGAACAGGTCCTCACTTTTCTTTCACACTGGTGGAAAATGCACGGAAAGCGGGTCAAATATTAGATCAAATTGTGTGCTAAGGCACCCATATGTTTTAGCCTGTAGTATTTATTGCACTGTGCCAGCTGTAAAATACAGAATAACTCTGCATGTATGTGTGTGCCCTACTGAGGAAAGAAATGTGCCAGGGAATTTATTCTCATAGAATAGTCTTCAATTCAGACTAGGCTTGGGACTGGAGTGTGGCTCAGTGGAAGAGCATGTGTTTAGCATGTGGAAGACTCGAGTTCAAGCCCCAGTACCAAACTCAAAACAAAACAATGCTTTGGGGCCGGAGAGATGGCTCAGCAGTTAAGAGCACTTGCTGTTCTTGCAGAAGGCCTGTGTTTGTTTCCTAGAACCCATGTAGTGATTCACAACACTCTGCAAATCCAGTTCCAGGGATCTTATCCCCTCTTACATCTGTGGGCACCAGGAGTGCACGTGGTGCACATACTTATATGTAGGCAAAAATACTCATACATATAAAATAAGTAATTTTTTTTGAGATAGGGTTTCTCTGTGTAGCCTTGGCTGTCCTAGACTTGCTTTGGAGACCAGGCTGGCCTCGAACTCAGAGCGATCCGCCTGCCTCTGCCTCCCAAGTGCTGGGATTAAAGGTGTGCTCTACCACCACCTGGCAAAAATAAGCAATCTTAAAAATAATGCCTTGGGGAAAAAAAATCCTGGCCTGGTCTTCACAATTGCAGTTCCTGATTTAGATAGAGTAAGATTCCTGGGTCAGATCTCTATGACTTCATTTTATAAATATTCTAAGAAGTATCTTTCTGCCATAGTGATGATAGGCCTATATTGAGTGAGTGAGTGAGTGAGTGACTGAGGCTATGTGTGCAAAAGATTTCGATGTAAGAATATGAATAGAGCGCCGCCATCAATGAGATTATTTTGCTGTATTATTTACTGGCTGCTGTAGCACAACTGGAAGCGCCCAGTGTATCCCAGGCCATCACCACCCATGCGGTAACACATAGCCACAGGCTTTGCAGTATGATAGAATTCTTGTGACATTTCATAATGAGAGGAACAGTTACCTCAGAGGCATTTTGGCCAACGGCTTGTAAGAACCACCCTGCTTGGAGATGAGTTCTGCATTGCAATTAGTAGCTTGTTCCAAATTTGCTTCCCTTTTGTGCCGTTGACAACTGGGTGTCTGTGGCATGGCGCACGGGACATATTTACAAAAAAAGTAAACTCGGTTCATAGGGAAGGGGAAAAAATGATTCCTTTTTGAAAGTTGCAGTGTACAGCAATCTTCAAGCTGCTGGCAAGTGTAAACCCGATCCTTTTAAAAATGTGAGGTCTGTTTATATTTATTTAGAGGTTTTGTTACTGTTGTTTTTGAGACAAGGTCTCCATTATCTCAAGGGGGACCTTAAACTCTGGATCCTCCTGTCTCTACCTCCCAAGTGCTAGATTATAGGTGTCTGCCACCACGCCCAGTTTTATGTAGTGCTAAGGACCAAATCCAGGTCTTCATGAGTGCTAGACAGCTGCCCCACCTGCCATGTAAGCTACAAGCCCAGCTTGAAGGCAATTTGTGTATGCATGTTTATGTGTATTTGACCGGGCACATGCCTGCCATGGCATATATGTCAGGGTCAGATGACGTCCTTGGGCCTCTGTTCTCTTAGTCCATCTTATCACAGGCAGGCTGTCTTCTTGTCCACCCTTGTCTAAGAGAGTCTGTCTGGTCCACGAGCATCCACAATTCCTGTTTCTACGTCCCATCTTGACATAGGTATGCTAGGATGATAGATATGTGTGATGGTTTTTACATGGGTTCTGCGGATTTGAACCCTGGTCCTTATGCTTGCACAGCCAGTACATTATCAACTAAGCCATCTCTTTAGCCCCTGGGGGTGTTTTTGTTTTGTTTTGCTTTTGTTTTTGTTTTTTAAGGAAAATTGGGGGAGGTGTTTGGGAAAGCTGATGTTACATACCGCAATGCAGAAGCTATGAGTCCTGTGCAGAGTAACGTACATTCAAACAACTTAAGTCAGTGTTCTGAGTCAGTTTTACAGTTGAGCCTGGAACCACTGGACTGTAATTTCAGCTGTTTGGGAGCCTGAGGTAGGAAGACCATAAAGGCAGTCTGTCTGGGCTACAGAATGAGTTCAAAGCCTGTCTGTACATCAGAGATTGTTAAAACAAACAACAAACATAAGACTAAAGCCTGGCTAGCCATACAGCTCAGTGGCATGGAGTTTTTTTTTTTTTTTAATTAAATATAAGGCCCTAGTTCAATCCCCAGTATAAAAATAAAATAGAATTCAAAAGGCTAATAATTTAGACTCTTTAACAACAATCTTTGGAGAATCGCATGAGAATTGTAATTCTTCCAGCTGACATGGGACAGTTGTGGCTACCCATCTAAGGAACCTTTCCAGCTACAATAACCTTTGAAGTCAAATTTAGAAAGGTTAGGTGGTTTTAAGACATAGTGAAATCTGTTCCATCAAAATGCTCTTCCCCCACGAGAGTACTGTTTTGGCAAGAGCCAAATGCTTCTTTCATCGGTAACTTTTAATTCTAACATAATTATTATATGGTCACTGCAATTGTAACTATAAATTCTATTTCTCTTTCTAAAATTATACTTATTTACACATATATGCTTATATATTTATATGTGTATATTATGTATATTTATTTTGTGTGGGTGTACATGTGACACAAAATACATATTGGGGTCAGATGGCAACTTGTAGGAGTCAGTTTTCTCCTACAACGTGAGTTCCTGGGCTTGAATTTGGATCTACAGGTTTGGTATCAAGTGCCTTTACCCACTGAGCCATCTCACCATTCCCACTCCTACTTTCATAACTGTTACAGAAACAATACATCTGTCTCGAAAAATCAAAATCAATCAATCAAACAAACAAACAAACAAACAAAACAACTACAACAAAAAATACACACAGATATAGATATACTTGCAAATTTTATACTGGGGTACATGTATTAGGAATATTTGCTGGGTGGTCCATAGTGGAAAAGTTCGGGTCTCCAAACTCGATTCCCATTCCTTTGATTGCAGGCCTGTGGCTGTCTGGAGGAAGGGGTGGGACACAGACTGGTCCAGGTATTTTTGCTATGGCAACAGCATCAGTATCATCTCAAGGAGGACAGCAGCGCTGAATCAGTGAGCGTCAGCAAAGCAGCAAAGGCAGTCAAATAAAATAGGAAATTGAAGTGCTTCCCATGAATGGTACTCAGTAACAGCTGAATCCCAAGTGAACCCTGTGTGCCCAGCAGTGTCCCTCTGCCTTTCCTCAGACTGTCCTACGCCCCGCAACAGCCACGCAATGTCTGAGTCATGGTGTAGATGCTCACAGGGTTGGTTTCGCAGCACCCACAATGCCTTCTGGAAATGGGGTGCTGCCCTTTTGGATGGCTTAGGAAGTTGCTTAGGTTTCCTTGTGTGTCGAGGGGATTTCAGTTCCATTAGAGAGGCTGGTCCTGTGCCCTGCTGTGTAAAACTACAAAAACAGAACCGGAGAAGAAAGGGCAGAAGCGAGACTCCGTACATGATGACGTTATCATTGATCCTTACCAGTTCCCAGACATGTGCTCCGGTTTCCCAGCAAGTGTGTGTGTGGGGGGGGGGGGGGGGGGTGGGATGGGAGTGGGGAGAAAAAAAAATCAAAAGACCCTAGCTGCCCTGCAGGCTTGTCTCCTGGGCTCTGCATCAGGCTAGGCACCTTTCTCTCTAGAAGGTTAACCTCTTTCTCCTGCCAGTGTGTCCTGAATATAAAGGGGACAAGAGGTGCAGCGATGGCCTGTCACTCTGGTATTCAACGGTATAGGCATGGTCATCTTTGTGGGGGTGTGGTCTGTGAGTCGCTCCAAAAGCGCTGCCTCCTCGTTGGTTCACAGATTCTTCATCAGTTTTTCACAAAGGGCCCTGCATTTTAATTGCGCACCAAGCCTTATGACCTATGTAGCTGGTCTTCTGTCTAGGCCAGGGTGGAGTAGTCCCTGTGGGGCAGCTTGGAGCACCTGACTGAGCTGTCTACCAACTCCAAAGCCCATTACCTCCTTGGAATTCAAGACTAGAGGTAAAACTTAGCCTCAAATCAGATTTTGAATGGCTGTGTTATAAAGTTCCTTGGCAATATAGATAGAGAAGGCCGCTGAGTTCTAGGGGAGGTTTGAGGGCTAGGGAGCACGAACCTACCCTCCCTTTATTCCTGGACCCTCTGAGTTTGTCTACCCAACATACCAGCACATAGAGTCACACCTCCCATCTCTTTCTTTGGCCTTCTGGGACTCAGCAGAGGCAGACCAGTCTAAACTGAATTTTAACAGCGTTCACAGAGGCCTGCTCTGTAACCGTCCTGCCCATCCTGAGTGCAGGGAGCAAGCCACTGCCTCAGATATTCCACTCAACAGAGGGACCTCCCTGGAGGCACAGTGCAAGGCTGAGCTTAGGCTAGCCACATGAAAGGCCAGTGGTTCTGTTTTAGGCACATGTTGGAGACACATGGAGAGTATAGGCCATGGCTGTAAAGCAGAGAATGCAGTGGTGGCTATGCTCTCCTCGGCCCAGGCTTGCACACAGGAGGATGATCTCAGCTCTGATTGATTAAGCATGTCAACCACACCTTTTCAGACAACTTCTCATTTAACCCCCAGACATCCTTTTTTCTCGGGGGGGGGGATGGTGGTAGTGGCAGGTGTCTTGCTTTTTATTACAGTTGAAAAGATAGGGTCATTCCTTATAACTGAGGATTAGAATCCTCCTTTTCACCTCATCTAACCCCCAACTCCCAGGACGAAATGTGACTATTCAGTTATCGAGTCTGACTGTGCTTGAGATTTGAATTGATCAGGAATAAAATCCAAATGATTAAAACGCCACTTGGGTAGAGTACACTTAGGGGACACTTCCATCTCTTCTCGTTCTCTGTTCCTTCAATCCCATGACTCCAGAAGCATCTTTGTTGCTGGGATGCAGAGACGGATCTAAGGGGAGGACTCCAGGTCTTCCTATTCCAGGAAGAGGGAGAGGCCCTGGGCAGGAGACAGAGCCTGGGGCCAGAGCAGTGGCACAGACTTCTACTGATGCGTCTTCTGGACATTGTTTAGAGAGCAGAGCGTGGGGTATACCTTTTTGCTGAAGTCTGACAAGCTGCAACTCTCTTGCCAGTAGTTACAAAACAGAACAGTACTAACAGATACAAAACTTGTTAGTGTTCTATGGCCACTGAAATGATCACCATAAGGCTATGTTTGGTCATTATTGTTATTATTATTATTACTTTTTTGTTTTGTTTTTCAAGAAAGGGTTTCCCTGTAGCCCTGGCTGTCCTGCAACTTGATTTGTTGACTAGATTGGCCTTGAACTCAGAGATCTGCGGCTTCTGCCTCCCCAGTGTTGGAATTAAAGGCATGTGCCACCACACTTGGCATCTTATTGTTATTTTTAAATCATTCTTTAAAAATATTTATTTCAGAGTCAGGCAGATCTCTGTGAGTTCAAGGCCAACCTGGTCTACAAAGTGAGTCCAGGACAGTCAGGGTTGTTACACGGAGAGACTCTGTCTCAAAAAACCAAAAAAATTTTTAAAAAATTTATGTATATGGATGTTTTGTCTGCATATATGTCTATATTTGCCTGGTCAGAAGAAGGTTATCAGACCCCCTGGAACTAGAGTTACAGACGATTGTGAGCTGATGTGTGGGTGCTGGGAATTGAACCCAGGTCCTCTGGAAGAACAGTCAGTGCTCTTAATAGCTGAGCCATCTCTCTAGCCCCCTTTTAAAAATGCTTTTGTTTTGGTTTTGGTGAGACAGGGTTTCTCTATGTAACCTTGGCTGTCCTGGAACTCACTCTGTAGACCATGCTGGCCTTGAACTCAGAGATCTGCTTGTCTTTGCCTCCTACATGCAATTTTTTTTCCAAACAGAAATCCACAAGTGAACGTAATAGTGTCAGGCTCTAGTCACAGCAGCTCAGGCTGACATCTCACAGTCTTGGTGTACAGTCCACACGAAGACATGCCAGGTACTAAGCATCCCTCTTGCTGTTTGAACCACCAACTGATTTACTTTTTCTTAGTAGTGATATGTTGCATTTCTGGAAGTTCTACTTGATTCTTAGTTCTTTCATAAAAGTACTGCTTTGTTGTTACATTTTAAACCCTTATCTCTAAAAATCATATTTTATTTGTATGTGTATGTGCCTGAGTGTATGTATGTGTGCCACGTGCATGCAGGTGCCTTCAAAGATCAGAAAGAAGGGGTATGCCAGATCTAAAGCTATAGGTGGTTAAGAGTACCCACTGTGGGTGCTGGGAACCAAATTGAGGTCCTCTAGAACAAGTATCTTAAATACTGAGCCATTGTTCCACCCTACTCTTTAATTAAAAAACAAAACAAAACAAAACATATTGATCTCACGATGAGCTACTGTGTGACATTTTTACCAACAGGGGATCACATGTAGGATCCCATACTGTTATAATGGAGTTTTCATAACTGTCCTAATGTTTTGTGTGTGTGTGTGTGTGTGTGTGTGTGTGTGTGTGTGTGTGGTCTGTATATGTATTAGTTACTTTTCCATTGCTGTGATAAAACATCATGGCCAAGACAACCGTGCTGCTTAGTTTTATGTCTACTTGACACAAGCTGGGGTCATCAGAGAGGGAGCCTCACCTGAGAAAGTGCCTCCATAAGATCAGGCTGTAGGCAAGCCTGTAGGGCATTTTCTTCATTGGTAATTGATGGGGAAGGGCCCAGCCCATTGTGGGTGGCGCCATCCCTGGGCTGGTGGTCCTGGGTTCTATAAGAAAGCAGGTTGTGCAAGGCATGAGGAGCAAGCCAGTAAGCAACCCCTTCCATGGCCTCTGCATCAGCTCCTGCCCTGCTTGAGTTTCCATCCTCACTGCTTTTGATAATGAACTGTTTGCTAAATGGAGCTGTGAGTGAAGTAAACCCTTTCCTCCCTAAGTTGCTTTGGTCATGGTGTTTCATCACAGCAATAGTGACCCTGACTAAGATAGCAACTTAGAGAAGGAAAGGTTTATTTGTGCTTATGGTTTCTGAGGCATGAATGTATCATCATTGTCATTGTCATTGTCATCATCGGGAAGTGTGGCGGCAGAGAGGTGCTGTGGCTGGAACAACCAGCTTATATATTAAACTGTAAGCAGGAAACAGAGAGAGTGAACTAGGAACAGTTTGAGGCTCTGAAACCTCAAACTTCCCTCAGTAACATACCCTCAAACATGGCAATATCTCCTGAATCTCCCAAACTGCTCCATCAACAGGGGGTTAAATATTCAAACATCTTTGCCTATGGGGGACATTGTCATTCAAACCACCATGTCATGTGTATGTGTGAGTGTGGCTTCATATGCCTGTATGTGCATGTGGAAGCCACAGGCCAATGTTGAGTATCTTTCTCAATTTTCTGGAAGCAATTTTGTTTTTGTTTTGTTGTTGTTGTTGTTTGGGTTTTCGAGACAGGATTTCTCTGCATAACAGCCTTAGCTGTTCCGGAACTCACTCTGTAGACCAGGCTGGCCTTGAACTCACAGAGATCCACCCACCTCTGCCACCTGAGTCCTGGCATGAAAGGTGTGCACCACTACCACCTGGCTGTACTTGATTTTTGAGACAGATTCTCTCACTGAACTTAGTTCTCATCAATTCTGACAGGCCAACTGGCCAATGAGCTCCAGAGACCCTCCTGGATCTGCCCCCTTCCTCCTAGCACAGGGTTATAGACACTCACCACCACACCCAGCATTTTACATGGGTGCTTGGAGGTCTAAACTCAGGCCTCACGCTTGCCCAGGAGACACTGACCAGGTGATTTCTCCTCTCCAGCACTCAGCCCTGCAGCTGTCTTCTTGTCTTGGTGAGACACATTACTCAGGTGTTTTTAGCACTCTTGGTGCAAACGCACATATGATATTAACAGTGGTATGCAATTATATCATGTATAATACTTAATAATAAACATGTTACTATATTTTACTATACCATATTCTTTATTTTGGAGTGTATTCCTTGCATTTATAAACCAAATGTTTGTTATAAAACAGTATGTCATGATACATTTTGGGGGTTGTTTTTGTTGTATTTGAGACAGGGTTTCTCTGTGTAGCCCTTGATGTCCTGGACTCTTGTAGACCCAGCTGACTTTGAACTCACAGAGATCTGTCTGCCTCTGCCTCCTGGGTGCTGGAATTAAAGGTGTGCACCATCACACCCAGCAACTGTAGCCTTCCTCCCCCCCCACTTCTTTTTCTCACTGTCTTTCTTTGTTTTTTTTTTTTCCTTTTGAGAAAGTGTCTCTACATAAGGTTAACCAGGCTGCATGGCATGGAACTTGGGACCCTCCCTCCTGAGCCTCCCAGGGCTGGGACTAGGCCCAGCGTTGTTGCATTTCTTGCCTGTACCACCTAGGCTCATGTCAGCACACTCTGTGATCTCACAGTGATGCACTTGCCTAGCTACGTAGCCCTTAGAACCTGCTTGTCATTAGGTAACACATCTATAATCCTTCTTCAGGGCTGTGTCAGGGAAACTGTCATGGGTCCAGTTGTTACATATGAGTCTCACTTAACGGGATCGTTTCATTTCACTTATGAAAGCATTAGCTACAAACCTTCTCTCAAGTTAATTTTTAAAGTCACAAATTATTAATGAGGTGAGTTCTGCCAGGGGAATGACAGAGCTGTCACTGTATTGGTCATGTACTACTTTTCCAGATTTTTCTTCGATTTTTATAGACTATTCATTTGCAGGTGGGTTTATTAGCTCATGGTTAGACTTGGTGGTCATTTTCTGTTCTGAGGTTATTCTTGTACTGTGGATTACTGTTCCACTGTGCAACGAAAACATAACTGAGCCAATTCCCTCTTCCCTGATCTTAGTTTCTCTCTCTGTAAGAAGGCGGTGTTGACAGGAAGAGGCGAGGCTTTGTTATTTTGCACTAGGGTGCCTGTCTGGCCTAATGCTAGTGCTAGGATAATGTCAATTTTCTTTTCCCCTCTTTATCATTCCCGCCCCCCCATCTCGCTCTTCAGGGTCTCAATTAGCCCAAGCTTGCCTTGAAATCACTATGTAGCTAAGGATGGTCTAAATTCTGACTCCCCTGTCTATACTTCCTATAACTGTGTGCCATCACTTCTGGCTTACAGGGTGCTGGGGATACAGCCCAGGGCTTCCTTTGTTCTAGGCGAGCACTCTGCCATCTGAGTGACAGACCTCAACCTTCTTTAGAACATTTTTCCTTTGGATGAATCTTTTTCACTGTCACAGTCCCAAAGCAGAGGCAGCCTGATACTGCCACCACTGTAAGCACAAGTCACTGCTAACCCCTTGCCTTTTGCAGAGTGGTCCTCCGAGTGACTGGCTCATCCATCCTGTTATCAGCTCTAGGCCAGGCACATCCATTTCTCTACCTAAGTAGAATTACCAGTCTCCTTGGCTCTATTTCCCCTTGGACTTCTAACAAGATCATCTTTCCATCTTTCAGAACTCAATTAATGTTCCAAAGGCCTTGCTGAAGGATTTTGACTAGGTTTAATCCACTCCAATCTTTCCTTTATGAATTTAAAAGCCTCTAGGGGGTGTACCACAGAGTGCAGCTCTCCTGGAAATTATTGGCTTTGTTCATGATGGTGTTGGCTTTGGACATAGTCTTTGTTTGTTTGTTTTGGTTTTTCAAGACAGGGTTTTTCTGTATAGCCTTGGCTGTCCTGGACTAGCTCTGTAGACCAGGCAGGTCTTGAACTCACAGCGATCTACGTGTCTTTGCCTCCAGAGTGCTGGGATTAAAGGCATGCACCACCATGCCCAGTTTGGATGTAGTCTTAAGTAGGCTGTTTACCCAAAAGGACATGGTACACCTCCAATGCATACACGTCCTGTGTCCCTCATCCAAAATGTATGGGATCTGAATGTTTGGGATTCTGCATGTTTTGTACATATGATATATAGATATATATGTATATATACAAATATATATGTTGAGATGCCCCGAGGTAGAACCCAAGTCTAAAGATGAGACCCACTTTTGTTTCAGGCAGACAAACAAGGGCAGGTAGTACCACACAATGTTTCAGTGGACCTATGTTTTCATTGGAAACTGTCATATGGGATCAGGTGTGGAATTTTCCACTTGAACTGCCATGTTGGTGCTGAATGTGTCAGGTGTTTTCTGGAGTTGGGACTGAAAGAGGAGTGGTGGAAGAAAGAAAAAGATGGCGCATGATTTGGAACCCTTGGATTTAATAGGTTGTTTTTGTTGTGAAGTTGTCTCAAACTAGAAGCACCTAGGGGATGTGTTAACTCAGTCCCAGCACTGTAGAGTTCACAGAATGAACAGGGAAGGGATGATGCATCATAAACCAAAGCCCAGGAGAACAGACACTGAGCGTGGCCCCTCTTGTTCATTTTTCCAAAAAGAGATGATGGACTCCCGGGAAAGGGAGGCAGGCAGTCTCCATCCCTGAGGGCCCATCTCTGGGTCTCTCCTCTTCTACAGCAAAGGATAAAGGCTTTGTCTTTACTAAAAAATGACAACACGCTTTCATTTGTGCTGTTTTTAGGATAACAGAGTACCTTTGCATAATCTGCTTTTCCAATGTGCTATGAGCCAAGCAAAATGGTTGCTTGCATTCCAGTTTTATTGTTCTGGAATCTGAGTTGAGCTAGAAGATGTGGATTGTCTATCTGGGGCTCTAAGTTGCACTGTCACCCTGTGGTTTGTAATTAGAGGGATGCTTAGCACGAAGGCAGCCATGCCGACCTGGATTCTCGTTGGTTTCCTTTGAGGCAAAATTTGCTTGGTGTACAATTAATTTTTAAAAAGAACTTGTGAGCATTCAGCACATTTGCAGTGTTGATGCTCACCACCACTATTTTCGAAGTGCCCTCTCTGAGCTTTGTGCAGAATAAAAGGGAGAGCGTATATGAGATTTGCAGCTTTGGCCTTGCTCCTGACCAGCGGCTTGTAGTTTCAGATTTAATCCAGATTTCTCTCAGATACTAGCTAATATACAACTAGGAATTACCTAAAATTAACACCGTTTGAAAAATCAGGCTGAGGGGACATAATTCATACCTCAATATATTTTCCTTCCAAAATGGCATATTTTTCTTTGAGGGAAACTCCCTGAGTAAGTAGATGCATTTACCCGTCATCAATTACGTCACCACAGAGCTTCCTCTTCTTTGGATGGAGTTTGTCTTTCTAGCCAGGCTGGGAGCTACCACAACGCTCTCATTATCCTGGGCACAAAGCAAAGCAGGTGCCGAATGCACACCTGCGTGTTGGGTGGAACAGAACAGCGACCAGTGGGCCCCAGATTCCAGCCAGCATCAAGCAACTAGTGTTTTATTTCCTTTTGAAACTGTGGGGTTGGTGAGTGAAGCTATGCTTGCCATAGGGCTATGATGGAGCTGGGCAGGGCCAGTCTGGAATCGGGTCTTATCCTCCAGGCAACCCTGCCTAGTACAGGACCCAAGAGCTTCTGGTTCCCACACCCGTATGTGCAACAGATGGAGGGTGAGGGCAAGGAGCAGGCTACGCTAAGAATGAGATAATTTTTCAGTAAAGGCTCTGGCCTTGTATAAACCTGGAAGCAGCCCCAAGGACTTGTGATGGTCCCTTTGGCCTCTGAGGACATGAGGAATGGAAGCGAGGCTGGCTTTAGTGTCCAGGGCTGCTGCAGCTGAAGGCCTGGTGAGGAGCGGAGCTGGGAATTTGGATGAAGATCCTCTCAGGGTCCTAGAAGCTGGTGGTGGTTGGACCCACGGGAACGTCCCGTTTCCGGGGGCGTCGCACGGCTTTCCACAACATCACTCCCAGGAGGCCAAGTAGCAGGCCGCCTATTGCCGCCACTGGCACTTGCCAGTGTAGTGCCTTGTGGGGCTCTTCAGGCTGGTCTGGGAGAAGCTGACTGTTCCGAAGGGTGTAGAGAAAAGGGCTTTCCTGGGGAGGGAGGCGGGAGGGTCAGAGGTTAAAGCCTCTATCCACCCATCCATCTGGCCAAGTCCCATCTCTAAAAGAGCACAGTCACCTCATGCATCTTTCTAGTGTGTCTTCGTTATAAGTCTCCCTTCTTTACATTAGCCTGAGCCTTCTGTGCAAGGATGGGTCGGTCTGTCAAGTGGTCAATACCCAGCTACAACCTGTCTTTGGTTGCTCACCAGCATTTCCCTTCAAATATGATTTTGAAAGGCATGGAGCTGGTTAGCTATGGTTGGGAGAATCTCGGGGTTCATCTGGGCCTGCCCACTGTTCTCTCTTAGTAAACACACACTGAGCACTGCCGCATGGCCCTGGAGAGCAATGGTGAGCACCTGAGGACTGAGGCAGGATATCCTCTCATTGCCCAGGAGGAACAGACAGAGCAACCATGTTAAAGAGGAGAATGGTGCATGCAGATAAGGGGGCTCCATGGAGGGGTGTGTGTGGAGGCAGGAGCAGGAGAAGAAATCAAGATGGAAGAGGAGGCGCCCAGGCAGTAAGGGACCAGTGGGGCGAGGAGGTGGTGAACTTCTTCATAGGTGAAGTAGGTAACGAATAGAAGTAAAAAGCACGCACACACACACTAGCGGGGCTCATCTGGGAAGTGGGCCCGTTAGCCTAGGGTGTGGAGTGTGTAATAGGCACACGCTGGGCAGTGGTGACCAGACAAGGATTCCAACATCTTTGACAAGGTTGGAGTTAACTCTTCAAGCCAGCCATTCAGTGTCTAGAAGCAAGTGGAGGATGATGGGGAAGCAGAAGAGGAGAGCTGGAGGGAAAGGTGGGCATCTGGTCAGTGGTCCAGGAGAGGAAGGATGGGAGCATGGATTATGAGAACAGATGGTATCTTCATTATAAGCCACCTCCCATCCCCGAGCTCCTAGTGTAGGGCTTGGCACTACAAACGCTAAAATCCCTCTTGAAGTTTAAAGGCATCTAGGCAGCATTTCCCAGACTGCTGTCCAGCATGACTCCTCTCTGCCATTGTTAACTCCCCACTCCCCTCTTTTGGGTCACTCAGAAGAGAAAGTTGTGATGCAGAGAGTGGCAGTTTGTTTAAGCCCCGCCCCCAAACATCCAGTCAACTCCGGGCTGGCAGGGTACTCATGTTCACTTACAGGTGAGGGGCACCTGAGTTTGGTTCGGCTGTATGTGAAGTTATTAGACGTTGTCTTCCGGCCCACTGGTTCCAGCTGGAAAGAGAAAAAAGGTATCTTGACTGTGTAGAAAGTTGAGAGCTGGCTTACATGGACGGCATGGATGCTCTTTTGGAAGAAGGGTGGATTCAAACCAGCAACTGGTGAAGATCCACCTCACAGCACAGCATCTCTGGCCAGAGCTGGAACTGTCTTTTGACTCACAGGGAGAAAAGGCTGTCTGAACAGGGGGAGGGTCCCTGAGTTGATGCCTCTAGATTTACCCAAAAGGAAGCCAAAGTCCCAGGACAGAGCAAGCTGTGAATCTCATGAAGAGCCAGGGCCAGGATGCCCACTGCCTCTCCACTCGTGGGTGGCTGTGATTGCAGACACTGTATCTTCAATTTTATAAAATGGTGATCATATTTACCAACTTGTCCAAGTGTGCGTGGCTAGTCGGTTTCAGGAGAACTTTGAAAGCATATTGGTTACCATGGCACCCTTACTACACTTGGCTTGTCAACCTTAAGAAACTGGAATCTTACTGGAGCTGCTTATGGGTTGTCACACAGATGAAAACATTTACTTGGAAATATCCCAGGGAGCAGCTGTGGTTCTGGGCGGGGGGTGGGGGGGTGCTGCTAAATGCTTTCATATCAGACTCGGAGAAGGAGCAGGAAGCTACTATACCCCGACCCCAGTGACTTTAGTTAGTAGCTTGTCCTAGACTTGTGCCCCAAAGGGAAGAAAAGATCTGCCAATTTGAATTGGTCTGGCCTTCATCCACTGTATGATCTGCTGTCGGTCTGTTCCTGGTCACCAAGCCCTGATAGTGCAGAAAGTAAACACTCTCTGTGCTGGTGACAGGCCTGGGCCTGGATCTCACTCTCTGAAGGCCCCATTTCTTAGGAAACTCAGAGGCAGCGAATGTCTCTGGGCTTGGCAGAGGTCCGAACCCTGGCTCAGCTGACAGTGACTGTGCAGGGCCAGCCAGTCACCTTCTCCAAGGCATCAGGATGGCTGGCATTAGCTGTGGTGGGATTGTGAGGAAATTTATTTTAGGGCTTCCAGAGAAATGATGACATGGAAGCATGTATGAAGCGGGATGGTTCTGGATGTAGAACTATTTCCGCTTCCTTAGAGCCAAGGAAACACAACTCTGCTCTGGCGAACAGAACCACTAGGGACAGAATGGAGGTTAAAGGTCAAGTTGCCTGTTTCCCAGGGATGTTCTGAGAACAAACTGTGACCCTGTGGGTTGAAAGACCCCTGTCAGTTTCCTCTTCCTGTTAGTCCTCACCAGAGTGCGTCCACTTCACCCACCCCCTCCCTTCACTTGCCCAGATTTCCCTCCACCACGTCACCACGTTACCTGTTGTTGTTTGTAACTGGCCCCATGATCCCCAGTACCTCTTCCTCCCCTAGGGCATCTCAGTTCATTCTGTGGTTTCAAATACTAAGATTGGTGTGCCTTTGTCACTTTTCTGTTGTGGCTGTCAAACCTCATCCAGACTTTCCCTCAGGCTCCTGCATGTAGCAGACCCGCTGCCTCTGTGAGGAAGTCTAGGAGGCAGCTCCCACTTCCCATGCCTCAAACAGACCCCAACTCTTCTGCTATTTGACCATCTGTTCAATGTCTCCAGGCCCCGAATCCAGAAGCCCTCCCTAGTCACTTCCCTTGGCCAGTTTTAAATATATCCCAAGTGACCACAGCTCTCCTCCATGGCTGTCACCCTGGTCCCAGCTACACTGTATCTCTGATCCTAGCCCATGTCTGCACGGATGGGAACACGTCATCCTCTTGTTTAATACAGCTGAGGACATGGCCCTCGCCTGTCACTCTGATCCTGGGCCCTGAATTTTGGAGTTCCTTAGAGGCTTCAAGCTCATTCCTGACTCCGTGCCACATGAGTCCTATTTCTTCTTCCTGGAACACTGTGGCCCAGCCCTCTGCCTGCCTGGTAGCCCCTTGACATTCAATCCACATGCCACAAACGAGGCTGCCCCTTCCTCATCAGCACCCTATGCCCCGCTCCCCGCTTTACTTCTTGTAAAGGCCAATGCAGTAGGGTGCATATGACCTTGAGTTGACCTGTCTAACTTGTTTATCACCTGCCTTTTCCCGACCACACTGCTCACACTCCACAAGAGGCACCTGCAATGGTACCTACCACAAAGTAATGTTGGGTAGTTGTTTGATGACTGGATAAAGAAACGGAAGTCTGCAGCGCTTGAATGGAATGGCCAAGAAGAGAAAAGGTTTGCATCAGCCACAAAAAGTGGAGCTGTTTTTCCTAGGACCAACCTTTCCCAGCACAGGCCACTGTGGGGTACCAATGATGCAGCCCATCTCAGGCACTGGCAAGGTGCAATAGAGCTGGCAGCCACTGGCCTGGCCTGGCCTGGCAAAACAGGTTGCTGTGGTAGCTGGTCTCTTTGAGTGTTTAGACTAGGCAACGAGGGGAAAAAGAAAACCCAAGACAAACAGATGGTGTAAAACCACGTGGGTGGGACAGGGATTGCCAAACTGCACAGTAGAGGTAGGGGCTTCCTAGCATGGTGGCCAGAGAGAGGAAATGGGGGCCAAATCCCCAAAGTATACAATACTATGGCAACAGTGTCTAACCTGCCACCTTTCTCTGGGAGGTAAGAGCCTTAGAAGATTGAAGGGAAGCGATGATCTGGTCAGGTTTTCTTTCATACGTTAAAAAGTACTATGTCTAGACCATTACAGTGGCACATGACTTTAATCCTAGAAGTCAGACACATCTGCACCAGTTCTAGACCCATTTGGTTTATATGGCCAGTCAGGGTATACAGTGGGACCCTGTCTTGAAAGAAAAAAAAAAGTACCAAGCCTAAGACCTACTCCAGAAAGACAAATTATTTATCAAATATATATATATATATATAATATATATATAGTGTGTGTGTGTACATGAGAACAGTTGCCCTCAGAGGCCATATCCCTCTTGGAGTTACAGGCAATTTTAAACTGTTTTTGTCAACTTGACACATGGTATAGTTATCAGAGAAGAAGGAACCACAATTGAGAAAATGCCTCCATAAAACTGGACTATGGCACCTTTTCTTAAGTTGGGTGATGGATGTGGAGGACCTTGGCCGCTGTGGGCAGTGCTCCTCTTGAGCAAGGGGCCCTGGGTGATAAACAGAAAGCAGGCTGAGCAAGCCAGGAAGCAGCTCCGCCATGGCCTCTGCTTCAGTTCCTGCCTCCAGGTCCCCGCTTGAGCTCCTGCCCTGGCTTCCTTTATTGATGAACTGAGCTGTGGGAGACTGGAAGCTTCCTTTTCTCTCTCCAAGTTGCCCTTGCACGTGACATTTTATAGCAGCAATAGAAACCTAACCTGAGACACCGTCCGACATAGCTGGGAACTGAACTTGGCATCTCTGCAAGAGCAGCATGCACTCTTAAGCCAGATGACAAGATGTCTCCAGCTCATTGCTGTGTTTTAAAAAAAGTACTATTTGTGGAAGCTAACACAGAGAGAAACAAGAAGTACACATCGCAAATAAGCAGCTGATCATTTTGGTAAAGAGAACATACCAGAAGGGTAACCAACAGCCAGAACATGGCCAGTGTTCAGAAGGGCTCCTCCCGTATCTTTCTCAATCCTCTTCATCCAAAGAGAGGCCATCACGAAAGACAACTTCTACCACCTTACAGTTAGTTAGCGCTTGCCTGGGAGGTAGGGGAGTGTACATG
This sequence comes from Acomys russatus, assembly GCF_903995435.1. Classification (NCBI taxonomy): domain Eukaryota; kingdom Metazoa; phylum Chordata; class Mammalia; order Rodentia; family Muridae; genus Acomys; species Acomys russatus. The sequence continues at coordinate 22,219,867 of NC_067137.1, forward strand.
CGTGCATATGCTGTTGACGTTTGCTTGTTCTTGGTGTGTCAGAATACTCCAGCTTATGGATGTGCAGTGGTTTGTTGATAGACATCTGTGACAGCTTGGGGTTATGATGTGTGTAGTGCTGCTATGGCAACTGTAGTATGTATCTTTTTAGTGGACTCTACTATATACTCTTCTCTCCAGGATAGGATTGTTGGGTCTTAGGAAACACATAGGTTCACATAGGTTTAGCATCATTAGATAAACAAAAGTTTGCCCAAGTGGTTGCAAACAGTCATTACATTTAAAAGTCACGAGAGGCTGGTCCAAGGAGATGGTTCAGCAATTAAAGGCTCTAGAGGATTCTCATAAGCAGCCAGTGCTAAGAACTGTTGTATTGGGGTTGTGAGTCTGGAGAGGTGCTAAGGAGGAGGAGGTGCAACTACTATTTGGTATATGGTTTGTAGACAAAGGGGATTGTGTAGCAGTGGGAGAACACGTCTCAGAAGGGGAGAAACAGCTGGTTTTGACCTTTGCTCAGGTCTCTAGAGGAAGACCTGTGGGCTATTAAGCCAGGACACACAAGATACAGTGAGACTTAACGTTCATGTGTTGTTCCTGGAGCATGCCCTGGGAGCGTCAGCCAATGCTGCAGACATTATGTCATGGGACTCTAATTATGAGACACGAATTCACCAGCTGTGTATGTGCTTATCCGGTTGGAAGCAGGAGGGAGGGAGGCTGGTGCTGTGGCTGGGCCACCAGAGGAAGACACGGACTCTTGTTTCTGCTGGGCCACTAACCGGCTGTGTGAGGCTCAGCAACTGTCTCATGTCTCTAGTTCTTAGTTACTGCGTGCCCTGGCTGGATGACCTCTCAGAGCTGTTCCAGCGCTAACAGTCTATTATTTATTTGCTGTGACTCTAGGGGTGACATTCCAGTAAGAAGATGGTTGGAGAGTTGGCAAGATGCTAGAGCTGTAAGTCTGAGATGGTTTGGGATGAAAACATGGGGCTCTGTAATTATTCCCCTAAATTACATAGGACAAGAGACTCTGGTGGTTCCTTTTTTTAAAGTTTGGGGCATCGCTGGGGAACCACAGCTGTCTTGTGTTACCAGTATTTTAGTTTTTGTTTTGACATTCAAGCCCCTTCAGCCTGACCTCATGGAACAAAACCCTCTCACCTGGGTGGATGGAAAGAACACTGACAGACTGAGGGCATCAGAAAAGAAGGCAAAAACAACAGGTAACTCTTACAGCAGAGACCAATGGGCTTGCTGGTGTTTAAGCATCGGTCTGCCTACTGAGCCCCAGGAGACCCTGAAGACATCCAGCTATGAGCAGACAAGGCTCAATGGAAAAGCTGGGAAGGGAAGAACAAGAACTTTGCATCTCCTGGCTCTTGAAATGAGTGGATCCCCCTAAGATCTTTGGGGAGGGGGACATAAGACAGGAAATAGATTCCTATTCCACGGAGAGATGTTAAAAGGGACAAAGTTGTGTGACTTAGTCATTGAAGGACAGTTGTCCTTCAAAACAAAGAAACAGAGCTAGTTTCGGGAATTACGGTCTACAAAGTTTGATTTAAAACAAACAAACAAACAAACAAAACCTTGTGCAGCCAGGTGCAGTGGTGTGTGCCTGTAATCCCAGCACTCAGGAAGACAGAGCTCTGTGATCTGGAAGCCAGGCTTGTCTACAAAGCAAGTCCAGGACAGCCAAGGCTACACAGAGAGACCCTGTCTCGAAAAACAACTGAGAGTGTTGGCCCTTGGGAGATTGAAGCTGAGACAGATACTTTGTGTTTAAAAAGCAAAACCAAAGGGAGTCAGTCATAGGGCTATAGCTCAGTGGCAGAGAGCTTACCTAGTATGTGTGATGCCCTAGGTTCCATACCCAGCAAGAAAACATATACAACAAAGCCAGTTATAGTTCTAATTCTGGCATTTGGGAGGCAGAATTGATATACAGCATTAGGCCAGCCTGGGTTACAAGAACCAAGACAATCAAGATAAACTGAGGAGGCAGGTGGAGGGAAAAATCAAAGATATTTTAGAAACCTGTGCTGAAAGTGTATGATGGAAAGTTCTGGAATGGGTGGACAGATAGATGATGTCCATGGGAGGAAAACCCCCCAGACAACAAACAGGAGTGGAGGGAAGTGGAGTCGGCAATTAAGTAGACTTACGCGCCGCTTTGGTTGCTAGAGAGGAGGCGGCGATGTAGCTAAGCAGGAAGTCAATATTGTGAGTCAAGCACCGGAGTATGGGGTTGCTGATAGGTGTGGGAATATTTGCCCAGCAGTGGCTGCCACAGACACCCTAGGCCTGAAACTGCAATAAAGGCTAGGGGTGTTGATGACTCAGTCACCATGGGAAACATGCAGGCCAGGTGGGTGTTGGGTTGCAATGGAACCTAGATCAAAGACCGTGAGAGCACTTCATCTGCTCTGAGCCAGGATCAGGAGTGATGGGCGAGCACAAGGACAGCTGTCCACCCCTCCCCCTCTCGTGGAAAGGACTAGAGTAGGTCTCTACCTGGGAGAACAGGCTGTGTGGATGCTGCCTTTTTGATGTCTATAGACAAACTAGTTGGAAGTGCTGAGACTGGATACTGAAAGGGGGTGAAGGGGCTGCCATTAGTCTACATTGATTTTGTGCTGACTTTCTGTATCATTTCCCAGGTGTGGAGACAGGCGAACAGAGAGACCATTTTTCCAAGGATGTACAGCTGGCTCTCTTATTCAGCCTGATTGCAAAGCTATTCTCTTCACAATATATACTATACAAAAGTGTGCAAATGTGTGCATACACACACACATACACACACTTTAAAAAGGTATGTGTGACTGTGTCAGTAGACGTGCTCGCAGGCCAGCCTGATGACCTGAGTCTGAGGCCCGGAAACCACATGGTAGAAGAGAACTGACTCCTACAAGTTGCTCTGACCTCCACATCTACACTGTGGTGTGTGCGCACACACAATAAATAAATATAATATCTTAAAACATCTTTATACCAAGGGGTAGAGCAGTCATCTACAGGCCCGGGACTAAAAGCACTTGCCATCCAAGTCTGTCCTCTTGCGGGACTGGGTCAATACCCTTAGGGTGCTCCCAAGGGAGCATCCCCACTCACCATGTTGTTCCAGAGTGCAATGGACATCTCAGCATGCCCGCGTTCCGAGAAGTGGAAACAGTCTTCCGAGAAGAAGGTGAGGTCCGTGCCCCCACGCTGTGACCAGAGACAAGGAGGAGGTTAACATCTGGACACAGCTGCCTGCCTCCCCTCCCAGCAGGGGACACAGCAGTTGCCCTCCCGTCCTTTTGATTCCTCTTCCAGCTGCTTCAGATACGGATGGAAAAAAAATCTCCTGGGTTTTGGATTTTGTTTTTTTAGTAAACATGAATACGTAGCTTCCCTAGTTCATCCCTGTCCTGAAAACGAGAATATGATACTTTTTAAGGAAGATTTCTATTCTGGGGTGGGAGGTGACATGGAGGGGGACACTTGGCCACTATTCTATTGTTACTATTACATTTATTGTTTCTAAGAACATCTAAGTTCTCTCTCTCTCTCTCTCTCTCTCTCTCTCTCTCTCTCTCTCTCTCTCTCTCTCTCTCACACACACACACACAGTGGAAAGAAAAGATCCACCTTTGGGAGGCTTCCTGGACAAGGCAATAAAAATGGGCTACATCCTTCTATAAGCTTCCTAGACACAGCTGCAGCCTACCTACCTCATTCAGTGGGACAAGGGTATCCCGGAAGAAAGGCTGCACGACAACTGCAAAGTCCTCGCGCTGCATGTACCGGTGCACGTACGAGAGGTCAGAGATGCCACTCTGCGGGTGGAGAGGATGCTCAACCCAAGTGGCAAGGCTAGACATGGTCTCCTTTGGCTGCCATGGGCTGGTTGTGATAGGAGCGGACCCACTCTAGCTAAAGGGACTGTGCTATCCCACGCATGGGCTCTTCCTGCTGCAAGGAACACCCACAGCTTAGAGTCCTGTGCTGGCTGACAGGATCAGAGCCAAGAGGCCCTGGATAGAGAAGCTCTCCACTCATAGTCTCTACTTTATCCTAAGAGGCTAAGTCTAAGCCACTGATGGCATCACATTGGCCACAGGCCCTCACTGCATGGAGTAGTGAGTGAGTCCTCGGCTCTTCAAAAATGCCTAAGAATTTAGGATGAGAGGGTTAGAGGGGCCATAGGTTTTAGACTTAAGTACCCAAAACACAGACTATAAAAGAGTTAAACTAAGATGCATCCATACTTAGGACTTCACAGTTCATCTGGTAAACAGAGGCAAAAGGGGAAGAAATGAGAACTACAGATAGCTTGAAGGTCTGGTAAGGTAAAGAGAGAGTGGGGGTGGGGGCTTCTAAGAGGAAGATTACTTACCTCACGAAGAGGGGTTAGTTTGCAACAAAGGCTTTGGGTGGGCTTGTCCCAAAAGAGGACGATGGTAGATACGCAGGAGTGTTAGGGGCGCAGACAGAGGGTGGGGTAAGTAGATGTCAGTAGGGCTACTATTCATGGGAAGGGAAAAATAGAAGTGGGAGCCAGGTACGTCACCCTTCCCCTCATAAAGGTTAGAGGTCAGCAGCGGTCTCTGCTGGGTGACGCTACTCTGAAGGCTAATGCTGTTATTTGCTCAGCCTGAGCCTGGGCCAGGAGGCTGGGTTTTTTCCAACTGCCCCTTTTGGGTTTCCATGCCATCTTTCCCTGGATAAATACTGTGAGGGATAAGATCTCCTTTTAGGGAGCTGCTGCTTGCTCTCAGCCAACCCCTGGCAAACACACGAGGTTCTGAGTCCTCACCGTGGGAGCGTAACATAGCCTCCCGTCAGGGGTCCACAGGAGGATGAGAGCGTGGAGACTCACCTGGAGGTTCCAGTTCACTTTCTTCAGTTCCTGCATTGCCAAGGGGTTTTGTGAGTATTGAAAGCAACTGCAGTTCTTCCTACGGGACAAGAAGTCTTGTGTGGAGGCTTCCTTGGCCCAGCTGTGTCCCACTGACAGAAGTCTGTCTGTCCACAGGGTACATACAGCCTGTGCGGCTCGATGGGTGTGGTATGGGGTGAGTGGGGCATGACACACAAGTAGACACTTGGGTCCAAGTCAGAGGCCTACCTCAGGAATGAGGTAAAAAAAACAGTGGGCCATGGTTGGAACAGTAAGTGTTCTCTAGAAATCTCAAGCGCAGAATGGAGGCTTGGTCCCACGTTCTGGCGCTATTGGGTGGCGGTGGAGCCTACTTAAAGGAAGTGGTCACAGCATCATCTCCTTTGAGCTCCCACCCGCTTCGCTTTCCAGCCTCTGTGAAGTGAGCAGCTATGTTCCCCCATATATTCCCACCAAAAACTGTCTCGCCACAGGACCAAGAGGCCATGGAGTGAGAACTCTGAAACTGGGAGCCAAAATAACCCAATTCTCACAGATTGACACAGGATGCTTGTTTAACAGTGGAAGGGGGTGGGCCCTGAAGCGGGGTCCCCCTTCTCTGTGGTGACTATTTCACAACTATCTGAGAAGACCCCAGGTGGGAGTTTTGGCGAGACTTTTTGGATGGCTCTGCCTCTGGACTCACTCCTTTCAGTTCTGAGGCTTTTCAGCTTCACAGCTGGGGGGTTCCCTCAGGGTGCATAGGCGAGGACAATTAGAAGGCTTGAGATGACCTTGAAATGTGATACCAGAGTCTAAGGAACTGGAGGGGACTTTTCTTGCTAACCATGGCCATTCCACCTGGAGACTTGATTCCTGAGTCACCTTTACAGGACATCTATTTGTCATCAGTTAGGACTCCTCAGCCCCAGATGTCGAAACTGAGACCCTGAGACCTCAAAAGGTGGCAAATTCCATCCAGAGTCCCACAGTGACTCTTGCCCATTAGAACATCCAAGCCCTGCTTTTGAAGACGGGATACACTCTCTTTTGAAAGCCCATTCTAGCCCCAAACATGGATGTCCTGTTGAGGTCCCTTTTGGGGAAAGGTTTAATGCCTATTTTAAGATTTATTTTTATCTTATGTGCATTGGTGTTTTGTCTGCATGTATGTCTGTGTGAGGATGCCAGAACTGGAGCTACAGACAGTTGTGAGTTGTCATATGGGTGCTGGGAATGGAACCTCAGTACACTCTAAGAGCCAGCCAGTGCACTTAACCGCTGAGCCATCTCTCTAGGCCCGGTTTATCCCTATTTTATAGGCAAGTACTCAGAGGTCCAGAGAGGCTGTGGGTTCAGGCCCAGTTGTTCCTCAGTAGCAGAGCCAGTGTTTTAGGAATGCTCAAGGTGTCCTTGAAGTTCACGGCTCTCTGTGGAGAGTAGATTGCCAGTGTGGACCTTGGACGCAGAAGTGCTGGGGAGGCTTATAGGTTTTGGGGTGTGCCTCATTTGCTAAAAAGGAACCTAACATCCAGGAATGGAGTAGGCATGTGGCTCTATAGGCACCTCCAGGCATTTTTCTGAGTCCCTAGCTTCTGGCCCTGCCCACTCCCGGCAGCCTTGCCCTGTACACTTACTGAACTACCAGCGGCATGGCACACTTCCCGCCATGGCCCTGGTACAGGCCAGCCAGCTCCATGACCTCCACCACATTGACGAAAACCCTGGGAAGCTGCAGGAAGCAGAAGCAGAGGGGTGGGTTGCATGAGCTTGAGGCGGGTGCGGACAAGAAGCCTGGAGGACAGTCTTCGATGGAGCCTTACCCTCCCCAGTATTACCACAGAAGAAACGGATGCCCAGGGAGGGGCCCATCCACTTCCTCAGGCAGAGAAGCTGAGACCCAGAGAGGTTCAGGTGCTAATAAAAGCCAAAGCGGCTGCCTTCAAACCCAGGCCAGCTGGCTCCAGCGGGAGCTCTTTGCCATGCCACCATCCAGCTTCCGAGCCAGTTAGAAGCTGCTTTGCACAGCACTGAATACAACTCGCCTAGAAGCACCCAAGGGAAGGGCCCACCACACTTGGCAGTAGTGAGAGAGCAGGGCTGCCTGCGGGATCAGGGAGCAGCCTGCTCACTACCTATTCCTACCTCCTCATAAAGGATGTCTAAAGCACGCTGGATGTGCTCCACAGACTCCTTGGTCGAGTGGTTCTCCTGTGAGGGGAAAAGGAGGCTCGCTTTAGCTTTCTATTCGGGGAGGAAGAACTGAGTGGCTCCTGTCCCCAAGAGCCCCACATTCTTACATTCCTCAGACTTGGCCTGAGGGACCTGGTGGTGTCCATTTTCAGAAATATTCACTCTCCGGAGCAGAGATAAAAACTGTTTACATGAGGGGCAGGTGTGCTGGGCCCCAGAGGAGCCTTTCCCTGCATCCTATATCCACAGGCAGTTCCGGGTATCTTCTGGTTCCCAGTGGCCCCTACAGTCCAGGACCCAGCAATATTGAAAGCTCCAAGGGTTAGGTCTTTCCTGCGTGCCCTAGACTCCCTGTTCTGGGCAGTAAGGGGAAGGACTAAGGGAGGAGTCTAGAAGACATGAGCCTGCATAAGGGAAGACAGTCCCACCAGGCTCTTGATGGTTGCTCTCTGTGATCCACCAGGAGCTCTGAGCTGCCTGCCACCTGATAGTGACCGTCTCTACCACACGTTCAGAGTCCTGGCAGCTGCCTTTTCCTGGCCGAATAAAATACAGGATGTCCTCAGCTTAGAACAAGATGTATTCTAAAAGGTGCGGTTTCCAAACACTTGTAAGTCCGGACATGTTTCCTCATAGAGACACATCAGGAATGGGGTCAGCTCCCAGGCCAGCTGGCTGGGGTTGGCTGGTTAACTTATCATAGCCCTGAAGGGCAGCAGGGACACTCGCCAGCTTGGTTCTATGTTTCCCCATTTCATTTAGAGGGCAAACTCTAAGCAGGCACAAGACAGAAAACCACTGGCTGCCTATCTACCAGAAAGTGCCATCTGTGTGCCCTCAAAGAGGCCACCACTTCGGTGTGTGAAGACTAGGTCCTTCTAGACATTGGGACCCTTAGGAAAAGCTAAGTCTTTCCTGATCTGTGTGAACCAGAGGCCGCCTGGGTAGAATCGAGTACCTGGAGTCTAGGCTAGCATGGCACCCAAAAGAGAAGGGCCTGAGTCAGAGCCCACGGTAAGGAGGATGATGGGAGCCAGTGATGTCATCCCCAGGCCCCCAGTGGGGCTAGTCAGGGTCGTGGCTTACCGGATTCTCACAGTAATGACACAGGTCGTTGCCCCCAATGAAGAGTGTAACCAGCTTCCAGTCTTTCTCCAGGTTGATCGTCTGAGGGGACAGATCCTGAGTTTAAGATCTGGGGACAACTGTTGGTGATATAAAGCCATGCTATCCTGTCAGCTTCTCAGATACCTTCGTATTTTTTATATCGCACAGAGAAAGCATGGGGGGAGGTGGTCTCCTCTAGTACCATGCTGCCCTGAGATAATTGGAGGTCCCTGAACTGCGTGCGTGGGTGTGTGCGTGGGTGTGTACCTGCTCACACACAGGAGACAGGCTACTTTCCCTTCCCATATCCTCTTAAAGGGCTAGGCTGGATGTGGTCCAGGTTTCTCCCAGCTCATAAAAGGCCTCACACATTATCATGCTCCTCAAATGTGACCTGAGGTGTCCGAAGGAGTCTGTGTTAAAAGATAGAACTTGAAGACAAAGGCAGGGCTTTTAGGGGCTGGCTTCATAGAGGGAGAGCCCAGCGGGGCCAGCATGGCGGCATAGGTCCAGCGAGGCCCCAGAGCTGTGCTTCCTCTTTCAGCCTCCACCATAAAAGGAGTCTCTCCAGGAGCTGGAGTTCCACAGCACAAGAGCAGAGCTTTAGGAAAGAGTGCAAGTGAGATTCTGAGGGGCTGGGGAGGGGAAGGTGGTGGGGGGGGGGTGGGGGGGGGGGGGGGTGGGGGGAAGAAGATTGGACTGGCCAGCCTATTTTTAGAACTGTGTGTTTATGTAAGAAGGCTCTGGGAAGCCAACTCTGGGATAAAGGGCCCAAGGCCTGTGATCTTGGCCAACTGCCTATGTATGCCACCTTGGCCTCCTGCGCCTAGCCCCTGCCAGGCAGCACTTCTTTGAATTCCTTTAAAGACCAGCCAAAGGCATGCAGTGGGGGCAATTGAGGGGTCTATCAGGCCCTGCAACTCCCCAGTTAAAGAGAAGAGCACCTTTTGGGGTGGGGGAAGGGGCGTTCTGTACTCACAGGAGTGCGTCTCATCCTCTCTACCAGGGCCCGGGCCTGGACCGGCATGTCCCTAGGAAGAAGGCAGAGAGCTTTGATGACACTGTCAGAGCTGCTGGTGGGTGGAACACCTTAAGCTGGACTCTAGGAAGGCTAACTCCCAAGAAAGTCATTCTTCCGAGTCAGTCTTGGGGTTTCCATTCCAGCTCTTTGTTATTAGGAAGCTGCCAGGGACCTGGGGCTACACTGATGCAGACCCTGCACCTCACTGACCTCTCATATCTAGCATTTGGACAGTGACATCAGGGGCTGCCCCCACTTGTGCCATGTCTTTTCACTACAAGCTGAGCTTGTTTGAGTCTTACTCGGTTGCCTGTTTTAAAAATAATCTATTTTATTTTTGAAAGAGTCATGTTCCTAAATTATCCCCCAGCTTTCTCCTTTCCTAGCTCCCATCTCGATATATGAGCCCCAGCAGTCAGCCCTTTGATCCCTGCACTCTTCTCCATCGTTGCTTGGATGTTGATGCTATTATCCCCCCCTACCCCCACCTTCTGCTCCCCCCAACCCCAGCCCCCTTCCAACAAAATAGGGGGGGAGAGGCAGAGGTGAAATGAGGAGGACTGAGGCGCCCTTTTTCTCCTCACTGTTCGCTGTAAATTAAGGTACACTGCTAGCTCCTAGACCCTCAGTCATGTGTGGTGGCGGAATAGCACTCAGCAATGAAAAGGAATGACGGCGCTCAGCAGCATGGATGGCCTTAGATAACTCTGTGAGTGACAGGCTTATTCACTGCACGACGGCAGTGACAGCCTCACGGGCGCACAGGTGTCAAGCTTTATCAGGCTGTATACTTTTGATTACACATGGTTCCTTGTGGGTCAATATACCTCAATGAAGCTGTTCCCTTAAAAAGACATAGTATTGCACCAGGTGTGGTGGAGCACACTTGCAATTGCAGCACATGGGATATAAAGGCAGGAGAACTGGGAGTTGAAGGCCAGTCTTGGCTACATAGTGAATTTAAAAGGTCAGCCTGGGCTACCTGAGACCTTGTCACAAACCAACAAAATTGAGCTGAGAAGTTAGGTGAGCAAAGGACACATGGCCAACATAAGGAACCAACACAAGATGGCTCTAGTCTGTGTGTGGACACAATGGGCAGGTACTGGCCAGCATACATGGTGCCATCTATGCCCTTCTCATGGATTGTATGCATAGGCACAGGGTTTGTAAAGTAAAGGCAGCCACAGATAGGCTCTAACTTTTAGTAGGCCCAAGTCAGGCTCAAGGGAATTCATGGCAATGAGGCTTTAATGTTCACTGGGGGAAGTGAGGGACCTTTTCCACTCCCTCACCCCCTCACCCCTTACCCCCTCACCGCCTCACCTTCTCATCCCCTCACTCCTTCATCCCTGTACGCCCTCACCTCCTCACCCCTTCACTCCTTCACTCACTCACCCTAGCAGCTTCTTCCTCCTCCTCAGGCCCTCACCATGCACTTCTTTTCCTGCGTCCTTATCTGTAGGTCCTCCATCTTGTCTCCCACTTCCCTCCAGTGCCCAGGGCCTCTCCTCATAGCTGTTTCCACAGCTCTGTGAATCTGCACAGGTCCTAGGCTTGAGGTAGCAGGCCCTGATATTATCCCGCCTCTCTAAGGATACTGTGAGCCAGCATCAGGCGATTCCAGTCTGAGTGTTGTCCTAATCAACACCGCCTTTCCCCAGACGTTAGCTGTTCTCTGTCTAGTTCCCTGACTGGACTAATTCTTTCAGGGCAAAGATCTTAGCTTTTCAATCTGTAATCTCTCAGTAACACAGATGCTAAAAGCAGTTTTGCTGGTTGGTTAATGGAAATGAAGTCAGCTGCCGAATAAAAACTTGAAACTAAATATCCCAACAACGTCTGACTTTTGTATGTGTGTGGACTATATACCGTACTAAATAACTTCTCTCCTTTAATCCTATGACAGCTCTAAGAGTTCAGGTACTATGGTTAACTGCATTATAAAGGAGAAAAATCAAGACTCAGAGATGCCAAGCAACTTGGCCAAGGTCACACAGCCAGTAGGTTTCTGAATGAAGATTTGAACACAGAAGATCTGACCTCTGTGTACCTGGCTCTTACATGGGTGCTGAGGATTCATGGGACATCTCTCTCTCTCTCTCTCTCTCTCTCTCTCTCTCTCTCTCTCTCTCTCTCTCTCGCTCTCGCTCGCTCTCGCTCTCGCTCTCTTTAGGCAAACTCACACTTATCCACACTGATAAGTGACAGAGTAGAAATAAGAAAAAGAGACCGATTCTTACTTAAGCCAACCACTTACCTTTGTCACATGCCCCACCCTGCCCCTTGCCCACCCCCCTGCCCCCCCAACCCTCCCCACCCCCCCCCGCCTACCCCACTCCCTTCCCCTCCACCCACTGGACAAGAGTAATGCCTGCAGGTATCAGCTACCTCTCCTACCACCACCTCTGCTCAGGCACAACTGTTAAGTAAGGCAATGAGAGAGGGGCGTGGAGGAAGGGGTAAGGGTGGAGGCTGGGGAGATGATCAGTGGGTAAAGTGAGTGTGATGGAAGCACAAGGGACCCGAGTGTGAGTCCCCGGCACCCATGTAGAAGCCAGGCACCTCTGTGTGCACCCATAGTCTCAGTGCTGAGGGGTTGGAGACAGTGCACCTCTGAAGCTCACTGGCCAGCTATCGGTTAGCTCTAGGTTCAGAGAGAGACCGGGTCTCAACATACAAGGTGGGGAGGGTGGTGAGCTGGTTCAGTGAGTGGTGCTACACACAAGCCTGAAAACCTGAGTCTGAGTCCTAGAAGCCATGAGGGAAGGAGAGAACTAACTTCTCAGAGATGATCACGTTCTTCCCATGTGTACCCTACAACCCACCATACACCACACACACACACACACACACACACACACACACACACACACACGCATACACACTAAAATTATAGGGCTGGAGAGATGGCTCAGCAGTTAAAAATGTTTGTTTGCAGAGGACAAGCATTCAGTCCCCATGCCAGGCAGCTTACAGTCACCTGTATCTCTATCTCTGGGGATCCTAACCCTCCTTTCTGGCCTCTGTGGGTACATGTGAGCACACACACAACCAAACACCCATGCGTGCACACATGCACCAAAGTAAATCTTTAAAAAAAATAAATTTAAGCTTGTGAGTTATTGAGAAGAATGTGACATTGTCCTCTGGCCTCCACTTGCAGGAGCATTATCTGAATTCACACACCCACACATGTCCGTACTGCCACCCGCCCCTAAAAGAAGGGGAGAGGAAAAGACAGTAGGAAGAGGAGTAGAAGCATTAACAGACTGAAGAGCCAGGCCTTGGTGAGCAAAGCCTAGGCTCCATGCTTGTGACAGTAATCCTAACAGTCACTAGGTGGAGGAGGAGTAGGAGCACTCACAGACTGAGGAGCCAGCCCTAAAGCCCGGGCTCCAGGCTCGTGACAGTAATCCTAACAGTCACTAGGTGCTAGAATAATGGCCCACAGGGCCCAGTGTTTTGTAGATAAATAAGTCCTTCCTTATGCGACACTGAGGAACTATCAGTGCAGTGCGTCTGCAGCTGAGCCCTGGGCCCAGGTTAGGCTTCCAAAAGGAATGTTCTCTGTACGCAGAGTGAGTCAAGCCTGTGCTGTCTCCCTGGTGACAAGAACACAGCAGCAATCCTTCTGCAGAGCAAATACCCAGCACGCTCCGCTCTGTGCAGGAAATCAATGAACCCGGTCAGGCATTTCAGCTTTAATTACCTGGGTTGCTGTCAACAACAGAAAGCCCAGTGAAAACAAACCACTGCCATGCTATTTGAAGGGCCCTGACATCTAACTCTCTTGTGTCAAAATACAGCTTGCTTTCTTTTCTTTTCTTTTTCTTTTTCTTTCTTTCTTTTTCTTTTTCTTTTTTTTTTAAGATTCAAGGATATGAGGCACGACAGAGAAAAGCAGAGGAAGAGAAAGGAGTGGTGTATGAGACTTCTAGCCACTCTGCACATGTGACTCATGTCCCCGAGGGACAGGAGATAGACATGGACTCAGCAGGGACAGGGACTGCTCATGCAGAAGTAGATGGGCTCCTTGTGCCTCTATAACAGTGCAGTGGTCAGAGCTACATTTAGGAATGGTCCTTCCCTAACTGGCTAGGTGACCCCGGCCGTTTAAGAAACTCTAGTGCCCGGCGTGGTGGCGCACACCTTTAATCCCAGCACTCGGGGAGGCAGAGGCAGGCGGATCTCTGTGTGTCCGAGGCCAGCCTGGTCTACAAAGTGAGTCCAGGACAGCCAAGGCTACACAGAGAAACCCTGTCTCAAAAGCAACAACAACAAAACAAAAACAAAAACAAAAACAAAAACAAAAAAGAAAGAAAAAAGAAACTCTCTATCCACAAGGCCCACATCATAGTACCTGTGTCCAAGGGCATGAGGACTGCAGGAGATAATGCACACAGAAGGATTGATGCAGGCCCAGCACTCAGGGAATGCCCCGTGTACTGAGGTTATGACCCATCTGGGTCCACATAGGGTCTTAGACACTGTTGCCCTCGCCACTTCCAAATTCCCACCTTAATCTCTTTGCTGGTCCCCACATGAACTCACTGAGCTCTGGCTCCTTCTTCGGCCATATTGAATCCCGCCGTCTCCTCCGAGGTACCAGTAGAGAATCCCAGGACGGAAGGGTTGAACTTCTTCAGTATATCTTTGATGAGGGAGCGAAGCAGAGAACACAGGTGAAAGGCACTGAGGTAGGCATGCTGTTTTGGGGGGCACAGGTGTGCGGCAGGAGGGTCCTGATTTTTCTAGGGCTTGCTGACTTCCTCCCCTGCAGATAGCTCCCACTTCCCCCACTCTAGGCAGGAGGCCCTGGTCTTGGTGAGGGTTACCATGGTCATGGCACCAGAGCCTCTTGCTATGCTACTTACTGGGAAGTGTGGTATGGGTCTCCAATGTCCCATCTCCTCCAATGCTGGGGAAGAGAAAGTAACTCTGTCAAAGTCACACTGACCTGCTGCCTCCTAAACTGTCACAGGCAGGAGCCAGGCCAGAGAGATTCTGCCCTCAGCCATTGCTCCTACTGCCCTCAGGGCTAACACAAACATCACAGGGTCTTCTTGGATATCAGAAGTGGGCCACGGGAACCTAGGCCTACTCCTGAGCATGTGGTGGGGAACACATTTTCTATACCTCTTTGTTTTGTTTTGTTTTGTTTTTTTGAGGCAGGGTTTCTCTGTAGCCCCAGCTGCCCTGGAACTCATTCTGTAAACCAGCTGGCCTCGAACTCACAGAGATCCGATTGCTTCTGCCTCCCGAACATGGGATTAAAGGTGTGCACCACCACTGCCTGGCTTCTTATGCCTCTTTAGGGGAATATTATCTATAGAGAATGTGCTGAAGAGCTCTTACCTCCAGGACAGCCCCCTCCAGGGCGTGTTCAGATTGTTGGACTCACTCAGTCGCGCTCCCGTGGCTAGCTGTGAAAAGCAAAGAGAAGCTATAGGGAGGTGCCAATGTGCGATGCAGCTAGAGGCCTTCGGCGGCCCTCTTGCCGCAGCCAGTGCTCAGATTGGTGGATTTTAGGGCAGGACCCCACTGCCCTCTGTCTCTGTGCATCTGCAGTTTTCTCCCAGACTTTTGCTGAGTCTTCCTGACACCCTCCCCTTCCCCCAGTGAAGGTCCTTTATTGTGCGCTGTTCATCATGTCCTTGGAGACAGCCTCAAGCCTGCAATGGACAACACTGGTGTCCGATCTGACCTCATCGGTGCCGCATGCTTCCTTCCTGCCACCGGGGCTGCCGGGACTCTCTATGTATCTTTCCACCATTTGCTTCTGATTCGGGCCCTTCCATGTGTCCATCTTGGGGTCTAATGCAAAACGCTGTCCCCAATATCCAGCATCCACTTTCTGTCCCTGTGTTTGCTTCTCACCTTTGTTCTCTCCTCTGCACCCGCCCCCCCCCGCCACCCCTAGACAGTGTTTCTCTGTGTATCCTTGGCTGACCTGGACTCATTTTGTAGACCAGGCTGGCCTCTAACTCACAGAGATCCTCCTGCCTCTGCCTCCTGAGTGCTGGGATTACAGGCGTGCGCCACCACTTCCTGATGTTTCCCACCTTTCAGACCATGCAAAACCTCAGATGGAGACACACTGACCTGTCACTCATTCCAAAGCCTGAGGGCCTTGAGCTGCTGGCTCTGTCCTTGCCCTCCCTTTCTTTCTCCTTTCCTAGAGTGCTGAACCTCCTCCTCCCCAGCCCCAGAAACCTCTAGTTCACTCTCTCCCACCTCTGCCCATGTCTCTCCCTGCTATCTCTCTATCTCAGGGCCAAAGGCAAACGCCTCTCCAGTGGGGACACCCTAATCTGCAGGTCACTTCCCTTTGTTGATTCTGTCTTCCTAATTTCTTTTCCATGAAGACTTCTAGAGCTGCCATCTTTTAATTTTATTAAAAAAAAAAAAAAAAAAAAAAAAAAGGATTCTACCTCTGGAAGTTACCAATGTCACTCATGTTCACCATAGTCAGTAAATTAAACGAAGATTAAAAAATAAATAAACAAACAACTTACTCCCACTACAGGAGTCTTGCCCCAGGCTGGGGGTGCAACTCAGCTTGCCTGGCATGGGTGAAGACCCAGAACTGCTTCTCAGTACCGCACAAAACTGCATTTGCTGCCATGCACCCATAATCCCAGCATTCCAGAGATGGAGGCAAGAGGATTAGGAGGCATTCTCAGGAAGTCTGAGGCTAGCCTGGGCTACTTGAGCTCTTCTCCCAAATTAAACAAGAAGCATTGCCTCAGCTGGGCCTAGTAGCTCATGCCTGTAACATCAGCACATGAGAAGCTAAGGCTTGCTGGGAGTTTGAGGCCAGCCTGGGCTACAGAGCAAGTTGGAGCCAGTCAGGACTATTTATTGAGACCCCAGCTCACAAAATAAAACAGAAAGAATCATGGCCCTGACCGTCTTACTTCATCTACTACATCATCTCTTTCCCCTGCACCCATGCACACGCCCCAGCAGGGTGACGTCATGCTTGTTGGGGCCCCGGTGTGCTCCCTTCACTACTTTCCCATGTCCACACCGCAATTAAAATGCCTTCGCTTCCATGTGTTGGTGGTGGTTTGGTCTCCACAGGAATGGACATGCATTTTGAAAGCCCCAGACGTCACCTATCTACTCATGATTCTCCTCCCGAGTCTGATTCTTGCTGTCTTAGCCATTGGGCTATGAGTGGCTCAGTCCTCCTTTTGGAATTGCTGAGAGAGCATGACGCACACAGCAGTAGCTAAACAGCGGACTAATGCAACTCTGCTAGGACTAAGCTGGGTTTCCCTCTGCCCATAAGGAACATGTCCTTAAGTGGGGTGAGGGGCTCTGGGCAATGCGGATGTAAGGTCTAAAACTCTTTAGGACTGGGTCGATGGTGTTGAATTCAGGCAAGTTCAGACCTGTGCATCATACTGATGAGATGCTGGGAAGCAGCGGGGGCTGGAGAGAGACCTAGACCCAGTGCACAGGGTAAAGTTTAAGTAGGCCTAAGGAAGATGGGGGCTGGGATATACACTTCACGCCTGGAAGGGACTGCCTGCTGAGTGTAGAGTTAATGATGAAGAACAAAGAGCTGACTGTGCACAGCCAGGCTGAACTCTGTGGGGGCCCATGGCTTAGTACTCACAGTCAGAGAGTCACCCAGAGCGGCCACCACCTTGATGTCTGCTGGCCGGAGCTCGTGGACTAGGAGAGACAAGCAAGAGTGTCAGCTTTTACACTGAGCCTGCTCTAGCCCACAGGTCCCTGTTCTTCCTGAGCCCAGCTGAAGGCTTTACCAGTGCTGCCTCTTCTATTCGCTCAGAACACTAAAGCTCTCAGGGCATGGGCTTGCTGGCTACCATACAGGACTCAGTGGGTGGTCTAGCAGAGCTCAGTGTGGCTCATGTGGGGTAGGCAGCTAGGACTGCATCCTTGGCTGCACCTGTCTCACCAATGGGGAGAGAGGGGCTAAGGAGAGGGGTTGGAACTTCAAAGAGACAAAAGCATTACTGAGGGGAGAGGCCTGAGCCCCTCCACATGGGAGCTCGGCAGTAGCCGCAGACCCAGCCTCTCGGGGCCTCCAAGCATCAAGCTCTGCTGTGCAATGGAACCAGCAAGGTCCACTCAGTGCTCTAGGTGCACCTACAGGTCTCTCACCCAACGTGATATTTTGTAAGGCCCTTCAGGGAAGGAGGTGTGGTGGCCCCACTTACCTGAGGTAGGCATGCTGCTGGAGGGACTCTGCTCTGCACAGAAGAAGTCACTGCCCCAGTTCTAAGTCAGGAAGAAAGATATAGGACCATCACTCTCATTCAGGTGAGGTGTACCTGAGAATAGTGTCAAAGGACCTGCAAATACACACTGGAGGGGCTCTCAGAAGAGTGAGAATAGTTAGTGGTAGGTGTGGGAAATGGAGAGAGGAGAAGTGGCTTTCGTTTTTATACACACACACACACACACACAAAGGGACACACATATATACTCACACATACACACATATACATAAATATACATGCACATACAACACACACAAGACACACACTCTCTCTCTCTCTCTCTCTCTCTCTCTCTCTCTCTCTCTCTCTCTCTCTCTCTCTCTCCAGCACAGCAGCCACAAAGTAGAGGAGAAAACAGTGAATTCTTACAAGTAGTTCTGCAAAGGACATGAATTTAACGTGTTTAAGATGAGAGATTTTACACATCTAACACAAGTGCCTTGGTGGGCATTAATGAGGTTAAGCTGATTGACATTAATTACGATGATAGAGTCTAAATAACCAGCTGTTAAAATATTTTTTATAAAAATAACTAATGTTTTGTAATTTTGAAGCTCCTAGCTTCTGCACATCTTCCCTATACACCTGTGTCTCCATTTGCCTACTAAACCCTGAGCCATCAATCCCTCCTATGTGCAGAAATTGATTCTTGCCACCCTGGATTCTCTTGGTCATTGTCCTTGTCTTTAATACAGAGTGGATTTTCCAAATGCCTGGGGCGGGCGGGGGGTGGTGGTGGTGGTAGGGAGGGCATCAGGGTGTGGTGGGAGGTAGAAGGCACAGAAATGACAATCCTAGGAAACTGATAGAAAACTGACTTTCCCTAAATATGTGCACACTGAGTGTGTGGCATCATCTCCCTACAATGGAGTGTGAGTGACTGCCTGAGGAGCCCTGGATAGGTCATCTGAAGACAAATCATCTTAAAACATTGAGCAACCAAGGAGGAACTGTCAATCAAAATACAGCTTACACCTCAAAGGGAGTAAACTGATTTTTCAGCCCAAAAAAGGAGGAGGAGGAGGAAGAAGAGAAAGAAAAAGAAAGGATAGAGTGACCATGACCCAGGAACATAGATTTAGGTTGCCTCAAATAACATGTTCCAATATAGCAATGGTTCTGTGAAGTTTTTATAGTTGCAGAACAAAAGAAGTGCATTGATGGAAACATCAGATGTCTGGGTTACAGTAAAGAAGAAAAATGTCCTCTCAAATGCCATCTCTGATGACATTTTTAGCTTTCGGGTTGATGGAAGCAAGTGGCCCGTCTGTTTAGTCACTATTTATATTTTTTAAAAAGTTTCCCCTGATAATCACAAGGATTTAAGTTGAGCACAAAGTGGGAAAATGAAGACTTACTGAGGGACTAAAGGCAGCACAAGATAATTTGGTTCTGGATCTGCAATATTCTGACTCTCTACACCCATGAAATTCTGAGGAACCTTGAAGAATCTTTAACATATATGTGGCTTTCATGTGGATGGGGTGGAGTGGGGTTGGGTGACCAATCGGCACATTTGCTTAATCCAGTAGACTAGTTTATTCCAGGGCCTGCTCAACAGGTCACAGTGACTTCACCAAGCTGCTGAGATGTTTTATGGAGCCTAACAATAGGCAGACGGGAAAGCTACACTTGGGAAAGTGCAATTCAAAAGCCAGCACCGTAGACATCTGATAGTTAAGCATGTTCAATGTGGCCTGGCACATACAGATCGGATCTGAGCGTGTCACATGTCACAAAGGAGAGGACACCATGCTCTGCTCTCACCAGGACTTCCCAGGGTCCTGCCATCTTGCTGTATGTACACCAAGTAGGTCCAGAGAAACACCCAGGACAAAGGTAAGTGTTGATGTTGCCAGTTAATAGCACTCTACTAGCCAGGCAGGATAGCACACGCCTATAATCACAGCACCTGGGAAAGCAGAGGCAGGTGGATCTCTGTGAGTTCGAGGCCAGCCTGCTCTACAAAGCAAGTCTAGGACAGCCAAGGCTACACAGAGAAACCCCATCTCTAAAAAAAAAAAAAAAAAAAAAAAGAAAGAAAGAAAAAGAAAAGAAAAGTGCAATATATTAAAACAAGCACATGCCGTTCTAGCCCAGGTTTTAAAGTCTGCCAACATTGGAAGAAAATACCCCTGAGAATGAAGGTTCAGGGGAACAGGCCCAGCCCTGCTTGGCTCTGTTCATCTCTCCCCATCCAGCAATCAGCACAGTGGCCGGTCCTCTTAGTATCCAGTAAGGAAGTGGGAATGCCTAGTTGACAAGACTTCTTGCTCACACAGGAATTTGGTCACTGGTTCAAGCAGGGCCAGCCAGGCTCCTTTGGGTTAACATGAGTCAGAGAGATTCCAGGGAGCCTGGAGATGACATAGCTCCCCGCCACACTGCTGTAGTCGTCAGGGGGGACACAGCTGACAGTTCCTTGGCAGCTCCACATAGGCCACACTCAGTGCTTTGGTTGCCTTGTGAAAGATCTTTCTTCTAGGTGTGGCAGTTCCCACCTCTAATCCCAGCGTTTACGAGGCTGAGGCAGGAGGATCACTGTGAATTAGAGCCCAGTTTGGGCTATACAGTGGGATCATATTTAAAACAAAACAAAACAAAACAAAACCCAGAAATTTAAACAAAAGCTAGGTGTAGTGGTGCACACCTGTAATCCCAGCACTTGGAGGTGGAGGCAAGAGAATCAGGGGTTCAAGGTCATCCTTGGCTACATAACAAGTTTCAGGTCTGCCTGGGGTACATGCAACCCTATCTCAAAAAACAAGTCTTCCCCCAGTCACTGATGACTGGTACGGTCTCCATGCCACACTAGGGGAGTCTCTCAAGCATGTGTATCAAATCATCAAACCTTCCATGGATCCCCTTCACTCTCCACCCAAAACTTAACCTTCGTTCTCAGGCATGTAGGCTGTGTGTGACCCCGCCCTGAGCACTGCTTTGACGTCATCTCCCACACTCCTGGCTCACCACATTCACGTGCCCTGACTCCAGCCACTCTGACCTCCCGTCTCCCTCTCAGTTACACTCAACCCCACCTCCTGCCCCCAGCATCTGTGCTCTCTGGCCCATTTGTTTGGACTTATCTGGCTTTCCAAGCAGCTGGCATCTCTTTAACCCGCATGTCTTAGTCCCGGTCTCCCCTTCTCAGACAGGCCCAGCATTCTGATGCATCCCTTGGCCCCTCATTCTTTGTCCCATCTCCCTTCACTTAGCAAAGGCTGTCCCTATCCCAAATGACCATTTTAGCTGTGTCCTAGATGCCTCGGTGCAGCAAATGGAGGGTCCCATCTGTCCGGTCTACTCTAACTCCCTGACAGTGTATGACACATATTGCATGCTTAATGGACAGCAGTGAACTTTCGACTAGGCTCTAACTACCCAGGTCAGGGCCATATCAAATGCTTCTCTGAATCCCCACCAGCCCCCAGCATGGATGTAGACCGGCTCTAGATCCTCCAAGGTGTGGCATGGTCCAGGATCTAGCAAACCAACTTTGTTGTGTCGATCCGTAAACCCACAGAGCTCTGGAAGCTCAGAGCAGGACTGAATGATTTGTGTCTAGTAAGGCACAGAGTTTGGTGTGGATATGCGTCAGCTTCCTGTCAGGGTGGCCCCACCCCTGGCACAGAGTTCCTTCCCACTGAGTTTAGGTTTCTACCTTCAGGAAGTCGATGGCACTTCATGCCCCCCTGTCCCACCCCCAACACCCACCTCCCTTACCCCCCTCTATCCAATTCTGCAAGGCTGAACTGCTTAATTAAAAACAATGTCACGAGCCCAGGACAGCAAAGGTCAGTGCACACCGGTCACTGGCGCTTCCTTTGCTTAGCTGCTGACGTCAAGCAGGCAATGTGAGAACATGTCAGGACTATGCCTAGGCCTCGGTTCTGGACCCTTTTTTGTACATTCCAATTCCCAGTATGTAAGGCGGGTATATTTGTGCTTGAACTAACAGTGAAATCTGCACCACACCCCACGTCCCTGGCAGGTGGGACTGATTTGTGTCTCAGAGACAGAGACATGAGTCATAGGTTACCTCAATGGCTGGCTTGCTAGGGTACATGTAGTTACTGTTCCGGAAGGTTCTCAGGAAGGGCTCATCCTAGGAGGAAAGATAAATCTCACTGAGGTTATCTAACAGCATGAAGGCTGCATCTGAGCTAACCACCCTGCCTTCTAGGTTTATTTAACAGGGTTCTGCATCGAAGTAGAAAAGGCTGCGTAGACAGAATTTCAGTCCTTCCCGGAAGGGTTTTTGTAAATGCTTATTAACCAGGGAGGCACAAATACAAGGCTTAGAGAATTGCCCTAAGCACCCCGCGGTCTGGTCTCTGGTCTCTGTGATCTCATGTAGACTGTAGCAATTACACATCTCTACAGTCCTAGCTCTGGCTTACCTATTTTCTTCATTTCAGCACTTTTCTTTCTGAAGAAGGGTTCTGATTATCGACATATTTTATTATCTGTCATCCCCCTCCCCTAGTCTTCTATGTGCTGTGTATCACCCCCTGTAAACTGGCTTCCAGTGTTTTCAGTCCTTTTTCCCTCTTGATTAACCTGCTCGACAGGGCCTCCTCCTCACCTATCCGCTGTCTAATCAGTGCTGATACTCAGTCCTGTCAACACTCCCAGTCCACCCAGTTGTTGCATGTGATGGGTTAATCAAAGAAGAGAGGCGGGACGAGAAAGAAAACTAGGGGAAAGAACAGGGGGAGGGGGAGGAGGAGGAAACAAAACAGGGTGGAGTGAGGCCTACTTAAGTTCAGAACCAGAAAGTAGCAAGGCAGACCTAGGGCTAGGGGAACTCAGTGAACAGGCTGGTGGTGTAGAAAGACCAAGGCAAATGGAAACCAACAGGAAGAGGTGGAGGAAAGCCAGACTGTTGGGAAAGGGGGCTTCAGAGATCAGCTCCAGGTGTTGTAAACTGACTTTCCACAGTCAACTCAACTGGGAGAGGTTTTATCTTGGCTCGGAGAGCGGTATGAGGAGGATGAGGAGAAGAGGAGGAGGAGGAGAAAGAGCGGGGGAGGAAAAAGAGCAGGGTTAAAATGTTGGGGGCCTGTCTCACTGTCAGCACTCCCGTCTGAAAGAGAGGCCAGCCACACTCAGGTGGTGCCACCAGTGCAAGGCAGAGAAGCTTGTAGTGGCACACAGGATAGTTAATTAGGCTCTCTCAGATCGGTGTCATCAGGATTCGCCCCACAGTCACCCCAGGAGGGCAACCTGGGTACCTTCTACAAAGGATGGACCTACCCTTGTGTCCGGTTCCTGTGCCCAGAGCAATACAGAGATAAGGGCAGGAGATCTGTCCCCTAGGCACAAGGGAGAAGGACATGCGATACCTCGTAAGCAGTGGAGAACTGCAGACCTAGACGTGTGGAATTTGCCATAGGACTGACGCAAGACTTGGGGATGTACATTCCTTGGGACAAGATTGGGCGTGGGTGCTAAATACAATTCTCCCTCCATAGAAAAACCCTGGCTGGAGCTGGTACCACCAGTGTGCCCAGCACAAGAGAGAGCAGAAGACACAGACCATTTTTACTTTTCTGGAAGAGCTAGGAGTCACATAACTATTTATTTATGTGACCACAGGACCCATTTGTTGGGGGAGGGATAGAAGGACAGAGAGACCTTGGGATTCCGCCTTTATTGGCTCTCTGTTGCTGGGTGCACGTGAGTCAGACTGGTTTAAAGGCCCGGGGTGGAGCTGACGTCATGAGAGATTCTGGCTGCTGGCCTGAGCAGGTAGAAGGCATGTGGCCTGGTTCCCGTGGGCTGCCACAGGGTAGAGTCCAGGCAAGAGCCAGCAGTTGAGTCAGTGGCTGTGGAACCAGTCTGCTGCATAGCTAGATAAAAGAAAGTTCTACACAGCCACGAGGGCCTTTTCTGCTGGGCTCTGTAGGCACTGAACCCACCCTCTTCTTTCAGTAGGAGCAGGAATCTTAACGCCAATGTGTAGCTTCCAGGGGGAAGTGAGTTTTAAGGGTTTGGAAATATAGGGTTGGTATCTGGGAAAGGAAAGACTGGTGGCAGAGTGAGAGACTAAGGAAGCCGGTGCTTTGAAGTTCAAGAAGGGGGAGGGGGAGGAAGGGGTGTGACTCTAAAAATAGATCAGCCTCGGTGAGAGGTTGCACACATAGAAAAAAGAGACAGGGAAGTCTGAGAGGACGTAGGGATGCCATTGGGAGGTGGGCAGGGAGGCAACCAGACAAAAACGAAAACAAAAACAAACAAATGAAGGTGCTTAAGGCTTCCCAAAGTCCAGGGAGGGGCAGATTCCAAGAAAGAGGAAGTTAATTGTGACAAAGCTGAAGAAGAATACAAGCTGAAAAAAGGACCGAGCTCATTTTCCAGACGGCTCAGCTCTGGAGTTAGGGAAAAGAAGGGGCCAGAGAGACAGTTAACGTAGGGAGGTGGAGAACGGTCCACAGAGCTAATCAAGACTCAGCTAAATGTAACTCACCCAGCCTGCAAACACACCCTAAAACTACAGTATATTGTGAAGTCCCCCTATCTGGAACAGCAGATTGTGGTAGCACTGAGGCTGGGGGCTGGCAGGGGCAGGGTACTGAAAGTATTGGCTCCCAGCTTGCTGCCTTGCCCTCCTCCCAGCCCCCATCCTTCCTGCTTGTTGCTTCTATGTTTAGACAGCCCGGATGAAAATATGCACTGCCTGGTCCCCATCAGCTCATGCTGAAATGTGGTGGACTTCTGTATGGCTCTGAGGAACAAGGCAGGGAGGGAGCAGATGGCACCTGAGACACTGTGCAGTGAGGCTGGGCTGGCCAACAGATGGACTCCAGGGTTGCTTAGCAACAGCTTCTCCTGAGCTGGGCTTTTACAGGCTCTCAGAGGTTGGCTTGCTCTCCTCACCTCATCAATAGTTAGGTTGGGCTCTGTCCAGAATGGATGAAGTAAGCTTGAAGAGTCTAGGTAGGGCATTACTCCTTTGGGGGCTCCCTGCCTGCACTGGGACAGAGAGGGGCATAATTTGCCTTGGGGCTCACAGTGATGGGACTTTCCTTGAGCCAGGGCCGGGCCCTCAATCTGGCAAACAATATTTTTGTTTGTCATGGAAGGAAAGCCCATGATGGTTGAGAGTTTTGACACACTGGAGGGGACGCTTGCGGTTGGTAGTCAGTGTGGCTCTACTGATTATTAAAGTGCTGAGATAATTCTAGGCTGGGGAGGAGGCTCAGTTGGCAAAGTGTTTGCCACATGAATGAGGACCCCAGAGCCCACACAAGAAGCCAGATGTGGATGTGTGAGCCTGTAATTCTAGAGCTGGGAAGGTGGAAGCAGGAGGATCATGGGACTTACTAGTCAGCCAGTCTAGGGCAAGTTGGTGAGCTCCAGGGTCATTAGGAGAGCCTGTCTTAAAAACTAAGGCCAGAAACATCAGCCTCTAGCCTCTGTGTGTACATACACGCACACCTTAATATACAAGGGCACACAAATAGAGGAAAATGAAATTATTATGGTACGATGATCACTGCTTTAAATCCTCAGAGGCCTCCTACTGCCCAAGTTGTCCAGGCCCCACCCTCAACACCGTGGGAGAGACTCAGGAAGTGGCACAGAGGAACCTCATCCAAGCCCTTTCAGCCAGCATCTGATCAATAGCTGGGATGCGAGGCACCCATACAGACTGTTAGCTATACGACTTGACTTGCCGTGCTTGGAGTACCAGATCCAGCCACTGAACCCTCTGCTACCATTGCTTTTCTCCAGTCTTCCTGCCAATCTTGCCCATAGCTTATCAGATTGAGTCAGGTACTAAAGACTGAGCTGGAAAAGACATCAGACAGGGAGCATGGAGCAGGGTAGGGGCTCCCCTTTTCTTGGAATCTTCCCCCCCCCCCAGCATATTCCAAGGGAGCTGCAAGCCTAGGCTGAGGCTCTGCCTGGTAGGGAGGGTGGGAGAGGCTGGTGGCTGCCTGACCCAGGCTGGAAACCCAGCCTCCCAGATTAGGTCAGGCACTCCGCTTTTATGGCCACTAAGGGCTCTCTAGCCTTGGCCTTATTTGGCTAAAAAAAACTATAAGACAAGACCAGCAACAGGAGCTGAAGGCAGTGGGAACGCAAGCCTGCCCCCACTCCAGGCCTGAAGTCACGTTTACCATACTCCTCCTTAAAAGGAGCCCTGAGCTGTCCCTTATTCCAATCCAGGCTAGTCCTCTTGAGCCCTCCCTGATGATAGCTTGGGCTTTCCCTTTGTGGCTTCCATTGTTGGCCTTTTTCATGGGGGAAAACACCCAGTCCAGGCTCTGGGCGCTTGGGTCCCTCTTTTGGACCTCCCACCCACATCTAGACGTTTCCTTTTGCCCCACACTTTCTTGCCCTCTTGGCTTCTGCTGCCTTGACTCCTTTCTCTGTGTGGACCTACCTTTACCACCCATCTCCAAGGAAGCATCCCCTCTC
This sequence comes from Acomys russatus, assembly GCF_903995435.1. Taxonomy (NCBI): domain Eukaryota; kingdom Metazoa; phylum Chordata; class Mammalia; order Rodentia; family Muridae; genus Acomys; species Acomys russatus. The sequence continues at coordinate 22,245,737 of NC_067137.1, forward strand.
CCCCTCTTCCAAGTCCATCTCTCAGCCTAGGGGTTGAGCAAGCCCACTTAGAGAAGGAAGAGGAGGAGGAGGGGGGGGGAGGATGAGGAGGAGGAGGAGGATGAGCAGGATGAGGAGGATGAGGAGGAGGAGGGGCAAAGCAGTCTCTCTCTTCTTACCTGGCTTGGACAGGCCATGGCTATGAATGCTTTTAGGTCCAAAGTATCTGTTTTCTTTCCCAGTGGTTCAAGCTGATCAGGAGGGAAAAAAAAAAAAATAAGAAAAAGAAAAAGAAAAATACACCAAGCTAGTTTGTTTCTGCTGAATACTCCCTGGCAGCCTCCTGCAGCAGGAAGTTCAGAACTTCATTTCGGGGTCTTGGCTTTGACTTCAGGAAATGTCAGATGTTGGCAGGAACCAGAGCAAGTCAGCTGGCTTCCCTGGACAACTCAAAAACACTTTCTGTGGGGCTATGCAGGGGCTAAAAGGAGATCACATGGTTTCAGCTGCCTAGCATAAGTAATGGTGTAAAGAAAAGGTTGAATAAATGAGGGTTTTCTGCTGGTGTGTGTGTGTGTGTGTGTGTGTGTGTGTGTGTGTGTGTGTGTGTGTGTAGTGTGCATGCACATTTATAAAAAGGTACCATGCTTGTATGTGCTCATATGGAGGTCAGAGGTCAATGTTAAGGGTTTTTCTCTACTGCTCTTCACATTATTTTTTGAATAAGGGCTTCTGACTAAACTTGGAAATAAGCCTGCTAGATGGCCAGCATGCTCCTTAGATCTCTGTCCCCCCCAGCCCTGGGGTTATAGAGGAGTGCTCCCCCTCCACAGCAGCCCTAAAGATCAGGTTTACCTCTGAATCCATCCCCTTAGCCCTTGGGTGGGCATTTATGTAGAGGGCATCCTGCATCCTAGCTGACAAGCACAGAGGACAGCAGGCAGTACCTGGCCAAGGCCATCTCCAGGCTTCCCTAAGGCCACGCTGTAGACTTCTGCAGATGTGCCAGCTGCTGATCCTCTGGGTCTGCCCCACATTTTGTTGGGCTGGTGCTTTGCACTAGGCTACCCTACCAGAAGTGGTCCTTCCTCTTACCATATTGACCCAAAGGGCTCTGGAGAGTTGAGAGTGGAACTTCTGGTTTGGGAGGATGCAGTCTGGGGCAAAGAAGGATGTATCCGGATGCCCATCCTGAAACAAACACACTTCCTCAAGGTCCTGTCAGGTTAAAGGGAGCCAAAGGCTATGTGATCCGTGGGAATGACCACAAAATACCCTCTTCCCATGGGGTCACCCGAGGAACATGAGGGCATTCCCACAGATAAAGAGCTTGGGATGTCCTCAAGCCCGTATCCTCTTCTCTGGCCTCCACATTCTCCATGTTTAATTTAAAAGATGCTCTATGCTTGGGCACATTTGTAAAATGCCTGCCTCATGCTGTAGGGAGGAGGCAGCTTCTCAGTTCTTACAGGAGTCTTGGGTAGTGGATCGGTTAACATTGACATCAACCTGACAGGACCTAGATTCCCCAACGAGACAAGCTCCAGGCATGTTGGCAAGGAACTTTCTAGAGCAGGTCAGTTGGGGCAGGAAGACCCATACTAAACAGACTGGGACCCTGGACTGGGCAAAGACAGGAAGCTAGCTGGGCACCTGCACTCCTATTCTCCGCTTCCTGACAGTGGATACAATGTGACCAGCTGCCTCATGTTCCAGCCACTATGCCTTCCCTGTCAGGACAGTTGTGTCTTCTTAAATTAAGATGTGAGTCAAAACAAACCCTTCCTTCTTTCCTTAAGTTGCTTTGTCAGACATTTTGTCATTATGAAGAGAAATGTAACTAACACTAAACCAGCAAAGTGTGTGTGTATAGGGGTTGGGGGTGTACTTCCTTCCTCATCCTCAGTCTCCACACTTCGGTAGAGAGGATAGAAGAGGGTGCCAAACAGGCCTGCCTGGAGCTGGGCATCTGACTCCAGATCTTTCTGCAGCATCTCTTTGTTCTCCTTCCAGCCTCCTTGAAGCTGGGTGAGGTCTTGGGATAGAGGCCTTACTTCACCTGCTCTGCCCACAGAATTCTTCTGCACTGAGCGGGGGCGCTAGGCAAAGAGCATGGCCAGTGGGGTGGGAACATAGCACCTGAGTTCTCCTTTCTAACTTCGGGGGGGGGGGGCACATGTGAGAGCGACCACATGTGCGGCAGGAAGTCACTAACATAAAGTGGAATACCTGTGACTTGTGCCTGTCTTTTACGTTCTATCTGATTTTAGGAAGGGTATGGTCACATCTCCATACTTCTGTTCTGTGGGGCTCACAGCATCCCCAAAGGCAGCTGTGGCAATCTTATCTGCGGGAAGCTTAACACCTGCCTGGGCTCAGATGTTAAATGGTACTGTGCCAGCTGGTGTAGCATCTGCAGAGCCCCATGTGTCCTTCCCAGAGTATTCTCATGCAGTGGGGGCACTGGCATTCCTGTCTTGATTGATTGTGCTCTTGCAAGGATGCCCATAGCAGTTCTTCCTCCAGAGCCCAAGGTGGGGGCAGGGGAGCGTACCTCTAAGATGGGGAGCTTGGTGTTGAGGAAAAAGGGCTGCAGTACCACGGAGAAGTCTTCCCGGGTGTCATAGCGGCCGGACTCAACGAGCTGGAGCATACTACTCTGAGAACACACAAACACACACACACACACACACACACACACACACACACACACACACACACACACGGCAGCCTTTAGCACAGGGTACAGTGAAGGCAGGTGGCACATGGCATCTCAGTCCCTATCTGCTTGATAGGAAATCTGACTCAGCCTTTCACATGATAGAAATGTTTTTTTGATGGCAAATCCCTTCCTGAGAGTTTGGAAATGGGTGTATTATTTTAGTGGGTTTTGTTTTGTTTTTGTTTTTGTTTTTTGGCCTGTTTTGTTTTAAACTTGGCATCTCTAAAGGGCTGGGAAGAAAGACCCATAAAGAACAAAAAAAACAGAGAAGACACTCCAGAGGTCACCACCAGGCTCCTAGGCTGCAATCTCTTTTCTTGTGGCCTGTCTGTAGGGACTGGTGTGGGAGTTGGGGCTAGGGATATGGGGAGAAGCCGGCCTCTAGCGTGGCTTCATGGGGCACCCCACGCCTACTGGCCAACAATGACAGCTGCCTTGTCCCCTCCTACTGGGGGAGGCATCTTGGCCACACCAGTGTTGTCACTTTGGATGCTACTGCGGGCATTTACAACCAGAGAAACTGAGACCCTCAGTCAGGTGGACCAGAGGGAGGGCCCCAGGATGGCTAATGTCTTGCTCCCTTTCCTTCATGCCTCCCCTGCCTAGCATGGGCTCTGGGCTGCCGTAGAAAGAACACAGGAGGAAAATATAGAAAGGAGCTGCCCTCTGCCTTACCTGGTAGGATTGAGAGAAGCCCTCCAACCTGGCCAGCTCATGGGAATTCTCCCCCGGGGTCAGAACACAGTTGCACAGGACACTGTGTAAAGAAGGGAAGGCAAGAAGATCCAAAGCTGAAGCACCGTTCAGGGCCTGCTTCTGGCTACCCAGAGCTGGGTGGGATAACCAAGTTCTCTCAAGCTGTGGTTTGGGAACACAAGTGCCTGCAGGGTCCGAGGCACCTGTCCTAGGTGCTAGAGAAAGTGACAAGAGACTGGAACCTCAAGTTTGAATAAGTTGAGTATTAGAATTGGGCTGCGGAGACTAGGCCCATCACACATCCTGTAAATGAACTCAGGTGGTGAGAATGCAATGTTTAATAAAAATAAATAAATAAACAAAATAAAAAAACAGCCATGCATCCTCTAGTATTGAAGTAGGCACACCAGAGCTCTGATACTCATGCCCTGAGATACCCTCCTCTAATGCTATCCTAACCCCTTTCCTTGGATTATGAGTTAGTTTCATTTGTACATACTTAATAGTAAGAGGAAAGTTAAAGATGACCTTTGACTTATGATGGAGGTTACATTCCAATAAACTCAATGGTGAGTTTGAAATACTGTAAGTTAAAATTCATTTTCTGGGTTGGGAGATGGCTCAATAGTTAAAGTGCTTGCTGTGCAAGTGGAAAAGCCAGAGTTTGGATTTCCAGGGTCCCCAGAAATGCCAGGTGGGTGTAGCAGTGCCCCTGTAATCATAGCCTATGGGGATGGAGACAGAGGATCGCTGGAGCAAGCTGGCTGGTGAGACTCACCATGCCAGGGAACCCTGGCTCTGACTGAGAGACACTGCCTCACTGACCAAGGAGGGAGAGTGATCGAGGATGTCTCCTGGCATCAACTTCAGGCCTTCACAGGCACACACAAACATGTGCATGTTCATCCACACGTGTGTGCTCCTCCATACAAACATGCATACAGACACACGCGCACACACACACACACACACACACACACACACACACATCCACCACACAAACCCTGAATTGGGGAAAAAAATCATTTGCTATACCTACCAAATATTGCATCAGACCAGCCCCATACACCATATTGAGTTGGCGGTCTCCCTTTGTGGTGAGGGTCTCTCCTTCTTGGGACATTGGGCTTGCTGCTGCTTCTGGGTCACTTGAGAGCATGGGGCTACGTATTTCAGGTCCAGGGACAGACTGTATTATGGGTATGCTTTCTCTTGAGGGCATGTGGCTTTTGCATCCTTACAAAGATCAGAATCCTAAGTCAAGGCCATCTGTATTTCTAAAGCCTTAGGATGGTGCCCGGGGGACAGTTAATTCTGTGAGATTTGTTAAGCGAATGGGCACATGAAGACAGTGTGAAGAATAGGGGACCACACACATTGTACCCAACAACACCCAGCTAATCACACACCTATGTACCCAACAACACCCAGCTAATGAAGTAAAACAATCATCCTTTCCGTTTTCCCTTACTCTCTTCTTCTTGGCAAGGTGCCTGGGTTGGGTGCCTTCTCTGGTGCTCTCCACTGTAGTTTAACCACACACAAATACCACTCTGTGCTGCCCTTTTCAGTTTGGGCTACTCAGTTTCTCCATTAGTAGTCCTGGTGACTCTAGCTGTCACAGATGTTCCTGCCTAGCACCTGGGATATGGTCAGGGACAGGACCAAGGCTCTTGATCTCCCAGAAGAGAATGATGCTAGCACAAGTCCTTGTCTACAGGCATGGACAGACTATGGCTGAGGAGTCACTGGGGAGTCACTGCCGAATGGAAAGGCCAGATCAGAGCTTAGGGTATCAGAGCTTAGGGTGAACAGTGACTGCCTACCTGGCCTGATGAACTGGGCATTTGTCTGGGTTCTTCAGAAACACTTGTCGTATGATCCTGGGGTTCATGAAGTCCACGAGGTTGACAAGGGCTCTGGGTACCTAAAGGGAAGGCTGCAGGTGAGCAAGGGCCCCCGGGGTCCGGATAGAGGCTCCCTTTAGACTTCCGGCTCAGCTCATCCCTTGAGTTCAAGAGACAGGTCCACCCACACAGGACTACTTTGTGGAGTGTCGCAGCCCACACATGACACAAATACGTCAGTGGGTGGGAAGTGTCCCGCACAGCTGCAGCATAGATGGAGCCTCTGGAATGGGACAATAAATGGTAAGCGCTCATCTCTGTTCACCATCACTTAGTGAGCCTAAATGGCGCAGTAGGCGACTTGTTTGCCAGGTTATTAGCTCATGACCGATTTCTGCCAGCTTGACCTGGGGCAACTTCTTCTGAGTCCACACGGGGACTCAGGTACCTAACAGGGCAACTGGTGGTTAGAATGCTATTTCCTGGGCATAGCAGGGGTGGTAGCGGTGGGGAAGAAGAAACGAGGCTGGGTATAGAGGCTCACTCAAGGCACACTCTGTGGTTCAAAATGCAGTGCCAAGTGTGGGTACTGGCTAGCTGCTAACACCAACAGATGTCCTGGAGAGAGGCGGAAGTATGCAGTACCTTTCTCCATACTTGAGACCTCTGGGGCTCAGAGTGCAGTTGATTTGGGAATGAGACAGACGGGAGCCCATGCCCTTGGCTGGCTCCACCCTTCTTCTCTGAACTACCACGATACTGGAGCTGTAACCAAGTTACAGAAGCCCTCACTCACCTCCCTATGTAGGATGTCCAAGGCATTGCGGAGATGGTCGAAAAAATTGGCTGCAGAGTACAGATTCTGGGAAGAGAAAGGAGAGGGACAAAGGAGGAGTCATTGGATCCAGTGAGAAGGCAGAAGGGGCAGGTGTGAGCTTCCCTTCCGGGTCCGGGTCCAAGGACTTGCTTCTGTCTCCCCCCCACCATCAGCATGTCAGCATCTGAACCGGATGCCCAGCTACTCATTTGTATCAGGGGCAGGCCGTCTAGAAGCCTGGAACCAATAACCAGAGTTGAAAATGGAGGTCACTCTCCCAAATGCTTGGAGCCTATGGTTTCTCCTCCTTTTAAGAGTTGTAAGAAAGAGAAGCAGCAACATATGTGTGCTACCTGGTCCCTCAGCACCTGGGACATGCACAGGGTTCCAGTCACCACAAGGTCAACCATAGAGAGTGTGCATGCATGAATGTGTGCATGAGTTATGTGCACACCTGTACAACATGGTTGGAGATGACTTCCCCCTAGGGTGAGTTATAGGGGCCTCTCTCAGAGAAAATCTCCAAAGACTAATGGCTGAAGTCAGGATCAGGCCCAGACTCTACCCCATTCATTACCGAATTTGTGCAGAAGTCACACAAGTCACTGGCCCCAATCATCACCGTGATGACCTTCCAGTCTTGGCGGAAGTTCACTCTCTACATTAGGAGGGAGAAGAATGCTCGTCACTTCCGACAAACAGCTCTAGGAAATCCAGTCAGCCCCTTGTGACTTCCTTGTCCTCTTGAAATAACTCAACCAGAACCTCAGAGCCGACAGCATTTTCGAGGCTTATTTATAGACCAGGATCTTGGCAACAGGAGGGACCTTCAAGGTCATTGTGACTAGCAGCCACTTTCTCCCCATTGATGTAACATCCTACGGAAGGCCTCAGACAGGGGCTTCCCTGTTGCTGTTTGAATGACTCTGGCAGCAGGGAGCTTGCTGCTTTTCATGGCCTGACCATTGCATTTGGGAAAACCTTAGGCAGCTAGACAGCGACCGTCAATCCGACTCACATGGTCATTCTTCATTCTTTGAACCAGAGTCTGGACTTGGCTTGCAAGGTTCCTGAAGAGAGAAAGCCAGTTCTTCTGTTGGGGAAATGTCCACATGTGTCCTCCTACCCTACAGGGCCTACACACTGCAGGCTTCCATGACACTACATAAGCTGCCGAGACTCCGAGGCTCACAGGCCACAGGGGCTACTGTTCGAGAGACCGAGCTCGAAAAGGGCAGTGCAGAGTGTCGCTAAGCTACAAAGGAAACTAAGAGACAGACCAGCCAACCTACCCACCCAGGAAGAAGAAAATTGGGAGGAACGGAGAGGATGGAATACATGTTTAGGACCTACATCTCAACACATTCTAAAGAGATATTTAGATGCAGTGCAGCAAATGGCCTTGTGAACAGCAGGGTGGAGGCTTCCTAAAGGCTGTAGTTAAAGCCACTACTCATTTTAGCTCATGTTCATGGTCTTCTAAGATTCTACACCAAGCATCTATTTGCCTTTGCTGTTCTATTCACAAGTAGGGTTTCACTGTATAAGCCAAGCTGGCTCAAGTCCTCCACCTCTTATATTACAGGCGAGAGCCACTACAGCTGGCTCACTTGTCTCTCTTGAGTAGCTGGGATAGATCGTACAAGAGACTGTGAAGAAGTTTAGGATGTATCCTTTTCTTCCCAGCTGCCAGGACGCTGGGGCTTTGGTGCTTAGGTACAGGGACCATGAAAACATTCACATCGACACAGTCCCTTCCTGTTTGTCCCAGTGGCTGTGATTTCTCACATGTGTGCGCATGCGTGTTATTTGATCATGTGCCCACATGTGCATACGTATGTGACCACTATCTGTCACCTGTGTAACTTGTTTTGTGAACCCATCTAGAAAGAGGTGGAGAACAAAGGCACGGCCCACACATGTCTGGGTTTATGGCTCTTAGTATAAGCCTGCATGGTGGAGCCATAGCATGGAGGTCTCCTTGGGTAGGATAGTGGAACTGTATGTCACAAGCTATTACAGAGCCCAGTAAACAGGTGTTGGTGCCACGCCCATCAACTAGAGGTGTGGGCTAGAATCGGGGCAGGGGACGACAAGAACCACGGAGAGCAGAAAAGGCTTCTGGGCCTCAAGGTGGCCTCTAGAGCGTCTGTCCCAGGAAGCTAGGCAGTTCTGCCTCAGCAGGCCCTAGATGTCTCCAGTCTTGTTTTTGTTAGTTCCAGTCAGGGCAGTAGGCCTTCCCTGGTCAGATAGGGCAGGTGCTATGCGTGAAGCTCTGGGGAGAGAGGGGCTCTCTAGCACCATGATGTCAGAGCAAGCTTCAAAATGTGGCGATAACGCTCGGTCAGTCTAACTCTTAGATGGTAAGGTGTGCGAACGCTTGACCCTGGAGCTGGGTGACAGCTGTAAGGATACAGCACCCAAGGCCACTCTAAACTCTATGCTATAGCTTTGGTTATGGGCGGGGGGGGGGGGACAGGAACGAGTACCCTCAAAATCATTGCTGCAGTTGGGTGAAGTGACCCTTTGTAGGTCTCTGTGGGTATCTGAGGGATTGACCACACGCCTCCCTTCCCCTCCCTGCAGCCTCTCCCCTCATACTCAGCTTTTGCCCTAGGAACAGCCTGATTAAGGAATGCATTTGTAGAATTGATGTCACCGGTGCCTACTGCGTAGCCTGTGAGATTTCCATTAAACTCCCGTAGCATATCTGGAAGAAGAAAAGTAGACTCTAGCACATATGCCTGACAGAAACAAGGGCCTCTCTCAATTAGAATGACATCATGACAAACAAGACAAAGTCAGAAAAGTCTCTCACTTACAGAAGTACTTTTCTCTGCTCAACTCACAGTGCAGTTAAGAGCCCCTACCAGATTTGCCCCAGCATTTCTTGGGCCAAGAAAAAACGCAAGGCTTGCCTTAGGTAAGTAGCTCTTAACCTTCCTAATGCTGCAATTCTTTAATATTGTCTCTCATGTTGTGGTGACTCCAACCATAAAAAAAAATATTAATAACAACAACAACAACAACAATAAAAGTCATCACCACCACCACCATCTGGTTTTTCAAGACAAGGTTTTTCTGTGTAGCCTTGACTGTCCTGTACTCACTTTGTAGACCAGGCTGGCCTTGAACTCACAGAGATCCATCTGCCTCTACCTCCACTGGGATTAAAGGCATGTGCCACCATGCCTGCCTGGCCTCGAAATAATTTTTGTTTCTACATCATAACTGTATTTTTGCTACTGTTAGGAATCAAATGTAAACATGTGATATACAGGATGGTCTTAAGCACCCCTGTGAAAGTGTTGTTCCACCCCAAAGGTTGAAAACTGCTGTCCTAGGTCACCTCACAGAAAGAGGAGGGATTGAACCCAGGTCTGCTACCCATTCCTCCCCCTCAGGCTGTCTGTCAGGCCTCCTCTCCAGCTTCAGGCTAGTCCCTAAGAATGTGCCGTTCGTTTCCTGAACACTCAAGCCGTTGGTGTTTACTTACTAGGCAAGGTGGTTACGTTCTCCAGCGACTCGTCCCCACCGGCGCTGCAGGGAGTGAGCAAGGCAGGGAAGGAGAGAAACCAAGTCAGTATATACACTTAACTAAAGAGCAATCCCCACCGTTCTTAGAATCCGAGGGACCCTGAGATCATTCTAGATTCAGCAGTGCACTGTTTCCCTGTTTCCTTCGCCCACTTGGTAGGAGTGCTTAGCTGAGGACACTGAGTGCGCAGCGTGGACTGCACTGTAGCCCTTGGCTCACTCTCCTGTGCTGAGCTTAAGAGTTAGCTATGGACCTCTCCATTTGACAGAGTAGAAAACTGAGGTGCTGGGAGGTTAATTGCTAAGGGTAACCAAAAACCCGGGTTGATCTGGAAACCTTGAGAACACAGATAAGCTTTTTCTGCCCAGTATCAGGTAGATTCCAATGGAAGATTCAGAGGACGGGAGGAAGCTTGCTGCCTTCCAATGCTCCATCTCATTTTATCTGCCTAACCACAAAACACACTGTACAAGAGGTCACTTCCTGCCACATACTTAAAGGAAATACTTATTTCTATCTTTAAGAAAAATCTAGATGTTCAGATATTTGGGATTTACTGTTTGTCTTTCTTATGTTTGCTCAGTTTCAGCAAGCCACTCCAGGCCAGGGGATTTTGAGACTACAGCCTTAGTTAGCACCTACGGGAAGAGACCTCTCAAAGATGGCCACAAATCAAAGTTGCTCTTCAGTTAGGGAATGACCGGGACAAACCAGGGTGGTCAAGGGCTTAACTCTCAGCAAGCAGCTCAGGTGACACAAAGAAGCTGGGGCAAGCCCCGCCCCCCACATCACTCGGTCCTCTCCCCCATGGTCCATCCGATGTCTGGGCCTGTGGCAGCCTTTGGGCTCTTGCTGTCACCAGTTCTTTTCTACACAAAGGTGTTGCTTCAGAATCCTCTCTTCTAGCCAAAGTCACCAAACTGGAGCATTTTACACATGGAAGGAAATTACAAACCCATATACTATGCCATCTGTTGTCTCTCTCAATAAACAGGATAACATACATAAACACACACACATATATCATGTACCATCTACTGTCACTCCTTACCGGTACCTTGGTGCTTAAAAAAGAAAAAGGATGGTGGCAGGGCAAGACCAACAGGCATTGCTGGTGCCACTTTAGAATGGAATGTTCAAGAGGATAAAAGACAGAGAAATCCAAGTATTTAAGTCACCATATTGATCAGAACTATGCAAACATGAAACACTCATGTCAGACATCTGACCTACATTAGGCCCTTCAGCAAGCGTTATCTGTGACACATGAGCTTGATGGCTAGACTCTGTCTGTTGTCGCCCAGTGTGCAGAAAAGCTCGGGAGATGTTTAGTGAAGTGTGTTGAAAGAGTGTCAAAAGTGTGTGACTGAAGTCCTGGTAACTAAAACAAAACCAAGGAGATGCATTTTGCTTTGGGTAAGTAAACTTTATTTTGGTCCATGGAACAATCCCAAACAAGCCAACGTATTTCTATCAAAGAAAAGCCATACTCTAAAGCAGCCATTCTTAACCTATGAGCCTCAGCCCCTTGGGGGATCGAATGACCCTTTCACAGGGGTCGCCTGAGACCATCAGAAAACATAGATGTTTACATTACAATTCACAACAGCAAAATTACACTCATGAGGTAGCAATGAAAATAATTTTATGGTTGGGTTTCACCACAACATGAGGAACTGCATTAAAGGGCCGCAGCATTAGGAAAGTTGAGAACCATTACAAGGAAGCTCTCTGACAGACCCTGACAGCTAGCTGACAATGAAGACATCCACAGGCTCACAGGCTCATAGGCCAAGGGGCCTTGGAAACAGCCAGACCTCTATAGGTCCTGTTCACAACCACCACCCATCCCCCAAGAATCCTGGGGCCCCTTATCCTGTGTTTATACGAGGTCCATTTTTCCTACTGTTTCCTTGGAGGAAAAGATCCAAGGTGATTTCTTAATTTTCCTGGGATCATTTTATTGTCTGGTATTTCCAAGAAATTTGTTTTTCTCTGAGCAGTCTGCTTTGTGGACATTTCTCAGGGGTTGTTAACATATATTCCAAGGAAAGAAAATTCTAGAATTAAGGGAAACCTTGGAATAAACATAAAACATAAAAAGAGGTCTTCAATGCAGTGCTTCTCAGAGCCCTTACTACGCTAGGATGCATATGAAGGAAACATATGGTAATGTCTAACTCAAATACCACAGAACTCTCCTCTTGGACAGCTAATATTCCATGAAACAACTCGGAGAAGCACCTGTCTGTGAATTCTGCCACTGTCACTTATACTAACCTGGAGTGTCCACCTTCAATACAGGTGTATTTGGGACATTTAAGACAAATACAGGGTTTTTACTTAAAGTGACAACAGTCATTGGCCTGAGTCGTTGGGATCATAAGTAGAAAGTTCAGGTATTTCATTCCTAGGGAAGACCAGACAGTGGCTGACCATTTGCAGTGCTGTGCAGGCACTCTAGCAGAAGACTGACTGACTTTGTATCTGCATCAGGAGCCCTGCAACCTCTGTTCCTAAGGATGTCCCTGTGGAGCTGACATTTGTGTGTGCTTTCCTTCACATGATGGCGATGATGACGATGATGACGTCACTGCCTCCTTTAGCTGAGATTGAGAGCAGCTGCTGCAACCCAGGTCTCCTCTTGATTGCCTTAAATCCTGCTTTATCCCACCCCCTACCCTATGACTCATCGCATCAGTAACACTCAGGAGAGTGCCAGGTAACGGAGGTTCTGTTTTGTTCCAGGTAGCCCACAAGACACCACTGACCTGGCTGAAGACATGTGGAAATGTGAGGGCTCTGTGCTGGAAGGCAGTTACCTACTTCAGGGAGGGGAGATCGCCCTAGCGTGAGGGCTCATTGGAGCGTCTCAGTAGGTGGCGACAAGCTATGTGATGCTGCCTCTCTCTTACCTTGGGAAACAGGTCTCTCTGGGGCTTTCCTCAGCTCTGACCACCCCACCCAGTTCCCTATCATTTTCATAGGAAGGATCGTTGAAATGAGTGCACCCTGGAAAAGGAAGTGGTAAGTATGCATCTGTGCAGCCAACTGCTTGTTAATGCTCTGCCCTCTTGTGGCGGGCTTGGGTCTAGTTTTCCCCGATAAATTCTTAAGTACTTGTTAACTACTTTGAAGCATGCAAGACCACAACTTTATTAGGAAAGAAACGGAACACGGCCAACAATGGCTCACCTGCACCCGAAGCCTGAGCTCCTCTCTATGCCTGTGTCTAGGGTGCCCTTTCTCACCCCTTCACTTGTCTAATGGCACACTAGGTACCACTGTCTCTGGGAAGCCTTCTATTCTTGTTGGCAGGCCTGGTTCCCCTCTCTTCTCCCTTGGGAAGTTTTCACTTCTAAAGAGCACTAGCCAGGCCAGTGTGCAGATGACATATAGACCCCTCAGACACCCATCTCAGTTCTTAACCCTGTGCTAGCACACAGGAGATGCTCGGGGTTACCCACGAAAGTGAGTATTGGGTCTTGGCCATTTTCTACATAGATGTGTATATATATATATACACACACAAGCAGAGGTGGGACTACAAAACAACATGAATATACATACATACAGACAAACATAGTAGCGTCAACATATGAGCAAAGACATGCAAGTGGACAGGTGGAGACTCAAGGACTTGGTGCTTTTCGGGCACATTTCAGGCTGGATTTGCAGACCCAGGAGTTTGCTAAGAACCTTGGTTTACTCTTTCTGCATAATTTAAAAATAAAACCATCATTAAGAGCAAAATCTCTTCTCCATTCAGTCAACATTCACAGAAATACATAGCAGTTCCTCCGAAAGCCCCTTCTAGGTCCTTGCTCTTTGGGATTCATGCATTTACAGGTGCTAAACCCACACCCCAGCCATCGCACACTGGCAGTCCATCAGCTGGGAGGCAAAGACAGGCGAGTCAGAGACTCAGGGCCATCCTCCTTTACATAGATAGTTATTGTCAACCCAGATTCCCTGAGACCCTGGCAACAAAACAAAACAAGGCCACAAAGCCAAAAAGGTAACAAACACAAACAAACAAACAAACAAACAAACAAACAGGTTAAGCAAGCCCTGGGGAAGAGAAGGTGAAAGATTGACATTACCTATATGACAGTCCTCGATACTGTGTGGCATCAGAGAGGTCACCTTCTTGGGAGCTGATTCCATTGCCAGCCTTTGAGAACATCAAATTCCACAGGAAAACCAACAAGTCAGAAAAGTGGGAGCTATGAGCATAACATGAGTTCTGAAGGCACAGCGCCTCCCCCCCCCCCAGTGCACTCATAGTAGCAAGAATGGCGTAACAATGGGGGTGAGGGGACGCAGTCTGTGACCTCCTTCCCAGCTTTGCCCTTCCTCACTATGGATACCCAGTACTGAACTGAGAATAAGCATCTTTCCACAGGAGGGGTTGGGGGCCCACCTGGGATCACGGCTGTAGAGAGTGGAAAAACCTCAAGCGCTTTACAAATGGGACCGATGTCAGCAATATTACCAGCAGGAATACCACACAGGTCTTTGCGGACTTAGACTAAAATGCTTAGGCTGCAGCCACTGTGGTGGAGAGATTGCCAATAAAATCCTTCATTTCTAATTTTCGCCCCCAGAGCTGAGAACTGAACCCAGAACCTTGTGCTTGCTAGACAAACACTCTACTACTGAGGTAAACCCCCAATACCCCTCATTTCTATTTATTTTTTCTTCTTTTTCTTCTTAGATCTGCCAGGAAGGCATTTAGAAAGCCCCAGCTGTGCTGCCAGAAGGTGGTGCCCTGAGATGTTAAAAGCGAGGAGCGGAACATTGTCCACCATGAAAGGGTAAAGCTGCCTTCTGCACTGATGTGCAGACCAAAAGGGAGGGAGACTAGCACCCACACAGGCAAGGTTAGGGGAATTTTGAATCAAAATGATGTATTTTTACACATGTCAAAAAGCGATGCTGGGTGTTCAAAACCTTTGCCAACTGAGAATATTCGGGTTGTTCCTGAAAACAATTTTTCTTGCATACCTACCTGACAAAGCAGTTGTAAAAAACCGAAATGCTGCCATCCTCTTGGGTGGATGGAGCCAGGGCAGAAGAGTAAGAGATTGCAGACTATGGGAGCACAGGCTTTAGAGCCAGGAGGGCAGACTTGAAACTGGCCCCACCACACCCACGGCCCACTTCCTCCCCCAGGGCTCAAAAGTCCTTACGGTCAGCGAGTCTCCCAGAGCGGCCACAACTTGGATATCTGCAGGTCTCAGGGCATGCACTGAAAGATAAGTGGATGTGCCTGGGTGTGGGAAGGGAGCTGAGGGCACAGCTTGCTACTTCTGCTTTATGCCAATACCAAAATCAAGACTGCCTGTGTGTTTAGACCATGCAGAACTGGGGAGCCCAAACTGTGTTGGCAGGAGTTTCATACAGTTTCCTCATAAACTATGCTTAGGCTTCTGTCAGGCTAGAAGATAGAGAAAGAGACCGAAAAAACATTGCAAGACATGAAGTGGGAACGGAGGAGGAGATGCGAGGCAGGGTTCCACTTCAGTGCTGGTGGTCATGGTGAGATGTCCCCTGTAGCCTGAGTGCCCAACTGGACAGGCACTGGCTCATATATAGCCCACTTAGCGCTGGGCTCTAGATTTCCACAAGAATCTAAGAAAAGTCATGGCAGGCCTTTCCCTACCCTTGGGTCCTCTTTTGAAAAGTCCAGAGAACATTCTAGCTCCCTTCCACAGGCAGAGCTTGTAGACACATTTCCACAGAGCCAAGCATTTCATGAGACTCCCTGGCCTCGCCCACCTCTGGACTTCCCTGTCCTGCAGGACTCAGCCAAGCATGAACAAGTAAGCGCCTGGGTCTTCCCTGTGCCCCTGCTTAGATTTTGAAAGCAGAGGGATGGGAAACAGCTCCTGGCACAGAATGCTTTGGGGCTTGCCAAAGGCCATGGTTGTGCAAATAGCCGGCCGGGGATAAGAAGCAAGCACTGGTCACAACCGTGTTGAGAGGTTTTCATGTGAGGCTTTCGTAGATTGCTCTGTGGGTATGTAAGCCTTTGTGAGCGGGTCGCAGGGGCTGTGGCAGTCTAAAGGTAAGTGGCTCCTTTAGGTGCACAGGGAATGGCACTATTAGGAGGAGTGGCCTTTTGGAGGATGTGTGTCATTATGGAGGTGAGGCCCAGTGTGGCTTTCGCTTCCTGCTGCATGCTGATCCAGATGTGGAATTCCCGGTTCTAGCATCATGTCTGCCTGCCCACTGCCATGTTTCCCGCCATAATGACTAAAGCTCTGAATCTTAAGCCAGTCCCAGCTAACTGTTTTCCTTTATAAGAGTTGCTATGGCAGGCTGGAGAGATGGCTCAGAGGTTAAGAGCACTGGCTGCTCTTCCAGAAGCCCTGAGTTCAATTCCCAGTAACCACATGGTGGCTCACGACCATCTATAATGAGATCTGGTGCCCTCTGTGGCATGCAGACAGAACATTTTATATAAATAAATAAAATCTTTAAAACAAAGAGTGCCATAGTCGTGGTGCCGCTTCACAGCAATAGAAGCCCTAACTAACTAGAGATGGGCTTACCTGAGGTTGGTGGTGAGGCAGAAGGGGCTTTGTCATTGCATAACATCCAGGTTCCATAACCCTAAAAGCAAAGAGCCGATCCCAGAACACGGTTAAGGGGGGCAGGCAGAGGAGCTGGATGGCCATCTGGCTCATGCAGCAGAGCCCTGGGTCCTGTACCTGGGGAGGGGCCTCCAGGGGCACTAAGGATGGCACCCTAGGTGATTCTGAACATCCGCCAAACCGAGATCCGTTCACCTAACTCTGGCCTCTCAGCGCAAGACCCAGGGCTGTAGCAACTGGCTCTCCCCACCCTCTGGCCTCTCCTCCGGCTGTGTGACGGGTAGCTAAGCTTGACTCTCCTCTCCACCTCATGGAAGACATAGGTGGAGAGATGGTTTCAGAAAAGGGAACGACCCCTCTATGGGTTCTGCCAGGAATTCCCACCCATCATCCCATCAGCCCGGCTGTCCACCTCATTGCCAAAGGGAAGCCCTAGATACGCACCTGGTTGCTGTTCTTGTAGGTGCTCAGAAACGGCAAGGTCTGTGGGAAGAGGCGAGTGAACAATGGCAGGATTTGGACCAGCCTACACATGTCCTTTCCTAGCCTTCCTCATGCCACAGTCAGAGCTCAGACTCTTCCAGAAAGGCTGATCACCACGCACTCCCACCCAGGATGCACCAGGGTCTTCTCTGCAATCTGAACCCAGCCTCAGAACTCAGATTTAATGCTTAAGCAGCTACCAGGAATATATGTGTCCTATTTCCTGCATGTAGCCTATTGGCTAAGGATGTTGGGCCTGTTTCTCCACAGCTTCCCAACAGCACCCCTGTCCCCCCAGGCTGCCCGGCCATCTGACACGCACTTTGCCCTTATAGCATCCTAAGTTCCTTTTTGCTTAAGCAAGAAAAAGCAGACCTGCTCCGTGCCTAGCTTCTTTTCCATGAAAGCCTTGGTCCAGTAGTTCCCAAGGAGAAGCCTGGGACCTTTTTGGGGACCCAGAGGAATTCGTAGGGCTGGGAGGCTGCCGCTTCAAAACTCCAAGAATCTGACATTTTGTGAATGGAGGCTAGAGTCCAGCTCTGCCTTTCCCTTCTGGTTAAGATCTGCTTTCTCAGCTCCGTCTTCTGTTTTTACACCTTGCCCTCCTCCACTCTCCGTCCAAGCAGACATCTCTCTAATGCTTGGTCCCTTGCTCTTCCCAGGTTGGTCATGAGCCAAGGGCTTCATGGAGACAGGTTATCCCTCTGTCTTGTTTATCCTAAGAAACCACCTATCCTTCTCATGAGAGCCACCACATCACTCTTGCCTGCCCCAAAGAGGGGTAGCCTGCCTAGACTTGTGTTTATGCTCTTGCCATTCAGAGATGAGGAACACACTAGAGGGTTCCAGTCACTGCAGGTCAACCATTCCTCTCTGCTCAACCAAAGGGGATGCATTGGATTGTTAACCTGGAATACTGATGGGGCAGGTGGGTGGGGCAGATAGGGGCTCAGATAAAGGCATGGGCTGACATGACCCATGCCGTCCATCAAGAGCTGGAGGAGATGCCGTACTCATAGGGTGCTGTCAGGAGAGCCCACTCTACCTGGTTCGGACATATGAGAGGGGTTTTATTTTCAAAATCTTGTTGCCTTGTTTTGTGGCCAACAGGTTCCAGCTAAACAAAGAAGCAAGAAGATGAGGAATGATTAATAGGCCGACCAATTGGTCTGGTCAAAACGCTGGGGGCAGGAGAAGGGGAGACACAGGCAGTTGGACCGGAAGGGAGGATCCCTACCCCACAGTTCCTACCATGTTTTTCCAGAGAGCAATGGATGAGCGGGCATGAGCCTTGACGTTAAAGTGGAAACAGTCAGGGGCAAAGAAAGAGCTGTCGGGCAAGCCCTCCTAGTCACCAAGGAAGAAAGTGAGAGGGAGTTACAGAAAACTCAACTGCCCACCCTCTGGGGGTTCCCCTCATCCCCAACGCATCATTTCTTTACCAGGGTCCGAGGCATGGCCACATTTTCAAAGAACGGCTGGAGGACCACAGTGAAGTCATCCCTAGTGTCGTACCGCCCACTCTCAATCAGCTTTTCAGTTTCTTTCTGCAGAAGGAGACAGAGTCAAGGGTTGGAATGGTCAGAGAAACACTGTAAAACCAGTCTTGGAGTCTGACCAGATATATGCTTTCAACCAGCACTTGAGTTCTTTCCTAAGGGAGGAGGAGGAGATGATGATGGGGAAATGGGGTTTGGTGAAATGTGTTCTGTGATTTCATTCTGTAGCTTCGTTCAGAGAAGCTGCCCTGTGGCCCCTACTATCTTAGAATGTGTTCCCATCGTCACAGTCCTTGGTGGTCACCAGTCACTCAGTCAAGGACAAAACACTTAGAATCAACGGATTCTGCCTGGTACAGACCTCTGAGAGCTCTACGCAGCTGCAGAACCCTCTCCAGGCTTACCTGATATTGCCTGTTCCTTTCAACAAGGGCGGCAAGTTCTGCTGAGTTATCATCAAACTTCAGGACACAAGGACACAGGTTCCTGCCGACAAAACCAAAGAGATGCCCCCCCAGCCCAAGGTCATCATCTCAAATGATGCAAAAAGCACTGGCCTGAGACTCAGTGCATTTCTTTTAAGTTAAAGGCATCAGGAATCTAAGTCTGGGTCATAGGAAGACACAGAAAACGTCCATGACCTGAATTTGCTCTTAGAAATAAAATCTTCCTCCTGATTCTGTAGGAGTGATTTTTTTATGGTGCTGAGTCACCCAATGGTTATGTGAACATGTGCAGAGACACACCCCCTCCTAAACGGTAACAGTGGCAACAGCAACAAATGCTAGTACACATTACATGTTAACGGTGCCAAGTACCATGTACTAATGTTTAAATCTCTTAGCTGTCCCAGAGGTTATTATTTTCCTCATTTTACAGGTAAGAAATCTGTAGCTGGCACACTGTCATCTTAGTTATTTTGGTGGCTAAGGAAAAGAATTAGGAGTTTAATGCCAGTCTGGGCAGCTGAGCAAGATACTGTCTCAACACAAAAAAATAACAAGGGAGTTGGGGACGTGACTCAGTTGGTAGGGTGTCTGTCTAGCATGCATGAACTCTTGGGTTCTAGTCGCAACATTAAAAACCTGGCGGGGGGCGAGGGGGGCCGGTGGTCCCTGCCTGTCATCCTAGCACTCGAAACAGGAGGATCAGAAGTGTAGGTATAGGTCATTCTCAGCTAGAGAGCAAATTTGAAGCCAGCCTGGAATACAGATAAAAGTAGAAGGAGCAAGGCTTCCCTAGCACGTGCAAGGTCCTGAGTCTACTAAGGAGGGCTGGGGGAGATGACGGGGGTTCAGCAGTTAAGTAACTTTCTCACAGTCACACAACCACAATGCTGCTGATGGTGGCAGGGACTTGAACTCTTAGTCGCTGAATCAAACAGCTCTGCTAGTCTACAGCTCCCCTCTGGCTTGCCATCTGGCAAATCTGGACTTTTGGCCCTGGGGGATAAGGTGATAACTGTCCAGGTGGCTCAGCATAGATGTAGCACCACAGAGGGAAGCTTGGCCACAGAGGCGGAGTAGCACAGAGACGGAGAGTGTGGTCACAAGACAAGGAAGCCCTTGATTTCATCAACACTGACACTCTCATCTCCAAATGGGTTTGGCAAGTGCCTAAACTTCTGGTTTTAATGGGTTTCAGATCTCTGCAATGACCAGGTGGGGAGGCCTTTGGTGGCGGGATGGGGGGAGGGAATCTGTTCTCAAGTGGAATGAATACACCAACCCCCCTGCGTGTCCAAGTGACTGGAGAAAGTGGGATCCATCAGATGAGTCAGCAGTTGAAAATAGTGCCTGACACCAGCTATGCTTAGTAGACGCATGTCACTGGCAGGCAGCTTGTTTCTGCTCACAGCACCCTGAGCTTTCTTCTCTAGGGAACCTGTGCAGTCAGCCCATACTCCCCCAGGGAAGGTTTGGCATAGTTCTCCAGGGATCAGCCAGCATACCCTCCTTCATTTCCAAGAACAAGGCTGGCCCTTGTGAATTATTCATTCAGTCTGCAAACAGCTCCTGAGCCCCTACGCTCGGCTGGCAGTGACTCAGTGCTCACAGGCTGCGGAGGATAATCACCACACTGCAGTGACTAACGACCACGTGTTGTGCCCAGGGATGTGGTGGGAGCTTGCACAGAGCTAGAGGGCAGGGAAGGACGGTTTGCCCAGCCACCGTGGCCTGGGCAAATGGTGCAGAGGAAGGGCTCTCAGGGAAGAATCTGTGGGAAATGTCATGCTTCAGTCAGAGCGGCAGTTCCTTCCAAAGGTCATAGAGTCATCTGCTGCTAGAGAGGAGCCGCCATCTTTAGTTGGTTCTGGAGGCTGAGCACAGAGGACAGCCTCCTGGGAGCACCCTTCTGAGGACCAGAAGGATCTGTTCTCTGAGAGGATCAGAGGATCTGTTCTCCCCTGGATCCTGCTGGTTCTGATCTTACTTCTTTGTTTTCTACAGAGTGACAGTAGCCCCCTGTCTGTGTTTGTCCCACCTGGAGCACACACATGTCAGTCAGCAACACTATCCTGGGGACAGGTCTCTGGGAGGTGGTCACTATGCTCTGCACCATACTCTGTGAGAAAGGTCTTAGGAGTGGGCTGAGTCTCCCCATGACCTGAGCCCATTCCTAAAAGCCTGTCTTCCTTCCCTGATGAAGGGGTCCTGTGGCTGACATGGCAACAGAAATAGGAAGAGAGTCCACCTGGGTTCTTTCAGGGAGATTGCTGAGGCCTACCTAAACTGATGTTAAAAAAAAAAAAAAAAGCCTGAGATGTTCCTGAGGGAGATCTTTTCAGGTTAAAATGTGGGGT
Source organism: Acomys russatus (assembly GCF_903995435.1). Lineage (NCBI taxonomy): Eukaryota > Metazoa > Chordata > Mammalia > Rodentia > Muridae > Acomys > Acomys russatus. The sequence continues at coordinate 22,266,720 of NC_067137.1, forward strand.
GGTTCTAACAACCCTCACACTCCAATCCTGAGGGTTCCTAAAGAATCTGCTAAGGCCCATGGCCCTTTCAGGCACACAGAAGTTCCCGCCAGACCTGAGGATCAGCCGAGGGCAGCTGACTTGAGTTTCTTTGTACAGTTCCCTCAGGGCGATGATCTCAATCACCTGCACCATGTTCACAAAGGTCCGGGGAAGCTGCAGGGACAGAAAACAGTCACCAAGACAATGGCAGGCAGGACAGCACCAGCTTCTCACAGGGGGGCTGGAGCTCAGCTCTTGTCACTCCCTCCCAGGCCCACCCACTGTGTTTCTCCTTTCTCTCCTCTCTCTGCTCTCCAAAGGATGCCAGGGCTCACAGGAGGGCTCAGAGCTGCTTCTAGGCCTCTGAGGAGGCCACAGACAGCGGCAGAGAAGCTACTCAGCGGCCTGTGTGGTCTAACCTCTGTACCTCTGCATGGAGGATGTCCATGGCCTTCTTGATGTTGTCTGTGAAGGCTTGGGGAGAAAAGCGAACCTGCAGGCAGAGGAAGAATCTCCTGAGCCCCATGCATCACCCCTATCTCCTCCCTATCAGTAAGAATGCTTCCTAGCTTGGCTTCTCATCTTTCTGTATTTCTATCAGAGTTAGCAAGATCGAAACAGAGGGTTAGTCTTTGGGGGCCCGAGCTACAGCTTGAACTCATCATGACCTTAAGAAAGGGTCTGTTCTTTTGCCCAGAGCCAGGGAAAAGTCTGGATTGGTTTTGTATTGACTAGGGGCAGAGCCTTAGCCATCACTCCTTTGAGCGCCTCTGAAATGGGGGCATTGGGGCAGATGCCCTCTGCATTGCATTGGTCTTGCATCACCAATAGTGTCTGGTGCTACTGTCTGCCCTCTCCTTGTGGTGTCAGAGAGTCTGGGCTGAGCCTCATGTGCCAGCATCAATCACTGCTAAATGCCCCAAGGATGCATGGAGGCTAAGAGGGGGTTTGTGGAGCCTCCAAACATACATACATTTTTATTTTTATATCTGTGGTTTTAGAATTTTCCGTGTGTGTGTGTGTGTGACAGAGAGACAGAGAGAGACAGAGAGAGGTGGGTGGAGAGAGGAAGAGAAAGAGAAGGGAGGGAGGAGAGAGGAGAGGGAAGGGATTATAGGTATGCACACTGGGGTCTCAGGTGTGCATGAACACAAGCACACTGGGGTCACAGGTGTGCAGGAACACAAGCATACTGGGGATGCAGGTGTGCATGAACACAAGCACATTGGGGTCATAGGTGTGCATGAACATAAGCACACTGGGGTTACAAGTGTGCATGAACACAAGCACACTGGGATTGCAGGTGTGCATAAACACAAGCACACTGGATTGCAGGTGTGCATGAACACAAGCACACTGGAGTTGCAGGTGTGCATGGTCACAAATACACTGGGGTTGCAGAGATGCACTGACACAGTTGACTTCTCATGTGGGCCGTTGAGATTCAACCTCAGGTCTTCATGCTTGCCTGGTGACACTTTACTGACTGGGCCATCTCCCCAGCCCCTTTTAAGAGCATTGAAAAAAAATCACTGGAACCCCCTTCTCTGGATGAAATATATCTGAGAACCCTGCTTTAAAACAAGTTAAAGCTGTGTCCTTCAGGAACCTGGGTGGGGGACCAAGGTTCCAAAGCTGCACCTGTCCCCACAGCCTGTCTGTCTCCTGTGAGCTCTTTAAATCTCAGCTGTAGAGTTCCTAGCCCTAGGTAAATCTGACGTCAGGGAAGTGGGGACCGATGATCCTCTGGGCATGTCCTTCTACCTTATTCTGTTGGTCCCTCATGCCCTGTCCAACACATGGCCCACTGGCAGGTCTCCTGCGTCATCTGCTGAGAACCCTCCCCAGGCTCTCCAGATGTCAAGACTGCCTTGGGTGTGGCGTCTTATGCATCATCAGAACCCAATGGTGATGGCTCTCCTGTGCTAGGAAGAGTTGCTTTTTATCTGGCCACTAGCTAAAGACAACCCCAAGGACAGAGGGCTTGCGTTTCATGAGTGTGGGTGTGAGACTCACAGGTGGTGTGATCTAAGGGGGCTTCTTCAGAGGGACTTGGGAATCCAGGAAGAACAGATAGGGCCACAGCCTCTGTTGTGGGTTTCCCATGAGCCCCTAGAGGCGTGTGAGCCCTGAGCCCTACCCAGTCCCTTTCATGGGAAATCACTTTCTCTAGAGACAGCCCAAAGGTGCCATTGGCAAGGCCAGTAAGCACTGCAGGGATGAGCCAGCCTGCTATGAAAACAAGCAAGAGTTCCCAGATAACACAAGATTATTTTGTTTCCTAGAGTGATATGATCCGGCTCCCTCACTAGGAAACAACTTCTTGCAGGTGAATGTCCTCTGGCCTGGAGGGTTAATGAACCCTCAGGTGGATCCATGCCAAGCCATGGACAGACTCCTGGCCTAGCTATGCTGTTTCAGAAGCCAGCAGCCAAGTATGGAACGCCTTCCTGAGGGTAAGGGGCCTGGGGACTTACCTGGTCATTACAGGAACCACAGAGGTCATTGCCTCCTATAAACACAGTGATTATCTTCCAGTCCTCCTGAAAGTTTATTGTCTGAAATGAACAGAAAACAAAGAGGGCCCAGTAGGAAACTCTCAGAGGGGGCAGTCCCCACACATTAGAGTTCAAACCATTTGGGTTCTGGTACAGTAGGTCTGTCTCCAATGACGCTGACAGGAGGAGCTCTTTTGAACTTTGCTTCCAGTCTCAAGCATGGTAAGGAAGTGGGTGAGAGCTTGGGAAATAAGTCCTGGCCCTGGGAAGGAAAGGTTGTTCTAGAATCTTCTAGAAATCTGGAGTTCTAAGTTGCTTTCCAAAAGAAGGACCATCTTCCATTTAGAGGGAACTTTCCTGTGAAAAAATCCCAGCTGTACCTGGGCAGAGTGGTTACACACACCTTTAGCCCCAGTACTCGGGAGGCAGAGGAAGATAGATCTCTGAGTTTGAGGCTAGCCTGGTCTACAGAGTGAGTTCCAGGACAGCCAGGCTACACAGAGAAACCCTGTCTTGAAACACACACCCCCAACCAAACACCCAAACACACACACACACACACACACACACACACACACACACACACACAAAGAAAAAGTGATTGCAGCTGGCTAGAATACCATGAAGGTTCCAGGAGAGTTTGCCACCTTTATTGAGAAGTGTCTGAAGTCACAGGGTTGCACGGAAGGGGTGGGGGTACCCACATTGCACACACCATGGTCCAGGGGTGGCTGTGGTGCTCACAGCCTCTTACATAGTCTCTGGCCTCTGCTTCCAAACAAGGGTGGAGGAAAGATGGGGCCAGGGATAGAAAAATCAGACAAACCTGACATGAGGCATAGACGTATTCCGACACCCTCCTAATAACAGATTTTGTTTTGGAGGGTGCATTGCAACCATATAAACAACCAAGCTTGACCCCTCCTTTTGTTATTTTATCCACCTGATACCACCTCTCTAGCCAGGTCTGCAAGGAGCCTGCATTTCCATCTTTTATCTGAGAGAGAACCTCAGGCTCATCTTTTGGAACCCACCTCAAACACCTGTCTCCTTCCTGAACAGGAAACGCATCCATGGTGCTCACATCTACACTGTGCACAGCTCTCTTTACAAAGCATGAGTCAACTGTTCCATAGTCTTGATTCTTTGAGTTTGTCTCCTCTCCTAAGCTCCTGGAGGGTGGGACTGCTGTATCTTCCTCCTGGATCTACAGCCCCAGGCTTGACTGGTAGTGCATGTTTACTCTGTACAGACGGCTACTACAGTGAATGCTAAATCTATTTGCAAAGGAACGGAGGGCCAGGGCTCAGATTCTGCTAGAAACCTCGCCTGAGTCCTTTGAAGCTCTCACCCAACTGTGGACTTCTCTGTCTATGGGTTTATCTTCCTGGTCTAGGGGGTCCCACCTTGATGCTCCCAGACTCACCTTGTCCTCCTTCATCAAGCTCACCAGCTTTTTGGCCTGGGCAGCTAAGCCACTGTGGGAACACACAAGAAGGAGTTGGATGAAAATCAAGGGATAGGAGGGCAGTGTAGCAGAAAGAGTAGCAACCGGCCATTGGCTTAGCAGAGGAAGGTTGGGAGCAGGATAAAGACCCACCACACAGAGCTCCATCCCCACCCAGGCCCCACTGGGGAGTACTGACTGCGTGAGAAGGGCAGAGGCCTGCACGTTGGAGGGGTTGACTTTCAGTGTGTTGGTATAGTTAATGACCTACTTCTGGTTTCTCTTCCAAGCCAGGCTTGTTCAAAGAGAGTAGGTCGTTACATATTTATGTCATGTGCCACTCAACTCATGCCCATGTTAATAGATGCTATGGCCTACCTACCGCCCAAAAGTGACATCAGCTTCAAATGGCTACAGAGCTGGGATATATTTAGGGGGAGACTGCTTGCTTAGCGTGAACAAGGCCTTAGGCGCAGTATCTATACTGTAAAAGACTGTAGCAAAGAGATCAACCTGCTTCTGGAAAGTTGTTGTGAGTCACATGACATCCCAGCAGCCCCTTGGATCAGCTACTGCTCTGCTAGATAACAAGGGTTTGAATGCCCGGTCTACCCATGACCACCTCTGAGACCGTCACCTTACAAACCCAGTACTTCCCCTCATAAAATGGAGGAGTATGGCTCTGCCTTCTTCATAGAGTTGAGAGAATCAGATGATGGTCACATGAAAAACTTAGTGCCCAGCACAAGGCAAGCATCCTTAGAATGAGGTCTCTCGTCACTACCACTGCCACCATCCGCAAAGTTCTCCCGGCCCCATGACCAACAGGCACAGTCAGCTATCCTCTCTCCGTCTTAACTACTAGCCCAGCTGCTCTGATCTTGGCCTTTGTAAGGGAGTGTGGTTTACAGACAAGGCCCCTGTGATCTACTTCCAGTGTATGAAGGACATCAGAGGAAGGTTTTTTTTAGGTGCTAAGGTTGGGCCGAGTCTTCACTACCAGGTTTGTGCGTCCGACAGCAAAGGACGCTCCCAAGAGAGCCCACTCCAGTTCCTCACCCCAACTCTGCACCCAGACCAAGTGGCTAAAACCCAAGGCTCACTCAGATTTGGCTCCTGCTACGGCTTGGTTGAAGGATGCTTTGGGCGTGTTTTCTCTCCCGGTGCCAATGGAGAAGCCCTTCAAGGAGGGGTTGAATTCCCGGAGGATGTCTGGAAACACAGGGACATATTTACCAATGACTCCAAAGCGATCTTCCCAAGTCCCTCCTTTTGTAGTTTTGTGATGGGGGTCACCTACCTAGTTCAGGCTATCCTCAACTGGTGAACTTTCTTACCTAAGCCTCTGGAGTGGACCGGGGGGGGGGGGGTCACCTACTTAGCTCAGGCTATCCTCAACTGGTGAACTTTCCTACCTAAGCCCCTGGAATGCTGGGGTCACACAGCCAACTGTCAAGTTCTTTTGACCATTGAGTGTGAAAGAGCAAACCACAGCTTTGTCCCCTCCCCCAATCCAGCTGTTCCGATGTCGAGCAGGTTGAGACTCTAACGCTGCAACCCTTTAATGCACCCCTCATGCTGTGGTGACCCCCACAACTATGAAATTATTTTTGTTGCTACTTCATAACTATAATTTTGCTCCTGTTAGAAATCATGATGTAAATTTCTGATGTGCAGGATGGTCTTAGGCCATCCCCGTGGAGGGTCATTAAACCCTATGGGTCACAGCCCATAGGTTGAGAACCACTGCTTTACACCCTGCATATCACATAGTAATTTATTACCCTTAGATTTTCCCTTCAGGTCCTTGTTTCTTTAGGGACTTTATTAGGAAGGGCTGTTGGGATCTCTTCCTGCATCCACTGAGATGATCATGTGATTTCTGTCCATATTAATCTCTATATGTCAATGCATCCTTGTATCTCTGGAAACAAACTAACTTGCATATGGTCTCAATGTGTCCTTGAATTGAATTTTTGCAAGTATTTTATTAAGAATGTCTGCATCTATAATGACAAAGGAAAAAATTTTTTTTCTACCCTTGCATTCAGTGGTGTAGGTCTGAGGGTGAGGCTTGCTTTGTGGAATGAATCAGATTCTTGCCCTCACTGTTTTATGGAAGGGTTTTTAGGACGGCTGTTAGCTCTTCTCCAAAGGCTTGGCAGAATTCATTAGTGAATTTGTTGTCCAGTTCAGGCCTTCATCAAAAAGTTAATTTCTTCATTTTCTTCTTAAAATGTTATTTTTCATCAATTTTTAAAGATAGTTTTGCTGATAAAGCAATTTTATTGGCAGCTATTTACCTTCAGGGCTTGACACAGCATCCACAGTCTCCTGACACCAGGGTTGCTAATGAGACCTGCTGTTGTTCTGATGTGTCTGCCTTTGTGGGTGAGCTGAGATTCCTCCCTTACAGCTATCAGCATTGTTTCTTTGCTTTTAAACTTCTGATATGTGAACTGTATTACACTGTGGGAGGTTCTTCAGTTATGTTATTTTGGGTTCTACATGTCTCTTAAGTTTGAATGTTTTTCTCTAAATTTGAGAACTCTTGTGCTATAAATTTAATTGGATGATTCTGTATTTCTTTAGAATTCATCTCATCTCCTTCTAATCCATCCTTCTCTCGGCTTGGCCTCTTGACCGTATCCCAGAGTTCTTAGACGTTGTGACCAAATTATTATTTTTTTATATTGATATTTGATCAGAGATTTCATCAACCTTGTCCTCCATCCCTGATACTTTTTCTTTTTGGTTATAGCTACTGGCAATGCTTTCATTACGTTATTTGACTCACTGAGTCTTTGCATTTCTAACATTTCATTCCCCCCTGCCCCCTCCCCCCACATCAAATCTCAATTTCCTTGCTGATTTTTTTTCCTCCCACGTTGCAGGCTTTTTTTCATCCACACTTGTTGAATGTCAATTCATGCATCTGCCTTTGGGGTGGCATACCCCACCCTGGGGACTTGCTGACACTATCAGGGCAGAGTTTTGTCTCCCACACGCCCTGTGCGGGAGCATCTGTGGGGTCAAATTAAACAGGGCCTTGGGCAGAAGTTCTGGCCTGACCTCGCACTGTCACAGCACATCTCCACACAGATGCTCTACCATCAGGCTGCTCTGCACCTCCAGGAAAGATGGCTGAACAGCTAAGCTAAGAAGTCACGGGAGTCCACCTAAGTGGGTGACACTTTCACAGTCATTTGTAAGCCACTTTGGTGAGTTGAGCTTGAAGAAGATCATGGCCAGCCATCTTGCTGGGCCACCTCAAAGCCAAGTTCATTGTATTCATAGAAGCCGGAGTCACCCCTCCTAGCAACAGGGGACAAGGGGCTCTCATGACACAAAGTGGTACCTATTTAAATTTGACACAGCTTTCCAGGAACTAAAATAGACAGTCTGATGAAGTGTGCCAGTGTGGATGTTGAGGATCCCTGTTGTCTAATCTTGCTGGCTCAAAACTCAAATACTTCTTAGCTCAAGATATGTACCAAAGGAATATGTTCCAGGAAAAGTAGGAAGAATGAAAGCAGATCAACTCCCTCCCAGGCAAAATCCCTTATGGGTTTCTAAGAGGAAAAGAATAAACTATAAATATCGTCTAATGACTTTTTTTTTTAAACGTACTTTAAGAAAAGTAAGCTAAAGATAATGAATAAATTACATAATAAAAAGCATCGCCAATAGCTCTTTAATGAAAAAGATTAAAGGCAGACCCGCAGAAAAATGTAGCCAGGCTTTTAAAAAATTATCTAAGTGGGTTGTTGGCAAAACAGTTAAAGGGTTGAACCCAAAATACGGCAGTGTTTGCACAGCCAGAACAAGCAAGGTAGCTTCATCTCTCATCGCTGCAATTGCTGTGGGATTATACAGCAAGGCCTTTATGAGCAAAGATGCCTGTGCTGCACAGGCCTAGGTGGGTGCTATGTCCAGAATCACAGGCCAATGTACAGTCCAATCTTTTTTTAACAATTGGAGCATTTTAAAGAGATATGCCCTAATATTTAGTCTAAGCTCTCTTTTCTTTTCTCTTTCAATTTATTTATTGGATAAAGACGATTTCCTGTTGAAAAACACAAAAAGTAAACAAAACCTTCCAAGGTTTTAATTAGCCCAGGAGCTGAGCTGGGACAGCAGCCTCAGGGAAGCGGCGCCCCCTACTGCACGAAGCTGCATCCTGCTGCTTTGCGTGGCTGGCGGCCGCCAGCTGGCGGCACAGTGGGCTCAGGGGGCCCCCTACCCGTCCCAGAGCAACAGGGTACTCACTGGCCAGGGTGGTCACGGTTTTGATGTCCTCATCTCCACCCACGCTGTTGGTAAGAAGCAAGGAAGAAAATGAAGGTGTACAATGCCAGCCAAGCCCAAGCAAGACAGATTTCCCGGCCGAATCACAGCTCCAGGGACTCACCCTTTCTTTACCCATCACAGAACGCAACTTGCTGTTCTTGTATTTTTAGCTTTGTCGCCCCCCCCCCCCCCGCCGCCGCCCACAGCTCTGATGTTGGAGAAAGGAGAACTAAGGTCTCTTTTACTGCCTTTCCCAATCCAGAGGGATTCTTTCGGGGCCAGCAGGGGACCACTTAGCCTCTCCATTGCTTAGCTTGGAAAAAACAAAAACAAAAAACAACAACAACAAAAAAACCCTTTTTTGAAAGAGTGTCTTTAGGAATCAGGGTCTCCTGACCCAAGGCTAAGATTCCAAGGGAGATCCCACTGGCCTTTTTTAGGAACAAAATATTTGTGCATTTCATGCCTCCAAACTGTCCAGCCCACACCACCTCTATAATAGGTGCTGCGGACCGTTTCAGTTGGGTATAGCTGTTTAGGTCGGGAGTTCTCGAAGTGTCAGTGTGCAGAAGATAATGCAAGTGACAAACAGAAACAAACTCAGAGGTGTTGTTTGATTTTGAGTGTATTTTGAAGATGAGCAAGCCGGGTTTATATACATATTTTAAAACGGGGTGGTTACAATATTTTTTATACAAATCAAAAATACAGGATATAGTGTAATTACGTTGTCATCAATCTTTTTTTTTTTTTGTCATCAATCTTGAACAATCACTTATAAGTCATCAGATTGGTATCAGTGTATGTGCTCTCTTTATCAAAGGTCAATGTATTTTATTACATCAAACATCAGTGAGTCAAGACAGTTTTTTTTTTTTTTTTTTTTTTTTTAAGCTCATCTGCCACTATCTGGAGTTTTACTCAAAACTTATTTGTAAGTTATAATATAAACTATTTATTGGTGACTAGTGTTTAGTCATGCTTTTATTAACAAGTGGAATGGAACTTAGTGGTAAACTTGACTGAATGACCCTTGGCTGTAGTTTCAAGTCAAGGGTCGTCTAGCAACTCAGTTACTTTTGAAAAGTTCTTTGATAAGAAAAATAAAAACAAAGACGGAAAGAGAAAACATTCAGAATGTTCTCAAAACAATGAGTGAGTGATAAGAGAAAAAAGGAGGGGGACTGTAATTAGTTACTCCTGGCAAGAACATCAGACCCATTTTAGGAAGCTCTCCCTTGCTAGGGGTCGTCGCCTGGGTTCTGTGGTAATGTGTGTCACACAGACTCTACTGGAGGGGTCGTGACACATAGGGATTGTAGTCTTTGGAGGGCCAGTAAATTGAATTTAGAAGTTTGTTATAAAAAGAACTGGACAGCTCATCGCCTACTTTCTAGAAGGCTCAAGAGCCTTCTGTGCCTCACTCACCTCCAGGACAGGCCTCGGTATTGAGTTAGGACATCCAAGACATCCCCAGGCTTGGACCCAGCTCCATTGCCTGCCTGAAAGAGAAAGCAAATAGTGGGTGGGTGTTCCTGCGTTTCCTCAGGAGCCGCAGCTGTCCACCTGTTTGAAGGCCCATGCCCTTATCCTGGGCAGGACACCTAGGGAAGTTCTAGAATCCAGATGGAACCTCATTTGGATACGCCTTCCGCCCTTCTGCCCCTCTGCCCTTCTGCCCTTCCCAGATGAGCCTAGTACCATCCACAGCTGTATTTCCTCCTGGGAAACCCTGCCTGGACAGCAACTGGGAGAAATGCAGCCTATAGCATGTATTTTTCAAAAGCACATACTTGAAGGTGCTGTGTCCATTTTTGAAAGTTGTAAAGCGTACAATCAAAAGAAACATATGTTAAGCCTTTCCCGTCATCACATCCCACGCTCACGCAGGTAAGAAACAGCAGTAAGATGTGTTCAGGGCATCTCCTCCCAGGAACCATGGGAGTTCTAGACTCCAACAGAAATTCTTGGGTTATATTCACTACAGTTTGGAACCTAATCATCACCATGTCACACGTGCTGCCTCCCCAGGAAGTCCTGAGCACCTGTGTGAGTCTCTGTGGCTTCCTGTCCTGTCAGCATCTTCCAGGAGACCATAGAGGTGGGGTGTGGGAGGGTGGGTACCAGACCTCACTCAGTGGGAAGTGGCTGAGAATCACAGCTTAGGTAAGATGCCAAGGATCAACCTGCTCTCCCAGGGGGTTATGCACAGTAGGATCTTTGGGATAAGGAACTGCTGGGGTCTCATGGAGGAAACTTCTAACATTAGACCTAACAGTCTGGGCCCTAAGTTCTGGGCCTGGCTTTTATACTCACAAGCTGAGTGACTTTCCTCATTGGTCGGATGTGAGGAGTGTCAGACCTCACAGGACTTTTGTCATGGGCTATGGAGTGAGCTACCCTCACTGTGACTAGGACACAATTGTGCTCCTTGGAGAGCTCAAACCTGGAGATGCTGCCTGTTAACTGATGAGGGGGACAGCAGCTGGGGACAGCAGCTCGGCAAAACAGCTGGACTCCAGGAGTGAGCTTAAAGAGAAACTTGTTTTTCTGAAACCTCTGAGGGCCGACCCCCTCAGGCACTCTATGAACTTGATTCTGTTTTTTAGAAGTGTGCATTCTAAGAGATTTGGGGTGTCACCGGGAGCAGCTACAGAAGTGCATTTGTCCATCTCTGGGGCCTCTGCTTCTTCCACTGACTCTCGTTTCTCACAGCCACCTCCATACCCACCAGCACTTGCTCCTAGCTCATCGTCTCTCTATGCCTGTCTGGGTAGTTCTCAGCTTTTCCACAGAGACAGAGGACTAGCTGGGTCTTTGGAGACGCCCACAGCAGATGACGCTGTCCCACTATAGGCACGGGCTGTCTAACTTAATTTTGTCACTCATGTTCCCTCCGGGTCCCTGCTACTTTCTGTTTTCTTTTCATCCCAGCATTGAGGCAGGAATTGTAGAGGTTGAAGTGAAAATCATGCCAGGCAAGGCATGCTAGGTGTGGGCAAGGCATGCTAGATGCCAGGCAAGGCATGCTAGATGCTGGGCACGGCATGGTAGGTGCGGACAAGGCATGCTAGATGTCGGGCAGGGGCAATAGGGAGGGTTTGAGGAGCAGCAGCAGAAACAGGCTAAGAGTAAAACCTCAACTTTCAAGGTCCCTGTTTTTATGTTCACTAAAATCTCCTTTCCTAGCTGGACAGGGCAGCCCACAACTGTAATCCCAGGGAGGCAGACATAGGAAGATCAGGAATTCAGAGCCAACCTCAGCAACATAGTGAATTAGAGGCCAGCCTGAGCTACATGAGACCCTGTCTCGGAAGCACGGACAAAATCTCCTCTCCTATCCCTTCTTCAGTTGAGGTCACCTACCGTGAGAGAGTCACCCAGTGCTCCGATTACCTTGATGTCTGCCGGCCTCAGCCTGTGAACTAAAAAGCAAACATGGGGTGAATGGAAAATGGGGGTTTGAGGAAGACTCTGGATCCAGTTCCCTTGTGCCTCAGGAAAGTGGCGAGATGCTTAGCCTTCCTTTGCAGGGCACACCTTACTCCCGCCAGCAGCCAACTCAGGCTTTTTGACCACTCTCACACCACTGGCAGAAATGGCAGCTGCCTGGGGAGGGGAAGTCCCTGATGTCTCCTCGGACAGGATGGATGCTAACACACGTGTGAGAACACGTAGATTAGTGCTCCTCAAATTGGGCTGTGCACTGGAATTGCCTGAAGAGCTTGTTAAATCTCAGCTGACCCCCCCAAACTCCTAAGAGCTTCAGATTCAGCAAGCCTGTATTGAGCCTGAGAATTTACATGTCTACTGTGGCTGTTCCCCGTCCTGTCTGGGTACCACATTTTAAGAACTACTGAGAAACACATTTTTACTTTGAAGCCAAGGACAGTTGTCCGTTTCTACTGTTCCCTTCCATGTCTAGGTACAAATTGGCTCACACAACTGTGGTTGCTATTGCAGATCCCCATGGTGGCTTTGCAGTCTTGTCTTTTAGATTCTAGAGCCACTAAGTGTCTTTCTTTAGAGCCTTCCCTCCCCCATTGTCATGCCTTGAATTCAACACACACACACACACACACACACACACACACACACACACACACACACACACACACCTTCTACGTGATTATAGCCTACGTGGCCTTTCCCAGCTTCCCCTGCTACTCTCTGTGGTTAGAAGAACAATATCAAATCACAAACCCAGCTGCACACATTAACACACGCCTACAGGGCTAAGCATGGAAACTTTAAATGACCTTTTCCCAAAGAAATCAGGCTGGGGGTGGGTGGGTAGGGGGAGGAGGAAAAAAAAACACAGAAAATAAGAGCCCCTTCCTCAACTCCAGAGTGGTTTATTTTAGCTTGTGGTGATGACAGTCAGTCACTATATTTTTAGGGCTGTAAGAGTGAGTTCTCTGAACGCTGACTGGTATGCAAAGGCTAAGCAAAGTATTTGGAGTTGGTAAAACCTGAAGGAGACAGACAGATTTGCCTCCAAAGCTTCAAGATTTTTTATAGGTTGAGGGGGGAAAAAAGGCAGTACAAAGCCAGGCATGCCTTTAATCCCAGCATTCGGGAGGCAGAGGCAGGCAGATCTCTGTGAGTTCGAATCCAGCCTGGTCTTCAGAGAGAGGCGAGGACAGCCAAGGCTACATAGAGAAACCCTGTCTCAAAAAACAAACAAAACAGAGCAGTGCAGGGTCCTCAAGATGGCTCATGGGGTAAAAGCTCCTGCCACCACACTTAAAGTCCCAGGTTTTGTTCCCAAGATCTATAGTGTGGGGAGGGAGTACCCCTGTAAGTTGTCCTCTGACCTCCAGGGTACAGCATGTGCCCCCACATATACATGTGCATGCAAAATAATATCTAAAACATGTAAAAAGCAGCTCCAACAGCCCATACTTACCTCTTAAATTTGGTTGGATAGAAAGGAAACAGTATATGTACACATATACAGATCTCCCCTGTTCCCGTGTGTGTGTGTGTGTGTGTGTGTGTGTGTGTGTGTGTGTGTGTGTGTGTGTATGTTTCTGCAGTGGGGTTCTCTCATTGGCCACTCTGTAGGATTCTCAGCAAGAGAGAGTAGATATGCTGCAAGGCTTTCTGGGAGGAGTTGATTTATCTAAGATTTCACTGTTAAGATAGAGGGCATGCATTTCTTTGGTTTAGTACTCTGTAGACCTTGGTTTGAGGTTTACTAATGCCATTGCATATGACAAAGACACAGCCCAGAAATGTAGAAAAGAAAAAAAAAAAAAACCACTTTAGCCATTACTGTCTTTGGAGAGACAACTATTTCAAGATAAGATTACATTTCTGTGGGCTGATTAGATAATGCTATCTGGAACGAACTGTTCACTACCTCGAAAGAAGTTTAACACTCAGCATAAGCTTGTGGGCATTTCTGCAGAACCCTTATCAGAAGGCCATCTAGGCTCTGGTGCCGTGAGCAGTGAGCAGCCAGCACCAGACCAAAGATGAGGGTCGGCCTTAGTCCGTGAAAAGCTGTCCTTAGGGGCAGTGCTCATCAGGCTGCGGTGCCAGGCTCCAATAGCCCAACAACTTGAGCCATGCAGTGCTGAAATCTAAACTCTAAGAAGCCAGTTTACTCTCCTTGTTAGCCAGGCCTTCCCAACCCATTTGCCCTCCAGTTTTAAGAATTTCATGAAAAGATTGCAACAAGGATGGTAATTTGCTGCCATTTGACTGCAGCTCCATTTCTGCCTTTGGTGATTTTAATCTAAGTGTTTATGGGTAAATAGGCACCTCAAATGTAGAGGAAGTAGAAGGAATGTATTAACCTCACTAAGAGATGACACAGGTCTGACACGATATATATGCCAATTTCCTGGATTTGATTGTTATATATTGTATCCACGTATTGAAAGGCCACCCTGGCACCTGAAAAGTACTGATTGTTACTATGTATTCATTATAAACATATTAATAAAACATAGTAGCTAGAAGTAAAGGCTATGGGTCTGTGATGGTAGTCTTAACAGATTTCAAAGCTTTGAATAAAAAATTTTGGGAGCAAGAAGGGGTACATGGGAAGGTTTAAAAGGAGAAGAGAAAGAAGAAATGATATAATTATTTTATCTCAGAAATTACAATGAATTGTTTAGGGAGTAATAAAAAATAAAGCCTGTAAGTTCATTATAGATGGGATTTTCCCCCCTAAGCATTTTTGAGACATTATTGTCTGACTCTGCTGCCATGGAAACTATGGATACAGAAGGCTGACTTCACTGACTTACCTGTTGGACTTTCTCATTTGTTATACCTCAAAGGATGCTGACTTCAAAATAATGTCCTTGGATCTACTCTCCAGTCCACTACTCTCATTTTCTACTCACCTTGTCTATGTTGGTTGGCCTATCAATAGGGGTCCCAATGTCAATTACTCTATTTTTACATATTAATTAGGGTTGCAATTTCCATAGTCTTATTTTCATTTTTAAAAGTTCTACTTGATTCTTTAGCATTTTAGTGGTTCCTTCATCAACTCTTCATTTTTGTTTAAACATATTATCTGTATTTAAAAAAAATATCGAGAGCAGAAAACACTTAGATAAATGAGCCTCTTGGGGAAGCAATTGAATTTGACCAGTGGGCTGGATGCACTGAGAGCCAGGCGGGCTCTTGGTCCCCATGGGGCAACACTTCCTGCTGATGGTAGGCTATTGAGAGTTTAGAAAGACTCCAGCAGAATCAATGAGCCACATCCCCTATCACTCCTCAATACCACTCTTTTTTGAAAAGAACAAAACAAACCTTTAAGTCATCAGTAGACCCCAGTAGACTCTTAAAGTCATCAGGAGGGCCAGCTAGTATCAACATTTCATCAATGTTTATAAAGCCATAAAACACTTTGCAAATCCTACATGTGTATGGACTGGGAGGGAGACCTTGCAAGCCTTTATTCTTTATTGAATTCCAAATGCTGACTGGCTATAAAAAAATCACTTGTACTAACTTTCTACATTTCATTTCCCAAAGCCCCATAGATGGACAGGTGAGGGTTCATCACCCACAAGCTCTGGTGTACGATACAAATAGGCACCCAGGGCACTAGGGACCATGACCTGTGATGACAGGCAGTATCATATTTCATAACATCAGTTTTGATCTGTGAATCTGTGGATTGAGGAATACACGAGAAAAAGTAACTACAAAAAGGGGTTTTAAAATAATTTGGAAGGCAAAATAGTTATTTTATGCCATGGGCTTAGTAAAAGACATTTGAGTGGTGGTACCATGACCTAGTTTACATTTCAACTCTGAGAATTCATTGGATGAATTTGAAATTCTCAGTAATTCAAAGCTGCTTAGTATTTAGTAGTTCCTCCTAGTTGCTAAGCCAGTGGGGATGCAAGAAGATGGCCAGCTCTACCAGCATGTGTATCGGTTCAATTAGAAACCACAAACATGGTCTTCAGGAGAGGGGAAGAACTTACAGAAACACCAAATAACAGTAAAAGGAAAATAGTAATGTGGTCCTTCGCTGGGCTTCTTCTTCTTTCTTCCTTCTTCTTCCTTCTTCTTCTTCTTCTTCTGCTTCTTCTTCTGCTTCTTCTTTTGTTTCTTCTTCTGCTTCTGCTTCTTCTTCTGCTGCTGCTTCTTTTTCCTCCTCCTCTTTCCTTCATCTTCTCTTCTTCCTCTTCCCCCTCCTCTTTCCTTATCATTTTCTTCTTCTTCTCTTCCTCTTCCTCCTCCTCAACATGGAAATACCTCAGGTATAGATCAGTGGCTCCAAAACGAAGTGTGTCTTTCCATATCGCCCACTTCTCTGTGGTCATTTTCCTGAACAATACTTTCCAGGGGATGCAGAGGTCCACCCCAACACTCTTAAATGAGTGTGAATTTCACTGGACGAGCATGTGTGTTTCAGTCCTAGGCAATTTGGTCAGCTCAGTGGAAGCTTGGATCAACCTAGCTATCTGTTTACTTAAACAGTGCCTATCACTGAGATATCTGAGATCATAAAGTCTTGAGACTTGCTCTTGAATTCTTCAAGAACTAATAAACACAGCAGTCACTAGGGTCAGGGAGTAAGGAAGAGTCTGTACTTTATCTGGTTCCTAGATGTGAAGATACATTCTAATGGATGGTTGCCATGACAGAAACACAATTTAGGGAGATTGCAAAATACAGATCTTCTTTTCACAGTGATAAGATTAAACTATGGCTATTAAAACCTTCAAACTGATACTCTATCTAGATATATGCACTATCTCTTCACATATACCTCTCTCTATGTATTAGAATAAGGGTTTTTACTGCAGGGAGGCACATATATAAAGACAATCATCTCTTTCTGCTGTTAAAGTCCACCCAGTAAACAGATGGATAGGAATGCAGCGTCACCAAACACAGGAACAAGAAGTCGAAAGAGTAAACTCCTCTTTGTGTAAGATCTGTAGCACTTCTGTGGGCTTTGGATGTGGTTTGGTCCTCCAAAGACCCAAGTTCTGGAGGCTTGGTTCTCAATATGGTGGTAGGAAGGGGCTAGAAGTTTAAGAGATGGGCCTAATGCGAGGTAATGAGGTCACTGGGGGTTGGGGTGTGGCCCCAGTTGATGCTGGTCTTGGAAGGTGAATTAGTTTTCTTGACAGTGGGTGTTTCAAAGGAAGCCTACCCCAACACATGGCCCGTTTTGCCAATTCTCTTCTGTTCTTTTTAACAAAATCTCAATTGTTCAATTTTATCAATAAAGACTCGGGAGCCAGATGCTGGAGTGAAAGCCTGCTAGCTCAGAGGCAGAGAAAGCGCCCAGCTGACCTTCCTCCTCAGCAGACATCCCAGAAGGAAGGGTTGTGGCTTAATAGTAATGAATTTGTGTTAACAAGTCGACAAGGGGTCAGTCGTACTGGCTGGTTTTGTGTGTCAACTTGAGACACAAGTCATCAGAGAGGAAGGAGCCTCAGTTAAGAAAATGCCTCCATGAGATCTACCTGTAAGGCATTTTCTTAATTAGTGATCAGTATAGGAGGGACCAGTCCATGGTGGGTGGTGTCATCCCTGAGCTGGTGGTCCTGGGTTCTCTAAGAAAGATGGCTGAGCAAGCCATGGAGAGCAAGCCAGTAAGCAGCACCTGCCAAGGCCTCTGCATCAGCTCCTGCCTCCAGGTTCCTTCCCTGCTTGAGTTCCTGTCCTGACTTCCTTTGGTGATGAACAGCTATGTGGAAGTGTAAGCCAAATAAACCCTTTCCTCCCCAACTTACTTTTTGGTCACAGAGTTTCACTGCAGCAACAGAAACCCTAACTAAGACAAGTTGGTACCAACATAGTAGTGTACTGCTGTGACAGACCTGACCATGTGGGCCAGGCATAGTGGTGCATGCCTTTAATCCCAGCACTTGGGAGGCAGAGGCAAGTGGATCTCTGTGATGCCAACCTGGTTTACAAAAGCGAGTCCAGGACAGCCAATGCTACACAGAGAAACCCTGTCTTGAAAAACCAAACAACAACAACAACAACAAACCCAAACAAACCCAAACCAGACCTTACCATATTTTGGAAAGGACTGTGGAAGGACTATGGGACTTTGGGCTAGAAAACCATTGAGTGTTGAGAGTCCAGTGGGATGTCCTGTAGGAGCTGGGAAGATACGAGTGTTGAGAGCAGTGCAGATGGTAGAGACCTGGATTGTGACATTTCACAGGGAATGTTAAAGACACTATCAAAGCTATTTGCTATTTTGATGTAAGATTCTGTGGTTCTGGTTTGCTGGGGCTGAAAAATCAGCCATGAGTAACAAGATACCAGGCTACTAAAGCAAAACCTTTGTGTTACTGGGACAACTGATGCTGGTTAGCTGAGCTGAGAAATCAGCAGTGATTAAGAAGAGGCCAGAATCACTGAGATGAAATCTTCTGGGGAGTGTTTCCTGACAGCACTGAGACCCGGTGTTCAAGAGGCGGCCACAGTTGTACCTCGTGTTGGCAGCTGGACTTGGTAATATGTAAGAGTCACCAGGTGGTGCTGGTTTTAAAAGCATGAAGGGGTGGGTCATGGAGAACAGCTGACACTGGCACTGTGAGAGGCCAGAAGAGGTCAGTGGTGAAGGTGCAACCTCAGTGGCAGGCAAAGGCCCAGAAATGAAAGGGTCATGCAGAGAAGTTGAGGCTTGACACCAGAAATAGAACCTATGACAGGCTGTTGGTGAAAGTGCAGCCCAGTTGTGGCAAAGGACCCCAGCAGATTTGGAGACGCCAGTACCATGGGACAGCCACCAAGGACAACAGTAGTGGAGTGGAGCCAGCCAGAGTAAAAACAGCATGTCTCCCATTTCTCTACCATGTTTTAACGTTGTCACAGGGGGAATCACTAGAGACTACACAGATAGGTTATCTAATATTGGATATGAGGCTCTACAACCACAGGGCTTAAATAGGCCTTAAATTCCTTTTAAGGTTCCAGGCTCAGGTGTTTTGTTACAATAAAAGGTAACAGATGGAATACTATCCCCTGTTTTGTTACATTACAGCTTTGAAGAATAAATTTTGTATCTAGACTCTGGTAAGGTTTTGTTTTGTTTTTGTTTTTGTTTTTAGACAGGGTTTTTCTATGTAGCCCTGGCTGTCCAGGGACTCACTCTGTAGAACAGGCTGGCCTCAAACTCAGAGAGCTCTATCTGCCTCTGCCTCCCAAGTGCTGGGTCTACAGGCATGCCCTGCCACTACCACCCAGCAATGAGATCTTTTAACTCACTTGACAATAATATGACTTAATCTGCATGTGCGAAGCCCAGATGCCAATGAAAGGCAAGTTACATATTTGCTTTGCTCACAACACAAGAACACAATGTTGCTGTGGATATAAGGGGTCCTTATAGGTATTGTGACTTCTCCAAACTTCATTTTCTCTTTTCAGTGATCCCGGTCAGAGGTTAAAATACATCAGCTAGGACAGAGACTCCTGAATGGCTTGTAGGAGAGACTCACCAACAAGTGAACTGAGAAATGAGCATATCTAGTTATCCTCCACTGCCAAGCATGGAGACCTACAGCACCAGTGTCTTAGCTAAGGTTCTGAATCACCGGGTCCCACAGTGACCTTCATGTCCCTTTCCATATGTACAGACACCATTTCCCAAGCTGCTTCACCTGCAAAGAAAGCTGCAGCGCTCAAGTAGCTTCCTCTTCAGGAAGATTGTTAACGACTGCCTAGAACATTCCATGAGTCTCATCTTCAGAGCTCAGCAACATTTTAGAAAGATAGTGAAGCCAGCTGTGATGGTGCACATCTTTGATCCCAACGCTTGGGAGGCAGGGTCAGGTGGATCTCTGTGAGTTCAAGGCCAGCCTTGTCTACACAGTGAGTGAGTTCCAAGCTAGCCAGAGCTACATAGAGAAGCCATGTCTTGAGAGAAAGGAAGGAAGAAATGAAGAAAGGAAAGAAGGGAGGAAGGAAGGAGGAAGAAAAGGAAAGAGACACAGAGAGAATGGGACTGGCACATTTATGAACTGTGGGGCCTCCTCGCTCTATGCAGCCCTTGAACACACTCTGCACATTCCTTGGGTAAGAAGTACAAGCTGTCCAAATTTGCTTTGTGTTTAAAAGTATTTTTCAAAAGAACAAGTTCACCCATCAGTGTTTTAAGACAGGACACTGCACTCAACAACCCTTAGGCTCCTTGCACAATGTGGCCTAAAGTGGGGTCAATGCTCAATACGTGCTTTCTGATAACGATGGCTCGTATTTTAGTTAAAGAGTAATCAAGCATAAACATGACCTTATGGCCCCCTGCAGAGCCATAAAAACTGTCCTGGGCCCTCTCACCCTTCTTGAACTCATGTCCTGGGAATCCTTGGCATCTGAAGGCTGCTCTGACTTAAATTTCACATCTTTAATTGAGTCAAAACTCACTGAACACATTAGCCGTGTACCTGTTGTGGGGACTGTGTCCGAGGGGTGCATGTCAGAACAGCTGAATACTGTTCCTTCTCTCACCTGGAAAGAAACACACAAGGAAATGAGAAGTGGAATAGAGGATGGGTGGGAAGTGGGCCTATATATTCGAAAAGACCACTTACAATTGAAACAGAATAGAACTCTGGTGTTTGGTAAGGTCTCTCTTTCAATCTCATAGCTCACTGTCTACAACATACTGCTCCGATCTGTCTCCTCCTCAGGGCCATCTCCTCCTCCACCTGAGTTCAAGCCTTCAATATTCTTGTTTGGAATGTTGTAACCCTCAATAGTGTCAGCACCTCCAGGCTGGATGGCCTGACCTCTCCTCTGCTCTGCTCTCCTCTCCTCTCCTCATGTCTCAGGGAGACACAACTGTGACCCTGCCCTGCCTAAACTCTTAGTGAAGCCAGGCTGTTGTGTCCATGCCATTTATTACTGTGACCCCAAGGTTGAGAATGGTGCCAAGCATCGCAGAAGATTAGTACTATTTGCTGATTGAACAAATAAATGGCTACCATATACCAACCTCGGCATTAAACCCACTGATCCCAATATGCCCTACTGTAGTCTGTCCTTGACCAAGGTCTTCATACGCTCCCACCCCTCTGCACCTCTGTGTAAGCTGCTCCCCCCATTCTTTTTTTTTTCCTCTCTCTCTCTTTTGTTTGTTCGCACTTCTATCCAACAGGCTCATTTCCTAGTCTCTTCAGAACTGAGGCCATGAGTACTCTAGGAAAGTTGTCTTTAACTTTCTGAGCTGGCTTTTCTTCCTCTGTGATCCCATAAGACACAACACAAACTTAACTCCAGTTGTTATTTTCAGTGCATGTGCACGCTGGCTGGGATGCCTGTTTCTGTATCAAACTGTGTTCTTTTGGCTCAGCAGTATATTTTATTTGTGTCATTAAGTCTCGTGTCTGGAATCCACCTGCCCATCTTCTTAGTCCCCTAGCAGCTCACTCCTGGGCACTGACCCTCAGCCCTTGCCTCTCTGAGGTTGCATTCTAAAGGTGTAGAAGAGACTTAGTAATGTATCCTGAGGGGAAAAGCAATACATAGAAAACAGTACCAAGACTTTGGTAGGATTCGCTGCGTGCCAGACTCTGGAATGCGTGCTTTTTATTTCTTAAGGCATTTACAGCTCTATGTGGCAAGGCCATTACAGTCACTACCTCCCAGATGGAAACCAAAGGCACAGGGAAGTGAAGAAGAGCCTTGCTTAACAACACAGAGGCAGGACATGGAAGAATCTGGATTTGAATATAGATCCAGCGGCTTCATCTCTCTGTGTCTACTTCCTTCTAGATATAGCTACGATATTAGAAAATACAATGTCCGTTAGAAAGTAAAGAATCTTTTACATTGGGTCTCTTAGAGTAGTAGTCAGGCTACCGTCAAGCGTTAGGTGCCTGAGTCCCCGAGGGGTGCAGAGTGCCCTATCTAATCTTGGCAGGAAGAACCTGAAGGCAATGGAGGAGATAAGCCATAATCAAGATGCAAGTGACAGGTGAACAGCGTGCATCCATCTACTTTAAGGCTATCCGGTCCCCAAACTGGTTCCAGAGTTCAATTCACATCTCCTACTTTGACAAGCTTTTCTTTCCCTTCAATTAAAGACTCAAGGACTAGCCAGAGATTTGGGAAGGGTCTGGGGTATCTTGTCACAGTGCCATGAAGCCCCAACACCTCATGACACTGTGGGTGGTCCACTGAGAGAGGCCTGAGGATGGTGTTGATCCAGGCTACCAAAGGAACGTCACACACATGCTCGAGGTCGCTTCCCCTCCCCCAGCCTGCCCTGGCCGAATTTCAGGCACCTGTTGCAAGCTTCCACGACTTTTAAGCTTTCAGCGTGCCCAGAGGCAAATGGAGTTTCAGGACACAGAGAGCCAAGGAGCCGGTTACAAAGATTCAAGTGTGTCCTTTTCTTACCTGAAGCTTTCCTATGGGTCTCAGTGGTTTGGCCTGGTAGTTGCTATTTCTGTAGGTGAACAGATAGGGGCTCTCCTGCAGAGGAAGGTAACATGTAAGCATGACCCAGAGCTCTCCATCTCATAATAATCAAGCTTGTCATCATTGACATGGACAGTTCATCACCATTTCTCTCTGTTGCATTGAGAGGCGTCCTTGCAATCCTTGTATAAACCACAAAGACTTCAGATTCATGTTGAAAGGCTTCAGAGGAGGCGTGGAGTTCACAAGAGGCACTGAAGAGGATTATTGGGGAGTAAGGAGTTTAATGAAAATGTTTTGAGAGCCACAGACAAGTAGACAGCTCTGCGGACAGTTCAGGCCCCGGCACCAGAGAGAGACAGCATGGTGAGGTCTCTGAGGAGAGATACAGAGCCCAAGTACAGGATGAGATTTCACAGTATAAACCTGTAAGCCACACAGTATAAACCTGTAAGCCACACAGAAGCCAGGGAACGAGCTGGGCAACAGGACGTGTGGTGATCAATACACCTTGGCGTAAATCCACTTTCCAGGTAAGAGACTGTAGCCCCACAGGCCTGTAATGAGGCACTCAGTAGGTGCCTGAGAGTTTCTGTGAGGGGGTGGAAAATGCTGCTGTGGGTGCTGTGGCCTGGGCAGTGGCTGGATTCCAACGTTGTGTTCTTACACATATCATCTTCTCGATGAAGGCAAACCTTTCCCTGGTCCCTTTCTTATTGTCGCCTGTCGGCCCTCTGAAGAAGCTCCCTGAAGCTTTGAAATGGCCCATTTACAAGCCAGCATCGAAGTCTGCATCACCAGGCTCATCACAACCTCATTTTAGGCTTTTTAAAGCCGTAGTGAAGGAGGAAAGAGGTGAATTATTCCTCCTTATTGTGTACTCATGATAAGCTTATTAATTCATCAAGAAAGCAAAAAAAAAAAAAAAAAAAAAAAAGATAAAAAAAATCAACTAGCATTCTATGAGAGGAGGAGTTTCCATCACTGATGTTTGGTTATTTCCTCATCCATGTGGAAAGATTACCTATGTATCTATTACATGTTGGGCACATCCTTAGGATACACTCTTCAAGTCCCCTCAGGATCTCATCAGCTCTGCCTCCTGAGGTAGAGAAAGGCCTGGAAGTGTCATCTTGGCCACAAGGCCAGGGCCCTGGGAAGATGAATGAGACCATAGCTGGAGGCCAGGTGAGCTGTGGTTTTGTTCCTGTGACTTCTACAGGAATGGAAGGCCTTCATTCTGCTAGGACTGCTCTCAGTCCACAGGACCATGTTTTTGGACAGCCACATGTGCAACCTATGCTCAGGCCCAGAACAACAGACTCAAGACTCTCAGGGGCCTAACATCTCAGTAAGATGCCACTTTTCAGCCAATTCCATATGGCCACCCACATCCCGCCTCACCCAGTCCAGTGTCTCCTACCTGAGAGGGACATTTCATCATCTTTCTGTCTGTTGCATCTAGTGGCTCATCTTTGTGACCCACTGGTTCCATCTAGAAACGAAAGTAACAGCTAAAACAGAGAAGCCTCATGCAGGTAATCCTCCAAGGTCCTCCTGAAGTGCATCCCCACCCCCACTGACCAGGAAGTCTCTCAGAGTTTGACTCTTGGGTCAGCAGCCCCTTGGGGGGCCTTTGCAGCTCTGTCCTAGGCTGCTCTCTCATTTGAATATCACCATGTGAGAGTTAGTGGGCTTCTTCGGTTTTGATCTTTTTTCATTGGCAGGACTTCCTAGCTCATCTCCTCAGTAGCACAGGAGAAATTGAATGTAATTTGGAGCAGGTGTCCAAGGGAAGACTGACAGACACCTGGTATTCTAAATCCAACCAGATATCTTGCAGCAGGTCACATGGCTTCATGGTCACCCTAGGGTGCTTATCACGTCCTCCCGCTCAGTGCCCAGCTCTTGGCTGGCTCACTGATGAAGATTTCTATATCTAGGGCAGCAGAGGCAAGGAGGAAGGGCTGAGGCTGTATCTGAAAAATATGTGTCCTTTCCTGGCTTCTTCCTTCTTATAGCTAGATCCACATGAGTGGTTTGAAAGTTTCCTAATGCCTCTACCCTTTAATACAGCTCCTCATGCTGTGGTGACCCCCAACTATAAGATTATTTTGTTGCTACTTCATAACTGTGATTTTGCTACCGCTGTGAATCGTAATATAAATATTTGATATGCAGGATATCTGATATGAGACCCCCAAGGGAGTCGCAACCCACAGGTTGAGAACCACTAATCTACACTAAAACAAAACAAAACACCCAAAACTCTGGATTGATGTTTATACAGCTTCACAGGAAGCCAACAGGCCCCAGTCTTTAGCTGGGCTACAGAGATGGAGTGAGAGGGTGTACAGCTTGGCTCCCCGACCCTCACAGACAACAAGGCTGTCTAGCACCTTGAGGATTAACAGCATAGCACCATAACCACAAAGGCCACCTAATAACAGACAAATGGTGCTGAGAGCAACAGCAGTAGTGCCAGCAAGACTTCAGCAAAAGCAGTGGAGGAAGGGGAATGAAAGCAGCTGAAGAATTAGAAGAAGGGTTTGTTTGTTTGTTTCCATGCTGGGGATCAAGAACAGGGCCTTCTATACGCCAGGCAAGTACTCTACTCATTTTAAAAACTTTTTACAGACTGGCGATGCATCTCAGGGGAGAGCTTGGTTGGTATGCTTGCGGCCCTGGGCTTGATTTCAGGCACTGAATGAAGTCCTCCTGTGGTGGCACATGCCTATAATTCTGCCAATTTGGAGGTGGAGGCAGGGGCTGCAGGAACTCCAGGTCATTCTCACTTATATATCAAGTTCAAGGCCAGCTTGGATGAGAAAGAGAGAATAGTGAGGAGAGACAGGAGGGAGAGAGGAGAGAGGAGAGGAGAGGGGAGGGGAGAGATAGGGGAGAAAGAGGAAGGGGGAAGAGGGGGGGAGAGAAACAGAGACACACACACACACACACACACAGAGAGAGAGAGAGAGAGAGAGAGAGAGAGAGAGAGAGAGAGAGAGAGGAGAGAACTGGTGGACATGTGCAGTGGCTTAGAAGGATCGGAGTGTCTTTTGCACACACCTTTCACTCCTGTTTGGAAGCCTTGCCACACCCAGAGTACTAAGCTCTGTCGACAACTTTGCCTCTCATCTTACTAACACTGTGACAAGGGTGTAGGTGGTCACTGGCTTGGACACTCCTGTCTATCTGTCACACAAATAAACCATGAAGACCTCAGGTCCCCTTCAAGATCTAACCCTGTGTTTGTGCTTTTAGATCCCAGGAACCAAAGGAATGTCCAGGGACTGGTGGCTTGTTCTGAGCCAAAGTAAGGAGTGTCAGATAAGGGGTGTAATTACTGTCACTTCTGGAGGAGTGGCAGTCTGTGGCTCCAGGCCCGGGAGAGGAACAGGGCTCTCAAAACTCTATCTCCTTTCAGTTTTGTTTTGACAGTGGCCACTCCTAGAAATGTGACCCAGGCTGTTCACACAGGCAGAGCACAGAGGGCCTGGCTAACGGCCAGGGTCAGATGGCCATCTGCAAAGCATTCTTCTCCTCCTCAGTCTTTCAAGAAAGGGAGAATCCACAAGAGAATCTAGGGGGGAAAAATCAAATCTAATTCTAAGGTACTGAGGACAACAGAGCCTTGAAAAATATTTCAAGGACCTCAGAAGGGAATCCATAGGTTTGACCAATCAATCTGCTTCTGTTGAGAACTTTATCTTAAAAGAGGCATGGTGTACTCTTAACATTTGGGAGGCTGTGGCTGAGGACGGATTGAGTTTGAGGACAGCCTGGTTACAGAGTAAGACCACATCACAGGGCAAAAGCAACAGCAAACCTTAAGTTCTTGAATTAAATATTCCTGTATCAGTTTCCCAGTTTTCTTACACATGTTCTGACCCTGAATCCTCAGAGAAGACAGAAATCACAGTTACTTCAAAGAAGCCCTCTTCCTCCTGTCACCCAGTGCTGTACACAAAGGCACTATTTCCCCCTCAGGGACATTTGCCCTTGGTCTCATCCTGGCTTTTCCTCCATCTTCTGGCCCCTTTCTTACTTTGTCTCCTCCACACTGCTCTGCCACCTTGAAACTAGCCAGAGCCTGTGGATGGATGATAGTGATCTTAAAAAACAAAACAAAACAAACAAACAAAACCCCTCTCTGGGAGCTGGTGAAATGGTTGAGCAGGTAAAGGCAGTGGCCACCGAGCCAGATATGAGTCCAGCAGGCCTCACCCCTCTGGCTTCACATGTGCATCATTACGCAATGTCTGCCCCCCCCTCCTTAAATAAATGCAATAATGGAAGAAGAAGAAGAAGAAGAAGAAGAAGAAGAAGAAGAAGAAGAAGAAAGGAGAAAGAAGAGAGATCTGGAAAGAGTTCTGACATATGAACACTTCCCAAGTTCCTTCCCCCACCTGGTAGCATCTTCTTGTGAGGTTTCACATAGGGTGTTAGGATTTCTGGAAGGACCTGACATTTAACATCCCCAACGGTGTGTCCTCTTCACTACCACTATACAAGAATTTTCAGAATTTGCTGAAGCAACAGAAAGGGCCCAGAGAGACTGAGTTCTGCCCAAACGCCAGCGCCTCTTCAGCTTTGAGTAGGGGTGCAAGCTGCAGCCAGAGCTGGGGTTAGGGGGGACCACACATATGGGAGAATTTTAGTCTAGGTGTGTGCAGATAAAACTGCTCGCCACCTCTGCCTTATGTGTGGCACACAGAGCTCACACTCACTGTCTGAGGGCAGGGAAGGCAGATGTTGCCGATGTGGCCCGTGCACAGCCACACATGACTCTGTGGGCTGCACAGCAGAGACTCCTTCCAACACGGATGTGTCCTGGGTGTGTGGTCGGGAGATGGCAGAGGTGGTTCCGGAGATCACAGCAGCTCCTCGCCCCCCACCCCCTGCTCCTTACCTAGCAGGAAAGTCCTCCCCCTAAGGCTCCATGCTTGTGAATGTGGCACTGACCTCAATGGTCTTAGGTAAGCTAAACACTTCAAACCAGGGCCCCGGCCTTCCCCGTCCTCTAATGGGAACACAGAACTCAAAGGTGTGGAGGGCGCCCATAGATGCCCATTCTTCCACAAGCCCTCTGAGGCTAGCTGAAGGTCACCGTATTCTTTTGACAGAAGGAGAAAAATGTGATTTATACCAGGAAACAACCAGAGGTGGGACCAGAGCCAGAACCACTCTCTGACACCCTTTGCCTCGCCCTAACCTGTCACATTCCTGATCGTTCACAGGCAGATTCAAGCCTGCAGGAGCTGTGGCTTTGAGCAGAGTTGTGGGTGGCCTGGTGTGCTGCCAGCAAGGAAACTGGGGAGCTGACATACTTGAGGGACTCCTCTCTCCCTTCTTGGGCTGTATGGGCCTTGAGGGATTTATTGGGGAACTATGGGCTTGTGGGTGTTTTGGACAAGTCCTGATAGACAAGTGACTTCCTGTCTAGGACAACTGTTACCTCTTCTGAAGAGTCCTTGTGACACTTGCTGTCCCCCAGGCCCTTGATCTTGAAGGAGAAACCTTCTGCTTCCCTGTAGGTGCTAGCTCCGTGTGACCCTTGAGCGGGTTAGGCAGAACTGGGTCAGTAGCATGGGGCTATATCACTTGGCCACCTGATAAAGGTGGTTATTGCCATCCCTGCTGCCAACACCGAGGACAGTCAACCACGGGATCAAAGGAGAAAGGGAAAGGAACCTAACCCTCCCGTGCTCTAGTCAGATGTTCCTCTCACATTCCAGGACTTATCTGTGCTCTGGCCCCCCCCCCCCCCCCCCCCCCCCCCCCACTGTCCCCACAGTTTCTCTCGGATCAGCCAGCCTCCCTCTTGGCCATTTGTGGCTGCACTTGGCTCATTATCCCTATACCCTTTGCTCACAAAAGGCCTCTTGCCAAGGATGTCTGCCTTGCCCTCTTCCTATACACCACCTCAAAGTGACTTCTAATCCCATCCTCAGGGTCCCTCCTGACCTTGTGGTCCATACAGCATTTGGGGAACTGACGGCACATCCCTGCTGTCCAAGTTGCCATGTGCCCTTGTTCTAGTGACTGGTCCCTTCCCAGCTATACCTTGAACTCCATGAAGACAGAAGCCACACTTGGTGTCTCTTGTCTCCTCTAGCACTAGGCAGGGCAGAATAAAGTCACGTGGTAGTGTAGATAGAGGCCCAAGGTTTGGCTGAGCTGGCACAGTCAATTGTATTACTGCCTTGAGAGAAGGTGGAATGAGGATGGGCTCCTACTAGGGAGCCTGGGGTCTGTTCTCCGCCCCTCGTGGGAGAAAGGCTAGCAGTGGCTCTCAATCTGTGGGTTGTGACTCCTTCAGTAAACTTCTATCTCCAAAAACTATTTATATTACAGTTTGTAACAGGAACAAAAGTACAGTTGTGAAGTAGCAACAAAAACAATGTGTGTGTGTGTGTGTGTGTGTGTGTGTGTGTGTGGTTTTTCCAAGACAAGGATTCTCTGTGTAGCCCTAGCTGTCCTAGAACTCTCTGTAGACCAGGTTGGCCTTGAACTCAGATATCTGCCTGCCTCTGCCTCCCAAGTACTGGGATTAAAGGTGTGGGCCACCACCGAGAATGAAGCATTTCTAATCCAAATAAGAAGAAAAGCCAATTTTTATGGCTGGGATTCTAAATACGGCAGCACCAATAGGAGAAATAATGGCAGAAGCTCCCCAACACCCTGGAAGGGTATCAAGCTTTGGGGGTACCCTCCATCCACTAATAATCCCAAAGGCCCTGGGGAGCATTGGGGGACCTAAGAAAGCCTATCATTGTCACCCTACAGAGATCAAAACACTGAGATACCCTGAAGCAAGATACACTGACTGAGCGATTTGTGTTTGGGGGAAGCTGACACCCTGAATTGATGCAGGCATGAAACAAAGGATCTAATTTGAGTCCAGGTCATCTCTCTGAAGACCATGCTGGCTCTAAGTACCACCCAGGCCTTTAGACCTGCATGGTGCCACCCAAATGAGGAAAGTGAGTGGGAACTGCAGAGGAGCCTGAGCCCTGAGGTGACACTGGAGAGGAGCCTGTGCCCTGAGGTAACACTTGAAGCAAGCTAATCACTCGATCTCTAGGGACATGGCTTTGCCTCTGGGAACGTAGGACGGAACTTCTTCCGAGGTCCTGCCAGTGGTGGGTCATGCTTCTGGGCACTGAGCTTGGCCAGCATCTCCACTGGTGTCCCACACCTCTTCCTTGGTGCAGTTAGCAGAGAGAAGCAACAGCAGTGGCTGTCCTTTTGTGAATCAGCCCACAGGCTGGCATGGGCCTCATATCTCCACACTCACCATACTGTTCCAGATCCTGAGGGCGAGTGTTGTGGGATCGTGGGGTGAGAACCTTTTCTGGAAGAGATAAGGTAAGAAGGGACTCTGTGTTACACACACACACACACACACACACACACACACACACACACACACCACACCACACCAAGGATATAATGGCCTCTACATACTGATTGATCACGTGGAAAGGGCTCTGTCCCCTAGCCCTCCCTCAACAATGAGTTGTACATTTACAGGAACACTGTCTGGGGCAAGCATTTGGAGGTCAGGGCTGGCAGGAGCACTGTGGAACTCTGCTTGCTCTGCATTGTTATGGAGCCTCTAAAACTGAACTCAGAACAGCAGAGTGACAGAGATGTGACTCAGCTGTGGCCTGAATGAGGAAGTAAGGCATGAGCAGGGGGTCTTTTCCTCCTTATGAGCCACTGCCTTAAACAGCAACTAAGTCTTAGGGGCAGCGCAGTGATGCTAACAGGTAGCAGCTGAGAGCTGTTCTCAGCTATAGCCCTGAAGGCACAGAGGCTGCAGAAACTCTGGTTAGCAGGCACGTCCCTCCCTCAGTGCTATACAATCCAAGTAGCCCCTTGGCCAGTTATCTTAGGGAGAAAGATGTAAATACCCTTCTCTAGGGATGGAGGTAGAGGGGCACACACAGGGAAATGCTAGAAGTGCTGGCCTTGAAAACACCAACCTCAGTAATCACAGAGGCAGGGGGTACCCAGGTCTTCCCAAGCCGCAGGCCCTGAGATTTTCCCCACGAGTTAGCTCATGGGGTCCTGACACCAACTCTAGAAGGATGCAATTTTAATAACAGTTCCTTGTTTCACAAATGAGAAACCAAGGCATGGAGAAGCCAAACCACTTGTCTGAGCTCACACGGTTGGCCCATTCCAGAGCAGGGCTTTATAGGCCAGGCTGTCAGCCCTGGGGCCCTGCTCTCCGCTTTGGAGCTGCCCTGCCTCTCGGAGTTCTCCTGGGGCTGTGAGACCCTGTGAGGAAACTGCATAAGAAAGGAAGGGAGAGAGAGAGAGAGAGAGAGAGAGAGAGAGAGAGAGAGAGAGAGAGAGAGAGAGACTACTTTGGTATTATCTCTGAGAGTGTACACCTGGCATTCACCAGAGGCTGGGGCTTCTGTGGAGGAGGGGTGGGAGGAGGCGGGTGGAAGGTGTGTGTGGCCCAGACTTCCTCACTGTCAACAATTCATACTCTTGATGCCTCACATAGCTCACTCACCGAGGATGGTTCTATCTCATAGAAGAAAGGCTGGAAAACCACTGCAAAGGACTCGTGCTTGTTGAACTTGCTGGAGGCCAGGAGATTCTCCCAGGATTCCTGAAGGGAGAAGAGAGTACATGTGGGGTTCACGAGCCCAAGCCAGCTAGGGTTGTTGACTGCACCAGGACCCCTCACTCAACCGTCTCCACGCATGGTATACAACCATGTGCTGCTTAGAAGCCTTACAGTTTGGGGTTCTTGAGAAATGAAATTGGGTTTTCACTCATCTCTGAAGCCCCAGCACCAGGGCATCCCAGACAGAGAGCTGGAGACGCTTCTCTGCAAACTCAAAAAGTACAAGACAGCCCTGTGTGCCATGGAGGAGCCATGTTCTCCTCGGAGACCTAGGTCTGCAAAGGCACATGCCCTTAGCAACCATTCCCCGTAAACTCAGTCATCTCTAGAGTAGACAGTGTCACATAACTGCACTTACAACTTTGTTGAATGCAAATCGTTTTAACACACTTCAGGAGACACTGTATTTTGAGCTGCTTACCAGCTCATATGTAAGAATGGTGGCTTTTCCTGAGCCCACGACACCTATGTGGCCTCTTTGGTCAACTAAAACATATGGCTTCGGGAGGAGTCACGGCTTGCCTTCATACAGGCACCCTCTGGGTGAAACAAACCACACACACGTAGCAGTGCCAGCAACAATGGCAGCAAACAAAACACCAAACATTTCAGAACTAACTGACAGAATTCCTCACTCAGCCAATTGTCAGCACGGCCCCTCCCCCACTCCCACACAAGCTTTGCCTCCTCCTTATTATAACAGATGAATTCACCATAGGAAGTACTATGATGTTCCCTCTCATTGGCTCCCAGCAGTCCTGAATTCAGTCAAGTCTTAACACAGCTGGCTTAGCTCTTGGTGCCCATCACCATCCCTGTCCTCCATACCCCCATGCCCCGCTTCTCACGCCCCCCTGTGGCCCCCCTTCCCTAATCTCTCCACCTCCCAACTCTCCTGTGAGCCAGCAGCCTAAATCCCAAGAGATGCTCACCTGATAGGACCACTGCATGACAGCCTTGGACAACTTGGTTGCCTCCTCTGAACAATTGCAAAGCTCTGGTTCAGGGCTGCGGGTAAAAATGAGCAAAGCATGATAGGTTATCCTGGTGGGCTAGGGCTGTGGGGGTGGCGGGAGAGTTGCTCTACAGGAAGGGGAGGAGGTTGCTCGCAGCCTTAGAGGCCTGCAGGAGAAGAGAGGCAGATGGTGAGTGTGAAGGTTGGGGGTGTGCATGAGGGCTATTAGTCCACCGAGGGAGGCCAAGGCAGAAATTCAAACTGGGAGGGAACGTGGAGGCAGGAGCTGATGCAGAGGCTACAGAGGAGGGTTGCTTACTGGCTCGTTCCTCATGGCTTGCTTAGCTTGCTTTTTTTTTTTTTTAATAGCACTCAGGGGTGCTCAGGAGTATTCCCAACCACAGCGGGCTGGGCCCACCCCCAATAATCACTGAGTAAGAAAATGCCTTCAGGCTTGCCTGCCTACAGGCCTATCTTATGGAAGCATTTTCTCAATTAGGGTTCCCTGTTCTCAGATGACTCTAGCTTGTGTCAAGATGACACAGAAATAGCTAGCACAACTGAGCCCTTGTCAGCCTGACACACAAACACATCACTCACGGTCAAGCCACAACCTTTCCTTTCTTGTCCATCCCCCACACCTCATATGAATAAATATCACAGTATGAAACATATCACAAAGCTCAAAGTCCTACAGTCTTTACAAATTCAAACACTTGAAAATTCCATCTCTTAAAAAAAAAAATCCCAACTCTTTTTTAAAATACAAAGTCTCCATAAAACTCCAACATCTCTTTTGGGTTTTGTTGTTGTTGTTGTTGTTGTTTTGTTTTGTTGTTTTGGGGGTTTTTTGTTTGTTTTTGTTTTATTTTGTTTTTTGAGACAGAGTCTCTCTGTGTAGCCTTGGCTGTCCTGGACTAGCTTTGGAGACCAGGCTGGCCTCGAACTCACAGCGATCCTCCTGCCTCTGCCTCCCGAGTGCTGGGATTAAAGGAGTGTGCCACCACTGCCGGACTAAGTACTTTCTTTAAGAGGGAAAAAGCAGGGCACACTTGTACCCTGAATAAGACAAAACCACACCCCAATTGTGTTAACTAACCCATTGTCCAATGTCTGGGATCCACTCGCAGTCTCCTGGGCTCCTCCGAAAGGCCTGAGCCTTTTCTCCCGCTCCGCCCCCTGCAAGGTCTCCTAAGCTCGGGTCAGCTCCACTGTATACCCTGCTGCTCTTGTCAGCTCCAAACTTCTGGGCTCTCTCTCTGCAACTGGCTACATTTCACCACCAGCCTCTCACTCTCCAAGGCTCTCTTCAGGGACGCCATCGCTGCTACACAGTACCAAACCTCAGCTTGGCCAAACCTCCGTGGCTTCCTCCTGCCTTTAAAACCGGTACCACCTGGGCGGCTCTTACACTACTAAGTTCGATGGCCAGCGTGAGGTGCAACCTGGGCTAGAACACAGCTTCTGTGTGTGGACTCTCAATAAACACCACCCCCCTCCTCCCCCGGAAGATTTCACCTCAGCCATGCTGCTGTTGCCTTAATCACCGCTAATTTCTCAGCTCCAGCACCAGCATCGACTTCACTAGCCTCAATTATCACAGCAAAGCAAAGGTTTCTCTTTAGTTCTGGTATCTTATTAATCACAGCTGATACTCCAGCCCTGGCTGACCAGAAACCGATTCTTAGTACAAAATACACAACGACCCCGACCCGGATGGAGTCTAGCGGCTCTCAAACTTCCTTTTGAAACTCATAAGGCCACTCACCCTGCACTCAAGATCAGCCTCCAAGTTCACCAACCTTTGAACATTCAATGGCTTTTCTCGCCCAAAGTTTCAAAGTGCTCTCACAACGCCCACCCCACCCCACCCCCCAAAAAAAACCCAACACGGTCAGGTCTATCACAGCAAGTTAGGATCACTATTGCTGTGATGAAAACACGACAACTAAAAGCAACTTGGGGAGAAAAGAATTTATTTGGCTTACATATCATGAATCCCACTCCACTGAGGGAAGTCAAGGCAGGAACTCAAACTGGACAGGAACCCGGAAGCAGGAGCCGATGCAGAGGCCACGGAGGAGTGCTGCTTGCCCCTCAAGCTTGCTCAGCTTTTTTTTTTTTTTTTTTAAATAGAACTCAGGACCACAGGCCCAGGTATATTCCCCCTCACAGTAGGCTGAGCCCTCCTCCATCAGTCACTAACTAAAGAAATGCCCTACAGGCTTGCCTGCAGCCCGGTCTCATGGAGGCATCCTCTCAATTAGAGTTCCTTCCTCTCAGATGACTCTAACTTGTGTCGGGTTGGCACCAACGGCCAGCTCAGGGTGGAAGGTGCCCCCACAGAACCCTTGTCCACAGGGTCAAGATGTGCTGCGAAGATCTTCCTTCCCTTCCCATGTGCTCCCCACACGCTCGCCGCCCCCGACACCACAGCCTTGCTTCCTCTCCTGTTCTCTCTTCCCTTCCTTGCCTTCAGAGCCCCTCGTTCTCCCCCCAGCTGCCCTTATTCCTTCTTCCCATGAACTCCTTTCTCAGAACAAAAGACAAGATTCTGAAACCAAAGCAAAAATCCCATGGGAAAAAACTCATAAATACATGAGAATCAAGTTCTGAGACATGAAAATACACTACGCTTTTTTTTTTTTTTCTGGTCACTTTCCTGAAGTGACGCTTCTTGACGCTAGGGACACTTTGCCAAGTGTGTGTGTGTGTGTGTGTGTGTGTGTGTGTGTGTGTGTGTGTGTGTGTTTAAGACTATGTCTCATGGAGGAGCCGGGCTTGCTTCAAACGTGTTGCATACGGGTGCGCCCTCTGACCCCGTCTCTGTCTCCTAGGCGCTGGGACTACAGGTGTGTTTCACCACGCCTAATCTGATGCTGGAGACAGAACCCAGCTTGTGAGCGCTAGGCAAGCACTCTATCAACTATGGTTTAAACTCTCTAATCATTTGGGGTGGAGGCGGGGCTCCACTACCGCATCAACCAACTTAAGTATTACAACAGTCTCACTGCCACTGCCACTCAGTAGTGCGTAGGTGCACCAGACAGCTACGGAACTCTCCAGCCCCCATGCCTGGCTCTCCCTGGGGGTTGGTATATGCGGAGAGCCCACACAGTATTTGAAGAGACTCTGTGCAGCCCGAGCACGGTTAACATGGCTCTACAGGCCTTGCCCTCTTCCCCCATTCCCTCTGCTTTGCCTTAAACCGTTAGGTCACACTCTAAAGCTAGCCCGTCCATTCCCTTATTTGGCCAATTCTTCCTCCTGAGATTGACTACAAAGCTCCAGCTACCAAAGTCCTACAG
Organism: Acomys russatus; assembly: GCF_903995435.1. Classification (NCBI taxonomy): domain Eukaryota; kingdom Metazoa; phylum Chordata; class Mammalia; order Rodentia; family Muridae; genus Acomys; species Acomys russatus. The sequence goes on from NC_067137.1 coordinate 22,301,761, forward strand.
GCCAGCAATCTGGCTCACCTTTGGCTCACCAAAATAACATGCCCAATTAGAGCTAAAGACCTCATCTTAGCACAGCGTTTCCCCTTTTGCCTTTATAAACCAATATTTTCCTAAGGCTCCAGTTGGTCTCTTGTCTATCCAGAGGCAGTCTTTGTCCTCCAGGACAAATATCCCTCACCCCTCTCCCTTGCACCTTTTCTCTCCTTGCTTCCCTTGTTCCTCCTCCATCTTCCTCTAACTCCTTTTCTCATCCCTTTGTTCCTCTGGGGCAAATAAACCTCCTTTGTGCTGAGAACATGGTCTTAGAGTGTCTTGATAGACTTCGAGGTCCCTACAGTACTGGCATGTGACAACCACACAACAGATGATGCTCCTACTCTACTCTACACACACACACACACACACACACACACACACACTTATTTATTTTTCACCTTAATCCAGTCTCTTGATGCTGATGAGCCGTGGTCAAAACCTCAGAGAGATCCACCAAATTCACAAACGCTCTGGGGATCTAGGAGATATGGGGAGACACAAGAGACATGGGGTGGGGTGGGGGAAGGGACAGGACATGAGCATGTGCCAAGCTGCCATGGCTGCCTATGGCCCTCTGGATCTCTGTGGGCCTCGTCTGGGGTCACCCTTTGGAGGGTTTGGATGAGGTTGGTCCTCTCAGCTGTGTGTCTTAGAAACACACCTCTTGCCTCTCTCTCTGGTGGTCAGTGCAGGCCAAATCCTGCAGAAGCTCAGAGTGCAGGGGCATGTGAGTGCAGGGCAGGGGAGTGCAGGGGCAGGTAAGTGCAGGGGCAGGTAAGTGCAGGGGCAGGTGAGTGCAGGGGCAGGGGAGCCACCTCACTCAACTCCTACAGAGGCCAGCCTCAGTCAGAAAGCAAGGGCCAAGCCTCTCTCAGGAGCATCCCTTTTCAGGGTAGGTAGGAAGATAGGGATCCTTCAAGCTTTCTGTGCCTGAGAGTCAACCAAATCCCACCTCAGTTGCCCTGAGAAGGATTTCAGAGGGCACCCCAAATGACGCTTGTCTCATGTTCCACGTCCCAAGGCCCCCCCAGGTGCTGGGGAGCCACCATCTCACCTCTTGGTGCAGGTAATCCAGTATCTCACACAGCTTTTCCATGCGTCTCAGCAAGTGCCTTTTCTGTGAGAGAAGAGCTGGGATGAACAAGGGGGCAGCAAGGAGGAGACAAGGTTGGGGGACACAGACTCAGAAGGCCCCACAGAGACTATGGCAGACGCTGAATGGAGGCTGTGGTTCCCCACAAGTGTAGAATCCCAGAGCTGCTTCACTGTGGTTTGGGCTTTGGGTCTAGTCTCTGTTTCTCTAACTCATCCTCTACCAGAAAACCAGCCAACCTCCCACTAGGAAGGCGGGCCACATCACAGAAGGACAAGCCCAAGGCTGGAGCGGTGAAGAGAGATACTGAGGGGCCGCTGATGTTCCCAGCGAAGGGTGGGACACATCCCAAGGGCCGAGGGAGTTGTTTTTATATGAAGAAAATCAAATCTGAAGAGGTAACACGATCAATCTGGATTTAGGGACCCAGCCAGATCTCAAAACTTCAAAAAGGGGACCCGGCACGATTGCTCAGTGTGTAAAAGAGCATCTGCCACTCAGCCTAAGGACCTGTTTGACCCCAGGATTGTCTTTTGACCTACACACACACACACACACACACACACACACACACAGTAATCAATAAGATTTAAAAATAAAACAAAACAAAAAAAGAGGTAAGGTGGCTCCGTAGGTTAAAGGCACTTGCTGCCAAGCCTGATGACCCAAGTTCAATTCCCTGGAATCACATGACACAGGGAGGAAACTGACAGGTCCTCTAATCAAGGTCCTGTGACCTTTATATACATACCATGCTATCTTGCATGAGTACACACACACACACACAAAATAAACAAATAAGATATAATATCTTTTTTTAAACCCCAAACTTCCCAAAGGCACAGGCCAACTGTCCCATCTCTGGCTGTGTGGGAGCAGAAGTGCTCCGCTCCTGACTTTGAAGTCTTTCAGAAGTGGGCATATTTGCATAGAATTTATCAACTGAGTATTTGTTATCCGAAAATCCCAAATCTGAAATGCTCAAAAGGTTTTGAATTTTGGATTTCTGACTAGAAATCCAAATGGGCTGTTTGCCAGATCCCTCCTCCTGCCCTATGCCACATTTGCCTTCAGTGAGAGAATGAGTCCCAGAGAGAGGGTTGACAGGGCCCCATTACTGGAATATATAAATCCATCCGTTCCGTCCTTCCTAGCTCAGCCCTTTTTGCAGGTGAGAAAATAAGCGACTGGGATCACCTCTAAATTCAACCCCTGGTTATCATTTCAATGTAAGAAATAAATAAAACGTACGAGGAGACAAGCCCCTCAGCTGACTGCAGACTAGCTGTCCCCTGAAGCAATGTGGCTTAGACAATGAGACAAGGAAGGGCAAGAGGCTATGCTCTTACCCAGGGGGACAGGGGCAGAGATTCTAGAGACAGCTGCCAATCACCAGGTGAGGGCTGCAGGGAGGGCCGCCTGCCACCCACAGCCTAGGAAAAAGTGCCTATCCCTGTCTCTCCTCTGCTCCCACTTTGGGGAGAGGCTGGCCTTCCAGCCCATCTGTTGCAATGGCCAGTGATAAGCATTCTGTCTGGATTCTTCTGAGCCCTCGGAAGGGGGTCCAGAAACGTCTCTGTTACTTGTCTGTACCATACTCAGGCCATCCGTGCTTCCTAGGGGACCTGGAATGTATGGTACCTGACTCCCGAGTGTGACCTTGCAGTAGAAACCCCTGGGTCAAGGGTTTGCTTCTGGATTTTGGGGGAATCTATGCTCATCTAGTCATGACAGGCCTGGAATGGGCGTCACTTAGCTCACCAACTGTCCCTGACTCCAAGTCTTCAAACCACTTTGGTCATGGTTGAGTGTTTTGCTTCCAGAACAAAGGAAGCAGAGACCCCTGACTTCACGCAATGAACTGGAGTGTTTCTTGTTTGCTCTATCCCATTTTCTTATTCTTTCCTATATTTTACAGTTTTTGTTACAACCTTTTTGACTTACCTGTGAGGACTCACTAATGACCCCAAAAAAACCTAGGCCAACAATTTTATATGTGCAAAATAGTGGAAAACTTGAAAGAGACAAATGGGTGTCAGTCAGCCAATGCCAAAACGAGAGGCGGCAAATTCATACTCAGCAAGAATAGGTCTAGTCTGTATCAACCATGACAAGGTCTTGAAAATATGTGGTTGATGAAAATGCACACTGCACACCTATATGGAATGTCACACTGCATACATTTAAATGAAAACAAGGAATATTAAAAGTAAAAAATAAAAAGACTTGCGTATCACTTGTGGAACTTAAAATTAATTTAAAAAAACCCACGTCACATAAATGGGACACGTGTACTTAGAATGCATCATGTGTATTCAATGATGCTTAAAGGGACAAATACATTAAAGGCAAGAGATCATGTAAGACTGCTTGGCTGCAATTTAGAGCACAGAGAGGACATTATGAACGAATGTAAACATCCGTGAATGCTTTCTCACACGTTGAAAAACAAAAATCCAACACCAGCCTGAGCAGACTCATCACAGGTATGTTAGCATGTCAGAGGGTGAGTTTACATGTGGTATGATAATGTGTGAGAAGCTGAAGAGTAACGAGGAATGCAGCAATGTGTAAATGCATGCTTGAATCTCTCAGTGCATACATACATACATACATACATACATACATACATACATACATACATAATTCATGGCTTAGCATTAGTATGCACAATGACCCTAGAGAGAACAAACAGCGCGTGTAAATTTCACTTGGCACAAGTGAACAGAAACTCCCATCATTTGTGTGCAACGCACTCAGGAGATCCACAGGAACAGCGGACAAGGAGGGCTGGCCAGGAAAGGGGAAGTTTTTTTTACCACAAGTCTCCTGGGGTCCCCCCATACAAAGCTTTGATAGTGGCCCAGGGATCAGTGGAGGTATGCAGCATTTGGAAGAAGGCAAGATGTGGCAGGGGAGGGACACATCAAGAACTTAGCCATGGCCTGACAGGGGTTCTGAGCTGGGCTGAGGGGTCAGTAGGCGAGTCATGGTAACTGACAGAGACAGCTCGGGGCAGCTGGACTCCTCTGGAAGGGGGTATGTATCATCTATACAGCACAGCCCACAGCCTATATTCCGCAGCTATGCCTACACTTTCAGTCGACTGGCATTGGTCTTTGATAAATACTGAGGTTGCAATCTGGGATATAATTACCTACACATATATTACTTAAACCACGTGTTTTGTCCCCAGGAAAGCCAATGAGCCTGAATGATAAGCCCCACAGGTTGTTTGCCTTGGGTAACCACTAGCCTCTTCCCCCGAGCTGGGACTCAAAGTTAGAGTGAGGAAAGGGTGTGTCCTGCGTCATTTTGTACATTGATGTGAAGGCAGAAGAAGAGAGGCAAAACCAATTCTTAACTAGCTCGGAAGCTGGTTCTCTTTAGACATAAGAAGATCATTAAAGTGGTTTCTCTAGGCCCTGATTAATTTTACTAATGTGAGAGACTGGTGAGGATATAAATCTATGGTAGGATAACATTAAATGTAAAAACAACAGCAACAGAAACCCAGTCAAAGTGAGGAAAGGGCTTATAAATAAGAGAAAATCTTGGGCATCAGTTGCTTTTACAGGGGGTTAACATTCCCAATATATAAAGGAATAGTAAATGGAACACCAAAAACCAAATTGACTAATCAACAAATGGCTGGATGACCCAGATACAGCTCTCAAAAGAAGTATAAATTGCCATTAAATGCATGAAAAAGCAATCCTTACCCTAAACCAACACAGACACACCAATCAAAATTACACTAGTATTCCATCATATCCCAGTCAGTCAGAATGATTCTCATCAAACAAACAGCAACAAAAGCTGGAGGGGACGAGGGTTAAGGGACTCCTTCTATATGACAGGTGGCAGTGTGAATTAGTGAGCTACTGAAAAGCAGTGGAGAGGTCCCTCAAAAGATACAAAACAGAACCACCACATGACCCAAACCCAGTACTCCCAAAGGATCCTAAGTCAGGATACATTAGTGACATCTATACATCCATGCTTCTCATGGCCCTGTTATGGAATCAGCCTAGGTGTCTGCCACAAATGAATGGATAAAGACAATGTGGTATATCTACACTGTGGAATCCATAGAGAAGAATGGAATTGTGCCATTTGCAAGAAAGTAGGCGACCTGGAGATCATCAGATAAGAAAACAACAACAACAACAACCAAAAAAAAAAAAAAAAAAAAAAAATAGACCTAGAAATGCAAACATACGTTTTTCTCTCTCACGTAGAATCTAGTTTTTTTTTTTTTTTTTTTTTTTTAAAGCATAGAAGCAGAACAGGAACTATTTGGCAAAAAAGGAGAGGGAAATAAAGAGGAAGGAGAGAGGACGACGGGTGTGTGGAGGGATGACGAAATACATTATACACATGTATGAAGATGCCACAAGACCATTATTTTGAACAATGAATATAACATTAAATTTTCTGTTACAAGTTTAAAAATACAAATTGAAAATAAAATAGACAGTGGAAGTGGATAAAGAGAGGCAACAGGGTAGGGGAGCAAGTGGGGAGGGAAAAGAAAGGTGGGGATTAGATTTGAGGAAAGCAGGGGCAGGGGAGAGGCCAAAGGGCTTGAAGAGAGAAAGGAAACCAAAGGCAGAGCATCTCTGAGACAAGTTGGAGACACGCAACAGGGTAGGCTCCTAGGAAGATACGGGGTGACTCTAGCTGAGACTCCTAGTAGCAGGGGTCATGGAGACTGAAGAGGCCCCCTTCTAAACAGGTAGGACTCCCAGTGAAGGGAGGGGAACACCAATCCATCCACAAAACCTTTGACTCAAAATTCACCCTGCCTACAAGATGTGCAGGGATAAAGACAGAGCAGAGATTGAGGGACTGTGTACCCGATGCCTGGCCCAACCTGAGCCCCGCCCACAGGAGAACGCCAACCCCTGCCACTACTAAGGATACTCTGCTATGTGTACAGATGGGAGCCTAGCATAGCTGTCCTCTGAGAGGCCACACCCAGCATCAGATTAAAATAGATGCTGAGACTCACAGCCAAACATTAGGCAGTGTCAGGGGGGTCTTATGGAAGTATGGGGGGAAGGATAGAAAGACCCAGAGGGAACAAAAACTCCACAAGAAGACCTACTAAGTCAACTAACCTGGGCCCAGGGGATCCTGTGTAGACTGAAGCTCCAACCAAGAACCATGACTGGAGTAGACCCAGGCCCCCTACGTAGATGTAGCCGATGGGCAGCTTAGTCTTCATGTGGGTCCCCTAGAAGGGGAGCGGGGGTTGTCTCTGACATGGACTCTGTAGCCTGTTTTTCAGTCACATCCCCCTGACAGGGCTACCTTACCCAGGCTCAGTGGATGAGGGTGAGCTCAGTCATGATGAGACTTGATATGCTAGAGTGGGTCGGTGGCGTGTGGGGGCTCCTCTTTTCTGAGGAGAAGGGGAGAAGGGATGGGGGACAAGGGTGGGAGGGTGGAACTGGGAAGAGAGGAGTGAGGGGGTGCTACGATCAGGATGTAAAGTGAATAAATAAATAAACTTACATAAAATAAAAAAATTTAAAGCATTCTTGGCTCTTGCGATGGTTATAAATGCACAACTTTAGGCATATATTTATAACAGCATTTAATCCCACCCAAATCATAACACACAAAAAATGGTTAAGATCGTCAATTTGATGTTCTGTGCACATTATCACACTAAAATACTGGCAGAAAAGAAACAAATATGTATTATTTTGTTTATTTGTCTTCTTGAGAATCCACACATGCATCCCCCTGCCTGCCCATCCATCCATCCATCCATCCATCCATCCATCCATCCACCCATCTGCCTGTCTGCCCATCTGATTCACATATTGACCTGTCCTAACTCTGAAATAGGAGGCCTCATCCCTAGCTCAGTAGACAGTGCTCAGACAGGTTTAGCCCCTTCTCCTCCACAGCAGCCATCCCTCAGCCTCCCTTCCTCCCGGCCTGCGGCTCACCTGCTGAGTAGAGGGACACAGGTGACACTGGCTTGTGTTACTGAAGAAGACAGTAATTAATTTCCAGTCGTTCTCCAAGTCAAGTTGCTGCAGCACAACAACAAAGAGACAGTGGTAAGAGCCTGGGCCACAAGTCTGACTGCCTGTGGTCCTGGGTCTCACGCACCGATGACCTTAAAGTCACGGTTATTGTTGTGGCCTCAAGCATCGGGCCCTCCTTCCTTCCTTCCTTGCTGTCTGCCTGTGTCTGTGTCTGTGGTGTCTGTGTCTGTCTGTCTGTCTGTCTCTTCAAAAGTAGTACTTGGTAGTCTAATGTGGAATAACTGCTTTATAAGGCAATCTGGACCTCGTTCGTATTAAGGGGTATACCTTGATAAAACAAGTTTTTCCTTTTCAATATCAGATGGAACCTAGGGTCTTATGTATGTGGAGTAAGCACTCTTCCACTGAGTTAGATACAGCATCTTTCTATTTTGACGAATTAAAACATTTAAATTATGACAGAATGTCTCACTTTAAGCTTACTCTGAAACCCGACAGGCTTTAAACTCATGATCCTCCTGCCTCAGTCTCCTAATTAGCTAGGATTACCAGCCTGAGCCACAAGGTCCAGCTCTCAAAGGATATTTTAAGATCATACAAGATTTAGCCACAATGATGCCTTGTTTGTAGGAATGACAACTGGCCAACAGCATAAATATCTGAAGTAACGCATTATTATGTAAGGTATGCTACACTCATGTGAAAGAGCCTCTATGTGGCTGTTAAAATGATGATGGAAACTGTAATGAATACCACCAGAAAAACAGAAAAGCTGACCACAAAAAACATACATATCCAGTTTTATACAGATAAACATTCTTAACAAAAAATGTGGAAGGAATGATATACAAAGTCGTTACTAGTAATTATGTTTTTTGGTATTAGACTTAAAAATGGGGTTAATATTACATTTGCTTTCTGAGTTTTCTGTAGTGCACATATGACATGCATAACAAAGCAAACTCGTTTTCTCAGGCAGCACTGTGTAGCCAGGGAAGACTGTGAAATCTACCTCAGGGCTTAGCTCTAACTGAATGCATGAGCTTGGCCTTGTCACGTGACTTCTTGGAATTTTAGCTTCTTCATATTTAAAATTACAGGGTTGGGTTCAGGGCTGCCCAGCTATTATACAGAACAAAGACACTCTGAATATCAGTATTTCAGCTCACTATTGCCAGGGAGACTGGAGTTTGCTTGTTTGCTTGCTTGCTTGCTTGCTTTTTGAGACAGTCTAACTCTATAGTCCAAGCTGGTCCCAAATTGCCTAGGGTTTGTGCCCTTGGCCTCCTGAAGGTAAGTCAGCATCCCTGGCTTTGACAGGATTTAGAGTTGCCTAGGAGATGCACCTCTCTGCTTGTCTGGGAGGGCAGCCCTAGAAAGCTGAGAAGGGAAGAGCCACCCTAAACATGGTTAGCACCATCCCGTGAGGTAGGGACTTAGACTGAATAATTAAGAAGGGAAAAGCCAGAGGGGCACCAGCACTCATCTCTCTTTGCCTCCTGATCGAGGGTCACAACATAATCAGATGTCTCACACCCCAACTCCATGCTTCTCCGTTGTGGTGAACTGTATCCCCCACGAACTATGAGACAGATTAAATCCTCCCTCCCTGGTTGTTTCCCAGGGATCCTCCTGTCTCCTCCCTCTCCTGTGCTGGGGCGACAGCCACATACTATTCCGTCTAGTTATGGCACGGGTGCTGGGAGTCCCAAGGATCCTCCTGTCTCCTCCCTCTCCTGTGCTGGGGCGACAGCCACATACTATTCTGTCTAGTTATGGCACGGGTGCTGGGAGTCCCAAGGATCCTCCTGTCTCCTCCGTCTCCTGTGCTGGGGCGACAGCCACATACTATTCCGTCTAGTTATGGCATGGGTGCTGGGAGTTGAACATGGGCCCTCAAGCTTGCACAACAAGATTTGTCTGACTGAGCCATCTCCCCAGCACTGTGGTAATTATTAATAATAGCAATCATTGCTATGGTGATAATGATGGCTAACTGGCTTTTATTGAGCTTCAGCTGTGCCAGGCATGCTCAATACATCACTCGATCCTCTATAAACCCTATGCATCAGGCTCTCTCACTACTCCCCCATTTCTTAAACAGGAACACTGAGTTTAAGGGACGAGCAGAAAGTCTAGGTCATAGGCAAGCTAATCTCTTTCTGGAACCCAAACACCTCCCTATGTGAACAGTCAGTCCCTCTGCTGATCTGCAGTGCTACACAAGAAATCACTCTAAATAAGTCGTTCCAAACAGAGCTACTCACTCTTTCCTCTAGGGACCTTCAAGTATTACAGTGGAAAGGGCATTTTCTAAGAGGCCAGGATACATGAACTGTGCTCATGGTGAGCTGGCACCAGGGTCATCATCACTCTGGGTCTTGGTGTCATAGCCTTGCAGCAAACCCAAATAGCCCGCCCACACCAGAGTTCGAAAGCCTCTTACCGGGTTCTCTTTCAAACGTCTCACCAGCTCTTTAGCCTGAATCCATAAGTCTCTGTGGCAGAGAGGCAGAGGAGTGGAAAGAACAGTCAATACAGTGAAGCTGATCCCCTCACCCCAACACAGCTGCCAAACTCTGATCCCGAGGCTACCCTGAACCACCCTGGCTTCTGAGATCCAGACTTGACCTGACTTTTAAAGCCAACTGAAATCAGTAGGGGGAAGTCATTTGGGCGTTGACTTAATGAAGGCCTTTATTTTAAAGCCCTCTGACTGTTGGCAGTCAGTCTCCTCAAGTCCCTACATACCCAAGGCCAGCAAGAGTGTTGCAACCCCAGAGACGGACAAGAATGCAACTTACTCGGTACTGTGGGCTGCACCACTCCTCCCGGGAGAGCACGTGGGCATCAGAACAGAAGGGTTGAAATGTCTGATGATATCTGAAAGGACTAAAGAGAGAACCGGGGGTCACTTCTAACGACGACTGGTTCCCTAGGGTGACAAGACAGCATGGCTGCCTCCATTTCAAGGCACAGCCTTCACACCGTGCTGTGAGGTCGCCCCCGAGGCAGACCCTGGAAAGCGAAGGGAGCTAAATTGAGCATCTGTCTAGGTGGGCCAGGCCCAAGGTTGTGTGTTCTCCAGGCATTCTCTCCTTTACTCCCGGGGAAACTGAGATGGAGACATCAAGCAAGCTATGTCAGGTCTCCCAGCTGACAGAAACTGCTGGGATTAGAACCAGAGCTCTGGGCTGCCTTCCTGTCTTCCTTGCTCCTCGTGAGTGACAGCAGGGTGGGGGAAGCTCTGGGGAACACGCAGAGAACATGTCGCCAAGCTGACAGGCAGAAGGCTGCTAAAAATAGTGCTGTCAGGAGTGTTTAAGTCGAGTCTTGCTCCTGAGAGAGGACAGGGCAGAGCAGGGAGGGTGGGCTGCTGAGGAAAGTGCCTCTTTTTCTCCCTTTCTTTTTGCTTTATCCTCAAAGAGCCCCCAGAGTTTGTGGAACCAGGGTCCAGAAGGCTGCAGGAAAGTTCTCTGTGGAGGAACACACTCTGCAGATAATGGGCAGGGAGAGAAATAGAAACTGATCTGAAGGTCAAGGGACTGGGTGCTTGGCTTCGTGACCTCAGTGGCCACCTGATGCATGCTCTTTGGCATTGCCATTTTATCCCACACATGTGACCTAGGTTTTCTCATCTGTGACAAGCTTGCAGGATCCCAGGTCCATGGATGGGAAATGCAGAGCTTTGGACTCAGTTCAACATGGTAAGGATGGCGTGCGTGAGGGGGCCACTTCATCCCTCGAGTGAGAATGGTCGCCAAAGGCCAATGAAAACGCATGAACAGTAAGTCACTCAAAGAACTGTTGCCCAAACTACAAGCGGTCAAACTTTACCTTAAAACTTTTCACACACACACAAAAAAATTTCTCTGTCACTTTGTCTCATCTGCTGAGTTCTTGGTCTGTAGTTACTTGGTCTTTCTCTCGGGGTTCCATGATGGTAGCAGGACAGAGAAAAAGGCAAGGCATGAGAGATAGCTGCTCTGCGTTTCCAGGGACCCTGCTATTTACTGAGCACACAGCCTTGGAAAAATCCATTTATTCAATATCAGTTTTTCCACCTATTAAATGGCCCCCTGCCTGGGAAGGGTGTGGCTTGATGTGGAGGTCACTAGAGTGCTCTAAGACTCTGGGGTTAGAGGATGGGTGGGTTGAGCCCAGGTCAACCCCATTGTACCCTGAATTGGTCTGGACATCCCTGGATCGCTTTCTCTGCAGAACTCCTGCCATGGTTGTCAGTAACAAGCTGTCAGCCATGGCATGTCCTTCTTTCTACTCAGGGTACCCGCGGCAGCTCCAGAAGTCTGGGCGCCGAGGGCTTCAGGTGCAAGATCTGCCCTCCCTGTCACCTCTGCTGCCCTTGGCCCAGGCAGGATTCCCAATCACCATGTGCTTAAAAGGGGGGCGATTAGAGGCGGCAGGGTGAGGAGGAGAAATGGAAGCAAATGAGAAGCCAAGCAAAGAGACAGAGTGGTATTGGGGGATTCAGGGTCCAAAGTATATTCTCAAACTGACCATTTTCTTCTCGCCTGCCATTTGGACAGAAACAAGTCCAGTCCTCGACACTGCTGTGACAGCTGCCAAGTCAGTGAACACTGCCTCCTGCCTAGGAGACCCTCCTGCCACCCTACCACCTCACCTGTCAACCAGGTGACAGGAAGGCTGGACAGTGGCCTCAACCTTCCTTATTGGATCATGAGCAAAGGAGGGGCAGACTTCCCATCTCTGTCCTTTCTAAGAGCCTAATGCATGCCAAGCCCTTTGTGTCAACTGCCAAGCTCAACTGACAGGGCACCGGCTACATCCCCTTGTTCATTACCAACAGAGTGGCAGCTGAGCCTCACATCTGTGTGGCCGGCTCATCTCACAAGCAGCAGGCAGGAGACACTCTACCCAGGCTAGTTCAGCCACATTAAGGGACTCAGGGATTTAGGCTAATGCAATAGTCACAGAGGTCCTCTGTCATCAAATGAGGAAACCCAGGCCACAGAGAGGGGTTGTCACAATTATTACCCCCTTCTGGTTTATTCACTGCATTTTCTGGACCCTAGGATATGTTTTTATGGCCGTTAAGAGAGACATTATAGAATAAGGTTTTATTTTACAAATAAATGGAAAATGATGCTTGGGTTTCCCCAGGACACTTTCTCAGGTAAGTGCCATGAATCCATCTCTGAGGTCCTGCAGAAGCAAGAACCCACAGGGCTTTGGTCCAGCCCCTTCCCCCCCAGTCCTTTCATGCCTCTTAATCTTAACCCATACCTCACTCATGATTTCTGTTTAGGACATGTGGCCTTCTATCCTCCACCTCGGCCATCTCCTTCCTAGGACGCCTTCCCATTTTCCCAGGCAGTGGTGATGAAATGAACAATAAAGTACATATTCTTTATTAACAAAATGTCTTCAGTGTCACAGGGGTGGGGACAATCTGGAATGTGGCCAGAAAGCCAGGACTTACCTGTCATGACTCCCATGCACACATGCTGTGGTTCTTTCTCGATGCTGTAAGACAGTACACAGGATGAGACTACACTTGTCACTCATGGAAGCCCTCCCCTTGGCCATCACAGGCCATTTCCCAACACACTTTGGCCTGTCCTTGTTCTGAGGACAGAACAAGGGACAAACAGCTCCCCCTGGAACCTGCTCCCAAGCTCTCTAGTCCTGCCCAACGCTGAGGAGACATGAGCTCAGTGTAAGATGACTCTGGTCCAAACCCTGCAAGGTCACCCAAGAGCAGAGGTAGGAGACCTTGTGACAGAGGCAGGGATTATACTTTTCTGGTCTTTTCTGCTTCTCTCTCATTCACCCGGAGGAGCCACAGAGAGTCACAGGCTCTGGGAGGATGCTCGGAAGGTTCTGGTCACTGCTGTGTCCCTAAGCCTTAAGTGAAGACTTTAAACTCCCTGGTCTTTGGTGTTCTCCATCAATCAAGCAAGGAGTTAGGGGACAGTGTGTGTGGGATGTCCCAGGTTTGGTACCTTTGAAGCTTCTCCACGTGGAGCATGCCAGGGCCTGGAAACTGGAAGAGACGCTTGGTGTAAGTTGGCTGGGTGCACGACACAGGGAAGCTACGAGTCTACAGGAGGACCAAGTCCTTCTTGCTCATACCCTGCTCCCGACAGCTTGTGTGTTGGACCCTCACAACAGAGCTGCCAACAGCTTTCGTTACATCATAAATCATGTTTTATTCTATGCTGAATCAAAATACCGATTTATAGTGAAACCCTTTACGGTCTAAGGATGACTTTGTTGTCCCTGCCCTCCCCCCTTTGCAAAGCCGTATACAACATACCACTTAGAGTTTATAAACAAGAAGCAAGCAAAAGGTGCCTAATACCACTAATCATTAGGAAAACTAAAGTCAGGGCTGGAGAGATGGCTCAGTGGTTAAGAGCACTGTCTGTTCTTCCAGAGGTCTTGAGTTCAATTCCCAGCAACCACCTGGTGGCTCACAACCATCTATAATGTGATCTGATGCCCTCTTCTGGCCTGAAGGTGTACATACAGATAGAACACTCTATATATATAAAATAAAAAAATAAATATTAACAACAACAACAAAAAAAAGAAATAAAGAAAAGAAAAGAAAACTAAAGTCCAAACCACAGTGAGATGTCACCTCATGCCTGTTAAAGACAGCAAGCAAACATGGGTCTGGAGGGATGACCCAGTGGTTAAGAGCACTGGCTGCATCTCAAAGATCCGCCTGCCTCTGCCTCCCGAGTTCGAGGCCAGCCTGGTCTATAAAGAGAGTTCCAGGATAGCCAGGGCCGCTACACAGAGAAACCCTATCTTGGGGGTGGGGTGGGGTAGAGCACTGGATGCTCTCCCAGAGGACTTGTGTTGGGTTCCCAGCACCTATATTGGGTGGCTCACAGCCATCTGTAACTCCAGCTCCAAGGGATCTGATTCCTTCTTCTGGTCTCTTAAGTCACTCACATGGTAGAATACACACTCAAACACATACACAGAAAGTAAAGTCCAAAGAAAAAAAAAACCAAACCAAACAACAGTACCAAACAAAAACAGTAGAAAATAAGCATTGAGACTAGAGGGGTCCTGGAAGATGGCTCAGCCATTAAAGGGTAGGCTCACAGTCAAAAACATAAGAGAATATGGAGAACTTAGAACTCTGTGCATTGCTGATGGGATTGTAAATCATGTAGCCTCTATGAAAACTAATACAACAGATCCTTAGGAAAATAAATATTTTAAAAGACAAAATAGCACTGTATATCTCAGACTGGCCTGGAGCTTGCTGTCTAACCAAGCTGGCCTCAACTCTTCTTTGATCCTGCTTCTTTTTCCTAAATTAGGATTACAAGAATGCACCACCATTTTAAACTTCCTCAAAAAAAGACTAAAAATATAATTGTCACGTAACCTAGTATTGTATTTCAAGGTATCTTTTCCAAAGAATGGAAGTAGAATTACAAGAAGATTGTACTAAGTGTTTTTAGAAGAATTTGCAATAGCCAAAAGATGACACAACCCCATGTCCATGTGTGAATGGTTAAACAAAGTATGGCATATCTATTCATACAACGGAATATTAGCCACCCTTAAAAAGGAAGCATCTTGTGCAGGAGGAAGTTATGTTGAACAAAATAAGCTATTTATATAAAGACAGATACTACATGACTTCAAGGATGAGAAGTCGGGGCTGGAGAGATAGCTCAGAGGTTAAGAGCACTGACTGCTCTTCCAAAGCTCCTGAGTTCAATTCCCAGCAACCACGTGATGGCTCACAACCATATATAATGTAATCTGATACCCTCTTCTGGCCTGCAGGTGTGCAGGCAGGCAGAGCACTGTATATATAATAATAAATACATCTTAAAAAAAAAAAAAGGATGAGAAGTCTGTAGTCAAACTCATGGGAAGTGGAAATGTGCTTTTTGTGGCCTGGTAAAATGCAAGATGAGTTGTTACTGAATGGGTGAAGAGTTGCCTTATACAATGAGAGCATACCTTATGTTACCAAGTACACACTTAAAAATGACTCCGATGGAAGCTCAGAGCCGCCTGTGAGACAGAACATGCAATATTTGTCTTGCTGGGCCTGGGTGATATCACTTAGTATTTTCCAATTCCATCCATTTTCATGCGGATTTTGCAGTTTTATTTTTCACTGTGGCTGAGTACAATTGCACGGTGTGTATGTACCACAGGGCCATCATCTGTTCACCAGTTGATGGGCAGCTAGGCTTTTCCTGTTTCCCTGCTACTGTGTGAAGAGTTGTTTAAACATGGATATGCAAGTGTTTCTGTGGCAGAATGCAGGTTCCTTATGTCCAGGAGAGTTATGGAGTAGCAAGAAAACTAAAGAGAGAGAAAAGAGGATTTAAGAAGAGGAGAAAGCCAACAGAACCCATGATACATGAAGGGAGAAGAAGGAATTACAGGAGGGTGGGGGCAGGGAAGTGAGGAGGGGACAAAAGGCCGCATCTCTGCTGGATGTGGACATTTCCTTGTCACTACTTCCTGCATTTACATTGCATTAGATATTATAAATAAAGATAGTAAGTTGTATAAATTCATATTTATCACAGTTATCCATTTTTATTAAAATCAATGTATTTTAAAAAGTATTTTATTATTTTATGAGTGTTTTGCTGCATGTCTATCTGCGTATCACATGTGGGCCCAGTGTCCGTCAAGGTCAGAGGTCAGGAGAGAGTGACCAATCCCCTGGGACTGGAATTTCAGATGGTTATGAGCTGCTGTGTGGGTGCTGGGAATTGAACTTGGGTCCTCTGCAAAAGCAAGAAGTGCTCTTAACCAGTGCACCAGCTCTCCAGCCACTCAATGTATTTAAAAAAATGCAAAGCAGACATGGAATTTCCTTTATCGTATAAAGCAAAGCTTAAAAGATTACTTTACAAAATCTGAGCAATGACTGAAATTCCATGTGAGCCAGCTACACCACCCCTGAATAGTGATCCAAAGGGTTCAAAGCCAGCATATCCAACACAGTTACACATCACTGCCTACTGCAGCACTGTTCACAACAATTATATTATGGAACTATCCTAGGTATCCAACAGCAGAGGAATGGGTGAAGAAAATGTGGTTTTATATACATAGTGGAATTGTTTTCAGCCATAAAGAATGAAGCCAAATTGCTGAGAGACGTAAGCAATTGGAGACAATCATATTAAGTAAGTTAAGCCAATCTCAGGAAGACAACTGCCCTGTGTTTTCTCTTGCTCACAGTCCCTGTATCTTATGCAGATACATAAAATCATGAATGAACATATGAGATGAAAAGTAGAGGCGAAAGGGAATAGAGGAGAACAAGGGTGACTAACAGCAGGAAAGGAGGTGAGAAACAGAAAGAGAAATTGTAGATATAAAGACACAGGAGATGTAAGAGGAATATGCTCAATAAAAATTAGTGCTTGTAGGAGATTTAAGCAACATGCTTTAAAACATATGGCAAAGATCATGGGCAATGCTTATCAGTGGTATTAACTTGTTAATGAGAAACCCCAAACATCCCCTTTCCTGAGGTGAACCTAGGCATTCACCTGATTTTTTTTTTTAACATTAGATCCTCTAATGTTTTAGACTCTCTTTGACTCACGCTTTGACTCACGCAGTGCTCTCTCCCAAGTGGAACACTATGTGAGGTAGAGTCCAACAGCCCAGGCCAGCCTTACATCATTGTGCAGTTGAGGGTGACCTTGAATTTCTGGTCCTTCTGCTTCTACCTCCCAAGTGCTTACATCACAGGCCTGTGTCACCACACCCGGCCTCAAATGGAACATTATGCCAAGACATCAGGACCAAACGGGCTCCTAAGCCAAGCTATATGGAATACTTACAGTTTCCAGGTTGCCAATGGCTGCCACAAGTTTAATGTCTGAGGGTCTCAGAGAGTGGACTGTGAAGATAAGAACCCATGAGGCAAGGTCAGGTCTACCACAAGGTAGGCAGAGAATGCACTATGAGGGTATGCAGAGCAGACCCACACCCTGTGGCCACTGAGGCCAGATCTGCTGGCAAGTTCAGAATCCTGCACTCACCAAGAATGCTGGAACCCGTACTCAAGGGTTCCCTCTCCTCCGGAGGGCAGAATGTTAATCTGGACTTGGCCTCTCCAAGCCTATGTCACCTGGCCCTCTGCCTGCCTCTCACCTTCCACTTACCCACAGCCCTGCATTTATGAGCTACCATTAATAAGTAACAAGCCGAAAGACTAAAATTAGGGCCATATGGATACCTAATAGTTAACTGTAGCTTGAAGATTACCAGAGAATAACCCTCAAAGCCAGTGACCACAGAAAACCACTGGGTGCAAATTATATGCAAATGATACACATCTCCTTAACCCACATGGGTGTATTCCTAGAAACCAGTGGCCAAACTTCCTGGCTGGGTGATGGGGGGTTTTAAATGTAAACTTCTAAAAGATGTGATTTTTAAAGAAAGTACATCAGTTTTTCTTAAAATAAGTTTAAGTGGAAGCCCTAGTAAAGTCTCTCTCTCTCTCTCTCTCTCTCTCTCTCTCTCTCTCTCTCTCTCTCTCTCTCTCTCTCTCTCACACACACACACACACACACACACACACACACATGCGTGTGTGCATGCACATCCATTAAATTCAGATAGCCACTTAACATGTTAAGCTTATTTACAGCATCTGGGTCTTAGCGAAACTTAGTACACAGCAGGAATGACTAAAACGGCCAAAATGACTACATGGCAGGAATGGGGAAGCCACATGAGTGACAGGTTCCAACCCCCAATTCCCAGGACACTTTATCCCTCAAGGGAGTCAAGGAATATGAGGTTGTCCCCATGTTGGTTTTATCTTTCAATGTTGTGTTGTCTCTGTCCCTACAGAAAGAGCCAAGGAGAAACAGAGCAGTGGTTCCCAACCTTCCTAATGCTGGGACCCTTTAATACAGTTCCTCACGGTGTGCTGACCCCAGCCATAAAATTACTTTCACTACTACTTCATAACTGTGATTTTGCTACTGTTATGAACTGTAGTGTAAACATCTGATGTGCAGGAGATCTGATATGCGACTCCCCAGTGAGGTCATGACCCACAGGTTGTCAGCCCCTGAAACAGTGTATGGTGATGGGCTGAGGGAGCATGGCATGCCCAAGAGGTAGACGAGGAACGGAGGTAGGACCTCTGTTGGCCACAGACCCTTGCCTGCTCACGGCCAGCGCAAACATACCTGACTCAGAAGGCACATCCAGTTCTAACTTCTTTGGCTTGCAAGGGAATGGAAAATTCTTCAGGGCCCGCAACTGAAACCAAACACCCCAAAACATCAATTTCCATGTCCTGAAGTATTGCCTGCTAAAACACTTGGTGTAGAAATGACCCTGTCCTTGGCTACCTAGGCTCAAAATCCAGAAGCAACACTTGCCCGTGGTCACATTTTCCCTGGTGGAGGGGGGCACACATCTCTTGATGAGGATTTTAGAAAGCTGCATGTGCACACGTTAGGACAGTGTGGTGGGGAGGGCAGGTGGGTGACAAAGGAGAATAAAAATCAACTCTTGGGGTGACGGATGATGAAATGCTCTTGTAAAGGAGAGCTGTGGCTGTACAACGGCAGTGTTCCCGGGACTGCTCAAACAGTGTCAATGTTAATGTTTGTTGTGGGTTTTCTATTCCAACTTTAAAAGAAAGCATAATCAAAGGACATAGTGTATTGAGATTAAATGTAAAAATAATTCAGGGCCTCATTTGTCTTTATCTACCGTTTCTCTCTTACTTTGACACAAGGCATTGTGCATATTTGCTGCTGCAGACTGGGTCAACATGAACCCAGGAGCCTCTTGTGTCTCCTCCACACTGGAGTATCCTGATCCCAAGTGAATCACTGAGAACAGAGGAGAGACACAGTAACTGGCATGCAAGTCTTCAGGGTGGCATGGGTCTCTTGGGTACTGGTACCAGGAATCCAGAGTGGCTTCTTTGTCAGAATAACGCGGAAGGCTGTGGGACATGGGAGGTGCCAGGGAAGGCACCCTGGCAGGAAAGGCAGGCAGTGCATGAAGCCCTCACCGCATCTCACAAGCGTAAGTTAATTTCTCATGAATTACTGATTACAGTAAGAGATACACTTACTCCCATCTCTTATCTCGTGAACCTTCTGGGAAGACCTCACCCAAATGCCTTCGGATAACTTACAACATCTGCTTCAAGGTTCACAGTGATAACACACCCCATTTATAATGCTTGCAGAACATTTCTGGGAACCACCTGCTTGATCTGCAAGGATGATGAGCCCCAAATTTCAGGAGCCATGGTAACGTTCTGCCAGGCAGCCTGGCTGGCCTGGGGAAGCAGCTCCTTTGGCCCATTCTGTTAAGGCATTAATGAGGGGACATCAACCTGCTCGGAAATTTGGATTTGTTTTTCCAATAGAAGAGAGCCTACCTCCCCACCCCATTACATACACACACACACACACACACACACACACACACACACACACATATACACACACACACACTACACACACACACACACACACACACACATCCCTCTCTCACAGGGGTTAAATCCTTACCATTTGCTGGGACTGCCATGCCATTACATTTTCTCCAGAAGAGCTATGAGTTTGGGAGGGCCCTAAAAATGAATAAAAATAAATACATAAGCAAGTAAACAGAAATAGGTCAATTTTACATATGTGTATACGTGCATTTGTGTGGTGTGTGTGTGTGTGTGTGTGTGTGTGTGATGGCCAGTGGTGTCTTCCCCAACATTCTCTGCCTTATTTTTTGAGACAGAATGCCTCAGTGAGCCTGGAGCTCACCCATTTCACTAGATCATTTGGCACACAAGCCCCCTGAGATTCTCCTGCCTTGACCTTCCACCACAGGATTACGAGTGTGCCACCATGCATGGCTCTTTTACACAGGTCCTAAGGACTGATCTTAGTCCACACAGACTACCAAATTTGTACCTTTTACACCCTTCACCTAAGCCCAATTATCTGCATGCCCAGATGTATAATGTCCTTTATCTTAGAAAACCACAGATTCCATTTCTCTTTCAGTTTGTTTATATGGTGGATTACATTGATGGATTTCCATATATTAAACCATCCCTGCATGCCTAGAATGAAGCCTACCTGATCATGGTGAACGGTGTCTTTCATATGTTCTTGTATTCATTTTGCGAGTATTTTATTGAGTATATTTGCATCAATGCTCATAAGAGAAGTTGGTCTGAAATTCTCTTTTTTTGTTGTTGTTGGGTCTTTGTGGGGTTTAGGTATCAATGTGACTATGGCCTCATAGAAAGAATTTGTTAATGTTCCATCCATTTCTATCTTTTAGAGTAGTTTGAAGAGTATCGGTATTAGCTCCTCTTTGAAGGTCTGGTAGAATTCTGCGCTGAAGCCATCTGGCCCTGGGCTTTTTTTTTTTTTTTTTTTTTTTTTGGTTGGGAGACTATCAATGATTGCTTTTATTTCTATAGGTAAAATAGGGCTATTTAATTTTTTTATCTGATCTTGATTCAATTTTGGTAAATGGAATCAGTTGAGAAAAGTGTCCATTTCCCTTAGATTTTCAAATTTTGTGGCATAAATGCCTTTAAAGTTTAAATATTCCATTTCTATGGCTCTCATAGTTTGGGACAGCATGATGGCACTAATATATCCCATTATTAGAATTGTTGCTAGTAGAATTTCCAGGTCAAGGTGCAGAGGTGTTGTCAGAGAGGGGCTGTCACCCTATGTCCTGCATGAAAGCATTATCAGATTGCTATCCTGCTTCCTTGCCAAGGATCGTAACATTGGACAGATAGCTGCCACTGGTTGGGCATCTAGGACAAAGCAGGGAAGGCAAGCAGCACACTAGAATGCTCTGAAGGGCAGTGAGACTGCAAAGAGTTAATCACGGGGACTCTCAGCAGCCATGACTGTGCTAAGTACCTGGACACCACTGTCAACTCGAGGCAAAGGAGAAGAGGACAAGATAGGCAGGGAGACCACAGAGACACAGTCCTCACCCCAGGGTATTCGGGCTATATAGCCCTGGCTTGTCTAGAACTCACTATATAGACCAGGCTAGCCTCCAACTCACAGATCTGCTTGCCTCTGTCTCCTGAGTGCCAAGATTAAAGCCATTCACCACAATGCGGGCCTCTGTGTTTTTTTTCCCCTGTTGTGACACTATCTTGATATCTGTCTTAATATCTAGTTCCACAAGTAACTTGATACTTGATCCTGGATTTAGAGTTGTTGCTTCCTCTCACTCTTTTTTTTTTTCCCTCCCAGCTCTCGGCCTAGTGTACGCAGTACATTCCGAGGAGCAGCAGACACCGGGAAAAGGCAGATGTGAGCTGGGAGACGGAGCTTGACTGATTTTCCACCCCAGCCTTCTTCTGCAGCTTTACTTCCTGACCCTGAGAATAATTTATCTGGAGTTGCATGAAGGAGAAGCAGTATATTTCCAGTTCCTACCCACAGAGAGGACGCAAGCAATGGCTATAACCCACCTCCAGACCCCATGACTCTTAAAATTCCCAGAAGCCAGTGTTCTGAGCAGAAAGGACCCTGCGATAGGAAATCAGTGAGACGTGGACAAGTGTGGAGTGCTGGAAAAAGCCAGGACAGGGTCTGTGGCTGGAGGGCAAGAAAGAAACAGGTAATGAAGAAATAGAGGGAGCTGGACTTCAAAGCCACAAATGCCAGGCTAGCCCATGGGTTAGTGGGAACCATGACCAATCTTGAAGAGATAAATTTTAAGATGCTGTTACTACAGTAGTGGGAGAGATGAGTTAGCAGGGCAGAGAGTGGAGCCCATTGAGGATCTTCCCAGGCTGGGACAGCAAATGTAAATGTATGAGGCAACCACAGCTTCTATACGGCTCCTCCGTATCAGGCACTCTTCAGCACCTAATCCCCATGACAATTCTAGGAGACAAATGCCATAAGCTCACCATATATGCAGCAAAGTGAAGCCCAGAAAGCTCAAGTCACACTAAAGTTGACACAGCTAGCAACTGGTGACAGAGGGACTCAAAACAGGCAGCCTAGCTCACTCGGCTACATGTTTGGGAGCAACAAACTGACTATAAGCCACATGCCCAAGACTAGACCAGGTCTGACAAAGGCCAGATAGTCCATGTTTTAGATTCTGTAGACCATAAGGTCTCTTCTCTGACATGACCATTCTATTCATGATTTCAGTATTGTGAAAGTGGCCACAAGCAACACACACACACACACACACACACACACACACACACACACACACACACACACACACACACACACACACACGAGTTTATATTCTGCACAAGTTTCACATGTCATAAAATGTTTTTTCCCCTTTTGGTTATTAGAGCCATATAAAAGTGTAGAAATCTTCATGGGTATCAGCAAACTGATTCTAAAGTTTCTAAGGAGAGGCAAAAGACCTCAAATAACACTGAGGACCAATACAACAGAAATCAAAACTTACTATAGAGTTCTATAATCAAGACAGTGTTCAGTTAGCAAAAGAGTAGACAGATCTGTTGGAACAGAATAGAGGTCAGAGAGGCCCAGAAAATATAGTCAACCAAATCTTTGACAAAAAACAAACAAACAACCCAGAGACAATATAGTGGAAAAAATGGTCTTTTCAAAAGTAATGTTGGGACTGGGCATGGTGGCGTACACCTGTGATCCCAGCACTCTGGGAAGCAGAGGCAGGTGGCTCTCTGTAAGTTCGAGGCCAGCCTGGTCTACAAAGTGAGTGCAGGACAGTCAAGGCTACACAGAGAAACCCTGTCTCAAAAAACCAAAACCCACCAAGCAAACAAACAAACTGTTGTAATGTTGACTTGCTGGACATAGATACGCTCCCTCCCCCCAAAAGTAAAAATGTCTTTTAGCTTGTAAGTTGCACAAAAACAGACAGCAGGCTGGATCTGATGCATGTCCCTAGTTTGCCACCTAATCCATGATTTACACTGGGCCTGAAAAGAGGTCATCCAGGTGGAATAGGAGGGCAGACCTCTAGGGACTAGCTGTAGCTTTCACAGGGTGGGTGAAAGACCTGAATGTTAAAAAAAAAAAAAAAAAAAAGGCATTTAAAGGTGATGAGAAGGGAAAGAGAGGACCCTAGAATAGACAGAGAATCCCCAAAACACAAATAGGCAGATATGACCTTCAAACCCAGAGAGAGCCCAGAAGTCAGAGGTGGAGAGGGGGTTAGGAGACTGCTCCTCAGCATCTACCTGCAGCTCTGGGTGTCAGCAGGGCTGGCCTTGCTCAGGCAGCTCCCAAGCCAGGACCAGAGCAAAGACACAGGCTGTCCCTTGGTAGACTAGCAGCAGATAGCCAAACAAAAATAGACGGGCTGTCCAGAGCACTGGTCCAGGCAGAAGCTTTGGGTGTCAGACAGGGCTAAGAGCTTAGACACCTCAAGTCTTGTCAACCTCCCCAAGAATCGGTTTCCTCATCTAGTCCATCATAAGATGGTCATGGCAAAGTCTGCCTTGCACAGCTGTAACAGGGACTCTGGAGGCTTCACCTTCCCCGGGAGGCATTGCTGAAGGCTTAATGGTTAATGGAAAAGGGGGGTCATTTTCGTCAGTGGCGTAGACACTGGTAAAGTTATGGTTAATGCTCCTTCTGCTCATCAGACAACCCTATTTAAAGTCAGTGGGTCACAAAACCAAAACAGATGTGCAAGTGGAAAGAAGGCTTGCTGGTAAAAGGGTGGACGGGAGGAGAATGAGAGTGGGTAACAAGGGTGAAAACAGCCAAAATTCATTAGGTACATACGTGAAATTGCCAAAGAACAAAAGGAAATTTAAATTTTTGGATATTTGTTTTCAGTGTGTGTGTGTGTGTGTGTGTGTGTGTGTGTGTGTGTGTGTGTGTGTGTGTGTGTGTGTGTGTGTGTTTTGCCTGCATGTGCGCCAGTGCACCACAGGCATGCCTGGTACCCACAGAGGCCAGGAGAGGCCATCAGATGCCTTGAAACTGGAATTACAGAGAGTTGTAAACCACCATGTGGGTACCAGGACTCAAACCAAGGTCCTCTGGAAGAAGAGCCAGTGCTCTTACCCATGGAGCTATCTGTCCAGCCCCCTAAATAAATACCTTCTACAGGAAGTAGATGACACAAGACAAGGACGAGTCGCGGTGATTTCCATGGCCAGCATCAGAGAGGCCGCTCACTTAGTCTCTGTAGCCTGAGATAACCCATGACTTAGTGTCTGTAGCCTGAGATAACCCATGTAACTAAAGGCTCTAGAGTTCACATTTTCAACTTGATGACAAGAGTCTCCAGGATAACTGCTCTGGGCTGTCAGAGAGGCTGTGCCATCTCAACCCTCACGGAAAGTTACAGCCCTTTGTCCTGTCCCCACTGACTTGTACGAGGCACTTAGGCCTCATCCGTGTCCTGTGCTTTTGATCAGATATGTGGAAAGAAAATTCTGTCAGTGCTCCCCCAGTGCCTGAGGCATTGTGGCAGAAACCATCAAAGCACTTGTAACATCGCCGACCCCCAGGCTTGGGATCTCAGGCGAATGCCTCCCTTCTGGAAAACTGTTTACTATCCGGCTCCTGCATCTATGGGCTCCCTGAAAAACTCCCACCCCAGTAAGGTTAGTCAGGGAAAAACACACGTATTTTTCCACCCTGCTGGGAATAAAAGGGAAAACATCTGTGTGTGCCCCAGGCATGGGCCTGGCAGAGGTCAGTCAAGCAAGTTAGAGCTGCAACCTTTGGGGTCGGGAACTAAAAAGGGTCCATTATAGCTCCAGGCCTTAATGAGGTACAGTGTGCAGAGATTTCTCCCTCAGTGATTTCCTCCTTTTAATGCAGAAGCTCTCTATTGCTCCCCCAATACTAGACACTGCCCCTCCCCACCCTCTACCCCACCCCGAAAAATCCAGGTTCCACTGGACTGCATGGGGCCTAATATGCCAGACATCAATTACAGAATTCCCCTTGGGTGGCGCTCATGTACTTCCAAGTTAATAACTAGACTCTATCCAGCAGCTGGCCACAGGAAGGTGGGGTGATTTTACTAGACAAATTAAGGCAGGACACCCACTCTAATTCACAGATTTCCTTGATGTCTGTCCACTTAGGACACATCCGGAGCACAATTTTCCATAATCTCTCTCTCTTCCTTGAGGAAGAGCAGCTCCCTCTGGCGACCTTGATGGTGCACTCAATGTGTCTCTTGACTTCCTCATCTATAAAATGGGACTGAGCCAGGCTTCCTCGCTTTCCTCCTGGGGTTGCTGTGAGGATCAAAGAACAGGAAAGTGCTGTGTGGGCAAGAGCTGTGCGTGCAAGCAAAGATCACCTCCCAGGATGAAAGGAAGGTGCATTCCTCAGCAACTGGGAAGAAAATCCAAAGCAATAGAAGTGAACTGAGGTCATGCTTTGTGGCACACTAAATTCTTGGGCTCTTTGTAAAGGGTGATGTCCTCACAGCAAGCCTAGGGGCAGGGTTTGTGACCCTCTAGAGCAGTGGGTCTCACCCTTCCTAAGGCTACAATCCTTTGATACAGCTCCTCATGACGTAGGGCCTCCAACCATAAAGCTATTTTTGTAACTACTTCATAACTGTAACTTTGCTAGCTGTGAACTATAACATAGATATTTGACATGCAGAATATCTTATATTCAGCCCCTGTGAAGGGGTCATTAGACCCCAGAGGGGTCGAGACTCACAGCTTGAGAACTGCACGTACAGACTCAGAGACCAGACCATCAAGGGAAATGCGGGCTTGAGTTTTGCTGCAATCCTCTAAAGCATCGTACTGTGCCCAAATCTAGAAAAAGGAGGGTCAATGTCACACAATGTCTCCCTTGTGGCCTCCTTGACTGTATGCAGATTCGATGCTCCTTAGGATGGTTGGCAAGCCTCATTCACACGCAGGCAATACAAAACGCTGTGGCGGCCTGTGAGCAGGCGCTAACTTGTGACGACGAGCTATGCGTGCTGAGTCAAAAGGCTGACTCACACCTCAGACTGTGGCTTCCACCTCAGAATTCCAGGCGTGCTGGGAAATACGGGCATCCTTTTGTCGCATGGTGCGTAAGCAGTCGCATGCCAGCCAGTAGAAGGTGACACTTAAGTCCAGAGAGACTGATGGGCTGGCTTCTGGGTATTTGTCTCTGAATTCTAGGACAGCGGATGGGGTGAGCCTGTGCAATCACCTCGTTTGCTTCCCCAGGGAATGCTGACCTCATGGCTTAATAAACTTGACAAAGACAACCAATAAGACAGCTAGCAGAGAAGTGGGCGGCGTTCAGTACTCTTTAAAGTGCGTCTGGTGCGCATGCTCCAAAGCAACGGGCCTTTTGATTGGACATCGTAAGAAGTTTATTGTGTGTGTTACTATTTGGATGTAAATCATGCCCCCACAGGACTGTGTTTGAATGCTTGGTTCTCAGTTGGTGGCACTGACGGTTCGAAGAGGTTTTGGAACCTTTAGGAGGTGGGACCTAGTTGGAGGAAGTAGGCGGCTTGTGGGAAGGAGGGCCTTCCTTGCTTCCAGGTGGCACTCTCTACTTCTGGGTCGACAGACATGTGAGGAGACCAAGCCACATGCTCCTGCAGCTATAAACCCTGCCATGCCCTCTTCCCCTTGATGGACTGCACCTCTCAAACCCCAAGTCCAAATAAATAATTGTCCCTTAAATTGCTTCCTGTAGGTATTCTTTCACAGCCACAAGAAAGCGAACAATAGAGTCCCTGAATTAGCACCATATGGAAATGTGTCCCATGGAAATGTGTCCCATGGCTATGCCTACACGGCCACCATTTCCAGCTGTCCTTACAGTTGGCGTAGGCTTGCCATCAGGCTGGCCAAAGAATCAACAATATCATTCCATTGAGGGGGAGACCCCACAACCTCTAGTCTGATGGCCATGAAAGTCATCAGAAATGAATAGAAAAGTCATGACCCAATGCTGTCTAAGCTTTCAGCGTCTAATGACAATGGCCAAAGGAAGACACCACCCACTACTTGGGGTGGAGGCCAGTGCCCACTCCTGTTTCCTCCATCTTCTTCTTCCCAGCCGTACCAACATCATGCACTCAAAGGGGTGGCAGTAACACTCACAGGCCAGGCCTTATCCACACTTGGATGCTTTGCCCTTGGCCTATATATTTTTCTTGACTTTATTTTGCATCAGGGGCAGGTACTGACTGGGGCCAGAACAAAAAAAGCCATGGATATCTCTTAAAACTAAGTGTGTGGGGTGGTGGTGGTAGTAAGGGAGCCTCAAGAGGAGAAGAATCTCAAGGAAGTTTGAGGGGACCCTCAGGTTTTCCCATCAGCAAGATCTCCTTCCAGAGGCTGGGGAGGCGGGGAGGGGAAGACGGGCATCACCTCATATACAAGAGCAAATGGTGGCCCAAGGCAGGAGAGCTGCCTTGGTCTTTTCCGGAGTCCATCAATCCTCCTGCTCAGAGACAGGGATGTAGCTTGGTGGGAGAGCACTAGGTGTGCTCACTTACTCTCTACTTCCTCTAAGGATGCCAGGCTTCGATCCAACCAGCCTGCTTGGGAGAGGGGTGAGCTTTGCCTCCTCTGAGCGGACCTGTGGGCCTCCTTTCCTTTGCACCCCTTGTCTGTTCTTCTGGGTTTATTTCAACCCCTACAGAACCCTCTGGGTCTGCAGCACATGCCCCCTTACGACTTCTGTAGCCCACTTCCACCCCTCAGCTCTCAGAATCCTACTGCTGTTTTCGCAGCTCTTTGCATCTCTGTTGGTGCTTAATTTTCCTCCAGTGACTCCATGAGATCTAGTGTCTCTCCCCAGAGGATTCCACACATTTTGTTTGGCATCTGCCAATGAGGCTTAGCCAAGGGTACTCAGACGGTTAATTGACAGTAGGGGAAAAAAACCCTGCAACTTGAAGAAAATGATGATTGACAGTTAAGTCCTAAAAACCTACAAGATTCAGGTGACATTCCAGGAAAGTAGACTCTTGAGCCCTGAAAGAAAAGCCCATACCTGTGCTGGCTGCTTGGAGCAAGAATATGGGGACAAATGTATGTGATGGCAAGATTGGGGGCAGAGATCGAAGCAGCAGAGATGGAGGGAAGTGTGTGGCCTCAGGGTCCCAGGAATGGCTCTGCTGACTTCTGGATAAGTGACCCAAGCCAGTCCCTTCCTCTTTGCGTTAAGAACTTGAAGGAAACAGGGCACAAAAATTTCTCTAAGATCTGTTTCTACTCTTAATTGTAATGATATTTCTAGAAGGCTGGGACAGGCAGGGAAACCAAACTCCAGGCAGGACTCGGGTTCCTCACAGACTCAAGACTTGCAGACTTGATTCACTTCATTCACGTCAGATGTGTAAACACGCACGACCACTTCGTTCAGCTCCTATCCTTGACTTTGCACTGAAAGTATCACAGATGCAGCACCAAAGCAATGAGTTGTTACCCACAGATCTGACAGCCTTTTAGGGGACTTGTAAGTCATTTGTGGAAAATCAAAACTCCAATAAAATCTGTATTTTATTACCCATGGTGCTTTGCTGCCAGCTCGCTGTGGTCAAGGACAGTTTGAGATAGTGCTGTTTCTGCATTTGAAGTTAAAGTTTTCAAACAGGGATCTGTTCTGACGTGTCTAGTTTGTGTGCTTAGATCCTGCTACCCCCACTGGGTTCTAGCACTGGCCAGATGAGTGGCCAAGAGCCTTGGCTCTGACCTGGGGACTGACTCAGGCTCCTTGATTTACTAGTTGAATGACTTTTGATAAGCTAGCAAGCCTCTCAGAGTTCTCATCTGTACAATCCATCTTAAACGGGAGTTGCTATGTGCAGTCAGCCCTCTGCAGCTGGATGTCCTGAGCCCATGGATTCAACCACTGAGGGTTGAAACTATCTGATCAGAACTGTGCAGGTGTCACAACTATTTAGATACATTTACAGTTCGTTTTGTATTGACATCTACCTAGATATGGGTTAAAGCACCCTGGAGCTTATGCATGTGTCTGTACACATCACTCTACACAGATTCCACAGAAACTTGAGTATCCTCAGACAGGCGTAGTCTCTGCTAGACCCAGGGAGAAGCTGTGTGTCCATGGCTGCCAGAGGGTTTACCTCTTCTAGGAAATGTCACACAGTGAATCTAGTTTGAAGCGACTCTTTACTGGCAGTGGTCTCTGACTCTGAAGCACGAACCTTTATATTTGTATTTTCTCCAAAATTGATCACCTCCAGTCCAGGCCCCAAAGACTATCACGGGTGGATTTTTCAAGGAGGCTATTACAGAAAACATAACCAACCAATCATAGAGATGCACAGTGTCCACGAGTGAGAGTTAGCATGGAGAAAATAGAGCACAGATATCATAAAGCTTTGTATGCTGAAATTACCAGACAAAATTTATAGTTTTTTTTAAAACTATTGTTTTCCATACTTGAGGTTTTTTTTTAATAAGAAGTCAAAATACCAAGCTATATTTGTGTAATAATTAAAATATGGGTTAACATACTATATGTGGCATAGTAATACATATTGTATAATAAGCCAAATCAAATGAGTTTGTGAAGAAATAAACTAAATTTGAAAACAAAACCCAGCAGTTTTCAAAATCTTTTTTTTTTATCTGCTTTAACAGCAAATTAGACACATCTGAAAGACAATGGAAAAGCTACATGTGTAAGTACCTAAAAGGATGGTGGTATTGGGAGAGAGGGGGCAAGGCAGGTGACAGGAGAAAGCCAAGAGGAAAAGACAGAATGGGTGGCTGAGAAGTCTTAAAATGGATGACAACTTTGGGACACACCAGGAAGACCAAGCGAGGAATATACAGGAATTAATAAACTAGAAAATAAACATATAACATGGACTTGTATGTATATACATATATATGTATACATATACATATTTTGTGTTTGGCATGTGCTTGTGTGCATGTTTGTATGTGCATGTGTGTATATGAATATAGAAACTGGAAGTTGCCACTGAGTATGTTTTTCTATCATTTTTCTACCTTGCTTTTAAATGTATTTATAACTCTATTTATTTATTTCGAGGCACAGTCTCTCACTGACCCTGGGAATTTGCTGGTTTCTAGAAAGACTAGCTGGCCAGCAAGGTCCAGGCAACCTCCTAGTGTCTACCTCACTGCCACATACCTGACTTCTTATGTGGGTTCTGGGGACCCTAACTTAGACCCTCATGCTCATGCAACCTGCAGTTTATTTACTCGAGCATCTCCCCAGCCCAGACTATGGTGTTTCCCCTTTATCTTTCATTCTCCTTGGATCAAAGCCAGCCCTGGAACCTGCCTTGGCCCCAAGAAGCAGCAAAAGTGATGCTGGGGCCCGGGTATTAGAAAACCTCTTGTGGACTTTATTTGTGTTCTCTTGTGGGGGCGAGGGGGAGGCATGGGTCATTATGTAAAACATAGGCTGCCCATTAGAAACACAGACAATGTGGAAATGAACCAAGAATGCCAAGCACCCAGACACGTCGTTTTCCATTAGTTCTGTACTATACTATGGGAATAGAGCTGAGCTGTCCTTGACAGGAGTGTCCCAAATTTCAGATCCACAGAACTGTGAGAAAATGCAGCAGTGGCTGCTCGAAGTAACTAAGCTTTAGTACAATTTGTTATACGGCAAAAAGAAAAAAGAAAAAACAATAAAAACAAAAACAAAAAAATCTGTTACACAGAAGATTGCTCATCTAAAAATTAGTTCTTCAAAAATATTCAAATGGACAAACTTTTGGTACAATAAACAAAAGAAAAGGGAGTTGCTTAGGAGTATAGCTCAGAGGTGAAGTACTACATGCTTAGCACATACAAGACCATGGGTTCAACCCCCAGCATGCCAACAGGCAAGGAAAAGGAAACAGATTAAGTATCAAATAACCAATATCAACCTCACCCGCCCCCGCCGACCCTCCCACAAAGAGGACAAGATGGCTCGGTGGGTAGAGGTACCAAGCAGGCAAGCCTGACATCTGGGTTTGCTCGCCAACAGTCCACGTGAAAAGATAATACAGATGTGCTTCTAAAATCCCAGCACTTCTCAGGTAAGACAGGAGGAGGAGGAGACAGAAGGTTTTCCCAGAAGCTCACAGGCCAGCTAGGCTGGAATACACAGCACTGCAGAAACAGAGAGACTCTGCCTCAAAGGCAAGACGGAAGGAAGCAACTGACTCCCAAAAGCTTATTATTTGACTTCTGGCAAGTATACGTCCACACATTCTCTGTCTCAGTGTTGCCTCCTCCCTGTCTGTCTCTCTCTCACCACATATATACAATGATGATGATGATGATGATGATAATAACAACAACAATAACAACAATAATAATAATTTAAAAGTAAGGCCATGAGTACAGAAGCTGTAGGTATTTAAAAGATGAAAACAGAAAATTTGACTTTAAGAATGATCTAAATTTTGGGGGGACAGGGGAGGTGGCTCCGTTGGTAAGGCACCTGCCATGTAAGCATGACGATCTGAGTTTGATCCCCTGCACCCATGTAGAAGCCAGGTGCACAACACACATCTGTAAACTTGGCACTGGGTGGGGAAGGAGGTGCAGGACAGGAGGATCCTTGGAGCTTCTTTGCCAGCCAGCCCAGCTGGGACAATGAGTTTCGGCTTCAGTAAGAGACAGCATCTCAAAACAGTGAGGTAGATGGAAAACCTATTGCAGAAGACACACAACATTGACCTCTGTCTTCCACATGTATGCACACATGTGTGCACATGCCCCTAGACTTGTAACACACACACACACACACACACTCAACATCCACTTATGAGCTGCCATGTGGGTGCCGAGGATTGAACTCGGGTTCTCTTAAAGAGAAAACAGTGCTCTTAACTGATAAGCCATCTCACTACCCCCATTTATTATTTTTAATATCTTTTTTCAAATCAAGGACAAGATAGAAGTTTCTTAGTCTCACCGGGAATACAGATTGAGTCGCCCTTAGGATGCCTGGAGTCAGATATGTTTCAGATGTTGGTCTCAAAGTGCTTCTTCTGAATTCTCTGCCCCATGCTTTCTACTTAAAAAATTCTTCCATTTTGGTGCATTTCAGACTTTGGATGTTCAAAGTGAACTCACAACAAAGCCATAGCAAGCATCACACTTGCTGATGAAACTGTAGAGAAAGTCACTGAGCTGTGTATACTTTGGGTCTGGTTAATTTGAGTGTTCTAACTTATTTGCGAGTCCTTTTTAAAAAGTGCCAAAATTTATAAAATTAAAGAGAAAAAGAAAACACTACCAGTCAGAACTTGGAACATAATGACGCCTCCAGCCATCTCTTCTATGAGAAAGTTGAGATAAGGTTTCAGACACCTCAGAAACACACAAGCATGGAAGCATGAGAGAAGAGCTGAGAAGGAAAGGACAGGACCAATCAGACTGTGAGCAGAGAAAAGTCCTACAAAGAAGCAGGTAAAATATAAGAGAAATTAGCTGAACTCCAAACTCGCCATGTAAACAGCAATTTTACTACTCTATGCCTGTAATAAATACTTTTAAAATTAAAAAGTTAAATCTACTTGCCATACAACATAAATATCACCCACCTTGGAATAAATTGGTCAAAGTACTTATTTCTCAACAAGAAGACTGTGTAGACTGTGAACAAAAATGTAAATACATGGACGGATTGGCATGACCCAATTGTGTCATACAGTTTATCTCTCCCACCTTGATTCCTACTCTAGAAAGAAATCTTTATTAAAGTGCTAAAAATGGACAAGCTGATAAATTTATAGGAGAATTCAAAGCCAAAACACCTCAACAGATGGAGAAATGGAAAAATCATTTTATCAAATTATAGATCTTATCACAGAGCTACACAGTTAAGGCAACATGCTACAGGCAGAGAGATAGACAGAAGCTTGCTGAGCACATATGACCCCTAACCTGTGAAACAAAAGGCTAGTGGAACCAGTAGGGAAACAACTGGCTTTTCAATAAATGACGCTGACACAGCTGGGTATCTGCATTGGCTTCCTCTCTTACACTAGACACAACAAAAGTCAACCCAAGTGTACCGAGAGTAACCTAGACGGAGCAGCAAACACAGAAGGAAATGTATGATGTTCTTTGTGACTTCAAGGCTGGAGCTTTTAGACAAGACACACAGAATTACCAACCATACAGAAAAGACTTCCAAGTCATACCTTAGGGATTGAGACAGAATATACATTAGGATTCTGACTGCCATCCACAGCTACCGAACATCACCCTCTATCTCTATTGTTTTGTAATTGCTTCCAAGTCAGGACCAACTAGAGCTGAGCTGTGGTTCTCAACCTTCTTAACACTGCATCCTTTTAATAGTTAGTTCCTCATGTGGTGATGACCCCAACCATAAAATTGCTTTCGTTCCTACTTCATAACTGTGATTTTGTTACTGTTAGAGATTGCGATGCAAATAGTTTTGGAGACAGAGGTTTGCCAAAGGGTCACAGACCGCAGGTTGAGGTCCACTGAACTAGAGAAAACCAAATACTCTCATGTAAATTGCCAAAGACGCTGTACTCCTTAGCCTGCCTCCAGCTTCCTCCAGCCAACACCGCATAGTCATGACCAACCTGAAGGCCCTGCTTCTCCACCATCAAGCTTTCCCACTCCCCTGCCACCCTTTGAGTCTATGAAATGGAAAGTATGGCTTCTTCCAGCAAATTCCAAGTACTCAGTATACAATTCCCATTTGTGGGCTCATCACCTAGTTCCACAAAATCAGTTCTGCCTTTCTCCATGAGGAGAGCAGAAAGACGAGCTTGAGGTGGGAAAAGACACTACTGGTCTCCCCAGAGACTCACTGAGGCCACTCGCTTACCTTAAATGAGCAGCAGGACTTTGAGGTCCCAGGCAGTGTAGCCTTTTATCCCATCTATATCTCTTTCATTGCTCCAGGACAAACGCCTTCTGTTCCAGGCCCAAGCCTCATGTGAGGAAAGGGCAGGAGGCCATGGTCAAGGCCCTTGGCAGCTGAAAAGATCCTGCCTTCCTAAACCAAGGAGGATGGGGCAGAGAGGGTGTGGCAGGAGCACACCTGATCACAACCTTGGCATCACCTATGTGGTTCAATCAAGGCTAGGTACTTGATACAACTAAAACCTATGGGCATCGTTAGGGTTTATCACGCTGATCTGCCTTTATCTGTCCTTAACAGAAAAATCGAAGGCCACAGATAGCCATGACCATGACTTGATACACCCATCCTAGTCTATTGATTGAGGTATTTGGGGGATTGAACCCAGGGCCTTACACTGATTAACGAGCAAATCTCCAGCCACCAACACTCCATTATAAAGAAGGGGGATTAAGGTCCAAATAGAACTTTTCCAGGCCACACAGCACAAAGTGATAGAAATCTTAGAGACTCTGCACTGTCAATTTCCCCCCTACCCCCATTCACCCCCAACCAGAGTATGCAACTCACCTGGGCTTCTCTCCCAAGACCTGCCCTCCCTGTAACAGCCTTCATTTGTCCTACAGGCAGACTCCGCCTCCCATCCTGTAAGAGGCAAACCAGCCTTCTTGTGTTTTCACTTTACATTTGGAGCTTTGTCTCAACAGAAGGGCACATTCTACCTCTGAACTTCTTGGTTAAGCAAACGAGGACACAGATAGGACTGCGTATCAATGACTCAGCAAATGTCGTGCTTACCTTGTCCCAGCAGCAGCAGCAGCAGTCCCACAAGGGAGACACCTGGCCACGGCTCCATGGCTCAGTGTCAGCAGGTGTCAGAGGCCTCTGCTTCCACAGATGGATGAGTTAACGCACACTCTCCTGCTTTTATGCTCCTCTGGGATCT
Organism: Acomys russatus; assembly: GCF_903995435.1. Lineage (NCBI taxonomy): Eukaryota > Metazoa > Chordata > Mammalia > Rodentia > Muridae > Acomys > Acomys russatus. The sequence continues at coordinate 22,336,669 of NC_067137.1, forward strand.
GATAGTACACCTGTTGTAAATTTTACTGTGTTCACCTTTGAAAGGGGGAAGTGGCTGGCTGTAAATGATAAATATTAACATTTAGGCAGAAGCTTGATGACAGGGTAGCATGCTGTAGTCATAGACACCCAAAGATCAGGACTGTGTGGCAGCCTCCCTTCTACCTTCCATGATGTCAGGGGTCCAGATACGGCTCGTGGCAGAAGCAGAGCTACAGAGAATAACATAAACTTTGGCATCCCACGTGGTGAGCAGGGATCCACTCTGTAACCTGACCCTGGGGTCTGGGGCACATCCCTGAATTCGACCTCATCTCCGGCTTACAGAAAATAAAAGACACAGAGAACAAAAGTGCTTCATGGCCACTGTAGACCCATCAAAGCAGCTCAGACAAGGCCTTTCTTAGTGTGAAATATGCCAGCACCCAGTCTCAGGCCCACCAGGCTCTCTAGCTTGGACCTGGAGGAGGAGATTTCTTTCAATTGTCCCCACCCCACCTCCCAACGCACTGACGGACAAAAGTGGCAGCCAGCATAGAATACATGCATTGTCTGCATGTTGAACTGTGAGATGCAAAAGGCTGCGAGGTGGGCCAGCTGTGGAGCTCACTCTGAGCCCATCAGCAGTTTCTACTGGGTGCGTGGCTGAGACTAAGCTGGGGCACACTGAGCTAGAGTTTAAAGCCTGAGTGACAAAAAACTGTTGAGGTTGACACGTTCATTCTTGTCCCCCAAATACCAAAGACTGGGTTCTTTCATTTATATACACAAGTATGGACAAGGCACGTTTGCCTTCTGCCCACTCTAGGATGCAGTAGCTGAAGGCTCGCTCCTCCAGGAACCCTGAACTGGTTTCCATGACCTAACTCATAGCTTGCCTTCTTCTCTGACTCAGCTATTTTTTTTTTTCATATATATCTTTACTGTGTTGAGTCTAAAGTGACGATGAGCTGGGCCGCTCTTCCTTTACAAAGTCTTGTATTTAGGATGTTGCCCATCCCTTCTCAGCGGCTCAGAAAAATGTAACATGGCTAACCCTGGATCTCAGGCTTTGTCTCAGCCTTTGGACTTTGTATGGGTGTGGAGCCATGTTGTGGAGGGTAGCCACTGACACACTAACCCTGCACGCCATGTCTAATCCTTAAAATGGATGACAAGCTCAGAAAGGGAAGGAGAAACTGTAAGCAATGCCAAGGTCTGGGAGGGGGCTGTTTGAGCACAGATATTCTCAGGCGTCTGGATTCTTGGCACCATCACTACACTGCCCACAGAAACAACCTCAGACTCACAGCTGCCACTCTAGTAGAGGAGCTAGAACCACCCACTTTGTGCTGCCAGCAGCCTCGAAGAGCATCACCAAACTTCCTTGAATGAGGGGCCCTAAGTCTCTGCTCATGCTTAGACCCAGAGAGGTAGGGCAGGAAGCATGATGGGGGAGATCAGAAACTCCTGCTTCCATCTCTGGCCTCTTTGCTGTATTGCTGGCCATAACATATCCTATAACCCCTTTCCCATCTAGAAAATTGAGACTAGTTTAACCATTTTGATCTCTGAGAGGCATTTTGAATAAGACAGTCTGAATTGTCTTTTAGACCAAGGAAATATTGGAGTCCCAAGATTAGTAAGGTAAGGAAGGCAAAATTTCTTCTTTCTTTTCTTCCTTCCTTCCTTCCTTCTTCCTTCCTTCCTTCCTTCTATTTTATTTGAGGGGTAGGCTCGAGCAAGACATGGCCTCATACTGCTTTCCAGGTTACTCAGAATTTGCATTGTATTCCAGGATGTCCTTAAACTCATAATAATCCACCTTAGCCTCCTGGGTTATAGGATTACATGTGTGAGCCACCAGCCTTGGATTGGTAAGTAACATTGTGGAGGCATCTGCTAGTCTGAATAACACTTGCTATCTATAAGACCTGTTACATCTGATACAACATAGAGAAAGCAGTCCTCTACAGGCAGAGGCAAGCAACTGTCAACTTCATCACTTCCCCATAAATTTTTGTTCTCTGAATTTTTTTTTTTTTTTTTTTGCTATAAAATGTGTTCAGAGGACAAGTCCTAAAAAAGGAAACCAAAAATCTCTGTGTGTGCCCTTTGAGAAGGAAACAGCAGTGAATTCACATCTTCAGAGTCAGACAGCATTTTCTGCTCAGAAGACTTCTTGTAGACAAAGCAAAGTAATTGCTATTTCCTAAGGGCCCACTAAGGGGCGCTAGACCAAATCTCAGGCTCAGGACCCACACAGATTAAAACAGCTGGACGTGGTTGCACACATGCTTGAAAGTTTGAGGCCAGCTTCTTCTACAAAGTGAGTCCAGGACAGCCAAGTCTACACAGAGAAACTCTGTCTCAAAAAGTAAGAAAGAAAGAGAAAAAGAGAAAGAAGTGGAGTTGTCTCTAGCCAGCGTCTTTGATGTCACAGCTATGTCGTATTTCTGAGCCTTTCTACAGTACCTCAATAGCACAAACCATATGGTAAAATCAGAAAATTTAAAATAATATTGAAACCAAAGTTCTGGGGTCTGGGAAGATAGCTCATTGTTAAGAGCACTCTGCTTGAAAGGATCCAAGATGGTGGCGCCAGTCACACACCACTTCTGATCACCAGGACAACCAGGACTACAGCATCCTAAAGACCAAACTGAGAAAAAAAACAACAACAACAACAACAACAAACCACCAGTGCTGCTGATTCCCAGGTGCGAGAGATCCACACTGTGTGGAGTATGGGTGTGTCTGGCCCCTGGCCACCCAGCTAAGCCACAGAAAAGTCCCAGAGGACAACCCCCATTAGCTGCCACCTTGAGAAAGACTGTGAAACATTTGTGCAGCTTTGGGCTCTCTCCATTTGTCTGCTGCTTACCTGATCTGGGATACAGATCAGACAGGCAGAGCTGAGTCTCAGTGCCAGCCACACTCCACATTAGCTGCCATCCTGCGAGCAGCTTCAGGTAGGATCTCGCTCTGCTCACCTGAAGCTTGCTGGCCTGACATAGCTAGGACATAGAGCAGATAAGCTGAGGAGACCTGAGCAGGCCACACTCCACATTAGCTGTCTATCTGCTCTGTGTCTCAGATGGTAGGCAGCTGTGGGGCTGAGGGGGATCTGAGCCCAAAGCTGCTGGGTGCTCCACAGGCCTTCTTGAGAAGGCAGGGCTCTGCCTATCTGCTCTGTGTCCCAGATATGCTAGGCTGGTTAGAAGCTGACAGGCAGAGAGAAATTGGAACCTAAGGCTGCTCAAGGAATGGCAACTAATGTGGATTGTGTCCCACACAGGTCTCTGCTCAGTCTGTCTGCTCTATGCCCTAACTGTGTCCGGCCAGTAAGCTTCAGGAGGGTGGAAGATATGATCAAAGTTATCAATACATCAAACAAAGAAAACATTAAAACTAAAAAGTTTCTGACACAAAACACCCAAGAAACCTGAGACACTATAAAAAAAAAAAAAAAAAAAAAAAAGCCAAATCTAAGAATAATAGAAATAAAAGAAGACTCCAAGCTCCAAGGCCCAGAAAACATTTTCAACAAAATCATAGGAAAAAACTTCCCCAACCTAAAGAAATGCCCATTGACATACAAGCCTACAGTGCTCCAAATAGATTCGACCAGAAAAGAAAATCCTACCACCACATAATAATCAAAACATTAAATGTACAGAACAAAGAAAGAATATTAAAAGCTGCAAGAGAAAAAGGTCAAGTCACATATAAAGGCAAACCCATAATAATTACACCTGACTTCCCAAGAAGTCAGCTAGAAAGCTAGCTAGCTAGAAAGCTAGCTAGAAAGCTAGAAGAGCCTGGATGGAAGTCATGCAAACATTAAGAGACCACAGATGCCAACCCAGACTACTATATACAGCAAAACTTTCAATCACCATAGATGGTGAAAATAAGATATTCCATGACAAAACCAAGTTTAATCAGTACCTAACCACAAATACAGCCCTATAGAAGGTACTAGAAGAAAAACTCCAACCCAAGAAGGCTAACTATACCCAGGAAAACACAGGAAATAAATAACTACACATCCACAAATCCAAAACACAGAAACACACACTCTACCACTACTACCATCAAAACAAAAGGAACTAACAAACACTGGTCATTAATATCTTTTAACATCAATGGCCTCAACTCCCCAGTAAAAAGACGCAGACTGACACAATGGGTATGAAAACAGGATCCATCATTCTGCTGTATACAAGAAACACACCTCAGCAATAAAGATAAACATTACCTCAGAGTAAAGAGTTGCCAAACTGTATTCCAAGCAAACCGACCTAAGAAACAAGCTGGAGTAGCCATTCTAGTATCTGGCAAAATAGACTTTCAACCAAAACTAATCAAAAGAGATGGGGAATGTCATTACATACTCATCAAAGGAAAAATATGCCAAGATGATTTCTCAATTTTGAACATCTATGGCCCAAATGCAGGAGCACCCACATTTGTAAAAGAAACATTACTAAAACTTAAGCCACACATTGAACCACACACATTAAGAGTCAGAGACTTCAACACCCCTCTCTCCACAGTAGACAAATCATCAAGACAGAAACTAAATGGAGAAACAAATAGACACCATGAAACAAATGGACCTATCTGATATCTACAGAACATTTATCCCAAACACAAAAGATTACACCTCCTTTTCAGCATCACATGGAAGCTTCTCCAAAATTGACCACATACTTGGCCACAAAGCAAACCTCAACATATACAAGAAAATAAAAATAATCCCTTGCATTTTATCAGACGACCATGAATTAAAGATGAAACTCAACAACAAAAGAAACAACCAAAAGCCTACAAACTCATAGAAACTGAACAACTCCCTACTTAATAATATCTGGGTAAGAAATGAAATAAAAAAATAAATTAAAAACTTCCTAGAATTCAATGAATCAGAAGGCACAACATACCCAAACCTATGGGACACAATGAAAGCAGTGCTAAGAGGAAAGCTCATAGCACTAAGTGCCTTTATAAGGAAACTAGGGAGATCCCATACCAGCAACTTAATGGCATACCTGAAAGTTCTAGAACAAAAGGAAGCAGACACACCCAAGAGGAATAGACAGCTGGAAATAATCAAACTCAGGGCTGAAATCAATAAATTGGAAACAAGGAAAACAACTCAAAGAATCAATGAAACCAAGAGCTGGTTCTTTGAGAAAATCAATGAGATTGACAAACCTTTAGCCAAACTAACCAAAAGGGAGAGTATTCAAATCAACAAAATCAGAAATGAAAAGGGAGACATAATGACAGATACTGAGGAAATCCCAAAACTCATCAAGTCTTATTTCAAAAGCCTATATGCCACAAAATTAAAAAACCTAAATGAAATGGACAATTTTCTTGATCACTACTAACTACCAAAATTGAATCAAGATCAGGTATCAAAATTGAATAGTCCTATCACACCTAAGGAAATAGAGGCTGTCATCAAAAGCCTCCCAAAAACAACAAAAACGCCCAGGACCAGATAAATTCAGCACAGAATTCTACCAGACCTTCAGAGAAAAGCTAATACCAATTCTCTTCAAAATATTCTGTAAAATAGAAACAGAAGGAACATTACCAAACTCATTCTATGAGGCCACAGTCACCTTGATACCTAAGCCACAGAAAGACTCAACAAAGAAAGGGAATTTCAGACCAATTTCTCTTATGAACATTGATGCAAAAATACTCAATAAAATACTTTCAAGCTGAATTTAAGAACACATCAAAACTATCATTCACCATGACCAAGTAGGCTTCAACCCAGGCATGCAGGGATGGTTCAATATACAGAAATCCATAATCGTAATTCATCATGTCAACAACTGAAAGAGAAAACCACATGATCACATACTTAGATGCTGAAAAGTCATTTGACAAAATTCACCACCCATTCATGTTGAAAGTCCTGGAGAGAGCAGGGATATAAGGTACATACCTAAACATAATAAAGGCAATATACAACAAGCCAACCTCAAACTAAGCAGAGAGAAAGTTCAGTCAATTCCACTGAAATCAGTGACAAGACAAGGCTGTCCACTCTTTCCATATCTCTTCAATATAGTACTTGAAGTCCTAGCAAGATCAATAAGGCAACTAAAGGTGATCAACGATATACAAATTAGAAAAAGAAGTCAAACTATCAATATTCATGGATCATATAATAGTATACATAAATGACCCCCAAATTTCTATCGAGGAACTCCTACAGCTGATAAACACCTTCAACAAAGTGGCTGGATACAAAATCAACTAAAAAAAATCAGTATCCCTCCTGTATACAAATGACAAACAGGCAAAGAAATAAGTTAGGGAAACTACATCTTTCACAATAGCCACAAATAATATAAAGTATCTTGGTGTAACTCTAACCAAGAAAGTGAAAGACTTGTATGAAAAAAAAAAAACTTCAAATCTCTCAAGAAATAATTTAAAGAGGATTTCAGAACATGGAAAGATCTCTCATGCTTGGAGATTGGGAAAATCAATATAGCAAAACTGGCCATCTTACCAAAAGCAATCTACAGATTCAATGCAATCCTTATCAAAATACCTATACAATTCTCTACCAACCTTGAAAGATCAATTCTCAACTTCCTATGGAAAAACAAAAAACCTAGATTAACTAAAACAATGTTGTACAATAAAAGATCTTTTGGAGGAATCTCCATTCCGAACTCAAGCTGTACTATAGAGCAACAGTAATTAAAAGAGCATGGTACTGGCATAGCATTAGGTTGGTTGATCAATGGAATTGAATCAAAGACCCAGAAATAAACCTACACACCTATGGACAATTGATTTTTGACAAAGAAACCAAATCCATACAATGGAAAAAAGATAGCATCTTCAACAAATGGTGCTAGCCAAACTGAATGGCTATATGTAGAAAAATGCAAATTGATCCATATTTATCACCCTGTACAAAACTGAAGCCCAAATGGATTAAAGACCTCAACATGAAACAAGACACACTAAATCTGTTAGAAGAAAAAGTAAGTGGGAACAACTTCCTGAACAGAACACCAATAGCTCAGGCTCTAAAATCAACAATTAATAAATGGGACCTTATGAAACCGAAAAGCTTCTGTAAGACAAATGACACTGTCAACAGAACAAATGACAGCCTACAGACTGGGAGAAGATCTTCACCAACCCTACATCTGACAAAGGGCTAATATCCAAAATATATAAAGAAATCAATATATTAAACACCACCAAACCTAATAATCTAATTAAAATGGGGTACAGAACTACACAGAGAATTCTCAACAGAGAAATATTGAATGGCTGAGAAACACTTAAAGAAATGCTCAACATCTCTAGTTATCAGGGAAATGCAACTCAAAAAGACTCTGAGATTCCATCTTATACCTATCTGAATGGCTAAGATATAAAAACTCAAGTGACAGCACATGCCGGTGGGAGTGCAAACTTGTACAACCACTTTGTAAATCAATCTGGTGCTTTCTCAGGAAATTGGGAATTATTCTACCTCAAGACCCAGCTATATCACCCCTGGGAATATACTTGAAATATGCTCCACCATACAACAAAGACACTTGCTTAACTATGTTCATAGCAGCTTTACTTGTAATAGCCAGAATCTGGAAACAACCTAGACGTCCCTCAACCGAAGAATAGATAAATAAACTGTGGTAAATTTATACAATGGAATACTATTCAACTATTAAAAATATGAAAATCTTGACATTTGCAGGCAAATGGATGGAACTAGAAATGATCATCCTGAGTGAGGTAACCCAGACCCAGAAAGACACGCATGGCATATACTCATTCATACGTGGACATTAGTCACATAATACAGGATAACTACACTACAACAGAGACTAATACACCAACCAAGGACCATATGTGATGTGGACCTAGACCCTCTGCTCAGATGTAGTAGACAGGCAGCACAGTCTCCTTGTGGGTCCCACCTATGGGGAGTAGGGACTACTTCTGACATGACTCTGGTACCCCAATTTTGATCACTTTCCCTTGGGCAGCCTTGCCAGGCCACAGAGGATGAAGATACAGTAGTACATATGAGACTTGATAAGTAGAGTTCAGATGTTAGGGGAAGAGGGCTCTCCTTTCTGAGGACTAGGGGAGGTAAGGAGAGGGAGTGAGGGAGGGAGATACAATTAGGATGTGAAGAATTCAAACTGCAGAACAAGCAGGTAACTTATATTGCTAATCCCACTACACGGGAATAGCTCTGAGACTGGATGAGACATGAATGTCTAGGCATAGACAATGCTTCTTGTTTGCTTCAGAACCCATGTGAATTATTATTAGATGCCATTCTTCATATGGCATGAATGAAGATTTACAGATGTCTCTTTTCTGCATATACAAAGAGCAGAGATCCACCCTTAATTGTTCTGTGCATCACACACACCTTATACATTTATAATTTTAGGACTATATAATGCTTGTGAAAAATAATATGTTTTCCAAACAAAAGAACCTGACACCGACACTGGATCAGACCTGAGAAGATTCATTCCTCTCAGTATGCTGGACACTGACATCCTGCATCCTTCATGTTCCAGGACTAAGAGCTTCAGTTGCTGTGCCTCATCAGAACAGGACAGCTTGCAGGACAGCTTCAAAGAAAGCTTCCAATCCCAACTGATGCAGCATTTCAGACTGTCCTACACAGGACTCTAATTAAGTGTGGAATTTTTCAACATTTAGATACTGGACCACAAATGCTACCCCTAGCTTGTTTAATCATTTTCCACAGTTTTATTTTGGCCCCTACATAGGTATTATTTCTCCCAAGTCAGCTGGAAGAAACCTTAAGAGAATGACAACCCATTTCCCTTAACGGGGTTGGGTAGGTTTTGGGTTGCTTTCTTGAGTGATGTTTATTTTCATTGGGAGTTGGTTATAAGCTATTATTGGCTTTATTTAAAGAGAAAACAAGGTTGGACTTAGGGATGTCTCTCTTTTCCTTTATCTTTCATTCTTAGGTTTAGAGTAGGGGTTGAAAAGAAAGAAGAGAGAACATAGAAATATAAAGGGACAATAGGACAAAAAGTAAATTAATGAATCTACTATGCAACTTAATGCCTTAATTGTTACTCACAAGGTTATTTTTAATTCACTGGTATAGAATTTTATATGTAGATGCAAAATAAGTTTAATTTTAGATACATTGGTATAGAACTCAAATTTAAGATTATTCTTTACACACATTATATATATTTCTACTCTAATATGAGGTATTGTATCCACACAACTCAAGTAGAATACAAGCTTACTTCCAATACTTTGAAAGTGCTATTGCAGGCTATTTAGAATAAGTAAGTAATACAAGTTAACTGTTGGTCCATCAAATTATGTTCATATCAATAACTAGTCTATTTTTAATCACAAGAATATACATCCTGGGTGTAACAGATAGATATGATTCCTTAGAAAGATAAGGTTAAAAGGTCTTCAAAAACCTCAGAGACATACAGAATATGGTATTTAAAGATGTTTTTATTATTTCAAAGATAGATTTACAATGACATAGGTTAACTCCTGGCAACACCCAGCCTACTTCAAAGAAGATGATGAGCATCAAAGAACCACGTTATAGAGATGGCTTCAAATGTGGCAAACCAGCCACTGGGCAAAATGTCCTCATTTTCTACCCAGACAGAATTCTGCTTAAAAATAAGCAAGCTTGGATGCAGGCAGAATCAATGGCCTAATTTTGCCAAGACAGGGTAAGCAAATGCTCAGTAGTTCCTGCCTTACAGATATGTCTGTCAGATATATTGGGCCAGAAGGCTGAAGATGATGCTCTACCATTATAGAGAATTTTGGGTGACTGTTCGAGCAGCAAACTGTCTCTGTCACCTTCTCATTTGGTAAGCTGCCAACCTGCACTTACTGTTTACTGGGGTAACCAATTTTATTCCTTCTCAAGTCTCTGATGGTGTTGAAGACTAGATAGTTCAGTTTTACAATTAATCTTAGTTGTTTAGGGGTTAAGACAGCTTAAGGTCTAGATAGATGTTTTATGTTGATAATGATGAGATACGATAGATATTGACTTACATTCAGAATTTTAGACTCACCAAGATAGGAAAGATGTTTTCTTCAAGGCTATCAAATACAAATAGCCAAAACCCTATGAATGAATATATATATTTCTTGATTGCTTCATGGTTCTTCTTGCTGTAGGTAGTTTATTATATATGTGTATAATGATATGAATGCATATGTAAAAAATAATAAAAAATGAGCCAGGTGGTGTTGGTGCACACCTTTAATCCCAGCACTCGGGAGGTAAAGGTGGGTGGATCACTGTGAGTTTGAGGCCAGCCTGGTCTACAAAGTGAGTCCAGGAGAGCAAAGGCTACACAGAGAAACCCTGCCTCCAAAAATCAAATAATGATAATGATAATAATGATAATAATAATAATAATAATAATAATAATAATAAATGTTTAAAAGGTAGTTTTCAAACTGAAGGATGTAAGTAATTATTGTTCTCATGAATTTAATTTGATAAATGAGTACCCAATTTAAAAAAAAACAGACTATAGAACATCTTGAATGTAAGAGTGGTAAGTAAGGTGCCCAGGAAATGTGTCCCGGTTCCATGTTGTGAAGTGTGTGGTTCTTAGCGTGCGTCACAGTCAATACTGGAAAACCACTATCTTAGTAGAAAACACAGATGTCTGCTTTGTCTCCTGGTTGATGGTGCAGCTGGTCACAGTTCATCTATGTTACAGAGTATCTAGAAACAACGGCTATGGTTGGTTCTGGGCCACGGAAGAAGGGTAAGTGGGGTCAAGCTTTCTGATGACTGTGGACAGAGCTTGAGGTGGACTGCCCTGTTTCTTCAGTACGAAAAACCAGATCCACTTGAGTGAACTGAGACAACATGACAGCATGTTCTCACTAGGAGGCCATCATCTCTGATGACCTGTTTCCTGGTACAAGACTCAGGCACACGTGAGAAAAACAGTAGACAGTGCTGGGAAGCGGACTTTTTCAGCTACACATGCGCAGAGACTGCTCATCAAGATACTAAAGACATGGACTTCATTAGGGAACAAAGAAAGGATCAACAATGTAGTTCAGGAAAACCTCACGATTTTTAAATATCTCATTCTTATTAATAAGTAGTGAAAGATTGATGTGGCAAATCCCAGCAGAATAGATGTTCCCTGAGAGAGGACACCTGGTGGACTTTGATCTCTGATGGTCCCCAGAGTCTAGGCCAGGGCTACTGTAGCAGGCATTCATTAAGTGCTGGATGAATAAATAAATGAATGAATGCGGGAATGAAGCAGAGACCAAGACTGCTATAAAAAGATCAGCTCACAGAACAGACTAGAAAAGATGAAAGGAATACAAATAATGATTGAGGACAGAGAGCTGAGGACACAGAGACTGTTTTCCTTGCCCATGAAGCACAAAGGAAGGACACAGGTGGTGGATCACGGCCTCTCTCCACGGCTATGCTGTTATTCACCTGCATGGGGGGGGGGGGCGGTCTCAATCCTGGCTACCTCTTGGAAGCTCAAGGAACTACCAGGCAGCCAGCACTGAGGGACAAAGATGACTTTCTGTCTTGTATCAGACAAGTCAAAAGTCCACCTGGCAAGAAGACAGGCTATTAACAGCTGGCAAAAGATATGGTCTAGCAAAATTCTGGGCTTTTATTTCTCAGAGGTCATGGGGGTAGAAGGAAAAAGGGCTGAATTCTGGTGCCTGGAAAATCCCAGTGTCTAAGACCAGGATGTGTAAGCTAGAGTTCCAGGTCAGCTATGCCACCCGTTGTCACTTGCAGACTCTTTCTCTTCCTCATATACTGTGATATTGACAGCATAAATTTTCCTTGGCAGTGGGCACATAGACACATCCATGGTGTTTGAAGGAGGCCTGAGCTGACCCACCCACTTCACGCAAGTAGGATGCCCTCTTTCTACAGCAGGCATTAGTGCAGAGAATGCACTATGGCTGGCTGACCACCATTTACAGGTGGGGAGTGAATGTCTCTACAGTAGGAGCCCTGATAATCTGTAAATCGTTGAACACTCTAATTCCCTCTCTCTCTCTCTCTCTCTCTCTCTCTCTCTCTCTCTCTCTCTCTCTCTCTCTCTCTCTCTCCACACCTTACCCCCTTCGGATGACTCCAATGTCCCAGTAGCATAGACAGGAGCATTTATTAGAGCTATGTTTTCCAAGTCTGTATTCCTCCAAGCACATGGAAAATGGTGATGTTTGTATGGCAAAGAGCCCGAGGTGATCAATCAGGGTATTTTAAACAGCCCAACCCAGTACCTTCCTGTAAGTTCGAAGAGAACGTTCTCACTGCCTACATGTGGCCCGTTAATGCACCTACACCGGGTTCAGATTCACTGAGACCCACTAAACAGCCTTGAGCACCTACTAAATTGCAGGCCTCTTAGTTTAAGTTCATACATCCTTTATTTCATACTAGTGGGATCTTGGGGGGCGGGGGCAGCGTCGAGGGTAAAAAAAATCGAGTCGGAGGCCACCCAATTAGTGTGTGTAAGAGGAGGCTCTGATCCACGTCTCCTCTCCCATTCATTTCTCTCCAGAGTTACTGGGAGATATACCTAGTGCCATGGCTACTCATCCTCCATGAGGGAAGCAGAAGCAGGCTGCTGATCCTGAGCTGAGGGAGGGCAGCCTTTAGCTCTAATACCCAATAGGACAGCAGACTCACCGGTGCGATTCTTCTTTCCCAGGTGCTGAGTCTGAAAACTGGGATGCTGGTGAACCTGGAGGCCCCTTTTTTCCTGACACCAGAAGACTCTTTTCTCTCTGGCACTATTTCAGAAGGACCAGAGACCTTAACAGTATTCTACAATCCATCAATAGGAAGGCCGGTACCCGGCTTTTTGGTCCTTTCTTCTCCCCTCCCTGAGGACAAGTAGTACACCTTGAGAATAGTTCAGAAGGCACTCAGCCCCTGGCAGTCACCTGGACTAGGTTTTCTCCACCCCTCTTGTGTACAGAAGAAAACCGAGGCAAAGAAAGAGGCTTTTGTGAGGCCCACCCATGAGTAAGAGCAGCACTGGGGGGTTGGACTCTCTGGTCCAAGTTCAATGCTTTTTACCCTATCATTGCTCAGGGCTGAATCACTGTGACCATGGCAGCAATGGTGTGTTTAGTCCAGCTTTATCAATAAGAAACTTAAAACGCACCGAGGACTAGTAATTGGCTTAGGGTTGCTTAGCTACTAAGGATAGAACCCAAAACTCTTGCCTGCCCCCCACAGCCAGGAAGTGGCCAAGTTACAAAACCCGTGCTAAACGGCACCAACGTGAAGCCTGCTGCCCATACCTACCCCACCTCTTCTATCATGGGTTCCCTGGGAAAAGGCTAATGCAGGAAGCGCTCCCCTAGATCTCCAAAGCCGAGATGCCTGTGTTTGGTAGAAAGCTAGGGAGCCAGATGGCGTAGAAACTTGAAGTGAAGTTTGCCTTTCCTCTCTGCTTGAAGGAGCTGTGATCTGTGCTTCACCTCCAAAGAGAACAAGCAAACATCCCATTGGTTCCCTGGGCACCGCAGTGTTTGCTACTGTGCTGCAAAGAGCCTGGGTTCCACAACCCCAAGCATCCTCTGCTCAGCCCACCTGCCTCCCTGGCCTGCATTCCCACTAGAGCATCTCCTCAGAAAGCGTTGGAATAGAGAGAGGGACAGGAGCGAAGAATCCTAGACCTTGCACATGAGAGGTGACTCTCACCTGGGTTTTGCCACAGTTCCTGCAGACTGACTGAGTCAGCTTACCAGCTGAGAAGTCTCTCCGCGTAGCACAGCAGATACAGAGCGGGGCCTTTGGGCCTTCGGCTGTGGGGCAGGGGATTGCTGTCCTTTATGTCACCAGCTCGGTCAGGGCCTGGGCTTCCAACACCCAGGACACCAACGTAGCTGTGGATGTTAACGGCGTTGGCAGTAGTGAATGGGCTTCTTTACTGTGCCTGCTCAGTTTCAACCTGTTTACTTTTGATGGCGGCATGTGGGGAGAGTAGGCTGAGAGAGGGGGAAGTGCTGAGAGGAAAGATCTGCTGTTTCCTGCTGGGCTCCAGCCATCTAGATGTCTGAGGTGAGGACTGGACAGCTCACTGAGAAGCTGTTCCCTCAAGTTCTGTCTCCTGAGGGACTGCCCAAGTGCCGCTGCCTCCAGGCACTTCTGTCTGGCATCAGCCTGTCACCTGTCCTGTCTTCACTTCCCAGGTGTGGGAAGGACTTGTTTCTTGTAGAAATCAAATTCCCAAGATCTACATCTTTCTATCCTAAGCTTATTTTTAGACTAGGCATTTCTGAAAATAGACGGTCGTGTGTGTCTATGTGTGTCTGTGTGTGTGTGTGTTGTGTGCCTGTGTCTCTGTGTGTGTTGTATATAAATGTTTTATGTGTGTGTTCATGTTTGTGTCTGTGTATATGTGTGTGCATATATGTATGTGCATCTGTGTGTGTTGTGTGTATGTTGCATGTATGTATATATGTGTGTCCATGTGTATCTGTGTGTATATGTGTCTCTGTATGTATGTGTGTGCATATATTATGTGCAAGTGTCTGTGTACGGGTGTTCTACATGTATTTGTATATGTTGTATCTGTGTATGTATATGTGTGCATGTGTGTTATGTATATGTTGTATGTGTGTATATGTGTGTATATGTCTCTATGTGCATATGTATGTGCATGTATTACATGCAAGTGTGTCTGTGTGTGTATATGCATGTGTCTTTGTGTGTGTATATAAATTGTATGTGTGTGTGCCTGTGTGTGTATATATATATATGTGTATGTATGTGTGTACATGTGTGTCTATGTGTGTATGTATGTGTCTCTTTGTGTTGTACACATGTTGTATGTGTGTGCATGTATGTTGTATATGTGTAGTGTGTGTGTGTCCTGTGTGTATGTGTATGTTGTGTATGTCTGTGTGTGTATATGTCTCCATGTGTGTGTCATGTATGTATGTATGTATATATCTGTTATCTGTGTGTATGTGTTGTGTGTGTGTTCTGTGAGTATTTGAATGTTGTATATGTCTGTGTGTGTCCATGTGCTGTAGGGGATGTTGCATATGGGCGTATGTGGGTGCGGGTGTTCATGTGTACATGTATGAGAACAACCCTAGGTGTTGCTCATCTGGCACTGTGCACTTTTATTTTAAGAGTGAGTCTCTCACGGCCTGGAGGTTGCTGAGTAAGGCAGAGAAGCTGGCCAGGGAACCTCAGGGACTCTCCTGTGTGTACCACGCCAGCACAGGAATGACAAGCTGGCACCACCAGCCACACCAGCCTTCCAGCCTATCTTTAAATCTGTAGAAATACTTAGAAACCTTCTGAGAGTGGGTGGTAGAAGCAAATTTTATTTTATTTGTATCTGTTTTGAAATAGAGTCCCACTATGTATCTCAGACTAGCCTTGACCATGAGCTCTTCCCGCCTCAGCTCCAGGGTGCTGGGATTACAATGGCACGCCACTGTGCCCAGCCTTAAAGCTGGCTTTTTGTTTAGTTTTATTTTGTTACTATCTTAATGTTTCTGCTCTGAAGACAAGTTACTTTAACCCAAGACACAGAATGTCCTTGTTAATTGACATTTGGGAGTCTCTTAAAGGCTCGCATGGACAAGAACATGAAGCAACATACTTCTCCAGGGGTGGCTGGAATTTCAGTGTGCTCCTTGTGAAAATCATGGACACTCCCTCACTTCCTTCTGCTCACTTCCTTCTTTGCTTCTGAGACAGAGCTACATGAGGCCAATGTCCCTCTCTTCTCTCTGGCCACAGAGACCTGTGTCTCCTGAATCTTTATGAGGCTCCAAACCCTTGCACTGAATCAGTTACTACCTAAGTCCTGTTAGGGTTCCTGTAGGCTGACCATCCCAACTCACTGCCAGGTGGCATTTCCAACACGTGTTTCACTCACCTGGTTCTGTCCTTCAGTGTGGCTGCTGTTCTCACTCCATCAGATGTTCCTGAAGGTCACTAGTCTGTTGAATCTCATGGACAGCAAGTGATAGTTACACCTTCTCTTAGTGAGCTTCTCTGCTAAGTGTGACGGGCAGCCTCTACTGCCTTTTTGAGTTACTAGGCCTGTCTGGGATTCTTTGTTTCTTCTGGCCACTCCTCCAATTCTCCTGGTTCTAAAGGCAATCACAAGTAGCTCTCTGCTTTATTCAACCATTGCCACATTTCCACTTTTAACCAGACATTTCTTCTGAGCTTCAAGCCCCATAAACTCATTGACTGACTCAACACCCTCACTTTGATGTATGTAGGTTCTTCAGATCCTGGGAGCAAAGAACTGACAACCATTCTTCCTCCATTGTCTTCAACCCCACAGGAAACAGTGATGGCCACTGCAGACAGACCCAGGAAACGTCCCCAGAATCCTCTGCCTCCTCGGTCCCCACAACTGTTCTCCAGTTCTTGGATGGAGCTGGGCCCAGCCTACTGTCGCCGCCTACTGGCTTGGTCAAACGGCTCCAGCACTGTTTCTACTTCTTATGTTTCCTTTCCTTTCTTTCTTTAACTATACCAACCTGAACAATCTTGTCAGTGTGCAAGCCTAATGTCACACCTGTATAAAGCCCTTTTAATATGTCCCATTGCCATTCAGTGAAAGACCAATCATCTCTGCAATGTCCATAAGGCTCTGTGTGCCTTTCCTCCATCCTCAAGTCCCATACTCTCTCCTTGTTTACACACACACACATACACACACTACACACATATATACACACAAAATACACGTACACACATACCCATATACACACATATACATACACATAAAACATACACACAAACATATAGAGACACATGACACATGTGCACACATACACACATATATATACACACATATACACACACACACAAACATACATATACCACATACACACTCACACAAAACCATAAACACACAAACTCAAACATAGACACACATATATACATATACACATACACACACAAACATACACATCCAAACACACACACACATACATACACACATAACCCCCGCATGTATATATACATACATACATATATACATACACACTCCAACACACACGTACACACATACATACATATACATACACATATACGCACACATATATACATACACAAACATACACTGCTGGGCTCCTGTATGTCCTTCAGCCTGAGGCTGCTTGTCCACAGATAATTTGCAAGAAGACAAGGGCTGTGGCTTGCTGCTGTGTTCCCACTATGCCTCACGAGGCCCGATGTCAGTAACTACTAACTGTATAAATCTACTCCCACTCGAGTCATTCCTTGGGGGCCCCTGTAAGCAGAATCAAATTTTAGCTCTCAGTAGCTTAACTGCCCTGTCCTCTCTGGCAGGCTGCTTAAGGCTCCATCGCATCACCGACTTCACCTTGACAGGGACCACACAGCTGGCCAGGTGGAGCTAACCCCTTTGCTGAAATAAAGCAGATGTTGTATTTCACTCATCGATGTGCCCCCAGCACAGCTTCTAATACAATAACACCCTATTGAAAACAGGGTCCTCAGAGTTGGTCTCTTGAAACAAAAAATAATACATTGCTTTATGAGGGAAGAGATGCTCTTGGCTTCTGCGGGACTGAAAGAACTCTCTTAAACCATGCCCCTGAAAACCAAGAGAACCTATCATCTTCCCTGTCCTGTAAAATGTGGATAATGAACCTGGCAAAGGATGCCAAATATTTTGCCATGTCAGTGCCAAAATTCCCACCCTAACAGAACACTTGTCAATTAGAAACACCACTGCCTCTTCTCAGGTACCCTTGAACCCCTGCAGATTCAGATGTGACTGCAGATGGTTCCCTCCCAGCTGTAAGTTTATAAATATGCTTTACTAATCTGCTAATTGGTCTTGTGGTTGGTTGGATGTTTTGCTATAATCTTGAAGCTGTGGCTTTGTTCTTGCCTCACCTGCTTATCACAGAGCTCTTGGCTCTTGGCACCTTGTCAGGTTACAGGTGCCACTTAAGAGGCTCAACTCCACTCCCTCTGCTTTGAATCTGTTGACTGCTATGTCAACAAGGAGCTGTGTCCTTGGTGACTTGCTTCTGACCTTCCTTTCACCCTCTGTCCTTAGGTGTCATCATGCCATGCAGAGGAGGATCGCAAAGTGGAATGGCAGCAGGATTCTTAGCAGCTGGCCTCCCAGACTGGGAGCTTCCCTCAGACTAGATTCCCACCCAGCCAGGACAAATAAAACCAGAGAGAATTGTCCTTTCTGCTTGCTCACTTGGCCTGAGAATCTGATTATTTGAAAGAGATTGTTTCTCTGACATACTCTGCTCATAGGAGACTGAGTTCCCAGGTGTCCAGCCATGAGGTCAAGACTCAGACCAGAGACCAACTAGATAACTTCAGCTAGAAGTAAGCATGAGTCTGAAGAAGATGGAAAAGAGGAGGCATTACAGGAGGAGGAAAAATGAGGAGAAGGAGAGAAGAAGAAGGGGAAGAAGAAGAAGAAAAGAAGGAGGAGGAGGAGAAGGGGAAGGAGAAGAAAAGGAGGAGAAGAAAGAGGAAGAGGAAAAGGAGAGAAAAAAAAGGTGCCTAAGTGCCTAAGAAGAAAAGATAAGTAAATTGCTGAAGCTCATTGGCCAGTGAACTTCAGGTTCACTGAGAGACCATTTCTCAAACAGCAAAGGTGGAACGATCAAGGAAAGGCACCCAGTGCTGGTTTCCACATGCACAAGCACACATCACATACACTATACATGATGAAACTAGGACTCAAGCGCCTTCCACACATCACATCACACATCAGAGTATAGACACTGGAGTCAGACCAAGACCCTGAAACCATCCTGTGATGGGGAGTGACTGGCAAGGGCCAGACCTGTCAGGTTTGCCAGCATGAGGATGTGCCTGAAGATGTGGACCCTGGAGAAGAACAGTACAGTGGGGTGAAGACAATGAGGAGCCCGGGAGATTCTTGTGACCAGTTGACTAAAGCATCATGTGGGTCAGAAAAACACAGGACAGCGAACCTCTGTAATGACAAAGTCCAAAAACCACTCCATCACCCGCCACACACACCCCAGCACCAGGGCAGAACACTGATCTTCCATACATCATGCCCTGAGAACCTTGATGGTACCAGACAGGGCTGCCAAAAGCCAGATAAGCCCTTTCCTAGCCTTTCTTCCCGCTCTCCCATCCCCGACTCCTACAGGAGGCTGGCTTTCCCAGCAAGAGGGACAGGAGGAAAGGAGGCTATGACCCAGCATCAAGAGTTCATTATCATTTTATCTGGTGTTGTAACCCCCACTTTGCATTGTAATATTCTTAAGTGAGTTTAAAATTAAATTGCATACCTTAAAAAAAAAGAGTTTTGATGTCCACAGAAAGAATGTAATCTTGCCTTAATCTGAGCCCAAGGTGAAAACAGTCTCGAGATGCCACTCCACTGAGACTTTGTCTCTACAAACTGATAAACAAACATCTGAGATAGACTCAGAGGAGCCATATCAGCCCAAGGCAAAAGACAGGGACCAGCAAGTTAGGCCAGGCTATTGTATTGCAAAAATGATCACTGATGAAAGGAAAGAGCAAGAGAGAGAGAGAGAGAGAGAGAGAGAGAGAGAGAGAGAGAGAGAGAGAGAGAGAGAGAGAGAGAGAGAGGAGATTCCTGCCAGAGGGCACAGAAGAGTTGGAGGATTGGTGACAGTGGCACAGTGGTCCCGGGGAAACCTCCAAGTTCGGTGCTTGGATAGTGTGGCTTCTTCTGTCAGAGAGATGATCTGCAAGACTCCTGAGAATTACACCAGGGGATTTGCCCCATGGAACTGATACCCAGGTTTCATTCTTGTTCTCCTTAATCTCTTTTGCCGCCTATTTAGGGTAGTATGGGTGTAAGGGAGGTACATGCCTTTAATAAATCCCTAATAAAGTAGAATTGTTAAGGAACCAGAGGCAACAAATGGCATTCAACACGGAGCCTGATGGCTTCAATAATTTCTAATGATATGAGGGAAAACTCAAATCTCGAGGACATAGAAATGCTGTTTCAGGGTATCAGCAAAATCACAAATGCTGTTGGAAAACTCTTTCCTGCTTTATACTTAGAGGGAATTTTCTGTTTTTCTCTGTCTTTTTATTGTATTTCATTCTTAGAGGGATTGGAAGAAAGACTGATAAGATAGGAAAACCAGAAGTGTCAGTAAATTCTATCATTTAAAAAGAATTGCAGACTTGATTGAACAGCTGAAGAAAGCGCAGAAAGAAATTGAAGGGCTGAGAAAGCAAATAGCACCTTTGATAAAAGGGGGTGAAGAAAAAATGGAAACTAGAGAAACAGGAAAGCAGACAAACAAAAAGGTCTTTGGAGAAAATGTTCTGATAGAGCAACCCTCCAGAGCCACAAAGACACCATCAGCTTTTTCAGTTATTATAAGACACATGACTGCTCATAATGGTGCTGAGGGGTATGATGAAATGGCATGGCATCCAATAGATATGTTGGATTTAAAACATTTTAAGGAAGCTATCATCAGGTATGGAATGCATTCAATTTTTGTTAAGCAAATGTTGAATAACTGGGCTGTGCAGCATAGACTTTCCCCCCAACATTGGGAAAGTTTGGTTTCAGCAGTATTAGAAGCAGTGCAACAATTACAATGTTTATCGTGGTGGTGAAGTGAAGCCATGAGAATAGAACAACAAAATATGACAAAGGGGATAGATGTTGACGAAGATCAATTGCCTGGTGAAGGGCGTTATGCTGACTTAAGAGAACAAGTTCAGTCTGAAGATAGAGTGATTGAACAATGTCATGTTGCAGTCTTGAGAGGTTGGGACGTGGTAGAGGAACCTGCTGAGACAGCCATTCCATTTACTAAGGCATTTCAAGGGTCTGGAGAAGCCTTCACAGAATTTTTGTGGAGATTGGGTACAGCTCTAAATAGAGCCATACCAGATCCTGAGACCAAGCAGGCACTGAAACTGATCATGGCATAACAGAATGCAAATACTGAATCTAAGAGGTCAATTAGACCATTGAAGGAAAGAGGAGCTCCATTAGATGAATGGGTAAGAGAGACAGTTAATATTAACTCTCGGGAGCATCAAAACAATATTATAGGACAAACTATAGCTAGAGGTCTCAGATACCACAACACCTGGTGCTTTAATTGTAGTAAAATTGGTCATGTGCAAAGAAACTGTAGAGTAAAAGTTCCAGACTCCAAAATAAGCATCACAATAACATCGAAGAAAATATTACATGTAGGAGAGAACAAGGAGCTTCAGGCCATGATGGTAACGAGCCAAGACTTCCAGGGTATTGTAGCCACTGTGGGAAAGGAAAACATTGGCCTAGGGATTGTTAATCTAAAAAGAGATGTGCAAGTTAATATCTTGCTGATGGGAAACAGCATGAGGGGCCCATCAGCCCAGGGTCCCACCAACAATACAAGCCAGGATTTCCCTGACCAGTCCAGAAGTAACAGACTTGCAGGAAAATGAAGATTAGATATCAATGATCTAATACATGCTACTAAAAGCAGTGCAGCCTTGGATCTGGCCTTAGATATGTCTCTTACACTGTCTCCACAGGTTGAATGTTATAAGATAAGCACTGGGATTTATGGTCCTTTGCCTTCAGGGTCAGTGGAGATAATTCTGGGAAGAAGTGGATTAACTTCTCAAGGCTTTATTGTGCATCCCAATATTATTGATGAAGATTGTTAGGAAGAAATTAAAATCATGGCATATGTAAAGAAGGAGATGCAAAATAAGGTAGGGTGTAGAATTGCTCAGCTGTTATTGTTTTCTTACATTAAGGGCAAAGCTGCTCCGGTAGAAAGAACAGGTGTATTTGTGAGTACAGGAAAACGTGTGTTCTGGCAAACAATGGTTAATGATCAGAGACCTAAATTAATAATACAAATGGATGGTGTTGAAATAGAAAGTCTGATAGACACTGCTGCTGACATCACAATTATTTCCAACAGTCATTGGAATCCAGATTGGCTGCACCAGAAGGTTTATATAGAAATTATAGGAATTGGTAAATTATCTCAAATAAAACAAAGCATACAGTGGCTTAAGTGTGTAGGACCAGAAGGGCAGATAGGAAAGATGGGACCCTATGTGGATGACATATCCATAAATCTATGGGGAAGGGATCTCTTACTACAATGGCGTACTCAGATCAATATTCCTGCAATTACAGAGATAAACAATGATGAAGCTAGCAGTGAAATGGTACATGCTTCTGGAGAAGATATTAATATGAGTAATCAGGAGCAACCACAAGCTATGCCCATTGTCCAAACACAGAACCTGCCCCTAACAGGCCTGTGTGGCAAGAGTAGCGGCCTATAACAAAAGAAAATTTGCATTTAGTGCAAGAACAGCTGGAGGCTCAGCATACAGAAGAGTCTACCAGCCCTTCGAATTCCTCTGTGTTTGTTGTAAAAAAGAAGTCAGGCAGCTGGAGGATGATAATGGATTTGAGAGCAGTGAATAAAGTAATTCAACCAGTGGGTTCTTTATAGCCTGGAATTCCATTACCTTCCTTGTTACCTAGGTCATGATCTGTAATAGTGACTGATTTAAAAGATTGTTTTCTCACAATACTTTTACATGGCAAGGATAGGGAAAGGTTTGCTTTCTCTGTACCTAATTTTAACAGCAATGATCCAGTGAAAAGATACCACTGGAAGGTACTTCCACAGGGAATGTTGAATAGTCCAACTTTGTACCAATATTTTGTGCAACAACCATTAGAAATAATTTGTAGGCAGTTTCCTCAATCTATCATTTACCATTACATGGATGATATTTCCTTGGCTGATACTGATGCTGATATTTTAGAAAAATGTTTAAGGAAACACAAAGAATTCTCCATGCTGGGGATTACAGATTACTGTAGAAAAAATACAAAGAGGAGATTCAATTACCTATTTAAGCTATAAAATAACTGAACAAAAATTTCGACCTCAAAAGGTACAGATCCACAGAGATCAATTGTAAACTCTTAATGAGTTTCAAAAATTATTGGAAGCTATTAACTGGTTAACGCCTACAATCGGGTTAGCTACCTATGAGTTAAGTAACTTGTTTCAAACATTACAAGGGGGTTCACATTTAAATAGTCCAAGGCATCTAACAGCTGAAGCAGAAAAGGAGTTAATTCTGGTAGAGCAAAAGCTACAAAGGGCATATGTGGACAAAATTTATCTTAGACTTGGTTGCATTCTGGTTATTTTACCTTCAACACATTCTCCTACTGGGCTCCTTATGCAAAAGGAAGATAGAATCATGGAATGGATTTTCTTAGTGAATAAACAAAGTAAAAAATTGAAGACATACATAGAAAAAACTTTCTGAATTGATTACAAAGAGTAGGATAAGATTGTGTCAACTGCCAGGAACAGACCCAGTAGGAATTGTAGTGCCTTTTACTAATTCTGAGATTATGTCATGGATAATCAACAAAGATTGGCAAAGGGCTTGTAGTAACTATTTGGAAAAAAATTAATCACAAATACCTGAAAAGCAAACATATACAGTTTATAAAAAGGACTAATTGGATCCTTCCAAGGATTATAAAGAGGACACTGATTCCAGGAGCACCCCCCTATACTGATGCAAATAAGTTGGGTATGGCTGATTATAAGTCTGATAAAATGACTAAGGTGATCAAAAGTCCATTTATCTCAGTTCAAAAATCAGAATTGTATGCAATCCTTATGGTATTATTAGATTTTCCTGAATCTCTTAATTTAATTACTGATTCTCAATATGCAGAAAGAGTTGTTTTGCATATAGAAACTGCTGAATTTATTCCTGATAACTTAGAATTAACTGCATTATTTATGAAACTGCAACAGGTCATCCGAAGCAGAAAATGTCCCTTGTATATTACTCATATTCGATCCCATACAGGTTTACCAGGTCCATTGGCACAAGGAAATGAGGAAAATGACCAATTATTAATAGGAAATGTGTTTGAAGCCTCACATGAAAAACATCATGTTAACGATAAGGGTTTGAAGAAAAGAATCCCAATCACTTGGCAACAAGCCAGAGAAGTAATGAATAGGTGTCCTACATGCTCTTTATATAATCAGATCCCATTACCTGCTGGAATTAACCCTAGGAGTACCAAAAGGAATAAAATCTGGCAGATGGATGTGTTTCAATTTGCAGAATTTGGAAGACTAATGTACATATGTCATTCCATTGATACATATTCAGAATTTCAGTGGGCAACTGCCTTAAGTTCTGAAAAGGCTGATTGTATAATTACTCATTTATTGGAAATAATGGCAATTATGGGGATACATGCACAAATTAAGACTGACAATGCTCTTGTATATGTGTCCCATAAGATGAAGAAATTCTTTACATATTATAATATAAAGCACATTACTGGTATACCACACAATCCTACAGTACAAGCAATTGTAGTAAGAGCTAATCATGCCTTAAAAGAGATGCTTATTGGGGCTGGAGAGATGGCTCAGCAGTTGAGAGCACTAACTGCTCTTCCAGAGGTCATGAGTTCAATTCCCAGCAACCACATGGTGATTCACAACCATCTATGATGTTATCTAATGCCCTCTTCTGGCCTGCAGGTGTACATGCAGGTAGAGCATTGTATACAGAATAATAAATAAAATCTTAAAAAGAGAGAGAGAGATGCTTATTAAACAAAAGGGAAGGGTAAAGACCCCCAGGGACAGATTAAATAATGCCTTGATGACTTTAAATTTTATTAATGTTGGTGATGAAGAGACGATAGCAACTGAGAGACATTGGGTTATAGAAAAGCTGAGGAACTGGAACAACCAATATGCTATAAAGATCTGTCGACAATTGACTAGAAACCTGCCACAATTTTGAGACGTGGTTATATTTATGTTTCTACAGGGAATGAAAAAATATGGTTACTGAGAAAACTTATAAAGACTATATCTGACGAGAGAAGACCTCCTAGTACCTACAACATGAATGTGTTCGTATAGCAAGGAAATCTTAAGGGCTTCCTGGTCCTGATAACATGACAATCTTTCATTCAGCTTAGATATTACAGCTTAAATAGATGTATAAAATTGATGGCTTACACCTGCTCAAAAATAGGGCAGATGTTTATCTTTAGATAATTTGTATACCTTGCATATTCTACATATATGTAGAAATAAACCTATACTAATACTTTCAAAAGTTTGCTTATTTTCAAAGCAAAAAACAAATAATAATGAAGACAAAGCAGGTGGCCCAGGTGATTCAACCTTGAAGGCTGCCTCAGCTACTGTTTCCTCAAGAAATTGCATGCATGTCAACATTAACAGGGCTAGCCCAAAGTATCAGTCCCAAAAAGACTGGACAGAAACAGATACAGCTAGCTTTTCCGGTTCTTGGCCAATATCTTGTTTTTTCTAAGGATACCAAAAAGATGTTTTCACCCCCAAACAGCAAAATTTTGAGAACATGAAATCCCCATCCCCAGTAAGTACGGTGGGTGTTTTTGGTGGGTTACCAGTGTTTGTTTGTTACAAGTTAGTAAAAGTTACATTTAGGGATTTCTTTCTCCCTCCTATCTTTTCTCTCATCTTCCTATCCTATCTAACATTAGGGGGAAGGAAGGAAGGATAAAAGGGGAGGATACAGATTTATAGAATAAAAAGTAGATTATTGAATTGACTAGCTTCAAATATTTTACATTGATATTATAAATTGATAGAAATTTAAGACTATGTTATTTAACTCTTGCTTTATGTATTATATGTTGAGAAAAATTTTAACTATATATTGTAAGTTGGTAGAAATTTAAGATTATTTTGCTCAACATTTACTTAAAATATTGTACATGTGCAACTCATTTGAAAAGATGATGTGCAATTCTAATCTTATGAAAGCTAACTTATAACTGGTTCAGGATGGTTGGAGATAAAAGTTGGTAGTTAGTCACCTATAATCTTACTAGGTACTAAAGTAATTACAGAACAAGCTTTATCTAGTCTCTCATATATATGTTAAGCAAATAGTAAATAGCTTAAACAAACAACTTTGTTTATCTAGACACATTAAGATAGCTAGATGAGTTAAGCGAATGATAAATAGACAGATATATTACTAAATAGATATGAATATGCATAGTGGTAAGTAGAAAGATGGTCTTCAAACACTTCAGAGATCTATAGACTTTGGCATTTAATAATAAAGGGCTTTTCTGACAGAGAGAGACCCACCTACCCCTGACAACACCTCCAATCTACTTCAAGGGAGATGATGGGCATAGAAGAAATAAGTGTGGCAGAATGACCACTGGACCAAAGTACTGTTCTTGTCTCTAGTGGTGATGGCAGACTGACAGCCCAAACTGTGATTATAGCAGAGCACAGGGTAACTGGCTGTGCAACCTTGCAGGGAATGGCTGGACCAATTCTTCAAAAATCGTGCTTCACAATTATATCTGTCAGATATACTGGGCCAGAAGGCTAAAGACTGGATGCCACAATGATAGAGAAAAATCCATGACTGTCCAGTCAACTCTCTCTGTCCTGTCTGGCTTCTGGAAGTTGCTTGTCTGTGCTTCCTTCATATTAGATAATACTTCTTCTTGGATCTTTGATGGGTTGAAGTCTAGATAGCCACAGTGTTACTATAAGCTTTAATTTAAGAATTAAAAACTCATTTATAGGTTGGTAAATGTAATTTCTAATAAGAAGAGTTTTAGAAAACTTTGGACACTAGGAAAGGACTCACTATGAGAGGATAGTGGAATACCTTCTCCAGGATTGTCAAATACAAAAGGACTGGGTTATGTACATGTAACTTGTACCTGACAACTCTGTGTGTGTGCGTGTGTGCGCGCGTGTGTGCGTGCACACACACACACACATTAGTCCTGAGTTTTTTAAAAAATAATTTATTCAGGTTACATCTCAATTGTTATCCCCTCACTTGATAGCTTGTGGCTATTGTGAAGGGTGTAGTTTCCCTAATTTCTTCCCCTGCACGATTGTCATTTGTATATAGGAAGGCTATTGACTTTTTGGAGTTAATTTTGTATCCAGACATTTTGTTGAAGGTGTTTATCAGCCGTAGGAGTTTTTTGGTGGAATTTTGGGGGCCACTTATGTATACTATCATATCATCTGCAAATAGGGATAATTTGACTTGCTCATTTCCCATTTGGATCCCCTTGATCTCCTTTTGTTGTCTTATTGCTCTAGCTAGAACTTCAAGAACTATATTGAAGAGATCTGGAGAAAGTGAGCAGCCTTGTCTGGTCCCCAATTATCATGTGGGTTTTTTTTTCTTTCAGTTTGTTTATATTGTAGATTACATTGATAGATTTCCATATATTAAACCATCCCTGCATGCCTGGAATGAAGCCTACCTGTTCATGGTGAATGATATCTTTGATGTGTTCTTGTATTCATTTTGCAAGTACTTTATTGAGTATTTTTGCATCAATGTTCATAAAAGAAATTGGTCTGAAATTCTTTCTCTGTTGAGTCTTTGTGAAGTTTAGGTATCAAAGTGACTGCGGCCTCATAGAATGAGTTTGGTAATGCTCTATCCATCTCCATCTTTTGGAGTAGCTTAAAGAATATTGGTATTAGCTCTTTTTTTGAAGGTTTGGTAAAATTCTGCGCTGAAACCATCTGGACCTGGGGTTTTTGTTTTTTGGGTTTTTGGGGTTTTTTTTTGTTGTTGTTGTTGTTTTTTGTTCTTTGTTTGGGAGATTATTAATGACTTCTTCTATTTCTGTAGGGGAAATAGGATCGTTTAATTTGTTTATCTGGTCTTGATTCAATTTTGACAAGTGGAATTGGTCAAGAAAATTGTCAAATTTCTCTTAGATTTTCAAATTTGGTAGCATATATGCCTTTGAAGTAGGTTCTTATGATTCTTCATATTTCTTCAATGTCTGTTGTTACGTCTTTCTTTTCATTTCTGATTTTGTTAATTTGAATACTGTCTCTCTGCCTTTTAGTTAGTTTTGCTAATGGTTTGTCTATCTTGTTAATTTTCTCAAAGGACCAGTCCTGAGCTTGATTATTTCTAGATGTCTACTTCTCTTGGGTGTTTCTGCTTCTTTTTTTCTAGGGCTTCCAGATGTGTCATTAAGTTGTTTATATGGGATGTTTCCAATTTCTTTATGAAGGCACTTAGTGCTATATGAATTTTCCTCTTAGCACTGCTTTCAATGGGTCCCACAAATTTGGGTATGTTGTTCCTTTATTTTCATTGAATTTCATGAAGTCCTTAATTTCTTTCTTTATTTTTTTCCTGACCAAGATGTCATTAAGTAGAGAGTTGTTTAGTTTCCATGTGTGTAGACTTTTTGTTATTTCTATTATTCTTGAAGTCCAACTTTAGACCATGGTGATCTGATAGGATACAAGGTATTATTTCAATCTTATTTTATCTGTTGAGGCTTGCTTTGTCACCTACTATATAATCAATTTTAGAGAAAGTTCCATGAGGTGCTGAGAAGAAGGTATAATCCTTTGTGTTTGGGTGAAAAGTTCTGTAGGTATCTGTTAAATCCATTCGATTCATTACATTGGTTAGTGTCATCATTTCTTGGTTTAGTTTCTGTTTCAATGACCTATCCTTTGATGAAAGTGGGATGTTGAAGTCTCCTACTATTAATGTGTGTGGATTGATGTGTGGTTTAAGCTTTGTTAATAGTTCTTTTACAAGGTTTGGTGCCCTTGATTTGGAAGTGTGGATGTTCAGAATTGTGATGTCATCTTGGTTGACTTTACCTTTGATGAGTATGAAGTGTCTTTCCTCATCTCTTTTGATTAATTTTGATTGAAAGTCTATTTTATTAGATATTAAAAGGCTACACCAGTTTTCTTCTTGTGTCCATTTGCTTGGAATACCTTTTTCCTGCCTTTTACCCTGAGATAATGTCTATCCTTGTGGCTGAAATGTGTTTCTTGAATGCAGAAGAATGTTGGGTCTTGTTTATGCACCCATTCAGCTTTTCTGTGTCTTTTTATTGGAGAATTGAGACCATTGATGTTGAGAGATATTAGTGACCAGTGACTGTTAAGTCCCTTGGTTTTGATGTTGGTTGCAGCAGAGTGTTTGTATGGTTATGTTTTGCAACAATGAAGTTACCTATTTCCTGGGTTATTTTGGTTGTAGTTTGTCACTCTGGGTTGGAGTTTTCCTTCTAGTAATTTCAGTAGGCCCAGATTTGTGGATAGGTACTGTTTGAATTTGTTTTTGTCATAGAATATCTTGTTTTCCCCATCAATGTTTATTGAAAGTTTCTTTGGGTATAATAGTCTCAACTGGCATCTGTGGTCTCTTAGGATTTGCAGAACCTCTGTCCAGGCCCTTCTGTATTTTATGGTCTCTGCAGAGAAGTGATGTGCGAATCTCATAGGTTTGCCATTATTTGTTGCTTGGCCTTTTCCCCTTGCTGCTTTTAATATTTTTCCTTGTTCTGTACATTTTGTGCTTTTATTATTATGTGGTGGGAAGATTTTCTTTTCTGGCCTATTTTGTGTTCTGTAGGCCTCTTGTATGTTTATATGCATCTCCTTCTTTAAATTAGGGAAATTTTCTTCTATAATTTTGTTGAAAATATTTCCTGGCCCTTAGAGATGGGCATATTCTGTTTCCTCAATGCCTATTAGCCTCAGGTTTTATCTTTTCATGGTGTCCTTGATTTCTTGGATGTTTTCTGTCAGGAAGTTTTCAGATTTACCATTTTCTTTGATGGTTGCTTCAAGTCCTACGATTGTATCTTCTAGTCCCGAGATAACTTCTCCATCTCTTGAATTCTGTTAGAGAAACTTACCTCTATATTGCTTGCTTTCTTCTCTAAGTTCTCTCATTCCCATCTTTCTTCTGTCTGTGCTTTTATCATTGTTTTCATTTTCATTTTCAGATATGAACTGTTTTATTGATTTCCTTCATCTGATTGTATTTTCCTGAATTTCTTGCAGTGCCTCTCTATAGGCCTCTTCAATGTCTTCAACCTGTTTGGCTGCATCTTCTTGCATTTGTTTATGAATTTTATTCATTTTCTCGATTATCATCTTCATTACTAAATATTTGAGGTCATTTTCTTGTGTTTCAACTGTGTTTGAGTTCTCAGGGTTGATTTCTTTGGGATAGCTTGGATCTGGAGATGCCATATTGTTTTGGGTTTAATTGTTTGTGTTTTTTTATGCTGGCCTTTAGTCATCTTGCTGTCTCTGATGTTGGAAGGTAGCTTCTGGTGTCCTTCACTGGTCGTTGAAAGCTGTTCGTTGGTGAGTTACTACAGGCTAAGGACCCTTGCCTGTGGGGATCAGGGAACTCTTCCCTGGGACAAGCCGGTGACCTGGTTTCAGCTCCAGGGGACTTTGTTCCACACGCTGGGCTCCCTACTGGGTCAGCAGAGGTAGGTGCTGGTGCTCTGCAGCCTCAGGATCAGTTCCAAGTAGTGTAGGTAGAGCTGGTTATGGTTATCCTGTCTTGGGCTGGGCTTTGAATACCCTGCCCTCAGACCTTGGGGCTTTGGGTCCTAGGCTCAGATCACCCTAGAGTGCCTGAACCCCTGCTGGCTTCTAGCAATTGTTTAGGTTTCTGCCTGATCCATCCAGGCAGTGGGGCCTAGGTTCTGCCTGCCAGGAAGAAAACAGATACTGCCTTCTGGTTGTTGTTGGTTGGCTAGATTTCTGCCCTATCCCCTTAGGCCTGCCTAGCCTCTCCTGAGAGTGTAGAAGGCCTTTCTGGGCTGTGGAGATTGGCTTGGCCAGGTTGGGTCTGCCCAATTGTGCAGGAACAATCTGCTGGGGCAGGTCACTGGGTTTTTGCCTGGTCCCATTTAGGCACAGCTGTGGCTGGATAATGTGTCCAAAGTTGCCTGGGTCCTTGTGTGGCACCTGGGTCTTTCTGTGGACTGGCACAGGGCGAGTGGGGGGTGTCTGAGGTCAGCTCCACCCGTTTTCCTGAGATTTTTCCAGGCCAGGAGCTCTGGTGCTTCACTACCCACAGTTCAGTCCCATATACCGAGTTCATGCTATAGAGTATGATTGCAGTTCACAGGCAGGTTCTGGTCCAGCCTTTGGGGACTGGGCTCCCATCCTCCGTGGGCCATTGGATGACCCTAGGCCAGACCCGCCTGTGGTCTGCACTGTGCAGACTTGTCTCACCTAAGGTTTTCCAGGTCTTCCAGTCTGTAGCTCCCAGTCGGGTCCCTAGTATCCATCCTGTAGATCAGATACATTGCCATCTTGGAAAATCCGTGTCCTGAGTCATATATGTATATTTATGTATATAGTTCTTGGGTTTTGCTTTTTTTTTTTTTTTTAATTTAATAGAAATGGGGATGTATGAAGAGAATGTAACCTTGCCTTAGTCTGGTCCATGGTGAAAACAGTCTCAAGATGCCACCCCACTGAAACTTTGTCTCTACAAACTGATAAACATCTGAGATAGACTCAGAAGAGCCACATCAGCCCAAGGCAAAAGACAGGAGCCTGCAACTCAGGCCAGGATAGTGTGTTGCAAAATGACCATTGATGGAAGGAGGGAAAGAGGGAGGGGGAGGGATTCCTGAGGAGAGTGTGGAAGAGTTCAAGGATTAGAGATGGTGGTGTAGTGGTCTCAGGGATACCTCCAAGTTTGGTGCTTGGATGGTGCAGCTTCTTCTGCCAGATAGATGATCTGTACGACTCCTGAGAATTAGACCAGGGGAATTGTCCCACAGAACTGATACCCAGGAGGTTTCATTCTTGTTCTCCTTAATCTCCTTTGCCTCCTATTTAGGGTAGCCAGGTTGTATGGGAGGTACATGCCTTTAATAAATTCCTAATAAAGTAGAATTGTTAAGGAATCAGAGCCAACATACCCATGCTGGCTGATCTTGTATCTACTTGATGCACAAACCAGAGGTATCTAAAAGGAGTAAAACTTAATTGAGAAAATGCCCCCCATAAGGTCAGGCCTTAAGGCATTTTCTTAATTAGTGGTTGATGGGGGAAGGCCCAGGCCATTGTGGGTGGTGCCATTCCTGAGCTGGTGGTCTTGGGTTCTATAAGAAAGCAGGCTGAGCAAGCCATGAGAAGCAAGCCAGTAAGAAGCACCCTCCATGGCCTCTGCATCAGCTCCTGCCTCCAGGCTCCCGCCCTGTTTGAGTTCCTGTCCTGATTTCCTGTGATGATGAACAAAGATAGAGAAGTATAAGCTGATACACCTTTTCCTCCCCAACTTGCTTTTTGGTCATGGTATTTTGTTGCAAAATAAACCAGCCAACCAACCAGAATCCCTAGCTAGACAATTTCACATTAGACTTTATCGCCTGGTAATAGCCCCTGTGAGAATGGATCCAGACCATGGACTAGCCAAAAGTGTGCTTATGTCTAGCTTACTGGAGTCAGTGGTTACCCATGTTCACACCTGGCCAGGTAGGCTAGTCTCCTATAGCTCATAAGTGTCCTCAGCCTTTTCTTGCCTCTGTTGGCTTCAAGCTGCAGCTTAGCTTGTCTGAGCTGACTGTTCCCTTCATTCCATTTGAAAACTTGAGAACTCAGATGTTATGAAAGCTCATTACTGCAGCTCTCTATCTTGCAGGCACAGTACAACACCCATGTGCTTGTGAAGCCATCAAACTGCATCACCCAGCCCCAGGACACTCTCCCTTAAGATCTCAGAGACCAT
This sequence comes from Acomys russatus, assembly GCF_903995435.1. Taxonomy (NCBI): domain Eukaryota; kingdom Metazoa; phylum Chordata; class Mammalia; order Rodentia; family Muridae; genus Acomys; species Acomys russatus. The sequence goes on from NC_067137.1 coordinate 22,369,324, forward strand.
ATTCTAGCCATGAAGTGTGCAGCTCAATATAGAAGACTCCTTTCCTTGGCCCTCTCAGCTTCTTCTACCAGTAAGATCCCACCTGCTCTAAGGCCTCTAGGCCCAATGTAATTATCCCAGGAAGCAGATGTCTTGAAAATAAAGTGACTGAGTCCCAAAGGTGACAGCAGTTTAAAGAGGACAGTCATCTGTTGATAAAGACTCAGTGGTTTCCCCACCCCCACCCCCCGCCTTCTCTCTCATATTGCCAGAGAATGAAGCAATTCTTTCTGCAATTCAAGGCTGAGTCCAGAAGTTAACATCTCTTTCCTTTTCCTCCTTGAAGGCTGGTGCTCCAGGTTCCCTTAGACCTCCTCCCATGACCCTCCATAGGGACCAACATACATGTGCCCTGCATGACTCAGTGTCCTGCACCCATAGGAATGAGCCTGAGAGTGGCAGGGAGTCAGTACATATTTTCTGAGCTACTTCTATGCATGCCAGCCATGGCCTTCGATCTTAGAGAGCCTCTATTCTAATCAGCATAGGGAGACATTTATTGGTGTCACTGGTAAATGCCAGGTGGCAATGGGCAAATGTAACCAGGGGCCCTCTTCTAGGCTCATCTTAGAGCTCTGTGATGAAGGGACTTGGGGATTTCCAAGAAAGGTGGGGGTGATTGTAATGGAGAGGTGGAGAGGTGGAGAAGAAAGCTCTCTATGCCTGAGTTAACCTCTGTGCCTTTATCCCAAGAAAACCTAGAAGCCAGGTAAAGATTTTTTTTTTTTTGAGGCAGAAGACTCATGCAGCTCAGGCTGGCTTCAAACTCACTAGGTACTAAGGATGCTTCCTAAGCCCCTGAACTTAAACCCTTAAACTTCTGAGTCTCTTGCTCCCACCTCCCGAGTCTCTCCATTCTTGCCATGTCTACCACACCTGTCTGCCGCATTGCATGCTGGGCAAATGCTCTACCATACACCCAGTTTCTCCTCATGTTTGGATGGCTTCATGGACCATAGCTATAGAAAGAGAAGGATGGCTGTTGTGGCCCACCGCTTAAGACATAAAGGAGGTTTGCTGTGTGGAGATGGAGGGCATGGTGGAGATTCTCAGGAAAGAAAGAGGTGCACTGTAGAAAGGGAAGGACAGATTTCTGATCTGGACACTCCCTGGATATCGTCTTGCGCCTTGAGTAGAGATCAGAAAACCTGGCTGAGGGTTTTGAAGAGAATACTGAGGGAAAGGCAGAATGTAAGCTTAGATGGCACAGTAAGCCTTTCCCTTGAGAGATTCCAGAATTCAAAAGAGGGCTGGGGGAGCCAGTCGTGGTAGCACATCCCGTAACTCCTCCATTGGGAAGGCTGAGGCAGGAGGATTATCAATTCAAAATCAGCCTGTCTCAAGAGGGGAAGAGACATCATGAGAGAGCATGTGCATGTGTCCTGGGCTAGAGCTACCTGGGAGTCCTGTGAGGCCATTCAGACTGTGGCTGAAGAACTGTTGTGTCAGAACCTGGCTGTGAAGCAAAGACCTACAAAGCAGACAGAAGAGAAACAGACCCCAAAGGTAAAAGACACGACTTCAGAGGTGGCTCAGTGGGTTAAAAAGCTTGCCACATAAATGTGAGGACCTAGGCTTGGGTCCCCAGAACCCGTTTAAAGCCAGACACAATGGCATATGTCCGTAATGCCAGGACTCCTGAAGTGAGATAGGAAGTCGAGACAAGAGTCCTCTGATCACATCTGGCCTTGTGCTGGCACTTAGGCATGCATGAGTGTGCTTACACACACACACATGAAAAGGGGTTTGGTTACAGCAGGGAATCAAGAATCTAAAGCTTGGAAAATGCTGAGCTCAATGTGGTTCATCGAAATCTCAACTTGGCTCTCTATGCATAGGCCACGGTCCTCACCTGAGCATCCTGCTTGCTCACCACCATTCCAGAGAACATCATGGTACAAGCAGGTTCAGCTCCTCCCAGCTCACACTCCCTGCTCCCTGCTCTGTTTTGGTGTCGCATTCCCAAGGTCTAGGGCCCATGTGGGTGGAAAGAATTCTCTGCCCAGTCAACACTCTGTGCATGTTGGGATTTCTGTGAGACAACCTCTACTTTTGATGTCATCAGGAAGAGGAAAAAGTGTGAGGTGTGGTCCCCTCCTTCAGAGGCTTTGTAATCATCTCTTTGAGAGATAAGATCACCATCGATAATGAAGTCTAGAAACTTTGAGAAAGAGGAGACAGAAATGCATAGTGCTGCTGAGAGCAGAGAGAGAGAGAGAGAGGGGCGGCCCTAGGGGAAGCTGTTTGGAGCAAGCCGACTTCAAGCCCAGTCTTGAGGAAAAGATGAGGTCTGACCGCAAACTCAGGGTAGCCAGCTGTAAACACACAGATAAGGGCTCAGCCTGGCAGAACTGACTAGGCAGGGCAGGTCTCATTCACAGAGGTGCAGTGAAGTATGGCTGCTTTCATCTAGGTCCATGGGCCAGGAGCCAGGACATGGCCAGAGCACTGTGGGCCAATGCCACAGAACAGATTCTGTGAGGATTTAGTCCCCAAGTGGGTCACCTGAGTTCAGACAAAGACACTTAAACACATGGGCTCACCACACAACGCCAGGGTAGCTGTAAACCATAGTGCCAACAGTATCCCTTCTTCTCTCTGACCATAGCAAGAAAAAGCTCACTTCTCACCTTGACCACACTTTGCACCCGTCTTCCTCTTCCTACTTGGTTTTCTTCTACGTGCTGGGCACTGCTGGTTTCTTTCTGAGGTCCAGTCTGCTGCACAGGCTTCTCTGGAGAGCATCTCCTAGGACACCCCACTACCCATAGGACAGAGGCAGGCTCCTCCCTTTGCCTCCTGGCCCCACCCATAGCTCCACACACCTCACTTCCTGCATCATCTCCCAGCATTTCTTCCTCTGTTGGCCTTTCCACTCTTCATCTCAGGTGTTTCTTCAGTGCCTACAGGTGAATCTTTTCCTGCTGAGAGGGCTAGTGTGACTCCTGTGATCTACCAGAAGGACCACAAGACCCTCTCTAGTCCCCCAAAGCCCTCCACAATCCAAGACCTGCCTCCTTGGCCCAGGTGGGTGAAGACTCCTGTTGACCTAACTAAGCAATTCTGGTGCCTCTCTCTGTCCTCTCCTCAGCAATATCCTGGCCAGAATATTTTCCTCCTTCGACATCTGACCAGTTCCTTCCCAGCCTCTAGGTTCTCCTCAAGCTCTGTCTGTCTCAGATGGCTGAAAAATAAAGAACAAGCCAGACACCTCTGACCCCATCCCTGCTTTGCCTTTTTCAAGGAGTGCCCTGACCAAGCCACTGCGAATGCTTCACAACAGAGAGAGCCCTTGCCTCTGGCAAGGAGGAGCATGCGCACTCCAGTCAGACCTAAGGAGTGCTTGGCACTGCGTTCGCCTCCTGTAGTCTGCAGGAGAACTTACTCTAGGCATTTGTTTCCAGGTCTGGCTCACCAGCTGCAAGTTCAACTTCTTTGAAAAAAATCTAGATCTAGAGCAGATGTTCTCAATCCCCCTTTGGGGGATCAAATGACCTTTTCTTTTCCTTCTTTCCTTTCTTTCTTTCTACCCATCTTTCTTTCTTTTTCTTTCTTTCTTTTTTTTTTTTTTTTTTTTTGTTTGTTTTTTTTTTGTTTGTTTGTTTTTGTTTTTTGAGACAGGGTTTCTCTGTGTAGCCTTGACTGTCCTGGACTTGCCTTGTAGACCAGGCTGGCCTCAAACTCACAGCAATCAGCCTGCCTCTGCCTCCCTGAGTGCTGGGATTAAAGGCGTGCTCCACCAAGGCCTGGCCAAATGACCTTTTCACAGGGGTCACCTAAGACCATCAGAAAACACAGATATTTGCATTACAATCCACAGCAGTATCGAAATCACAGTCATGGAGTAGCAACAACAACAACAGAGTCAGGGTGGGGTCACCACGCCCTGAAGAACTATACTGAAGGGTCACAGTGTTAGAAAGGTTGAGAACAGCTTCTCTAGAACATTCTATCTCTCTGACAACATGCAGATTAGCCATCTGTTATAGGTAGCAAATGCCTCTAAGACAAGACTCCTTCTATACACAAAAGGTATTTGTTAAGGAAACTGAGGCTCCGCCTGTCCTGACAGCACACACTTTGCTGTGGCTGGAGGTGCCCCTGCCGCAACTCCGAGGCATGCCTTGTCTCACCCTCACGCCACTTTGGCCTCTCCTTGTTTCCTCCTGTTCCTCAGCATAATGACCATGGACAGGGAGGGGCCTAGGTGAGTGCAAACGAACCTCAACAACCGCGAAATTGACAAATCCGACCTCACCAGCCTGGCACAATGAACCGGTGCCCAAATATGTGCAGTAGACTCGGAGGTACTGACATGGCGAGAGGCCTGAGGTGAGATTGCTAGGGTTTTATGTTTTATTTCCCTAAAGCAAGATCAAAACCTGCCTGAAAGAATGACTTCCTTTTTTTCCCCCCTTTTCTTTTCTTTTTTAACTCAAGAAAAGCAAAATAGGGCCGGGGAAGTGACTCACTCTGTAAAGGGCTTGCTGTGCAAGCAAAAGGGCCAGACTCTGACCCGCCAGAATCCATGGTTTTAAAACGAAGTCAGGCACGGCAGCATGAGCTGATTGTCCCAGTTGCTGGGGGAGATAGGCTGATCCACCAGCCTCTCAGTCTAGCCGATTTGGCAAGCTCCAGGCCAATGAGAGACCAACAAAAGTAATGGTGGACAGCACCTGGTGACAACACTTGAGGTTGTCATCTGGTCTCTACACACACACACACACACACACACACACACACACACACACACACACTGCATTTCCTAGCGGCATCCACTTGCCAAAGTTGTATTAAGGGGCAGGAACATGATGGTTTATAATTGACTAGGTTTAAAACTCATGCTCTTTGTGAAGACTTTTAAAAATGTCTGGGGAACTCATGTTATGCCATCGCTGCATACAAATTGAGGCCTTGTGATCATTTCGTTAATATTGTTTTTAATAAAATAATATCTCAAAAGTTCTTTCCTTCTTATGCAAATTTCTGATTTGCATAAAATACCGAGCCATCTCACAAGTGTGTGACTGGTGTGAGTGGGTGGGATGGGGTGAGAGTAGGGTGTAATTTATTTTCCCAGAGCACTGGGGGGGGCGGGGGTTCCCTGCTAAAGTCAGTGAACCAGAAGAGAGACTTCAGGCAAATTATTCTCTGCCTCAGTTTACTTCTCTGGATCCCTTGCTACAATCAAACTGCTGTGACAAGTATCTATCTACATACTAACCCGTCATCACATGCTTGCTTTTTTAAAAAGTTTTATTTATTCTTTGAGAATTTTATACATTGCATGCTTTCTGTCAGAAGAGACACAGAAAACTGTTGTTGTCCCCTACTTTGCAAATAGATAAGTAAGTGGCAGAGACTTTGGGAAGGACAAGTGGACATCATTCACAAAGCCTGAGGGTAAGGCGGGGTGGCTTGTTCACGAAGGCAAGCTGGGTCCTTGCAGGGCGGAGACCGGATTCCATTCAGAGCCCTCCTTGACCCCACATTCCAGGCTCAACAGCCTTCTTTACCTGCCAGAAAAGCAAAACAAAAACCCTCCCACAGGAGTTTCACGTAAGCTTCCTCTATCTCTTTTCTGAACTTGGCCCTGGCTACAGACGTATCTTAAGGACTATCCAGAAAGACTTGCCTGAGAGATAGACTTTGTCCAGACCCAGCTCCCGATCCCACAGCCATGGTACAGAGCTCTGACCGAAGACCTTTGCGTCATGGCGCTGTCAAGCTGCCTGGTATTTTGAGAACATGTTAATGTTAAGTGAGGAGACATTTAAATGAGATAAGTCTGTACTTTTAAGTACAGGCTTCTGGCTTCTTTGAAATTGTATGTGATCTAGACTGTAGAGGCCCATAATCCCACTCAGCTATAACTGGCCAGCCTCAGCCCACTGTGTGCACTGTCCAAGCGCATGACAGCTCCCACCTGCCTTATCGAGGGTTTCTACTGCCGCAATGAAACACCATGACTCAAAGCAACTTGGAGAAGAAAGGGTTTATTTGGCTTACGCATCCGTATCATAGTCCATCAAGAAAGGACGTCAGTGTAGGAACCCGGAGACCAGAACTAAGGCAGAGGCCATGGAGGGGTGCTATTTACTGGGCTGCTTCCCAAGCCTTGTTCAATTTGCTTAATGTACTACAGGACTACCTGTCCAGAAATGGAAACACCTACAATGGGCTGGGCCCTTGCATGTCAATCATTAATTTTTTTAAAGCATCATAGGCTGATCTGGTGGGACATTTTCTCAGTTGAGTTTCCCTCTCCCCCAAATGGCATAAAACCAGTCAGCACACCACCCTACCCTCTTGTCTCTCTGATAAAGCAGCTGGGGGTCAGTTTCCAGCTAGTGCCTTGCCGGGCTACTGGGGCTATTTGCATCTCAAACTCCATCCAATGGTGAACACTTCCTAAATGCCTGCCCCACATGTGCTTCTGTAGGTCCAATTGCATCCGGAAGGCCAGCTTGTGAACTTAACTCTACAGAGCGTGCTCTGGAGCCAGGGTCCCACCCTGCTCCTCCATCACTTGTAGCCGCATGTTTCTGTTTTCCCCGGACGATGTGGACAGTGTGGTGAACTGCTGGGCACCCTGGTCTCATGAGGTTAGACTCTCTGGTCTCTCCTCTCATCCTGAAGGGGGAGTTTGCATACCTAGTTCTGAAAGTTGACATTTTCAGAGGAGCATTGACTGTAGAAACCTGTCTGTGTTGTGAGGAAGGGAAGGGACAGAAAACTGTGTTGGGACAAAACCCACGACAAAAGCAACTTCTGGAAGGGTCTATTTTGGCTCATGGCTTAAGGGTGCAGTCTATTAAGACAGGATGGCATGGCTGCAGGAGTAGGAAGGCGCCCTTAGTCAGGAGAGTAGGGGACACTGGATGCTGGTGCTCAGCTGCCTGTCCCCTACAAAACCGAGCAAGCCTGATCAGATATCTACTGTTCAACTGTGGTTTTAAAATCCTAGTATCAGCCCTTAAACCCCATTCAGGATTTGAGATGGATCAGTACTCAATGGGGGTGTGGGGGATGGGGGGGGGAACGAAAGGATCAGACATTACAAGAGATCCTATGGCTAGAGTCATATAGCCCCCATGAGCACCACCTGCCTCCACCGGCACTGGCCAGTACTAGCTGGAGTCACATAGCATCCACCAGCACCAGCCAATCCCAGTTAGAGTCATGTAGCCACAGAGATAGGATTCCCCTAGAAGACTTCAAAAGAACCTGTGAACCTGTGAACTCCTCCTCATGGTGGCCACCATCTTGTATGGATGGTTGACCCCTGCACACAGGCTGTTTCTGAAGAATAAAAACCCTTTGTTTTTTATGTACTATTTGAGTCTGGGGCCTTCCTCCAGTGACTTCTGGACTCTTCCAGTACCACCCACACTTGAGGTGGGTCTCCCACCCTCAACCTAATTTAGAAACTCCCCTCTTGACAGACACACCCAGAGGTTAGTTTCCATGGAGATTCTAAATCCCGTGAGGTTGACAGTCACAATTAGCTATCATACCCTATGATGTGTACCTGGTGGGAATGGGCGTGTCCAGTAGAGGCTAAAGAAAGGCTATAGGTACTGCACCTGCTTTACCCAGGAAGTGATGAGAAAAAAAAATGGATTCGATCCGCCAGGACTGTTACAGTATAACAGTACAGTCTAATGTACCATCACCGCATGAGCAGCAGGTGCTTATGTGGCGCCCACTGTACATATCCCTGGCAGTGTTCCAAGAACACATGCTGTCTCACTAGTTTTAACACACACACACACAAAAAGTAATCTATGGAAGCCATAGGAATACAGATCTTAAGCAAAGTGTTGTCCAAACATGGAAGAGGCCGCCTTGGTGAGCAAGGGGGCTCTCCGTGGTTGGAGAACTACAATGGGGATTAGAGAACTCTCCCTTTAAAGGGATAAGCATCTAGAATGATTTCTATGGTCTCATTTGCCCCAAGTATTCTAGGACTCAGATAATTTAAGTTCAGGGGGCTCCGCCAGAGCCGAGGTAGGAAGCTGAAGACTAGAGAACCAAGAAAGGAAGTGGGGAGCCTGATGCTGGGGCTCCCTCTGTGCAAAAGAAGTGAGTCTGTCTGATACAGACTGAGGCAGCTGTGGTGGTTTGAATGAAAATGGCCCCCATAGACTCATGTTTGAATACTTGGTCCCCACTTGGTGGAACTGTTTGGGCAGGATTAGGAGGTGTGGCCTTGTTGGAGAAGGCGTGTTGCTGGGGGCGGGCCTTGAAATTTCAAAGGGCTCAGTATCATTTCCAGTGTGCTCTCTGCCTCCCGCATGTGGATGGAGGTGTGAGCTCTCAGTTCTTCCTGACATCATGGACTCTAACCCTCTGGAATTATAAGCCCAATTAAATGCTTTCTTTCATAAGTTGCCTTGGTCGTGATGTCTCACCACAGCAATGGAAAAGTAACTAACAAAGCAGCCAAAATGCACATTTACATAGATGCTCTCTAAAGCTCCTGCAGGCTGATCTAAGTTGAGAAATGCACAAAGATGATGGACGGTGCATATGATGACTGACGGGATCTAGAATAATCGAGGAGACACGCTCTGAGCATGTCTTTGAGGGATAATCTAGATCGGAAGCTGTGGTAGGAAGACACCCAGGATGTGGACAGTAGCATTTATAGGCTGGAGTCCCAGACTGAATGAAAAGTCACCTGAGTGTAGACATCCACTCCCCACCCCTGCCCCATCTCCTGCCGCCATGCCTCTATCCTTCCTTGCCATGACGGGCTATGCTCTCAAACTGTGAGCCAGAGCAAAATTCCTCCATCACTAAGCTGCTTCTGTCACAGCAAAGAGAAGTCAGAGGTCACCATTGGGTGTCTTTACCGTTCTCATTGGACATGGAACTCACTAGCTCAGAAGGAACACCTGGCCAATGAGCTCTAGAGACTCACCTGCTTCTGCCCCTGCAGCACTGGGCTTACAAACACATGCCTGGCCTTTAAAAACTTGTTATTAAATGTGCTTGCTCATTTGTGGGCATGTGCACATATGGATGTGTGAGTGGGCATGTGCTTGTGTGTGGATGTGTGTAGGGGGCATGTGCTTGTGTGTGGATGTGGGGGGGCATGTGCTTGTGTGGGCATGTGTGTGTGGGCATGTGCTTGTGTGTGGATGTGGGGGGGCATGTGCTTGTGTGGGCATGTGTGTGTGGGCATGTGCTTGTGTGTGGATGTGGCGGGGCATGTGCTGGTGTACGGATATGTGTGTCGGGGCATGTGCTTGTGTGTGGATGTGTGGAGGGCATGTGGTTGTGTATGGATGTGTGTGTGGGCCTGTGTGCTTATGTATGGATGTGTGTGGGGGCGTGTGCTTGTGTATGGATGTGTGTGGGGGGGCATGTGTGTGTGGGTGTGTGTGCTTGTGTATGGATGTGGGTGTGTGCTTGTGTATGGATGTGTGTGAGGGCATGTGCTTGTGTATGGATGTGTGTGGAGGCCTGTGTGCTTGTGTATGGATGTGTGTGGGGGCGTGTGCTTGTGTATGGATGTGTGTGAGGGTGGGGGTGCTTGTATATGGATATGTGGGGGGGCATGTGCTTGTGTATGGATGTGTGTGTGAGCATGTGCTTGTATATGGATGTGTGTGGGGGGGCATGTGTGTGTGGGTGTGTGTGCTTGTGTATGGATGTGGGTGTGTGCTTGTGTATGGATGTGTGTGGGCGTGTTCTTGTGTATAGATGCTTGTGTGGGTATGTGTGCTTGTGTATGGAGGATATGGGGGCATGTGCTTGTGTATTGGATGTGTGTGTGGGTGTGTGCTTGTGTATGGATGTGTGTGTGGGTGTGTGCTTGTGTATGGATGTGTGTGTGAGCATGTGCTTGTGTATGGATGTGTGCTTGTGTATGGATGTGTGTGTGAGCATGTGCTTGTGTATGGATGTGTGTGTGAGCATGTGCTTGTGTATGGATGTGTGTGGTGGCATGTGCTTGTGTATGGATGTGTGTGTGCGTGTGAGAATGTGCATGCCACAGTACAAGTGTGAAGGTCAGAGGGCCACTTGCAGAAGTTGGTTCTCTCTTTCCACCATGTGTGTGCCAGGGATTGAACTCAGGTCATCAGACTTGCACCAAGTGCCTTTGCACACTTAGCCATTTCGCCAGCTCAGCACCTGGCTTTATGTGGGTGCTGAGGATTTCAGAGCAAACTCAGGAGCTTGTACAACGTCTACCGGAATATACGGTCTGTTTTGCTACAGGTTCGCCCTTCCCACTTCCATGGCCATAGTTATCTCAAAATCAAGTCTTTGATTTTGGGGCCAAAATTTCTATTGCTATCCTATCGTGTGTGTGTGTGTGTGTGTGTGTGTGTGTGTGTGTGTGTGTGTGTGTGTGTGTATACACACACATACCTAAGTGCATATGCAGTAAGCATTTTACCAATCGAGTCACCACCCCAGCCCTTTCTTGAAGTTTTAATAATGTGGGATCTACATTTCCTATCTCTATATGTATTAAATCATGATATAAAATCAGCTAAAACAAAGTTTGAGCTGGGTTTGGTGACTGACCCCGGGAATCACTGCATCCAAGAGGTGGAGGCAGGAGGATCACTGAAAGTTTAAGTCCAGCCATAGTGAATTCCAAGACTGGGCAACAGAGTAAGACCTTTCTCAAAATACAGAGAGAGAGAGAGAGAGAGAGAGAGAGAGAGAGAGAGAGAGAGAGAGAGAGAGAGAGAAAAGAAGAAGAAGAAGAAGAAGAAGAAGAAGAAGAAGAAGAAGAAGAAGAAGAAAGAAAAGAAAAGAAAAAAGAGGAAGAAACAAAGAAAAGGGTGGAGGTGGAGGAGGGTGGGGAAAAAAATAATCTGAACGCTAAGATCAGAGACAGAGAAGGAAAACTGCTCCACAGCCCATACCTGGCCAGGCCTCGGCAAGATGGCAGCCAAATTCTGTTCCGGCTGTAGCATGGTGATCAGCTGCAAGGGGCTCCGTTCTTCTGGAAAGAGACCATGACAGAACAAACCTGGAGGTACCAGACTTGGTCTCAAGTGATATCTCAGTGTCCCCAGCATTCTTAGATCTACCTCCCACAAAGATGGCCACTGTCTTGAGATCCACTTGAGCCACACTCGTCACTCCAGCGCAGGAGAAAGCAGAGACTTCTGCACTCGCTGTGCCTCGGGAGCCAGTCCCATAGCCAGCTCCAATCCCCGGGGTCCTCTTGCCACACCCCTTCGCATGTCTACTCTAAGACCCCCTCGGTGAGGAAAGGTAATGGAGGGAGCAGCATGGTCCTGTCTGCAATTTCCACGGGCCTCAATACCTTAGCTCTGCAAACACATTCAATTAGTAGCATCTACAGACTGAAGGAACTGACCAAAAACAGTGGGGTGGCCTCCTTTAGTTTCTGTGAACTGCCTGAAGGCCAACTGTGGTGGCTGAATAAGAAGCTTAGTCACCAGGGAGAGGCACTATTCAGCATTAGGGGGTGTGGCCTTGTTGGAGGAGGTATGTAACTAGGGGTGGGCTTTGAGGTTTCTGAAACCCACGCCAGGCCTGGTGGCTCTCTCTTCCTGCTGCCTGCAGAGCCAGGTGAAGAGCTGACTAGCTACTTCCACAGCCCCATGGCTGCCTGAGTGCCACCACGCTCCTTGCCATAATGAGAGTTGACAAAAACCTGTGAAACTGTAAGCCAGCCCCAGATTAAATGCTTGCCTTCCTAAGAGTTGCCATTGTTATGGTGTCTCCTCACAGCAATGCAACAATGACCAGGGCACCAACTCAACAGCTGCATACAGGACTCATGCTCCCTTGATTCTGTCTCATCTTGCCCTCCTTTGGGACACCAACATGGTATCCTTTTTTTCAAGGTCAAGTATTAAAATAAAACTTCTCTAAACTATATATGCCCTCCAATATCAATTCTGGTTTTCTGTAGGGTGTGTGTGTGTGTGTGTGTGTGTTCAATGTTTAAAGTTTTTGACTAATACCTTATTCCCCTGGACTTGGTTGCTCCCTTCAGCAGGTTCTGCCTCCACCAGTTAAAAGACCTTTTCTGTACAGACGACCTTCATGGAGCTAAACCCAGCAGTCCGTTGTGATCTTTGTCTTACTGAAGCCATTAGCAGCATCTGATCGGTCAACCACTCTTTAGTGAAATTCCCTTGAACTTCAAGAGAATGCTTGTGTGCGAGTTTTTTTGTTTTGTTTTGTTTTGTTTTCTCCTCTCTCTTTGCCCATTGTTTCTAGGTCTCTTTTGTTAATTCTCCCTTCCCAGTCAAGTGCAATTGCTTTGGCTCTGGGCCTGTTTCTGTCACACTCAACCCTCACAACCTAGGTAATGATACTCACATGACCTCCCGTGCTCTGTGTCCTCTCCAGAGTTCTCCGGGTGCCTCTCCAACATGCTGGTGAGCATCTTCAGCTAGATGGCTGCTCCCACCTCACACTTAGTGCGTCCTAGTTGATGTCAACAGCTCTACTCCCAGGGAAGCCCCATAGTTATCACTACACTTGCTTCTGCAAATGACAACACCATAGCCTGGGCAAGCTATGAAAAACAAGGTCAAATGGCAAACAAAAGCAGGCAGTTTCTAGAGCAGAGTCAATACCTGAGCAAAAATAAGGTCTAGGATGAATTTCCTATTTTTAATAGGATTTTTAAAAATAGGTATGCTGGGCTGTGGTGGTACACACCTTTAATCCCAGCACACGGGAGGCAGAGGCAGGTGGATCTCTGTGAGTTCGAGGCCAGCCTGGTCTACAAAGTGAGTCTAGGACAGCCAAGGCTACACAGAGAAACCCTGTCTTGAAAAACCACACACACACACACAAAGTAGATAGGATAGCAATAGAAATTTTGGCCCCAAAATCAAAGGTTTGATTTTGAGGTGACTATGGCCATGGAAGTGGGAAGGGTGAACCTGTAGCAAAACAGACCGTATATTCCGGTAGACGTTGTGCAAACTCTGGGCAGTTCCTGATACCTGCATGAGATGTGCTCAGGAACCCATCAAAGAACAGATGGGCAGAATTGAGACTAACACCATTACTCAAGAAATGAAATTATACTTGACGAAGTTCATTATCTACTAAAAAAAAAAAAGGAGGGGGGAGTAAATGTAGCATTTTGCAGGCGCTATTTAACAAAGCCCAAGATTTCTGCAAGTAAAGAATCATAATATGCACAATATGGAAAATTATCTAACATATGAAAATGTGACCCGATTTTAAGAGAAAAGCAGCCAATAGATCCTGAGTTAATTTATGCTGTTTTAGAGAGAGAGGGAGAGAGGGGGCAGGGGGTGGAGAATATGCATGTAGAGGCTGTGCCATGGCACGTGTTTGGAGGTCAGAGGACAGCTTCCTGGGGTCTCTCCTCTCCCTCACCCTCATATGGGTTCTGGGGATTGAACTCGTGTCATCAGGCTTACACAGCGAGGACTTTTGTCCACTGAGCCATCTCCCTGGCCCTAGATCATAACGTCAAAGTAGCTATCACAAGTTAGCTTCACTAGCAGGAGGGTTATAACTTTTCAACACAGAACTTCAGCGCAAAGACCAACTTTGTTTAAAAGAAACTAAGTGGAAACAGCAGGACTGAAAGCGGTTTTTGAAATAGACATGATCTGGATTGGCTCAGTGGCAGAAAAAAGTGAATGATCTTTTTTTTTTTAATTTAAGTAATTTATTCAGATCATATCTCAATTGTTAGCCCCTCACTCGTATCTTCCCATTCCCCCTTCCCTCCCTCTTTCACCATATTCCCCTCCCCTAGGTTTGTGACAGAAGGGGACCTCCTCTTCCACCATATGACCACAGCCGATCAAGTCTTATCCTGGTAGCCTGCTTACTCTTCCTCTGAGTGCCACCAGGCCACCCACCAAGGGAAAGTGGTCAAATAGGGGGCACCATAGTTCAGGTCAGAGTCAGTCCCCATTCTCCACACAACTGTGGAGAATGCACTGTCCATTGGCTAGATCTGGATACAGATTCTAGGTTTACTGCATGTATCATCCTTGGTTGGTACCATAGTTTGAGCAGAACCCACTGGGTACAGATCTGCCAGCCTTAATGTGTGTGCATGCATGTTCTAAATCTATGACCTAACTCAAACCAGGCTACCTCTGAGCTGCATCTCAGCACCCTCCCTTTTAGGCAAGGTCTCCCGCTTCAGCATCCTCAGGAGTTGGAATATATAGACATGTGTCACCAGGCCCAAAAAGAAGCTCCCTTTTTTGTGTGTGTTTGTTGGTTTTGTTTTTCTGTTTTTCAAAACAGGGTTTCTGTGTATCCTTGGTTGTCCTGGACAAGACAAAGGTGACAATAGGTCAGTGTGTTGATTTAACAAGTCAGGGATCCCAACCAAGAAGAAACATTTAGAAAGGCCCTCTGGTAAAAAAGCTTGCAGAGTGTTTTAAAACTCAGAGAGCAAGGCGGGCAGCTCCAATGTTGAGTGTCTGCTGCAGGCCCTGAGTGAAGACTCAAATCTTGGCCATTCTTACCAGCTCACAGGGACAGTGTCTGCAGAGCCATTGCTACCAGCTCACAGGGACAGTGTCTGCAGAGCCATTCCTACCAGCTCACAGGGACAGTGTCTGCAGAGCCATTCCTACCAGCTCACAGGGACAGTGTCTGCAGAGCCATTCCTACCAGCTCACAGGGACAGTGTCTGCAGAGCCAGAACCAAAGAAAGGTAACCATCTACACTGTGTTTAAAATGCCTATGAGAATATCTAAGTTCTAGGATCAGACATACAGGGAAATAAGGTTGCCATTTGCATCCTGTGAGACCCCATACTTCGTAGTGCTTCCTGAGTTGGGATCTAGAATGTTCCTTCATTGGTTCCTTCATTCATCCATTTCTCAGACTGTCAAGCATGCATGAATTCCAGCTGGGCTTCAACCACTGTATCCTAAACACAGCCTCATCCTGAAAGGCAAGGATGGACTGGTGATGTGGGATCAGATGTGTCTCATGGGTGGGACGGGGGTGGGGCAGGGTGGGAGTGGGGGCGAGGTAGGGAACCAGGATGCATCTAGTGGAGTGAGTTCAGGTAGCTCCTGTCAGAACTGAATGCACTAGAAGGGATGCCATGGAGGTGGAATTCGAGCAGTGGGTGAAGACGCAGCTCACAGCTGTGAGAGTAAGATGGCCTCGTGTCCCTTCTCCCTTCACCCTTCATGTGGTAGCATCTTGTTTGCACTCTGTGTTACCTCTGTGAGACATTACAGCTGTTTGTTGACACTGTCAGATGACTCCCACAAGGCCTTCTGCTGACGTGCTGCCCAGACTCATGGGAAGGGATCGTGGAACATATGCGAATTGTCAATGTCTAATCAATATGGATCTGACCTCAGTGCGATCGTACTTGGAAACGCCAGCTCATGCTGCAGCTATTTCAGCTATCTCACCACTCCATCCTTCTGTCTTAGGATTGTACTGGCAATTGATGAGCAGTGGTCAGTGGTTAACTTGTCATTTCTATGTCCCTGTGGGTGTGTGGGAGCCATAACACAATGACTGTTGTTAGGTGTGAAACTTTAGCAGGGTAGGTTTTGGTCTGTTGGATGAGAATTGCAATGAAAGTAAAATTGTAGACCAGGCTGACCTTGAACTCACAGTGATCTGCCTGCCTCTGCCTCCCTGCGCACTGGGATTAAAGGCGTGCGCCACTGTACCCAGCCAAGTTTGCATTCTTACAGCATCTGTCCTGGTGAGCCTTGATTGTCAACTTGTCACAGCCAGAGGTATCTGAGAGGTAAAGCCTACATCAGGCTTCTTGGCATAGTTCTTTGTTTGTTGGTTGGTTGGTTTTTCAAGACAGAGTCTCTCTGCATTATTCTTGGCTGTCCTGGACTCGCTTTGTAGACCAGGCTGGCCTCGAACTCACAGGATCCGCCTGCCTCTGCCTCCTGAGGGCTGGGATTAAACGCGTGCGCCACAACACCCGGCCACTTTGGCATAGCTTTTAATCTATTTTATTGGGTTCTTATATCTACCTCTCTTCTCCACCCCAACACCAGGTGGGAGAAAAGGAAGGTTAGAAGGGGAGACATTAGCTCTTTTTTAGACTACTTCCTACTGGTTAGGGGTGTCGAGTTCCTTGGGGAAGACAAATCTTTGTCTAGCCCTCATCAGGATATCTCCCAACTTCTTCTTGTCTCTTTTCTCTTCACCACTTGACAAACCAGCAAGAGCAGGAACGAGCAGGAAGAACAGCTGCACCCCTCTCTTGGGACTCTGATCTTCCTACATCTCCAGAGCCCCCAGAATTAAACTATCCTCAGCTGGCAGAGTCACGCCTGCAGCTGTGCAGAAAAGAAGTAGGCAGACCCTAAGTTCCCTGTCTGGGGGTCAGAGAGGGATGGAGGGACTGGAAGGCTGGGAGGAGAGAGAGGAAGCAGTATGGACCATGAGCACGTGGCCATGACAGCTGGCCTGATAGGACAGAAGCAGCAAGTAACACAACATGGGCTGTGTAGCTGGGAAATAGCAAAACAGCTTACAGCGGTGATACCTGCCCGCTTTTATAAATCCAAGAGGTCTGTTTCTCAATTATTTGGGAACTAGCTGGGGTAGAGAAGCCCTCCAGAACCTAATCTGCCTTCTACAACACGAGCAGGTGTTTGTGGGATGCACAAGAGGACAAACGAGAGAGTGAGCCAGCCAGAAGCCTTCCTCTGTGGCTTCTGCTACAAGTTCCTGCCCGATTTTCCTCCGTAATGAACCTGGTGAGCCTGCTGTAAGTTGTCTTTGATTGGAGTGATTTATCACAGCCACAGAGATGAAACAGGACCATTTGTAAAAGTTCACAGAAAGCCATTTGAGAGCAAAGACCTGTGGCTGATCCCCAGGGAGCAAATGTGTTTCCGTGTATTGTAGCAAACTCTCTCGTAGTCTCCAGGTCTGATCTGGTCATTTATTTGAGTGCTCATTCTACTTTAAAAGTTTTACATGCCGCATTTCATGTTAAACAGGATGGGATCCAGTAGTTCCCACCAGCAATGTGCTAAACTTCTGACCTGTGCTACTAACTGTGGAGATGCTGCTCCTTCTGTGTGCTGTATATTTTGCAGGTCATGGAAATTGCCAAGAACAGTAACTAATTAGGCTGATTCATGGCCAGTGGAAACAAACTGCTGCTGACTGCTTAGGCTTTTGATATGGAGCCTTTGCTCAGGTTCCTCAAACAGGTAGATCCTCCTTTAACTGGGGGTGGGGGAAGTGGGGGGTGGGGGGCTGTTTCAAATAGCTCTATATGTTTTCTCTCTATTAGAAGGCTGCTAAACCTGAGTCTACGGTTTCTGTTTTCATTAATATATTTAAGTTCTGCTGATGGAAAGATTGCTCAGTGGTTAAAAGCACTGGCTCCTCTTTTGGAAGCTCCTGGTTTGGTTCCTAGTACCCTAGTGCTGTTGCACAGCTGTCTGTAACTCCAGTTCCATGGATCTAATGCCCTCTTCTGGCCTTTGCAGGTACTGCATGGTACTATAAGTACATGGTGACCTTACATATACACAAATATCCACATACATAATATTTTTTAAAAAAATTAAATACTCTAAAACAAAAAAGAAGAAAGAATAAGAAATATATAAGTACAGAAAGAAAGGAAAGAAAGAGGGAAGGAAGGAAGGAAGGAAGGAAGAACATTACCATTGGCTAAGGGTGCAGTGACAGGAGGCCTGCATGGTTACATATGACCACTAAGCAAATACGAAGCCGCGATGGTGCTTCCTAACCTGCCCCACTCTCCATTGCTTTTCCCGAAGGTTTGCTAACACACCTCATTTTTCAAGGAGGTCTAGTTATAGAGGGTTACTTACCTCCACAAAGAAGAAATTCAAAACCACCCTGATAAAAGAAGATGAACGTATCCAGAATTTGTACAAACTAGGGGGAAAGCAACTCCAATGCCTCCCGCCTCTTCTGTAGCCACCGTTTTATAGGGCAGATGGGAAGGAAGCCAGGAAACACACGTGTGCTAATTTGTCAAAACTGTGAGATCTACTTAGGAGACAAGTTCCTCCTCCGGCTGGCATTCGGCATCAGCCTTTTCCTTCCCCGTCAGGATGCCCACGGAATTCCTGGGAAATTTTTAATTCTTTGGGGCCCATGTTTCAGTAGCGTGATAGCCTAGGGGATGGACCCAATGTCTCCTTCAGATTAATTCCTCTCCCGTCAGAGGCTCTTCATTTAAGATGTCAGTTTTGAGGCTATGAGGTGATATGGTGGAATTAGTATGTAAATTCCTAAGCTGTGCCCGTCCCTGGAGCAAATATAAACGGAGTGCAAATAGGAGCCAAAGTTAGAAGACATTTGGTGCCAGGTGACCGTGAATAAGAACCGTTGCCGTATAGCCTCTTAGCTTTGTTGAAGGGCTGGCATAAGTGACTCCATGTTTGTTGTTGATTTTGACACAGGGTCTCACTATGAATCTAGCCGCAAACTCGTGCTTTAAGCTCGTTACTGCTGGGACCCAGGCATCGGACAGGTGTGGTGGATTTCATTCTGCCAGTTTCCCTTGAAGGCATCGCTGTTTCACTCTCCAGTGGTTTGGTCTCAGCTGGACTTCATCACGGAGATAAGTTCAGTGGCCTGATCTGAACCCATGTTGTAGGGGGTAAATGACAGGCGCCAAGGAATGGAGGCCAATAAAAGCCCATGTTAATGAAGCAGAGAAAGATCGGCTCTTACGCCAAGTGCACCTGGGATCCATTCTTGAGTTTAATTTTGTGACCTCTGTGGGTGGCTTCCTTGTACTTCTCAGGATCTTCTAAAGAGTGCAGGCAGAAAAAAGGAACAAGAAAGAAACAAAGAAAAACAAAGAAACAAAGTAACAAGAGGACCGCAAAACACAACCCCAAAGAGCAAACTTGTAACGAGAAACTAGTTTGAAATTCAAGTGCTTGTTGCAGTCCTTTTCATGGGCTGCAAACAAAGCTGAGCATGCCAGAAGGCAGAAGAGTAGCCCAGGGTTAGAATTTTCCAGAAAGCTCAGCAACTGCCGAACATTGCAGTTGCCTTTGCTTAAAGACGGGAGTTGCAATATTATTAGGAATCTAGGAACACAGCTGGGAAAGGACAGGGCTACTCATAATTGTAGTTTGGAGGGCAGCGGTAGAGTCTATGTACATTGGGTCATTAAACTTAGTATTTATGTTTGTAACAGGCAATATCTTATGATATATGTGTAGCCTTGACTGTCCTGGATGCACTTTGTACACCAAGCTAGCCTCAAACTTACAGAGATCCTCCTGCCTCTTCCTCTCTGAGTGCTGGTGTTACAGGCACACAGGCTCACACCTTTAACCTTTAAGTGTATGTAATAACACTTGAGGGACAGAGGAAGGTGGATCTCTGTGAGTTCAAGGCCAGCCTGGTCAATCTAGAGCATTCCAGGCCAACCAGGACAATATAGTGAGAGCTTATCTAAAAAATAAGACAAAACAAAAATAACCCTTCTACAATTTTATTACGAGCACATCAGCATTCAAAGAAAGTCGAGTTGCTTTTAGTATAAGACAGCTTTAAAACTCTCATGAAAAAGCATAACGTATCTGGAAAACATTTAAAAAAGAACAAAAATGTGAATGATGTTTCCCTCATGTGCATCTGTCAAAGACACACATACAGAGGATTATCCTGCATATGTCATAAGATATTGCCAGTTACAAACATAAATACTAAGTTTAATGACCCAATGTACATAGCGACTCTAATGCCGCCCTTTTGTGAGCAGTACTAGTTTTATCTTAATTTTATAATGTATATACATGCCAAATTGGATATTAAAATTTTAAACATCATAATAATTTATAATAAAATGCATTATATACTAGCAGTGAATTAATGTTGACTGACAATTTTACCATTCCCGCCCCCAAAAAATAAAAAACTAGCCCACCTCAACATTGACAAAGTATTTTTAGTTTGATTAGCAAAAAATAGCTTGGAGATTTTCAAAGCATCAACAAAGGCATTTTCTAGTAGAGTTTTTTTCCTTCTAAAATAACTTCTTGGTGGGGGTGGGGGTGTCACATGTGTCACAGCACACATGTGGAGATCTAAGGAAAACTGATAGGACTTGGCTCTCTCTTCCACAACCTGGGTCCCGGGGCATTAAACTCAAACATGGTGGCAAGGACGCCAACCCACAGAGCCACCCGCCAGCCCCATATTTTGGCAACATAGTCACCATTTAAATGCAAGATATTAGCTATCTCTCTTCTGAGTAAGGCTTAATTACAAAGACTATTACATAAAGAATACGGTTACTCAGCTACTAGATGCTCCTGTTTGGAAGGACTGGCATTTCCTGTAATCCCACTGTGACAAGGAAATATAACATGAAATTCCCCGACAAGTATATACACTCATCAATTTACATGTGTCATAGCCTCGGTAAAGATCCCCTGCTTGTCAGCTGTATATATGAACATTCCTGGAAAAGAAAGCCATGGCTATAAGAAATCCTCTTCATAAGAGGATTTATAAAGTACATGATTTAAGGGTATTTAATTAACATGCTGTGATTTTTGGTCCTCTCAAGGATAACTTGACCATTCAGAAAAATAAATAAAATTTAATTTCTTTGTAAAATCTGCTTTGGAAGGAAGTCCTCACCAAGATCTACATGATCATTACACAACTTTGTAACTTAAAAAAAAAATTTAAGACTCAATTAATGCGGTTTTACATGTTAAAAAATAACTTTATTTTCAGTAAAGTGTTTTAGATGCCTATCATCTTTCTAAAATCTGATGCTTTCAAGGCATTCTAATGTTTTTATAAAACATATTCAATAGACTATCTGTTTGTTTGTTTGTTTGTTGTTGCTTTTGGTTTTTTGTTTTTCAAAACAGGGTTTCTCTGTATAGCCTTGGCTGTCCTTTGTAGACCAGGATGGCCTTGGACTCACAGAGATCCACCTACCCCTGCCTCCAGAGTGCTGGGATTACAGGCGTGCGCCACCATGCCAGGCTCCAAATACCATTTTAATAGGTTTTATGGAGCTAAGGGTGCCCATGTGTATAAGGCAGTAAAGGTCCTTGAACAGTGAAATCCAAACTGTATTTATGACAAACTAAGAACTTAAAAAAAAAATCTTTGTTGTGAATTATTTCATAATCTCTTAAGATGTGTTGGTTTGCTTGCTTTATTCTCAGCCTCAATTTCCAAAAGTGTCATTTGAACGTGCCATGTCCTCAATCCCCAGGTGAAAGACTGTGCAGAGCCCAGCCTGAGAGGACATGTCTACCTCACAGCTCCCCGAATCATGAAGAGGAGATGGAAAGACTGGAAGAGGCAGAACCCCGGGAGGCCTGCTGTGAAACGGTCTCTCCTAGAAATGTCGGCACGGACAAGACTAGAACACCAACAATGTCAGCAGCTGTGCTCACGTGGACGGGGCCAGGGTCCCACCTCTAGACAAAGACCTGGGAGGAGGATTAACCTCTTCCAGGGATGAGGACCAGGCTTGGTTGGTTCAATGCAGAGTGGTCAGTATTGAAAACACACACACACACACACACACACACACACACACACAACACACACACACACACACACACACACACACACACACACATACACGCATACCAAATAGTATCAGGGAAAAAGAGGCTATCAACTTGAGAGTAGAGAAGGGAAGGGGTCCAAGGGAGGGTAGCTGGAGGTGGGGGATTGGAGGGAAAAGGGAGGGGGGGTAATATAATTCTATATCAACTAAAAACATTTAAAAAAAAAAAAAAAAAAAAAAAAGAAAGTTCTGTGTATTTGCCATTCTACTAAGAAAGGTCAAAGTTAACATTTCAATATCTACAGTTAGCCCAGATAAGAGAAAGCCCTTTATAATGTTCATGATTTTTAAGGGATATTTTAATTAACATAAAGTGTTTTTAGATTCAAGGGCTGGGGGACTGGACACAAACAAGTGATGATGACCTAAGTCCAAAATTCAAATGTTTTAAGTTAGGCGTGCCCGTAATGATCACTTTCAGCGTGCACTGAGTTTTCAACAATGTTTAGGGATGGGTGGACAACCACAGTGGTCCCTCTTTATGGTTATCTTTAGGGCATTTAAGGGCAAATTGGGTTTTGCCTCCGAGGCTCACCTCGGTGCTGCAGGAAAAGATGGCAGAAGAGTGTTGTACCTCTGTGTGTGCTGCTTAATGAGAACTTCCTTCCAGAGTGTCTGCAATAAGTAAGACTTCCTCTCGTAGGCATCCAGGGACTCCCAGTGGCAAGGGTTATGGGGTGGCACAAGGCGAGAGGTGACCCAGAAATGAGATGTGTTTGTATGTGGGTCACTCTGAAACCAGGGCAAGCCCCTTAGCATCCTCTGGAGTAGGCTAGAGGGAACACTCGTCTCTTGTCTCTGGAGTCTGGAGAACTTCTTTTTTTTTTTTTAATGTTTAAAATTTTATATTTTATAATGTAATTTTCAAGCTTACATGAAAGAAATATTGGTGTAATCCTGTCAACAGGTACATTTACTGAGTTTACTTTTCTCCTACAAAAAGTCCCAGCTTACTGACATGCTTTCTAGTTGATAACTAATTTTTTATTTGTTTTTAAACAACAACTTATTATATGTATTGCAATAAAATTTGCAAGTGAAATAACTGAATAATAGAATAATTTAATATAGTTTTAAACAAAATAAAAAATAATAAACATTTGTTCAACTATGTTCATAGCAGCTTTATTTGTAATAGCCAGAATCTGGAAACAACCTAGATGTCCCTCAACTGAAGAATGGATAAATTTGCAGGTAAATGGATGGAACTGGAAAAGATCATGCTGAGTGAGGTAACCCAGACCCAGAAAGACACACATGGTATATACTCACTCATAAGCAGACATTAGTCACATAATTAACACGGGGAACTTCTATGTGTGTAAATCCCTAACAAGACCATTAGCCACATAACATGGGGAACTTCTCTGTGTGTAAATCCCTTCTCTGTGTGTAAATCCCTTCTCTGTGTGTAAATCCCTTCTCTGTGTGTGCAAATCCTTTCTGTGTGTGAATCATTTCTATGTGTGTAAATCCCTATGTGTGCAAATCCCTTCTCTGTGTGTAAATCCTTTCTGTGTGTGTGAATTCCTTATGAGACCATTGCTCCAGCCTTCATGAAGTCGTTTTTATCACAAACATATCCACAAAATGACAATTAAAAAATTTTTTTAAGTTGTGTAATTCAGAGAGCACTCATAAAAGGCTTCCTTGCTGAATAGTCAGAAAATAAGTCCCACCAAG
Source organism: Acomys russatus (assembly GCF_903995435.1). Taxonomy (NCBI): domain Eukaryota; kingdom Metazoa; phylum Chordata; class Mammalia; order Rodentia; family Muridae; genus Acomys; species Acomys russatus. The sequence goes on from NC_067137.1 coordinate 22,392,603, forward strand.
GTGGTGTGGACTTACTACTTTCTAAGCCTACACGAATTACAGCAGGATATCTCAAAATTTGTTCAAATTTAAATACAAACAGTATGTGTGTGTGTGTGTGTCTGTGTCTGTGTGTGCTGTATATGCAGAGGATGACACTGGGTGTCCTGCTCCACTGTACTGCCTTGAAACAGCTTTCTCATTGAACCTAGAACTCACCATTTTTTTCTGCTAGACCAGCAAGCCCCAACAACTCCCCTGTTGTTGACCCTGCACTGAGTTACAGACATGCATGTGGCCACACATAGCTTTGACTTCCAGCGTTGAAGGCTTGGATGCAGGTCCTCTTGTTTGCTCAGTGAGTATTCTCACCCCTTGGGCTACCTCCCCAGCCTCCAGGTAAGTTTTCAAGAATCAATCTTCATCCTACAATGAAGGCAGAAACTAATCGGCCATCAAAGCCTCAGACAGCAGAGATGGTTTATCTTTTATGAGCTGATGCCACCAAGTGACTCAGGACGAATCTAAATAGCATTCATGCCCCAAACATGGGGATGAACGTTAAACCAACATCTAAGAGCAAATGCCAGAGCAGGCTATCTACAAAAGCCAAGAGTATTCTGCCAAACAAAGTCCCAACTGCCCTGTCACTTAACAAAACAATCATTTAGCTAGAGCTCAACAAGCCGTCACCACAACAGGCATTTTAAATGTACCTTTTACAAATTGTACCAAGAACATAAAGTGAACCAAGGTCCACACTGTGAGAGTTAACCAAGACCCTGGTTCACAAAGCCGGACCTTAGGATCAAAATCCAGATGCTTTCTTCCCTCTCCAGAGCACCAACACATGCTTAGAACAACTGACAGCCAAGGGTCAGAGAGAACCAGAGCAAGCCTGTGCTGAGTTCTAAGCACAGGAGTGGGCAGGCTGGCTTCATTTTGGGGTGGGGGGGGATGGGCAGGCTTCATCTCAGGGTAGGGGGTGGGGGATGGGCAGGCTTCATCTCAGGGTGGGGGTGGGGGATGGGCAGACTTCATCTCTGGGTCAGGGGTAGGGGATGGGAGGTGTTTGGCCAAAGTGAGGCTAGAACTACTCCTCTTTTCTTCTCTCTGCCTTTTCTCTAGCAGGTTTACAATTGTATGGGAGAAGATTAAACAAATCCAGGAAATAACCGTGTTAATTTGGCTGTGTGATAAGCTGTCAGAACCGTGTGAAATCCTGAGGCAGGCTTTAGTCCTTCCCAGCGCCCCAGCAGGTGATCGGCTGACCCATTGTTTTAGGGTTCCTGTTTCTACTGCTGGAGGGGCACTGAAGGGCACAATGTCTCATTTTAGAAAGTCTTTCCCAGGAGGACTTCTGCACAGTGTCATGAACCCACAGTGGTTCTGCTTGCGATGTGTAAACTCATTGTAAACTGTGCTGAGGTTTTTTGTTTTGTTTTGTTTTTGTTTTTAATCCTTTGCTGAGATAGTGATGTGTTCTCCTGACCTCTCTTATGATACTGAGCAGTGACTGTAAACCCAGCTCCCAGCTGGCGCTGAGGGACTACAAGAGGAAGGGAGCAGTCCTGTAGAGTGCTGCTGTTCTTTCCCGATGTTCAGTTGGGGACATTAGATAAATGCCTTTCCAATGCACATTTCAACTCATAATGAATTTATCAGGATGTGACCTCCACGGTAAGTTTTGGTCCCTCACGTAAGTGTATTCATAAAACATTTGTGGATTGTATTGTTGTCCCATGTCCTATGTACTTAGAAAATGCCCTTGAGATCCATATATATATGTCATAGCAAGTGCCAGAATTTCCTTCTCCTTCAAGGCTGAATAATATTCCACTGCATGGACATACCACAATTTGTTTGCCCGTTTCATTGCTGCTATGATTCAGTCTTGCTGGCAAAAGGCAACAGTCCTGTTCACCAAAAAACGTTTCTCATTTAGGCTGCTAGCCACAGCATTCTCCCTCACCATGGGAGCCTTTCTTGATCCTCACTCAGAGCTGTGTGCACAGGAAAACACCTGTGTGAAATCAGAGGCCACTGTGAGGACTAGATTTCCCAGAAGTTTCTAGGCTTCTAGGAGGCAGTACTGAGGAGGGTAAGGCCCCAGAATACCTCTTTGAAGCAAGACAGTGCCCCCTCCCCCCCCCACTGCTTCACCCCACACCTCCACCCCCCACCCACACCCCAACCTGCAGCTAAAATTGCCTGAGGGAAGAGAAGAGATAAGGACCATATAGGAACTTCTCTCGCACAATACCCTAATATGACATCAGGCTGGCCAGCTGCGGTGTGGAACAGAGGGGTGTGGCCACCTGTTGGGCACCAGGAGAAGTGCAGCCTTGGAGCTCTGGAAAGCCTCCTTTGTAGAGGGTGTGCCCACCAATCAATCGCTCAAGCCCACAAATGAAAGAGCTGACATTCCTGTAGGAGAACCTAGATGAAAACCAAAATGCACAACAACAAAAAGCAGCCCTGACATCCTTCATCAAGTGGTGATTTACTCAGCGCTAAAAAGAAAGAAGTGACTAAGTTGTCAAAAGGCACAAGAGAGCCTCAGAAGACTATGCATCATAGGGTACTTAAGCCACAGAGACAGTGAAAAGATCAGTGGTTGCCAGGGGACACTCAGGTCGCAGAGGACTTTTAAGGGAGAGACACTACCTTGAGATCCCATCTTGATGGACATGTGTCTGTGACGTACACGATCACGTGCTATTTGAGCTCATCAGAAAGCCAGCTCGTTGGCCCCCTGCTTCAGACCCAGGCATCCTTCTCTCAAAGTGTCCTCCAAGACTCCCTGTTCTAGAGCAGGCTAGCCCCTTGTAACTCTGTAACAGGGAGAAAGGAAAACAGCAACAGCTGAGGGTATTAAAAAACATTATACTCCCCTGCCCCAGGGGCAGTCATGGAGGGAGAGAGAGATAAATACAGAAGAAAAGAAGAAAAAAAAAAAAAAAAAGGAGAGTAAAATAACAGCAGGATTCTGAGAAATTTATTAGGAGTCATACTATTAACTACCTACCTAAAATTACATAAACACACATAAGCTGGTGTATAAATATTCGTGCCAGTTGAACTGGGATTTTCTCATCTGAGCTGATAACATTCCCCCTTACAGCCACACACCATTTAACTAAACCTCCAACACCAGGCCTGCAAAGACCCCTTTAGAGTTGTTGGTCAGGGTTGCCCAAGAGATTCCAAAAGCACCATGGGCTGTTGCCTCCCAGAAGTGGAAGTTAAGTCCCCATTGCTGAAGACACCATGAACTCTGGACACAGGCCCCAGAGGACCTGAGCTGGCTCCTGGCCTGAAAGCCTCCTCCCTGAGGACTAGCTTCCATAGTCTTCCACCAGAAGGCAACATGCAAGCTTCTAAGGGAAAGGAAGCAACCCACAGTCCTATAACAGCTACAGCGCCTATGGAACCACAACAATAGTATATTTTTAAAAACACAACAAATGTTATCATTTTAAAATCTATTATGACAACACCATGCCCCGCCCCCCAGAACAGCTGGAGCCACTGTTTATCTGTTATCCTAAACCGTAAGCTCATTCCTGAGGGCTCTGGCTGACTTCCTCAACTCCTCGGCTTTCAGCTGGATGCTCTAGGCGCCCGATTTGATGATGCCCCCCTCTACCTGGCTTCTCGCTGTTCTCTTGCCTTTGCTTGCTATAAACCCGATACACTCTTTCATTTACGTTCATAGTCACAGCTCTCACAGATCACTCTCCAGGCCATACAAGATGGTATCAGCACATTCTTGGTGAGACTCAGAGAACACACACCAACAGTGAGCCCTGAGACACAGACTTCTGCGTAACCTCCCCGACTGTGACACGTGTACCACACATGCAGAAAAATGAAAATCTGGGTACTAGGTGCTCGGGTTTTCAGAGCCTAGAGCTGCTCCTTTAAAAGTAAGAGGTAGCTTGGTCAGTAAGTGCTTGCCTTGCAAGCCCAGAGATTTGAGTTTGAGCCCCCCCCCCCCAACTGATGTGAAGAAAGCTAGGCATGCTGGCAAATGCTTTTCATCCTACTGATGGAGAGGCAGAGGCAGGTGTTTGCTGGCTAGGTAGCCTAGCCTACTTAGCAAGTTCCAGGTCAGAGAAAGACACTGGCCAAACAAACAAACACACAAATAATAAATAATATTAAAGCTCCAACACACACACACACACACACACACACACACACACACACACACACACACACAATTAAAACAAACAAAACAAAAAGGAGTCCCAGTGTACTTTTTCTTTTCCCTCTTTCTTTCTTCTTCTTTCCTCCCCCTACCCTCCCACCCTGTTGTTGTGGTTGTTGTTGTTGTTTTCAAGACAGGGTTTCTCTGTGTAGCCTTGGCTGTCCTGGACTCACTTTGTAGACCAGGCTGACCTCAAATTTACAGTGATCTACCTGCCTCTGCCTCCCTGAGTGCTGGGATTACAGGCATGCACCACTATGCCCGCCTCCAGTGTACTTTTTACCAGTTACTCAGCACAGGCTTAAGAAACTTCTAGTCTCTTCAGGAGGAGGCCCAGCCCCAAATCTAGTTAGCTTTTTAAGTGAGTGGCAGGGTCACCCTTAATCTGGGTCACAATTTAAGGCAGTTGCAGGAAGAATCCTCTGCATAATAATCCATTTTAAGTGTCACCTTCCTGGGTCTCCCTGGGCCACCCACTGTCTCACCCAGTGTATTTATGATTTTCTCTCTAAAATGAGCTTGTTTACAGACTCCTGCAAGTCACACCGATAGACTGTCATCTCCACAAAAGGCAGAAAATCTGTCCCTCATGCCTAGAATAGCAAGTGGCACAAAATAGCAGCTCAATAAATATTTGCTGACTGAATAAGCCTGTTACTGACCAGCTGGATCGCCAAGGGTAAGGCAGTTACACCTTCCTGGACCTCAATTTACTCATCTGTAAAATGGGCAATTACGCTTCATAATTGCACTCTCTTGCCTCAGTGCTCTGCGTGTCCTAGCCAGGATCAGAGTGACCTTGTTTTCTGACTCAAGGGCTTCTCGGGCCGTAGGATGACTGGGAGGTTCCTAGGAGTAACACTTCCAGTGGCCTGGAGTTTCCTAACTCATGCTGAGGGGGGAGGGGTAGTGGGATGATGGCAGGTCTTCAGATCCAGAAGGAGATGGGTGTTGTTGAGGGTCCCTTCCCCAGGATGGCATCTCCATGAGGGCAGGCATCTTGGATTGCACTGACTCCTATTGCCACATGTGCAGAACAGTGCCCAGCACGCAGCAGCTCTCTAGATGGTTCTGGAATGAGTAAGGAATGGCACATGCCAGCCATGCATGTTTCCATTTCTGGCTAAGTGCTGTGTGGTATGAAAACAACAGTAGAGCAAGTCCCTCCCACTGGCAGGGTGCTCTGCAAGCTGCTTGTACTTGCCTCATCTCTTTTGACCCTCATGACAAGGCCATGAGATAACCCCCATTAGGTCCCATTATCCTCAATTCGCAGAAGAGATAGCTGAGGCACAAAGGCTTCGAACTGCCTAAGGCCACAGTGCAGGTGATTGGCAGAGGCTGGTCTCAAAACCCAACTTCTGTCTCCAGACTCGATGCTGCTGCGAGCGCCTGTGTGTGGCTGGCCACGCAAAGCTCTGAGTGTGAGTGCGATCAGCCAGGATGCCGAGGGGGGGGGGGGCAGGTCGACAAGAAGAGAGCACAGCCACCTGCTACAGTGTGGGCTTCTGGAGTGCTCCAGTGAGCAAAGACCAGGAAAAAGGCGGGTTCTCACCAGGGGCCTGGTGACCCCAGTAAGGGGGGGCACGTGCAGGAAGTGCAGGGCCTCACGTAGGCACTGACACTCTCAGGCTCAGACATGCCCAGCTCTTTGCAGGTTCCTCACGGGCCACAGATGCCAAAGATGTGGGCAAACAGGTTTGAGGAACACAAAACCAACTCAAAGCTTTCGTCTCTTTCTTGGACAAGGCCCCAGGCCTGACCCACCTCTCTTAAGCCACAAGAATCCTTTCTAAAATGGTGTTCACCCCCCCCCCCCTTGTCTTTGTCAAAGTCATTTACGTGTCTTTCTGAGCCGATCCTACTTACTTACACACAGTGTCCACGGGGCCCAGACTCTGCCCGGCCCCTGCCCCTGGAAGTCCACGATGATCTATGTCTGTCACTCCTTGACTTCCACCCCAGCCTTTGAGAGCCCTTTGGGGATCCTATGAGCTCTGTCCTACCATTTTCTCTCTGTTTTCTGCTCCTGAGGCACCTTCATCTTCATCTTCAGAGTAGAGTTGGGCCTTCTACCCTGGCCAGGGTCACTGGCACTGTCCCTGTAATTATCAGCTCCCAAGGGGTGGGGTTCAAGGCCCTGTACCAGATCTCATTTGGTTTTAGGGGTGTCACAGCTGCTGGTCGGAGATCCCTGGGGTACCAGCAGCTTAGCAAAGGTCCCCGAAGCCTTCCCACCAGAGGCCAGAGATTGATGGAGGTGGAGGAGGTGATGAGGAAATGGAGGGCAGAGTGTGGGGCAGTGGCAAGGACAGGTGCTCACCTACACACTTGCGGTGTTAGTCACCTGGGGCACTCATCAGAGCAAAGGTCACCTCGAAGCAGGTGTCGGGACATGGGTAGTAGGCAGGAGGGCCACTACAAAAGCTGACATCAAAATGTTGAAATGTCCTCCTTTCAGTAACGATGAAATTTCCCCTTGTCGACTCCCCAGCAAGCCCCCCCCCCCCGAATTGCCAGAGGAGGAGTGCCTGCATCACTCACAGGCCAGGCTGTTGGGTTTACTGTTCAGGAAGCATGACTGAGCCCCAGAAACATCTCCCCCTCCCCATTCCTCCTCATTCTTGCTTTATTGATAGATTTTTGCGCAGCTTATCCTGTCTGAACATCTGGAAATGTACTCCCAGAGCAATACCTGGATGCCAACTGTTCCTAAGAGGGGCTAACAGTCAATCATTGACTGCATTAGGCAGTGACTTCTTACTCTTTCATGCTCCTGCTAAGCTCTTGGTGACTTCATCAGGCAGTTCCCTGAGATGGTTCTGGAAGCTACAGTGAGATGTTTCTAAGCCTAGATGGGGCGGCCATATGCCTCCTCCTGCCTGGAACAGTCCTATCTTATGTCTGCTATCTCAGAATCATTATTGACAGACTGTCATGATCTGTATCCTAACTTGATTCTACACTGGACTCCTGCTCATGGGCTCCCTTCTCAGAAAGAGCTTTCTACAGGAACAACTGGGCCAAAAGAGCCAGACACTAGAGGGCACCAGTGAGCTGTGTTTGTCTGTCTAGTCTCTGGCAAGACACTGGTCATGCAGGAGGGCAGGTGGAGACCAGCTGAGGAAAGTGTCCAGCCAGCTTCCTTACAAAACCAGAGCTTGCTGAAACCAAGCTGGAGGTCACCTCTTCTATCTGCCCCACAGAAAGGGCCTAACAAGGCATGGAGATTCATGAGGAAAGAGAAACACTGCTCCCAGTGCACCACAGCTGGGCCAGCCTCCTGTCAGGCCCCACCTTGGGCTCCACAGTATGGCTTACTGTACTCTGATTTTAATGGGCATGGATGCAGTTGCATCTCTGATATTGGTACCCAAGTGACCATAGGCACATTAGCAACTTCTCCAAGCCCAGTTGACTCTTGTAACAAGAGCGTCTACTTTCCCAGGCTGGTATGAGGATGTGCCCTAAAGAACAGGCAGCCAGGGCTTCATGCCCGGCACCCAGATGAGCCATTCTCGTGGTGGTCAATGACTTGAGATGTCCTTAACTTGGCCAACTTGTCTCTGCATGGAGAGGTGCACCATTTACCCAAGAAAAATTTTTGTTTGGGAGCAGGGAAACAGGTAGATAAATAATAGAAGTCACAGATGCTTCAGTCACGGAGCCTCAGACAGACAGACAGACAGACAGACATGCATAGGGTAGAGAAGAGACACTGGTTTTTCCAGTATGGTTCTAGATGACAACCTTTGCCCTGATGTGTTATTAACAGCCTCCCTTCACTCTTCTGGTGTCCCAGTTTGGAGAATAAACTATATGATACTGCCTACTGGGCATCAACTATATGCCATGGTTGGTGCCAGGCACAGGGGATAGACAGGGAGATGACATCACAGCTGCCACTCTCCGGGTCTCACTGCTATGGGGACACAGACCAGGAGAAGGCAGGGCTGGCCATGCTGCTGGAAGTCCCTAAGAACCTACCAAGGAACAGCTTCAGAGAGATCTACTTTCTTGGGTTTATTTTACTGATTTACAAGAGGTCTGGCAATTACTGTAGACACTGTCCTCCTAGTACATGAAGTAGCAAACACTTTATTCAGTATCATAGCAGTTTAGTCTTTTTCTAGCTCTATAAACTACTTTAAAGAAAATCCCACTATGTAGCCCAGGCTAATGGCAATGCTCCTGCCTTGGGCTCCTATGCATTGGGGAATTTTTATTTTTCATTTATCTATTTGTCTCTGGGTATGCTGGACAAAGGTGTGTGTTCTCCACCCCGTGCACAGATGTGTACCTACTGGTGCAGGTCAGAAGAGGACAACTTGCAGGAGTTGGTTCTCTCCTTCCACCACGTGGGTCTCTCAGTCAGATTCAGGTGGTCAAGCCTGATGTTAAGTGCCATGATAGGCTGAACCATCTGGTCAACCAGCGCTGGGGTTATTAAAGGCATGTGCCATGTCCAGCTAGAAGCAGCACTAATCCATTTTCTGTTAAAAAAAAAAATATATATATATATATACATATATATATATTTTTTTAAAGAATTATTTTTTAAAATCCCATCTGTTCTCTTAGTGATATTATAAATATTGGGGTTTTTTGTTTGTTTGTTTGTTTGTTTGTTTTCTTTAGAAGCAGATCACAGTTTTCTTTCTTTGTTTTGTTTTTATCACGGTTTTCTTCCTCATGGAAATTGCATAGCAGGAACGTGGCTATGGTCCAGGACCACACTCTGAGCTGAACTACCTATCACTCCACGCTAAGGCCAGAAACACCCGTGACACTGGGTGGTGGGGGACGGGGAAGAATAGGGGAAGAGAGAAAAGGACATGATGGAGGAGGTGGTGGTGTTCCCAGAGTTGGTGAGTTGTTTTGCAGGAAGATGGCACCCTGACCCAAGGGCTACAGACACACTGGGCAAGAACCAGAAGGCTTGGGAGGTGCAGGCTGCTCACACTAAGCCTCTCACCTGCATCCCGTAACCCACTGTCCCAGGCCCTTGCCTATGAGCCTCCCTGGCCTTTCTGAGCTAGGTCCCCCTGAGTCCTACTCAGTTAACTTGGGGGCACAGGTTGGGGGATGGGCAAGAGAGTCTCCCTATCCGTCCATCAATGTCACATGGGAACTTTGTCCTGTTTCTCAGCAAGGCATGTCCTGATTCCATCCCACAATATCCTGGGTGACTAGATGAAAACCCAGGAGCTCCTCAGCACTGGAGGAGCTTTGCCTTATTTAGACACGGTACCCCTAGAGGAAGGAGAAAAGGAAGGAGGAAGAGGGGGTGACAAGTAGATAGGCACCGAGGAGAAGGAAGGAGGCTGGAGAATTCTGAGAACTAAGGGTCAGGATGACATCATCACAGAGGGTTTGGCTGGGGTCAGTGGGTGGGGGCGGGGCCCGGTGGCTAGGGCTTGTGGGTGACTCATCTATAGGAATGGGCTTCGTGTCTGTAGAAGTCATTTATTTAGTAAGCCATTAATTGTTTCGACACTCGTTTATTGAGTTGTTATTATGCTTCAGGCCCAAGGACCAGGCTTCAGAAGAGAGAGATCACTGCCAGGGCTGGGAGCCCATGGCCCAAAGGGGAGAGAGAGATGAGGCCACTGCTACGTGTGGGTGTGTGCAGGAGCAGAGGGAATGTGTGACAGGAGTCCTAGTGCATGGCAGGCACAGAAGCAATGGACTGGCTCCATTTGGAGGAGGTAGTGGCCAAGAAAGGCTCCCCTGGGAGGGGAGGTAGGGAAAGGGGGATGCCTAAGCAGCTGGGGGAGGGGGAGGAGAGTAGCAGAGATGGATAGGAAGAGTATAGACTGGAGGGCTGGGGTGTGGGGGCTCAGGAGGTATAGGGAATTGATGGGCATCTGAGACAAGATGACAGAGGTAAGACTGAAGGCTAGTGCCATGGCTTGCCGCCAAGCCTGACGACCTGAGGTTGATCCCCAGACCCCACTTGGTGGTAGGAAAGAGAACCAGTTCTGGAAAGTTATCCCTTGATTTCCATATGTGCTCTAAGGTTCATAAGTGAGCACACATGCGTGTATATATACACACACAATAACACACATACACAGACACACACACACACAGAGAGAGAGAGAGAAAGAGAGAGAGAGAGAGAGAGAGAGAGAGAGAGAGAGAGAGAGAGAGAGAGAGAGAATAACCAAACAAGCAAATGTTTAAAAAGGAAATGGAAAAGAGAAGTGTCCATGGAGAAAGAATGGCCACAGGGTCCTCAAGTAGCTGAAATGCTACTTTCATCTGTGAGGGCCCTGGAGGTGTAGCTACCTTTGTCACACTCAGGGCTGGCTAGTATGGCCCTGACTGACTGATCCTTGCTGGAAGGTATGGCTCAGGTATGGTCAGGCTTAGGATCATCCCATTCAGCCCCACCCTTCCTCAGAGGTAGCCCAGTGCCCCTCCCCCATAGACGGGAAGAATGCACCTTAACGGAGGGCAAGGTTTGTCGGACCCCACAGCCAGCAGTAGCAGACTCTCAGCAATTGTACTTCCAGCCACTTGGAAACCCCTCCCTGTCACACCTGAGGAGCCCCAGATTGATCCTGAACAGTCATTGCTAGCATCATTCAGTGTCCTTCATAATGGCCAAAGCCGACGTCACTCACTCCTGGCCAGCCCCATACTCCATGTTGGACCAAGGCTCTTTTTTCCCAAATGGAAGACTGCTTCTCAGTGTAGAGACCACCACACTTTATCCTGGTCCTCCACACCTCTAGGGAGGTCATCTGCGTTCCCTTTTAGTAGCCAGACCACAGGCAGCCACAGACTCCAGGAGGGACTTTGAGCCTTGAGATTCTTTTCTTCAAACAGGAGACCAGGTACAAACCTTTCGAAAGGCTTCTGCAGGGGTGTCCTGGGCCCCTGAGCAGCCCCTGTTTTTCCAGAAGAATGAAGCCACCCCACCTGGTCACGGGTACCAACACCGCCCATTTCTTTCAGTCACTGAAGTCCCAAACATATTTGTGTTTCTCTTGCTAACATTAGTTTGAGTCTATTTCAAGGGAAACTAAGTTGTCTGCCCACTTCTGATTCACACCCACTGAGCTCATCAAAACCAGAACAGTTTGGTAATAGCTGCTGGGTTTACTGGACGCCCTCTGGGATCCGTGAAAGAAAAAAAAAATCTCCGTTCCTCAGAAACAGGAAGTTTCAACAGAAGGAAGGAGCCCGTTGCAAAAATCAACATTTGAATGGTCCCTGCCTGTTGGAGAGGCACTTTCGGTGTCCACCACCACCCGATCACAACACTTCCTTCCTTTGGCTGGTCAGCAAACATGGATTCAATCTAGCACCTACTGTGCGCAGGGCCCAGGAACACTGGGGAATTTTAAAGAGGACCTTTTGCTTGGGGCGGGTTTCACTAACAGAATCCCACACACTGGGTACAGAGGGGGATGCTGGGAGCTGGGAGACTGCTTGTAAACTCATACAACAGAAACCTACCTTCTCGAAATTCAGGAAGCCTTCCTGGATTTACGGGTAGCTAACTTTCCCCTTTGTCCTCCCCTGGCTGTCCCCCTGTTTGTCTGTGTCTGAATCACAAGCCATGTGTGGTGGTTCACCCCTGTAAACCCAGCACTGGGGAGACAAAGGTCAACCGCCACAAGTGTAAGGCCAGCCTGAGCTACATATAGTGAGTTGCAGGCTAGCCTAGGTTACAGAGTGAGAGTTTGTCCCGAAAAACCAACAACACAATAAAAGGATATTGGGCAGCCGGGGGGGGGGGGGGGGGGGGAACTGGTCCATGACCTTATGGTAATTATCCCTTTAAATGTCTTTTCTCAGCTAGGCACATTCCTGTAATCCCAGCACATGGGTGGATAGATGTTTAGGGCCATCTTGAGCTATGTATTTAGCTTGAGTCTAGCCTGTGCTAGATGTGTCTGTGTCTCAAAAAATAAAAATAAAAAATAAATAAGTAAATAAATAAACCATGAATTTTTTAGAGAAACCTTGTCACATTCACAGGTCCTGGGGCCTTTGATTTCAGAACAGGAGTCTGGAGGAACGGGGGTAACAACCAGTGGGACATGTCTTCCTTTTGGTCAGCATCGGCAGTTCGAGTCCTGGATGAGTTTAACACAGGGCTGTCTACAGAAGGGTGGTTCCATGCAACGACCACCATGCTACCAGACCTGGGTTCACGCCTGGCCGCTTCACTTCCTATCGGGGTGATATAGCCCCAGGTTCAGCTTCTAGAAGCCTCTGTTCCCTCAGAAACAGGGGGAAGATGTCTGCATCCCAGGTAACATGTATGATGATCCAGGAAGTTCATCCATGTCAAGGCCGGGACACAGTGAGTGCCCACGAAAAATCCAAGTTGTTTTCGAAGCTTGCTACCTCCTGGAGCTTCTTCCCACAGAGAAACTAAGGGTGCTCCCTAACAGCTCTCTGGAGAGGAGCCAGCTAGGCAATCTAAGCAACAAACACATGGACTAAGATACCAGGTTCCTTCTAGCTGGTAACTGACTGCTGACTGTTGGCCCCTAAGCCCTAGGCTAGGGCCACTAAGACACTACAGCACATCAGAGTGTGGGCAGAGCTAACCCTCATCCGGCTCATGATCTCCTGACCGATTGCTGTGCCCAAAAGGCCCTTTAACCTAGATACATGGTGCCTGCCTACATTCTCAGAGCACCGGATTAGACACAACAGAATTAGAAGTTCAAGGCCAGCCTTGAATGTTACAGGAGACCCTATCTCAAAAACCAGAGGTGCTGGGAGGCTGGCGGGGTGGGGGGGGGGCGGGGGGGGCTGGCTCTGTTTCAAAGGCATGTAAGTCTGTGTTGAACTTGAGACCTACCCTCTAGCACTCACTCTTAGGACTCCACAGTAGGACAGAGAAAAGAGGCTCAGGTTCAGGCTGAGCCCAACTTGTAATCTGATCCTGGAGGGGAAAACAACTGCGTGTTGGCAAGGCCTCCGTCTCAGAGGAGGTCCTCACAGCCCATGGCAAGGCTGGCCCAGGAACCAAGGGCTCTGCATTCTAATCGCAGCCTTGATATTTCCTGCTGATGGAACACTAGCAAGTCATGTGGCAGGGGTGGGGTGGGGTGGGGTGGGGGGTACCTATAGGCCAAAGTGGAAATCATGTATTTGATAAACACAAGTTATCTTTTTACTAAGTCCAAACAGAGTCCTGCTGGCCCCCCTTCTGGCTAACACATTTCCCTGAGTATTTGGGGGTGAAGAGAGAAGTCCTGGCAGCTTTGGATTCTGCTGTCTCTACAGTGCCAGCACCCCATGCACGCCCACTTCAGAGCAGACAAAGGGTGCATCTTTTCTTAAGAAGAGGAGCATTTCCTGTTTTGGAGGAAGAGGGATGGGGCTCTTCCTGGATGGACTGCGCTGCCTCTTGAACAACCCCCCTACACACACACACACACACACACACACTACCACACCTCCCTCCCCAGATTACTCACTCCTGGAAATATGACTGATGACACTGGATGAGTAAGAGGCTCATGCGCGTCACAGCCCGACTGCTGGGAGGGTGAACGAGTTCAATGGTCTCTAGAGCAGAGCACATAGCTCTGCAGCAGGAGTCCAAGCAACACAATGGGCCTGGTGTGTGTGTGTGTGTGTGTGTGTGTGTGTACACATGTGTTTGTATGCATGTGTGTGTGTACTCATATGTGTGCATGTGTGTGCATATGTGCATGTATGTATCTGTGTGTCTGTGTCTGTGTGTATCTGTCTGTGTCTGTGTGTATGTATGCATGTGTGTGCATGTGTGTGTATATGTGCGTGTGTGTATTTATGTGTCTGCATGTGTGTGTGTGTGTGGTGTGTGTGTCTCATGACAAAGGGAGGCTAGCCTTTATTTAGCAATTAATTAAATACAAGTCCTGATCCCTTGCTCTCTCTTCTTAGCCCCTAAGTGATGCCAGCCCTTCTCAACAATAGGTAACAGCCCTAACACTTTTCTAGGCAAGTGGGCACAGAGGACCGACCCCTTTAGAGATATCCCTGATCCAGTTACCCAGTCCCACGCCAGCAAGGTGAGGTACAGCAGCAGTCCTGACTCTGGAAGCCCAGCCTTGGCTGCTTTAGAAAGCCTCTAACTGGAGCGATTACCCTTGCAGGGTGCCTGTGTGCCATGGGCGTGTGTGTGTTTATACTTTGAGGGACACCCTAATTCACAATGTCAGTCAAACAAATACTTTGAATCTGCTTTCCATTTTCCACGTGCCTCATTTTGGAACATTTAGTGAATGTGGGACCACAGCAAAGAAATGTATTCATTCAATGCATTTTGAAATGTCTCTTTAACATTCTTGGAGTTACAGTGCAAGCTGAGCATACTAGTAGAGGCAAAACAACATGCAAGCTAGACTCTCCTGGCACTTGGTAAATAGGGCTGAAACACCAGTTTCCCCATACCTAACATGGGCGTAGCCAGGACACAAATGGTATGGAAAATAACCAGGACCGTGAAGCATGAGGCAACCCCACCTCCATGTTCTCTTTTCTATGATTCCCAAGCAGTCACTGCTCCAAACATTGTCCCTCAGAGATCTTGAGGCCTGCTGCTTGGAACCTTCAGGGTTTCTTTCCCTTGACGTAGATGAGAATAGAAGGACGTGATCCAACCCTTTGGGGACAGAGGGACTAGAATTCAGAAGAACATATTATGGGCTGGGTATAGGGTCACACCTATGATCCTAGCACATGGGAGGCTGAGGAAAGAGGTGGATTAGTTTGACATTGGCCTGAACCACATATAGAGGTCCCACTCTCAAAAGGAATTGCTTGACAGCACATTGATATCTCAGGCATGGGCTAGGACAGCAGCGAGGCCGGGGAGTCAACTACTCAGGGCTCCCATTAGTTCTACGCTGATAGCTCCTGATCAGAGGGGGACAGGCTGTCTCCCAGTTCACATTTTCCAGCGTCAGCCTTGCCTTGCTAGCAGTGCCCTACAAGGTGGGAAGGAACCTTGAGTAACCAGTAAGTCCGTGTATACAAGATAACACCCCCTAATAACTCAGTGACGATTCCTGATGCTAGAAAAGTGTGTGTGTGTGTGTGTGTGTGTGTGTGTGTGTGTGTGTGTGTGTGTGTGTGTGTATTCATTGGTTGGCCCAAGATCCTCCACCTTTCCGGAAAGTTCACTGGGGTGACCTGTCCATTCAAGTCTCTGCTAGAATGGCCAGTGTTTCTGCCCAGTGAGACTTCTTTCTGAGTGCGGTGTTCTCTGGGTCCAACTGAGAGTTCAGGGCTATCCGGGAGGGTGTGGGTCTTGGAGGCTGCCCCAAGCCTTCCCTGGGTCTCCGAGCTCCTGAACTCGACTCACAATATAGGCATGGATAGCTGCTCTCTCTCCAATTCTCCCCAGTTCCCCTTTCCCTACACAGCCTAGGAGACTTCCCTCCAATCCTAGAAGAGTTGTTGGCTGGACGAGGCCAATAAGACTACTCTGTGTCCTGCTCTTTTCCAAATCTGTGCCCTAGTTGCCTTAAGAACTAAGGCTCTGAGAATCAATCCAAGGCAGCCTGTCTTTGTTGAGCAATTAGCACAGAGCTGCTGAACAGCAAAGACAGCAACTAGTAAAAGTACTGAGGGGCAGGAGTTGCAGGTGCCTGAGTTAGGGAGGCTTTCTGGAAACCTATAGGAGCCGTGACAATATGCTATTGGCAGAAGAACAGACAAGAGGATCAAGGAAACAGAATCGAGGCTAGAGGTAGAACCCCAAGCATGTGCACCCCTGCTCAGCAGCAGAGGCATCAGTATGCTTTCGTGAGCAAAGGAAAGTTCTTTTTAATTAAAGGCTGCTAGAACAACTGGATATTTAAAAGTATTACCTCACCTCATACCCAAACATTGTTTTGAGATGGACACAGCTTATGCAAAACTCTAAAGCTTTGAGTCTTCTAAATCTTTGTAGAAATAAAAAGAAAATGCTGAAACCAGGGCCTCGTGAACACTACACGAGTGTTCTACACAGAGCCAGACCCACACTCTCTTATTTCAAGGCAAGGTCTCACTGTTAGCTAGTCAAGCCCCTTGACCCTCCTCTAGAGTTCCCACAGGACTTGAACATACAATTCCCCTGCCTCACTTTCTGGAGTAGCTAGGATTATAAACTTCTATCACCAGTCCTGGCAGAAGGTAAAAGTGTCTTGAACAGGCCCAGAAGAATCCAAACCAGTAAAGGAATGAAGCCTGGAGTTGGGAGGGGCCCGGAGAGATGACTCAGTAAAATGCTTGCCACCCAGGAATGAGGAGCACAGTCTGA
Source organism: Acomys russatus (assembly GCF_903995435.1). Classification (NCBI taxonomy): domain Eukaryota; kingdom Metazoa; phylum Chordata; class Mammalia; order Rodentia; family Muridae; genus Acomys; species Acomys russatus. Next base: position 22,409,060 of record NC_067137.1, read on the forward strand.
TCCCCAGTACTCAGGTATGGTGACACACACCCATAATTACTGTGCTAGGGAGGTAGAGGCAGGAGGATCCCTGAGCCGCCATCCAGTCTAGCCAAATCCATGAGCTTTGGGTTCCATGAGAGACCTTGTCTCAAAGAATAATATGGAAAGTGATTAAAAAAGAAATCCAGTGTCAACCTGGCCGACACACCACAAGTGTGCGCGCACGCGCGCGCGCACACACACACACACACCAGAAAACCCATTGATAAGTTGGACACCATCAACATTTCTTTTTTTTTTTTTTTTAATTACCATCAACATTTCTACTTATTTCTGGCCTTGTTCAAATCTTACTCTCTTGACCAAGCTGGCCTTAAATTCATCATCCTCCTGCCTAAGCCTCACTCAGGATCCACCACTCTCCATCTAAGATAATATTTAAATTGGCATATTTTCATTATTGTGCATGATGTGGGTTTCACATAAATATTTTCATTAGGGCAAGAAAATCATTATATTTTTTAATGAATAAAACATTGTTGAGCTTGGTGAAGTGACACTTTGGAGGCTGAAGTAGGAGTGATATGAATTTGAGGCTAGCCTGGGCTACATAGTGAGTTCCAGGCTAGCCTGAAGTATACAGTAAGACCTTTTCTTAAAATAAGACACAGATAAGCCGGCAAGCCAGTCTCAAAAGGAAATCATAAAACACGTGTCTGCTAAAGTTTTCACATCCAGGGTATATTAATGACAACAAATTAGTAATTCAAAATTCCAAAGGATGAAAGCCAAAAAGCCAGGTGTGGCCATGCATACCTGCAATCCAGGCCTAGGGAGGGTGAGGCAGGCGGACTGTGAATTTGAAGACAGCTTAGGCTATAATACTGACACCCTGCTTAAAACAAACAAACAAACAAACAACAAAACAATTACCAGCTAGCCAAAGACTTGAACAAGCAAGCCACAAAAGATTAGAAATTGCCGGTGAACTAATGAACATTGTTCAACACCACTGTCTTCACCAGCAAGGTGCAAACTGAACACATAGTATCATTGCACACTCACTAGCATGGCTAAATTTAAGACAGACAATCCCAAATGTTGGTGAGGACCTAGAACAGCTATTACCTGTGCATTATGGGTAGGGGTTCAAAGTGATAAGACCAGTTTTGAAAGCTAGCAGTTTCTTTCAAAGCTACATATCTACTGCACTATGAGTCATCAATTCCACTCCCAAGTATTTTCCCCAAAGAAATCAAAACATATTTTCACCATAAAAACATATCAAAAAGACTCATAACAATTGTTTTCATAAGAGCAAAAAAAAACAATAAACAAAACACCCCAGAAATAACTTAGGTGCCCATCAACGGATAGACCAACACATCATGGCCTCTTCACAAGACAAATATTACTCATCAAAAAGATGAACAAACAGCCAACACACACATCTCAGTGTTACGCTGAACGAGGTCAGCACAAAGACTACTTGCTATGTGAAGCTCTAAAGCAGACTAGACTAATCTACCATGATAGAAATCAGAACACTGGTTGCCTCGGGGTGAGAGTTGGAAACTGTCAGAAGAATGAAAAGGCGACTCTTGTTGGAGGTGGAAGCAGGCTCTATCTTGCTGACAGCTGTGGTGACAGGAGGTTTGCATTTGTGAAAACTCATTGAATTTTACTCTTAAGATTCACCCACAATACTGTATGTAGACTATGCCTTGATAACAGAGAGCTGCCTGACAGGTTGTTTTCCTGCTCAAGAGCTCCGATTTTACAACCTGGAAGAGGTCTGGGGCTGCTGGCACAGAAGCATGCCTCTACTTAGCACAAATGAACTCTGTTCTTAGAGATGGTCAAGGAAGCACATTTTATCACAATAACACACACACACACACACACACACACACACACACACACACACACACACACACCACCACCACCACCACCACCAACACCAACACCAACAACAGCAACAGCAACAACAAATAAATATGCTGCCACTCAAACTTAACAGGTCATATTCCCAAGGCTTCAAAGTGTGGTTTATTTTATACTTTTTATTAGTTTGAGACAGGGTCTCACTATATACCCCAGGCTAGCCCCAGACTCTCTCTTGCGTCTCTCTCCTGTATATTAGGATGATAGGTATAAACTTCTACATCTGATTCACAATTTGATTCATTAATCTAATAACTTACATTGTTTTGTTTTAAAAAAAACTGAGAAACATTTTATATGAGGTATATTTTACCATAATATACTAGAGTGAAAACTAACAATAAATGGCTTAAGCGGGCACCCCTGGCTCAGCCTCATTCTGACACTGGCATCCTAAGTCCTCACATAGTTCTGAGGGAAACCTTAGCAAATGGTTGTACGGCCTTTGCTCTTTACTGAATGAAGCAAATTCTACAACTATTCACTGGTCAGTTCCACCCAAAGGATGCTGGTTTCTTGTGTCTCCATAATGGGTCTTTTCCTTGACCTCTCTCCTGTTCCAGCGCCTCTCCCCAGACAGTGCAGGTATTTGTCAGGGTGACTATGCTCCTCCTACGGCTTCCTCTGGGCCCCCACAGCCCTTGAGTGAAGGGGCAGCCTGTAAGAACACAGAGTCTGAAGGCACTTGGGCTCATTTGCCTTGGGGAGTCTTTTTGACAAAGATATAGGGGGTACCCTCAAGCTCATTCCCTTTACCTTGGGCAGGGGACACGGTCCGCGTGCCTGGCTGCTGTGTTCCACATCTTGCTCACTGATGGACTATTCATGAGGAAAGGATGAGGGGTGAGTAAGCTTAAACTTCCCAGGAGTTAGATTGGCTTTCAACCTTGAAGACCAATGCCTTGCTGCCCCCAGCATGCGTTACTGCACTGGACAGCAGCCCCGGCCTAGTGTCATAGTGATGACATACTCAACTGTGAGTGTGAAGGTGGTGTTGGTGACCCTGCTCTAAGATGGATATGACAGAGCCCTATCTTCTTCATAGGACTGACTGCCCACTTGTCAGATGAGGGATGTCATCTGAAACTTTTTGTTGTTGTGTCTACTCGAATTTATTACTTCCTTTAAAAAAAAAGTTAAAAAAGGAAGAAGTTTGGGATGGTCAAGGAAGTAACTCATGCACCCTGTGGACAGGAGCCAAGACTCTAAGATGTGGGGTACTCTCTGTTCCCTCAACCTCAGATCTCTAACAGACACTCACCCCCGGTTTTCTTTTCAACAAGACATCCAGAGCAGCAGCAGAGCTACTTTCTCGCTGAGACTGTGAACACTGGGAATGCGAGGGAGAAAAATCCAGAAACAGGAACTGAGAAGAAAGACCCTGGAGGACTGTGCTGGGCCACAGGAGGTGGAAGTGAGCCAGTAGCGGGGGGGGGGGGTGCCCCTCTTGACTGCTGTGGCTACACACCCCCAGATCCCACCCAGAGTGCCCTATGGTTTGTTCTACTGTCTGCTTCCTGACTCCCGAGGCCTCGCAGGCTCTAGGCCTCTACCTCTCTGTCCTCATGCTGCCTCCGCTTCTCCTTTTGATTTCAGTTCTTAGAGAGGCCTACTTTATCACCTCCATGTCTGGCTGGGGTGATGGGTATGACGGCCTCAGGGCTCAGCCCTAGGGGAAGTTTTGGTTTTACTCTTGGGAAAACTTCACATACAGCCCGGGCAATGGCACACACTTTAATCCCAGCACTCAGAGAGGCAGAGGCAGGTGGATCACTGTGAGTTCAAGGCTAGTCTCATCTACAAAGTGAGTCCAGGACAGCCAAGGCTACACAGAGAAACCCTGTCTTGAAAAACCAAGAAAGAAAAGAAAAACTTCACATACGTGTTTTTATAGGCTGGGGCTTCCTCTTGGGGCACCTACCCTTCTTTGACTCTCACTGATGCTTGGACCAGGTCCCCTCAAGTCTCTGTGTTGAGGCAATGTACTTGCCTATTTTATGTGATTTGAGTCCCATCCTCTGGCCTTGATGGTTTCCAAAGGTGAAGTAAAAAAGAATGGAGAAGTGTGGCGACTCCCACCTCTGGTCCTGTAGCCTCAGGAGTGTAGGGTTGCCTTACTAGGTCTGTTCCCAGAGATTCAGCAGCAAAGTGACTTCTCGCCCTGCCCTCTGAAAAGTGTCAACAGTCTCTGCCCTAGATTGTTCTCTGGAGAAAAAAAGACTGTCTGGGAGACTGTCCTCAGAGGAACACACAAAGAGGAGAAGTGCCCTTCATTGTGTCCAGGCATCTGTTGTACTGTGTTTCCCTGGAGCCATGCTGTGGGAAGCCTCATCCCACTAGCCTGCACTCTATCTCAGGCTATGACCTTTTCCCTATGACCTCTGCTCCTATGACCTTTGCTTTATGGGCTTTTTTCTATGACCTCTGCTCTATGGTCCTTGCTATGCCACTAATCTGTTGAGATGTGAGGAGCTCGGAGGAGGGTGTAGCTCTGATGGCCTTGTGTTGAGCTCCTCATCTCTGGCTAGGACCATCCATAGTCCCCCTGGCTCTGACAACTCACAAACGAAGGATGGAGCAGAGCGAAGGCGCTCAAAGGACTGAGAAGGGCTGCCCCAGCAGGTAGGTTGAGCAGTGCTGTAGATGGTGGAACAAGGTAAGAGAAAAAGGTTGTTATCCTTGGCCACAGAGGCAGTGATGAGTTAGTGTACTCAGTCAGTTAAGAGACAGACATATAGCCCGTGCTGAGCTGTCATGTCACCCAGTCTTCACAGTTCCCTAACCTTGCTTGATTAGACCTTCTGTCTCCTCCTTGGCCTAAGAACACCCTAGAGGCAATGGTAGGGCCTGACTGTGAGCAGCAATGGCTGCTCTGGGAAAGAGAAGAAGCGATATTTAAGACATACTATCCACAGGTCAGGACTACAATAAACACTCTCCTAAGGATGACGTCATTCGGTCCTCACAATACCCCAAGAGGGACATTTACTATTCCCACTCGCCGGGACTGAATGCTGGAGATCCTGGACCAAATTAGAGGGGCCACGTGCACTCAGGGTCCCACCTCACCCTGAAGTTTCTCGTTTCCAGATCCTAATTGTCTGTTGTTAGACCTCAGTAGCAGTCCTCTTGGGCAGACAAGGCCACACTCTCACAAAGCCCAGGCTCCTTCCCACCACTGTGTTCTGCTTGGCTTTCCCATGAAGGTTTCTCTAAGGACCACGCACTGGTCTTTCTACCCTAAACCCTACCTGCCCTCATGGCTTGGAATTCGGGATCCAGGGACACATGTGGGCATTTCAGTAAGACAAGCGCCCTGACCACACTCCTGTCATGATAAACTTGTGCAGGCCGGGAAGCTGGTTCCTCTCAAACAGAGAAATGGTCCATGGGAGACTCCTCACACAGCAGGCCGTGGATGGTACCATGAGTTCATCTGGTCTTTATTTGGAAGCCACCAGAAACATTCACACCCTGTTGTCAAGAAGCTGGGGAAGAAATCCAGACAGTAAGGTCAGGGTTCTATTTCCCAGAAAGAGCACCAGAGGGTAGGGAGTGCCTCCTCCCACCCCAGACATGAGGAGAGGAAGATGTCAGATGAGGTTGCTCCCCTGTCCACCAAGATGAAGAAAGGCCCAAGTTCCTTGCTTTTTATGATGATGGAAAAGGGTGAGTCGGGTACGGGGGCTGGAGAGGCCTGTTGCATTTCCAAGCGCTCTGGCTTCTTTGTCACTGGTGGAAACTACAGATTGGCATCAGCTTCCTTACACAATAGACTTTAGAGGTTCAAGAGCGCTAACACAATGACTTTTATATATTTAGAACTAGTCCCCCCCCCACCTCCAAAGTTGAGCGTTTGTTTCTGTAAAAATAAATACATGGCAAGAATGCCGCATGGCTTCCTAGCACACAGGTGACTGTTGTGCAAGCTGCCGGCCCACCTTGCGTGGGTGGGGACCTGCCCACAGCTGTCACCCCCGGCTCTTAACTCCTCTGGGCGCACCCAGCTCATTAGGGCACGGCCACACCCAGCTGCTCCACTCCTGGTTGAACCAGAATGCCAGGAGCCCAAGGCGGCCCCTTGAACTCCAAACAATGGGTTGTGCTGTAGCTAACCAGGGCCCAGGGCCTTAGGCCCCAGAGAGCTGGAGCCAGCCTCAGGATCCTCCCTCACCACGCCAAGAAGAGGCCTTTGGGTCTTGCAAGATGGCCTTGCCCCCTGTGCCTCAGTGAGGGCCACAAGCATCCAGACAAGCCATTAGGAGCAGGACTGAGTGCTAAGTGGTAAAAAATAGACTGTCTGGGGCTGCCTCCCTGGTGGAGGATGAGTAGCAGCAGACATTATCTCACCCCTGCTCAATGTCCCCCCGGGGCAGGTAAGGGATGGGACTTGTTCCTGTTTTATAGCTTGGGAGTCCAAGCAGAGAGGATAGGACAGGCCAAGAGGAAATTGTCAGGCATAGCCCAGCACCTGTCCTGTTCATGGAAAATACCTCTGCTGGACAGGCCACGGCCCCTGGGATGGAGAACTGGCCTTTGAAGTAGAATGTTTCTTGACATCACGTGTGTGTGTGTGTGTGTGTGTGTGTGTGTGTGTGTGTGTGTGTGTGTGTTCACGTGCACACATATACAAATCCAGACCTCTTTGCCCTACCCCTTTCCAGGGCCAGCACACCTTTTGTCCCCCAAGGCCCTTTGGGCAGGGTTCCTTCATTTATGTCATGACCATCCTTGAGGCATTGTGTGGCATGAGGAAGGACAGGGTGCCTGGCCCAACCCCACCTGGCAAGTACATCTCCCAAGCAGCTCTGCTAACTCAGGACAAACCAGATTGGGGTTAGGTGGGGTGGTGACACACTGCTATTTGTAGAGGCTCCTGGCCTTCTGCTCTCATGACACTGGGAGGTGAGGTGGCAGCTAGCTCTTCCTAGTCATGTGACTGACTGTTTAGAGGGCCACCCCAGAGCCATGGATAGCAAGCTGGAAGGCATAGTGTCTGTAGTAGAGAGCCAAAGAGTTCCAGAGAGTGCCCTCATTTAGATAAGAGCTGCCATAGCCTGAGCCCAAGCACTGACAGCCAGAGGGCCACCTCCCTCTTGGCTTTGCGTGTCAATGAGGGGCTGCATTTAATGAGAGCCTCTTACTTCCTGAGCCCTTCACTGTCCCGAGGCTGTGTTCCTCCCTCACTCCCAGCCCCTACTAGCTTCTCTCAATAAAATCCACTCTAATTGGGGGTGAGAATTTGTTGTAAATTAAAGGCTGATCAGGGGTGATGGTGGCAATGGTGGGCAGAGGCCCTGCAACTTAAGAGCAGGTAGCCTTGGGGCCTCAGAGAAAGGAAAGAGAGGAGCCCATGAACAGCCAGGAGGAGCTGCCTCAAACCCATCTTAGGAGGCTGTCCCCTTCCACCCAGGCCTCCAAAGCCAGGATGGGACCCGCGGGCTCAGAGCCTTCTGCTGGAGAAATGGGCAGAGAGAACTTGAGCGGAACAGGAGGATAGGGAGTATGAGCACCATCCTTGAGGGCCTCAGGGTACCAAAGCTCTCTTCCTTAAGGCCAACTCTGCTATATACTGTTGTCTCTTAAAAAGGCCCGGGTTAAAGGCATTCCTGCAAGCCTCACATTTGTGACGTCATCTGTACGTCACAACAACACAGTAAGAACGTCTTCCCTTCATGGCAAGCTGGATGAAGTTCACTGAGATTAAGCAGTTTGCTCCAACGAAGGCAGTGGAGGGAAGGAAGGGCTTCATGTACAGTCCCCCAGTGGCCTCGGCAGGAAGGAGTGGTGGTGAGGGTGGCTGAGGCTTGGGTAGCTGTCCGCACAGCTGCCGCAGTCAGGGAGCGGAGAGCGATCAATGCTGGTGCTCGGCTTGCTTTCTCCTTTTTAGTCTGTTTGGGATCAATGTTGGGTTAGTTTTTTTGTCAACTTGACACAGCTAGAGTGACTTCAGAACAGGCACTCAATAGAGGATTGGCTTACACCAGATCTGCCAGTGGGCTCATCTGTGGCGGGTATTACCTTGATTGCCGGCTGATGTGGGAGGGTCCAGTCTACTGTGGGTGATGGTTCTGAGTACTATAAAGCAGACCGAGCAAGCTAGGAGGAACAAGCCAGGAAGAAGCATCCCTCCATAGCCTCTATATCAGCTTCTGCCTTTGTGTTCCTGCCCTGACTTCCCTCAGTGATAGACTGTAATCAGGAAGTGTAAGCTGAAAATAAATACTTTACTATCCAAAGTGTTCTTTTCTTTTTGGTCATGGTGTTTATCACAGCAACAGAAAGCAAACATCCAGGGTGGTTCTTCCATCTTCACCTTACAACCCTCTAGGAATGCCTCACAGACACATCCGGAAGTGTGTCTCCCAGGTGACTGCAAGTTGGTTCAGCATGACAGTGAAGCTCATCATCACACAACCCCAGGCCTGGTTTTCGCCACTTCCAGCTTGGGGTTGAGGCTGTATCCCTCTCTCCAAGATGGGAAGTACTCCACCAGGGTCCATACGGTGAGGTAAGGCCCTCTCATAACAAGGGTATGACGTCAGCTCTTAGAGGGGCCTACAAACCTGCCATGTGGGGTTGTCTCATGCCCGTGTGTAGAACCATAGAACCCCAGGACAAACCTCCCAAGGGGGTGGGTTTCTCTGTTGCAACACTACATGGCAAACCCCCCTGTAATGAAGAAAGGCATCATCTGTCTTCAGATACCTGGAAAAGCCACAAAAACTAGCAGTCGTCTGGGAACCAGGCGGGAAGTGGATGCTAGTCACAGGGCCTTCCTGGGGATGCTTTGGAAGGTGGGAACTTCCCGTCGATGGGTTAGTTCAAAGACTAAGTACCATTGTGCCTGGGAAATGTTATAGAGGAAAGTCAAGCATGCACAGGAGAGTGGGAGGGATGGGAGGGATGGTATTTGTGTGTTTTCATACCAACAGCCTATGCCTAAAATGAGAGCTATTTCTTCTGTCTGGGCCCCTGATATCTCTCTATGAGTGCTATACTGGAGCGAGACAGAGCTGCTTCTGCCTTCTACCTTTGCTTAAGAGATGAGAATAGAGATGTGCTCAGAAGGCAGAGGCAGGGGCGTCTCTGTGAGTTTGAGGCCAGCCTGGTGTACAGAGTAAGTTCCAGGGAAGCTGGGGCTACACAGAAAACTCCTGTCTTGACACTATCCTCCCAAAAGAATAGAGATGAGAAAATAGGCCCATAATGGAATAGTGTGTGTGTGTGTGTGTGTGTGTGTGTGTGTGTGTGTGTGCGTGCGTGCTGCTCCTGAGCTATAGCAAGCTGGACTTACATGGAAATTACCTCTGAAGCTTGATCCCTCTGAGGACGAGCATTCTGAGGCAACTCTGCTCTGCCCTTTCTGACACGTAGCTGGAACATTTCCCACTGGCCAGCCAGCCAGAGTCCTGCCTCGGCCCCGAGAGTAACTGTGCCCTTTGACACGGTGACCAAAATGAGTTGTTAGACCTGGCAGCAGCTAGTCTCAACTTGGCCAAGGCTGCCAGCCAGCCACCTGCAGGACTCAGCTGATAAGCAACTGACTGGTCATCCTTCCTCGCAATCGTTCGACATCTTTCTTGTTGAGAAGCGTTCTCTCTGACATGTGAGCACCTGGAGGTCAGAATCTGGCATTTGGGTAGAGGACTTGACAGTAGCATCCCAGCGCTGTCCATGCGACACCTCACACTAGGGTTACATGGCAGTGGACCAAATCCATTTTCCTTGAGAAAGCCTCCAGGGGCTGTGCTCAATGGTAAACAGACAGTACAACACCATTTCTCTCAACCCTTGTCTTCCCACCGAGTCTCTGCTTAGCGTTTGGTTTTCCTCCTTCATAGGCATACTTGACCAGCCATGGGGTGATGAATGACTCAGTTCCAAGCTTGGTACACCTGACCTACGTTCTCAGAGTCCTGGAAGCTATTCCCTCCTTCTATAATAAATACCCACTGAGCACTTATACACCCCAATCCCCCCCCCGCAAAAAAAACAGACATGAAAATGGTCAGAGTCAGGCCTGGTGCCATACGCCTGTGATCCGTGGGAGGCTGGGGTAGGAGAATCACAAGTTTAAGGCATACCTGGTTTTAAAAGGCAAGTATAAGGTCAGTTTGGTCAACTTAGTAAGATCTGGTCACAATTTTGTTTTTAAAGATTTTAAAAGGGACTTAAAGGCCTGGGGAATGTAGGTGGCAGAGCACTCACTTAGCATCTGTGAGGCCTTAGGCTTAATCCCACTAAAGGGGGGTGGGGAGAAGAGGAAGAAGAGAAAGAGGAAGATGAGGGAGATGAGATACATGGACATGGCCGACTCCTTACTTGCTGTGTGAATTTTGGCAAGTTAACAACTTTGTGACTCAGTTTCCTTCTGTATGCTACTCTAATAGGTCATCGTGACTACTGAATAAGATAATCCATATGGAACAGGTGAAATTGTTCCCCTTAAAATTCATATGCTGAAATATTAACCCTCCCTCAGAAGCTTATGATGCAATAGTGTTTGGAGATAAGATTTTTTTAAAAGATAATTAAGTGAAAAGGAAGCCATTAGGGTCGACCCTAATCCAACTTGACTTATATGGAAAAAGAAGAAGAAGAAGAAGAAGAAGAAGAAGAAGAAGAAGAAGAAGGAGAAGGAGAAGGAGAAGGAGAAGGAGAAGGAGAAGGAGAAGGAGAAGGAGAAGGAGAAGGAGAAGAAGAAGGAGAAGAAGAAGAAGGGGAGGAGGAGGAAGGAAGGAGAAGGGGGAAAGGAGGGGGATTATGATGATGGTGATGATGGTGATGATGATGACGACAACAACTGGAGATCCACGTGAACATAGAGAAAGACCATGAGAATACCGAGGGTATGAGCAGGCAGCCACACAACAGCCATCTGCAAAGCAAGGAATGAAGCTGTAGAGGCGAGCCCCACCCACTCCCTGACCATAGATGTCTAGTCTGCAGAACCATGAGAAAACAAATTCTGTGGCTTCAGGCCCCAGCAGCAGCCCCTAGAAGACTAACACCATATGAATACCATAACTCAACCAGTACTCAGCTGATGCTAATCACTCTCATAAACATGACCTATCTCAGCACTGTATGAGATTCCTGCTGCTGCTATAACACATTACTGAGAGTGTACTGGCTCCTAAGTCTGTAAATGTATTGTTCTGTCGTCACTGGGCTAAAGCCACTATGTCATCAGGCTGTCTTCCTTCTGGAGGTACCATGGGAGTGGCCCTGTCCATGCCTCTTCCAGCATTATAGGCTGCCTGCATGGCTTGGCTGGTGACCACCTCCTCGAGCCATAGTCAAAGGTGTCCTTCTTTGGCTCTTCTCTCTTATGTTGACACCAGGTTCACCCAGACAGTCTAGCACAACTTCCCATCTCAGGAGCTTTAGTCACATCAGTGAAATTCCTCCAGCCATGTAAGATGACATAGTCACAAAGCTGCAGGAGCAGAATGGGTTCATGTTTGGGGAAACATTGTGATGCTTGCATGTAAGTATTATTAGTATTAATATTAGTAGCATCATCATCATCATCATCATCATCATCTGTTTTGTCTTATGAGACAGGGCCTCACTATGAAGCTCAGGCTAGCCTTGAACTCATGGAGATCCCCCTGCCCAAGCATCCTAAGTGCCATTATGACCGGTATCCACATGCTATTATTAAAAGGGAAAAAACCATTACAGATCAATATCATACATATACAATATTAAATAATCTGTGCAGAGAGAAAATAGAGCAAGGAAAGGAGGAAGAGAGGGAGGGACGGAGGGTAGTGGGAGGGAGGGAAGGAGGGAGGGAAGAAAAAGACAGGGAGGAAAAGAAAGCGAAGGTGGGGTGAATACGAACAAAGCACAAGGGAATGTCTACATGAAAATATCATAATGGAAAATACCCTGAGAGCCATCACTTTTGTATGCTAACTAAAAACTAAATTAAAAGGGAAATACACAGGTGCTATGAACAGGGGAACAAAAAAATGAAGGGAGTTGGCTGGAATGGGGGAAGAAAGGAAGTACTAAGTACTAAGGCTGGTTAAAAAAAAACCATAAGGAAATAATTACAACATACAATATATATTGCACATATGTAAGTTTGAATGAAGCAATGCTACTTGGGGTGCTGATGACACCCCCAAGAGTGATAGACTAATGAATTCCCAGTGTCTGGTATGTGAGGTCTCTCCTCCAGTTGTTAGTCAGGTGAGTCGAGCTGACTCCCAGGACAGTCTAACCTCTTGCTGTTGCCCTTGGCTGCCTGCTGGGGCCTGAAGGTAAGACTCTATTGCTGAAGACACCACATACTCTGGACACAGTACTTGGAGGAACCGAGCTCCAATTGACCCAGAAGCCTCCTTTCTCCTGGAGGACTAGCTCTCATGCTATCCAAAGAAGCTGTGTAAGCTGCCAAGGGCGAAAAGCAAACACTAGTCCCACCCAATTATAATGTCTACAAACCACAGTGATGAGCAGCCCCATAAGGATGCCACAGTGGCACTTAACCAACAGCTGTCTAAGTGGACTTAAGGCCCATTCAGTAGGAGGGAATGTGTGTGGCTGGTGCTGTAAAACTACCCAACCACTTGTGCCTGGTGAGGCCATGGACCAAGAGCAGGGCCTACTATTGTCACTTTCCAAAACCAGTGTGATTTCCTAACTGCATTCCCAACATGTATCCTTACACTCACAGATTCATGTGTGTGCTCTTACCCTCATCGAAGAAGCTTCTTTGTGTAGCAGATGACAATTACTTGGGTGCCCAACCCCAACCAGGATATCTGCTTAGAGACCGTGTAACCATGAAGTCTCAAAAGAATACGGCTACCTAGACAAGACCTAGGCAGTGCCACCAGCAGCTGACATGCCATCGTGAATGGAGCAAATCTCACAAAAGGCGGCATAAATTTGAGAGGGAAGAAATGATGGAAATACAGTCCTCACATATGAAATTATCAACAAAACTAATTTATAAAAAAAAAAAAAAGAAAAATACAAAACTATACCCTGGTATTAATTAACAAAATTAATTTAAAAAAGAAAAATTCAAACCCTAGTATTTTGGGTAGGGGGAGCTGGGCTTACATTCTTGGGTTTTTTTTATTGTTGTTGTTTTTTGTTTTTTGTTGTTGTTGTTGTTGTTTGTTTGTTTGTTTTTGCTTGCTTTCTTGCTTGCTTGCTTGCTTGTTTTAATTTTTTTCTCCCTTTGGGACAAAGTCTCACATATCCTAGGCTGGCCTTGAACTTGCTATGTAGCCAAGACTGGCTGCAGGAACTCCTGATCATCCTCCCTCCACATCTCAAGTGCTGGGATTACAGGTGTATGCCACCACACCTGGCGTTTATTCACTTAAAAAAAAAAAACTTATTTTTCAACATGCATCTATTCATGGATTACCAAATATATACTTTTTAAAGTTAAAAATATCCAATTTGTAAAAAGAGGGCACATGCCTGTCTCTCCCAGGCACTCCTGGGCTGGACACAGACTGAATCAACAGCACCAGAAGCTCCGAGGAAGCATTGAGTGTGGGCAGAGCTCTGTGGTTGGCTGGGCAGGGGCCTCACGACCCAGGGAAATCCCAAAAGGCCTCTGAGGAGGCAGCAGCTCTGTAGGGTTCTTACTAATAAAGCAGGCGAAGGAGGGGAAGAGCCATGCCAGAGACCCAGCAGGGCCAACGCGCTCCATCCATCCTTCAGCTGCCAGCGTGGGTGCTCTAGAGTAGAGGCTAAAGGTGGGAGTTGTGTAGTGTGTGTACCAGCCCCAGGCAGAGGTCAAAACAAAAGAAAGAGCAGCCTGCACCTGCTGAGAGGCCACTGCCAGGCCCTGTGCCCAGTGATTTATGGGTAATTTTCTTCTTATTTACAAGTGGAATTGGGTTAGGGGAGAAAGGGTTTGACTGGGTGAGGAAGGACATAGAAGAAGGCGGATGAGGAAGTGGGGTGGGACTGCCCTTGATTGTCCAGTGCACACAGGGGAGAAAAGAGGAAGCAAGCAAGGAGAGCCAGCACTGGTGACAATATCTAAAGCCACCTTCCTAACTATACACATACTTCTGGGTGTCTCATGTCCCCCTTTTCCCATGTGAGCTCCACGACAGATCCAAATGGTAGGAGGATCTCAGGCAGCCTTACTAGGGCTCAGGCTCTGGAGAGCTGCCCCAGAGGCTTGACCTTAGACCTGGTGCCCCAGGGCAGACAAGACATCTCCAAGTAGTGACCAAGGCAGCTGTCCACAGACCTGGCCAGAACACCCTGGGGTACCCTTCAAGGGTAAGTACATAAGCCAGCGAGATCAGGGCTTGATGCAGGAAAGCAGCCGGAGAGCTTCAATGCACAGCCTTCCACCTCCTGTGTTCCTGCTTAGCAGAGGGGGCTATGCCCTGAGGGTGTAGCTATAGATGTGACAGAAGGACAACACTCCAATGACATGATGATCTGAACAGGGGACTCCAGTCTGTTTGCCAGTTACTAGCTATGTGACATTGGACAAGCTATGCAGTCTCTGTCTCAATTTCCCTGTCCCTCACTGGGCCAATGATGATAGCCAGTGCTCTAGGTTACCGCATGTGACATGCTGGTGCCCAGTAAAGCCATCTAGGTTCTAGTGGCTATTCTTTGTGGATCAACTACAGGTCTCCCAGCTGGGCCTGACTGGCAAGGTCATCTTTACGTCTCTCTCACTTGATCACCTGATTGCCTGATCACACCTACTCCAGGGTCAAGGTATGCAGCAGAAGAGTGACGTCATGTGGCAGTGGTGAGAGGACTGGTAGCTCTGCATGGTGGTAACTGTGGCTCCGAAGGAGAGCAGAAGCATGGGCTTCAGAGTAGTAGACATCCTATCAGGAAGATCTGCCAGAGCACAGACAACTGGGCACCCTTGCTAGTCCTAAATGCCCAGGGCCAGGGGGTCAGGGATAACTTAACATGGCAGAGGAGGGTTCTAGCATGTGCTTAGGGGTTGTTGGGACTAGATCTGTGTACCAGACATGTGAGCACTTGAGGTCAGAATCTGGTATTTGGTTTTTTGACAGTAACACTGTCCATGGGACACCCCCACAATAGGGATACATGGTAGTGGCTCAGATCCCCTTTCCTTGAAAAAGCCTCCAGGGCTGGACTCAGTGGCTGAATAGAGGATGGGAAATGTCCTTTCTCTCAACCCCTCTGCTTTTACCCTTTCTTCTTCTTCTTCTTCTTGGTGTTTGGTCTTCCTCCTCCGTAGCATACATGGCCAACTGTAGGTTAGAGAGTGACATGTCTGTGTAGGCATGTGGATGTGTAGGGTGTGTGTGTACATGTATATGCCCACACATGTGGAGGCCGGAGGTTGGCACTGTGTGTCTTTCTGGGTTGCTCCCCACCTTACTTTTTGACACAGGGTCTCTCCTTGAGCCTGGAACTTATCAATTTGGCTAGGCTGGCTTACCAAGAGATTTCCCAGAATCCTCCAGTGCTCGGTTACAGGTACGCACATTGCTACCTTTTTGTGTGCTGGAGAGCCAGACTTAAGACATTCACGCTTCTGCAGTGGGTGGTTTACCATCTTCCAGGCCCAAGAAACTTAATTTTGAAAAGCAGTTTTAAGTTCACAGAAAAATAAACACAAAGTATAGAGTCTCTGCCCCCACACATACAGGGTCCCTACTGCCAAAGTCCTGAGCAAGAATGGCCAGTTGCTTAAATCTGCACACCCAGATTGACCCTCATTGTCACCCACAGCCCAAAGTTTGCATTTGGGCTCAATCTTGGAGTTGTAGTCTCAAGGGATTTGGCAACTGAATAGTGTAAAGTGTCTATTGTGGTATCGTATAGAATAGCTTAGTTTCCCTGTCTTGGAAACCCTCCACGCTGCTGCCTGACTCCCTCTATTTCCCCACCCCTGGAAGCCACTGATCTTTTGACTCTTTTCATACTTTTGCTCTTTTCAGAATATTGTATAGTTGCAATCACACAGCATGTAGCCCTTTCAGACATTCCTCGTCATTGTGATAGAATAAGCTGGCAAAACAACTTAAGTTAAGGGTCATTTTAGCATATCACTTTAAGGAAGCCATGGTGGCAGTGGCTCCATGGAAGTGGGAACCACACGCATACACACACACACACACACACACACACACACACACACACACACACCTGCAGTTACATGCTAACAGTGGGGGAGCATAAAGCTCAGACTGGAACCCAGTCAGGCTACAACTGTTCAGGACACAACCTAAAATTGGCACTGATCTGGGACCGAGTGTTCAAACACATGAATATGGGGACATTTTACACTCCAATCAAGATACTCCTTCCACTTAGAAACATGCACTCAGGGTTCCTCCATGGCCTTTCATGGCTTGATGGTTCGCATCTTGTAAGTAGTGAATGCTATTCCATTGACTGGATGGGCCACAATTTATTTATCCATCCTGCACTTAAAGCCATCTTGGTTACTTCCAAGTTTGGGCACTAATGAATGAATAAAGCTATAAAAACATTGGTGCAAGCCAGGCACTGAAGTACATGCCTTTGGCACCAGCACTAGAGAGGCAGAAGCAAGCAGATCTCTGTGCATGTTCAAAGCCAGCCTGGTCTACATAGGGGGTTCTAGGACAGCCAGAGCTATGTAGAGAAATCCTATCTCAAAACAAAACCTGGGGGTGCATATTTTTGTGTGAATATCAACTTCTGATTGCCTTGGAGTAAATACAAGAAGTATGACTGCTGAATTGTTCAGCAAGAGCACGTTTAGTGTCGTGGAAACCACCACTGTATCTTTTAAAGACACAGCAGCAGTACCATTCACATCCTCACCAGCCGTTAGGATGAAAAGTGAAGATGAAGATCATCTGGCCAGTAGTTGCTATAGCAAGAACCGCATTTGGTTCTCCTGCCTCCATACTTTAGCTACAGCTTGACCACATTGCCGCTCAGACGAAGCGCATGCGCTCACAAACGTTCCCACTTGCCTTGGGTTTGAGCTGGGACACCTTGCCCAGCTTGCTCTCTTGCCCCTCATTCCAGGTCACATCCTGCTGCTATGATAAACACCATGACCAAAGGGAGCCCATGGGAGAAAGGGGGCTCCCTTTAGATCACAGCTTATGGGGAAGCCAAGGCAGGAACCGAAACAGAGACCACAGAGGAACTCAGCTTACAGACTCACTATGGGCTCACGTTCAGCTCCCTTTCTTACACTTCCCAGGACCACCTGTCCAGGGGTAGCATTGCCTACAGGTCCTCCTACATTAATAATCAAGAAAATGCCAACCATACATGCCCACAGGCCAATCTGATGGAGGCAATCCTCAAGAGAGGCTCTCTCTTCCCAGCTGTGTCAAGTTGGAAGCTAACACTGGTCAGTGGATTTATAATTATTAATATCATTTGTCAAGTTGACTCACAAACACATAGCCCAACTTTGAAAAATCATAGTCTTTAAAACAATTTCAACACTTTAAAAGTTCAAGTTTTCTTTAAAACAAAAACAAAGTCTCTTAACTTGTGGCCTTCTTTAAGATCCGAGATAGGTTACATGCATTCTTATTCAAAGAGGGAAAGAACCAGGGCACACTTAACATATTCAGGGCACACTTACAATGCCCAGGGGCACACTTACAATATGCAGGGAAATGCTCACAATGCCTAGGGCATGCTCACAATATGCAGGGCGCAGCACACTTACAATACCCAGGGCACACTTACAATGCTCAAGGCACATTTACAGTACCCAGGGCACACTTATAATGCCCAGGGCATATTTACAATGCCCAGGGCACACTTACAGTACCTAGGGCACACATGCAACACATTAGATAAAAGCAAACCCCAAGTCCAGCAGTGTAAACAGCACCCACCAAGCCTCTGTGGGCATGCTCTGGAAGCTCTTGGCCTGTGCCCTGACCCACACTGACCTGTGTCCAGGTGTTCAAGCGTCACTGTATCCAGGGGCCCCGTGAAGGCCCTGTCCCCTTCAGAGCAGCCCTCAGCAGCCCTGCACTCTGAGGAGTCATTAGGACCAGGTCAGTCAGGGACCGCAGGAGAAAAGAACAACTCTTCTGGCTTTCCTTCCTCCCTCCTTCCTGACACTCTCCCTCCTCCATCTTTTCTCTTTCTTCCTCACTCTCTCTGTCCTCCTTTCTTCCTTCCTGTCTTCCCTCCTTCCATCTTCCCTTTTCTTTTTTTTTTTTTTTTCCTTGATGTGAAATTCAGCTAAACCATTTCCGGTGAACATTCGGCAGCATTTGGCCGACTCATAATGTGTGCGAACATCACCTGTGTCCTAGCTGCAAATGCTTTCATCATCCTAGAGAAAACCCTACAGTCATTACAGACGTCCGTACCTACCCTCTTCCCCGCCCTGGCAACTGCCAGTTTTATCTTCTGTCTCGTTTGAGTGTACCTATTGGTAGAGATTAAATGGAATCTTATGTGCCCTTTTATATCTGGATCCAAGTATTTTCCTGGGTCCCCTGGGGAGGACAATGATTAGGAGCCTGTCCCCTTTTGCGCTCCTCTGCTTGTCCCCTGTCTAGCCTCCGGCCTGTCCCCTGTCCACCCTCCCTGCCTGTCCCTGTCCACCTCCTGCCTGTCCCCTGTCCACCCTCCTGCCTGTCCCCTGTCCACCTCCTGCCTGTCCCCTGTCCACCCTCCTGCCTGTCCCCTGTCCACCCTCCTGCCTGTCCCCTGTCCACCCTCCTGCCTGTCCCCTGTCCACCCTCCTGCCTGTCCCCTGTCCACCCTCCTGCCTGTCCCCTGTCCACCCTCCTGCCTGTCCCCTGTCCACCCTCCTATGTCTCCTTGTCTCCTGCCCACCGTGAAGTGGCCTGGACCATGTCACTGTGCTATTCTCCACTTCTTCTAATCTCTAGAACAACACTTTAAAAGTTCATAGATTTGATCAAAAAATTGTCCATGAAGATGGGGCTAGTGACACAAGTTTTAATCACAGCTACGTGTGGTAGGCTGAGTAGGAGGAGCCCAAATTCATAGGCTAGCCTGGGCTACATATTTAAGTTCAGGCAAAGTAGCATTTTAGGAGACCTTGTCTCAGGATAAAAAGTAAAAGAGCCTGGGGTTATATAACTTAGGGGTTAAGCTGTAGCCTAACAGATGTGAGGTTCTAGGTTCAGACCCCATATGGGGACCAGGGGAGCTCTCTGGCTAGCGGAGGCAAGAACCAGTCAATGACCATAAAGCTGTATTAAAGCAACTTGGGAGCCAGGGAACCCCAGAGGAAAGGCAGCTGTCTTACTGGGGACCCACATAGTCAGGGAAAGATCAGGGCTGTTTTAGCTTCCTGTCGCCCCAGCACTGACGTCTCAGCACAGCTTCTGACACTTAGAATGGGGAAGAATGAACAGGCCAGCCATTCAAACAGCTCATCTTCCAGCTAAAGGCTGGAGGCTGAAGCGTGGCCTATGCTGGGAAGAGACTGGCAAGCAAAAGGTTCACCCTCTTCCTAGCCTGAGACATGGTTTAGGCTAGATAAAGAGGGAGGTGGTGGGGATGAGGGAGGGGGGAGGTGGGACCTTGGAAGTTACACAATGGACTTCAACTAGAGTTGAAAAAGGAGCCACAGAAGGCTTCAAGAAGGCCTGCACCCTAGAAATGCACCTTCTCATGCAGACTGGACATTACAACGGCTTCTGAGGGGCCAGGCAGACAGAGCTGACTTTGTTCCTGCCCTCCTATGGCTGATGTTCCCACAGTGGACACAGGTTCTTAGTACGCCCCAAGAATGATTAAGTCATCCCAGTGGAAGCGGCATATACACCATTAATATCGACAGTCAGGAAGCCGAGGCAGGTGGAACTTCAAAGCCAGTCTGCTCTAAAGAGGGAGTTCCAGGGCAGCCAGGGCTACACAGAGAAACCCTGCCTCAAAAAACAAACAGCAAACAAGGAAGAAGGAGGAGGAGAAGGAGGAGGAGAGAAGGAAGGTAAGAAGAAAGAAAAGAAAGAGAAAGAAGAGAAAGAGAGAGAGAGAAAGGAAAGAAAGAAAGAAAGAAAGAAAGAAAAGGTGCAGAGAGGCCAGTGGATGCCAGGGCCTAGGAAATCCTTCCAAGGAGTGAACCCTGGGCTGTGAAGGGTTATTGGTGAACTGAAAGAGAATAAATGCCTGTGGGGATCTCAGCCCCATTTGGTACATCTACAGTGATGTCCCTATACCTAAGACTCAGGACTATTGAGGAAGAAGAGGTGGAAAGATTGTCAGAGCCAGAGGACCATGACATCGGCTGCTAAATAGTGTCCCCTACTATGACAGGGATACTGCAGCATGAACGCCCAGCAATACAGTTGCCTAAACACCACCACCACCAGTAGGCACACCAATGAGGGTGGAGGGGAGTTCCTGAGGCCCCCATGCCTAGGCAGAAAGTTACAGATAATCAATGGCCACAGAGAGGGAGAATCCATTTTCTCTAGGGAGGAGGCCCCTGAGGGATTGCACAAGCCCAAGTGGCCAGCCCTACACACATATCATATGAGCAGACTACATGGGTTCTCAGAACCCAGAGCCAAGCATGGTGACACATGGTGGCAGAAACAGGGACTACCTGGAGTAATCTAGTTAGCCAGACTAGCTGGCCTCAGTGAGAGGACCTACCTCAATATATAAAGTGAGACTCAATTCAGAGCGACACTTGATATCAATTCCAAGTCACCATATGTATATGTAAACATACACCACACACACATACTCACTTAAATTTTTTTAAAGGAAAGCTTTGTATGATGGCACATGCCTTTTAATCCCAGTAATCTGGATGCTGAGGCAGGAGGATCTCAAAAGGATCATGAGTTGACACTATCCTGAGCTACATAGCATGACTTTGTCCTAAAAAATAGTGATGATGATGATGATGAAGAAGATAAAGAGAGAAAAGAGGTTCCCAGGTCACACTCCAGCATTTAAGGAAGTGCTAAACAAAACTGTTGAAGGGACTGAGAACGTCCAGTGTGGCCACTGTGGAAGTGTGAGGCCAGGAGTTGCATCAGCTGAGCCTGGTGAGAGCCGCAGTGGGGCAGGACCGACAGACAGACAGATGGATGGATGGATGACCCTCTTACACATTCTGGACTTACCCTCGGCAAAACAGGAAGTCCTTTGTTATGTAAACAGGATCCTGTTTTGAAAAATGGAATTAACTGCATTTCTCCTTTGGATTCATGTAACCTTCTGCCTGGTCAGTTCAAGCATCCACTTATCTGAGGAACAGAAGGATTAACAAAGGGGGGAAAAGCCAAGAAACATTAAAAAGCAACAACAACAAAACTTATCTTGTGACATCCAACATGATATCTTTCATCCAGACAACTGTCTTAAAAGAGGGAGACTGTTGTGAGGCCACAAGCTACTCTAGTAGCGTGCTCAATAAGCCATCTTTTTTTCTATTAAAATATATATATATATATATTGGCTCTGTTTAGGACAGGGTGATGATGCCAGATCCCATCTGAAGTGCAGGTCCCTCTAGCACTCAGAATCAGAGTAAAGCTTTTGTGCCTGCACATGGGGCTAACCTAACCCCATATTTATAATTTTAATTTATATTGACCACCTGGAGCAGATGCCTCTTGTATTGTTATGTACATAGTCTGTATCAGAGAGTTGTAAATAAGTTCTTCGTGTATAATAAAAAGCTGGTTTTTGATCCTCAAAAAACAAAAAATGTTGGCTTACTGGGTGGCAGTGGTGCACACCTTTAATCCCAGCACTCGGGAGGCAGAGGCAGGCGGATCGCTGTGAGTTCAAGGTCAGCCTGGTGGACAAAGCAAGTCCAGGATAGTCAAGGCTACACAGAGAGACCCTGTCTCACACACAATAATAATAATAAAATAATAATAATAAAATAATAATAATAATAAAATATACATACTACATACATACATACATACATACATACTATATGTTGGCTCAGTGGATAAAAGTACTTTCCTGAGTCTGACTCCTGAAGCCCAGGGTGGAAGAGACCTGAACCTCAAAAGTTGTCCTCTAATCTCAGCATGCACACTGGAGCACACACACACCTCACACACATACATCATACACACAAGCTTGCACACATATACTGGTAAATAAAGTTTCAATTTCATTAAAAAGAAATAAAGAACAATTTTTAAAGTAACAATTTTAAACAGTATAATGACTGTCTCTAACACCCCCAACTCTAAGATAACAAAAGACAGGCTTGATTATGATTTTTTTTTGTTGTTGTTGTTCTTTGTTTTTAGAGATAGGGTTTCTCTGTGTATCCCTGGCTGTCCTGGACTCATTTTGTAGACCAGGCTGGCCTTGAACTCACAGCAATTCACCTGCCTCTGCCTCCCCAGTGCTGGGATTAAAGGCGTGCGCCACCACACCCCCAGCTGATTATGACATTTTAGTAAAAGAACAGAGGGGCTACCTGGGCCTAGTGAGGTCATTGGCTCTCAGAGGGGAAGCTACCATTTACTAAACCATAATAATTCCTAACTGGTCCTAAATATTTATCCTAACACTCACAGATAAGTGTCGCTCTCACCTCCTCTCATCAAAGATTTTATAGAAAATCATGACCAATCCAAATGCAGAGAACAAGAGACTGTGGGGTCCGGGCTCCAGCTGATGGACCTGGGACTCACCTCCTGCACCTGAGGCTCAAAAGAGGCCCAAAGAATCGGAGGACCAGGAAAGTTTCTGTGAGACCATGTCTCCTAGAAATGACAGAGACGCTATACCCAGGACACCTCAACAGCATGGTTGTCTAAACAAGAGTGGAAGTACACCACCAATGGACATGCTGACAAGGAAGGGGGAATCTCCAGGGCCCACCCACGGACAAGGACTGCAGGCAACTGAGGGGTGCTGAGGGGAAAAATAGTGTTGTTCTCCAGAGGTGAGCCCCCTAATTGGTTATCCAATACCAAGTGACCAGCCCTTATCCACACACATACAAGAAACACTAAACAGGCGGAGCATATTAGGTGTTGTGGTGTGTGTGTGTGTGGTGTGTGTGTGGTGTGTGTGTGGGTGGTTGTAACAATGACAATTAGAGAAAGAGAGGCCATGATTTCCAGAGGGGATGAGCATGGGTCCACTGGAAGAATGGAGGAGCAAAGGGAAGGGGGAAATTATGTACTTAATTTTTAACTTAATTTTTTAAAATTTACCTTTAAAAAAGGGGGGGGGGAGGGAGCAAAGGACAAACAAGTCCCAAGGGAACATAGCTAGGGATATCAAGAGCAAAATGTCTTAAAGTGCATGCATATGTGTGTGCACGTGCACACACACTCTCCAACATGCCACAAATAATGCATATGGAGGCCAGAGAACAGCTCTCTTACCCACTTGCAGGAGCAGGGATCAGACTCAGGTCATCAGCCTCTATTGACTGAGCCATTTTACCAGCCTTGTAATATCTTTTTAAACACATGTGTTTCTTTCAAATTTTTTTTCACTTGTAAAAAGTATACCATACTGTCAGTTTTTGCATCAATAAAACTATGGATTTATAATTCCCTTTTGAGAAAAACAGAAGAAGAAAAGGAAAGCCCATCTCCTTTGGACAAAAGGATGCTGGGAGGGGGCCAGAGCCGAAGCAGAGAGGAAGTCAGATGTGCATCATCACTGGCCATCTTCCGGGTAAGTACCAAGCACCCAAGGCTTATTAGATGAGGAAAGGACAGTGCTTCCAGGGTCCTGGGAAGAGTCGTCCAGGGATGCCCATTCCAAAGCCTTCATATCAAAGTCATATCGGTTTCTTGGTATCATTGGACCATGAGAAAAGAGTTTTAAATTTAACCTTTCCAAGCCATACCGGGCTCCTGGTTTTTGTTTGTTTTCTGAGACAGGGTTTCTTTGTGTACCCCAAACTCAGAAATCTGCCTGCCTCTGCCTCCTGAGTGCTGGAACTGAAGGTGTGTGCCACCATGCACCATTTCTGGTATGTTTTAACACAACGTCTCTGCTAGATCTTTTGCTGTGGTTATTGCACGAGAAAGTGACTTCAGCAGATGGTGAAAAGCCTAGTGCTGCCTAGTTTAATGTCACCTTGACAGAAGCTGGAGTCATCAGAGAGGAAGGAACCCAATTAAGAAAATGCCTCCATAAAATATGGCTGTAGGCAAGCCTGTAAGGTGTTTTCTTATTTAGTGATTGATGAGGGAGGACCCAAGCAATTGTGGGTGGGGCCATCCCTGACCTGGTGGTCCTGGGTTCTATAAGAAAGCAGTCTGAGCAAGCCATGAGGAGCAAGCCAGTAAGCGGCACCCCTCCATGGCCTCTGCTCAGCTCCTGCCTCCAGGTTCCTGCCCTGCTTGAGTTCCTGCCTGGCTTCCTTCGGTGATCAACAGTGATGTGGAAACACAAGGCAAATAAACCCCTTCCTCCCCCACTTGCTTTGGTTATAGTGTTTCATCATCACAGCACTAGTGACCTAAAGTAGGACAGCCTTTAAGAATTGTGTTTTGAAGGAACCATAAAACCAAGACAGCAGTGACTGTGGCCTGGCATAGGCTTAATAGTCCCTTATCCAAGAGCCTGTAGCAGCAGGTAGAGCCAGAGTACCCCAATGTCCCCAGGGAAGTCATTCACCAGTGCCAATTTCAAGGGTGGCTATGGGAGAAAGTGGGCCAGGAAGAGTCCCAGAAGGAAAAGCCCAGAGACAGAGCAAAATGAGCCAGAGTTCCCTCTAGGGAAGCACAGTGCTTTCTGACTTCAACCTCAGGCGCTAGGCTATTAAGAGAATAAAACCTTATGTGGCCACATGTCTGCTTACTTGTAGTCCATGTCAGGCACAGCTGAATCTAATCCTAGCAGAGTCCCTCCACAATAGGCCCTGAGTGGGAGGCTAACACCAGTAGTTTAGGTTTAAGACCCAGGAAACAGACCATGAGGCCCCAAAATTAGTTTGTGCTCAGCTGTGCAGTGGGGACAGGTCTGTGCAGTGGGGACTAGGCTATGCACTGGAGACTAGGCTGTGCAGTGGGGACTAAGCTGTGCAGTGGGGACTGGGCTGTGCAGTGGGGACTAGGCTGTGCAGTGGGGACTAGGCTGTGCATTGGGGACTAGGCTGTGCAGTGGGGACTAGGCTCGCAGTGGGGACTAGGCTGTGCAGTGGGGACTAGGCTGTGCAGTGGGGACTGAGCTGTGAAGTGGGGACTGGGCTGTGCAGTGGGGACTGGGCTGTGCAGTGGAGACTGGGCTGTGCAGTGGAGACTGGGCTGTGCAGTGGGGACTGAGCTGTGCAGTGGGGACTAGGCTGTGCAGTGGGGACTAGGCTATGCAGTGGGGACTGGGCTGTGCAGTGTGGACTGGGCTGTGCAGTGGGGACTGGGCTGTGCAGTGTGGACTGAGCTGTGCAGTGGGGACTGGGCTGTGCAGTGGAGACTAGGCTGCGCAGTGGGGACTAGCTGTGCAGTGGGGACTGGGCTGTGCAGTGGGGACTGGGCTGTGCAGTGGGACTGGGCTGTGCAGTGGGGACTGGGCTGTGCAGTGGGGACTGGGCTGTGCAGTGTGGACTGGGCTGTACAGTGGGGACTGAGCTGTGCAGTGGGGACTGGGCTGTGCAGTGGGGACTGGGCTGTGCAGTGGAGACTAGGCTGCGCAGTGGGGACTGGGCTGTGCAGTGGGGACTGGAAAAGGCTGTGTCGAACAGACAGAGATGATAGAACCCACACTGGGAAGGTAGCAATGTACTAGACAAGACATCCCTATTTAAAGCAGGCAAGGCAAGGTACACTGACACAGGGACTGAGGGCACAAGAAAAGTCAAGGCTGGAAGAGGGAAGCCAAAGAGAAGTCCACACAGGGATAGCTAAGAACAGCAAGCTGTGCCCTGGTCAAGCACACAA
The DNA here is from genome assembly GCF_903995435.1 of Acomys russatus. NCBI lineage: Eukaryota > Metazoa > Chordata > Mammalia > Rodentia > Muridae > Acomys > Acomys russatus. The sequence goes on from NC_067137.1 coordinate 22,434,814, forward strand.
GGTCAGACACGTCTACAGCATTTCATCACAAGAAAGTCCAGTGTCTGGCAGAGGAGGTGGACATCAGACTCATGTGGGTAGAGAGGAGTGGGAGGTGAAAAGTAGGCATCGAAGTGAAGATAACTCTTAAGGGTTGGACATGTTCTAGGGAAAGGCTTTGCTATCTTAAAGTTGGGGTGACACTGTCTTCTTTACTACAGGTGGGGAAAGGCCTTTGGGAAAGTAGATGTTAATAGCAGAATAAGGAAACTCACTGAAGAGGGTCCCAGCACTGACAAAGGAGGGAAGACTAGGGACCAGAAGGGTGAGAGGCCAGTAGGTTTATGAACTTCATGAGGGGAAATTGAAGAGATGCCCTGGGTTCCTGTGAAATGAGAAATGACCGCAACTGTAGAAAGTGAGGAGGCTGGGGACAGTTTGAGAAGGGAAGCGACAGCGTTGAGTGGCCCTTCTTGGGAATGAGAGGAGACCTGGCCAGGAAAGCACCAAGGGTGAGGTCCAGGGTGGCATGGAAGCGAGCTGATGGTGACACAGAGCTGTGAGGTTGCATGTTCTTCCTGGAAGGCAGCTCCTCATCTGGACTTCCGGGTTGCCTTCAAATGAACGTGTCTAAAACCAAAGGTGGGGCCTAGGCCTCCTCCCACTCCTGTTGCCTCCCAGTGGCTGCTCCTGGAACCCTTAGAAATATGCTGCCCCCTAACCCCATGGCTGTGACTCTTCAGGCTGCTGCCGGGGCCTCCTGCCTCTTCCTTTCCTTCCCCACCTGTCCTACATCCGGGATCCCTTTGTCTTCTAAGTGTGACTACAGCTGTTTTGCCTCCTCCATCCTAGTTTGGTTCCTGTTGCTATGATAACTGCCATGACCAGAAGCAACTTGGAAAGTTGCTTACACTTGCATCACAGAAGAAAGCCAAGGCAGGAACCTGGAGGCAGGCACTGAAGCAGAGACCGCGAGGGGTGCCGCTTACCGGCTTCTTCCCCATGGCCTGCTCAGCCTGCTTTCTTTATAACCTAGGACCACCTGCCCCGGGGTGGTCCCACCCACAGTGAGATTGATCCCTCCCCCCATCAACAATTAAGAAAATGCCACAAAGACATGCCTACAGGCCAGGGTGATGGGGAGGAGGGGAGGGGGAGCAGGTCTTTAATCGAAGGGCCTTGTCCCAGGTGATTCTAGTTTATATCAAACTAACATAAGCCTAACCAACACACACGGCCAGTTAGCTGCCACCTTTCTAAATGCCTAGAAATTAACTCTAGTTTCCACTTACTTTGGGGGTTTCAGGTTCAATAACACTGGTTCTGGGACGCAGCCCCACTCCTCCTCCGGATTTAGGAAAATCCCAGATGGTACCTGCACCCATGGCACCCTATGCCTCTAGTCTTTTTAGTGAACTGATAATTTCTTGTACTCCCACCCCATGAAGGTGTAGGTAGAGGATGGGGAACACTAGAAGCCCTTGATCTATTCTACTTCCTGGTGCAAAGGCTACGTGACACCAGCAGATAGACACTCACCACACCACAGATGCCTGCCATCCAAAGCCCTCAAGATCACAGCTTAACGTTCTATCTTCCCTCATGTCAGCAAATGCTGGTGACATTCAGTCACCCTGGCTTTTTCCTTCATGTCTTTGTTCAACCATTCTGGCTGCTACGCACACTTGCTCTCCACTCCGTCTACCACGGATGATCCCATTTACCTTTGCCCCAGCCCTCTCCCAGCGTGTCTTCTCTGTATGCTCCCCCACCTGCCACAGGTCATGTTCCTTGGCCCACTGTAACTTCCTTGAGGGCAACTTCTAGTCTTCCTGTGAAAGCACAAAACGGAGACATTTTCTGTAACACGTATGCAAGTGGTGTCTCATCTGGCTGTGTCTCAAAGTGTGCATTTGTGGGTTTGGGTTTTGTTGTTTTGTTTCGGGGGGGTTGATTTTGTTTTGTTTGTTTGTTTCTGTTTTTTGTTTGGCACTTGGGATACAAGAATGCTTTTGAGTGAATGGGAGAACTTTTCTCCCTCGTAACTGTCAGAACAAGAGGCATACTCTCTTGTTGAAATACTCATTTCTAAAACATGGCTCGCTTAGGTTCACACGAAGTGGTTCCTGTTCTCGTCAGGGAATGTCTGTCGTTACGTGTTTGTTCCATCTTCGTTTGGGAAACGAATGCTTGCCTTGTGCACTGGATGAAGGTAGCGATTGTGTTTGCCAGAGTGCCAGACAGGCCACTGCGTAAGGGCGAAGGAATCCTTCTGGGAGCTGGCATTTGCCAACACACTCAGCAGCATTTGTCTCCTGGACGGAATGAGACTGTGTATGTGAAGGCATACGGAGAGGTATGAGGCTAAAGGAAGGAGGTGCCATATCTATAAATAATAAACCAGTAGTTATTTTAGTTTATTTGCAACGTGCTAATGTTTTCCCTCCAATTTGGAAAATGGAATTGTTGGAATCTTCAGAAATGTTACCTAAAAATAAACCACAGAGACAGGCAGCAGGCTGGTAGCTGTCAAGGACAGGGGAAAGGGGTGACTGCTTAATGTACCAGGCTTCTTTTGTAGTAATAGGAACATTCTGGAACACAATAAGGGCAGTGGCTGCCCCATACTGTAGAGACACAAATGCCATGGAACTGCTCACTTCGAAATAATTTGGATAATTTTATGTTAAATGAGTTGAAACGTAATAAAAAGTACTTAGCACCTAATAACACGTTCCAAATAGACAAGGCTGGTCTTTTCCAGGAGTGCACAGGATCAACAGTTTCCACCGTGACACGTAGTCTGCTGTAGCCGAGGGGACAGAGGCCTTGTGTGCACAGGGTCATATCCTCCTGATGTTCACGAGACTCTCGACTCTCGCCAGCCAGCCAAGCTTTAGCTTCCTCCTCTGCCTTCCACAAGGACTTTTTAAGATGTTTAATTTAGTTGAGGGTCTTCTTGTTCTAGAGGCGAAGCCTGAAGCGTCTTTTTTTTTTTTTCCCCTCCCCTTCGAATGAGTAAAATTTTCCGGAGCCAACAACTCACAGACTATGATAAGCTTTGCAGTGGCCTCTGTCCACCAGGGCCCTTCGGGAGAGGAAAGAAAAGCATCCTGCTTACTAGGCGGAATCCCAGCGCAGTTGTTGCTCAAGCCTCCAGGCAGGTCTGATTACCAAGAAAACTGAGGAGATTGCTAGCAGCGGCCCATCACTCCTTGTGACGTGGTCCTTTGTTGTCTCACCAGGAAGGGACAGATTCAAGAGACACATCTTGAACCGTGGTGCACAGCCCAGAAGTCCTCTTTTGTTGCAGGCCTGTCTATGTGAGGTCTGGTGGGGCCCTACAAGCAACAGGGACAGAGCTATCCACAGACAAGTATCCCACCCATCCTTTAAACACACACACACAGCTGCATGGAAACACACACCCTTCCATTCAGACATGGGGCAGATGGGCCCAGGGCCCAATGGCTATACTGTAATCAAGTTGCATCAGTCAACTTTATAACCAAAGTCTGTGGGATTTAATTGCTTGAGTTTCTTCCTGATTCTAGCACTTCCTGCCTTCTCAAAGACTGTCGCGTATGTGGTCTCACGCCTCCAAGGACTGGAAACGTGTCCAATCCTGGAGATGGTATACTCCGAATACACTGAGAATCTACTCAACAAAGAAAGTCTAGAAACAAAGCTGTATTCACCAATGGAACTCTTAGTTCCAGCACAAGGCCTTGTCTCTTGACCTTTTCGCCAAGGCATCTTTTCTGAGAGCGGCTCCCTACTGAACTCCTTACAAGTCTAAATGCTGTTTACCTCTAGATTTTAAAGTCTGTCTTAGAAACAGAATCAACAGAGTCAAGCCAAGTTAGTGATTTAGACCAATTCAATACAGACCTACAGGTGACTCCAAAGCTCCTCTTGTAGACCCTCTTAGATTTGAGGACCTGGTGGGGCCATCCCTGGGTGTTGGTTTCCTTTTTTCTTTTTTTTTCCAATAAAAGTCTGAATGGCTGTCTGGATGTTAAAACATTTATAGCCATACAAAGAAGCATATGACTCCATCTAATAAGTGCCTGTCAATCATCAACATCTCTAATTGACATATGGGTAAAGAGGTAGGGGTTGTGATGTGTTACTGGAAGGAGGAGAGTGTATGGAGGTACCAGATCTGAGAGGCAAGCACAGAAACGTCATTACATGCCTCTCTGTGGACACTGTCATCCCCATGGGCTGCAGAAGCTCTGGGGAGACACTCTGGGCAGCTGCCTCCTTCATCTTTACCGGAAAAGGAAACATGCCTTACTCAAAGTACAGGCGGCATGGAAGAAACACCCCAGGCTCCATCTGAACTCGTTTCCCTGTCCGTCCAGGCAGAAGAGGTCACAGTGAGGTCCTGTAGTGAGACTCCTAGGCAGCCATGTTCCTCTATACCGTGGGCCCACTGTGAAGGAAGTGGAGGGGCTCGTGGCACCTTGTCTAAGCCTCCCACCCCCGACTCCACAGGGAAGAAAGCCCGAGGCTCCGAGAGAGGGTCCACGACTTTCTCCACCAGCTAGCAGAGGCAGGGTTAGGATTCAGGCTGCCTCTGACCCCTGGGTCCAGAGCTCAGGGCCCTCCAAAGATGGCCTGCATACTGAGCAGAGCAAATGACAATTTTTTAGGGCTATTTTTACTAATAAAGAGTAAACAGCCCATTGCCATGCACCACGGGCATCACCTAATGACAGGTTTGCCTCTGGGACCACTGAGCTGGAAAGGGAGGAACATACTGAAAGATGTTCCTCGGTTACTGGGGTCTCCTGCTCCATCACAGGGGAACAGCCATGCCAGACAGCCTGGAGTCTAGAGAGCCACACTCCATGTATTTGCACAGGAAGCCTTTCCTGCCTTCACTCTATCTGGTGGTGGCAACCCTACAGTACAACTAATGGATCCTCTGAAGATTTCTGGGCCTCCCAGAGTCAGTCTGTCCCAACAAAATACCCTTAAGTTTTTACTGGATCACACCTTGGCAGTAATTGGCAGCTGGCTGAGACCTGGGCCCCGGCATAGGATGGGCAGGGTGGGGACCTGAGCCCAAAGTTGAGGTGAACCCCCCTCTTTTTCCCCAACTTCGTCCACGAGGGGCCAAAGGCAGAGAGGAACAGAGGAAAAAGAAAAGTAACAGGACAGATGGGGACGGTAGGGGGAAAAAAGCAACCAGCACAGAATCTTTGATCTTTACTTCATTTTATTCTACAAAATGCTACTCAGTGGAAAGTGGGACAGCTAACAACATCAACAACAAAAACAAAACAAAAACAAAAAAAAAACCAAAAAAAAAAAAACCCAAAAAAAAAAAAAAAACATAAAATGAAAACAAACCCCAAGGGAAAATAAGTTTTATATGTTCTTTCCTCCATAGCAGCAAGCTCCTAACAAGCTTTTCTTAGTGCAAATACTGTAGGTTGTGTCACATACAGTACACAGAACACACAACACACACCACCAGAGATGCTTCCGAGCGGTATACTCCTCAAAAATTTTAAACTATACAAAGATTTTTGAGCATGTGGCCTGCTGGAGACCACCATTACTTTAAAAATAGGGGACAAGAGGTGCCCAGAAAGGTAATTAAAATTCCACCATATACAACTCATTTGTCTCCGGGTGTCTAATAGCAGATTTCACGCCACGTCATTGACATGTCCCAAACACAGATGCACGAAGCTTGAGTTTCTACTGTATACCAAGATACGATATATACCACCTCCCACTGCAAAGGACACCCTGACAACCTAGTCTTTATACAAAGTTGAATATTTTCTTCCTCAAAATCAAGTAACCACGAAGTAAAATAAATGGAATATTTTTTTTTTTTAAATCATACAGAGAAAGTTAAGTTTTGAGAGACAGTGCCAAGGTCTTTCACTGTGTTCTCTTACAACTAGATGTCTTGGCAGCCACTGTCCCCAGAGGAATGACAATCGATCTTTAAAAACAGAACCTTTTAATTACAGTTTATACAGCACAAGTCCACAAGTCACTTTAGAAACAAAAAGCAAAATAGACGCATTGTTATCCTAAATTAGAGAAAAGGGGTGGAGAGAGCAGGGTGGAGGGTGGGGAACAGGACACTGAGTACTTTAATGCTATCTGCTTCTGTTCAGGTTTGGAACAACACAAAGAAGATGTAAACATTTAAAATAAATAATAAAATAAATGTCAATCTCTTCTCCCCTTTCTCTCCCATACCCCTCTGTCAAAATCTGACCCAGCTCCTCCTGATCGTGTCGTCAGCACTGGGCCAATACAGACATTTGGTGAGGCGTGGCCAAAACGCTAGATGCATGAGAAAATACCTACTTAACTAGTGGGGCATGGTAGTTTTCCTAAAAAAAAAAAAAAAAAAAAAAGCTTCAGGAAGACACACGTGCACACGCGCACACACACAACACCACACACACGCACGCACGCACCACACGCACGCCATGCGTGCGCACACATCGCACCCACACAGGCACGCTGCAGGAAGACACAAGCGCGCACACACACACGCACACAC